>NC_139692.1:14841943-16041943 GCF_964106915.1 Podarcis gaigeae | reverse complement strand
CCAGGGGGAGGGCGACGACGTGAAGAAGCTTTTCACCATTGCGTGTCCCGTCATCTTGGCCACGCTTGGCGTGGCGTTGCTCTTTGTCGTCCGCAAGAAGCGGAAGGAGAAGCGCCTGAAACGCTTGCGAGGTGAGGCCTGGGCTCTCGTGGGGTCCCCACAGAAACACTCCAGAGAGAGGGACTGAGTAGCAGCAGCAGAGAGGACCATGGGAGGGAGATGGGTGTACACACGGTAGCCAGAAGTGTCTGTGGCTTGTCTGCTTAGTTGCTGGAGGTGGCGGTACATGGGCTGGAGCCCAAGCCCTTGGAGAGGTTTTGTGGACTTTCAGCAGCCCTGGGCAGGAAGCTACAGGGGTTTGTGCTGGGCTTTCCATCAGCCAACTCCATGCAAGGCTAGGCCAAACGAGGCTGAGCAGGGCTGGAACTTGGCTGCCCAGCCGTGTGGCAGGGGGAAGTATGATATCACTTGCCCCCACAGGACTGGAAAGCACTAAGGGATCTCAGCGCTCCTCCCACAAATGATTGTAAAGTATTTTTGGGGTTATTTCAGGCAGAATATGGCCACTATGGCCTTTGGAATCCTTTTTTTTGGGGGGGGGGGGCTTAGTTTTGCCAAGTTGCAAAGGGTTCAAGCCCTAGAGGAGCAGCTGGGGTTTGGGGTGGAGTGGGTTTGGGGTGGGGAAAGACACATGACTTTGCCTTTTTCCAGTGTCTCCACTCATAAACAGCTACTCTTTCCCCCTTCTTGCAGATGCCAAAAGTTTGGCTGAAATGCTCATCAGGTGGGTATTGACAGGAATCTGTTTAGCACAACACTCTTGTAAGACGCATACATTGGTAGCTTCTGGACTTGATGCTCTCACAAACTTTTCTGCATGGGGCGAGGGTGTAGTCCCACTTCACTTAGGTCCTCTTACCTGCATGGGCCCAAGTTTCCCCCACAGTTGAATCAGGCCTTCTTCCTGGTCTGAAGAACCATATGAGCACCATATAACAGGGACTGTTGCAGCCTCTTGCCTCAGTCAGGAAGCTGGCCACCTCCTGTTCATATGAGATGTTTCAAGGCAAGGCTGCAGGAAGGGTTTACCCAGCCCCACTTCATGGTTGCTCTTTGCCTTTCTTCTTTGCAGTAAGAATAACCGGAGTTTTGACACGCCAGTGAAGGGGCCCCCGCAGGGCCCTCGACTGCATATTGACATTCCCCGTGTTCAACTCCTCATTGAGGACAAGGAAGGAATCAAGCAGATAGGTGAGCTCCCAGACCTCAGCAGCCATTTGCGGCAGGTTTTCCCTGGTGAGGTCTTGAAAGGTCACATGCTGGACTGTAAGTTCCTTTTTTGCATCTTGCTCTGGTCACTGTCTGTCCCTGGTCCAGAGTATGGCTTCCTCTGGCTTCCTGAGGCCGATTGCCTTTGACCTGTGTGCAGGCTCCGCCCCAACAAAGCAAGGGCTGTTTGAAACTAGCACTGCAGTTTCTCCTCCTGCCAAACCTATAGGATGGGACTAGATTCAGGTAGGTAGCTGTGTTGGTCGGACACAGTAGAAATATATAAAAATAATAATTGAATTGTCCAGTAGCACCTTAGAGACCAACTAAGTTTGTTCTTGGTATGAACTTTTGTGTGCATGAAATATATATATTTCTATAGGATGGGAGTAGGCAAAGCCTCACACTGCACCCTGGGCAATGGGAAGAGACAAGGCTCAGCAATTTGCAGTGGATCTTTGCATGTGGCTGAGGCATACACAGCTGTCTCAAAAAGTGGGCTTTCTAACACCAATTTTAAGATGCAAGCTCACTTTCCGAACTCCTTTTCCGTAGGAGATGACAAGGCAACCATCCCAGTGACGGACACAGAATTCAACCAAGCTGTGAACCCACAGAGCTTCTGCACTGGCGTTTCCCTGCACCATCCAGCACTCATTCAGAACACAGGACCCCTAATAGACATGTCTGATATTCGCCCTGGCACTAGTAAGTACTGGAGGACAGCTTCAACAGCCAACCTCTTCTACCTCTGCTCTAGCCCCAGCTGGACCAAACATGAGAAAGGCTCACAATGTCCTATCAAGTAGCAAATGTGGGCCACAGTTCAGATCAAGTGTTTCCAATATCAGGCACCACTAAGGCCTTGTTAGGACTTGTGGCAATGTCAGCAGTGGGGAAGGAAGTCCCTCTGACCTAACCTATGTTAAGTCTGTATATTGCACCTTGGGTTTCTAACATGGTGCCTGTAGGGTGGAATCACTGGAGTGGCACTTCACTAAGGAAGCCAGCCAGGTAGGTGGAAGTTTCAGGTAGCAAACAGGCTAAGGAACGTTGCCAATCCCTAACACAATTTCTGCACAAATGGCTTTTTACAAGACGGGAGCAGGCATGTCAGATGTCAATGGCAGACTACTCCAAAAAGCATATTAAGCAGAACTCTAGGCTGAAGGGGCCATCTAGAAGGTAGGCATGCATGCATTAGCCACACTCCTCGTGATCCACCCTGGGACTTTGCCTTCAATTTCTTACCACAGTCAACTTGGTGCGGAAAAAGCTTTTAAGCTGTCTGCCTTACCGGGCTCTGGAAGGCTCTTGTGAGATCTCAGATGGCTCCAGGAGATCTTTGCCTTGCGTGGGGCACAAGGCAGGGACGGTTGCACAGCAGCAGCTCCAGGTTTGCTCTATCCATGATTGTGGCTTTGCACACACACCCCTGGAACGTAAACCACCCCCCGAGTTGTAAGCCTGTTGTACATGAAACCTTAAGAGTACAGGAAAAATGGGATGGCTGTGGTATTGCTGTAGTTAAGTCTTTTGAAAATGATGCAAGATCAGGAGTGGGGGATCTGTGGGGAGCCTCCAGCTCTTGCTAGGCTACAACTCTTATCATCCCTAACCATTGGCCATGCTGGCTGCCAGGGCTGATGGGAGTATGTGGCATCTGGAGGGCTGTAGGCTCCCCACCCCAGTGTAGGAAATACCTTTTAAATATATTGTTTAGTCGTTTAGTCGTGTCTGACTCTTCGTGAGCCCATGGACCAGAGCATGCCAGGCACTCCTGTCTTCCACTGCCTCCCGCAGTTTGGTCAGACTCATGTTGGTAGCTTCGAGAACACTGTCCATCTCATCCTCTTTTGTCCCCTTCTCCTTGTGCCCTCAATCTTTCCCAGCATCAGGGTCTTTTCCAGGGAGTCTTCTCTTCTCATGAGGTGGCCAAAGTATTGGAGCCACAGCTTCAGGATCTGGACTTCCAGTGAGCACTCAGGGCTGATTTCTTCAAAGATAGTGCAGCACAAATTATTGGGCCTGATGAAAAGCTAGTTAAATCGAACATCACCTACCACAGACTTGCATAAATATGATCTCACTGCAGCGGCAGACTATGGAAGCAACAGCAGCACAGTGGCAGAATCAAGTTCTACATTGGGAGTACCTGTCTGTGTTTGCAGAGCCTAAGTGGTGCTCATTCTCTCCTCTTCCAGATCCGGTTTCCAGGAAAAGTGTGAAGTCTGCACACAGTACCAGAAACAGATACTCCAGCCAGTGGACCCTCACCAAGTGTCAGGCCTCCACCCCAGCACGGACCCTCACCTCTGACTGGAGGACAGTTGGCTCCCAGCATGGCATCACGGTGACAGAAAGCGACAGTTACAGTGCCAGCTTATCCCAGGATACAGGTGAGTCAAGACAAGCACATGGACTACAGAGCATGCCTCTTCTGGGGAATAAATACAGGCCCTCCTCTCTTGTTCTGGAGCCAAGCCCCACTGTCTCAGCACCTCCACGGAGAGTGGGGCTGGGTGATAACTGGTTTTCAACACTATATATTACCATGTCTGAAATAAGGATGGAGCTAGGTAGAGGCATTGGCCGGTTTCACGGTTTTCCCCTCATTGTGATTTTTGCACATACAAAATCATGTTTTGCAGTATATTGTCAGGTGAATATATTGGTTTTGGATATACCACCCAGCCCTGAAGAAACACAGGCGTTTTTTGCCCCAACCTCAGGGATGCATTCCTCAGTTTCCAAATAATCTTGCCACACCCAGGAAGAGGTGACTAGAGTACCATGGAACTTCTCCCATGGGTGCACTGACAGGGTCTCCCATTTTCACCCTGGTTCTTTAACTCCTACTTTCTCCTTGCTTCCTTAGACAAAGGGCGGAACAGCATGGTCTCCACAGAGAGCGCCTCCTCCACTTACGAGGAGCTGGCACGCGCCTACGAACATGCCAAGCTGGAGGAGCAGCTGCAGCACGCCAAGTTTGAGATCACCGAGTGCTTCATCTCTGACAGCTCCTCTGACCAGATGACCACAGGCACCAACGAGAACGCCGACAGCATGACCTCCATGAGCACCCCATCGGAGCCCGGCATCTGCCGCTTCACGGCCTCCCCGCCCAAGCCGCAGGACAGCGACCGCGGCAAGGGGGTAGCTGTGCCCATCCCTCACAGAGCAAATAAAAGTAAGTACTAGGCAACTGCAGTCTTGGGTGCTGCTCCTGTCCTGAAATGGAGAGCATTATAGAGACGGCTGCACTGAATGAGAGAAAGGTGTGGGCAGTTGTGTAGCCCAAGCATCCCCAACCTGCGCCCCTCCAGATGTTTTGGCCTACAATTCCCATGATCCCTAGCTAACAGGACTAGTGGTCAGGGATGATGGGAATTGTAGTCCAAGATATCTGGAGGGCCGGAGGTTGGGGATGCCTGGTGTTGCCCATAATCCTCAGAGCTGTAGGCAGAGGATGCTGTTCTCAAATAGACTGTCCTCTGCCGTAACATTTCTTGTTTCAGCAGCATCCCTCCCCCAGTTGCTACCATGGCCCTTGCACCAAAGTGAGGGGTTTCTTGGCAGCCACTGTTCCTTCACTCATAGCCGGTCTTGACGGACAGGGCTGCTTGTTCCCCTTCCGCTTGTGTTCTCCCCTGAATGTGGTCTGGGCTTTGCAGGCTTCCAAGCGCTTGACAGAGCACGTTCCGACTGAAAGCTGCCTTTCCTTTCACCCTCTTCTTTCTGCAGGCGACTACTGCAACCTGCCTTTGTACATGAAATCCGAAACTTTCTTCCGCAAGCCAGACCTTCATGACCCATGCCCAGTAGTGCCGCCCCGCGAGGCCTCCATCCGGAACCTGGCCCGGGCCTACCACACGCAGGCCAGGCACCTAACGTTAGACCCCAGCAGCAAAGCCTTGGCTGTTCCCCATGTGAGTGCAACCACGACTACCTTACCTCAGCGGACTCTGGCCATGCCTGGCTCAGCAAGTGCTGCTCCTCCTCCTCCTGCCGCCGCCGCTGCTGCTGCTGTCGCCACCACCACGGCTACTGCGCCCGTAGCTGCCCCTGCCTCAAGCACTGAACCTGCTGCTGCTCCCAGTGCTGAGCCACGTTTGCCTCCCCACACCAAAATGGGGGGGTCTAGAGACTCGCTACTAGAAATGAGCACCTCTGGTATAGGGAGGTCCCAGAAACAGGGAGCTGGCGCCTACTCAAAATCCTATACACTGGTGTAGCAATGGACACAAGACAACACAGACTTTTACTCTTTTCCTGAGTTATTTATATTGAAATAAAAGAAGCTCTTGTACAGAATGGACTTTTTTTTGTATAAATGAAACTATTTTCTTCTTCTCCAAACCTGAGGGGGGAAATCAGCCAAGGGTGCAAAGCATTTGGTAATCTTTTTCACTGAAGGTTTTGCTGTTTCACATTGTCTTTGAAGAGAGCACAGAAGTAGACTGTGTGGCTCTCTTCTCTCCCCCTATCAAGCAACCCTGTTGGTTTTGAAGAGACTCCTTTGAGACACTGCATGTTGTTTTACTGTTTGGAAAACCATAGGATTTGCTTCAAGTTGCATCTGCCTCTGTGTTAATACATTTTTATATAAGAACAAAAAGCCAGCAGTGTGCAATAAAAGTTATGTTTCTATAACATCAGAGCCCTTTGTTTGCGGTGGGGCCAGATCCATAATGGCATGCAATGCAGGGCAGTCAAGAACTCTCTTGAATGTGGAAAAAGATCACACAAGGTGGGGTATCCATAGAGTTACATGGGGGGAAAATAACTTCCCTTTTATGACAGCAGTAATGTCTGCAGAAGAGAAGGAAACTGTCAGAAGGGACACTATAGCATAAGAGCTCTCGCTGTTCTAGAGTTTACTTGACCCAGAGGTATGCCCTGTAGTTCTTTACCTGCACAGTTATTGCAGGTAAAAAAGCTAGCATGTGAACTCGCACACATGAAGCAGTTTGTAGTTTTATACAAACACCTTCTCTTAAACATTACCAGCTATTCAAAAGCTCAGATTAAATTCCACCTGCCTTAGAAATGCCGTTTCCCTTTCTAAAATACAAAGCAAGTAAAATCCAGCTTGTCTAAAGGGGCTAGCTATACAGCACAAAGAGGCAACATGCCACCATTTGCTTCCTGGAAATAGAGCCAGCTCTTCTGATGGGCAGGTGCCAACAAAGGACAAATGACCATCAGTCTTGGTTTTTTGTTTCTACAGAAGGTACAGGGGAGTTTATACAGCAGGCACCTAAATTGTATTAAGCTAGTCCTGCTTACTAGCCACTAAGTTTCACGGGGCATGAAGGTTTACACGCAACAAGATGGCAGTGGTGCAAGACAGTGTCAAATTGAACAGGGCTATGTTCCAAAAACCCATTTTAGAAGAGTTTCCCTTAGTTCCATAGCAGAGGGCCAACCTCCTGCCCCAGATATGGCGCTCTGCCACCCTCCACTCAAGGAGGGTAAACATTTATCCTCTTCTTTCACTGTGCTGTAGCCCATCCTTAACCAAAGCTCTGCACCTAAGCACCAATTTGCAATAAAACCTCACCTAGAAAGCCATCAGCAAATGTGGCACAAGGCCATCCCCATCCAGCAGTTGTCTTACTCACAAAGTGGTCAGGGCCCCTCATGTGTGATTTAGAGACTGCAACACGTTTTTAGAGGACGGCAGAAAACTTCAAGACACTCGGCTATACAGAAAAGCTGTCCAAAAGTTGAGTAAAGACAGGCTTTACTAGCACACGAGGGTCTTTCCCCCTTTCACCCCACCCACCCCTTTCTCCAAAACCCATGCTTCTCTTGCTTCCAAATATGCTGGCTTCTACTTTCCATGCTTGTGTTGGTGATATTTACGATAGTGAGTCTGGATGGTCACAGCTGCCCTCTCGGTTGGATCACTCACTTCTTCGCTCCTGCTGCTGGACACAGGGCTGGAGTCACCTAGGGATACAAGGGAAGGACAGCTCACTAGGAGAAAGGGCATTGCCGGTGAAATCAGAGCAGCCAACACCACCTGGGCCAGGATGGAGAAGGCAGAGAACAAGCCAGAACTGAAGAGGTGAAGTGCAGCTGGGAGCAGAGATGCAGTGTGTGTCCCTGCCGTATTTGGATGTTCATGGTAATGATTACGTGAGGCAGGAGAGTGGGCAGAGCTCTCACATCCCACCCACAGCATCCATGCGCTTGGGAGCATGTCTGCAGTGAGGGCTTGCCAAGGATCATGGACTGCCCTTGCTCCTGCGAGACAACACCTGGAGCATTCAGGCTGTCCTTGTAAACTGAAATGCCGAGGGCATGCAGTGGGTTGCCCCTGCTGCTGAGATGTTCCTGAAAGTCCAAGGCACTACTCTTGCCTCACACAATGACCAGTGTGCATCATCTCCCAGCCAGCTGCCCTACAGGAAAGCTGCTCTCTGCCTAAAACTGTCTGGCTCGGGAGAGGTTGGCTGAACACCCTCACCCTGCAAGCGACACAATGGAGGTAGCAAAGCAACGAGATGGCAGACAGAGCAGAGCATTTTAGTGTAACGCTTACGTCGTTCATTGTCCTTGCAAAGAATGGGTGCTTATCCAAGTCCCCCTTCAATGTCATGGTTGAAGGTGTTTTTCTAGGCTATAGCTAGGCCCCAGAGACAGCTCTAGAAAAGGTGGTGTGCTCATGTATGATCTGTGGGGCTGGGAGGCCTCCAACTTTAGCACCTGAGGTGAGGAGGGCTCTAATACCAGCAGGTGACTGGAGACCAGCCCCGCCAGAATGCAGATCTGCAGCATGAACTGCACAGCCACGCGTATTAGGAGCAGATGGTGCTGCCGAGAAAAGCAAAAACAAAGCAGGTGCTCTTTGTGCTTTCGCCCCCAAAAGGGGGGAGGGAGGGGAAGCCTGGAATGCAATACCTTAAGCGTCTTCCCACCTCCAGCTGTACAGAATATACTACTGTTGTTGTTATTATTATTATTATTAAGCATCTGTTTGTCGCTTTTCACAAAAGAATCTCAAAGCAACTTAATAACCAGACAAAATACAAACAGGTAAAATCAATTAAAAGACAACACTCTGCAAAAAAATTGTAAACTCCCGGTGTCTGAAGGTAGGCTTGTTTTGGGAAGGAGACATTCTGGCAAAGCCCTTCAGTAGTATAGCTGCTTCCCACCTAGTGCAGAGACTACGCTGCAATTGGCCAAGCAAAGAAGCTCCTCTCGCCTTTTCCTATTCCGAGCTCAAGTCTGCTATGGTGCGGGCAGCCTAGTTCATGGCATAGGGCTGCCTCCTTGGCTTCTTGTACAAGGTAGCTGTGCGATGCAGGATGCCAAAGTAGAATAGACTCCTCTATAACCACACTCCAATTTGGAGTGATCACCCAAAGCCAGGTCTGTATCATTCTTCTGGGGACAAAGGTTGTTTCCTGCAAAGTGTTTGACTCCAGGCCCTGCCTTGTTGCACTCAGTCTTCCTGCACCCATGCAGTTATCAGTGTAGCAAGGCCAAGCTCTCCCCTTCCCTTAAAAAAGTATGCAACTTCACAAAAAGCCCATCACGCCAAAGCATGGCAGGAGCAGAAGTAATCACCCACTATCAAGGGGGAAGGGGGAGTAAAAATATGGAATTTAGTGACATCAACTCAAGAGACCTGACTAGCTTGTTCACCAGTGTTTTGTTAAAAAACAACAACAACAACCTTACTCTTTAATTTTCTCTGTGGACATTACAAATTTAATCT
Source organism: Podarcis gaigeae (assembly GCF_964106915.1). Lineage (NCBI taxonomy): Eukaryota > Metazoa > Chordata > Lepidosauria > Squamata > Lacertidae > Podarcis > Podarcis gaigeae. The sequence continues at coordinate 16,032,942 of NC_139692.1, read as the reverse complement.
CATTTGGTCACTTGCAGAAAAAGAGTGCATTCTCTGCACCCGCCATTCCAGCTCACCACCTCTAATCCGATTATCATGCAAGAGGCACTGAGAATAGCAACATGAAAAGCCTATTTGCTCAGGACATGACTTTGAACCATGGCTGCAAATTGTCCAGCTATACCAAAGGGGGTGCGAGGTGTTGCCACAGGCATTGTGGGGCGGGCAGGGAGATGTCTCATGGCGGAGGGAAGCATCTGAATGCACAAAGTGTGTGTGTGTTTGGGGGCGGGGGAAGAATCCAGCACGGTCTGAATAGATCCACTGATTGAGATAAATGCTGGATGAAAGCAGTGTGTGTGTGTGTGTTGAGGGGGGGGGTGCCTGCTTTTTTATTTTTTATTTAAAGAGAGGCTCCTTCATACACCAAAAGCAGTGGCAGGCTAGTTAGAAATCCCCGCACTCAGTGCCTGTTGACCTTGAGTTTGCAGCACTCTCACCTCTTCGTCCTGCGACCCCGTAGATATTGTTCTGCCGAGAACACCCACCTTTCTGGAAAGAAGAAGCAAAGTCTAAACAGACAGACAAGGGGGGACTCAGCCAAAGGGGCCAGCATGATCACTGCTGGCCAGTCTTGCTCCAGAGAAGTGCACAAGCAGAGCAAGATGAAAAGAGCCACCCCCATTGTATGACCCCGCAGCATTTAGCAGCCGGAAAGCTGCATGTCACCAACCTGGGTAGTAGCTGCTGATAACAGATGTTCCTGAGCATGAATTAGTTTGACCCCGTTACAAAGGGACCCCGGGGAGAGGCCTCTGGTGGCACTTCCCTTTATTAAGTCTGGTTATTGAAGCAATCCCAGAATCAACTGCTGAGTACAAGTTTCAAGCAAGCTGGAAACAAGACCCAAGTGGGTTTGGTCTGGTTTTCGCTCAGGGTTAAAAATCACTGTTGCTGCAGCAACATGGACCAAGAGAGTCTTCATGCATATTCATGCATGAACAGTTCCATTTTCTGCCTTAAGAACTGCCTTAAGGGGGGGGGGTGAGCCACAATAGCTACTGTGCTGCAACTAGCAGCATCCTCTTCTGTACTTCTTCCTCTTCTGTAGCCCCCTCCCCCCCCCAAGAGGGCCTATTCCTCTTCCTTCTCTTGGCTTTCATTTGCAGCATTTCCCTCCAAATATCCCGACACCTTTCCAGGAACTGAGCCTTTGTCTCTCTTGCCCTTCTCTTTGCATCCATCTTCATCAGACAGAGGAGCCAACCCAAGTTTGAAAGGGAACAGCCATGCTCATTTCCAAAGCCTCCAGTGGCCGTCACTAGTAGGAAAAGACACATACCCCACTGTCTCTGCTGGCACGGCGACCCGGAGTCACACACTGGACCTGCCATGGCAAGGGCTGGTGGACAAGGTAGGGCAGCGGCTCCTCCTGGAACAGGCTGTTGCCAAGCTGGGCAGAAGGCAGAAGAGTACAGGTTCATATTAAGCGAAACCAGGGCTCCACCTTGTCCCTTCCCCTCCAACATACCCCCTACTTTTACCCATTTACAGGTGTCACTATCACGAGGGACCCCCATGTTTCAGAAGACAAAGAAACCACAGTGCCCAGTCCAGAATCTCCTGGTGCAGCAGAAAAATAGAAGCAGTCCTACCATTTATGGGACTGCAATTTCAGCATCGATTCCTGACAACAAAGGGTCCCTGAGTGCCCAGCACCTCGAGGCCTCTCTGGCAGAGTCTCCTCTTGGGCCACAGAGGCAAGCCCATCTACACGGGATTTAGCAAGAGCCAGACAAGAGGGAAGCTGGGCTCCAAGGCAGCGCCTGGACTCTCAAGCAAGTCATCCAGATGGGAAGCAGCAAACTCTTCTTCCTGCAACTTGGAAGCTTGGGCCAGCCAGAGGCTTGCAGTTTGTGCAAAAGCTCCAGTAAGGAGGTGGCATGGCCCTGCAGCTGCTGGAGCCCCCCACCTCAGCAGCCCATATCAAGCTGCCCCACTTGCTCCTCTGCTGGCATCACACATGGTACTTCTGGGCTACACCCAGCTTGCAATAGATAAAATTCCTAGAATGAAGCCTCGAGCTCCAGCTTTCAGGAATGCCATGCTGGATAGAACCGGCACCCTCCTTTCTAGTAACATCACAGCAAAACTAATCCCCCCTCCCATGCCCAAATAAACCACAGGGAAGGGAACCATCTTCTGCTTTGCTTTCTGCCATTACTTCCTAAGGCCTTGCTATAGAATCAAAGAAGTACTGACCTGACCCAATGCTTTCACCATGAAATAAAGTGCTGTCATCAATGTCCCCAGCATGGTGGGAGAAGTCAAGAGGCCCCCCACAGAAGGCCAGCGTGCCCCAGGTCAGTCCGTGATGAGCCACACTCCTGGTGCGTCAACAGGGCCAGCCGCTGCCAAATGTCCTAATGAGCTTAGAGAGAAGGCCTGTCCTATTTGAAAAACCTGCTGCCCTTGGGAGCCTCTAATCCCCAAACACTTAGGCCCAAAGAGCGTCACGTTCCCATTCACTCTCTGTCTCGCACACACATGGAGAGCACTGGGCAGGGATTAGGAGTCAAGAGGGAGGCTTGTGGTTTTATTTGCTTTCCCGGGGATTGCACTCCGAGCAAGGGGCTGCATTGCCACTGAAAACAGAGGAAGCGTACAAAAAAAATCTGCCAATAAAGGGATTCTCTATCTTTGGCTTATCAGATTCCGTAGCCAGCAAAAGGGCAGTGTGGTTTGAGTGCATTTCACATTTTCAGACGTTTGTGGATGTAGCTATCGGTAACAGCAACTTGCTCCTCCGTCACCATCCTCCATGAGGGCTTCTGCATTGACTGCGGAACAGAAATCTGGCAGCTAGAAAAGTGGAAGGCTCAAGAAACAGTGAGTGGATGGGGGATACCAGGTGAAAGGACAGAAGGGGGAGAAAATACCCACTAGATCTAATGCAGTGGAGAAAAAAAGGGGCAAAACCAACACAGATGTACAAGCGTCCATTTAATTGGTATACAAAATACAGCCAGTAGCTGACGGCCTACACCAGTTCTCTTGCCATAACACACACTTTGACACAAGACAAGGATGTAAGCCCTTTCTATTGCCTGGGTACACTCCAGAAGGGGACCCTCATAAAGCTATAAGGTGCTGTGAAGGAACCACAGGAGAGCAGCAGGACAACTCGCAGCAGAGATCTGCATGGAGAAATGTCAGGAACGGAGGGAAGAGAATGGAGAGGAGCCCCTGGGCATGCTGAGCGTGGGTGTTGCTGGAGCACCAGCTCTAGGGGCATGCTGCCCTCTTTGTGCCTTAAAAGCCAGAGCCAGCTGGAACCTCAAAAGTAAGACAGCAGCCAGACATCTGGCCTAAAAAAATGAGGGACACACACAAGATTAAATTTTCCGGAGGAAGCTTCGGCAAAGAGCTTCCACTACTTTCAGTAGTGGAGTTCACATGTGGCCGCTGCCCACCTGATTTTGTGGCTCCAGCACAAGAACATGTGGCTCTGGCACCAGCTAGGAATACAGGAGAGCCCCTCTTGTAGCCCTCAGCAGCGTTTGCCCAGCCAGCTCTGCTGCTTGAAAAGCTAGAAAACCTGAGCAGTGAAGGGAGCCTGCGAGACCCAATGAAAACTGGAAGATTCGGCAAACTAGGAAATTCAAGTGCAACCAGCTGTTCTTGCCTGCTTCAGCATCCGCTGCTCTCCGCCCTCGTAAGAGTTGCAAACGGCTCACCCAAGCCCAAAGTAGGATATCTGGGGCTGGCTGGCTGTGTGTGTGTGTGTGTGTGTGTGTGTGTGTGTTGCAGCTTTGGAAGACAAGACTTGCTTCAGATAAAAATCTTTTGGAATAGAAGCCAATAGCCAGAAGACACTGTTGCATTCAGGACTGGGAGAGGCAGAAGCAGCAGCACAGGCCAAGCAGCTCAAGGCTTCAAGGTTTTGCCATTTTGCTGTTCATGCTCTCAGGCACTGTCCTCCTCTGAGAAATTATCACCTCCTTCCCTCAAGGAAAGTGATTTCACCTCCCGGGCACTTCCTTGGGTTAACAGAAGACCAACCAGAAAGCTACTGGTTAATAACGCTTTGATTGTTTTCCCTACTGAATTCATGGCCTGTCTTGTGCATTTGGACCAGGCAAATCTCCTGCAGCTGCCCTTCTCTTCAAAGAGCCAGGCTCGATGGCCCGGATACGGCTCAAGAAAGCAGGCAAGGAGGCTGCCAGGTACAGGGGGAAATGCCATGTATTGTCAAGCAGGGAGAACTCCCAAGTCTTTGCTGCTGGGAACTGCCTTTCAGCTGGACTTCGCCCAGTGGTTCAGAAGTTGTAGACCTCGAGTCGGTTGCTCTTGTCCAGTCTGAGCTGCAGCAAACCAGTGCTGCTGGTCAAGGGCTTTGAGGGACTTGGCAGGAGAGGGCTGACGGTCTGGGTGAAGGAAAAGCCCAAGAACAAAGCAGAGGGGACCAGAGGCTGAGGATGCATTCCACTCATGACAAAGGTGATGTAGCTCAGCAATCCTTAACAGTGGTGGTTGACTGCATAGGAGTGCCAGAAACTGCTACAGGAAGCCACGAGAGGCAGCTCAGACTGCGCCCTCTGCTATCAAGAAATTAATTCCCTGCTTACCCCCCCCCGCCCCCGCTATACTGCTTTAGAAGGCTCAAGGTGATGTGCACAATGCAATAAAAATGGTTTAACTTTAAAACAGCACCAAGTAGACACCCAGCTGGGAATGACAAAAATGTCCACATTTGCTTTTCAGAAAGTGCAGATCGTGGGATTCCACAGAACAGGGCCACACTAAAAGACCTGCTGCGAGTTATTGTGGAGCAGGCTGCTGATCTCTTGGGAACCTTTAAGAAAAACTCTTCTGCAGTGACAGCAGTGACCTACTGGGTATTATAAGAGATAAGGCAGCCTGTCAGGTAGCCTAGTCCTGAGTTGTATAGGGCCTTACATGCTAGCACCAAAACGTTGAACTTGGCCCAGTAGCAGGCTGGGAGCCATTGCAAGTCCCGCAAGCAAGGCACTATATGCTTGTTCTGCAGCAGCTCAACCAACCTCAAGGATAGCCTCGCAGAGTTCATTGTAGTAATCCAACCTTGAGGTTACCAATATATGGAAAACTGTGGTCAAGTACAGACTGAATGTATAGCTGGGTTGTTAAACACCCACCCATATAGATGGGTTCAAACATCGTTTCTGCAGGCTCTCTGTTTCTTTGGGGAGGTTGCTAAAGTTTGAGCAGGCAACTAAGTGCTTTGAGGTTCTGGTCCTAAGAGAGAGGCCAGGCAAGAACAAAAGGATACACTCTGGAATCCTGCTTGAAGCTTTCTAGCCATTTCTTGTTGGCTTCGATCATGCTCTGGATGTTCGGCTTCTCTGCCCCACGGCGTTGGAGCAGGCGGACTTGCTCACTGTCAAGAAGCAGAAGGGTGCGGGGGGGGGGGGGGATGAATAATGATCAGAAGAATGGTCCTTCTGGATCAGGCCAGTGGCCCACCTAGTCTGACATCCTGTTCTCACAGTAGCCAACAAGAATCAACCAAGTGCCCTCAAAATGTAGGTATCAAGGAGCACCCTAATAATGAGGTAGTGCAGCAGTCAAGCACGGTGGTGGTGGAGGAGGTGGTTAGGGAGAATGATACATCCTAGTGGACTGTTCAAGCCACTGCTCTCTCCAAGAAATGTGCTGCTGGCCCTTTCAGATACAAGGTGTTCCCACTTCCCCTAATGTGAAGGGAAGGGGGAAGAAGGGTATTTCACAAGACAAAATGATTCTTCTAGAACAGGGTGTAGTGCCTTAGAACAGGGATGTCCAACAGGTCGATCACAATCTACTGGTAGATCCCTGTCAAGTTTTGGTGGATCGCAGTCGATCTCTGGCTCCCTTTCCTTAACGTCGCTAAAACTGACTCCTGCCATGCCCCCTCAGCTCCCCCTCCATTGTTGCATGATCTCTGGAAGGGAAGACAGAGCTTTCTCTATGCCGCTGTTTTGATCCATAGTCATCTTTTTGTGAGTGACTTTACCCCTTTGTCCCTTGCCTTTAACCCCAGAAAAACAGAACTCCTCCCCACCCCACCCCCCTAAAAAAGCTCAACAACCTTCAGATGAACCCCCGCAAAACAGGGATAGATCACTGCTAGTTTTAATTCTGAAAGTAGATAGCAGTTTCTTGAGAGTTGGGCTCCCCTGCTTAGAATATCCAACTATTTAGCCTGACTGGCCAGTTGTCAGCAGTATAAAAATGCCTTACCCAGGTGACACGTAGCCCAGCGTGCCATCCAGAGGTCCAGGACTTCCAGAGGACAAAGGGAACTTGCCTGAAACAGAAGAGAGCATCAGTTTTTAGCTCAACATGGGACTGCCAGGCTACCACTGCCCTGCCACTTGCCGTGCATGCGCATGGGTCAGAAGCAACTCCTGCTTTCCCTCTTAAGGGGAGATGAAGCAGGGCATTCAAGGACCTCCAAGGGTCTCTGCAGGGTGCAGGGCTGGCTTGTCAAGTGACTCCTCTGTCTGGGAGGGGCTCTCAAGCTCCCAGGCTGAACAGAAAAGAGCAAAAAGTTCTCTTGCAAACAAGTTGGTCACCTAATGAAACAAAAACCGTAAAAAATGGCAAATGCAGTTCAATGTAAGCTGATGTAAAGTGATGGATACCGGGTCAAAAATTCCTAATTTCACATATATATTTCTGGAGTCTGAACTGGCAGTAACTAACCAGGAATGGGGACGCAGGTGGCGCTGTGGGTTAAACCACAGAGCATAGGACTTGCCGATCAGAAGGTCAGTGGTTCGAATCCCCGCGACAGGGTGAGCTCCCGTTGCTCGGTCCCTGCTCTGCCAACCTAGCAGTTCAAAAGCACCTCAAAGTGCAAGTAGATGAATAGGTACCACTCCGGCAGGAAGGTAAACGGCGTTTCCGTGCCCTGCTCTGGTTCGCCAGAAGCGGCTTAGTCATGCTGGCCACATGACCCGGAAGCTGTATGCCGGCTCCCTCATCCAATAAAGCGAGATGAGCGCTGCAACCCCAGAGTCGCCCATGACTGGACCTAATGGTCAGGGGTCCCTTTACATTTAACCAGGAATGAGACCTTGGGGCCATAGTGGATAGCTCAATGAAGATGTCAATCTGGTGTGCAGGAGCCGTGCAAAAGGCAAATTCTATGTTAGGCCCCATTAGCAAAGGGACTGAAAAATGAAACAGCCAGTATCACATTTCCCCTTTGGAAACGAAGATCTCAGGCATTAGGTGTTGCTGCTGCATTCAAAAACCAAAGAAAGAGACCTCTCTCTCCCTGCACCTCTGCCCTAAACCCCCTCCACTCCATGTATATTTGCAATTTCCCATTGGCTCAAAACTGCCATTAGGACCCTCTGAATACTCCAAAAGAACAAAACGCTGACACATTCTCACCTGGGAAATACTTGCGCCACTTTTCCATCAGCATGGCGTCCACTGACTGGCCTGCCGGAGCAGAGGGGCTGGGACCTGAGCCAGCCCAGACCCACTGGGGGATAGTGTTGGGTACAGACGGTGTGGCAGAATGGGAATCTGCCAGAGGGTTACAGGTAGCTATGGGAACTCTATCTCTAGGCAATGTGGAGGCGGGACCCTGGGTGGAAGTGAAGAGGGGAAGCGGCTGGTTGCAGAAGGAACTCAGGTGCTGGAGGACAACCATCAGGTCACTGGTGAGGCGCTGCAGCGAGTTGGCCAGGTACTGGATCTCATCAAAGGGGAGGAACTGGTGGTCCATTTTCATGTCAGCCACTATGGGGAGAGAGGTAGAGAGAGAGTGACATAGCTAGAGACTATGCAGTAGAGAACCTTTTCACCTGCAAGTCTGAAACCAACCCACAGCTCACACACGACAGGCCGAGTCAAAGTAGTTCACCCCATCCCTGGACAAAAGAGGCAAGGTTAGACTTTATCGTGGCTTCCTAGGATAGGTGTGCAAAGCTCAGTAGCCAAGTGAGAATGTGCTTAGTGATGTTAAATTCTCAAGAATATTCTTGATTAATGAGAATATTACAGAATTTTCATTTAAAGTAGAATATTCATTTTAAAGCACTGAAAATGATATAATTTTAATGCATTGAAAATGATATAATTAGTTAATATACATGTTAATTCATGGGTAAACTTGTTCAGATGGCAACCAAAAACTGTACAGATACTTTTATTCAATGGGGCAATGCAGCAAATTCACATTCTTTGATTTTTTTTTGCACCAAACTTGAAATTGAAAATTCAATGTAAATGACTCACATTAATCACTAAGCCTGCCACTAACGAACCACAGAGAAAATATATAAGCAGAAGCCTACTTGTCACTTGCAAATATCAAATTAAAAAGTAAAACATGTCTTATAGTTAAAGTTAAACCATGCTAAGTTGATGGCACCAGTAATTGTCATGTTAAGGTTTGGTATAAGAAAACTCAGTAGTTAAATCATATTTTATTCTTCCATTAGAACAGGTACATGTTATAGGATAAGTAAAAAAATACAATTGGCATGTTAATGTTTGATACAAGTAAATCCAGTAATAGGCTATCTTGTGCTTCTAATAGGTCTAACGGCCCAATCGCCTTCTAAATCCAGCCCACAGATGGTCCAGGAATCACCATGTTTTTATATTAGTAGAATGTGTCCTTTTATTTAAAATGCAACTCTGGGTTATTTGTGGGGCATAGAAATTCATTCCTTTCCCCCCCTTTTCAACATATAGTCCGCCCCCCCCCCCCCAAGGTCTGAAAAAGTTTGCTGACCCCCGCTCTAATGCTTAATAACTGTTGGTGATTAAACTCAGTTTGATAAACAAATCTATATGCATACTATAAAAAAGAAGCCATTAATATTAAATATATTATCATTATATGATAATATATTTCAGTATGTCAGTCTCTGTTAAATGGCACCTTGTATCATTGAATGGCACTGCAAAAAACCAGTTACTGGTACTAAATAAAAATATAGAAACGTCAACTGTTTAAATCAAGGCCACCTCACATGCTGTTGCACATAACTGTATAGGCCTAGGTACTTTAAGTGTATAAAGCATTAAAGCTACTTACTGTAAAAAAATAATAATCACAGTGTATGGCCAAGGGTATAGAATTGCTAAGAATAAGGTCACACCAAAATAGAAAAAAGGCTATTACATATAGTTGAAATACATAAAAATTCAAATGTTCATCGAATTAAATGAATAGAATTTTTAAAACTAGAAAAGAAAAGAAAAAGTTTTCTGCAGCTCACATTTCAGAATTGCCAATGGTAAATGACAGACACAATGCTCAGTAATGTACCGTATTTTTCGCTCTATAACACGCACCAGACCATAACACGCACATAGTTTTTAGAGGAGGAAAACAAGAAAAAAAATATTCTAAATGAAACAGTGGATGTATGATTTTTGTGGTTCATGCTGTGGCCACAGACAGGTGATCTGACAGTGAGTTTGGAGTAGCCCAATGCAAAAATCCTGAGGATCCATGTGGATCCATGCTTTGTAACCACGTTTTTGCACCACTGTGACCCTAGGCAACAGTGGGTGCGTGATTTTTTTGGTGCAAGATGTAGCCATGGACATGCTATGTGATCTGATGGTGAATTTGGGGTGACCCAATGCAAAAATCCTGAGGATCCATTTGGATCCGTGCTTTGTAACCACGTTTTTGCACCACTGTGACTCTAGGCAACAGTGGGTGCGTGATTTTTTTGGTGCAAGATGTAGCCATGGACATGCTATGTGATCTGATGGTGAATTTGGGGTGCCCCAATGCAAAAATCCTGAGGATCCATGTGGATCCGTGCTTTGTAACCATGTTTTTGCACCACTGTGACCCTAGGCAACAGTGGGTGCGTGATTTTTCTGGTGCAGGCTGTAGCCATGGACATGCTATGTGATCTGATGGTGAATTTGGGGTGACCCAGTACAAAGATCCTGTGGATCCATGCTTTGTAACCACGTTTTTGCACCATTGCAGCCCCAGACAACAGTGGGTGCGTGATTTTTTTGGTACAGACTGTAGCCATGGACATGTAATGTGATCTGATGGTGAATTTGGGGTGACCCAATGCAAAAATCCTGAGGATCCATGTGGACCCGTGCTTTGTCACCACTTTTTAAATGGGGAGGGAAGGAAAAATACAGAAGGGACAAGAAGCACAAGAGGGGTATGTGGAGAAGCAGCTGGCTAAGAATGCAGGGGAGGAGTTTAACGGGGTGGGGGGGAGGAAAGGAAGGCAAAAGTCCCCCCCCAAGCCAGCCCCCCCCTCTCTCTCTCCGACCTGCATGTTTTTCGGCTGCCTGCGAGTCCCTAGAGCACGGAGAGGAGGAGGTGGTGGGCTGGAGCCTGCACGCAGTGTGACTAGGAAAGAATTAGAAGGAAGGACTCGATCCTTTCCTTAACCCTCTGCTTGCCAGCAGGGCAGGGGATTCCCTGCTCTTTGTTGAGTTTGAGCAAACGCAGCAACAGAAGCGGGTGGGCAGTAAGACCCTGAGGCAGAATGCAGGAAAGCAGCAGCTTCTGCCTTCCCTCCGCCCAACCGCCCGATCTTATTTTTGCCTGATTTTTGCCTATTTTTGCCCCTGCGCTCCGGCGAGTCAGCTCCAGGGACCACACATTCGCTCAATAACACGCACAGACATTTCCCCTTACTTTTTAGGAGAAAAAATCTGCGTGTTATAGAGCGAAATTTACGGTAATTGGATAAAAAAAAATCATTATTCATTGCTTACACTGGCAATATCACAACTTGACTTATTATTTACTAGATTTTTAAAATGTGGGTTGTAAAACTGGTTCTTACATTAGAATTTACAGTTGGTGGAGAATATTCTTCATAGAATTTTCTAGCAGAGAATATTCTCACCTCATATCATGAAATGTGCTGACCCCAAAATGCCACACGGCATTTCTGGTCACCCCAGGAGAGCAGAAGGGAGGGAGTGCTGACAAAATGGAAGGCAACACCTCCCAGTTGAGAGGCTGAGACCTGGGGCAGGGCAAGAGGAAGGGAAAGCACCAGACCCATTTCACCGCCAAAGGAACTTCTAACATGTTTCCCTCTAAAACACAGCTAGTTAGGGGGCACCTGACAGATGGCAGGTTGGTGTAAAATGGGCAAAAAGACACTGAATGCTGGTACTGTGATGCCGCTCAGAGCATTTTCGAAAAAACGAACTCTTACCTTTGCGGAGAGGTTCATCCGTGTTCATCACACCGCTGGTGTCTTCCGAGTCAGTGACATCAAAGGTCACCACCTTCTTGCAGGCCATTCCCTTCAGTGTATCTTCATCAGAGAGCTGGGGGAAGGGAAGAGGATTTCCTTACTACTCTAGTGAGCACTTCCTGCCAGCTAGAAGGCAAAGCAGAGGCTCCAGGGCCAACTTTTCCAAGCAGTCAGGAAAAAGGATGCAAACTCAGGTTCTCACAACTAACGTGTCTCTTCCCCTGCTCCTTATTATTTAAATATTCGCTTTATATTTCCATTTTATTTTGCTCCATTGAAATGTTTCCCATAAAAACCATTATAAAATGACCAGCTTAACTTGTCCCTTACTCACAAATTCTACTTTTCCTTATGAGGAATTATTGGATTGAACCCTTGGACGGGGGTTCAAGGTGTCTGGCAGAAGTAGGGATGGAAACTCTCTCCCTACCCCCAGAGGATAGATCCTAAAAGCTACTCCCCATTTTGGACTTTTCCAGGACACACTCACAAAGCAGGAGTGCTCTGGGGCTCCTGTCCTGCTTCTGGGTTTCCCAGAGGCATCTGGTCATACATCTGGTCATACACTGTTAGAACAGGATGTTGGACTAGATGGGCCACTGGCCTCTTCCTGTTCTTCTACAAGCTGAACTCCATGCTATTCCAGGAAGGTTGGAAGACAAAGATGGCCACTGGTTGGTCCAAAGATAGCAGGCACCCCTATTAGGTAAAGGTAAAGGACCCCTGACAGTGAAGTCCAGTCGCAAACGACTCTGGGGTTGTGGCACTCATCTCGCTTTACTGGCCGAGGGAGCCGACGTTTGTCCACACACGGTTTTTCAGAGTCACGTGGCCAGCATGACTAAGCTGCTTCTGGCGAAACCAGAGCAGCGCACAGAAACACCGTTTACCTTTACTGACGTGCTTTCAAACTGCTAGGTTGGCAGGAGTTAGGACCGAACAACGGGAGCTCACCCAGTTCTGGGGATTCGAACCACCAACCTTCCGATTGGCAAGCCCTAGGCTCAGTGGTTTAGACCACAGTGCCACCCACGTCAGAAAGCACAAATGGAACCAGAGTGGCTCAAGCACCCCCAGGGGATTTACACCCTGGAAAGCAGCTAAGGTTCCTTCCCAAAACAATCCTGGCAAGATCTTGGACCAGTTGCTTCAGTGGGCTCTACTCCTGACACCTCTTTTCCACTCTGGCTTGCAAGAAAAGACATGGATCAAGCAATGTGGAGATACCTCTTCCAGCGAGGACATCAGCTGACTCAGCACTTCCTCGGTCTGCTTCACCAGCCCTTTCCCCTTCTGCATGGTGGTGTTCATCTCATCCAGCGTCTTCTCTTCCTGGGGAGGAGGAACCATCTCGTTATTTTTCAGCATCAGCACTGCTGACAATGGCAGTGAAAGAACCAACATATGCCGTTTGATTTCCCCCCGGCCTTAAAAAGTGTGTTTTGAGCTAGTTTTAACTCTGCCACGATTTTAATTTTCTGCTGCTTTTTTATTTCACTTAGTATTGTTTGCATTGTGCCTTGAGAGTGGACAAACAAACAAACAAGTAAGAATGGTGAAATGCCAAGGCCAAAATGAAACACACAGTGTTGTCTCAGAATGGGGATAAATTGGAGAGAGAAGCCAGGTTTTTGCAACACACAGTGAGGATTTGTGAATGTTATACAACAATATTTTAATTGTCAGATTTTGCCGGGTGATTTTATTGTACTGAACCTTTCAGATTTTTTGTCTATATGACAATAAATGAAACACACAAGGTTTATGGGAACCCTATGGGTGCAAACAGCCACACAGCTCCTGCTCTACGGCTTGCTTCCACCTCCCTGTTCCATACCTCCCTGACTTGCAGCAGAACGGCTACTGCCAAAGAGCTGCTTTAATTCCTCCAAGAGGCAAATGCCAAGATGGGCACAGGCGTGCACATCCACCACACTGTAAGACAGTCTTCCCTTCCAACCAATTCTCTTTGGAGAATAGCACAAATCCAGCTTGTCTACCGTGCTGGAGTCCAGGAGGGAGGGTCAGTCTGTGTCCCCCCACCCACCCTGTAAGGTTGACCACCACTACCCAGCAGGCTTAATCAGAATCAGGCCATTTTTTCCCCAGGGCTGCAACTCACCGTTTCCAGGCTCTTGCATACGCCATCCAGCCGCTGGAAGCGTCCAAAGTCTTGAGCGGTCCCTGGTGCCTTCTGCGGGTCGAAAGACCAATGCTGCTTTGCTGCTCTCAAGGCAGTTTGCCTTCTGTGCATGGAGCGAGTATTGCGCACCAAGAACTCCTTGGCTGTCTTCAAGGTAGCTCCTTCGGCAAAAACAGTGCGCTGCACCCTGCAGGGAGGGAAGATTTGAGCAAGGCTTCTTGACGGGTCCCAAGGAACAACAAGCCACTTTCCTTCAACTCTGAAGTAGCCCATGCTATGTGGGGCTCTCAGAGAACAGGACCATCAGACTCCCATGAGGAGGCCAACCAGCCAAACCCCACAGCTTTGCCCTCAACAACTGTCCAAGCAGCACATTCGGCTCCTCATGGAGCATCACAGGTTTCCTTCACTTACTGTTCCAGAAGGACACTCTTTTCTTCATTGCCCTTTGAAGTCGACATCTCTCCAGGGGAGGGCTGGAGGGTTTAATGATTATTAAAGTCTGTTAATTAACAGGCAAATAAATGCTGAACCCCATTCTGCCCACAGAAAATGATGGCACCTGGGACCAAAATTATGCAATCATCAACAACAAGGTGGACCTAGATTTCAAATTGGGCCAACAATTATTTGAGAACACAGCTCATTCCCAAAGTTCATCCTCTTCTATCCATCATTGCAGTTGTAAATCACATTTGAGCCCCAATTCTCTGGAGCCTGCGAAGCATTGGATGAAATTGCCTCCTTTCAGGGATGGAGAAAAGACCCTCTCTTCCTTAGTGTTACTTTACACATTTACATGGAATCTTCCTTGGGGACTTCTAAAAATCCATGCATAACAATGGCACATAAATAATGATCTCACTACTAAAACCCTTGGATAGGACATTCTGCCACTATAAATTTCATTTTCAAAGAGCTCACAAGTCTGCTGTCACTGATAACTGAAACCAACACATTTTAAGAATACTGGCATTAGTGAGCAATTATTGCTATTTATTTATTAAAATTTGCATTTGTTTAGATCTCTTTACAACAACTATATAACATTATGCCATACGCTCAGTATATTAGTTACAACCATTTCATCAGTTCTATACTGATACCAAATCAAAATAGTATCGTGTTCTGCTGAAAACTCTGAACTGGCCTCCCATAACTGTTCATTCTAATGAATAAAATAACTATTTAAAATATCTCAAATCTTTTTCAGCTAATGATGTACTGTTGAAACAGTACCACTTCACTAAAGCCTGGCAATGGTGATCCATATAGCTATCAGCATATGTGATACCAAAACAACCAACCTTTCTTATCTAGTACTTTATGTTTTTAAAGTCAGATCCTGTTATTTCTCTGATGGTAGCATTACTTTCCTCCCAAAATTCCTTTATCAAACTGCTGTCCCACCCAAATGTGGGCAGAACTACCTTTTACCGATTCAGACATTATAGAAAACATTATTGAGAATCTTACTGGCATATAATATACCACCTATGTATGGTTTTATAAAAAGCTACCTTTAATGTTGCACCTATCAAATGCTCTGACCCATATTCACACATCCAATTCCACTTTCCCTCTGGTATGGTATGATTAAGCAATTTCCCCCCCCCCCATTTGTGTGTGATTGAAGATGCAACAATATTGTCTATTATATAACCTGACAATGATGTCTCAATCCCAAATTGCTCTGCTATCTAAGGGCAAGTGTCCCTAAGTACCTGAAACCTCTGTGTTAATGCAACTAATATTACTGCTTAATAACAGTTCAATATTGGAAACCAAAATTCAACTTCTCCTATTACCTAAATACATTAAATCAAAATTTGAGTCTCGGCACCATAAAATCCCAAAACTATTTATTTCAGATTAGATATTGGGATTGGGTCCCTAACCAACCATGTTAAAAAATGAAAGAATAGATATTTGGGGTAGTTATTTCATCTTCACAACTCCCATCCTCCCAACCCAAGAACTGGTTATTATTTATACACTTGTTTGCATCATATGGACAAGAATTATGTCACTGAAGAGGATGGAGCTGCACATCATTCATTCCCACTACAAATCCAAGTCCAAGTTCTGGACCTGAAAACTAGGTCAATAGTAAGGACTGGCTCCACTTCCCCACCCAACACACCAGCAATACTCCACTGACCGCTTGGGCACTCTCTTTCAGGTCCTCAACCCGGAGGGCTTCCTCCTTTTTCTCTGGAGACATCTTGCTGCTTTCCACCTCCACCTTATTCAGCAGCTCTTGCCTGCTCTCGATGGCTGTCTCCAGCTCACTATAAACAGCACAGGGAGAGAGATAAAGCACAAGCACACGACAGCTAGAACTGCATGCAGTTCCACCTGGCATTGAGCTCTGGTAGATCCTCACTCAAAACCTGTGGGCTAAAGGTTGGGGACATGACACTAACACAAAGGAGATGCCTTGGAGCAGCTCCATCCATGAAGGCGGGAAGGGGAATGAATACCTTTTGGATAGTACCTTCTATGAGTGTGCATGATGCAACTGCATTATGGACACTTTTAGCACTTTTGCAAGGAAATAATAATAATAATAAAAAATTATTATTTATACTCCATCCATCTGGCTGGGTTTCCTCAGCCACTCTGGGCACCTTCCAACAAAATATTAAAAATACAATAAAACACCACGTTTACCTTTCTCCAGAGACATTTCTCCCTCTGATCTGCCTGCCACAGATCTTGCAGAGGAAGGAGTTAGAAAGGCACACTGTGAATATTAAGACCATCTTCTCCCTCAGCTGATTCCCACCTGTCTCAACAGTAGATGGGCATGAGAGGATTCAGAGGGTCAAATGAAATCCAGCTACATGCTGCAGCTGGCCTATGGGTCAGATTAAGTTTCTCTGAGAAAGTTTTTTCCACTTACTTTATTTGTACCTTTGTAGTTGTTGTTTTTTTAAAAAAATAATTATTTACATTAGCTTTCTAGATCTTATTGTACTATTAAAAACTTTAATAAAAATCTTACTTACTTATTTTTTTTACAAAAAGAAAGGTCTTTGGGGGGAAAGAGGAGCTCATCACCACTCCCAGATATTTCCCAAGACCTGGTAGTAACTGTGGCTCATAAGGTAATCTCTCAAAACCAGCTTGGTCTAGCCAAGAACAGACTAATTTGGTGCCAGCACACACACCTGACCCTCTTCTGCAGCTGCTGACTCTGTAGCTGTAGCATCTCCACCTGGGATTCCAGCTCCGATTTCTGGTCCTGAAGCTCCACCAGATCCCTACGCAGCTGCCGTGTTGTCTCCGCAAGATCCTCCTGCTCTTTTTGGGATTCCTCGAGGCGGCGCTGAGCTGCCAAAGCTGCTTCCTGAGAAAGTTCCAAGCATTTGTTGTTTTTTCCTCTCATGTGTATGAAGGCTATTATAAACCTGAAGTGCCACTATATAATCCTCAAAGGTGGTGAAATGCAGCTCTTACTGCACATGTCACAGCAAAGGAAAGACCATTGGGGAGGTGAAAATCCAGCAGAGGCCATTCTCTGCTTCTACAATGGCCACAACTGTTTTATCAAGGAAGGAAACAAACCCAACCCTCCCTCCCTCTACCTCTAAATCAATGATGAGAGGAAGGGGAGGCGAGGAAGAGTGGCCTTGGTGGGTTGGCCAACACAGCAGCTAACTCCAAGTGGCTGGCTAGCCCAAGTTTCTAGCTCAGGGTTCGCTTACCCCTGCCAGGAACTAAAGCCTTGGTCTTATCTATGGAAGAGGCGATCCACCATGTTGATGAACAAGGGAAACTCTGTGTATACACAGCTCGGCTAGAAGGATCCATGGCCTTACTTAAAACAGACAGCATCTCACCACTGTACACGCCAGGCCAGTCAGGGAACCTTGCCTACCTCTGCCCTATGTGAAGCTTAGAACAGGAAACCAAATTCCAGCTTCAGTCTTGGATTGACAGAAGCAGGCATTCGGAACCTTGGTCTCCTCCCTGATGTCTCTTACTCTGACTAGTGGTGAGAAGATGACAAGCACACCCCTGGTACAGGAGAAAAGGGGCTCTCAGTCCTTGTCAGAGCTGGCAACACCTACATTTCTTTCTTGCTCCAGCTCCTTTTCTTGCTCCAGCACCTGCTGCCTTTTCTTCCTCAGGATCTCCTCCTGCATGGGAACAAAGAACAAGAAAATGAAGAAGGCAAATTGGTCACTTGGGGAAGGCCCAGCAGCTGGCACAATTGACAAGTCCTTTCTGGAGTTGAACACACACAACTCACAAAATTGGTGGCAGCCTGCCACACTGACAATGAAGCAGACAGACCCACCCAGGAATTCTCTGGGCTCCTGGTGGTGTGCACATGTGTGTTCCATGTATTTGTGTGGTGCCCCCCAAACTCAGCTACTTAGGGACAACACTGAACTCCCTGGTGGGCCTGTCTGTTCCAGTCCAAGCTAACCAGAGCATGGTAAATTCAGTTTCCCATTCTCAGTTAGCAGGGAGTGGAGCAGACAGAAGAGAGATGTCCAAATGCAGTAACTCCAGATGCTGGCAGATGTAAGTCCTTACAGCACCTCTGGCAGAAGCCTCTTTCCAAGCAAGGCGTTGTCTGTAGCTGCCCAAGTTACCCCCTGGCTGTATGTCTCCAAAATGAACCCCTTCTCCTTCATAAAACAATTCAGAAATTTGAGGCCCCAAATTATCCTCCAGGCCCTGTTCTTTTTGTAGAACACGGAGATGGAGAAGACCCAGAGAATCTTTCCGAGCATGACACCTATGTTCAGAAGGTATCAAACAGCTGTGATAAATCTTTGCTGTTGGATTCTTGGGAGATTTGAAAAGCAACGAATCTGTCCAGAGGAATGGAACTCAAACACATACTCATACAGTATAATCTACAGCAGTGGTTTTCAACCAGTGTGCCCTGGCACCCTGGGGTGCCTTGAATGATGGTCAGGGGTGCCATGGGCAACACTGGCTTCTGCCCCTCTCTCCTTCCCTCCATCCTCTGATGCCCTCTCACGTCTCTGCCTCTCAAAGGCTTGCACAGTTGTTTGTTGCAGCAGCCCTGGCTACAAGCTCCCCAGGTGAATGGTGCCCCTGGGGCTGGCCAGGGAGTGCTTCTCAGTGTAAACAGACACCTCTCTTTGGGTTGGGGGGCAGCTCAGAGACCAGGGGTGGCAGCTGCAGCTCCCCAGAGGACTCCCAAGGAGAGGGGAGAGGAGAGGAGGCTGAGGGAATACTCCAAAATGGAGGGTGTTTGAAAAAGGGTAAGAGGCTGCCAGCTCTGCAGGCAAGGGGTGACATAACTGGGCTTCTGAGCCCCACAGGGGTGCCGCCAAAAGAATGTAGTTTGTTAAGGGAACCGTGGACTCAAAAAGGACGACTCTGGTCTACAGGATCCAGCTGCCTGAAGACAGATGCTGAAGCTTCCCTCCACGGGAGAAAGCCCTGGGTCATGTTGAGGATGACTTGGCCTTTTTTTTGTTGGCTTTCTCAACTGGAGTGCTAGATAGTCGGTTGGTTCTGAAAACTGTTGGGTGAAGACCAGATTGAGGGCCAAGTACTTCAAAAAGGTCTAGGATGTATAGAAATGTTGGCTGAAACCTCTTCTGGCATGAGAGGGCTGGTGGTCTTTCATCTAGCTCTGGAGAAGCCCAGGAGCAAACAATTAGATCTCCTGTAGAAGGATGTGTCAAGAATGGGATGTGGCTCCTCTACCAGGAGTGTGTTACAGACTTTCCTGTATTCTCCCATCCTCTGCTGAGAACAGAAGGACAAATGTACATAGATGCAGGAGCTGGTGGCAAGGCTAGAATCCAGAGTAGGGAGCTTTCCCACAAAGGCCAGGACCTTTCCTGTTCCAATCTTCAAGGACGTCAGTCTCACAACTATCAATGTGGAATTAGCAGCACATCTGTGCTCACCTGGGCATGGAGCTGAGAGAGTCTTGCCTCCATATCCTTGGCTTGGAGCTCCAGTTCTGATTTCATGCTCTGGATCTTTTGCTCCTGGTACAAAGAGAGTGATCGGACATGCAGGTAGGTACTGAAGTCTTCCACAATATTCAGCAAGTCAGTCAGTCAATAATGTCACACAGAACATGGCAATCACATGTCAAATGGGATGGAATGAAGAGGAAGACTTCTAGCAGTATGACAAAACAACTCGCAATATGTAAGGGAGGGAAGCAGTACCCACAACCCTTCCTGCACCATATCATGGACTAACAGATTTAGGTTGAATCCTGACAAGACAGTAGTACTGTTTTGGGGGGGACAGGAGGTGGGCAGGTGTGGAGGACTCCCTGGTACTGAATGGGGTAACTGTGCCCCTGAAGGACCAGGGACGCAGCCTGGGAGTCATTCTGGACTCACAGCTGTCCATGGTGGCGCAGGTCAATTATGTGTCCAGATCCATCTGTTTATCAGATCCATCTGGTACGCAGGCTGAGACCCTACCTGCCCGCAGACTGTCTCTCCAGAGTGGTGCATGCTCTAGTTATCTCTCGCTTGGACTACTGCAGTGCACTCTATGTGGGGCTACCTTTGAAGGTGACCTGGAAATTACAACTAATCCAGAATGTGGCAGCTAGACTGGTGACTGGCAGCGGCCGCCAAGACCACATAATACCGGTCTCGAAAGACCTCCATTGGCTCCCAAGTACATTTCCGAGCACAATTCAAAGTGCTGGTGCTGACCTTTAAAGCCCTAAATGGCCTCGGCCCAGTATATCTGAAGGAGCGTCTCCACCCCTATCATTCTGCCTGGACACCGAAGTCCAGTGCCGAGGGCCTTCTGGCGGTTCCCTTGCTGTGAGAAGTGAAGTTACAGGGAACCAGGCAGAGGGCCTTCTCAGTAGTGGCACCTGCCCTGTGGAACGCCCTCCCACCAGATGTCAAAGAGAAAAACAACTACCAGACTTTTAGAACACATCTGAAGGCAGCCCTGTTTAGGGGAGCTTTTAATGTTTAATAGACTATTGTATTTTAATATTCTGTTGGAAGCCACCCAGAGTGCCTGGGGAGACCCAGCCAGATGGGCAGGGTATTTATTATTATTATTATTATTATTGTTGTTGTTGTTGTTGTTGTTATTATTATTATTATTATTATTATTATTATTATTATTATTTCCACTTCAGAGATACAACTTGGGAACTGCTCTCTAATGAGCAGTTTCCACACAGCTGGTGCAATTTTTAAAGACCTAATTCTAGGAGTGCTTTTCATGGAGTTAGTAGTCTTGTGTCCCAGCCGGGTGCAGATTCTGTGGCTGGGACCTGCGGGCACGCAAGTCATTTAAACTGCTGGTGCGAAAGCGTCTCCAATGGGTCTAGTTATGTTTCTACCCCACAGCCACAACACTACAGTGGGGGAATAAGATCCACGTGCCCCTCTGAAGGGACTCTAATGCTGTCCATTCTTCCCCGCCCTTTTCCACCAGCACTTCCCTTCCCTACCTGCTCCGAATGACTCTTGTGCAAGTCCTTCAATTGTTCGGCCTGCTTTTTCTGCAAGGCATCAAGCTCTGCTTTATGGTGCAGCTCCAAACGCTCCTGCTCACTTTGCAGGGTTGCCAGCAGCTCAGCCCTCCGCTTCCTCTCCTGCCACGCATCAAACACAAGAGTTAGCTCTAGCCATACAGTGGTACCTCGGGTTACAGAGGAAGGGAGGCCACACTCACAAGCGGAGCTCTTTCCAATCCTCAAACGGCTTCACCCACACATCTAGGTTACCGGTGTGCAAAAAGGACATAGCCACATGCTACCTACATGCAGCGCTCACTTTCCCCACCAAATGGTTTGGCTGCAGGCTTACCTCATCCTCATTTTGTGCCTGGATCTCGGCTATGGTTTCCCTGTGTGCCTCTTGCATCTTTTCCAGCTGCCTCGCATGGTTGCGCTCAACCTCCTGGCGCTTCTCCTTCAGGAGGTCACTAAGCTGTAGGGATGTCAAAGGAACCCTGGCTAAGCCAACAATCCCAGTGGTTAAAGCTACCATTCCAGCAGTGGCTCACTTTTCAGCGGACATGGGCTGCTGGGAGCCCCTTGCCTGTGGTGCTTCTGAGCTCGAGTGGGTAGCCAGAGTGCTGCTTCTAGACACAATCTAAGATCCTACTTGCTACCTGTAAAATTCTGAATGGCTGGCTCTGTGCATGTGGACAAGCCACCACCATTCAACTGCCTCATCTGGATATTGCGAAGCACAGAGATCTCCAAGTTGCCTTGCCTCCTCCATGAGAATCTGGGAGTGCCAGCACAGAGACTGATTCCCACCTTTCTGGTCTCGGTTGAGGTCAGTAAAGGGCAAGGACCAGTAGCTGGAGAAAGGAAGCCTGTGGGTCTAAAACCTCAATTGCCTCTCCTGATTCAAATGGAGCAGAGAGATAAAAGCTGGGGTGTCATCTGCATACTTCACTGAAAATCTGCTCTAGAAGGAAACAATAGTCAACAGTATTCAAAAGTGGCTGAGAGATTGAGGAGAATGGGCAGAGTCACACTCCCCACCATTGCCTCTCTTATAAACCAGGATGGCCAAGGCAGTTTCAATGCCAGTATTCCTGGCTGCTTTTCTTCACTGGATGAGAAGCACAAAGGAAACCCTCCTGGAGGTACTCTCTGCACCCCAAGGATACACAAATAGCATTCCTGCTGTTTGGCAACTTCTAGGCTAGGAATGCTCAGCTCTTCCTCTTGGATGCCTAATTGAGCCTTCATGGCAGGACTCTGTGTCCATCAGCATACAGAAAGCTGGCTCTGGGTGTGGTGCTCTTAATCATGCACTGGGTTTTGGTTTTTTTTGGAGTTAGTTCATGCAATGGGTTCCTCCACACCATTCAGCATGCCCCACCTTGCAAGCAGATAGCACAGACTGGCTCAGAGTAATTTGGACTCTGCATACATGTGGGATGCTCAGCAAATCCAGGCTCTGTTTCTTCCTCATTACCTCTCGCTCATACTCGGCCACCTGATTCCTCTTCTGCTGAACATTTTGCTCTGCACTCTCCAATTGCTTCTGTAATTCTGCCTCCTCCCTTTTATGGGCTTCTGCTATCTGCATCTGGAGAGCTGAGACAACCTGCCAGAAAAGGATGGAAATCTTTATTGAACTGTCACTGAATGTGTAAAGCAGGCAGCTTGCTGTTTCCTGCAGGCTGATGTAAATTACCAACATGCTCTAAGCTGGTGAAGCTAGAGGTTTCCCTCAAGTGAGAGACCGGAATGTTGATCGCTGACTATACTGGCTGTTGTAATTCTTCCAACAATTAATCT
The DNA here is from genome assembly GCF_964106915.1 of Podarcis gaigeae. Classification (NCBI taxonomy): domain Eukaryota; kingdom Metazoa; phylum Chordata; class Lepidosauria; order Squamata; family Lacertidae; genus Podarcis; species Podarcis gaigeae. The sequence goes on along the minus strand of NC_139692.1, from coordinate 16,010,321 downwards.
TCTTTTATTGGAAAATGACTGATTGCCAGTTTGTTCTACAATCAAGTTGTCTGAAATGCTGCTTTGAAATCTAAGTGTGTTGAAAAAACAGGGTATATTTTTTAAAAATAAAATAAAAATAGAATAATAAATATAACAAATATTTGGCCCACATCATCTGATGTGTGTGCTTTGCCAACAAGTGGATGAGTGCAGGCCCCTTCATGGTAGAAAGGGGAGAAAAGTGGGAAAGAAAAACAGAAAAGTGACAGGGTTTTTTAAAAAAACAGAGAGCTAAAAGGAAGAAAGAGGTTTCTTGCCTGGGTTACTAGACCAACTTGGAACTCAGCAGTGGCTGTGCGGCTTGTCGGTCATGAAAATGTTGCAGGTGCAGAAAAAGGCATGCAGGCAGCACCTTCCCTCCAGATAATTTACCTTTTCATGTTCTTCTTTTGCTGCAGACTTCTGCAGCTGAATCTCTTCTGCAAACTGTTCCTTTAGTTCCTGCATAGCCTGGAAAAGCATAAAGTAGTCAGTCAGTGTCTATGGGCTGTATCCAAGGCACACATTCAGTCAGTTTCTATGGGTAGTATTTCCCCTTGCACATTCAACCTCCACCCCCAACCTGGAACCCTCTCCTAATCTGCTCTAGAGGGTTGGGAGCAAAACCCAGATTATCTTTAGGGGATGTGTGGGGAGAGGAGAGGCAGGAAAGTTCCACTGCTCATCCACTGTGGTTCTGTTCCCCATTTTATCCTCTCAAAAACCGTGAAACAGGTCAGACTGAAAAACCATGACCGGCCCACAGCCCTGACTGGCTTCAGGGCTGAGTGGGAATCTGGATCCGTATCTCCCCATCTTAGTCAAACTTTAGCCACTATGACACACTGCTTTTTTGCCACTGCCCGAGTGGGCTTGAACCTCATTAATTTCAGTACTCTTAGCTAATCATTTACCCCTTACTTTGGTCCCATTCACAATAAACTACAGCTTGTTTCAGACAATGGCTTGGCAATGTGTAAATCAGGCATTTGTGGGTGTGACAGCTACCCCCAAGCAGGTCAACAACATTTGCACCAGATACAGTCAATGCTGACTACCCAAGATCTCATGCCTACCAACACTTACCCTGCAATCCACCCTTTTGAGAGAGAGAGCGAACAGACAACCCCTGATGCCCATCTCCATATATTGTAGACATGGGCTGACAAGCTTGCAGGTACAGGATCCTACTGCCGCCCTCGCCCTCCTTAGTTTGCCAACCTGGGTTCTTCCAGAGGCAAATTCGCAGAAGCTCACCATTTCATTTTCCTTGACCAGCCTCTTCTTCAGCTCGTCGAAGGTTCTTTTGATCTCCTGCTCCAGTTCCATTTGTTCTGCCTGCTCAACAGCTTCTGCTTCCTTCTTCACCCTTTCCAGAGAAAGCTGCTTCTGCGCCTTTAGTTCATCCTCTTCAGACTGCTGAAAGGATTCTAGCTCCTCTCTGAGCTTCTGCAGAGCAGACTCCTGGGCCAGCCTGAAAAGCAGCCAGTGAGACTAAGACAGAAGCAGACCCTTTCTCCCTTCCCCTCTTGCCAAACCATGAATCAAACCAAGGAGAGGTGGCAAACCTCAGGCCCTTGAGTTTGCCAATTTGCTGACTGGGGAAACACAGCCGGGATGCCAGATGGAATGTGGCACCCCCTCATAATTTATGTGACCCACCAACAGGGTCAAATTCTTCCACCTGCTGCTAAAGAAAAATCTAGGGAGCTAGATATGATCCCCAAGCATTACTGCTCAATCACTTGAAAACTATAGACTAAAACAAACAGACCACAGAAGTTTTCCATCATAAAAGCACTCATGGAACCTACTGTGGCCTCCAATTGCAGTGGCAGCCAAATAACCCCTAAATATGCTTGCAAATACATAGATAGTATTGGGGCCAGCTGGACTCATGGGGAAGGTGATTCTACAAATGGGGCACCACCACAGAGAAGGCCTTATTCCATGTCGCCACTGAAAGTACACCCCTTTCTGCACCTTATTGTATTTTAAGAGCATATACATTGCACTAAGGTGGAAGGGTGCTAAAGGATGCCCACCCCCAACCCCTAGCAACAGCTGGAGAGATGGCAAAGGCCTGCACCCGGGCCCTGGATTTCTCAGTTTTAGAAACCTCCCTGGCACTGACTGTAGAAGGTTATGGTGTCGCAAGGGATAGGAAGCCCACAACTATATAATGGCAGGGAGACACTAGAGTGCTCAGCAGCATACGGTATCACTGTCCTTCATTCAACCCCTACCATTTTCACCCGAGACTTTTATGGAGTCTTGGGAAATGTTGAAGCTGCAGAATAAGCACTATCTTGCCATAACACCAAAGTCACTGGTCTGGAACAAAGGCTACCTTGGTAGTGACTTTTCCTCCAGTGATTTTTACAACGAATTGTAAACAGTGTACATTCTCAATAGTCTCCTAGGCTGGAAAGGGTACACTCCACTCACTGCACAAAGCTGGTTTAAACACAAGGCTAATCACTGCACTGCCAAGGCCACCAGCTTCCACCTCCACAGCAAAGGATGATGTTTGCAGAAAACCCTGCCTATTCAAACCAGCACCTGATCTTCGCCTTCTCTGCCTCTGCTTCAGAATGGATCTGGGTTTGGAGTTTCAGAAGTTCGTCTTGCATCTCCTTCCTCAAGCGCTCCTCCTCCTTCTGCCTAGCAGCCTCCAACTCAGCTTTTAATGATCTAAGAAACAAGCAGAAAGTGATTTTTTTTTGGAGGGGGTTACATCTCCTTGCAGCAATGGGAGCACTGCTGAAGTCCAGTATACAACTTCAGTAGTGTGCAGCAAAAGCAAAGACAACTTGTTCACAATTTCCCAAGCAATCCAAGTGTGAGACTGATCCAAGCAACTGGGATTTGTAGAAGATTCTACAAAAGAAACCTTCCATAAGTTTAGCATTCAGACTTCTCCACATTCTCACTTCCAACTCTGGCCCTGTCCTTCAGATGTCAGCCAGGTGCTCAAGCTTCACCTGTAACAATATGCTGCTTTAAGACTGCTACAAATGAAGATGTTGCTCCATGCAGGCTTGGGACAGATGAGGAGAATGCAGGAAGCCCTTTGACTAGAACCTAAGCCATGAAAACTGAACCACCAGCTGTATTCAGGCCTCACTCAGTGGCTCGGATTAGGATTAGGATCTCCCTCTACACCTTTGCCACAGAGGATCCTGTTCAAAATTACACACACACACACACACACACACACACACAGCACCATTTTCTGTATTTTTGTCCTACTACTTCCAGCCTCTTTCTCTTCCTGACTAAAGTCATTGTTTAAGTGGACTGCCCTTGATTATTCAAGAATGTTTTATCCAGTAGCCTTCTGCTGTATGTGGCAGAAAATGTTTTTATGCCTAGCTTTACTGCTGACCTTGACCCCAAAGGCCAAGCAATGCAAGAGAGGCCATTGCAGGTGTGTCACAGTCCTATACAAAGCACAAGTGAGTAGAGAATCAAATGAGATTATCCTGCCATGACTCGCTCCAAAGTAGCAGCTGTTGACGAACAGGCATAGCAAAACTAGCTGCACAGATTAGCACCAAGAAAGCAATATGCAACTTTCTCTAGTGAGGAGCAAATGAACTTCCTAATGAACTCCAAATAGGAAGCTTCTGTTGAACTTTTTTGTTGGGAATCTGGAGTCCAACACTGAATGTGGCAGAGACTTCTTTCTACCCTTGCAAGGTGGGGGTGGGGGTGCCTAAAAAGAACTAAATACTTGCAAGCTGTAAGACATACCATTCCCATGGACTAGCATCTCTTCAAAAGGCCTTCCACCCTCTATTAGCTGCAGGGGATTCACTGCAGGGAGGAAAAGAAGCAAAACAGCTCTATGTGGATGGAACTCACTGGAGGGCATCCTTTTTCTGCTGATGGAGCATCTGGATCTCCTGCTCCTCTTCTTGCTGTAGTTCTTCCTGCAGCTGCTGCATTCGCGTCTCTTTTTCTTGCAGCAAATGTATTTTTGCTTGTTCCAGCAAAGTGTGATGCGCTTTGGTTATTTCCTCAAGGGAATCCCCAGCATGCTTTTCCCAGGACATTTGCTTACCCTCAGCCTCAAAATTCCTGCCATTAAGAGAAACTTTCCACATTAAACACTCAGATTAGCAGGGAACAATATAGCAACAAGCACACTTCACAAAGTTGTCTTCTTCCACAAGAGAAGTCAGCCTTCCCAATACACTACTATCTCCACCTACTGTCCCAGCTTCATGTATGGCATGAAGAACTTACAGCTATACCATATGCTGCCTGCCTGCCACAGGTAGAATAAATCTCACCTACCATGCACAGCAAGGCACAGATTTCAAGATAATATTTTCTCAGAATCTCAGGAGGCTACTAGGCACCACAGCCATAGAAGAGCATTCAAGAGAATCTAGAATTCCAAATTCATGGCAGCTGCTTACAGTTCAGAACCTCCTTTGAAAACATAATGGTGCCATACAGCTACATTTCCTAGTCCAGAGCTTTGATAATTCTGCTGCCTTAAGGTATATCCATGAAAGCTGCTTTGATGGTACTGGACTGTCAGGCACTAGATGGAGCAGGCACCAGGCTCAGAAAGGGCAGGCAACTGTCCACATGGTACACAGCCTGGATTCCTGCCATGTTCCCAGGGCATTTTCAACACAAAACTTAAGGCCATGACTAGTTATGTTTATTTTACTAGTGACACTGCATTCACTTGGGTTTCTGAGATAGGAACCAAGAGGAGAGACTATATTGCACAGGGCCAGTTGGACTGTGTGCAGCTATGACACTTTCCTCTCTTCCTAAAATTCACGGAAAGCCAAAAAGAGATGCTTTTAGACAAAACACACTTAACTTGTTTTACATCAAATGCATGTTGTTTTATGAAACAAAACCTGTGATAACCAACTTGAAGAGGAGAGCAAAGAAGGGGCTCAGCTGAGCCATCAGGGATGAAGAGCACACTGCCCAATTATCCCAGTAAACCATTTCATAGTGAAGAAATACAGGCTGGCCTGAGCTCTAGAAACATTACACAGCACACCTCCATCTTGCCACCATTAAGTATCAAGTAGGAAATGGATTAGGACACAAGTTTGTAAAATACACATCCCCCTCCCTGTATTTATAAGTAGTTGCTTTTGGAGAAGGGCCACAGGGCAGTGACTGAGCGTCTGCTTTGCCATGTTCAATCCCCGGCATCAGTAGGAACAGCTTCCTATGAATCCAGTGCAGACACTTTACTGGGAGGATGACAGAACCCAAAGGAGGTGTGCACCTCAATGTCCCTCCCTCCTCTTGCAGAAAAGGGCCCCCTAGATAGAAGCATATGCCATTGCATCCCCTTACTCTTTGCAGGATGGGTCTCGCTCATTCAGGTTCACCAGCCGGTGCTCAATTCTCATCTTCGTTTCCAAGGTGCCAGAACCTACCGAGACTGCCTTCTTTTCAGACCCTTCAGAACCACTTGGGCAGCTTTTGCTCCTCTCCCTTGGTGGCAATAAAAATGTAAGAGAACAAGGATTTACAGCTTGCCTAAGTATGGAGGGCAGAGCCTCTAGTAACAAGGTGGAGTTCTGGCATGTAGCTCTGCAGCCAAAGAAGCAAGAAAGGTTCTCCTCTACACAGGAGAGATGTGGGGGGCCCGGTCACTACTGGGTGCCTGGAAACCACAGGGAGGGAGCCCCAAGAGGGGAACCATTGCCATGCAGCACTAATTATGCATATCACCATTTTTTTTAAACTTAGTTGGAGACAACCCAATGTATGTTATCCAGATACTGGGATTTAATGTATTTCTTTCGAATATCTGGATATCATGTGGAATTTATCATCTTGAAATAATTTAGAATAGTTTGTTTTCCTCCAGTAATTGTTGTAGCTGGCAATTTATAATGCACTGTAAATGTATATTCTTCAAATGAAAATTTAGTATAAACACCCTTTCCTTTGAACATCTACTCAGTTCCTTCTAAGAAGCTTACAGCCTGCAGGCAGGTAATTAAGAATTGTACCTCAACTCTGTATCAATACTTTAAATCTGTAATGCCTTTTGTATTTTGCTACGTTCTTTTTTTGGGAATATTTTATTAGTTGAATATAAGAACAACGTTTGCTATGTTCTTATGCTACTGACAAACCTCATTTATCCTCTTCTGTAATGTTCAACTAATTTTATTAAGTAAAGGAAACATGGGGTTGCACTCAAGAGTAGAACCACTGAAATTAAAGGCCATTACTAACAGGTCCAACTAAACTTATGCCTGGGGCTGATCCCTGGATCCTAAATTTCAGTGTGCAGATATGGAGGGGAGGTTATTTCTCTGCCTCCTTAATGTGGCATCTGTAACAGAGGGAAGGGGGGTGTTGCTTAACTGACAAACCTAGGGCCTTGCTATATAAAAAGCACATCCCACCCTGAACAGAGCAAAACCTGCTGTCAAGACACAAAAGGGATTCTGAAGAGGGAGAGAATTAATGAGGAAATAAAGCAAGAATGTGCCCCTGAGAACCAGGGATTTTGACAGCTGGCTGCTTTGTGACAATACTGTGTGGAATGTGTGAGAAGTGTTGCAAAAGAGCTGTACCTCTTAGCTGATCCTTGGCTTTTGTCCTCTGCTAGACTGCCTCTGCTTTGGTCCTTCTCCTGTCCTGACCAGTCATTAGTCTACCAGAAAGATAAAAACAGAAAGAAGGGTTTGCCACAATACTGCCACTTCAATGGAAGGTGGAGACAGCCAGAGTCATGAATAGAATTGATCCTTCTGAGCTGTACCTACAATAAGTGCTGCTGAAAGACAGTTCCAGAGTACAGACAAGATGGTGAAAACTACAGCTACTGTCTTCCATGGGACAGGATTACTTCACTGGATCAGGCTGTGTCTAGAGAGAATGACTGGGTGTGAGAATGAATGAATGAATTTGGGAAGATGGTAAGCATACCAGCAATGACTGAACTACCCCACAAGAGACCTAACATACCACTTGGCTGGCTGATTCAAAGGTGGGTGTTTTCACACACACATACAATTGCTGTGATGCAACAGATTTCATGAAATGTGCAATAAGGCAATGCAGAGACTGCAGAAGCAAGGATGAGAAGCCAGAAACACAAGGCTAAGGGTCTGCAGATGTGCCCCCAGCTTATGTATGGATATCCCATGCAATCTCTTTCCTTAGCCATAACACACTGCCTGCCCTCCAAATAGCCCCCAACCTACATGGTCCTCTCTGCTCCAAAGCACCAGGGAAAACGATACAGCAACATTAAGATGCAAAAAGGAAGGATACTAGTTTTTTATTATTCACATACAATGATGGGGAACCTCCAGCCCACTGGTAAAAATCAGGCTTAATGGGATTTCTAATCTGGCCTACAAGGCCATTTCCTCCAAAATCACACCCACCTGCTGCCATATATGGGAAGCTAAAAATGTGGCTGCAAAGACAACAGCAAAAGTACTCTTCTGGTGACTCTTGGCAAGCAAGGGTTGCGGCAAGTTACCACTAGTATTGATTGTGCGTAATCAGGAACTCCATGGCACAGCCAATCCCTGTGGGGCGTGCTCTAAACGCTGAGCAGCTGAGTGGCATGTATAGGACACCTCACTCCTTCACTCCTATTCTATCCTAGAATCATGAGCTTCTGCAATCCAAGTTTCAACCACCGACTTATGAGAATAGGCACATCATATGTCTGTGTGGCCTCCTCACCAGCAGTTCTCTGCATACCTGGAAATGACCTGCTGGATAAGCAGGAGTATATAGCAAGACTTCTGAGACAGGCTCACAACTTTAGGGTGGTTGGGAGCACTGCCTGTTAAAAGTGGACATTTGTTCCAGCTTTAATCTCTATGAGACCTGCCCCTTTTCTTCATACATTACTTTTCATTCTCCTAGCAAGTCGGCTGTAGGAGCAAACTCCAAGACAACATGTTCGAAGAGGAGCCCATGCAGCTCCACCATGCCACTTACCTGTTCCTTCCAAGTGCTTTCAACCATGGCTCTGCTCACTGCAAACTTTGGAGTTCCCAGGACTGGAGGCAACACATCCATGACGTTTTCAAAGCTTGGGCTCTGGGAACCAAAGCCCCCAAGAAACAAAGGGGTAAGGAGAGATTGGCATTCCAAGAGGCTTCCCTGCTTGAGCTCTCAAAGGTAGTGTTGAATATGGGGCTGAGGATCCTCAGGCTGATAGCCCTGGGGGTCCCGAGCACTCAGGCTGAGGCTACCTTCTCTGGAGCAGCTCACGACCAAGGCCTCTGTGACAAACATGACACCCTGTCTCAAATGAACACTGGACCAATACACAGCGCAGGACTTGAGATCTGATCCTCTGACTTGAACATGGTGCTGTGCAAGGGGGGGGGGTGATCTGTGACTGGGGGAGCAGATAGTGACTCATCTTAATCTACTTAAATATGTCAGAACAGGGGCATAGGGACATTGGAGGTTACCAATGTCTCCTTAAGGAATGGAGTGGTTCTGACTGCTCTGAAGATGGCAGCAGTGAGGCTTCTGTTGAAGAAATCTGGTTTAGATATCTTAGCCTGAGATGAGCTATCAGCCAGTCTTGAATGTGCCATTCTTGGGGGGAAATGGCGTGAAGACCGGTCAACTCTAAGCAGTGCTGTTGATATTCACTGTCTTGATCAGACCTAGTTTGGGGGTGGAGATGGTAGAAGTCATCTACCCAGACAACCAAGGCTAACGAACTTGGGGTGTGGGTGGGGTGGGAGAGTGTGTGGCCCCATTAGTTATTCCAAACCCTCTTCTAAGCCAAGAGACCGGGGCTTTGGACCTGAAACCAGCAATGACATTGATACTGGGTACAAAGCAAGGTGCAATGGTACTTGGAACTTCATCCACACAAAAGCAGACCAGGAGCGTTGGTAAGAAAGTCCTTAAAAGGACCAGCCCAAGAGTTATGCGCTCACCAAGAACTCCCATCTTATTTTTTCAAAGAAGTTTCTATTTCTTCTTCCTACTCTCTTACTACCCATGTTAATGGCAGACTCACCACAATGCTACGCGGCTCAGGGTCCAAGTGGTCAGAAACCTGCCATTCCTTCATTGGATTGCTGCCTTCAGAAACCTTCAGAAGCAAAGGGACACACACCCATCACCAGCTTTGCACACTCTGATTGACTGGAAAGCAAACTAAAAAAAGTGAGGAAAAATGCTACAAGGGAGGAGTGACTGACCCACAGCATTCTAAGGTGAATGCCTTGAATATTTTAACACACAAAAATACACAAATCACCAATGTAGCAACAAAAGTATCTAAGATATCAAATTGTTCCTCAAACACTGCCAGATTTATCCTAGGGAATTTCTCTCTTGGTCATCCAACATCACATCCATGGCATTTGGGGCTGATATGTTTACTATACCCCAAATGCTGCTCCTCTTTTAAAGATGATCTGAGGATTGGCTTTTATTAGGAAGCAGGAACTTTAAGCCCCCATTACCAGGAAACTATCCAAAAAGCAGGGTGGATAAAAATCAATGATCTATATTTTTTAGAATAAAATAAAATTTTAAAAATCGGATTTTTAAATTTAAATCAGATTTTTAAAATAAAATGCTTTTGGAGGAAAAATCTTTCTACAGATAGTTTTCTATTTAAGTTACATTATAGTCCAAAGGCTATTCATTAGGAAATAAGGAATTGTTTTAAGTTTTTAATGTGTGCTAAAACTCAGTCTAAGGTTTTCGTTTTTAAAAAAAAATAATTTAATCACATCAGCTAACAAACATGGATACATATGCTATAATATTTTTGATTTAGTTAAATAAATTGTTTAAATTGTTATTAAGGAAATAATTATTTTTCTCCTTTCAATAAAGTACAGCAGAAAAGTTGTCCAAATATAAACAGTTAACTTATTAAACCTCATAATAATTTCATAATTATCTGTCAATGTATTTCTAATAGTATAACCAAATCAGTAATTTCTGATATAACTGTAAAAACTACTCTGAAAATTTATTATTCCAAAAATGAAATCTTCATCTCGTTGTAAATACTAATATTATACCAGCAAGAATGAGTCTTTCTGTACAAAAAAATGATTTAAATCAAGTCTTACTGACTAGTGATTTAAATCAATTTGATTTAAATCAAATCCACCCAAGTACATACCTCATTGTCAAAGCTGGCACCAAGGGCACTAACATCCATATGCAGGTTCTTGAGAAGCCCACCTGTCCCACGAGGACTCTGGACATGCAACAAGGAGCAGAGAAATGTTCAGCTGTGCATCCAAAGCCATACTTGAAGAACTGACACTGGGGACAAAGAAGGCAACAAGAGAGGGTCCCAATCTGCTCCCTCACCCTAACCACAAGCAATGTAGTGTAGGGATCTTTGGGGGAACCAGGGCTAGAAGAACTAGAGTGTGGATTTGGATTTCTATGCGCAAATTGTCCCCTTCTCAAGGCTGGTGAGCCTACAGGTACATGGGCATAATGAAGCCAGAGTCTGATTACTGTATCAAGAGTTGCGCCCTTCTGCGAAGAATTTAAAACTGCAAGAATACCACTTATACAATATCTGTCCTGCTGCGCGTTCCACTTAGAAGCATGCAGTAAAATAGGCATTGCACCAACTCTTGTGTTTCTTGCTGTGCAGGGAAGCCAGGAGACTTGAAATGGACAAGCATCATAGTTGAGTGGCGGATAATCTTCTTTGCATGAGGACTCGGGTTCAATCCCCAATGGCATTTCCAGTGGGGTACAGAACATGCCCCATTTGAAACCCTGGAGAGCTGCAAGTGATCAGTGAGGGCAGTACTGAGATAGATGATCTGACTTGGTATAAAGGCAGCTTTGTATGTTCCAATGTGTCCACCATTTATCAGATAAGAAAGGAATACGCACAGCCCTCCATCCCCATCTCATAGAGCAACTCTGTTTATCAAGCACTACTACCTCATTGCTGCAATCTTCCTTTTCTGCCCCATTAGGAGTCAGCTGGTTTAAGGATGCTTCCTCTTCTTCGTCCACAGATTGAAAGAGACTTTTCTTGCAATTGCCAAGCTTTAAGAGACGAAAACATGCATACATCAAAGCAAAAGAGGCAAAAAGCCACACAAACAACTTTGCATGTTCATAAGCACACCCACATGAGCCAGATTTTAGTTGTTTACCATTGTATGTGCTGGTGCCTTCGGTTCCACGGCACTTCTCCCATTTGTATTGTGTAAGTTGCAGGGTGCACTGACTGGAGCATCCACAAACCCACGTAATGGAGCAAGGCTCCCCAGGGGAGACTGGACTGGGGCTAGTATAGGTCCTGGAGACTGGAAGATTTCAGGGAGGGGGAAGACACAGTAACAAGATAAGCAGAAGCTGTCTATGGCTATGCTAGAAGTTCAACAGCAGCCTGACACGGCTTCTTACGCGCTCTTTCTCTACCTCCCACCTCAATAACAGAACTGCTTTCCTGGATCACAACAGACTGAAGTTTGAAGTGTCAGCATGAGCTGATCTCATTTTGGGGACGGGACAACAACACACGGACAGAAGTGTGTGGCTTGCGTTAGCAGTGTTACTCAAACCTGGGTCTCCAGCTGTTGTTGGACTACAATTCCCATCATCCCTGACTAGCAGGACCAGTGACCATGGATGATGGGAGCTGCAGTCCGACAACAACTGGAGACCCAGGTTCTGTGTTAAGGTCTAAAAAACAAAACAAAAAACTACACCTGTCTGAAAAAACTGCAGTACAGTTGTCCCTTGAAATAAGATGAGAATGAAACCCAATGGTCAAATCAGGTTGGTTCACTCAAATGTCAAATGCTCTTTCAGGAACTAATAAGCAATGCAACAGGGAGGCATCTATCTCCATTTCCACATTAAAACGACATGCCCAAGCAACACAGCCAGACTGTGCAGCATCTATTTATTTGCAGCATGTAAAGGGATTGTCTACAAGCTTAGAGGAATCAGCAGTTGGCAAATGCTACAGATACCTTAGAAGGCTACATCAACCACCAGAGCCACTAGCTACGCCACCTGCAGAAGATAGCACCCTTGGCCACCACAAGATATTCAGTTCACTTCTGAAAGAACTGAAACAAAACGGCTAACCCTTCCACTTATTTATTCTGTAAGTTTATACCAGGCAGACAACTAAAAACACAGGAACTTTTTTTATTGAGGAGATTTATAATTCATCCTGTATTATGGTCAATCCCAGAGTAGAGTGCAGCGTTAAAATACATGACACAAAACAAGGCAGAATAATCTGAAAAAAAATCAAACCACAACAACAGTAAATCAAATTTACATCACAGCACAAACCTCTGAGCAAGATGCATAAAGTCCACCAATCAACTCTGTGAGGGGAGAAAGCTGCAGACCAGCCTGTGCTGCCTACCGATGCTATGCATGTGATGGGAAACTATAGGCACATGACTTCTTTCTGCCTATATGCTCCAATGGGACTCGACTGGAGGAAGTCCCACCACAAAAAGGGCCTGTCTTCACCAGTACAGGTTGGCTCCCCCAGAGGTGTTCAAATAAACACACTAGTTAGATAACACACTGGCCTTGTGGTGCATGAATGCAACTGGGTAGCCACAAGATTATTTTCAGGTGCTCCTCAGATGCAATGACTAGGAATTATGTGGGAAACCCAAGGATGGGAAAAGTTGCAACCTTAAGACACCAGAGGAGATCTGGGTAAGCAGATTCCTTGCAATTCTACTCAACAACTGTCCCACAATAACCATTAACCATTCCTTCACCCATCCTAAACTTCCCATCAGATTTTATATGAGACTATTATTAAGGATTGTACTCAATGCAGTAGCACTAATGAGAATGTTCTGGCAGCAAAATGATTTCTCCTTGAAGGCAGCTTTGGAACCTTTGCAGGCTTTCTCCCCTCTGCTCTTCCCCAAAGCTGTTTTGGGGGTTTCCCACAACACTTCACAGCAGCTTTGGGAATAGTGCAGGGGGAGGAGAGGAGTCACTCCCTCCCTGACAATTTAGTGAATTTATGTTGTTGAAAACTGCCTAAATAAACTGTCTCCCTGGGCTCCTATGAGAGGAACAGTAGGATAATATAAACAAATATTAATTTACTCAACTATTTCAGTTATTTATAAGTGGGATAGGTTTATCTCTTTATCCACAGTCTCCCAAGGACTGGCAAGATGAGCAACCATCGAGTGTCAGTATTGGCAGTGGCGTAGCGTGGGGGGTGCAGGGGGGGCCGGCCGCACCATCTGGGGGTTAGGGTTAGGGGGCGCAAATCCACGGGTTAGGGGGCGCAAATTACTTGCCTTGTCCCGGGTGCTGACAACTCACGCTACGCCACTGAGTATTGGGTCAATACCAGGGAAAGGTAGTGCAGCGGCCTTTAGAGAGACCAGGATCCAGATCTCCACTCAGCCACAAAACCTACTGGATTACTTCTGATCACTGTCTCAGCCTAACAACCTTGCAGTGTTGATGGAAGGACTAAAGGGAGTGGGGGCTCCATATGCAGCATCCTCAGCTCCGCAGAAGAGCAGAAGAAATACTATAAAATAAACACGTATAATCTAAACTGCCTACCTCTTCACCTCCACCTCCTCCTGGTGTAAGCTCAGGCCAGCTGTCTTTCTTTGCCAGTGTTCTGCTCTGCACTTGCTCTCCTTCTGCCTCCCTATTTTGAATGAAGAACACCTGACCCTCGACTGGACTCTGGAGTACCCCTGCCTTAAAGACTGCAGCTCCTGGCCTAGGCCTCATCTCCACTTCCGCAGCCCCTTCCTGAGGAATGTAAAGCTCCATGTTCAGGCCAGTGACAAACTCTTCAGAGCCACTTTGCTGTTGCTTGAGTGGTTCAGGTACAGCCAGCTCTGCTCCTCTGGACCTCTGCACCATATGGACCATATGCCGATAAAACTTCTGATCCTCTGTGTAGCACTCGCTTTCTGAACGGTCATTAGGGATGCTCTGTGGTTGGGTATGGGAAGCTTCCAGGAAAGTTCTTTTGGCAACAGCCAGAAGGCCCATGGGGCGGTCAGATCCATGAGTGCTCTGTAGGTCCCAGGAGAAGTTGTCGACTTCTCCCAAGATCTCAGAATCAAGATGGTCAGCCAAGCTGCTTGTCACGCTGCCGCCACCGCTGCCACCACCACCAGAGTGCAGCCGCTCACCATGTCTCCTTTCACCCCTGAGCTGAACTGACAAACCTGCAGCAGCCAACAGAGGACTAGCTTCCCCACCTGTTCCAGTCCCTACTCCCAGCCCAAAGGCAGAAGTCTGCTGCTGGGTGCCCCCTCTTCCACTCATGCTGAGCTCTGTGGCATGGCACTGCTCTTGGAATTTCCTTCCCTTTCTGGTCTCCTTCACTTTAGAGAAAGGCCTCGGGTCGTTCTGCAAAGAATGGATGTCACCTTCTTCCATGATGTTGGGCTCGTATGTCTCACCAGCCAACACAAGGGAAACAGCAGCAGGAGGAAACCGCTGAATTTCCCTTTCAATTGTATGCAAGAATCCTCTGTCCCGTCCTATGCAGCTGAAAGGCCCCATCACCCGCTCTCCGGGTGAAGAATCAGGTGACTCGCAGAGGCCACCTTCCTCCATGTAACTATTCTCTTGGTCCTTGCCTAGATTTTCACCCTCGAAGAACAGGGTTCTCACCTTCGGTGTCTCCAGGGCCAGCACAGTCCCATCATCAGTGGGTTCCTTCAGTGCTTGGAAAAGTGGCACAGCAATCTTGGAGCCATCTAAATCAGGTTCTGAATCTGAAAAAACACAAGCAGCTGTACTTCTGATTTCTGCTGTCACATCTTGGCATGACTGATCTGGTTTGCTAGAAGATGAAGCTCTTCCAAGAATCTTCTCCACATCTGCCAGGATCTGGCGAGTCCGTGGGGTTGACTTTGCTGGCAGAATAGGTTGCAGCTTACTAGGGACAGGACCAGAGTGCAGCCGGGGTGGGTCACTTGGATCAGGAGACATCCCTGAAGCCTTTCCTTTGCGGTTCTTCAGGAAGAGTTCATTCCTTGTCATGAAGCTGCCCTGCTGCTCCAGCTCAGGACTTGCGTGGCCTGATGACAGGACAGGGGATGACACTCTATAAAAGGATGTTGAAGGAAGAATCCCCGGCTCTGACTGCGTCTCCTAAGCAGATAAAGGCCATTAAGCAGACTTACAGATTGGTATAATTTGTACAGGTGCCGGTCTTTCTCCCTAGGACAGAGTGTCCCAAGGAAGACAAGTTACATGTAGGAATACCCATGGCAGAATTCCCAATAATATGACTCTGCCTGCATATCCTCCCCCTGCACTTCTGCTGCCCCAAATGTGGTTGGTCTTCAGAGATCTTCACATAAACCAGCTGTTCTTACTGACAGCCTAGTTGTTTCCAACCTGGACTCCCCAATCAGCTGCAATGGCCAACCAGGATGGGGTGGAGGAGATCACCACATGCAACTGCTACAGTGTGGATTATGGGAGAAAACATGCTGTAGTCAAATGTGACTTAACCCCTGAATGTCTGGCAGAAAAAACACAAAAATACGGATAGGATCCTAATAGCCATATTCACTGAGCTGCACAAGGACAGAAACTTAAGAAAAAGGTGCCCTGTTTAGCCCTGAGCTCAAAAACAATTTATTTGCTCAGCTATGTTTGAAAAGATGCAGACAAAACAAGCCATGTTTTGATTAGGGTGGGTGACAGTGCTACCTTAGCAGCTGCCTTGCAGCTGGCCTTGACTACTGACCCACACCTCCTGTGCTGAACTAGTGCCAGAAGTCTAGATGAAACTCAGCTTGCAGAGAGGGGGTTGCATAGGGCTAAAACAGATAGATTAAAAGACCTCCCAAACTATCCCTGTACATTTGATCTCTATGCTGACCTCTCTATCAGTTTAGACTGATACGTCTTAGGCTGCATCCTCCTCCCAACTTCCATCTCTTTCTCACAACCTCAAGATGAGAGGTCATCTTGGAAATGTCCTCTGAAAACAAAGCAGCAAGCATAGCTACCTTTGACTTCTCTAGATTAGATAGTTAGCTTAGAACAAGAAGCATTTTGATCTAAGTTATGTACCTCCTATAAGACACAGCTTTGTTATTTTCTTACTTTAGAAGTAACTCGCTGTGTGTGATTGCAACAGGTAAAGTCTACTCTCTAGCCAAATTCACAAGCCACACTCTGCACTGCAACAGTCCAGGCAACTAGTACCTAGGTTCAAATCCTCATTCAGCCAAGAAGCTCACTGTGTGACCTTGGGACAGTTAATTTATCTCAGCCTAATCTACCATGTGGGGTTGCAGCGAGGGTAAAGGGGAGGCAGAAGTTGTGTCTACACCATCCTGAGCTCCTTTAAGGAAGAGTGGAATAAAATTAATAATAATGACACTTAAAGACTAAATCCCTCTTCTTGTGCTGAAATAAAGTGGCCCTCTTTTAACTTGGACAGGCACCAATTACAGAGAAAAGATACAGGGATGGGAGAGAAGCAGGAACAGCAGGAAACATGCAAGAAGTCTGCATTTCCTCTAACACCCAGTTCCATCCGGCCCTGTATCCAACTAAGGTACTCACAACTGGATGTTTCAGCAGGTCTTTCTCTTTTTTCTCTTTCTTCTCTTTCTTCTCCTTTTTCTTCTTCTTCTCTTTCTTCTTGAGACCTCCCTGATCCAGGAGCTTCTCCCTCTCCTGGATCACAAGCTGTCGGTAGCGCTCATCACATGGATGTTCCCACGTTGACTGACCATTGGCAAAGTTGAAGTAATAGATGTCCCCTGTGATATCTTGGCTGAAGATGGACATGGAATCTAAGCAGCCGCATATACATGCATACATGTTGTGTGCACGCATACATATACACAGGCTCAAGAATATCCTTGCCTTCCTAATCTGAAGGGACTGCCAAGGCCCCCCAAACCCACTAATAGCTTGGAAGCGGCCCTTCCTATGTGAGAGGCAAGCGAAATGGCAAGAAAAGCTAGATGTGAACAGTTGCCTTTGAGCCTCGGAGTGTAATGGTTATTCTTCCCAAGGAAGAATATGTGATGTGATTACACTTTCCCCACAGTTATCAGGAACGTATAAAGCAGCTAGTACAGTGTTTGGAAGGATTATGCTCTAGAAATGTAGCCAGAAAACAGATTTGTTTGAAAGGGTGCTCATGGCTTAGGGTAATCAGTACAGCTCATATTGGAGAAATTTGAGCATCATCCCTTCCCAACACCTACCTGAGCCACCACCCAGATGCACATTATAGAAACATATCACAACTGTAGAAACTCAGCTTTGATTCCCAGTTAGCCTGTGTGTAGTCTGTGAGTGAAATCGGGTCTACACAAAGCAGAATAACTAAACAGAATGGTACTCTGTACTTTAAAGAGCAGGGAGGGGTGATTGTTGTTTTTCAGACATAAAGCCTCACTGCTAAAATAAAAATAAAAAAGACCTACCAAAGGAAGGTCTTTTAACCTTGCTCTGTGGTGCACACACTATTTGCACACACGCTATTTTTTTACACTCACAGATTGTGGGCTTTGGGGGTCTTTATGCCACAGAGATACAGATGAACATGAACAAAAATGACACCCTCCTCCCATGCTCTGCCACCTCATTCTGCAACATATACAGGCTGGGCCTTAATTCCACTGCTGAAATAAATATTGTTCCTCACCATTCCAAGCCCAACATTAGCTTGGATCAAGTCACACCTGCTTTAGCAGGCTCTGTGGAGTGTGAGATGAGCCAGGCAAGATGCAGCAGCTGGGGGTGGGGAGAGAGCAGCATAGGGATGGATGGCTCGAAGGGCATCTCTGCCTTACCAAGGTTTCCATTCAGCGGGCAAAGGGGCCACAATGCCTTCTCGGGCCAGCCACATCAGCTCTGGCTCGACCTCCGGGTCGATCCCAATCACTCGAGCAAACTCATTGATTTCTGCAGAAGAGAAAAGAAGCATCAGGCCGGCCAGGCTGACAGCTGTCCTTAGGAGCTACCTAGGCCCACCCTCCTCCATCACCACCTGCAGGTGCGTCATTCTGCTCCTGTCTGGAGCCACAGGGCCCTCTCCAGGTGCTCTGGGCCCCCCTGAGGGGAAGACTGCTGGCGCTCACCTTGCTCGCTGGGGATGTAGGTTTCATCGTAGTCCTCTTCCAGAATGAGCTGGTCGCCGATCCGTATTGCAGGCCCAGCCATGGCCATCCCCGGAGCGGAGTCTGCTTACACCTGCAAGGCACCACCCGGGAAGGAAGGAAGGACACCGTCTGCCAGCGCAAGGAAGGCGGGCAAGCGGGCCACCCTCCCACCGAGCCCACTAGTCAGGGAGCGGCCCTGCTTCCCGCCTTAGCAAGGCACCGGGGCCGCCCCCGCCTGCCCACCCTCATCCTCATCCTCGCTGCCTGCTTGGGGGCCCTCATGGCCGGGCTGCCCAGGAACGAAAAGCAGGCAGAGGCGAGCTCCTTCGCCCGCGCCGCGGACGGAGAGGAGCCGCCTACGAGAGCGGCCCTGCAGCGCCTTCCCCGCCCCACGAAGCGCCCTCCGCCCGCCGCCGCGTCCTCACCCCGCTCCGGTGCGGGGCCTCAGCGCGAACGCCGGGCCCAGGCAACCAGCCGCGCGGCTCTGCGGTTGCCATGGCTACCCAGGGCAGTTGCACCGCGCCGGCCCGGCCGGATTCACTTCCGGCATCCAACCTTGGCAACAAGGCCTCCCGGCGCTCCATTGGCCGAAAAGGAGCATGGGTATGGCCGCCGATCGCTGCGGGGCCTTGTGGGAGTTGTAGTCTCTGGACCAGCAAAGCGACGCCGCGAGACGTCAGAGAGAGAGAGAGATGGAGAAAAGCTGCTCCTCCACCACGGAGGGAGATCTGATTCAGGGCTAATTAGGTGCCTCCGTTCTTCCAAGCTGATTCAAGGTTTGTAGTAATTGCAGCTGCGGCCTACCCGGCTAATTAGCGTCAGCCGAGAGATCACAAGAGGCACCTATTACTTCTGCTTGGTACAGAGACTTGTGGCACATAAGCAGCAGCAGCTCCGGGTCGTTATTAAAAACAAACCCTAAGGCTAATTAGGCTCATTAGCCCGCCCCCTCATTAGAGTGCCTAATGAGACCCGCCCCATTTCTATTTTAAGCACCTGCAGTCTGGTTCCATCCCGATTCAAAGTGAAGCCCATCCCTTTGGTACATGCCCGGTTCGTCTCAAAATATTCCATGCTCCTGAAACTAATAATAATACAGTAATAATAAAATTATACCCCACCCATCTGGCTGGGCTTCCCCAGCCACTCTGGGCGGCTTCCAACAAAAGATTAAAAATACATTAAAACATCAGTCATTAAAAACTTCCCTAAACAGCGGCTCTCAAAGGGTGTGGCAGGAGAGAATGGCCCCTCTCCTTTTCTCACTCCTATTCCTCACCCCTGCCTATTTTCTACTTCCCAGAGGTGCCAACTTGAATAAAATATTGCGGTGGCCCAGGTAAGCCCCTGCATAGTCAATCACATGGCATTGTGCAAGCACTCCACTTGAATGGCAGTGCCCATCAACTTGGAGGGGGTGGTCCAGCTCCTTTAAATATTTTATTGGGGAGCCGAAGCCCCCTTGGCCCCTAGGATTTGGCTCATATGCTACTTCCCTTCTGTTCCCCCTGGATCTTCTCTTCCCTCACCCTCCGAGCCCCTATAACGTAGGTCCAGGGCTGGGCAGTCAGTAGCCCTCAAGATGTGATGAGTCTCTGACTTCCAGCATGGGTGATGGTGATGGCAGCTGTGGTTGGACCAACACTTGGACAAGGGTCACAGGCTACCCCCATCACCATAGTGAAGGCAAAGCAGTGGATTGACTGCAAATTCTTCCCCTGCCTACCACATGCTGCTTTCATTTCTCCCTTCCTCTGCTGTCTCACGGTATGTTGCTGGCCTCTCATAACTTCTCTTTGCAAAATGCCCTACACAGAGATGGTGCTACATAAATAAAAAGAGCAGGGTTGGATGGAGTTAGGCTAAGGTGAGGATTCAGAGTCACTCTGCATACACCTTGGGGTGTAAGTGTTGGGTGTCTTGGGCTCTAAGACCGTTGGCAGTTACTGTTCACCGGATTTGGAATATGTGGCTGTTAAATGTAGACCAGCCTATCTCCCTAGGGAGTTTACAGCTGTTATGCTAACTGGTGTGTACGTGCCACCAGATGCCAATGCCAACTTGGCGCTGGGATGCCTGCAGAGCCTTATCAGCAGCCAGCAAGACAAGCATCCTGAAGCTGTGCACATCATTGCGGGAGACTTTAATCATGTTGAACTTAAAAAAGTGCTCCCAACGCTCTATCAGCATGTGAAATGTCCCACAAGAGGGGACAAGACACTGGACAAAGTTTATTCGAATGTAAATCACGGCTATAGGGCTTTACAGCTGCCACATTTGGGCCAGTCCGACCATATGTCTCTGTTCCTGGTACCAGCATATATCCCACTCAGGAAACGGGCTCCCACAATATCAAGGACTGTTAAAATTTGGCCTGAAGGTGCCATCCATCAGCTGCAGGACTGTTTTGAGAGAACCAATTGGGACATTTTTGATCGTTCAGACCTGGAGGAGCACACGGCGGCAGTTCTGTGCTATATCAATCACTGCACAGACACTGTCACAGTAAATAAATCCATCCGGTTTTACCCCAATCAGAAACCCTGGATGAATAGAGAGGTCCAGTGCCTGTTGCGGGAAAGGAACAGGGCTTTTAGGTCGGGCGAGGTGCAGCTTTACAGTGTGGCAAGAGCAAACTTGAAGAGGGGTATTCGACGGGCAAAACTGGTCTATAGGCAGAGGATTGAGGATAATTTAAGGAGTAACAACACAAGACAGATGTGGCAGGGGATTCAGCATATTACCAACTACAAACCTAACCTTGGTGCTGTCGACAGTGACCCTTTGCTGGCGGAGGAGCTTAACTTCTTCTTTGCTCGCTTCGAGAAGGAGCCACCTGAGACGCCGGTATTACAGCCACCAGCCCATAGGGGCCCCTCATTCACTGTAGAGGAGCATGAGGTGAGACAGGTATTGAGGATGGTGAATCCGAGGAAGGCTGCTGGACCTGATGGCATCACGGGAAAGGTGTTGAAGGGCTGTGCGGATCAGCTGGCGAGGGTCTTTACTAAGATCTTCAACAAGTCCTTACACCAGTCTATTGTCCCACCCTGCCTGAAGTCGTCAACTATTGTTCCTCTGCCTAAAAAATCCACAATCAGTAGTCTGAACGACTACAGACCAGTTGCACTGACTCCAATCATCATGAAGTGTTTTGAGAAACTGGTGCGCCGTCACATTATTTCCTGTCTTCCATCAACTTTTGACAACTACCAGTTTGCATACAGGGCAAATAGATCCACGGAAGACGCTATCACTACCACTCTCCATGCTGCTCTGTTCCATCTGGAGCAGCCGGGGAGTTATGTGAGGCTGCTGTTTGTGGATTTTAGCTCTGCTTTTAACACTATCCTCCCCCATAGACTGGTGTCCAAGCTAGAGGCGATTGGACTCTCCAACTCCACCTGTCTCTGGGTTTTGGACTTTTTGTCAGAACGTTCTCAGAGGGTTAGAGTAGGGTCACATATGTCCACAGCCCTTAGCCTTAACACCGGCTCACCACAGGGTTGTGTGTTGAGTCCCCTGCTCTATACTCTCTATACGTATGATTGTACAGCCATTTATTCCAGCAACAAAATCATCAAGTTTGCTGATGACACTACGGTGGTGGGGCTCATTTCAGG
This sequence comes from Podarcis gaigeae, assembly GCF_964106915.1. Classification (NCBI taxonomy): domain Eukaryota; kingdom Metazoa; phylum Chordata; class Lepidosauria; order Squamata; family Lacertidae; genus Podarcis; species Podarcis gaigeae. The sequence goes on along the minus strand of NC_139692.1, from coordinate 15,988,579 downwards.
AGGGGATGAGTCCGCCTATCGGGACGAGGTGGAGCGGCTTTGTGCTTGGTGTGGAGAGAACAATCTGGCTCTTAATACGACTAAGACCAAGGAATTGGTGGTGGATTACAGGAAAAAAAAGGCGGACATTCAGCCCTTGTATATCAACGGGGAACGGGTGGAGAGGGTGGCGGAATTCAGGTTTTTGGGAGTGACTATCGATCAGGGCATGACTTGGAGCGCAAATACTACTGCTCTGGTGAAGAAGGCCCAGCAGAGAATTTATTTCCTCAGACTTTTAAAGAAGAACAATCTGAGTGAGAGACTGCTGGTGTCCTTCTACCGAGGCTCCATAGAGAGCATTCTCACATACTGTATTTGTGCCTGGTTCTCCAGCTGTACAGCTAGGAAGAGGAAGGTGCTCCAGAAGGTCATAACCACAGCCCAAAGGATTATTGGTCATCCCCTCCCATCTTTGGAAGAACTGTACGGTTCCCGCTGTCTTAGGAAAGCAAACAATATCCTGCAGGATGCATCTCACCCGGGACACAGTCTGTTTGTACTACTGCCTTCTGGCAGGAGATACAGAAACATCAAGTCAAGGACAAATAGACTGAAAAATAGTTTCTATCCAAGAGCTGTGGCCTTCTTAAATGCAGTAACTCGATAGTGTGACCTGGGAGTTTGATGGGTGTGGGTGTGGGTGTGGCTGGAATGTGGTTTGTTTGGTTGTTGTTGTTGTGTTGCTTTTGTTGTTTTTAAGGGATGGCATCCAATTTCGTTGCACTTGTGCAATGTTGCACTTGTGTAATGACAATAAAGAATCTATCTATCTATCTATCTATCTATCTATCTATCTATCTCTGCCACACACACTGGCAGTGGAACCACTGATGAACAAATGCTCTGCCTGAGTGCAGAAGGCAGCTGCTACTCTCTTCTCCACAGATGGCTCCTTTTTACCGCTCTCATTCCTTCAGTTTTTCTGAGGGCCTTCTGGCGGTTCCCTCACTGCGAGAAGCAAAGCTACAGGGAACCAGGCAGAGGGCCTTCTCGGTAGTGGCACCCACCCTGTGGAACGCCCTCCTATCAGATGTCAAAGAGATAAACAACTACCTGACATTTAGAAGACATCTGAAGGCAGCCCTGTTTAGGGAAGCTTTTAATGTGTGACATTTTAATGTATTTTTTAATCTTTGTTGGAAGCCGCCCAGAGTGCCTAGGGAAACCCAGACAGATGGGTGGGGTACAAATAATAAATTATTATTATTATTTCTCTCTGACCTTCAACTCTCAGAATCCTCTCAGACTTACAACAGTCCCTGAGGGCCAAAGAGAGCATCCCACAAAGAGATACAGTGCACAAGGTTGCAGAAGCTCATAATATATGAGTCACAAACATGCAGGCTATGGATTTGGCAAAGGGGGGCACAGTTTTAATATAAGAGGACAATGAACACCTTAGAATCGCTTATTTCTTATTATTTATTTATTTTAAAATTGTATACCGTCCTATACCAACAGGTCTCAGGGCAGTTCACAGGATAAAATCACGATATAAAACCACACAATACATAATCAAAACAAGAACATCTGGCATCTGTCACGTGGCTTGTACTTATCAAATGCACCTGTGGAAAAGAAGCTTTCAGCTGAAATACATGCAATTTGTGGAACCAGGTATTTTCTTGTGCTATTTTGGGATGTAACATTTCATCGGTTGCTCTAAACCTGTTGGGAAGATGCTGCAGTTATACTATTATGCCACCAAATGGCAGCAGTGAGTAAACAGAAGCTGTAGTTATACTTGATTTCTCACTCTTATTTTCCCAGACTTAAGTTTTCCCCACCTATCCCCAACAATTTGCATTTCATTAAAGAGTCCTCATGAATTCTCACCAGCATTTTAATGCATATATATTCTAATATACACATTTTATATGCAGTTTTCCCAGGGCTGTTTCGTAAGAACCTTCACCCTAATATAATGCAATTTAGTATGTTATTTTCACTGATGAATACATTTTAATGCACACTTCCCCTTAATATACACACTTTCATCTGTCTGTTTTGGTTAGAGAGAACTGCAGATTTCAGAGGGTGACTGGGTTTCAGTTCCCATATAGTTTCTGCAGTGCTTCTTTTCTAGAAAAATAGGTGCCAGTACTCACCATGAAGTTGTTACAGTAAGTGGCACACTTTTTAACAACAAAAAAGAGGTGCTGGTACTGTGTACCCTTGAGTACCCCCTGAAAAAAAGCACTGAGTTTCCAGAAGTGCAAGTGAGATAGGTTCACATTAAAATGGGAACTAAACCAAATATCTCCCCCATCCTTACCACTGAAAAGTCATGTGCTGCAGAGTCATGGCTTCTTGACATCTGTTGAAATACTCATGCCAGAAGAATCCCATCTGGAGGATATAGTTTTGCTGGTACTAAGGAGAATTTGAGAAAGGGATGTAATCACCTATGTATGTGTTTGAATTCCTGGTGAGTGGAATGGTGATGGCCCCATCAAGCTGATTGCGCCCATCTTCACCCAGCATAACCTCCGCCATTTCCCCCTGCTTGCCCCCCCCCAAAACCAGCGGCAGAGCAAGCCGATCGGGTGCCTGGGGTGGCACGTGTGCCCTGCGCCCAGGGGCAGGGCAAACCACCTGTGGGGTGGGGCCAGGCGGGGCTGGACGCTCTGTGAGGCCTCTGAAGAATCTGCCTGTCTCCTTCCGGCTGCCCTACAGCTGAGGGGGAGGCGGTGGGCAAACCGTTTAGGGCAGTGCAGAGCCTGCGGGTGCCCAAGCCGCCATGTCACTCCCAGGAGAGACACGTGGCTCGGGCACGCTGCATGCCCCCCAGTGAGTGCCACCCGGCATTTTGTCACCCCCCCCAGTGGTGACACCTGGGGCTGACCGTCCCCACCACACACCCCTTCCTCTGCCCCTGCCCCCAACCACTTTAATTGTGCTTGCACCCCTCATCCACCATCTCTCTCTGCTCCAAAAAACATGGCATTGATGGCAGAGGCAATGAAGGCAGCAGGGTGGAAACTATATGGGAACTGTGGAAATGATATGGGAACTGAAACCCAGCCACCCTTTGAAATCTGCAGTTCTCTCTAACCAAAACAGACAGACGAAAGTGTCTATATTAGGGCAAAATGTGCATTAAAAAGCATTCATCAGTGAAAATAACATACTGAATTACAGGTGGGCATTCCCAGTCCCCAGCAGAATCCCTAATGTGAATCTGACACTCCCAGCACCCTCTATGGCCTCTTTCCTCTCAATGAATCAGTAATGATGCAGTTGGAAGCAGCAGAAGGCAGGGACAAGGTAGTGAGGAAGCAGTGATGATGGATGCACCTGGTCAGAGGAGGCGGCTATGGTAACAGGTGTATGAATATTCAACTGGAGAGTATTCAACAGAGAAGCATTTGAGTGGTTGACAGTAGAGGCTGCTCCATTAGGGCAAATGGGGCATTGGCCCAACAAGCTCAGGCAGCTCCCACTTTCCTGGTTTTGTTCTTACAACCAACCCAGGGGCTGGCACTGCCTATCAGCTTCCCCATTCTTATTGTGAGTGTTGCCCTTGTAGACTTCAGCAGAAAGGAGGATGGGTACAAAACTAGAATTAGTTGTCTCTGCCTCTCACCATGCACATCTCAATGGGCACCAGCTGGCACTGGTGTTTGATGAAACACTAGTGTTTGATTGCTCAAATGAGCACCCATTCCCTGCTGTCATTTATGCATTGCTCATCACCACTCTAGGCTGCCAAAGGCTTCTTCTTAGAGTGCATGTGCTTTAAAGCTATACACCTAATCGTTTTTTTATTTGAAGTTTACACCTACAAGTGTGAATGTGACAAAAGAGGTGTTTGAAAACATGTTTCTCAAAATAAAATGCGATGCCATTCATGCAATCAACACTTTTAAAAAAGTTAATTGCAGGCAAAGTGGTGGGAGATAGGCAGACTTGTGGTTCTGATCCAGATTCCCCACCCCTTCACTTTTGAATGCAATTCACACAGTGCAGTGGTGGCATCACACCTAATTTGGCCCATGCTCCCGACACACAAGCTCTCCAGAGGGATATTCATGTGGTTTCTTGACTCTCATTCAACATAACAACTTCCAAAGTGCAATGAGTGCTGAGTAGTCATTAAAATATTTCATTGATGGGAGTAAGTTTATTGATGAAACCAACTGGATCTCCCTGCCTAAGTCTACTGCCATTTCCTCTTTCTGCAGGGTTGGCTTTCCAGAAGTTATTTGTCAACTCTCCTCATCCCCAGCCAGCATAATCAATAGACAAGGATGATGGGTGTTGTAGTCCAGCAATATCTAGAGGGCCGCAGTGGGTCAACCGCACTGGTTCTATTGAATGGTTCATTAAAAAGAAAGAGTCCAGCATGGCGGGGCGGGGAGAGATACTGGACTGAGCATATAAGGATTGGAGATGTCTTTTAAAGGAGCCTATACAAAAAGATTTTAAGGAAACTGGTCATCACTCACAAGGCTACAGTAGAAAGAAAGTTTTTTCCTCCAAAAACACAGTGAATATTAATGTCAAATATCGGCTGGATAGTTTATGAATAACTTGAATATACAGGATCTGCATTTGATATTCAGTTATATTTAATTTAAATATTGGCTATTTGGCAGTGCTTGACATGCAACAGGTATTAGGTATTGGACAGTATTTGAAACTAACCGACAACATTCAATATTTGATCATAGTTGTCTGTTGACATGCAATGGTGTTTAATATCTGATATATTCAGTGACTTGAGTTGGCATTCAATTTCTGATATGTTTGATGGCATGCAATATATTTAATAACTAATGGTGAAAAGTTTGTGGAGAGTTGTTATATGGTTTTGGGTTTTGTGATATAATTTTGCATTCAGAATTTCCAATTTGAATGGGAAAATATGGGAATTATTCAACTATTTGCAAATATCCAGTTCAGCAGTAACAATTCCCCTCCAAACCTCTGCTTGTGGCATTGTGTTATTCCACCTAAATGGATGATTTTGTAAGCTTACTTGGATGAGGAAAAACAAAAAAAATTCCTTCCAGTAGCACCTTAAAGACCAACTAAGTTAGTTCTTGGTATGAGCTTTCGTGTGCATGCACACTTCTTCAGATACACGGTGTGCATGCACACGAAAGCTCATACCAAGAACTAACTTAGTTGGTCTTTAAGGTGCTACTGGAAGGAATTTTTTTTGTTTTGACTATGGCAGACCAACACGGCTACCTATCTGTAATTGGATGAGGAAGAATAATTTTGTAAGCTTACTTTATCTTAGACAATGATGACAATGATGATATTGGCCTCAAATGTAACAACAACAACAACAACAATAGTAGTAGTAGTAGTAGTAGTAGTAGTATTTATACCCTGTCCATCTGGCTGGGTTTCCCCAGCCACTCTGGATGGCTTACAGCATATATAAAACATAGTAAAATGTCAAATGTTAAAAACTTTCTGATACAGGGCTTCCTTCGGATGTCTTCTAAAAGTTATGTAGTAATTTATCTTCTTGACATCTGAAGGGAGGGTGTTCCACAGGGAGGGCACCACTACCGAGAAGGCCTTCTGCCTGGTTCCCTGTAACTTTGCTTCTTGCAGTGAGGGAACCAGCAGAAGACCCTTGGAGGAGGATCTCAGTGATGGGGGTGGAGATGCTTCTTCAGGTATACTGGGCCGAGGCCATTTGGGGCTTTAAAGGTCTGCACCAACACTTTGAATTGTGCTTGAAAATGTACTGGGAGCCAGTGCAGATCCTTTAGGACTGGTGTTAAATGGACCTGGCGGCCACTCCCAGTCAACTGTCTAGCTGCCACATTCTGGATTAGTTGGCATTTCCGAGTCGCCTTCAAAGCTAGCCCCAGGTAGAGTGCATTGCAGTAGTCCAAGCGGGAGATAACTAGAGTATGCACCACTCTGGTGGGACAGTCTGCGGGCAGGTAGGGTCCCAGCCGTCGTACTAGATGGAGCTGGTAGACAGCTGCCCTAGACACAATGTAGCATTGAGTTAAGTTCACTAAGTGGTATATTTGTTCCACTGCTAAAATATTTTGCACCAGCGGAATATACCGTATTGGCCCGAATATAAGCCTCACTCTCCAAATTCTGACTGTGAAAAGTTAAGGTGTGGCTTAAATTTGCAACCTTACAAAAATTGGCTTTTACGATATTGCTGCTGAAACAGTAAAACGGAATGGGTGTGAGTGCCTGCGGAATTTTAAGGGAGCGGCTTATATTTGGGTATTGTCTTTTTTTCTCCCTCCCCTCCCTTGAATTTTAAAGGTGTGGCTTATACTCGGGTGTGGCTTATATTCAGGCCAGTACGGTAGTTGTGCAAAAGAACGCATAAGCAAATTGCTGGTAACTTTGTTCATGAGTTTCAACTACTAGGGCAACTGTTGCATTGGATTTCTGTGTTGCTCATCATTAAATAATAATAATAATAATAATTTTTATTTATATCCCGTCCTCCCCAGCCGAAGCCGGGCTCAGAGTGGCTAACAACAGTAAAATGATAAAACATTCTAAAATCATTTCATTATAAGATTAATTCAAATCAGATTAATGGCAACCACTGGGCTAGAGTTCTGTGAGGATTGCCAAAGGAGGGAGTCAGGCTGCACCCTGACCAAAGGCCTGGTGGAACAGCTCTGTCTTGCAGGCCCTGCGGAAAGATGTCAAGTCCCGTAGGGCGCTAGTCTCTTGTGACAGAGCGTTCCACCAGATTGGAGCCACAGCCGAAAAAGCCCTGGCTCTGGTTGAGGCCAGCCTAAACTCTCTGTGGCCTGGGACCTTCAAGATGTTTTTGTTTGAAGACCGTAAGTTCCTCTGTGGGACATACCAGGAGAGGCGGTCTCGTAGTGTAGCCTTATGAGGCTTTGCCCTTGGATGGGAAAAATATTGCGCCTGGGAAAGGGAAGTGGGAATCAACAGACACTCAAGGAATAGTTTCAGAGAAAAAGGTTTTATTTCTACCATCCATGAACTGGTAGAAGGAGCAAGTGTGATAAGTCACAAAAAGCATGCACGAAATTCACAGTCATGTGCACAAGCATATATACCCCTTTCCAGATCCCTCCCCCTTTCTCCTCCTTCCAGAGTCCTGCCCCATGAACTTCTCTGAGCATGAACAGAAAGCTGTCTTGGGACTATTGGACTCTTGGCACCCTTCCCAGGAAAGGGGTTTCAGAGTGTTCAGATATGTTTCAATCCCTTGTTCTGGCATGGTTCCTGGACAGAAAGTAAGTTGCAATGTGGTTCTTTAGCAAGTCCAGAAGGCATCAGAAAGGCCTGAGAAACAATGGACTGTTCTCTACCTTTGTTACAATCTTTTTAGTTACAGCAAGCAGAATGTTTCTGATGCTTAGCTGCTGAGAAAATGATTTTGAAAAGCTTTGAGAAGCTTTGAGCCTGCTTTGGTGGGGGGTGACTTCGAGCCTAGGTGAGGTCACCTGTCCTCACCTTCCTTCAGTAGGACTCTCGTATAACTCCCCCAAGCATGAGATCCCTTTCTAGCGGACAGAGAATGCTGAATACAATCCAGTGATGATGTTGGTGCGAACGAGGCAGCATTTCCACTACAAAAAGGATGACCGTGAGTCAACTCTTTAAGTATTTTGTTTAAATGTTTTCCTCCTAGTTCCAGAGGGTTAAAGGTTCCATCTCTAAGTGCAGAGAATCCAAAACCTAATGTAGCAGCTGCATTTACTGCTCTGACAGTTAATACTTCTGACAGGAAAAAGGCCATCTGGGTTTAAATACACGCAGAACGTTTTCAGGCGGAATTGAAAAGAAAGATTTCATGTAGTGGCCTACGTTTGTGTAAAACCACACGGAAAAATACAAGAAAGCCAGGGCTTCAGTCCACCAGGGGACGCCGTTATGAATGAACCTAGCTATTAAAGCAACAGAATTTAAAATAACCCAAGCATTTTGTTTGGAGAACTCAGTTGATCCAACCGGCAAAATGGTTATTAACAATGATAAGCACTGGTCAGGAGAACTGGATGGGGAAACTGAAGCAGGCTATCCCCAAGGAAAACATAGGCAATGTTATTCCTATCCCGGCAAAAGAAGAAGAAAAAGACTAAAGGGAAGCAACTCTTGTTGAAAACTATAGTGGATTGTAGCATCTTCTCAAAGCATATGCTAGGCTTAAAACAAGCAGAAGATCAGTAAATTGTAAACCCAGTAGCAGATGGCATGAGGTGTGTGTGGCGGCACTTACCTGACCTCCCAACACCTGAGTCTCGGCTGTACCATGACATAAAAGCATGGGAAATATGTCGCTTGATGAGTTTTCCTTGCATTCAAAGCCCACCTAGTTGCTTCAGCAAAGGTTAATAGGCCAAGTGACCTTCAATTTTTTGGCTGCTTTTCTTGCCCCTAAGCTGTCCATATGCAATCGCCTTTCCTCCCCCTTCATCTTCAAAGTGAACTTAGAATGGTATGTGCCAACTCATCAGTCGACCTCTGTTCAAAGATGTCTCCTTTACAAGCCTTTGTGGGCAGCCCTTCAGATACCAGGCCTCCTTGCTTTTTCTTTTATTGTGAGGCCAGATAAGATTACATTTGCCCCCCCTCCCTTTCAGATATATGTATCCATGTGCATTATAAATATATATTGTGCTTTATTGTTCTTCAAAGAGATTTGGAAGACAAGATCTAAGCTCTTGCACAGGAAAAGTCATGAACTGCAGGAACAAAGAGCCCTGTGCCTCATAAATGAAAGGCATTAAAAGAGAAAGGTTTGATCTTTTTTCAGCTTGCAGTCCTCTCATAAACTCCCATGCTGAAGGTTGATTTTGAATCTTAGAGGTTACAACATGTTGGGTTTCCCGAAGGGAAAAGCATGCTTGAATCTGGAGAACATGTATTTCCAAAAGTATGATGGAGGCTGTTTGAGTTTTCAGTACAATATTACTATTGTTTATTCAATTAGTGTCCTGGCATTCCTCCCAAAGGAGCCCAGCGAAACAAACACATCAATACAAATACATTTTTTAAAAAATTAAAAGCTGTTAAAAACATTCGTCCAGTGATTGCTTGTTGTCAGGATCTGTCTGCTCTGCAGCCTAACCAGTGGGACAGTCCAACCCAAATTAAGTTGTTTTAAGTGCCATTGATGTCTTTTAATTGGTAAAGAAGTATTAATATGCACACTTGTGTATTTCCCTTTTTATTTTGTTGGTGGACGGACACTTTTGAGTATTAGTGACAGCATTTAGCATTGTTGCTGAAGCTGTGACAAATCCCCAATAGCGAACGATGAGTGAGAAAGGGTTAAGCAGAGGTCTTCAAGTACCCAGCATGCAAGGGGACCACTGTGATGTATTTCAGTATTTCACTTGCAGTTTTGAAATGCAAGGAAGTCACAGATCGGCAAGTAACAAAATCCAATTCCTTACAACCATATGAAGCCATTTCCATCTCTGCTTGCCATCCCTTTGTTGCTCAGCCAACCTATAATGTCCCACAGAGTGTGCCCCAAGCGTGATAGCCTTCAGTGGGCTAATTTTTCTAAGTGGTAAGCTGATATTTCTGCATAAAAAGAACATCTGCAGGGGAACCGCCATTAAGTGTTGGTGAATTATGGTTCCAGCTTATGCATCACTTGAGTGCTACAATCACCTTAATGTTTTCCCCTCTTTCCTTTCTTAATGAAGTTTTGACTAATTGCTTCCATATGATTGGCACCCCAGGAGACTGACAGCAAAGCAGTAAACCTTTTGGCATCTTATTTTACTTTTAAAAAACAAACAAATTAGAGAGTGGCAGCTGCTCGTGGAGAGGGTGGGAGGAGTAGGTGAAAAGGGTTAGCGGGTGAGGGTTAGAGAAAACTACTTTTTATTTCTTTGGTAGATTTACAAAAAAGCAAAACACACACCAATATATAAATTTCAGAAAGCAGCAAAACTGGATATGGCTGCACAAAGCAGTGTTCCCCCTTTCTGCTCCCCCTTTCTTTCTGCCCAGGTTGGCTCTGCACTCAGAGCCAGTGTGACACACAGGGCTGGACTTTGGCGGCCACAGCCTCTCTTCCTCCTTGCTTGCTCTCCAGCTGCTACGAGCTACGCAAGGAGGAGGCCGGTAGCAGAGGCCATGGGATGCTCTCTCGCAACCACCACTGATGCTCACAACAAGCACCTCCTCCCTGAGCTCGGCATTGGCAGGGGAAATAGGGACATTCCAAGATCAAATCAGAAACCAGGATGGCTTTCGTAATTCTGGGGCTGTCCCTGGAAAAGCGGGACATTTGGAGGGGATGCTTACCTGGACCAAGCTTTCTGCCTGCAGTCCAAACATCTCTCCTGTTGATTGTGGCCATGTGCAAGGAAACACTGCAGCTTTTAGGTCATCAGCAGCCTGATATCCTTACACTGTCCCATTGGTACAAGGTTCCAGATTAATGGACCTGTAACCTGTGGCATCGTGCTGGAACAGTCATTGGTACAACTCAGTAGCGTAGCGTGGGGGGTGCAGGGGGGGCCGGCCGCACCGGGCGCAACATCTGGGGGTTAGGGTTAGGGTGCGCAAATCCACGGGTTAGGGGGCGCAAATTACTTGCCTTGCCCTGGGTGCTGACAACCCATGCTACGCCACTGGTACAACCAGCCCACAAGGTACTATAATTGCTAAAGTAGGGAAAGCAGGCATTGAAACTGTATGAGATCTGGGAAAGAATTAATGTTGTAACAGCCACTGGGATAAAGGAATCAGCGAGTAGAAAAGGGAGGGTTTTTTCCACCACAAAAAACTCGATTTTAAAAAAAAACTTTTCTGGGGAAGGGGGATATTATTCAGAAGAGCTTAGCTGCCATCTAGTGGAATATCTATGCAATATAATGATGTTCAATGTAGGATATTTTAACAGACATTAAAAGAACAAAACTCTAACCATGCTGGCCGGGATCTCTCTTCCTCCTCTTCTTCTTTTGAATTTTATTTATAAATTTCAAAAAATCACAAATTTAACACCAAACACATACTTGCAATTAATATTCAATTACCATTTGACTTCTCCTCTACGGTTTTCCCATAATTTCTAATATTGATGCATATTAGGGCATATTCTATGCCCTGTACTTTCTGTTTATTACGAAATATATACTTTACCGCTGTTTTTCATTCAAACCCTACTTGTGTTTTTACATGTTTACAATGACTCTTTAAATACTCTACAAAAAGTTTCCTTAAAACCTGCCTCTTCTTGGTCTCTAATTTTCAGTTAGATTTGCCAATTCGGCATATTCTGTCAATTTAACTGCCACTCTTCTTTTTCCCCCCCATATAAATTTTTATTGGTTTTCCATTGATTATACATATATACAGTCTATATTACATAAGTTGCATATAACATAGCTGTTACAAGAATCATATATATAGTACACAGTTATTTTGGGCTCCGCCGAGCCTCGGACTTCCCTTCACTTCATTGGTAAGTATCAGATAATTTCTAATGTTACGTGTTTTATCTCCTTTACATATTTGCCAAACACTGTTAGAGTTGTTCCAACCCTGCCAGAGTCATCGAAGTTCTATACTTATCTCTTATAACTGCCACTCTTCTTTTGTAGGTATAGCCTTGTCTCCCTATTTTTGTGCATATAATACCCTCACTGCCGTCGTTCATGGTGGCCAGGATCCCATCTTGGTGCCGATCATAGCGGAGCCTTCAGGGTTTTCAAACTGCAAGTTTAACTGTTATGATGGCTGTGGGTGTTTGATGGTTTTCCCTTGTCAAAACTTACACAAAACTTACAAAATACACAAAACTTACAAAACTGGCCAGATGGCCAGTTTCACCAGCTGCCTTGACTCAAAGGAGAGAAATTCTGAAACCATAGTAAATAATGATTTAGAGGACATACATAATGGTAAAGGGACCCCAACCATTAGGTCCAGTCGTGACCGACTCTGGGGTTGCAGCGCTCATCTCGCTTTATTGGCCGAGGGAGCCAGCGTACAGCTTCCAGGTCATGTGGCCAGCATGACTAAGCTGCTTCTGGCGAACCAGAGCAGTGCACAGAAACACCATTTACCTTCCTGCCGGAGCGGTACCTATTTATCTACTTGCACTTTGACGTACTTTCGAACTGCTAGGTTGGCAGGAACAGGGACCAAGCAACAGGAGCTCATCCCGTCGTGGGGATTCGAACCGCCTTGCCTTCTGATCGGCAAGTCCTAGGCTCTGTGGTTTAACCCACAGCACCACCCGCGTCCCAGAGAACATACATAAAGGTAAAGGTACCCCTGCCCGTATGGGCCAGTCTTGACAGACTCTGGGGTTGTGCGCCCATCTCACTTAAGAGGCCAGGGGCCAGCGCTGTCCGGAGACACTTCCGGGTCACGTGGCCAGTGTGACATCGCTGCTCTGGCGAGCCAGAGCTGCACACGGAAACGCCGTTTACCTTCCCGCTGGTAAGCGGTCCCTATTTATCTACTTGCACCCGGAGGTGCTTTCGAACTGCTAGGTTGGCAGGCGCTGGGACCGAGCAGCGGGAGCGCACCCCGCCGCAGGGATTCGAACCGCCGACCTTTCGATCGGCAAGTCCTAGGCGCTGAGGCTTTAACCCACAGCGCCACCTGCGTCCCATAATTATGGTAATAATTCTAATTAAACTCATCCCTAGTTGCTGCATGCTAGGTCCTGCTGAAAAACCAAGCCTCAGGTAGGATTCTTCATGGTGTCTTGAAATTCCTTCTAAGTGTGTTATATGATTCTTTTAACTGTCTGCCGATGGAGCTACTTAAATAAAGGAGTATCTCCACCTGGTGGCAGTTGGAGAAATAGATATTACTATATATTACTGTATAGATAACGCCAGTAAAGCAAACATAGGAAACCTGTGGCCCTTCAGATGATGTCAGTAGTCGGCGATGATTATACCCAGGAACAGCTTTGACTGAACCAGGTAAGGGTAGCTGATGGGCCTGAAGTCCTCAGGGAGTTAGGGATTTCCCCTGCACGCAAAGACAGGCTCCAGTAGATTAAGTGGATGGAACCAATAGTGAGTCCAGTGGTCAAGAAGGCTGTTTCTGCACATGCTGTAAGGCAGACATGTTCAACTGGTCAACCGCGATCAACAAGTACATCCCCAGGTGATTTTGATCGATCGCTAGATCCTTATCAATCACGGGATGAAAAGAACTGGGAAATGAATGTCTCTGTCCCCCCTCCCACCCCTCTCTGTCCCTCTGTCGTATCCAGTGGGCGGTGTTTGGCAATTGGGAATATGATGATTGGCTTTAGTGCCATGTGTGTTGGTTAGTGGTGGAGTTCTAGGTGAGCGATTTGTGTCATTCCCCCTTAAAAAAGCTCAACAACTCTGGTCAGTCCTCCCCGCAAAAAGCTCAACAACCCTGTTGAGTAGATCAGGTTTTTTTATACTGGGAGTAGATTGTAGTCTCTTGGGAGCTGGACGTGCCTGCTGTAGAGTAAAGTGAGGCTTGTTAACCTGGGAAGGTACCCCATCTAGATTCCAGAAGAAGGAAAACCCTGATCCTAAACCACTGCCTTGTGGGACATCTTCGGGAGAAGAAAAGGCTTAGGAGTAAACCCTACATAAATTCAGAGTGGAGGCCCTAAGGCAGTTGAATTATGCCTTGTAACCCCCTTCCAGCAACTCCTACAGCTAAGCTGGTGCCAAAAGCATTGCTCTGCTTTACTTCGGACCCATCAGTGAGGCTGAGAGATGGGTCTTGTCCTCTGGGCAGTCCAGGACCTCCAGACACACTGCCCAGGCTTGCGTCCTGGGGAGGCCACTTTGGTGCTGCTAATGCAGCAGTTGGACTTCACCTGCACTCTTGAGGTGCACTCCATTGTCTCTCGAGACAGGCAGATGTGGACAACAGCAACACACCATTATTGCTTTATACTTGAATGACTCTAATATATGTGTATACAACTTTAAATGCAAAAGGACCAGAGCATCACACAGACATCACCTGCTGCCCTTTTGCCAAAGGCACCTGCACATAAAAGGCTGTTTGCAGCTAGTTGAGGGTTAAGGTGAGTGTCACACCTGCAAGCTAGCAGGCAGTTGGATGACAACATGTCTGCTCAGTCAACATTTTCCCTCTCCTGCAGTTCTGGAAAAGCCTGTTACTTATCTACTTACTTATTTACGAGATTTCTATCCCACCTTTCAACCCCGTTAGGACCCTCAAGGTGGTTTGCAGTACCGTTTCAAAACAAAAATATCCCAGCACAATTCTAAAATGTTACAAATACATCACAGACTGAATAAATAAAAGAGTAGCACAGATGGCAGTTCAGAAAGTTATTGCAGTGCTTGAGCTTGAAAGGGAAATTATCTCAGTGGTAGAGCATCTGCTTTGCTTGGGGGGGGGTCACAGCTCCTACCCCAGGCATCTCTAAGTTGGGCTGGGAGCAACGCCTCCCTAAAACCCCGCAGAGGCACTGCCAGTCAGTGTAGACAACACTGTGGCAGGAAGACCAATCGTCTCACTATAAGGCGGATCCCTACGCTGCAGGTGATGACATTGGCTGGGATCCACTTCATCGCCAACAGGAGCACTGGCCCACAAAGGGTTGGAGCTATAAGGCTGAGGAGTCATGGAGATGCACCAGGAGTAAGCAGCCAGGGACTCATTGCTCTTACCAGTGCTTTTTTTCTTGGGGGATGCAGGGGTATGCATACCTCTAAATGTTTTGTGAATCTAAGTTTGGCCTCATTGCGGGGCAGTATTTCAATATGAGTAGGAAAATGAGAGTACCCAATAACATTTTTTTTAAAGAAAAAAAGCACTGGCTTTTACACCAGTGGCATAGCGTGGGTTGCCAGGGCCCGGGGCAAGGCAAACATTGTGCCCCACAAAGCATTAAGAAGTGTACAGTATTGCGGGTGGCCCTTCAGGGTCCCGACTTGTGTTCAGGGCCAGTATATTTGCTCTGGCATGTCATCACGTTATTGCTCTTGCGTGCATGTGCGACTGGCAGCTGGTGCTCCCTGTCAGTCTCTACACACACACACACACACACACACACACAGAGGGAACAGCTCAGGCAGGCCTTCTTACCAAGATGCTTGGTACATATTGTGCGCAGCTCCACGGGAAAGCCCTGTAAAAGAGGACAATGACACCCCTCCCCATTTCACTGTCACCAAATAGCCTGGATAAAGGGGAAGGGTCCCCAGAATTATTTCCGTGCAGTCTCTCCCTGTGTGACTCACTCAAAAGCCCACCCTGGTTTAGCAGCTGAGTAGAGGGCTGGACACCATTTCACCTCTGTCTGGAATGCAGATGTGGATGACCAGCTCTGGGGCTCAATGACAGGGCCTGGGCTGGTGGCAGTGTTGCCCACATCCAGCAGTAACATCCCCAGAGCAGCTGCCAGGGCTGAGGAGAGGGTGACAGCTTCCTCAACTGCCTCCTTTGATTAGGCCGAGCCGGGCTGAGAGGAAGCGAGAGAGGGGAGAACAAAACAGCTGCAGTGGGAAGGCCTGAAAGACTGAGGGGAGGCGTCTGTGGTATGGGTACCACTGCCAGGCAGGCGGCAATTCACTTGAACAGAAATGTTCCCTTCTCCACACAGAGACTTCATCACAAGCCGCTTCTCTCCTCTCCTCACAACCCCCACATTTCCCCTTCAAGAACAGGAGGATTTTACACCCCACATGATTTCTCTTTCTCTCCTCCCCCTCCCCTCTCCACCACTCTTGCCTGCCCCATTGAGGCTCCATAGCTTGTCCCCAAGCCCCCTTAAACACACCCAACATTCCCCCTACCCTGCACACAGAAATACATTTTTTATTTTATTTCTACAACTCATTTCCTGCCTTTCTGCCTCCTATGCATTCAAGAAGTGTTTCAGCGTGTGCAATATTTCATGGTAAATGCTACATTTACAATATATTGTGTGTTTGAAACATACAGTCTATTCTCTACAGAAAACAGGGTGCTCAGTAAACTGAGCAGGGGGGCAGAGCCCCCTAGCAAAGATAAGAGTGCACCTGCCTTTGTAAAAAACAAACAAACGTAAGGCATCTGATACATGAGGGGGTGGGCAAGCTCACAAAGCTTTGCTAGTATGTCTCCCTCCAATGCACACTGCAAATCTGGGATCACACCACA
This sequence comes from Podarcis gaigeae, assembly GCF_964106915.1. Taxonomy (NCBI): domain Eukaryota; kingdom Metazoa; phylum Chordata; class Lepidosauria; order Squamata; family Lacertidae; genus Podarcis; species Podarcis gaigeae. The sequence goes on along the minus strand of NC_139692.1, from coordinate 15,972,469 downwards.
AGCAAAAAATCTCTTCCGGTTGCATTTAACAACCTCACATTCTCTGCTTTTGTCCTGAAAGAGCAGCGTCCCCTGTCAACATGCTACCGCCAGGTGGCAGTAGAACCACATATAAACCCACGATTGTTGCACAGATTTAGATCTTTTTGTTTGTCCAGCCTGCTACAGAAGGAAGTTCTTGCAGACAGTTGACTGGCCCTGCCAAGAATTTCAGGTTAACAGGCTAAGTCAGTTTAATTTTCTTGGGGAAACAGTTGCTGATCAGATAAGGGACCAGCTGGGCTGGGAGCTGTGAGGTTGGAGCAAAAAGGAACACAGTCTGATAAAGTCCGAGGAAAGATACGAACCCGAGCTCAGAAGCCCTTAAGACACCGTCGCGCCGTGTCCTCCGAGTTACATGAAATCAGCTTGTCTCAAAAGGGGCAGAGGCCCTCTTCTGTTTCTGTTGCCCCAGATGTATAGTAAAAGCACACATACCAGAAGGCTAGTTCTGAAATAAAAGTCCAGAATACTGGCAGCATTGTGTAAGTATCCCTTGTTTACTTATTGCCGAGTGCAAAATTTTATGGATCAGATGCACCATAATGTATGTAAATCTTATGTTTGTAAGCATAGCTTGGTGGTAGAACATCTGCTTTGCTTGCATGCAGAAGGTCCTAAATTCACTCTCTAGCTTCCTCAGATGTGGCTGGGAGAGACCCAGTCACTGCTGCCAGTCAGTGAAGACAGTACTGAGCCCAATACTCTCACTATAAGGCAGCTTCCTGTGTCCCTAAAGGTACTGCGAGGAACCTGCAGGCTGCTTCAGAGAACATTAGCGTTGCTTTCCTTTCCTTTGGTCTACATCAATGGGATCTTCTTGTTTGGGCAGCCCAAGATCTGCATTCACACTGCCCTGGGGAGGTCACTTCGGTGCTGCTAATGCAGTGGTTTGACTTCATCTCCAGAGGCACACTCCATTGTATTTGGAGATGGATAGATGCCCACAAGGTCCTCTGAGACACTTGCCTGATGAGATGATACAGGGAAAAGAGCTTGGTGGGGTTTCTCCTGGCCCAGAGGCTTTCAATGGTTTGCAGACCACAGTTCTCCATGAAGGGTCAAGGACATCTGTACTTGGCTCTGCACGGGACTGACTCCCCCCATAACAGAGATTGAGGTCATTGTGACTGGGCCTGGATTTAACATGTGCCTGGTTTAGGGCCATGATTCTCCAGAAACTGCTAGTTTTTATGCTGGCGGTGGTTCACCACGACCACCAGCAATTTCCAAGTTGTCCACAAAAGGCAACTTTCTGGATGATAACTCTTCATTTGCCTTCTGATGTCTTCCCATCCCTTCTGCCCGAAAAAGGTTCCTTCTCAAGGACAGGGAAAGCAGGATAGATAACTGCCTGCTTCTCCACTGCCTCCTTCCGTGGACATCCAGGAGAATAGGGCACACCTGGATTTCCCCATTCCAGCCACTGTCTTGACTTTTTCTCTGCCTCCCCCCATTATTAAAAAGAGACCTTCATCCTTCACTGGCACCCATGACCTTGGGGCGCTTCTGGTCTAGCCATTTAAATTGGCTGGGCAAGTTAGACCACCAAGCCACGAGATGGGAGCCTTCTAGGCTGAAGAAGATGAGTCCTCTCCCCTTGTGTTTCAGAGATTATTTGCTTATTTGGTGTACATTTAGGTTCTCCCATTCAACCATCATGCAAGGTCCCAGGTGGTCTCCCATCCAGGCACTGACCAGATGCAGAGCTATGCAAGGTGGCTGCATCAGCTACCCTCAGACCATGCTTCAAAAGCACATGCATCTCTCTTGCCAGACCAGTGGTTCGATGGGTGACTATTGATCTAAACCAGGGGTAGCCAGCACCTTCAGGAATTGGACACCAACCCCCACCATCCCTGGCCATTGGCTGTGCTGGCTAGGGCTGGTGGGAGTTTGGAGTCCAATAACATCAGAAGGGCACCAGCCTGGCTATTCTTGTTCCAAACATTGAAACTGAACTGGTTACAGGGAACCAAGCAGAGGGCCTTCTCGGTAGTGGCACCCGCCCTGTGGAATGCCCTCCCACCAGATGTCAAAGAGAAAAACAACTACCAGACTTTTAGAAGACATCTGAAGGCAGCCCTGTTTAGGGAAGCTTTTAATGTTTAATAGACTATTGTATTTTAATATTCTGTTGGAAGCCGCCCAGAGTGGCTGGGGAGACCCAGCCAGAGGGGCGGGGTATAAATAATAAATTATTATTATTATAGAAGATAATGCATGCAAACAATGCATATCCTTTTAGGTATTTTAAATATATTCTCTCTTTCTCTCTCTCTATGTGTATGTGTGTGTGTGTGTGTGTGTGTGTGTGTATATATATAAAAGATAAGAAATAGAGTATGGAAGAGGATTGATCTGTGTTGATAACACTGCAATTGTTTCCATGAGAAAAAGCAATCACAATAAATGCTTTTGCAATTGTTCCTTATTTTTCTGCAGCTAAATTTCAAAGAGGATGCCTTTCTATACATTGCTGAGCACCAGGCCCTTCCCTTGCTGAAATCTGCAATTCCCATGTTAATATTAGTTTCCCATGCTCAGTTTCTGTGTGGCGGGGTTCTGTTAAAGGCACAGCAGCAGCGCTAGTAAAAAAATAAAATAAATAAAAATGGGAAAGGTGACAATCTGAACGGCACATTAACGGTGGTTCCTTCCGTCCCCTGGTGCCGGCCTGTATATTATGGACTGACTAAATCACAGACCATATTTGCAGCTGATGGGTGTTGACAGGAATGCATGGCTGTATAGGGTTCTAAAAACCAATCATGCCCAGAATAAAGAGTCAGCGCCTGGCAGGATTGAAGGCAGCAGTGTGGGAAGGGATTAGAGAGTGACAGACATTATGGGCTGCTCAGCAGAAGCGATAATAATAAGTGTTTACATGCTGGAGAGGTTTGCAATGCAGCTGCAGCCGGGGCTGGAGCACAAGATGGTATCATCAGCAGGAAAGCGTGTCTGGTGTCAGAATGATGGCTCAATGGACCTTTTATTCCTGGCCTGGATAGGAACTCTTTCATTCGGTTTGCCCGCTGAGGTGCTGACGCAGGATGCAGAAAATGTCCGATGTTTACTGTCACTGTAGAATGAATGGAAAACCTCCTCCTCCCTCCCTCTCTCTCTCTCTCTCTCTCTCTCTCTCTCTCTCTCTCTCTTTCTCTCTCATCACCCAGAGATGATTGTTTTGCTTCTTTGTTTCTCTTTGCATTTAATTCCTCTCCTTCCTCTCCTTTGATGCCTTGTCTAAACAAGAATGTCCAGATTTCCCACCAAAGTTTGTTTCCCAAGTGACTGGGCAGCAGAAATATATGGCCCACTTGATGTTACGTTCTGATGCTGAAGCAATAGAAGTCAATGGGGGGAAATTCCTCAGAGCTTCACCTACACATGAAGCAGCAACCTCCCAATTTGCAGCATGCTTTTCTGACAGCAAAATTCAGTGGCAAGTCAGTTCAGAAAAAAATGCACCACACAGTCTTGATGAGAAAAATTGGGTTGCATTTGAGAGAAGGAAGAGGAAAGGGGGTGTGGAGGAACTGAGGGGGGCCTGTTCATTGAACCCGACCTGCTTGCTGGAACATTTCTGACGCTTACAGATTTGTTGCTGATCCAGCAGCACAAGCTGTGAATGGTGCAGCTGTTGCAGAAGGGTGATCAGGGGTTCTTTGTTTTTTTAGCAGGGGATGGGATCTCTAAATGCTGTTGGACTACAATTCCCATCAGCCTCAGCCAGCATTATGGGAGTCATGATCCAGCAGTAGCTGGAGGCTTCCCAGTCCCCCACCCCTGCTTTTTAACTTAATCGTGCTTTTTAGCATCAACTGCTGTACAGTGGCCTGTTGCCTTTGTCCATGGAGAAGACTTACAACACCTCATAGAAATGACACAAAAGAAGGATGTTCTTCTCATTATAGGGGATTGGAATGCTAAAGTAGGGAGTCAAGAGATAAAAGGAACAACTGGCAAGTTTGGCCTTGGAGATCAAAAGTAAGCAGGGCAAAGGCTAATAGGGTTCTGCCAAGAGAACAAGCTGATCATCACAAACACACTTTTCCAACAACACAAGAGACGACTCTACACATGGACATCACCAGATGGGCAGCATCGAAATCATATTGATTATATTCTCTGCAGCCAAAGATGGAGAAGCTCTATACAGTCAGCAAAAACAAGACCTGGAGCTGACTGTGGCTCAGATCATCAGCTTCTTATAGCAAAATTCAAGCTTAAACTGAAGAAAGTAGGAAAAACCACTGGGCTGGTAAGATACAATCTAAGTCAAATCCCTTATGAATACACAGTGGAAGTGAGGAACAGGTTTAAGGATTTAGATTTGGTGGACAGAGTGCCTGAAGAACTATGGATGGAGGCTCGTAACATTATACAGGAGCAACTAAAACCATCCCAATGAAAAGGAAATGCAAGAAAGCAAAGTGGCTGTCCAGTGAGGCCTTACAAATAGCGGGGGAGAGAAGGCAAGCAAAATGCGAGGGAGATAGTGAAAGATACAGGAAATTGAATGCAGATTTCCAAAGAATAGCAAGGAGAGACAAGAAGACCTTCTTAAACGAGCAATGCAAAGAAATAGAAGAAAACAATAGAATGGGAAAAACCAGAGATCTGTTCAAGAAAATTGGAGATATGAAAGGAACATTTCGTACAAAGATCACCATAATAAAAGACAAAAGTGGAAAGGACCTAACAGAAGCAGAAGACATCAAGAAGAGATGGCAAGAATACACAGAGGAGTTATACCAGAAAGATATGGATGTCTCGTACACCCCAGGTAGTGTGGTTGCTGATCTCGAGCCAGACATCCTGGAGAGTGAAGTCAAATGGGCCTTAGAAAGCACTGCAAATAACAAGGCCAGTGGAAGTGATGGTATCCCAGCTGAACTATTTAAAATTTTAAAAGATGATGCTGTTAAAATGCTACACTCAATATGCCAACAAGTGTGGAAAACTCAGCAGTGGCCAAAGGATTGGAGAAGGTCAGTCTACATCCCAATCCCAAAGAAGGGCAGTGCCAAAGAATGCTCCAACTACCGCACAATTGCACTCATTTCACACGCTAGCAAGGTTATGCTTAAAATTCTACAAGCCAGGCTTAAGCAGTATGTGATCGAGAACTCCCAGAAGTGCAAGCTGGATTTCGAAGGGGCAGAGGAACTAGAGACCAAATTGCAAACATGCGCTGGATTATGGAGAAAGCTAGAGAGTTCCAGAAAGACATCTACTTCTGCTTCATTGACTATGCAAAAGCCTTTGACTGTGTCGACCACAGCAAACTATGGCAAGTTCTTAAAGAAATGGGAGTGCTTGATCACCTCATCTGTCTCCTAAGAAATCTCTATGTGGGACAAGAAGCTACAGTTAGAACTGGATATGGAACAACTGATTGGTTCAAAATTGGGAAAAGAATATGGCAAGGCTGTATATTGTCTCCCTGCTTATTTAACTTATATGCAGAATTCATCATGCAAAAGGTTGGGCTGGATGAATCCCAAGCCGGAATTAAGATTGCCGGAAGAAATATCAACAACCTCAGATATGCAGATGACACAACCTTGATGGCAGAAAGTGAGGAGGAATTAAAGAACCTTTTAATGAGGGTGAAAGAGGAGAGCGCAAAATATGGTCTCAACATCAAAAAAACGAAGATCATGGCCACTGGGCCCATCACCTCCTGGCAAATAGAAGGGGAAGAAATGGAGGCAGTGAGAGATTTTACTTTCTTGGGCTCCATGATCACTGCAGATGGTGACAGCAGTCACGAAATTAAAAGACGCCTGCTCCTTGGGAGAAAGGCGATGGCAAACCTAGACAGCATCTTAAAAAGCAGAGACATCACCTTGCCAACAAAGGTCCGTATAGTTAAAGCCATGGTTTTCCCAGTAGTGATGTATGGATGTGAGAGCTGGATCATAAGGAAGGCTGATCGCCAAAGAATTGATGCATTTGAATTATGTTGCTGCAGGAGACTCTTGAGAGTCCCACGGACTGCAAGAAGATCAAACCTATCCATTCTGAAGGAAATCAGCCTTGAGTGCTCACTGGAAGGACAGATTGTGAAGCTGAGGCTCCAATACTTTGGCCACCTCATGAGAAGAGAAGACTCCCTGGAAAAGACCCTGATGTTGGGAAAGATTGAGGGCACAAGGAGAAGGGGACAACAGAGAACGAGATGGTTGGACAGTGTTCTCGAAGCTACAAACATGAGTCTGACCAAACTGCGGGAGGCAGTGGAAGACAGGAGTGCCTGGCGTGCTCTGGTCCATGGGGTCACGAAGAGTCGGACACGACTAAATGACTAAACGACAACAACAACAAGCTGTACAGTGGTATCTCGGGTTAAGTACTTAATTCGTTCCGGAGGTCCGTTCTTAACCTGAAACTGTTCTTAACCTGAAGCACCACTTTAGCTAATGGGGCCTCCTGCTGCCACCACGCCACTGGAGCACGAGTTCTGTTTTCATCCTGAAGCAAAGTTCTTAACCCGAGGTAATATTTCTGGGCTAGTGGAGTCTGTAACCTGAAGCGTATGTAACCTGAAGCGTATGTAACGCGAGGTACCACTGTAATGTGTTTTACAGAACCTCCACCAAGAGCAAAACACACTGGGACCCTTATTCTAGGATTACCAACCTTTGTTTTCAATAAAGACTATTTCCAACACCACTACCATCTTGGATGGAGTATGGCAGAGAGGAAAGGTAAATCTCATTGTGCTTAGAGGAACCTGGCAGGTCCAGCAGCAGGGTCAATAGCCAACATCTATCTCAGGCCAGCTTTGAAGATTACTGACGTTGCAGAACTCAGCACCAGTTCATCAGTATTTGGCTTTGCTAGTTGGGCATCCATGGTAGTTCACAACAGGGATGGGTCACATGCAGCACAATATGTATGTGAGACAGCACCTGCTATGCTGGTGCCCTGTTGCCTTCCAGGCTCAGTTCAAGGCATGGTCTATGACCTCCAAAGTCATAAAAATCTTGGCACCAGCATAGTGCACAGGCCTTCTTCACCTCCTGTGGCAAGTTAAATATATGTCCTGCTCTGCTGGGGTCAGACAAAAGGGCCATTAAGTCCAACTTTCTGATTCTAGCAGCAGACCACCTAGAAGCCCTTGGAAAGCTTACCGACAGGACATGAATGAATCTGCTATTGCCCAGCTCCTGCACCATACAGTCCTTGGAGACATAGCACTTTTCAATATGTTGGTCTGTGCTAAGACTGCAAAAATATGAAGAGGAATTAATTCCCCTCAACTGTGGCATGTCCTTCCTTTGGAATCTTGCTTCCCACCCTGGAGGTCTTGTGCTGTGTTGTGAATAGATGCTAGGAGACAATATATTTATTAGATATTATCATTCCTTCTTCATGTTTGTGAGTTCAGCAGAGTGCCACCCCTTTTCAGCTTAAAGGGAAACTCAGGCTAGTTCTAGCCTTTTAGTTTAAGTAATCCAGGATGCTTTAAGGCAGACTGAATTCTCCTGGCATTTCCCTCTTTTCTGCCCCTTAAAACAATAACAACACAAACCTTCTTGTAAAAAGTAAAAATTAACATTTACTCACCAAGAATACTTGTTGAAGAGTAACAGATAACAGCAGCTTTGTTCAGGCAGGCTTAAAATGATAATTCGGTTACAAAGACGTACTTAAGTCTAGCTTAAAATGTAGTCTCAGACTTTGCAGATGCTTCCACATTGCTGGCAATGTGGAAAGAGATGGAAAGAAGAGGAGAGGAAGAGCATGCCCAGACAGGTAGGGGAATATCAGGGCACAGGAATGTCTCTCACAGAGTCTTCTCTAGCAAACGTATAGGAAAACTCTGTGAGCTTCAGCTCTTACCATGTGTCTATCTAGCAAAACATGAATTGTTGGTTTTGACTGTATTTTAAATATCCCACATATTGGAGCAAAGGCTGGACATGGTGATTTTTGCATAACACACACACACATCATGATTCGCAATATATTGCCAGCCAGATAAAAAAGTTACGAAACTGATATCACCTTAAAACCGGTTTTGGATTATATATCGCTATATCGCACAGCCCTAAGTTCCTACATCATATCAGGTTTACTGCCTCCCAGATTTGATATTCTGTGCAACACATGCACATACTGTTTCTGCATTGATCCTATCCCATCACTCCTTTGGTTAGAGCTAATGAACATCCTTGATGCGTCTCTCCCCACCGCCCCCCAATTTACTGATTGAAGCAAACGTTCCATATTACTTCAAACTAAAGTTGGTCTTGATTGATGGAGTTATCAACCTCAACTCCATTTGCATTCATTGCTCCAAGGCATAGCACTGCTTTCCTGGAAAACTATAAACGCATTGAAGGCTGGCTTCCATCTGGTGAGCATCAGACAAAACAAGGTGTTCATACGCGCAACATCCTGATCAGCTATTCTGATCCTTCTTTCCCACTATGTCTCCTAAGTTTTCTCATCATGTAATTACCACTAAGATTTCAGCGCCTGAGAATGCAACCTGAGAACCCTTGGCCAGGGTTTCGTGGTCTGTCTGTGTGACTTTAGCATTGAAAATTTCCCTGGTTTGCTAGAATTCACTTTTTCTGTCTGGAACTCCCATGTAAAATGAAAGTCTGATGTCCTTCTCACCCTTACCACCACCCACATTCAAATATGACAGCATAAAATAAGATCTATGAGCCCAGAGGCAGAAATTCACCATTTAGCACTTTAGGTAATGGGTCATTCCAGCAATCTGCTCCCTAACAAATTACAGTGGAGGCCTCTTCACCTCCTGATGTGCTTCTGAGAACTTGGACAGGATAGCCACTGCTCAGCTGGCCAAGCCTGAAGTCTCACCTTGGCCTGCTGAGCAACTCCATTAAGACCTGGAAGCCTCTGGGTCATTTGGGCTGGCTGTTGATTTATCTCCTGCCAAGATGGGAGTGACCTAGAACTGAGCAAGCAGAGACTAGAGACATAACCTGTGCTGTCCATGACCTGGCCAATGTCATCTACAAATCTGTGGAGCCCTGGTCTCCAAGGATTAAGCTGACTCCTAAGTGACAGCATGGACCATTTATTTAGTGCTGGGCTAGGCCAGAAATCCTCAAACTTTTATTGCAGCAAATTCTATCCTATCAAAAACAAAGGCGCCTCATGTTGGTTCGAAAGAATATTGTCCACTATGGGAGGTGACTCACCTCAGCACCAGCCCCTCTGGAATCCTGGGTCTGGGTTCCTTTGCTTCTTGAGCTTTCATGCAGATAAATGTATGAGCAGGGAAGGGTCTTTAAATGTGGAACCTTGGGACAATCTTTCTTGGTCCCTGAACCATGGTGTAGAGGGGCTAGTTATGAGCAAATCTATCCATATCAAATTCTCTCTGCTTGTCATTTTCCAGCTTTAAGTTCAGTTTACCATTATTATTATTATTATTTTTAAAAGAAACAGTACTCATGAAAAATTCATTTTAATATGAATTTCTTATGTACACATTTTGTATGCTTTTTTTGCCTAAGGTACACCTTTCTTGCCTCACTCTGCCTAATGATAGGACCGGCCCTCACTATAATCAGCCTGAAGTAGCCAACAGGGCATGCTGAAGGGGTGCAACAACCCTTTGGAACTCAACTCAGCCATCAAATCTTGGAGCAAGGAGGTTGAGTGCAAGGGGCAGTACTTTTTTTCTTTAAAAAATGTTTAGGGGTATTCTTACTTCCATCTGAGACTCAGGAAACACCATGACAGGAAATGAGGTCACCATTGGGGGTAGCAATAGAACTGACGATTCACCGTGCTAGAGAAGAAACCATTTTTTAAAGTTTCTTCTCCCGTTAGATTCACAAAATGTTCAGGGGTACCTGTACCCCTGCATACCCCCAGGGGAGAGGCATCTAGGAGCTGTAAGACCCAACCCTGGAGATGCAAGGGTCAAACGCTGGACCTATTTGCCTTGAGGTGGTGACCTACTTTGGACTCTCCATCTTTCAAGATGAACTTTGGTTTCATAGACATTTTGTCTCTGCTAACCTGCTTGCTTGCTTTTTTATTTACTTACGTATTGTATTATTCTGATAATGTTTCAGCAAGCTCAGAGCTTTCTTGCGTAAGCAGCAGAAGCAGTAGCAGCAATATGTTAAGCAGCCTTGGAAGAGGGAGGAGGTAAGAGCGCTTTAAGCACAGTTATCCTGTTAATATGCTCAAGCTCAGATTTGGCTCTGGGAAGCCCATCAAGCATGGGGGCTCTTCTGTTGCCGTGAATGAGAGTGAGCGAGCACTTGTACATTATGATAAACCAAAGCACCTCCGTGCTGTTCATTAGGCGTGGCTGGAACTCAATTTATTTCTCCCTCATTCAACAAATACAATATGAAAAGGGCTGCCTACGTTTATCTAGTCTTGGCTCTGGCAGCTCTCGGCTTGACTGAACGTAATGGAGGGAAATTGGCCCCAGGAGCCCGGCTGTGTTAGGGGAGGAAGGAGCAGGTAAATTGCATTCATTAGGCAAGGCACTTGCAATTCATGTTAAACTGGGAGCTGAGTGGAGGCAATGGTTGGAGCTCATGTCTGTGGAGTGTGTGTCTGTGTGGAGCTGAGAAATGATCTCCCAGGGGGCCTGAATGGTTGCTCTGGAATGGTAGACAAGTCCCATATTTATTGGGTTTGCTCTTTTTTCCTTTACATAGCAGAAAAAGATTTCCCTAGTTGCCCAGTTCATGCCTGCAGGGGTTCCCCTAAAGCTGCTATTTCCAGGGGATTCCTAATTTAAATTCTTGAGGGTGGGTGTCAGTTTTTTAGATGGGTAATTGGCTGCATTCTTTAGGGTGCTAGAACCCATTTTTCAGGGCCATTTCCTTCTTGTGTTTTGAATTAACAGAACTTCTCTAGACTCATGGAAACTGCTTAGACAGGGCTTTAAGGGACCCAAAGCTGCTGAAGACTAACAGTGAAGGAAAGATCTATGTACCTTGCTGTTGGAACCAGTGGCATAGCGTGGGTTGCGTGGGCCCAGGGGAAGGAGAGTATTGCACCCCCTAACTGGTGCCTCCATGCAGTACTGCTGCTGCTCTTACTGTTGGATGGAGCTACAGAGCAGAGGTGGGACATGCATGCAGACCTACTTGGGTTGGGGTGCCACCGCTGCCACTGCCAGCACTGTGAGTCTCACTGTCTCCCCTGCTGGCAAGGGGCACTGCTTGGCTGAGGGATGCAAGGACCCAGCCTCTCCCAGCTCCTGCTTGGTGTGCTGCTCAGGTGAGGTGGGCGCTTCCAGTTGGGGAGGCAGCTGCAGAGGAACACCCCTAATTTTTTTTGTCCCTGCGGCAATTGCCCCAGCAGCTCCACCTCTGGTTGGAGCCTCCTTCCTATCTCTTACACTCTGCCTTCTCCAACTCTAGAATCCAAAGATGCTGGCGGTTTCATCTGCTGCTCTGTTTAATTCACTCACATGGATTGTTTCTTTTGTTGCTGCCTTAAGGTTTTATGGAGAGTTTTGTTGCAACTTTTATCACTCCCTCTAAAAGCGAACATAGCTGGTGAGTGCTGACATATTGTAGTCAAACTGGGCCATGGAGTGTGTCTTGGGAAAACCCGAGGTTTGCAGAAGTAGAAAAACAACTTTATGGAGGGTGGGAATCTAAGGGGGGGGGGAATTCCCACAAAAACAACACTGTGTGAACTGGGCATACTCATTGGCCAAAGAGTGCTGAAGGTCTGTTTTTTTTTTTTGGAAGGGCTGGTGAAAGGATGGAAAATCAGGAGTTCATGCAGAACAGATATCCTGGAGGAGCCTCCAGAAGAAGAACTCCACATTGCAATACTTTGGTGCAGGTCCCACTTGTAAATTGTGAGCATATCCTAAATTATTGTAATTAAGAGGAAGGTTAGAAATGGAAGAAGAAGAAGAGGAGGAGGAGGAGGAGGAAGAGCAGGAGGAGTTGGACTTGATCTTCCACCTTTCACTCCCCTTAAGGAGTCTCAAAGCGGCTCCTTTCCCTTCCTCCCCCACAACAAACACTCTGTGAGGTGAGTGAGGCTGACAGACTTCAGAGAAGTGTGACTAGCCCAAGGTCACCCAGCAGCTGCATGTGGAGGAGCGGGGAATCGAACCCGGCTCACCAGATTATGATAACCACTACACCACGCTGGAAGGAAGGAAGGAAGGAAGGAAGGAAGGAAGGAAGGAAGGACAGACATAGTTGCTGCCTTTGTAACCCCAGAGGAAACTATAGCACGGCATTTCCAGGTAAGATAGAAGAAGACCCCTCTTGAAACCTTTCAGAGATGTTGCCAGTCAGTGCAGATGAAAGCAAGCTAGATGGACTAGTGTTCTGATCTGACATGTGGCACATTTATATTTCCCAATATGAAGAGTCTGCAGATGAGCCAGGTATGGGCATCCAATTAGCTTGCATGGTGCTGATCGCCACCCTGCCTTCACCACTGCCCCTCAGGTAATATCAGGAATTCCGCTTCTCCTCGATTACACTTCCCTTGGCTGTTGCTGTACATCAGTTTGTCTGCCAATGAATTCCTGCACCTCTTTCGCCGTAGCCCTGTGCACTGCATGGGACTCAAGGCACATTCTAAAGTGCAGACTTAATTCATGCACAGGATTTCTGTCAGGCTTGTTGCACTTCACCCCGGCCACATGCAAATGGAAAGCATATCCTAAAACAAGCTCAATACTCTTCTGGGGTTGAGCATTACAGAATAAGCTTCTCCATTACTATTGATTTTGTTTCCACCAAACATCCCTGGATAAATTCCCAGAGAATGTCAGGATTCCCCAGAACATACTTAGAAAATCACTGAATTAGACTGCAAACCTTTTGGAGGGGATTGTTTTGATATAATAATTGCAACAATGCCACCCTGAGCGCATGAGTTAGCAGCAGCATGGACTATGATACATATAGAGGTACCTCGGGTTACATACGCTTCAGGTTACAGACTCTGCTAACCCATAAATATTGCTTCAGGTTAAGAACTTTGCTTCAGGATGAGAACAGAAATCGTGCTCCGGAGGCGCGGCAGCAGCAGGAGGCCCCATTAGCTAAAGTGGTGCTTCAGGTTAAGAACAGTTTCAGTTTAAGTATGGACCTCCGGAACGAATTAAGTACTTAACCCAAGGTACCACTGTACATACATACATACATACATACATACATACATATATACATACATTTTGCAACTAATTTCTCAATGTCCAATATTTTGTAATCCTCCTTCAACCTCCTGGAGTCACTCGGGCAAAAGCAACACACACCAAAAGGGAAGCCACATGATCAAGGGGTTGGAACACCTTCCTTACAAGGGAAGAGGCAGAAGCAGTTCTTCCCAAGCTCTAGAACACCCGTCCAGCATGGTCAATGGGCAGGAATGGGCACCAGCTTGAGTGTGCTCACTTGAAAAACCAGTTGCCTCCTTTCAGTATTAGTGTCAAACACCATTTCCCAAAGGGCAGCAGAAGAAGATCCCACAAGCACCCATGGGAGCAGATAGAGCAGGGATGGGTCCTAACTGGCCCCCAGGACTCTCCCCAGACACCCTCCTTAGTCAGACACCTCTCCAGCCCTCCTTGAGTATTTTCCCCTGAACGGGATATTAAAATAAATATTTTTATTAATTTTGCACATATATGAACAACAACAGCAAACATTTGTATCCCTTCCATCCTCCTTCCTTCCCTCCCCCTCTCCCCAGACAATAAATATACCCATGACTATTCTTATACAAATGTGATATTCCATAAATTTCCATGAGCAATAGGTGGTCCAACACCATGTTCTTTCATCACTGCGTATGAAATAAAAACCAGGCCAATGCAAAATAAAAGTTGTTGGTTGTGCTGTTTTTCCATCTCACTCTTATTTTCATAAGTCAATATTTCCATAAGTGCAACCTGCCAGGCCTGAGAGGGCTGTTCCAGCGTTGTCTCCAGAGAGTGATCTCCAATGTTTCACGATTACTAGTCAGGCGGCGGTAATAAGATGGATAATGAGTTCTTTGGAAGCCATGAATGGAAGGTCCACATCGGAAATCAAAAGAAGAACAAGTTTAGGACATAATGGCAGTTCAGGTATATTTTTTTGTGAGATTGTTTGGAGAGCTTTTTTCCAGAATAAAAACACTTTATCACAGGATGTTGGGATGTGTTCTTGAACTCAGAGAAAGCTTCTTATTTGCCTGTATAGAGAAGGACATGTGAATGTCTGTATAAACTAGACCCAAACTAAAAACTATATATACATTTGTTGCTCCACCCATTTCTGCCCCCTGGCACTGGAAACCATTGACATCTGCCCACTCCTCAGAAGGTTTCCTGAAACAGAATGTGACCCTTCGGCTGAAAAGGGTTCCCCATCCCTGAAATCTTGTGCCATGCTTGAAGTACCAGCATTTCTACAGGAAGACATGTCCATGCTAGGATAGCCAAACCTGGATGGGTGCCCAACATGGTCAACAGAATCCTAGTCTAGGGTTGCCATGTTTCCAAAAGTGAAAATCTGGACAGAGTTGTTGAGCAGACTAACATGCCATTGCTCACTGGCATGAGTGCTCACTGGAAGGACAGATTGGGAAGCTGAGGCTCCAATACTTTGGCTACCTCATGAGAAGAGAAGACTCCCTGGAAAAGACCCTGATGCTGGGAAAGGCACAAGGAGAAGGGCACAAGAAGGGGACGACAGAAGATGAGATCGTTGGACAGTGTTCTCGAAGCTACCAGCATGAGTTTGACCAAACTGTGGGAGGCAGTGGAAGACAGGAGTGCCTGGCGTGCTCTGGTCCATGGGACCGAAAAGTCGGACACGACTAAATGACTAAACAACAACAACAACATGCCAGAGTTTGGGCAGAGCAAGGCGCATTCCTACCCAGCATGTTGAAAGCATGAATCCAAGTCAACTCTCATTCCTCAGGTTTTCCTCTTTCTTTTGGCAGATCAGATAGTGTTACTTTTACTAATAAGGTGATTTTTTATCTATATTTTTTAAAAAGTGTTTTCTCACCAGGACGAAAAAAGAAATCCTGCTCGAGAAAAAACATATCTAAAGCATTTTTATCAAAGAGGGAGGAGGTGAAAAAAAATATCATGCCAACCAAAAACCCACATCAGGGAACTGCCTCTGGGACAAATGATTTTATACACTGCACAGTGAATACTCTGCTATCCATTCAATATCTTGGAGGGCTTACCACACACCACTCTGCACCCAGGGGACAGCTAATGCAATTCCACCCAAGCTTCTGTACTGTCCCAGGCTGAATCTTAATGCAAACGAGATGGGAGCGCAAGACAGGTACAATAAAGACATTAAATGCCAGCAATATGCTGGGATTTTCCTTTCCAAATCCCATTTTGATCCTTTGCATCTGGGTGGGGTGCAGCAGGTATATTTTGGGTTGCTTAAATGTTTTCTTTGCTTGAAACTGTTTCCTTCCTACTCCCCTCTCACAGGCTTTCCCCTGCAGCCATTGCCATTTTTGCATGAATGAGGTTCCCCTCACTTCTGTTCAGAGCTCACTGCTGTAGCTTCTCCACCTCGTTGTCCTCTACTGGATCTCATTCCATGCTTTATAGTACATGCAGACCCTCCAAGTATCCCTCTTTTCCAGGGACAGCCCCAGATTTACAGAAGCAGTCCCAGTTTCTGATTTGATCCTGGAATGTCCTCATTTTCCTTAAAAAGGTAAAGGGACCCCTGACCATTAGGTCCAGTTGTGGCCGACTCTGGGGTTGCGGCGCTCATTTTGCTTTATTGGCCAAGGGAGCCGCCTTACAGCTTCCGGGTCATGTGGCCAGCATGACTAAGCCGCTTCTGGCGAACCAGAGCAGTGCACGGAAACGCCGTTTACCTTCCCGCCAGAGCGGTACCTATTTATCTACTTGCACTTTGACGTGCTTTTGAACTGCTAGGTTGGCAGGAGCAGGGACTGGGCAATGGGAGCTCACCCCGTCGTGGGGATTCGAACCGCCAACCTTCTGATCAGCAAGTCCTAGGCTGTGTGGTTTAACCCACAGCTCCACCTGCGTCCCCTATTTTCATTGGAGAATGTTGGAGGGAGGTTGATGGGGCATTGCCCCACTTGCCCTTGTGGATCAGCCTCCACTGTTGGTAGATTGATTATATAACATTTTGCCAGGTGGACTTAATGCTTAAACCATAACCAGCGGCACCTGCAAGAAATTGTTGCATAGTACTTCTCTGCCCGACTAGGAATGTTCATATTCATGCTTCCAGCTGACTATACATAGCTCAAGCCAGTGGTGGAGCCACACTGCCTGGGGTGGGAAAATGGGGCACACCCATGAGGGGGGCGGGGACGGATGTGTCAGGAGCTCAGCCTACACTTGAGTAGGACTTTGGTAGAGACATCTGACTGGTATGTTCTCTCCCTCCTGGTCTTTGTTCGGGAGCTTCAAAAGCTTTCTTCTGCCCAAACATCACAGCGACCGATGCCAACAGATCCCGGCACACTTAGGGATCTGCAGAGTCTTTGCAACTTGCATGACAGACCTCAGCAACTCAGCATGTTGGCTAATCTACTTTATTTACATATAAACACACATGGAGCACTGCTGCATGGCTCCCTCTCTCTCTAGCATCAGACAGCAAAGAGAAAGGACAAAGGACAATAGTCCCACTTCACGGAACACAGTAACACAAACATCCTGTCTCCGTCACTTCCCACTCTGTGGAGTCAAAACGTATACCGTCATGTGATAGACAACAATCCTATGACTGCAATAACGGAGCAGGAATTCTAACAGGAAGGTGCCCTCCCATGTGCCACAGTTCAGGGTAGGAGGGGCAGGGAAGCTGCTGCTCATTCTCCTCCTGCTCTCCGCAGTCGGGTCAGACATGCAGAGCTACTGCAGCTGGGCGCGAGGTGCCAACGTCAAAGAGGCCCCGTTTCATTGAGTTTGTTGACTGAACTAAAAAGTTTCAATACGTGTTATGTTGACTTGTTGAGGTTAATGAATTGTCAAACGAAGTTATTAAACTCGTTTTAAATATTTTTTTTTAAAAAAAGTGCCCTGAGCCCATTTTTTTTTAAAAAACCCCCCCACATATTTTTTGCCATTTTGTCACCTCCCCCTCAGTGATGACGTCCAGGACGGACTGCACCCACCACCCACCCCTTTCTATGCCAGTGGCTCAAGCAAGCCAATTAATCTCTGGGTTATCACTGAGTTTGTTGAAACAGAAGCAAATTCCATTTCTGGGTCTTGGATGTTTACGAAGCAGCTGATCAGCTAAGGGTCTTTGCTGCGTCCTTGCTTTGCTGTGACATTGCTCCATATGGACAAGTCCATTTTGTTTGTTTCTATTTGATTATGTATTTTGTGTTCTCTTTTTGTATTTCTGTGTTGTAAACCACCCTGTGATCTCTGAATGAAGACTGGTGTTGAAGACTGGTGTAGAAATTTACTTAGTTAGTTAGTTGGTTAATTAATAATATAAATAATAAATAATGTCTGGCCCTTTTGTTAGCCCCAAAATGGAAAATGAGCGAAGACCCAACTAAAGAAGAATGGTAACCTAAACTGATAGAATATGCGCAGCTTGCAGACCTAACATATAGAATAGAAAAACAAGAAGAACATCCATTTAAAGAAGATTGGAAAATGTTTGTTGAATATATGGGGGGAAATTGTGTACATTTGAAAACGTGGGCAGCATTAAGATAAATTCAACAGTGCAAATAAGTTTTGATGGATGTAATAGTGGTTTAGTTTATATAAAATATACAGGGATTTATGTTATGCAAAAAGAACCATGGAAAGAGAAGAAGGGAAGTCATTGATATTTTAAGGTTGTTTAAATGAATATTCCAAAATGTTAAATAGAAAATTTAATAAAAATTGTAGAAAACGTAAGTAATGTCTGGCACACAGGGTTTCTGGGGTGCAGAGAGGGGAAACTGTGGACCACACCAGGTCCTACCTGTGCATCAGGAGAGTGGTCAATCTAACTACCTCCTTGGTGTGTTGAAAATGTAAGAACTGGGCATTGCACAGTCTGGGGATGCCCTAGTCCTAGTCACTATGACACTTGACTCCCATAATATTTCTGCACCAGGCTCAAAAAGTGGTGAGCAATCTACCCTACCTCTAATGCCAGGGCTGGTGCCAGCACCCATGGTCCCAAGCAGGACCAAGTCAGAGGCTGGACTGAGGAGGAATGGTGGGAGCCCCCCCCCCCTTTCTCAGCACCTCCTTGGGAAGAGCAGGACAGTGTAGATTTAGAACAGTGGTTGCTGAAGGGCATAGTTCAGGGGAAAAGCTGGGATATATTGGGGGAGCAGTACAGGGCCGGAATTATGTTTGATAAGGCCCTAAGCTACTGAAGGTAATGGGGCCCTTTATATGTCCAGCTGTCCTTTGTCAACAACAAACTGTCACTGTTTTTTTGTGTTGAATATATGCTATATGGTAATTTATGGCCCTAATAGGTATCTGAAGCCATTTGCACAAACGAAATATGTATTTTATCAAAGTAATTGTTGAACTGAAATACAATTAAGAAGAAGTATAGTAATAGTGAAATTTTTGGGGGCCGCCCCAAGAGAGTGGGGTCCTAAGCCATAGCTTGTTTAGCTTGTACGTAAATCTGGCACTGAAACAGGAGGAAGGAGAAGCATTGGGGGATAAGCAGTTAACAGACTCAGTGTCTTTTGAAAGCATTCCTGACCCGGCTTCTCCCAAAACTAGACGGGCTGTGCAAGTAGCAGAACAGAAATCTGAGAGGCAGAAATGCGCAGGGGTGATGTATATTAGGCGAGACTGAAGGGGTGGGACTTTACTTGGAGCAATTCCATCATTACAGAGACAGCGTTCCTTTGTCGCTCTATGTGAATACTGAATAAATTATGTAGCAAGAACTCCTTTTCGTCTATCTGATTACTATTTGTCTATTGATTACTACTGGGGGAGGGATCATAATTCCCCGAAGTCTTGCCAGAGCCCTGACAACCCACTATTGATTCCTGCTCCCTTTTATGAATGGAGTCTAGCTGCCATTTTTATTTTCTCCAAACTTGGCTGGTATAACATCTGGGGCATTGGGGGAACTGAAAATATCTGCCTTGCCCAATATGAAGCATGAATGTGACCCACACTGAAGCCTTCTCCCGGCGCTGAGTCTGCACACTTGACGGCAAAGACGTATAGATGAGGATGCATATGTTGACCCAGCTCCCACTGCCA
The DNA here is from genome assembly GCF_964106915.1 of Podarcis gaigeae. Classification (NCBI taxonomy): domain Eukaryota; kingdom Metazoa; phylum Chordata; class Lepidosauria; order Squamata; family Lacertidae; genus Podarcis; species Podarcis gaigeae. The sequence goes on along the minus strand of NC_139692.1, from coordinate 15,953,226 downwards.
CAGGGTGCACCCCCTAATCTTTGTGCTACATATTAAAATGTTGGAGTGGAGCAGATGTCACTGGTATGTAAGGAGATCCTGGAGATGAGGCTGACATCTGTACCCCTAGCCCTCTACTAGGGCCGCCCTGCCACGAGAGTGAGTGAAGCTTCATGCAACAGAAACTGGGGGCCAGTGAGTGGTGTTAACATATTGGAAGACCAAACTGTGTGTGTGTCATGTGGCCTGTCGCGCATCTCCTAAGCTAGCCCATGTAGCCTATAGATGCAATGGTGGATGCTATCCCATCACTCGGGTTGAAGTAAGATTCAGCTGCCAGTCCAATTGGATTCTGTGTTTGGAATAGAGCAGGGGCTCCATCTTGTCCTTTGCCTCTGGCGGCAAAATGTGTGGGGTCCAGCAATGCCCCCTACACACTTTTGCTCTCATGTGTCCAGGCTAAAATTCTTGAAGGGGGCTCTGAATTTGTTGAAGGTGCCTATTGAGTTTTCACTTCACAGCAAACTCTGGTCTGTTCCTTTTTTAAATATGGAAATAAATAAAAGGCTATTATGGATCTATCACCAAGTGACTGAACTTCTTTTCTCCCTCAATTAGCAGCTTAGTATCAAATATCCAGCAATGGGCCTGTTTCTCTGTAGCAGCATGCAGGCCTCCCCCCACCCCAATGTATACTGAGGATCTAACCATCATCTCCGTGATAATGACTTTTTCTTGATTATTTACCAAGCAGAGAGAAAACAATTAAAAGTGTGTTTTTCAGAAAGAAAGAAGGGGGGGGGGTGGAAACCCCAGCTGGGTTACAAAAAAAAAGCTGCAAGAAATCTGAGTCCATATTTAATCTGAAGTCTTCAAAAGTTTCTTGGAAAGCTTAATTAAATGGTAATTCATCTGTGCATTGGCACTGTCTTGTAAAGCCTGATAATGCCGGAGTCTTAATTAAAAACTAATGCAGCTTTTAGGGCTTTTTTTTTTTAATTCTGCTAGTTCAAGAGGAAAAAAAAATATCACCAGGCAGGGCTGTCAATTGAGCTGAAAGATCTCTTGACGCTGCATTGATTTTGCCCTCTTTAAATGCAGAGTGTCAGTTCAGGTAATCATATTAAAAGGTATTCCATATTTATTTATACGCTCTTCTGGACAAATTGCAAATGGTGGTGCCGGAGGATTCTGAGGTGTCTGTAAATATTCAGCATGAAAAGCAGCATTAGTGAATGTTCCCATCTGAGTTAACCTTCAGCTTGTGGCTTTCAGAGTAAAAAACAACAACAACAACCCCAAAACAACATGGAACATGCAGAAATAGGCATTGGGAATTCCACTCCGGGTGAAAATAGTAGGGGCTATTAATTCTTTGAATGGACAGAGGCGCCGTGAAGAACAGAGCTGCAAAAAAATCTAGAGCAGACACAGCTCATTCACAGAGCATATTCTTTTCATTTAACAGGGAGAAATGTAAAGTATTGCACTTGGGCAAAAAAAATGAGAGGCACAAATACAAGATGGGTGACACCTGGCTTGAGAGCAGTACATGTGAAAAGGATCTAGGAGTCTTGGTTGACCACAAACTTGACATGAGCCAACAGTGTGACGCGGCAGCTAAAAAAGCCAATGCAATTCTGGGCTGCATCAATAGAAGTATAGCATCTAGATCAAGGGAAGTAATAGTGCCACTGTATTCTGCTCTGGTCAGACCTCACCTGGAGTACTGTGTCCAGTTCTGGGCACCACAGTTCAAGAAGGACACTGACAAACTGGAAGGTGTCCAGAGGAGGGCAACCAAAATGGTCAAAGGCCTGGAAACGATGCCTTATGAGGAACGGCTAAGGGAGCTGGGCATGTTTAGCCTGGAGAAGAGGAGGTTAAGGGGTGATATGATAGCCATGTTCAAATATATAAAAGGATGTCACATAGAGGAGGGAGAAAGGTTGTTTTCTGCTGCTCCAGAGAAGCGGACACGAAGCAATGGATCCAAACTACAAGATTCCACCTAAACATTAGGAAGAACTTCCTGACAGTAAGAGCTGTTCAACAGTGGAATTTGCTGCCAAGGAGTGTGGTGGAGTCTCCTTCTTTGGAGGTCTTTAAGCAGAGGCTTGACAACCATATGTCAGGAGTGCTCTGATGGTGTTTCCTGCTTGGCAGGGAGTTGGACTCGCTGGCCCTTGTGGTCTCTTCCAACTCTATGATTCTATGATTCTATGATTCATGTAGGAAGTCACCAATTCCACCTCTCCAGACAGGACAAGGAGAGGGCCTTGTGGGAAACCCTGGAGCATCACTGCCAGTCTAGACTAGGGGTAACAAACATGGTGGCCTCCAGATATTGAAAATATAACTCCCAGCCTAGGAACATAGGAATCTGCCTAATACCGACTCACTGGAAGCCAGTGCAACTGCTCAAGTACTAAATGTTAATGCTTTCCACACTTGTAATGAATCATCAGCTGCAGTTTTTAAACCTTCTCAAAGGGCAGCACCATAAATAGAGTTGTTTCGGTAGTCATACCGGGGGTTACAAATGGAGCTGCTCCAAGCCTTTATTCCTCATTTGTTTTGTCAGTTCTCCATCAACGAATGAGAAAAGAAAATGCATTTTAAAATGACAAAGGATCTATATATGGACGAGGGAAAGGAATTCTCATGGGTAGGCAGGGTTGTTGTTGTTGCAGCTGCTGTGCGTAGCTATTTTCAAAGTGGCTAAGGCATGCCTGGGAGCATACTTTCTTTTATTTCTTATTTATTTCTTATTTTCTTATACACCGCCATATACCCGGAGGTCTCAGGGCAGTTCACAACAAGACAACAACATATAAAATCAAACCAAAAGCAATAACCCAATAACACCCCCTCCCAAAAGCCACATTCTAAAAGGGAGTTGGATGTCAATAAGATAAACCAAAGGCCTGGTTAAAAAGGAACGTTTTTTCCTGGTGCCTAAAGGTGCCTAAAGGTATATAATGAAAACACTAGGTCAATTTCCCTGAGAACATTCCGTAGACGGGGAGCCACTGTAGAGAAGGCCCCGTTCTCGTGTTGCCACCCTCCAGACCTCTCGAGGAGGAGGCACACGAAGGGAGGGCCTCGGAAGATGATCTCAGGGTCCGGGTAGGCTCATCCTTTCTTCCCTTCTTCAAATCACCCCACGGGACTAAGCAATCAGGGTATCCTATTAAAGGGATCCAGGGGCGAAGTGCTTCTGTCCACATGCACAGACAGGGGTCATAGCTCCGCCATGGTGATCCTGGGTGGGCTTACCCTGATTTGGTGAATGTCATAGTGGGATCCGTAACCTTGGTTATACCTGCAAAAATAATCAACCACCAGATGGGTTGGTTGATTCGGGATGCCTACCCAACGCCTACCCCCAAACCTGTTGACATCTGTAATCAATAAAGTTGCAGCCTGTTTACATCCCATGTGGTTGTCCTGCATTTATTCCAGTTCTGCCATGCTTGGGTCTCACTGCCCACATGTGCACTGGGCCCCGCAAAACACACATACCATTTCCACGTCCGTTTTGTACCTGTAAGGTAACCTCAGCTCTGCACCCACTGAAACGGTAAAACAATTCTAAAGCTTGTTCAAAACTGGCAGGAAAATGGAAGCCTCTTTCGCAGGTGAAGAAGCTGGAGAAACCGGAGGCCAGTTTTATGGTACAGCACTAGTTAGAAGTGCCTACGTATTTGCCTAAGGATTCCCTTGCTGTCGTTGCAAAGTGAATAACTTTTCCTGACTTTTGCTCTGCCATTTCCAGTGCCCCCTCAGTTCCAGACAGTGATTTAGAAGGCTCTTTAATGTTCATTAGTTTAATGACACAATGGATTAAAGCACAATTAGAACAAAGGGAAAAAAGAGCTTCATTACATTCAAGTAAAAAGCAAAAATAAATCAAAACATAAAAGGGGTAAGAAATCACCCAGTCTTATTGTGTCCTTCTGGAAAGCAAAGATTAGCCCTGGCCCCTTAAGAAGGAACTGATCACAGGATAATTTCTCTCTGCTTTTATGGAGAGGCCATTTGTACTGTATACCAGCAGATATTCAGGTTCTTGCAGGGAGTGCCTTGAGGAAAGAATGACACAGGGTGTGTCTAAGCATCCCTTCATGTGCTCCCAAAGGAAGCCTATCATGGCAGTAGCCTCAAATTTGACCTACCCCTTTGAGTTGCTGAAAGAGGCAAATGGCGGAGAATGTGAGTAAAGAGGGTGAGGACCATGCAAAACCCTATATGGGTGGTATATTCATGCACAGTTAATTAATTGTACACCAGACCCTATTTTCCAGGGACATCCCTGATATAGAGAAGTTGCCCCGGTTTCTAATTTGATCCTGAAATGTCCCACTTTTCTTTAGGATGTCCCTATTGGAAGCTGCCCACAGTGGCTGGGGCAACCCAGTAAGATGTGTGGGGTATAAATAGCAAAATTATCATTACGGAATGGGACGCCCCTATTTTCACTGGGGCTGTGTGCGGGTTCCCACATTCAATTCTGGTCCTCATCTGATACTTCAGTGTGGTTGTGATCTGACCTGGGGATGATCTAGGGCTGACGTGACCCAGATCTGGCCCCCGAATCAATTTAGGGTGTTGCACATGAGGATTTTTTTTTTGGGGGGGAGAGGAAATGCATACAAGCTTGCTGCATGTCTCCTTCTCCACCCTCTCCACAGTGCCAGACAGTCCCCCTTTTGACACACCTAGGTCACTCCAGGTGAACCCTATCCAACCGGAGCAATCCCACCCTGCTTTAATCAAAATTTGGTCTGGAATCCAGGATTTTACTTATGGTCCCCATAAGTAAAGCCTTGATGACCCCCTCATTCTTTTTCTTGTGTTTAAAGTCACATCATAGTGCTTTGAATGTATGGTGCAAATGTAGCCTAGGTATGGACTCCAACTCCCATCAGTCACAGCATGGCCAATGTTCAGGGATGATGGGAGCTGGAGTCCAACAAGATCTGGCAGGCCACAGTTTCCTCACCCAGGCTATAAGTAGTAAATTCACTTAATCACTTATTTTTATTTTATTATTCCGAGGAGCTCAAGGTGGACTACGTTGTTGTTGTTTAGTCGTTCAGTCATGTCCGACTCTTCATGACCCCATGGACCAGAGCACGCCAGGCACTTCTGTCTTCCACTGCCTCCCTCAGTTTGGTCAAACTCATGCTGGTAGCTTCGAGAACACTGTCCAACCATCTCGTCCTCTGTCGTCCCCTTCTCCTTGTGCCCTCAATCTTTCGCAACATCAGGGTCTTTTCCAGGGAGTCTTCTCTTCTCATGAGGTGGCCAAAGTATTGGAGCCTCAGCTTCAGGATCAGTCCTTCCAGTGAGCACTCAGGGCTGATTTCCTTAAGAATGGATAGGTTTGATCTTCTTGCAGTCCATGGGACTCTCAAGAGTCTCCTCCTGCACCATAATTCAAAAGCATCAGTTCTTCAGTGATCAGCCTTCTTTATGGTCCATCTCTCACTTCCATACATCACTACTGGGAAAACCATGGCTTTAACTATACGGACCTTTGTTGGCAAGGTGATGTCTCTGCTTTTTAAGATGCTGTCTAGGTTTGCCATTGCTTTCCTCCCAAGAAGCAGCCGTCTTTTAATTTCGTGGCTGCTGTTACCATCTGCAGTGATCATGGAGCCTAAGAAAGTAAAATCTCTCACTGCCTCCATTTCTTCCCCTTCTATTTGCCAGGAGGTGAAGATCAATGGCCATGATCTTCGGTTTTTTGATGTTGAGCTTCAGACCATATTTTGCACTCTCCTCTTTCACCCTCATTAAAAGGTTCTTTAATTCCTCCTCACTTTCTGCCATCAAGGTTGTGTCATCTGCATATCTGAGGTTGTTGATATTTCTTCCGGCAATCTTAATTCCGGCTTGGGATTCATCCAGCCCAACCTTTTGCATGATGAATTCTGCATATAAGTTAAATAAGCAGGGAGACAATATACAGCCTTGCCGTATTTTAAATGGTGGTCTACATAGTCCTCCCCATTTTATCAAGCTCACGGGATCCCACTTCTCTCTCAGCACACATTCAGGCAGACACATGGAAATCTCCTGCAGATCTGATGGGTCTTTCCAGCTTCCTGCCTCCTGAAGGCTACGGCAGGGCCCACCTGGAAAGGTAAAAATGTGTAGCTTTGTCATTTCCGCTGGAGGTGGAATGTTTAGTGATTCAGCCTGCCAGTGTCACAATTAAAAAACCTGACTGTGCCTGGCATCATTGCCTTGACATGAAAGGCCCGTTGATGATGGCTGCTCCAAGCGGCACATAATTTGGTTTAGAAATTGTCAAGTTTAAATTATTAACAAACAGACAAGCTCAGCAGGAAAGGGAAGGGGAAGTCTCTCTCCCCCCTCTCCCCCTTTTCCCTTCCTTTAATGTAATATATTTTATCACCAGCTCGGCTTTTGAAATTGTCACCATGTGATACGGAAGATTCTCTGATGTTATTCATGTTAGGAAGGAACAATAGTATTGTTTCCCCCTCCCTATCTCCCTCCACAAAGATGGCTTTGTTTTCATGATTTGATATGTTTCAGTAATAATTGGAAATGGTCTAAGTTGAAGGGCAATTTTGTTTCTGCTTTTGCTAAGCTCAACTGAACTAAACATGAAACGTAGGGAAATATGGCAAGCAATTTGCTTTAGTCTGAGGATGCCGAGACATTGTAAGACTAAAATTACTAGGATGGTTCTTGGATTCTAATGGGCTTTATCTTTGCAAAGTGCAGTCGCTCACGGCTGATAGGCTGAACTCTGACGTCTATATTGCACCTGCAGCAGGGAAGTCTCTGCTGAGCTGCTGCAGAATGTCCATGAATATCCCAACTGGTCAGGAAACAAGCTGCTGGCAACAACACATGCGCTAAAATGAATCGCAGTCCAGCCTCTGTGAAGGAAGGGACAGTTGTTTGCTTGGTTGGGATTAAAGCCTCACATGGACTCTGTGGAAGAGAGCAGTTTGTAGAAGGCTAACAAAAATGGAAAGTTACTGGGGGAATTATTAGCGAGGGGAAGAAGGTTCATCAAATGATATATGACTATAAGAAGCAACCTTATATGGGGTCAGCTCACCGATCTGTCTGGCTTAGTATGATCTCCCCAGCTGGCAGTGACCTCTCAAAGGTCCCAGACAGTGGTGTTTTCCAACTTGGCCACTCATTATCCTTGAACTGCAGATACCAGGGACTGAGCACGGGCCCTTTTATGTGCAAAACTAATGCTCTTTTGTCAAACTTAAATCATGGGTGGCCCGAGGGCTACTTGCGCCCAATGTCATTGGTTCTGGAGGCCACATCCCAGTGATAGGTGTGACTAACAGTGGGCGTGGCCACCACTACACTCTTTGCATGCACAGAGACACACAGCCCCTCTTCCTCAGCTGTTCCAAGCAGATCATTTGTGGAGAGGGTGCTATCAATTCCCTCCCTTCTCATCATTAAATGACCAATCCGCTGACCAGGTAAGGGGTCATTTGCATCTGTATCAGTCTGCGATGCTATCTTTTACTTTTTGCTTCTGCTGCCAAAATCAATTCTGGCAGAGGGGAGGAAAGACAAACACATTGCCCTTGCCTATTTTCAAGTATAAGGATAGGGTCCTGTTCAGCTGCTTGGAAGCAGGAGCACATGTAAGCTACAGATAAGTTTCTGGGAAGCAGAGCGGGACCTGTATAATAAATAGTAAGTAAATTGCCAAGCAATCCTGCCAGCGCTTCGGCATTTATTGAACTCTGCATGGATCTAGCCAGCTGACTTTCATCCACCTCTTTCAGCTTCTCTTCCATTTGTCCTGTCCCATTATTTCCTTAGCATAACCATTCTGTGTCTCAGATGTGCTTTAATCCAGATTGCAGCAGGGAAGATGGTCCCCGAGTGGTTTACTTCCGCAGATCACATGGCTTTCCTTAGAGATTTTCCATCCATTTCCCCCAACATGACTGCTTAGCCATAATGAGAATGCCAAAGTGGCAGATAGACTGGCCTGCTTGATGCCTCTTAAAAATCAGCCCTGCAGGATGCAGCCTTTGGTGCTTTGCAGGGAAATTGGAAAGTTCCTGCGCTTTGGGCTGTGACTTGCATCAACTTCATGGTGTCTACATTCTGACTGGCCATTATGTGAAAACAAGGAAAAGTGGTTTTGAATTGCCATATTTATCAGTTCTAAAAGAATTCTCCTTTTGCTTTTTATTCTAGTTTTTTTTTTTTTGGTATCCCCCCCCCCCCATTCTTTCTCCCACACACAAACACTTCTGCCTGCTCTTGTTATCTGCATGTTTGTGATGCACCAGAAGGAAAGAAAAAACGAGGTTTTGGGGAGCTGGATAGATACTAAAGCAAAGGGTTGTATCCGAACAACTTCTACCCAGAGTAGATCCATTGAAATTAAAGGGCCTATGTTAGCTATGCCTATTGATTTCCATGGGTCTACATTGAGTAGGGCTAGCATTGAATACAACACAAGTTATCCTCTTGTGGACAATATTTATCTCATTATCCTTACTTACTCTTTTTATGGAATGTGCATTCTGCTTTTTGAGTCTTGACTTCTTGAACAACTGGTAATGCATATTTGGTTCCATTTTCTACACAGTTACTGGGCGTGGAGTTTATGTTATTCAATACAGTTGTACCTTGGATCCCGAATGCCTTGCGAGTCGAACGCTTTGGCTCCTGAATGCCGCAAACCTGGAAGTGAGTGTTCCGGTTTGCAAACGTTTTTTGGAACCCGAATGTTCGATGTGACTTCTGCCACTTCTGATTGGCTGCAGGAGCTTCCTGCAGCCAATCAGAAGCTGTGCCTTGGTTTCCGAATGTTTTGGAAGTTGAACAGACTTCCGGAATGGATTCCATTTGACTTCCGAGGTACCACTGTATTACTATTATAATTATTATTGCATTTTATTCGATACAAAGAACATAACAAATCATATAGGATCAGCATACAAAGTACTGCCCTCCCTGAACCCAACCAGCAACGGTACCAGAACAAACACCATAATAATTTCCTCATACTGATTTTACAGCTTGGCATGCAAAGCACATTGTCTGGGTTGAACATCAAACAGTGGTCCAAGAGGAAGAAGAAAGCTGCCTCCAGCCAAAGAAGAGAAATAGCCTATGTGTATGATAGCCAGATCTCTAATGCTGCTGCAGATAAACCAAGGAAGGAGTTATGTGTGTAGATTGGGAGGTGGAAGATTTTCCCGTATTGGTAGACTCACCACTGGCAGATTCTATTTTTGTCAGCTATATGTATGATAGGCTGCCATCAGTCAGACTGAATCTCTTGACAAACCCTACGCTTTCCAGCTGCTTGAGAGAAGGGGTTCTAAGCCTTACATGCTAAGACCTATCCCTTTTGAAGGATGCTCGCATTTTGGTTCACACATTGTTTCAGAAAACATGATTTAGGTATGTTTCCCTTTAAAACTGAACCGAATCAAACTTCTTCCCCACCCCTGTTTACACATCTAAACCAGTTGTTTATCTGTCTAGCTCACTGTTGTCTATGCCAACTGGGATAATCTCTCCTAGTCCTACCTGGGTACTGAATCTAAGACGTTCTGTATGCAGAGTAGGCTTTCTGCAGAAGGTCATGGGAAGTAAGATGCATGAATGCCTACAAGCGCCGCAGAGCCATCCAGTTACACAGGTGATTGCCAGAAAGCAAGCTGGGCTGGTTTTCAACTTTTGCTCTTGTCAAGACAGCTCTTCTGCAAAATAACAAACTAGCTATGATGTTTTGCGTTGTGTTATTGTTGCCAGCTTGTAATAGCATGAAGAAAGCAACTTACCTGCCCAAGTGTCAACAACCCAATGGGTTAAAGACACTGAAAATTTGAGGATTTCTCCCAACTCTGTTCTGGGAAAGCTTCAAGAAAGCTGCCCGCCTGCCCACCTGCTACTTATCTGGCCAGTGCTACGAATAAATCAATAATCATTTCTGGCTTTTCACTTGGATATTTTGAGACAGCCTTTGAGCTGTCTCACTTCCACTCAGTATACCAACCGCTTGCTGCGTACACGGATCTTCTCAGCTTGGAGCCTGCCTGCATCTTAGATTCCTCCTCCTCACATCCAAAAAGGCAAGCCAGTCTCTCCTCACTCAGCATGACCGACCAGATTTTCAGCAGATGTCAACACAGCAGAGTTCCGACTTGCAGTTGTGGCTCAATTTATCTAATTAATGGAAGTTTCTTTTCTCCAGCCTGGATGTGAAAGCATTGCATTGGGCATGGGTTGTCCTAATTGTGAAACAAAGAAGGAGGAGATTTCTCCATTCAAACATGAATCACACCAGCGCTCATCCATCCCACAACACACACACACATTGGGGTGACGTGGACATGAGTGGTCATTTACAGGAACTTTAGACATGTGGGAATATTTTGACATGTAGGAACATAGGAAGAGCTCTGCTGGATCAGGCCAAAGACTCACCTAGTCCAGCACCCGGTTCTCACATTGACCAACTAGATGCCCATTCGAAGCCTGCAAGCAGAACCTGAGTACAACCTGAAGGTACTCAGACTGTGACTCCATAAGTCCTATTTAATATCCCCTGAAAGGGTTCATGATGTGTGAAGCCCCCTCTGCTCAAGTAGCATTGGACACCAATAATGAGCTTCCTCCACAAACTATAGGAGAGAGAAGGATCAAAATCCCTTGTAAGAATTCTAGATTTGTTATGTTTTGGAGACATAACCCCTCAAATATTTTACGGGGGTGGGGCAAGGGACCTCAGCTCCTAGGAGCTGGCTCATAGGCTTGCATCTGAAACCTTGGAGAGCTGCTGCCAGTCAGTGTAGGCAGCGCTGAGCTAGTTGGCCAGATGCTTAGTGCAAAGTGGGCCTAGGACCCTCGTACCTACGGGACCACCTCTCCCGGTATGCCCCACGGTGGACCTTAAGGTCCATAAATAGCAACACTCTGCCTCATGAGACCAGGGCCCTACAGGATCTGATTTCTTTCCGCAGGGCCTGCAAGACAGAGTTTTTCTGCCTGGCCTTTGGCTTGGAGCCAGTTTGATTCCATCCCCCTCTTTCTTTTTCCTTTCTCCTCCTGTGATGAGGCTGCATTTTAATATTTTAAAGTTTCAATATTTTAATGTTGTATTTAATCTTGTTTTTAAGTTGTATTAATTCAGCTTGTTTTTATTATTGCTTGTTAGCCGCCCTGAGCCCGGCCTTGGCTGGGGAGGGCAGGGTATAAATAAAAATTATTATGATTATAAAGTAGCTTATCATGCCTTAGCCTGTGTAAGATAGGTTAGGTTGAGAGATAGTGGCTGGCCCAAGGTCACTCAATGAGTTTAATGGCTGTGTGTGACTTTGAATTTGGCGAGACCCAGTTCTAGTTCAGTACTCTAACCATGGCACTGTGCAGTAGCATGAAGCTCACCTGAGGAGGTCAAATCTGGTATGTCAAATGATATGGGAAACAAGATGGAAGAACTGTAGAGAATATAAGAGCGTGTCAGGTGGCAGAGGAACCAACCCCCATGGCAGGTTGCCAGGAACGGATAAGACAAGGAAAAGTCCTTACCACCTGCATTTTATTCATTATTTACAGAGAGAGGCTTGGGAATGCAGCTTCTTGGAATAATGGTGTTGTCTGAAGTAAATTTCCACGCCCCTTCTCTCCCACTTCCATCATTCATCAACAGCACCACCCCTTCTAGGGTTGCCACTTAGGGCCATGTGTCTTTGAGCTCTTTGCTCTCCTACTTTTAGGACTCGCCGGGTTCTGGGAGATGGTGGGTCTGGAATGCTTTCTAGTGATAACATGTCAGCCAGCTGCTCCGACTCTGCCTCCTCCTCCTCTCCCATTATTCCTCCCTTCTCTTCCTCTGAGCTGTGACCTCCCTCAAACCCCTGTTGTAATTCTGAACTGTCTCCTTCTTCTCTGGATGGGTCAGGCTGGGGAGGCGGTTTCCATCATTCCTCATCTGCCCAGTCCCTGACAATAAGGAAACCACTACTGGAATGGACTAAAGGTCTGTCTAGCCGAGCATTCTGTTCTCACAGTGGCCAACAGAAGATGTTTTGGAAGCCCACAAGCAGGGCATAAGCATAATAGCCCTCTCCCACTTACATCCCCTGGCAAGTGATATTTAGACATATGGCCTATGATGCTGGAGATAATATACAGTGGTACCTTGGGTTACAGACTTAATTCGTTCTGGAGGTCCGTTCTTAACCTGAAACTGTTCTTAACCTGAGGTGCCACTTTAGCTAACGGGGCCTCCTGCCGCCGCCACGCCACCACCACCCGATTTCTGTTCTCATCCTGAAGCAAAGTTCTTAACCCGAGCTACTATTTCTGGGTTAGCGGAGTCTGTAACCTGAAGCATCTGAAACCTGAGGTACCACAGTATTGCTAGTAGTCATTGATAGCCTGAGCCTCCATGAATTTGCCAAATCCACCATTAGAGCCTGCTAAATTAATGAGTATCTCGTGGTAGCGTCCTCCATTGTTTAACTGTGCTGTATGAAGAAGAACATTTTTTGGTCTGTCCCAAATCTCCTGCCATTCCACTTCATTGGATGGCCTTGGGTTCTAGCATTATGAGAGAGGGAGGAAAAAACACCCTGCACCATCCATTTTCTCCGCCCCATACATGAAGTGATAGGGGAAGGGGTTGGGATTCCATGCAGAGGGTTAACATAGAGCAGGCTTTGCTGGGTGATCAGAGAACTGGGGAGGAAAGTGGAGAAGAGGGCTTGGGATGACTAATTGCACATTCAAGTGTCAAAAGCCAAACTAGGACACGTTGATTTGCAACAAGAGGAGCTCATATTGACATCTGAGCGCTCTTTTGGCATGGGCTGTGCAACCTGCTTCTAATTAGATGGCAGAGAGCAAAATGTGAGGTTTGTCCCTGGGCTACAAGCAAAAGAGTGTTCAGCATAACATCTCCAAAGAAGAAAGGCAAGCGCATTTGGAGTGCAGGGATGAGGAGGGAGCAGGCGTGAGGAAGAACGCTCCCGGCAGAGCAACAGCGGCACATTCCTCTGACGGTAACAAGACACAGACTGGCTGCCATGCTGAGCACTTGTCATAGTGACATATTCGTGGGACAGCCCTGACAGGCATCCTGGATTCAGGCAGGGAGCCCAGTTCATCTCTGCTCAACATAGCACTGGAGGAAAAGGAGAATGTAAGCTACACAGAATCCTGAGCTAGCCAAGACTCCTCTGCTTATACTTACTTATTCATATATATATGAATAAGTTACTGGAACAAGAAGCCGAAAGCACCAGCCTGAAGATGACGAGTGAGACCTCGTCGAAACGTCGCCTAGACACCCCAACTTTTACACGGGAAGACACCCGAGGACACCAAAACCTGCATTCCTGTACCCGTGAAAATCTACGAAAGCAAATATATATATATATATATATATATATATATTATTTAACATGAATTATATGGCTCTTAGTAATAGCAAAAAAATCTGTAAGCAGTTTACATAAAGCAGTATAACATATTAATTAAAAATAGCATCATATCCAGGCATTGCGGAAATCTCTCTGACTATTGAATGCTGGTATCGAGTGGTCTGGGAAACAGCCTTATTGGAAAAGCTGGTCTGCAAAATTAGGGTTTTGTGGGGACAAAACAAAAGAGAGAAATTTATTTTTGTGTAGTACAACTTTGTAACATGTACAGATACTGAAGAGTATGTTCAGGCTCCAAATAGATATTACTAATGTGAGCGAGTTCTTCCCTCCTGACCCTTCCTCCTCTTTTCTATCCTACTGGAATAGACTGGATATGTTTCATCACAATATTGCAGACCATTTTACACAAGAGGTCAGCATATAATGCATTATACTCCCCTAGTGATCAGTACAGGCTTATATAGAATTATGGTTTTAATTTTTTATTCTGATGATTCAAACTGCTTAGATACGACAACATACTTGGCGGGGCAGCTTGGAGCTGTCCAAGGTACTGTTTCTGTCTGCTGTCTGATCTAGACTGCATTCTTGACCAGATACTGCCAGCACCCTTGCAAACCCCTGTGGAGCTGGAAAAAAGGAGTCAAACACTATTAAAAATCAATTTAAAAACTGAAACACAATTAAAACACAGTTAAAACTGAGAGGCCTGCGCTGCTGAATGTATTTGAAAGTCCCGGATGAATTGAAAAATTTTCACCATGCTGTGGAAAGGCGAGTAAAGATGGCATTCTGTTTTAGCATTAAGTAATTGAGTTTAGCCTCAGCTTATTTACTCCCTCAGCTCATTTACTCTCCCCCCCCTCACCTTTTCTGCTCTAGCATGCTCAAGAAGCTATCAGAAGTTATAATAAACTATAATTAGACTAACCACAGTTTAGATTTCGGCATGCAACACTAAACTATGGTTAATCAAACATGGAATATAAAGCTGCCAAATTCTTCCTTACTTCTAGAGGGTCAGAAGGAGGGTGGAGTGCAGAGGACCAAACCTGCAGCAATAATGGCATAGTTTATCATCAATCCCATTGTAGCAGATGTCTTCTCAAATGCTCAGTGGTGTAGCAGTACACTTTGAAGTGTGCTTTTCACGATAGCCCCAGTAGCCACGCCCCAATGAGATTTCATAGCCATGCCCCAATTACCCACCTTATTAGGGCCAGCATGACCCTATGCATTGTTTCCTGGGTGTAAGTGACATCAAACTCACTGCTGCTTACTTCCGACTGTGTACATTCACCTTGCCAAACGCATTGAGGTTTAACAAAAAATTAGCCCGTTGAAATGCAACCTTTAGCTATTAGTTAGAAATGCGAAGAATCTTTCAAAGAAGTGTCACCGTCTAAACTGCTAGTATGAATTAGGGACCCAATCAAAGAAAAGAAGTATATAGACTCTGCTTGATTATTTTCTTTTCTCTCTATGCTAATCTGCCACAAACAAACTTGAAAACCTCACTGCCGCTTCATTCCTCCTTGCCAGAGCATGGAGGAGCCATTATTTACCCTATTGCTGGAGCAGATATCATTGCACCTGCTGTGGGAAAAGTACCAGAGCAATGCACCCCTCCACTAGACCACAGCAAATGCAATACTTCTCAGCTTCATTATTTAGTGTAGAGGAGCAAGAACAGAGCCACTGGGTTGTGGGACAACTTGCATGCATAGATTGGTACCAGGATTGTTTAGTAGTAGTAGTAGTAGTAGTAGTAGTAGTAGTAGTAGTAGTAGTAACACCCACCCTTTATCCTAACACCACAGGGCAGGTTACAACAATTCAAAACACAACAGGAAAAACATGACAATTAAAACTACTTTCACAAAAATATAGTTATTTCTTTATTTTATACTTTTAAGTCCAGTTTTTAAATATCTATATACTTTCCATCCTGGGACCCTCAGGTGGAGAGCAGTCACAATAAGTAAGTAAATAAGTAAATAAGTAAGTAAGTAAGTAAGTAAGTAAATAAATGTTCCCTCCGTCCTTCCAAAGGTAGCACATGCATCATGTATGAGTGATCGACCTTTCTTTCTTGCACCACGTGAAATGTACAGTGAAAGCAGGCCGGCAGGGAAAGAGACTTTGCATTTTGTCCTTGAAATTACAACTTGGGGCCAGGCTGGAAGGGAGTGAAAGGGTGGGTGGGGAAGAAAACAGCAGATTAAAATCTTGCCAGGAGGCAGAACTGACTGAGAAATGGCAGCCCTCACTTTAAATAAGAGAACTTGTCAATAACGCGGGGTGACTTTTCCCCAGTCTTTTCGTTGCCTCTGCCAACTCTTTCCCTTCTTCTTGCTCAATTTATGCTTCTTCCAACAGCCCCCTTATTGCCATGACTAAACAGACCCCAACTCCACTTCCCTTTCATCTTCAGTGTAGCCACTCTCCTGTTGCCTCCCCATGTCCGAAACAGTGGTCCATTGACATATTTGAAGCACATTTCTTAGTAATGCCCATAATATTAAGATTCTACATGCTTTTGTGCATGGTGTACAGTGAAACCCACTTTCCCCCATGGGTCATTTTCATCCCCAAAACAGGACTTGTAATTGTATCAACTAACATTTCTCAGTAGGCTTTGCATATTCCTGTCTCAAGGCAAATCTAAAAAAATGTAGTATAAACACTGACAACTGGGAAACACTGGCCTGTGAGCGCTCCAGTTGGACAACAGCCTTTACCAAAGTCATGGGCTTTGAAGATATTCGAACTCAGGACGCAAGGGAGAAACGTGCTAAGAGGAAGGCACGCTTGGCAAATCTACACCGTAATCAACTCCCGCCCAGAAACCAATGTCCCCACTGTGGAAGGATGTGTGGATCCAGAATTGGCCTCCACAGTCACTTACGGACTCATTGTTAAAACCGTGTTTATGGAAGACAATCTTACTCAGCTACAAGTGATCGCCAAAGAAGACGAAGAAGTCCATTACACAGAAATGGGAAAGCATGACAGGACTTGGAACTTATGTTTTGGTACAAGAATGTTTGCAATATTGTCATCGTGGAACAAGTTACACTCCCATCTTTGAACATTGCAAGACACAATTACATTGGAAAATTTTTAGGCCATCTGGTAGACTTTTATCTTGTACATGAATGAACACCACTCAGAACAACTTACATTATCTTCCTATGGGATCGTGAACCCTTGAATTTACTTTTCTTTTGCTACAGAATGTATGTGATTTGTGTCATCTCTCATCCCCATGGTTCCTTTTTCATTTTTTCCCCTTTGTGCAATAGTGTTTATTTTGCATTAAGCTTTTGCAATTAAAATCTATCCGTATGTGCATGTGTGTATACATACGCGCGCCGTGTGCACACATGCACACACATTAAAAATAAGCCTTTTCTTTTCAATGGCAATAGAGACACTGAAAAGAAAATTGAGCTGCCGTTTGAAAATGCAGGATTTATGTTGGTGTCTCTCAGCCAATACCCCATATCCCACCTGCCAAGGCATCTCCAAAAGGTTCAAGTACAGAGAAGGACTATAAGCCTAGGCTTAAGCTGGGAATTGTGCAGGAGGGTGAGAAGGAAGCCTTATCAGACCAGTGCAGCTCCAGCCGGGGCCTGATCTGCTTCTGCTTTTGTTACTTAAGACTCTCTTAATATGAGCGATGTGTCTGTCTTGTGGAGGTCACACTTACATCAGTGGCTGACCAGTGTTGAACAGCAGGTCAGCTCTGTTCATAATCTTTCCTCCTCCTTTTTCTCCCACACATCAATCTCAGAAAAGATTAGAGGCTTGTAATATTGCTTTGTTCCCCTCTCCTCTTTATTTACCATAAGGATTGTCTTCGTTTCCATTGCAGTTGAGTTTACTTCTTTTGTCTGGGCTTTTTCTCCCTCGTGCAAGGAAATGGGGAGCTGTTAAAGTAGCATCTGGACTCCCCGTCTCTTTCTATTTTGTATCCCAGCACATCAGTGGTGGGATCAGGGCTGGCTTCAGATTTGAGGGCGTTCTGAGTAATGCGCCCTCTGGGAGTCCCAACCTTCATTCACTGGTGGGTCTAAGTGGGTTTCCACGGAAGAGGGAGCTGTGCTGGCCCTCAGTGAGGCTGCTGAAGCAAAAGCAGCCAGTGGTGGGAGGGAAACAGGAATGGATTTTTCTATGAAGGGACAGAGACCACAAAGACATCCTGTCAATTAATTCTAGGTTTTATATCCCTGAGCCTCAGCAAAATTAAGAGAATCTAATGATGAATGTTTTATGGAAGAATGGATGCCTTTTTCTGATTTCTTAAAGAAATATTATAGTATGATGAACTCGCAAGCCGGATATGAGCTATGAGCAACAGAAGTAATTAGATTATAATATTGTGGTTATGATTTAATAGATAGGGTGCAGCAGAAAGGGAGAAACAACTCTGTAGAAATCAGGGTGGGAAGTCGACAAAAATAAGAGACAAAATTGTGTTTTGATTTGTATATGTTTGAAATGTTGAAACTTACTAAAATATAATTGGGGGGGGGGAAATCCCTGGGTCCCAGTGTTTCCAGCTGTAAAATGGGAATGTTGGTATTCACTATGATTGTGGGTGTGGGGCAGAGTGAGGAGAACTGGGGAAACCTCAGAGCCCCACACCATCCCTTACCTCAGGGGAGATGTGGTGGGTCCATCCATCTTTTAGCCAGTGTTCAAATACCCTTCTCATCGAGGGAGCTCCTTCCACACAGAACCCCACTTAAGCCCATCACTCCTGAAATATACTCAGAGTCGAGAGTGGATTTCATGCTCTTTATTCAGCTCATAGTGGTGAGGGGGAATCAATGTCCCCTCAAAGTATCTGCTTTATATACATTATTTACACAATGGGCTGCACGTGACTGGCTAATTCTGGAATTCTCCTGTAGGCCAATCAGGTTGTGGATTCACTTGAATCTGGAGCCGGATTGGGTGGCTCCTGCAGACCAATCATACTGCTGCATTGTTCTAGGACCAATCAGACTGCTGCATTCTGAATCCTATTGTTCTAGGACCAATCAGACTGCTGCATTTTAGATCCTATTTTTCTAGGACCAATCCTACTGCTGCCTTTTGGATCCTGTTCAACTCAGTACATAACAACTCCCTTTTAGCATCCTGCCCCTCACTCTCTCGGCTTGCCAATGAGTTCAGAAACCTGGCCTCCTTAAATTCCTGCTCCTACTTCAGCTGTGCCCTTGGGCTCTGCTATGGCTATTGCTAAGAAAACAGAACCCAGAAAATGCCCTCTTCATTCCCACTCCTCTTATGCGAAAGGCCTTAGCTCAGTAGTAGGGCACCTTCTTTGCAAACAGAAGGCCCAGGGTTAAATTCTTAGCATTTCCAGGAAAAGCTGTCTGCAATCCTGGTGTACCACAGCTAGTCAGCACAGGCAGTACTGAGCAACACGGTCCATTGGTCTGACTCAGTATAAGACATTTTCCTATGTTTTATTGCATAGTTTAATGATGAATGCTTATATTTTAATATGATTGTTTTATTGTGCATTTTAATGATCCATGTTTATATTTTAATGTTGTGTGACTGATTTTTATACTTTTTAAACTGCTAAGAATCCTATTTCAGTGTTAAGCAATATGTACATTTAACAAGGCTGCTACTGATGATGATAAAGGTGATGATAAAGATGTCCCCAGGCCAGCGCCAGTTGAGTCTAATCTTCACAGGGACTTTATACTTGAAATGTGCTGATGGTCTTGCAAGCTTTATTATTGTTTATTATTATTATTATTATTATTATTATTATTATTATTATATTAAATTCAGCTGTGGTGGGTCTTGTGCCCATCATTTGTCTTTCAGCTTGAGTGTTCCCCACCTAAAAATGTTAGCATTCATTGGGTGTCTTCAAACAAGTGTTTGTGCATCTCTTGACTAACCCAAAGTCCCTGATTATTAGCCATTCAGATGTAGACGTGTGCTTTGTTATGCAAGTCCCTCATGGGTCGGTCTCATGGGGTGAAGTCGGAAATTGACCCCACCCTCTGAACCACCATTTTGGCTTGTGAACCCCAAAACAAAACTTAGCTTTAAAAAACCAAAGTACTTCCTGCAAGCCTCAAATGTGCTCATCCTTGCTTTGTACCACTTAATCAGGAGGATCTGGCTACTCTTCTTCGGGTTTGGTAAACTTGTGGCTACGAGATGTTGTTGGACTCCAAATCCCATTAATCCCAGCCAGCACGTCCAAAGGTCAGGGATGATGGGAGTTGCAGTCCAATAGCATGGAATGACCACACAGGTTACCCATCCCTGCCCTACTGAGAAACAATATATTCTGGAGTGATATGCAATTTCTCAGGTAGCCTAAGGAATTCAAGAAAGTTTCTGCAAAGATTTCAGTATGCAGCTCCTATGGTTTGGCACATATGATCTTTGCAGATCAGTTACATTGACTGATCAAAGCACACATTCACAGAGCTACATCAATATGAGATCTGTCTTTACTGTTCTGCTGAATGGTAATTTAAAAAAATCTTTGACTTAATTTTTTTTAAAAAAAGAATCTTTTGCCTAAACTCACCCATAATGTTATGAAAAGTGCACAGATCATAGAGGTCTTTTCCTACTCTCTCCAGGTTCAAGTGCTTTATCAAAGGGAAAGTATTATATGTGAATAATTTAAAAGGTGCAATGAACCAACACATTTTTACCAGAAAGGATGTTAGGTAGGTATGGCAACTTTTAACATAGTGGGGTCAGATAGAGAAGAACATGTTCTCAAATGACAAAGAAATCTTTACTGTCACCTCTGAAAAATTGTCTTCTATTTCCAATTAACCCCTCTAGGTTGTTTTCACCCATTTCTATTTTCCCCTCTTTATAAATAGAATACAGGCACACATAGCATCTTTCCCAGCCATCGCTGGTCTTTAGTAAGATGCCCACCAAGTTATTAGAATGCAGTAGCAGCTGGTGGGACTGCAAAGGCAGAGACAGCCTTGCTGACCTGGCGTCCTGTTGCTGCACATCACTGCCTGTTACTGGGAGGGGGCAAGGCAAGGCAACAGGGAGCTCCGTGGGATGCAGGCACAGCACAATGTCAGTATGCCTCCACTGCTGTGCCTGCAAAATGCTGAGCTCTCGTCTGCCTTCTCCCCTCCTCTCTTCTCCATATTCTCATTTCCCCCAATCATATGTTCAGTTCACCTCATTTCACCTGAAAACCCAATCACATTTTCTTGCGTGTTTCTCTTCATGTGCATTTTTTGTATGTAACTTACCGTGTAATTTATAGGTGCCCCCCAACACAGCAAAATTTTGTACATTGTTTCCCACAAATGAACACATTCCCTGCAGGGAAGCCACTTCCAACGGAATGGCCTGGGACCAATCCTGCTCCTTTGCCTATGTTAAGTTGTGGGTGAACATATCAGATGACACAGTGATTCTTCAAACAGCTCTTGTTTATTCAGAGGTCAGAACAGAACTGAACTGAAGGGTTCAGCCAGCCTGCTTATATAGAGCTCCACTACAACGCAACTGTAACACTTTCTGTAACTATCCAATCACTGAACGTCACTTTCAATCCCTTATTTGCATATGTGGACCTGAGTGAAAACTATCTACAGTATCTCCCTGTTGGCCCAGGGTGAGAACTTCAGTACATAACAGTCTATGCAGCAAGGAGAGTCAGGTGGCAGGCTGCTCCCTTCTTCTGGAAGCTAGGGTAGGTGGGGCTTTCCCACCTGAAGAATAATCTAGACTTGGAAAAAAGTTCATAAAAGGGCCACTAAAATGATTAGGGGGGTGGAGTGGCTCCCCCAGGAAAATAAGGTTACAATATTTGAGACTTTAGTTTAGAGAAAATGCGAGTAAGAGGCAACATGATAGAAGTTTATAACATTATGCAAGTCATGGGGAAAGTAGACAGAGAAAATTATTTCTCTTTCTCCCATAACACTAGTAATCATGGACAACCAGCAGAGCTGAATGTTGGAAGATGAAGGGCAGAAAAAAGTACTTCTTCATAAAGAAGGTAAAGGTAAAGGGCCCCTGGATGGTAAAGTCCAGTCAAAGGCAACTATGGGGTTGTGGTGCTCATATTGCTTTCAGGCTAAGGGAGCCAGTGTTTGTCCACAGACAGTTTTCTGGGTCATGTGACCCGCATGACTAAACCGCTTCTGGCATAACAGAACACCGTGACGGAAACCAGAGCACATGGAAATGTCGTTTACCTTCTTGCTGCAGTGGTACCTATTAATCTACTTGCACTGGCGTGCTTTCGAACAGCTAGGTTGGCTGGAGCTGGGACAGAGCAATGGGAGCTCACTCCGTCACGGGGATTCAAACCGCCGACCTTCTGATCTGCAAACCCAAGAGGCTCAGTGGTTTAGACCACAGTGCCACCCGATTCATACAGCACATAGTTAAACTAAGGAACTTGCTTGCACAGGAGACAGTGATGGCCACCAACCTACATGGCTTTAAAAGAGGACTAGACAAATTAGGCTATCAATGGCCATGATGGTTATGCTCTGCCTTCACAGTAGGGGGCTGTAATGCCTCTGGGTACCAGTTCCTGGAAAATACTTGAGCAGAGAGGGCTCTACTGCGCAAATGCTGCTTGAGGGTTTCCCACAGTCATCTGGTTGGCCACTCTGAGAACAGGATGCTAGACTAGATGGGCCATTTGCCTGATCCAGCAGGCTTTTCTTATGCTCTTATAATCAGTGCTTCCCTCTTCTTCTTGTCTGATGCCCCACCATTTGGCAGCAATGGATCACTCTGGGCCCTCCTCCCCAACCTGTATCAATCCATGGCTGTCTGTACCTGACTCGCCCAATGCCAGTTGTTGTTGTTTAGTTGTGTCTGACTTTTCGTGACCCCCTGGACCAGAGCACGCCAGGCACTCCTCTCTTCCACTGCCTCCCACAGTTTGGTAAAACTCATGTTAGTAGCTTTGAGAACACTATCCAATCATCTCGTCCTCTGTCATCCCCTTCTCCTTGTGCCCTCAATCTTTCCCAACATCAGGTTCTTTTCCAGGGAGTCTTCTCTTCTCATGAGGTGGCCAAAGTATTGGAGTCTCAGCTTCAGGATCAGTCCTTCCAGTGAGCACTCAGGGCTGATTTCCTTAAGAATGGATACGTTTGATCTTCTTGCAGTCCATGGGACTCTCAAGAGTCTCCTCCAGCACCATAATTCAAAATCATCAATTCTTCGGCAATCATCCTTCTTGATGGTCCAGCTCTCACTTCCATACATCACTACTGGGAAAACCATAGCTTGAACTATACGGACCTTTGTTGGCAAGGTGATGTCTCTGCTTTTAAAGATGCTGTCTAGGTTTGTCATTGCTTTTATCTCAAGAAGCAGGCGTCTTTTAATTTCGTGGCTACTGTCACCATCTGCAGTGATCATGGAACCCAAAAAAGTAAAATCTCTCCCTCCTAATTTACTCGGTTTGGCTTGGAACTCAGGCCTTGGTCAAATTCAGTGCAGAGCACTAGTATGTGGAGGGAAGGGAAAATTGGGCGGCTCCCTTCCAGGTGAAAGATTGCAAGTACGCCAAGCGCTATTGCCTTACTCCCCCATTTCAGCATTCAGATGATGTCTCTTCCATCTGCATGAACAAAGCATTTAATGTGATGCAAGCGAACAGGCTGAGCAGTGCACAGGAGTGTGGGACATCAAAATAAGAGGTTTTGCCAATTAGTCTATTCATTTTGAAAAACATTCTGAAATTGCTGCTCACCAGGTAGAATTTGGCATCTCACTCAACGAACCTGAACTTCAACATTTAATATATGCAGCAAACAGCAAGATCCAGCCAGATGCATCTCTGTGTCGAACAGATGCCTGCAGTGTTTCATAGAGCTACTTCCACATCATTGATTGCCGGGCTCACTAGTGCTAGGTACAGCCAATCAGAATCGTATCAAGGATCTCGATAATAAGAGTGTGGCATTCAGGGTCAGTCTGCCTATAGCATAAGTAATACATTAGCTCCAGCTGACAGCTGCCTAACAGAAGAGGAAGCCATTAAGCAGCTTCTGGAGGAAAATAAGTGAATACCAGCTACCCCTAGGCTGTGTCAGTGGTAGGGGAAGAACTTGGAGAACCTCATGGGAACCTCAGCACGGTAGTAACCCACCGACGTCTCCCGAGCTGCAGAGACTAAGGTTTGATAGAAGGAGAGACCTGAGTAGTCGCAGGAGGAGTGCTCGCTTTCAGGTGAAACAGGGAGGTGAGTCGCTGGGGGATCAGGACAGGCCGTTACCCCAACAAAGATAAAAGGCTGTTGGACCCCACCCCAGGTTGCGGGAGCAACATTGCTGTATGTTAGATCCGGTACCTGTCCTTGCCTGGTTTCCTGCCTTGTGTCCTGCCTTGGCCCTGTCGGACTGACTCTCAGTGGAACCTTTGGATTCTGGACCGGTCCTGGACCGCGTTTCACGGGTTACCCCCAGGCCCAGCACAGGCTAATACAATGATGTGCTGCCTATGCATATAGGTCTGTTGTGGCGACACCAGTGGGTACAATCAGTGCATCCATACGATCTACTGCAATGACCTTGCTTATGCAAGTCATCACATGGATGGAGGGCAATTCCATGTTGGGATCATCAGGAAAGGGCTTGTACATAAAACCGCAAGCATCACAATGCAGTTATACATATCTAAGGTGAGACTGCACATGGAACAGCTCTGCTTTCCTCACCTTTTCAAAAAAGGATAGTATAGCCAGAAAGTTTCTGAAAAGAGCAACCAAAATGAGGCAAGGTTGTTGGCATTTGGGCTTTTTAGTTTGGAAAAAGAGGAGCATAAGGGGTGGGGGATATGATAGAGGTGTATCAAATCATGTGGAGAAAGTCAGTTGGGAGATGCTGAACATCTAGTGAAGTTGAATATTGGATAGTTAGTTCTGGACAGGCAAAAGAAAGGACTTCTTCACAATGCACAATTATAGAATTCTCTCCCACAAGAGGTGGTGATGCTCACCAACCTGGATTAATTTTAAAAGAGGATAATACAAATTCATGAAGGATAAGACTATCATTGGTTACTAGACGTGATGGCTGTGTTCTGCCTCTACTGTTGGAGGCAGTATGCCTCTGAATACCAGTTACTGAAAATGACTGGAGGGGGAAATGCTGTTGTTTTCCATAGACATCTACCTGGCCACTGTGAGAATAGGTTGCCCTTTAGCCTGGTAGCCCTGATGCAGCAGGGATCTTCTTGTTTTCTTATGAGGATAATAAGCATCTAACTAGACTTTAGACCCAGTATTAGTGTAATCAGTGTTAAGGAACTAACGTCGCAAACAATGCTGTTCTGACTTATTTCTTATGGACTTTGCAATTTGTGATGGCACCATTTGCTCATGTCTCCAAACTACTGCCTGATTCCATGAACTTCTAGAATCTTGATAGCTCCCATCCCTTCAGGGTGCTAATCTAGATAATGGAATAAAGCTACCTAATGAAATATTGTTCATCAATACTCCTGTCCAGTCAATTTGTTTTGGATTACCTCTGGAATCAGAGCTAGCATGTAGCAAGAAGGGACATTTGAAGCATCTAGAGAGTAACCACACAACATCTGCCAGTGTAGTTTAAGATTAGACCACTTGACTGCTAACCAAATCAATGACACAACAATAGGATGAAAGGAATAATGACAGAGATTCTGTCCACATTAGCAATTGCTCACTCCTCCTTCAGGAGGAGAACTTTGGGGTTAGATGTCCTTTGGGTACATTGTAAGAAATGGGGGGAAGATTGTCACATCCACATGATATAGTAAAAGGTTGCTTCCTCTTGTGTTAGCCCTTGCTTATATTTCCTAATTTCACCTAATTTGTTAATTGTGTTTTAATCACATTGATCCTCCAGACAAGGAGTCAAGGTAGCAGACATGTACATATTATCCCAATCTCTCTCTCTCTCTCTCTCTCTCTCTCTCTCTCTCTCTCCCTCTCCCTCTCCCTCTCCCTCTCCCTCTCCCTCTCCCTCTCCCCCCCCCCCCGTGTGGTAGGTTAGACTGAAAGATGTTGACTGGTCCAAGCTTAATGTCAAAGCATGGATTTGTATTCTGGTCTCCTATGACCTGGTGCAACATGCATCTCTTCTACATTTTCTCTAATTGTTTGTTATGTTACATTCAATCCTTCTTGCCAGCTTTTGCTTAATGCCTCTTGATTGCCTTTGGTTTTGAGAAGATGCTGTATTCCTGCAGCGATGATTGAGCTGAGGTTTATTATATCTTTCCAAAGGAGGGGGATTTTAAACCCCATCATTCAGATCTATGGGAGAAGGGAAATGGGTGAGCTCTCTGTACAGCTTCCTTTGTTTATCTTGGGAATTTTGGTAAGGTCAAATGACACGTTTCTTTTAATAGCCTTCAGCTATGCATGCGATTTTTGTTTACCCAAAAGGAGGTACAAAGAGACCTTCTTCATAGTGGTGTCAGTGGGGGGATTGCTTACCATCCGTGGAATTACAGGGATGTCACAGCTGGAATGCGGAGGATTAAACCTTTACCTTTTTCTCCAATCCTAAATTGGATTGGGCTTCTTGTGCATAAGGGAATGAATGGGAGGTTTACTGTTTTCCTTCCCAGTCATGCTACCCCTGTGCAACAGCCAGCAATAATAAAGAAGTCCTCATTGGCACCCATGGAAACTCCCCCCCCCTGCTGCTAAGTGACATATGGGGGAGTTTTAGGGGGCAGGTCACAGCTGGGAAGTGAAGGACAAAAGCTCTCTGTGTTCTGTGGTCTTAATCCAGATCAGGCCCTCTGCCATAGCTGTCAATTTACAGATTTGAAAATAAGGGACCAGCAGCCTTGAAAATAAGGGATCAGCAGCCCAAATAAGGGATTTTCCCAACACAGGTATGTTCAACTTCTGAGCCCCTCCAAGCCAAAGGCAGAAAGCCCAGCCAGCAGCCAAACGAAGCCTCAAGCGGTGGTTCCCACAGCGCAGCAACCCGGCAAAGGGGATGCAGCAAGGAAAACCACCATCACCTCTCTGCTGGGAAGCGCTGAGCAAAGGCGAGTTCCCAGGCAACACGGCTGATTTGATTGGCACAAGGCATGCAAGCACCACCCCCCAGTCATTCTTAGACTCCTTATTGGGTGAGCAACGCAGCCAAGCAACACAGTTGGAGCCTCCCTCCTCCCTGGCCGGGAGGGAGGGAGGGGGGGAGGGAGCAGAGCTGCTTCCTTTGAAACCCGGGAAATTTAAGGGACATCATCAATAAGGGACAGCAGCGGGACATGGCACTGGGATAAGGGACTTTCCCGCCAAACAAGGGATGGTTGACAGCTATGCCCTTTGCCACTTCCTTTGATTAAGAAAACACACACACAGAGAGTTGTGGGCAACATATTAAACATTTCGGACCCTTATACATGGCCCTTTTGCGATACCTCTAGGATTCCCTTGGACCGAAGTCGGAAGCCTTCTGTCAAAGTGAATGAGAACATTTTGAAATGAGCAAAGAAAGATGAACGAAAGAGCAACAAAATGAAAGCAAAGGCAGAAGCCACCCGGTCCACCTCTACACAACTATTCCGACAGCTCTCCTCAATTGCATGTCTGTGTTGTCTCCTTCATCACCGAGAGAAGTCTGGTCTTCCACTGTATCCTGAACATAGACACTGATCTCTTTTAGTCACACACGCTTGCCTGCCTATTAGCTTTGACCATTGTGCTCAAACAGTATTCCAGTTCTGCTGGATTTCTTTTCAAAATCATCGGCATACGATAAAAAGCATGGCCAGGACGCGCTCAACAAGTCCACCTGCAGAATTACCTTTAATTGGGTGTTGATGGCTGGGATGAAAAGCATGGGGTTAGCTTGTTAGAGCCCACTTTGAAAGGTATCAGGGGCTGGAGGTAGGGCTTAGGGCAGATCTCTCTCTCATACACATACACTCTCTTCAAAGCTCAGTCAACAGTGCTTCAGTCTACATTTGAAGGTTGTGTTTGGGCCAGTAGATTCAGTCTGAGCTTCACTGGATCACGGAGCAGATAATTAGAATTCAGAAGACCATGACAACCGTTTGGGAGATCTCAGCGACCTCTGTCTCAAAGAATCCCATCACGTAAACAAGCATTTCAAGGAGAACTTGCCCCCCCTTCTTACAGATGGACTGCCCAGTGCCTAGTTCTTAATCAGACAGAATGTCACACTCCATGATTTAGATACAGCCAGTCGTGCATGCAGCTGCATGCTGGGGCTGCATGCATGTAGCCTCAGTCAGATTCTATTTATCAGTGACAGCCTTGGTCAGATGCTCAGGGAGGAAGAAGATGCTGGGGTGGAGGATAAATTCAGGGGAGAAGCATCTGATTGCGGCTTCTGGGTTAGGGGATGAGAACCACAGAAATGTCCTAAACTGAATCAGAGGGCAACAATTTGTTTCTTAAAGCCCAACTGCGAATCCTCCAGTGTAGATCACAAGGTCGGTATTTGCATATTACAAAACAACAACAACAACCCACCAATGCAGAAGAGTAGGAGTGTTGGAAAATTCAATCAGAAATTATGGGAGTAGGAATTGCCACAGTTTGCATGTTTATCTGAGATGAGCAAAGAAAACCACAGAAGCAAATAGGGATGATATTTGTTATCACAATGTGGTTCCCTCCCTCCTTTTCACTTTGCAATTTTATGCAATTCATTACATTGTTTTCTGCATTGCTTTTGGTGTTTCCCTTGCATTGAAATACGTTGAAACTAATTACATAATTAATTACGTAATTAATTAATTAATTAATTACGTGATCAGTTATGTTTGTTTTGGCCACAGCAAATAGTGATACAGCATTGATTGCAACACGGGACAGGATGCAAATGACTTCCTCCTGACATACCTACATCCAGTGCTATTTTTTTCCAGAAAAAGAGGTGCCAGAACTCACCACGAACTCTTGTTCTCTTATAATGGCAATGGCGCCCACCTGAGAGGTGCTGGCTGGGAAAAAAGGCCTGCCTATATATAGTGTACAGATTTACATTAAAATTTCATATGCTGATTTATGGAGAGACAAATTTAGAAATAATCACTAAAATATTCATAGAAATACAATAACTCCCCTGTAAAGGGGAAAGCGAATGAGTGAATGGTGTACCTGCTTACAGAGAACTTCAAGACCCCTGTTCTTCCTGAACTGAGACCACATCAAGGAAAATGGAAAGATTTTTTTTTTTACCAGTACACCAATCAGTCTCAGGGCCACAGGAGCACCATTCAAGCAACGATGTCAAAATATAAGGCAGCCGAGCAATAAAGAGAATGATATAACTGTTTGCATCCCCTAGTTGTTTTAAACTCTCTTGGACGTCTATGTGGCTTTTGATATTATAGTGTCAGTACTCAAGGAAGGAGCATAAGTGCTTTGATTTAACTGCTGGCAAATGTTCTTTGTTGGAAAATCCAAGAGTCTGGGCTGGGCTTTTATTGTATCCCAACAGGCCTACAAGGCAATGCAGAAAGTCGGGCAGCAGCCAATGTCTGCAGGCATTCCCTGACAGCTTCATCTCTGTGACCTGGCTGAACGGACTGAAGATGCCACACGCAGGTTTTAAAGGAGAAGAGGAGCAGCAGAGGGAGAAACAAGGTGTGGGGGAGAGAAGGGCAGGCCAATTCATGGGAAGAGGAAGGGAACCTGGAATGACTTATTTTGTATCATATCTAATCAAATACCAAGATAAAATTACCATCAGGCATTTGACCTATAGCTGCAGAACTGGCTGGCCAATGAGCTCCCTAACAAAAGATTGGAGACTCCTAGTCCCTTTCATAGTAGACTTCAGAAGCTTATGGGCAAGAATACTTTTAAATTGAGTCCCCTAGCATGGAATTTATTATCTTCTCATTGCTGCTTCACAGGGACCTGCCAGGGCACTTCCAAATGAAACACCCATTCAAGGGGCACACTGAGTTCTTGCCTCAGAAGTGTCTCTTTCAAGACTAGCCTTGGTGCACTCTCTTCCCCCAGATTGTAAAGTTTCATCTTTATGCTGCCTCACGCAAGCTGAATGCCATTAGCCATTCTGTTTGGTTGGCAGAGGAGCCCAGGAGCTGAACTGATCAAGCCTTGCATGCCTTCTTCTTCCATTTTTATAAATTCTTAGCTCTCCATTTGGTTTCAGCACCAATGTTCTACAAGAGTCTGAGCCAGATTTCCTCCTTACCCTGCTCTTTGTTTTGAGAGGCACTCTGCAAAGAGTCTCCCCTTTGAGGCCTTTGGCAATTGAAGGTTTTTAAGTATGCTTGCATAAGATGCTCAGCCAGGTCTGCCGAGCCCTTTTGACACAGCTCTAATGTTATGGCAAATAATCCACCCTGATAATAACAATACTTAACACTGATGCAGCACTTACCGTCTTCCAAAGCCCTTTACAAATGTTAGCTAATTGCTCATTATGTCTGGAACGTGCCCAGAGTTCATGCATTCGGGTTGAAGTCATGATCAACAGCTCTGAAGTACAGACCACTCTCATGTAAAGCACCAGGACCAGTCATCCGCCACAGTGACAGTTCCAAAGCACTGGGCCCAAAGCCAGTCTCAGGTGGGTTTCCATAGCTACCATGACTAGGTGCTGAAGCATCTCAACCTATCTCAGCACTTTCTGCTGTTCAAATGAATAGCGAAATTAAGCAGGAACCACAGGATTCCACTCAATCTTACTGCTATTGATTTCTCATGTCAAACCTTTGACATCCATCTGCTGGAAAGAGATCAAGGCTGAATTTCCCCCGAAATTCTCCTCATGAGAAATTCTTAGATAATTTTCTTTTTCAGGTTGCCCAAAAATGGTTGGAGAATTTTGGTGACCATCTCCTGCTCCCACCCCACAAAACGTTCTCTGTGAATTTGGGGTCTGAGGGTTGTAACTTAGTAGCAGAGCATCTGCTGTGCATGCAGAAGGTCCCATGTTCAATCCTGGCATCTCCAGGTAGTGCTGGGAATGTTTTTCCCACTGAAACCCTGAGCCTCTTCCAGTCACCATAGATGATGCTAAGCTAGATGCATCAGTGGTCTGACTCTGTATAGGCAGTTGCCTGGTTTCCTAACAGGATGGAGAATTTGGGGTATTACAGTGGTACCTCAGGTCACATACGCTTCAGGTTACGTATGCTTCAGGTTACAGACTCCGCTGACCCAGAAATAGTACCTCGGGTTAAGAACTTTGCTTCAGGATGAGAACAGAAATCGGGCTCTGGAGGCGTGGCAGCAGCAGGAGGCCCCGTTAGCTAAAGTGGTACCTCAGGCTAAGAACAGTTTCAGGTTAAGAACGGACCTCTGGAACGAATTAAGTTCTTAACCCGAGGTACCACTGTACTGTGCTTTAAACTCCTTATAGTGGAAGGAAGCGACAAGCTTGGTCTCTGATCCTTTCAGATATTGTTGGACTACAACCCCCATCAGTCCTAACCAGAATGTCTGAAAGTCAGGGGAGTGTTGGGATTTGTAGTCCAGGAACAACTGG
Source organism: Podarcis gaigeae (assembly GCF_964106915.1). Taxonomy (NCBI): domain Eukaryota; kingdom Metazoa; phylum Chordata; class Lepidosauria; order Squamata; family Lacertidae; genus Podarcis; species Podarcis gaigeae. The sequence goes on along the minus strand of NC_139692.1, from coordinate 15,922,313 downwards.
GGGGTGGGTGGGAATATTTTGTCTTTCTCTGCTTGATATAATATGTGTTCATTGGTATGTTATTGAGTGTTGTTTTCCCCAAAGTCAAACTCCAACCTTATCTAATAAATGGCGCTAGGAAAAGATGATGTGAAATATTCTCAGATTTTAAAGAAACATGTCCCCACCCACTGGAAGACTTTTAGGAAGTCTTGGTGCCTAAACAATATATTTTAAAATAAATTAAGTTTGTCCGTGCCCATAAAATGTATAAGAAATTAGAAATGCAGAAGACTTAGAACTGTGATTAGAAATGCTCTGGAAATTTTAATGTTCACAAATACCATATTTTTCCATCTATAAGATGCCCCCATGTATAAGACGCCCCTTATTTTGGGGGCAACAACCAATCGCCAGTCCACCCTTGGCACTATCCCTGTATAAGATGCTCACTGATTTTTGACATTATTTTTTGGGGGGAAACCTAGTCTTATACACGGAAAAATATGGTACATTAAAGAGAATTTTGCAGTTCCAAAGAAAGAAGCGCTCTAACTACTTATCAATGACCTTGTGCTTAGAAAGCGTCTTGATCTACAAACTTCATTCTTGGTAGGCAGAATGCTTAAATGGGAAGGACAGCAGAGTAATGCCTTGCATCAAGCTCATAAGTGGATGCCTGAAAGTTTAACCACAACATTTTCTTTATTGAGATTTTACTGTTGTTTCCAGGCAGAGGTAAATAACTGTATAAGTGCTCCCTGCTCATAAATGACTGCTTCAAATCTTTCTAAATCAGTTTTTCTTGGGTTTTGATTTGAATATTTACGGCACAGATAACCAACATGGCACCCTCCAGATGTTGATGGACTACAGCGCCAATAATCCTTGACAACTAGCCATGGTGGCTAAGGCTAATGGGAGTTGCAGTCCAACAGCATCTAGAACAGGTGTGGGGAATCTCTGGCTCTCTGATGTTGCTGAACTACACTTCACACCATCCCTGGCTGGGGTTGATTGGAGTTCTAGTTCAACATCTTGAGGGCATCACATTGGCTGACCCTGGTGCAATGGCTTAGATGGAAAACCTATATGCTTTGCATACAGAAATTCCAGGTTTAATCAAAGGTTTAATGTTAAAGAAGTAATTTGGGTAGTAGGGCTGGCTGAGAAAGACTTCTGGTTCTGAATACCCGCCAGAGTAGACAATAGGATGAGGACAGGGATGGGGCCCTGCAGAGGTTGTTGGACTATAACCCTCATCAGCATCAGCCAGCACAGCCAACATACATAAAGGATGAGAGCTAGAGTCCTGCATCATTTGGAGGACCACAGGCTCCCCATCCCTTGGCAAGAAGGACCACTGTCCAGTAAGGCAGCTTCAGCAGGAGGCCCATTACTCAGTGGAACTGAACTACTCTATGACTAATAAGCAATATAAATGAAAAAAAGTGATCGCCTGACTTCATTACTATGCATTTACCCAGTATGCATTGTGTGTACGGTTCCAATCAACTTATCTTTTCCTTAATTTTTTTCCTGGGTTCTGTCACAACAATGTTCTCATGAGGAACATATATAATGCAATTAAAATATTCCTCAATTAACCTTCATTTGATACTAAATTGCTCACCATCAGAAGTAAATTTGTGACAGAAACACAGGTGTGCAGTCTGAGAAAGGCTCCGCTCCTTAACAACCCAGGAATCCATATAACTGCTGAGTTATATAGTAGGCATGCCATTTGCTTTATGCCTGGGAATATAATTTGTGTGAAGGGTGTGGGGGTTTGGTTTTATTATGCACAATTTACATTGTGCATTTTGTAAAGAAGATATTGCTCAGTTCTGCTGCATCCATAGTTTATTAGGAGGTAGGGCTGTGTTGAGGAAATCAGACTGTGTATCCTTGTTTTGCAGAGAATACGTGAGGTTATATAAACTGGGATTCCTATTATTTTTTGCTGGTTTACAGGCAGGTTGGTTTTATTTTCTATTGTCACAGTTATTGTTGTTGCTTGTGTCCTGTTGGCAGAGTAGCAAACCTGAAAAATAAGAAATAGAATAGCTTCCTTAGCTGCAATACTCAAACATCAGGAGCTACCAGCAAGATGTAGCAGATTAACTGAACTAAAAAAAGGGAGACATGGGTTCAAGTTTGACCCTCCTCCTTCTCATGAAGCATCTCTCTCTATCCACCCCCAATCCTCCCTCGCAGGCTCATTGTGAGGGTAAACTGGGTATAGTCTGAAGGTATGTGCACCCAGCAGCTTTCTGAAGCTAAGCAGGTCTGCACCTGGTCAATGTCTGGATGGGTGACTGCCTAGGAACCAACCACTTTGTATGCTGCTTTGCAGTCCATAATGGAACAAAGGCAGGAGATAAATGGAAAGGACAAACAAATAAAATGTGTGCAGGTGAAGGATCTAGTTTGAAGACAGAGTGTAGGGATCCCCACACTTTAAGGAGTTGCCACACATATTGCAGATGAAACCCCTGAAAAACTACCCCCTCACCCCAGGAATCACAGTGGGTCCAAACAATCCTAGCAAATGACTTGCTTGTGTATGGATTGTTCCACACCCTCAGTAGCATCACCAAGAGGTATGGGATAGCTAGTGCAAATGAATCTTAGGCACAGATTTATTATATATATATATATATATATATATATATATATATATATATATGTGAGAATTTGTTGAAGGAAAATTTAGTTTCCCTGGCATTCAACGCTAAACAGATTTTACTTTGTTTTATTTTAAAAGATTTTACTTTGTTTTATTTTATTTGTGTGCTGTGGTTGTCTTAAGAATAGAGATGGGAAGGCCTGGAAAACCCCCAGAAAAATTGGAAAAAACCCAGTCCCCCCCCATTTTTTTCCTGGAAATTTCTTTTTTAAAATGTGTTTGGAATATTCAAACTATATCAAACTGGTCCCCCCCCCACTTTTTCCAGACAAAAAACAGCTTTGGGAAAACCCCCTGCCCCCCCCCATTTTCTTGGGCTTTTTCCAGGCCTTCCCATCTCTACTTAAGACACTATTCTGCATTTGTTGTTTAAGTTCTGTAGATCAAATAAACTGAAACTGGAAAAAAAGATTCAAAAAAGACATCAAGTAAGCAGCTCACTCACCAAAGCATCCTTTCCCCGTTCTTTCTTGGTGAGATGCAATTTCAGTTGGTTCAAAGATTTATTCTGCCCCACTCGTTAGACATCTCCCCCCCCGCCAAATATTTCCCTTTTTATAATTGTTCCTTTTTGTTGTCTATGATGCTTGGGTCACACAGTTATGCTTTCTGACTGGATTGCAGTTTCTTTTTAAAGTGCCAGCGTGTACCATCCGAATCATGTTAACCAAGCAATAAATTTGCATAATGTAGATCCATAGTGCCTCATCAAATTCTCTCTTAAATGCTGTTATTGTCCACAAGCCGCTATAAATTCTCAATATTGCATCCATGTTAAATACTAAAGCCACAATGGTGTACATTGTATGCTAATTGCCTGCAGCGCTGTGACTGAAGGAAAGAATTAACATTTCTCTCCCCCCCCCTTCACTGTTGTTTATGAATGTGATAATCACAATGTAAAAATATAAGAATGGCCTGTGTTGGTATTCAGAGGCAATCTGCCCCTGATACTGGAGGCAATATAGCCATTTGATAGCCTTATCCTCCATGCGTTTGTCACCCCTGTTTTAAAGCTTGCCAAGTTGGCAGCTGAAGTATAGGTGGCTTCAGGCATGACCCAAGACCAAGATTCAGCTCAAAAAGGATTTATTGGAACATCAGGAACCAGAAGAACTAGAATGACGAACAGGGACACTTGGCCCAGTTTATATACCTTAACTGGCCCAGGCAAAACAAAACAAAACACCGCCTGTGATAGGTCACCTTAATGCTGCAATTAGCGAATCACAACACTGGCCCTATCTCAGCAGGGATTGGCTGCCTGCCAGCTACTAACAATGCCAATGGAGGGTTTTAGAATCCTCTCTGTCCTTTGTTTTTATGGTCTGAAGCTCAACGTCAAAAAATGAACATCATGGCCATTGATCTTCACCTCCTGGAAATAGAAGGGGAAGAAATGGAGGCAGTGAGAGATTTTACTTTTTTGGGCTCCATGATCACTGCAGATGGTGACAGCAGTCACAAAATTAAAAGACGCCTGCTCCTTGGGAGAAAGGCGATGGCAAACATAGACAGCATCTTAAAAAGCAGAGACATCACCTTGCCAACAAAGGTCCATATAGTTAAAGCCATGGTTTTCCCAGTAGTGATGTATGGAAGTGAGAGCTGGACCATAAAGAAGGCTGATCACCAAAGACTTGATGCTTTTGAATTATGGTGCTGGAGGAGACTCTTGAGAGTCCCATAGACTAGAAGAACAAACCTATCCATTCTTAAGGAAATGAGCCCTGAGTGCTCACTGGAAGGACAGATCCTGAAGTTGAGGCTCCAATACTTTGGCCACCTCATGAGAAGAGAAGACTCCCTGGAAAAGACCCTGATGTTGGGAATGATGGAGGGCACAAGGAGAAGGGGACGACAGAGGACGAGATGATTGGATAGTGTTCTCGAAGCTACCAGCATGAGTTTGACCAAACTGCGGGAGGCAGTGGAAGACAGGAGTGCTTGGCATGCTCTGGTCCATGGGGTCACGAAGAGTTGGACATGACTAAACCACTAAACAACGACTGCCCTTTGTTATGCAGATGAACCCCCTGAGCTCCAGGAGGCCTGAAGACCTGGCTTCAGTCTACAATGCCTGCAAACATAACAGCAGCCATCACTACATCTCTTGGTACTGAATTACACAGTAACAATGCTCTGTGGGACAAAGTCCTTCCTTCTGTGTGTTCTGAATCTCTCAACATTCAGCTTCATTGGATGACCCCAATGTTGGCCTTATAGAGATCCCTTTTTGCCCCTGACAAGCCCACTCACCTCAGGATTCAGTATCTGGCTGAATTTGTTCCACACCGGTGGCAACAGATCCCATGTCATGACATTTATCAGATGAAAATAGGGACATCCTATTCCATAACAGCAACAACAGTGATATTTTTATTTATTTATACCCTGCCCAACTGACTGTGTTGCTCCAGCCACTCTGGGCAGCTTCGAACATATATAAAAACATAATAAAACATTAAACATTAAGAAACTTTCCTATATAGGGATAGCTTCAGATGCTTTCTACCTCCATAAAGGTAAAGGTAAAGGGACCCCTGACCATTAGGTCCAGTCGTGACCGACTCTGGTGTTGAGGTGCTCATCTCGCTTTATTGGCCGAGGGAGCCGGCGTACAGCTTCTAGCGAACCAGAGCAGTGCACGGAAACGCTGTTTACCTTCCTGCCAGAGTGGTACCTATTTATCTACTTGTACTTCATGCTTTCGAACTGCTAGGTTGGCAGGAGCAGGGGCCGAGCAACGGGAGTTCACCCGTAGTGGGGATTCGAACCGCCGACCTTCTGATCAGCAAGTTTTTTTTTAATTTTTAAAAAATATTTATTTATACAACAAGAAAAAACAAGAAAACACACACACACACACACACAAAAACCACAAGTATCAAATTACACACAAATTACAAAAATAACCATAGACGCATAATTTTCTTGACAAACAATAAAACATCTATTGGTCTTAACACTAAAGACCCAACTTCCCGTCTATTCCATATTTCAAGTTCAAATTACTTATTGCCAATACACATTTTTTTCATAATTAAACTTATTCTCAATAAATCTAATTTCTTCTCTCTACCTAGCAACTATTACTGAAGTTCCTCGAATGCTGCAACAGAATTTAAACTACTATATTTATTTTTCAGATATTCTTTGAAAACCTCCCATTTAGAAACAAATTCCTGTTTGGATTTATTCTTTATTTTTTCTGATAAACCATCTAATTCGGCATATTCTGTCAGCTTTTGGATCCAATCTTGTATAGAGGGGATTTCATTACTCTTCCATTTTGCTGCGATCAAAACTCTTGCTGCCGCCGTCGCATACAAAAAGATACCCTTCCTCTTTTGTGGAATATCCAAATCTGTTATTCCCAGGAGGTAGGCCTCTGGTTTTTTATTGAATGAGATCTTTAGCATTTTTTGCAGTTCTGCGTGTATACTCCCCCAGAATACCTGTATTTTCCTACATGTCCGCCACATATGGTAGAATGTTCCTGAGTCTCCGCATCTCCAACAATTGCTTGACACATTTTTATACATTTTTGAGAGTTTCCATGGTGTTAGATACCATCGATGTTGCATTTTTTGAAAGTTCTCTCTAATCGTGTAACAATTTGTGAATTTCCAATTGATCTTCCATAAATTTTCCCATTGGGCCATGGTTATTGAATGGCCAAAATCCTGAGACCACCTCACCATTGCCACTGTTACCTCCTCCTCCTTGACTGTCCAGTCAAGGAGGAGTCGGTAAGTTTTGGAAAGAGTTCTAGGCTCTGTGGTTTAACCCACAGTGCCACCCGTGCCCCTGTCTAACTCCATACCCTCCAACATTTCTTCAATGTAAATAGGGATGTCCTAAGGAGAAATGGGACATTCTGGGATCAAATAAAAAAACAGGACAGATTCTGTATATCCGGGACTGTCCTTGGAAAGTAGGGACACTTGGAGGGGCCGCTCTTGCTGCAACTGATTAATTTTTATATTTTCCCCTAGCAACATTATTCCTGCTTTTCTACTTAGAAACTTGGAACTTTTCCTTGAGGCCCCCCCTCTAATATGCAGTAGAAACACAGGTCATGTTGACACCTTATTACCTCCCACACATTCTTATCTAAGACTCGGAGTAGAAAGAATAAGTGTTATGCCTGGTTAATATATCAGTGGGAAGTCTGATGATGTTATCACCGTTTTGTGGATATGCAAATTATTTTAATGGGGTTTTATCTTTTCAGGGTTGTCATAAATTTGGATGCAGACAAAAATCCAGCTCTCATAACACACACACACACGGCAGAGATTATTTTGATTGCTTGAAATGCATTTTGAGTGAAAAACTATAGCCCTTTCCAGATGTTTAGTGGGCATGTATTGTGAATGTATCCTGCGTCCAAGTAGCCTCTTGAAATTCTCTGTTTGTGAGTAGATAAATTGGATAATTCAGTTTGTTGAATTTCTCCAGGGGTATCCAACACTAGTCATACCTTTCCACTGAAAAATAATAACTTGGCTAAATTAAATCCATTAATGTAAATGGATCTACTCTAAGTAGACATTACTTGCCTATAATTCACAACTTATTTTTTCTACATTTTTGATGCTATTGTTGCTGCTGCTGCAAGTGAGAAAATTCTGCGAAGTGTGACGCGGGTGGCGTTGTGGGTTAAACCACAGAGCTTAGGACTTGCCGATCAGAAGGTCGGCGGTTCGAATCCCCCCGACGGGGTGAGCTCCCGTTGCTCGGTCCCTGCTCCTGCCAACCTAGCAGTTCGAAAGCATGTCAAAGTGCAAGTAGATAAATAGGTACCGCTCCTGCGGGAAGGTAAATGGTGTTTCCGTGCGCTGCTCTGGTTCACCAGAAGTGGCTTAGTTATGCTGGCCACATGACCTGGAAGCTGTACGCTGGCTCCCTCGGCCAAAAAAGCGAGATGAGCGCCACAACCCAAGAGTCGGCCACGACTGGACCTAATGGTCAGGGGTCCCTTTACCTTTACCCTTTACCATTTCTTTTTTTAAAAAATTATGTTTTATTAATTTTCCATACATTCATACCACATTACAATTTCTATTAAACCTTTCGGTTTTTGACTTCCTTTGGCTTCTCTGCCAATCATCCAAATTCTAATTTCTTTAAATAGACATTTCCAAATTTTGGTATTGCCTTTATACCTACCCCCCACTTCTATTTTGCTTTTTTACAATATTTCTTATGCTGTTACAGAGCTTCTCTAAATGCCACTAACGTTATTCTGTTATCACTTATACATTCCCAGTATTCAGCTAATTTTCCCCAGTCCTCGATGAACTTTTGATCTCATAGATATCTAATCTTCCCAGTCAGTTTATCAAGTTCTGCATAGTCCATCAGCTTCATTCTCCATTCCTCCAACGTTGGTATTTGTTCTTGTTTCCATTTCTGGGCCAGTAATATTCTTGCCGCTGTTACTGCATATTGGAAAAGTTTGTGGTCCTTTTTATTTATTTCATTACCAACAATTCCTAAGAGAAAAGCCTCTGGTTTCTTGACAAATGTATATTTCAACATTTTTTTCAACTCATTATATATCAACTCCTAGAAGCTTTTCACTTTCTTACATTCCCACCACATATGATAAAATGTACCATCTTTTTCTTTACATTTCCAATACCCTTTACCATTTCCCATTACCATTTCTTTTTCCATGATGGAGGTGAAGAAAAGGAAAGTCTCAGAAAAATAAATGTCCTCCCTTTCCAATACAATGAGGCACCTAATCATAAGCCTGCATTTTTATCAAAGCTTATATATTGCAATCAAGGCTTGTATTTAAAAATGAGCTTAAAAAAGGATTTTCAAATGTTTCATGCCAGGCAGAAAGAACCTTGGCAAGAGGTTTTTCTCCTAAGACAAGGGGGCCCCATTGATTTATAGTAGAAAAACAATTCTCAAAGTCATAAAAAGGGAGAATTACATATGCTGCCCTTGCAGACTGAGAAAACACAATTAAAGGCAAGGGTAAATAATAAAATAATACCAATGTGCCTCCCAGTAAAATGAGCCAGATCTTCTTTCTAAGGTTGAAAGGCCAAGAGCAGTGAAAAAGGCAACTGGCTTGGCTAGAAGAAAAGAGAGCATTTTTGGGAAATCTTTTAAAGCTGTTTTTTACTGAGTTCCTTTTTACTTTACAAAGGCTTTATTCTTTTAAAAGGCTACCTATGATAAGTGAATGAAATATATTAGCTTAAATATATTGGCTTAAATGTAATTATGCAAAGGATTTAAGGAATGCTAGATTCTTATTTCATATGGTTGTAAGAGTTGTATTTATCCTGAAATTAAGTCAGCCACCAGTCTAGCCCCCCTGCTAGACAGAAGACGCCATCCAAGCACTCTTGATATATAGTTGTCAGGCATTTGTTTAGAAACCTTAAATGAAGGAAATCTTTCAATGTTGATGTGAACTCAAGATCCTTGACATCTGTTGAACATAAAAATGTAAGATTAAACATTTGTTTTAGAAGGCAATAGGGCAAGGAGGGCAAGAGGTGAGCTGGTAATTAAGATTCCATGTAAGATATATTATTACTTATTTGTCACATATATAGCTCTTTGTCTCCCTTATAAGGGCAAGGAAGTGGGTGTATCTTTTGTGGGTGTATCTTTTGTGATTGGTTCTACCAAACAGCCAATAGGAATTTCAACCAGGCTGATTGGACAGAGGCAGCCACAGGAGGAGCAAAGGGGGCTGGATTAAGGGAATATAAGTGCTGGCCAGGATGGCAAGAGGCCAGGCCAGAGCTTGGTAACCATATACCACTGAGCCTCTCATTTATTTGTCTGACAAATAAATTATTATTTTAATTTCTCTATTGCTGCGTTGAATATTTCATTCCAGCTAAGCGTTAACCACAAGCAGGGTGCTACATTTTATGGTGCCACTGTGACTCGGATAAGTGGTCTGCTGGAACGCAGCCCCTTCGCCCTACTGGGCAGGGTACAAGAGAGAGGACAACTGCTTACCCAAAGCGCGCACTGGTAAATTTTTCCAGGGGGAACGCAGAAGACTCGTCTGTCTGATACCCTGCTCATTGGCGGCGACGGACCGGGGGAAACAGGGAACCAACCAAGGGTAAGTGCACAAAGGGATTTTTGGCCCTCCAATTAATTAGGAGGAAGAGAAGTCTTGATCAAACTTCTGCGTCTCAGTAAGGGGAAACTGAGTACGCTAGGTGGTTGGGTACATCAGATGTTGGTCTGGTGTAGGGAAAGGGAAAATTGGGAGGTAGAGTGTGGTGAAGTATCTAGCGCATTGTATGTGTGAGAAAGTACAGAGCAATCTGTAGCTGACCTGAGTGTGGAGTGGGCAGTACTTCGGTTCCCAGTGAGGCGACTCCATCTGGGCAAGGAAACTCACGAAGTGTGTGTGCGAGTGACTGAGTGGATACTTCACAGGGCCATACAATGGGAGTTGGGGGTTCAAAGGGGGAAAATACACCTCTTGAGTGTATGTTAAATAATTTTAAGAAAGCCTTCTCAGGGGCATATGGAGTCAAAATGACGCCAGAGCGCTTGAGAACGTTATGTGAACTAGAATGGCCAAAACAAATTACTGAATGGCCATCTCAGGGAACTTTTGATATAAATTTAGTAAGCAAACTTTGGTCTAACATCGCCAAAGAAACTGGAGGGTGCCCAGAACAATTTCCATATATAGATTCCTGGCTGAGCACATTAAATAAAAATCCTCCATGGATAAGGGAATGCAAAGTCAAACGATGCAAATTATTGGCTGTAAAAGCTGAAGCTAGGAAAGGAATCTTGCCAAATAAACTCAAACCCATTTTTGAGGGACCAGAGGAAGAGGTGCTTCCACCTCCACCCTATGCTCCACATCGAAGGGAGCTTAATTCAAACACTCCGCCAGTTGTAACCCCAAGGCAAGAAAGTGGAATGAATAATGGGAGTGGAGTCACAGAGCTTGATTCCTTGATAGATTATGATAAATATCTTCAGGAGGCATTGGAGTCCTATAATAAAGCCCAAACAGAAGTGGTTATTCCACCTGTGACTCCTAATAGACCTGCATCTACAGTCTCCTTTAGTGGAACAACTGATTGCCCACCCCAAACCCCTGTACATCCAAGTCCTAGAGAATTATTACAGAAGTTACAGGGAGACCTTAATCGGTCAGCAAGCAATACAGCCAGGCGTATAAAGCTGCTAAAAGAACGCCTTGGAACAAATACCATCCCCTATGATTTGAGGCCCCTAGAGCAAAGCGAAGAGAAAGATCACGTAGTAGCCCCTCTTAGAAGAGTATTTGATGCATTTGAGGAGCCTGCGCTGGTTAACGGGCAACCCGGACCACGGCCACCTCGAACTTCGACCCTGCAATATATTCCATTCACAACTACAGATCTGATGAATTGGAAAACACACACCCCATCTTTTGCAGAAAAACCTCAGGCTATGATGGACTTGGTGACTTCCATAGTAAATACTCATAGCCCTACTTGGACAGATTGTCGCCAGCTCCTAAATACTCTTTTCACCACTGAGGAAAGGAGAGACATAATTGAAAAGGCACAGATATATTTGCGTGAGCAGGCCAGAGTGGGAAATATTTTTAATATTGACCGTCATCTCCAAGATAACTTTCCCTTGGAAGATCCTAATTGGGATCCAAACAATGGAATTCACCTGGCCAGACTTACCACCTACCGCCAGACGCTTGTGCAAGGTATCCGCAGGGCATGCCAGAAGCCCACTAATATGTCTAAAGTCTCAGAAGTAGAACAGAAACCAAATGAGAGTCCAGGAGACTTTTTAGAGAGGCTGCAAGAAGCCTATCGTATATGGACTCCTTTTGACCCTGAAGCCCCTGAAAACAGCAGAATGATTACTGCTACATTTGTGGCCCAGTGCGCTTCTGATATTCGTAAGAAAATTCAGAAATCAGAAGGATGGGAAGGGATGCTGATGAGCCAAATTATGGCCATTGCACGCCGAGTTTATCGGAATAGGGATGAGGCTGAGAAGCAAGAGAAGAAGAAGTGGCAGAAGGAAAAGATGGTAATGCTAGCCACAGCAGTGAAGCAAGACCACCGCCCCTTAAATGGAGGGAGAGGGCGAGGAAGGAATCCACCACTGGGAAGGAATCAATGTGCAAATTGCAAGAAGGAGGGTCATTGGAAGCGGGAGTGTCCTGAACCCCTGAGGTTGGAAGAAGTACGCCCAGGCCCAGGCCCAGGCCCAGGCCCAGGCCCAGGCTCCGGCCCAAGAAACCAGGGACGGGGACGGGGAATGATCCGAGATGGAAGATATCAGAGACCAGGACAGGGACGAAGTAGAGACAATTTCATTGGACTGGCAGAAGAGGATTTTACTCAAGACTAGGAACGACCGGACTCCATAAAGTTAGGCTTCCAGGAGCCCACGGTCACGATTCAATTAGGGAGCCATTTAATAGACTTTATGATTGATACTGGGGCTGAATACTCAGTACTCCCAGAACTATTGCAGAAAAAGGCATCCAAAAGTGTAGTCATTAAAAGTGCCACTGGTCAGTCAGCTAAGAGGTCTTTCCTCCAACCTTTGGAATGCCAGATTGGGGGACATCGTTTAACCCATCAGTTTTTGTATATACCTGAGTGTCCAATACCTCTCTTAGGCAGAGATATGCTGTCCAAATTGCAGGCCCAAATCACCTTCACTCCTCGAGGTCCAGAAATGAAACTGCCATCAAAAGCAGCAGGAATAATTACCCTCTCAGTACCCAAGGAACAATCATGGCGCCTAATGTCAGCCCTGCAAGTCCAACCCACATTGGATACAGAATTAAACAAGCTCCTCCGAACTCTACAGGTGCCACCAGGAGTATGGGCCGAAAATAGCCCACCAGGAATGGCTAAGAATATAGCTCCAATTGTAGTAACCCTAAAACCTATGGCTACCCCTGTATCTGTAAAGCAATATCCCTTACCCCGGCGAGCAGCGGAGGGCATCCAGAAACATTTGGACCGCCTATTAAAATATGGTCTGCTTAAGCCCTGCCAATCAGAATGGAACACACCCCTTTTGCCTGTTCGAAAACCTGGGACAGATGAATACAGGCCAGTGCAGGACTTGAGGCTCGTAAACCAGGCTATCGAGACCTTGCACCCAAATGTACCATACCCATAACACTGTTTCGTGTTCGGTGTGCACCCACAAAAAGACTTAAGTTGTCACCTTTTGAGCTCCTGTATGGGAGACCGCCCTCCTTTGTTCAGGATATTCCAGCTGACCTTAAACAAATAGGAGATCATGTGACACAGGGACAAGTGCAATCTCTCTCCCGTGTTTTTGTTTCTCTTAACAGGTGGGCCCTCGAACGCACGCCGTGCAGCATTGCCGAGCCGATTCATCAGTTCCAGGCTGGCGATAGCGTATGGGTGAAAGAGTGGAAACGTGATCCACTTGCACCAAAGTGGCGTGGACCTTACACCGTCTTGCTCTCTACTCCAACAGCGGTGAAGGTAGCTGAGGTGACCCCCTGGATTCATCACTCTCGTTTGAAGAAGTCCGAAGGCAGTTGGACGTGCAAAGGTGACCCCTCTAATCCTTTAAAACTAACTCTCTCCAAAAACCCCTGTATCTAGCCCTACCGGGAACGGGCTAGGTCACGGGCAACATTTGACGACCGGCCTGCTGCAGCCACAACCTGGAAGCTGGCTGACCTGCGCACGCCTGAAGCTTGAGGAGCGTCTGAACCAGCGACTGTGAACGGAAAGATTCTCTAATACAATTGATTGACTGCCCCCTTGTGGAACAATTATCAGAGATATTACTCATTGGGGATCCTCGGGATATATGTTTTGGTCTTGGTGGTTCCCCATTTCTGTCACTGGGGGAATTATATTGGGGCTAATAATTATTTGCTATCACAATAAGGTAATCTTTTGTGGAAGGAATGCATATACTAGACATCAACATGATTTTATTATTAATCCTGATCCCTTGGGAAGGGGAAGGGTCCTTGAATCTGACCAAATTGGCTAAATATGGATTCAGCCATGACCACAATATGTGGGTAGGTTTAGCTGAAATGGTAGCCAATGTTGCAAATAGGACCAATTGCCTTGTTTGCTCTCTTGGGCCAGATGATTCAGAGGGAGGTATGCCCTTATTACCGATACCATTAGATGCCATTGGTATGGTAAGCGAAATGCCACACCAAACAGAAATACAGAATTTCCCCGGATGGAACTCAACTAAACCATTACGAGTTATACCTGTACAAGGGGAATTCTGTGTACATAAATCATCAGATGCAGCTGATTCTCCCATGATAGGCTCTTCTCATTGTCACTATACTTGGGATTATATTAAGAATAGTCATACCTGGGCACACGGTACTACCTATCGAACTCGGAATACCTTGCCCTGTGCACCTCCTTTTATTCACGCATGGAAAGTGGTGTGGAACATAACTGTGACAGAAAAAGGCAATCTAACATACTGCACTGTGAACTCTCTACCTCTTTTGGTATTTCGCCTTCTGTACTCCACGTACCAAAAACCTCAGACCCGATGGTTGTGGTGGATATGTGGAGAATGGGCATACAAAAAGCTCCCTTCCAAATGGAGTGGGACTTGTTTCTTGGGTTGGGTATTACCACCAATGTGGATTATGCCCACTAGTTCGGCCAGGCGAACACGAAGGAATGCTGATATTTCTCATATAGCAGGAGGAAGTACCCAAAGTTGGAGCGGTACTGATGATTGGCCGCCAGAGCGCATTATAGCCTATTATGATCCTGCCTCCTGGAATCCTGGTGAGCTCATACAAGGGGCACGGGATCCTATTTATAATCTAAACAGAATAATTCGATTGCAAGCAGTAGTGGAACTTGTAACCAATGCAACGGCCCAGAGTTTGAGACTTATTGCACAACAGTTGGATGAAAGTAGAGCCGCCATTTTGCAGCTGAAAATGGGAATGGATTATGTACTTGCCAGGCAGGGAGGCCTATGTGGAGTCTTGAACTTGACAGGGAATGCCTGTTGCTTTAACATTTCAGATAATGGTGAGGCAATCCGTGTGTTGGCCACAAAGATGGAGAATATAGCACATGTCCCAGTACAAACATGGGAAGGATGGGATATGGGATGGCTCACCAATTGGTTACCTAATGTCACAGGACTCAAAGGGATACTATTGTCTTGCTTGTTTTTCTTGACAGTAGTGGTAATGGTTTTGTGTATGATGCCATGTATCATTTCATGTTTTAGAAGTACAATTAGCAAGATGGTTTCAAATGAAACTCTACCTCATATCATGGCCCTATACAGAGCTTTACCTCAGGAATATGATGAAGGTCAAGCTATCAAGGACATTTGGGATGAAGGTCCTTGAGCTTGAAAGGGGGGAATGAGGCACCTAATCATAAGCCTGCATTTTTATCAAAGCTTATATATTGCAATCAAGGCTTGTATTTAAAAATGAGCTTAAAAAAGGATTTTCAAATGTTTCATGCCAGGCAGAAAGAACCTTGGCAAGAGGTTTTTCTCCTAAGACAAGGGGGCCCCATTGATTTATAGTAGAAAAACAATTCTCAAAGTCATAAAAAGGGAGAATTACATATGCTGCCCTTGCAGACTGAGAAAACACAATTAAAGGCAAGGGTAAATAATAAAATAATACCAATGTGCCTCCCAGTAAAATGAGCCAGATCTTCTTTCTAAGGTTGAAAGGCCAAGAGCAGTGAAAAAGGCAACTGGCTTGGCTAGAAGAAAAGAGAGCATTTTTGGGAAATCTTTTAAAGCTGTTTTTTACTGAGTTCCTTTTTACTTTACAAAGGCTTTATTCTTTTAAAAGGCTACCTATGATAAGTGAATGAAATATATTAGCTTAAATATATTGGCTTAAATGTAATTATGCAAAGGATTTAAGGAATGCTAGATTCTTATTTCATATGGTTGTAAGAGTTGTATTTATCCTGAAATTAAGTCAGCCACCAGTCTAGCCCCCCTGCTAGACAGAAGACGCCATCCAAGCACTCTTGATATATAGTTGTCAGGCATTTGTTTAGAAACCTTAAATGAAGGAAATCTTTCAATGTTGATGTGAACTCAAGATCCTTGACATCTGTTGAACATAAAAATGTAAGATTAAACATTTGTTTTAGAAGGCAATAGGGCAAGGAGGGCAAGAGGTGAGCTGGTAATTAAGATTCCATGTAAGATATATTATTACTTATTTGTCACATATATAGCTCTTTGTCTCCCTTATAAGGGCAAGGAAGTGGGTGTATCTTTTGTGGGTGTATCTTTTGTGATTGGTTCTACCAAACAGCCAATAGGAATTTCAACCAGGCTGATTGGACAGAGGCAGCCACAGGAGGAGCAAAGGGGGCTGGATTAAGGGAATATAAGTGCTGGCCAGGATGGCAAGAGGCCAGGCCAGAGCTTGGTAACCATATACCACTGAGCCTCTCATTTATTTGTCTGACAAATAAATTATTATTTTAATTTCTCTATTGCTGCGTTGAATATTTCATTCCAGCTAAGCGTTAACCACAAGCAGGGTGCTACAACAGCTTTTCCCAAATGCAGACTAGGACCGCGGAGGGATGGCAGGTGGATGTAAGGGTAGTGATTTGATTCAGATTCAGATGAATCCCCAGTTCTGAACCAAAGTGTGCCACTTCAGATAGATTTGGGGCTCCTCCAATTTGAAGCAGGGTCTCTCCAAAGTGTGTTGAACTGAAGCAGGAACCTGCGAAGCAATCCAAGGCACTTTGGAGATTCAGTAATTGAAAACACACGGTAGGCAGCATGTCTGCAAAACTGGAGAAATATTTCTATCCAAACTTGCCATATACCCGCCATGATGAGGAAATACTACTCTGGGAGATGCCAGACATTCAAATACTTCTGCCTCTGTTCTACATACACACAAATTCACAATCACCGCTATTGAAAGATCCCTCTGCCTCTGCCTCTCTCTTTCTCTGGGTGTGTGTTTTGGCAACAGCTGAGTACAGCAACCATAGCAAATCTTTGCAAGAAACAAATAAGGGAGTGGGCTCAAATAGAGAAGACATGCTCACCAAACAAATGCAATTCATAGCATAGAGCTACAAAGCTATTTAGTTCATGTAGTTTCACAACAATCAGCATGAATTTAAATGAGATTTTTCATCAAGAATAATGTAACAACATAACAAGAATCCTGCTTGATTTAGTCTGATGGCCCATCCAGTCCAACAGCTTTCTCATAGTGATCCAGATTTTCCTGTGATTCCCAGAAACAGAGCATGGAGGCAAGATTTATTTCCAATTATTGCTCCTAGCAGCTTGCATTCATTGGCATATGGCCTCTGAACCTGGATGTTGCATATACAGTGGTACCTTGGGTTACATACGCTTCAAGTTACAGACTCCACTAACCCATAAATAATACCTCGGGTTAAGAACTTTGTTTCAGGATGAGAATAGAAATTGCACGACGGCGGTGCGGCAGCAGCGGGAGGCCCCATTAGCTAAAGTGGTGCTTCAGGCTAAGAACTGTTTCAGGTTAAGAACGGACCTCCGGAACGAATTAAGTACTTAACCCGAGGTACCACTGTAACTATCCCAAGCAGGAGCTCCTAGTCATTGATAGATTTATTCTCCATAAGTGTGTGTGATCCATTGTTGCTACGCAAGCTAGAGGCTATCAACACACCTTACAACAATGAATCCCACAAATTAAATATGTGGTATATGGGGCTAATGTTAAATTACTTTTGTGCATGCACCTACAAAACAGCCTGACAGGCCTTGAACATCAACCACGCACATCAAACAATCTCACTTTGCATTCATAGTCAGAGTAGGACTTGGGAAAATGATGCTTGGGTTCAAACAGTGGCAGAGGAAGCCGCTCGGGCGCCTGGGGTGGCGCACCCAGTGGTGGGGTGAGCTGCCCATAGGGGTGGGGTGAGGGCGGGGTGAGTCTCCCATAGGGGTGGGGCACACTGTGGGGCCTCTGGAGTCTGCCTGCCTCCTTCCACTCAGCCGCCCTACAGCTGGGGGGGGGGAGGCAGTGGGTGGACTGTTTGGGCAGTGCGGGCAGGAGAGACATGTGGCTTGGGCCTGCTGCAGGCCCCACAAGGAGTGCTGCCCAGCATATTGTAACCCCCCTCAGTGGGGACAGTCTGCACCCCCTTCCTATGCCCCAGGGTTGAAATACACCCAACCATTATGAAAGGAAGAAATTTGCGTACCAATCAGGTAATTACAAATCTCAGTAACATTCCTGGTTCTTATATCGCATTCCAACCAAGGCTGTCTCAAAAAACACTGCAGATGTTAGGCTGAATCATCATTGGACAAGCCCTGTTCATTTTAAGCACCTGATTTGTCCTGGTAGTAAGAGTTTTGACTGCTTGCCATCAACTCTAAATCTTATCTGGCTTCATAGAAGTAAATTTCTGGATCCCTCTTGGAATTGACTGCCCTACTTCCATTTATGAAACTGCAAAGATTTGACCTAATTGAATTGCATTCTTTCCCTCACCTTTGGGGATAGGTTTCTACTGCACATCTCAGACGCTCACAAGTAAAATGTGAAGAACAGCAGTAGCCAATCTAATCACATGGATAAAAAAATGTGGGGAACAGAGAATTTGTGCCTGCAAAATATTACTCAATTAACTTTGCACTTTTAATTTCTCTTAAATGAGCTAACCACTGGTCATGGTGGTCAGAGAGGTCATGAAATCAGATCCACAGGGCAAGCTTTAAGAGTGATACGGGACACTGCAATAATAGTCTCATTATAACTGTACACCCCAGAGCTGTTTTCTTGCTGATACAAAATTTTGCTCTTGTATTGAGAAGAAAATAGAGAGGGAGAGAAATCTCAATGCCCGGTGCATCTATACTGATTCCTGTTGCAATCTCTGGGATCCATCAGTGATGACCTCTTAAAGACTGTGTTTCAGCTGTTGGTCAACCATTCCTTTGTTAGCCAACCATCCCCTTGCTGGTTTGATTGCTATTTAAGAGTCTAGGGCAGGGCCAGGGGGCAGGGAACCCTTTTCATCCTGGAGACCACACTGCTTTCTAGGCAACCTTCTGAGAGCCATGTGCTAATGGTGGGTACCTAGAGGAAAAAGGAGTGGAGCAATGGATGTGATTTTTACCTTTGTATAGTAGGCTAGTTTCTACACGCACACACCCCTATCCTCCATGCAGACAAGCAAGAGGTGTTATCAGAGTTCAAAGGCACATTTCGTCCAGGCAAAAACTGAAACAGGGCTAGGGAGGGGTTTGGCAGTTCTGAAAAGAGTTCTGAGGGGCAGTTAGAGAGACCTGGAGGTTCCCCACCTCTGGGGTCTGAGGTTCCTCACCTCTGTCTTAGGGTGACTGGCTGATATTTCATCCATGGGAGCAAATAGATGGAGATCTCTCTGTGTTTTTGAATGGTATGTTGTTTGCTATCCAGTCAGTGGTGTAGCACAGGGGTGGCTGCCTCGGGTTCAAAATTGTTAGGGGGAACAAAATTTCTTTTCTTTTATTCTTTCTGAATGTTTTTATTCAGTTTTACAAAAGTAAGCATCAAAATCATGCCACATATCAATAAACACAACAACAACTACAACACCACTGTCTCACCTATGTATGTAACAAAGCACATTGCACAAAATTTCAACATGCAGTGCTGCCTCAATAAAGTTGTGTGTGCTTCCA
The DNA here is from genome assembly GCF_964106915.1 of Podarcis gaigeae. NCBI lineage: Eukaryota > Metazoa > Chordata > Lepidosauria > Squamata > Lacertidae > Podarcis > Podarcis gaigeae. The sequence continues at coordinate 15,902,944 of NC_139692.1, read as the reverse complement.
TCGCTGGGCTCCATCGAAAATGGCTTCTCCATGTAAACCAGGAAATGACCTCTTCAGACAACAGAACAACTCTTCTTATCTCTGTGGCTACTATCTTGTGGTGACACAGACACCATTAGGCAGTTGAATGTGCATGCGTGCTCCGTCCACTTCCCAACCCCCGGGTACTGGCAACCCACGCTACACCACTGTATCCGGTTCAGAAAATGCTGTGGACCAGAGCTTCAAGGTTGCTGTTGCTTCAGCAATGACTTGATTTAGACTGAGCTGGAGCCACCACCTCTTTATGGTTGTCATCCAGGCTGTTGCTTACATGAGCTTTCCTTTCCTCCTAAGTAGACACATCTGTAGCCAATTGGACACTTCTCCAGTGGCCCAAGAGCTCCTGCTTGGTGTGTCATCCCCTCTGATCCTAGAGGTAAGGAATGTGTGTCTAGTGCTGGCTGGGAACCCAGGGAAGCGTTGTGAAGACTTTAAGTCATGTAGCTAAAAGGTATGAAGGGTTCCCTGCATCTGCAAAGCAATCTAGGGTATGCGTTGTCCTGCTCCCCCTGCTCCTCCTCTGAAGTAACTTGAGTGCCAAAACAGGACTGAACCCTGACACATACTCCATCAGTGTTTTGGGGCAGTGACTTTGGGTGCTTTCCAAAGGTCACTCTTTTGGAGATGGGGTCCAATCACACACTGACAAATTCAAGTTGCACAATTCAAGTTGATTTGGTGTTCTTGTGTAACAAGCCTGCTTCCCCTCAAAATCAGACTCTTTTTTTTGAAAGGAAAATAATGGAGAAGTGCATTGGAAAGGGTGGGATGGCAGTTGCTTAAGATTTTGCAATGCAATCCCACAAACAGATTCAGATGAATGTTCAATGAGCAGCTGATGTGCAAACAAATCAGCGTGAAAGAGCAACAAACAGGTTGACTCAAAGTGACCACTCTCATTTATCTACTTATTTGGTCTAGGTTTTAGAGGATGGGAATGAAGTAATGAAAGAGCAAGTATATTTATTTGATTTGGAACAAATCTTATATTGTTTTGCTGATTCGTTTCCTGTTTCGAGCCTTTGAGGCAAAGCTCAAGATCAATCAGATCAATCAATGCATGAGCCAGGGTTATAAATACTTCCCCCCTTTCCCCACAAATATTTACAACCAAAGTTTGCTCAATCATTCCAAATTCAAGACACCTGAAGGAAACTTATGCAAAACTTTCAGTGTTTTTTTTTAAAACGTGGGACAATGTTATAATTAACACTTTTACCCTTTTCCATAAATAGCAATAACAATAAATAATATCAGCTTCAGAAACGTGTTCCTCTTTAGTATTGCGCCTTTGTCCTTAAATTATTCTTGTGCAACATCTTTAGAACTGGCTGGAGGGGGCCCCATCTGGGAAGTACAGTTTGTTAAGAGTGCTGAAAGTTCTTAGACCAAGTATTCCCCGGGAAGACCTCCCTGAATTGTTTAACCATTCTGGACATTCAAGCTCTGCAAGGGGAATAGAGGTCTCCAAACAACTCTCAACACCCTTAACAAACTACACATCCCAAAATTCTTTGGAGAAAGCCATGACTATTTAAAGTGGTGTGATACTGCTTTAAATGTATAGTGCAGATGGTATCAGAAAGAATACAACCTGCTGAACACAAAACAGATGATTAAATTTAGATCTTAGAATCATTTGGTAACTTCCTAATGTCTTGTTCTGCCTGTTTGTTTCTGCTTTAAGCCTTGGATGTTTTCTGCATGCTTAGAATCACATTTAATCACACCTTTGTGATCTCCAAGTAGTATAAACAGTAGCTCTTGTGGATGTGTTTCCGCTCCTAAACAGCGCAGCACATTATGGGTTTTGTAATCTTAAGCTAGCACAAATAGCAAAACACTCAATAAGAAGCACTCAATAGATTCTGTGCAGTCCATCTGGATTTTGGTGAGCCTCCTCTAATTTTGGAACACAATTGAAAAGCTAATGTAAGCTAAAACTGTGCTGCCAAGTTGTATTTTCAATAGAATTTAGCAGCAACTGTTGATATGCTCATAGCAGATGGAACTTAGATTCTTCACATTTATGTTGGTCCATGCAAAATGAGAATAAGCCCTCAGTTCTGGTTTGTTTTGTTTTCTGTACCAGGCAGTATCAAAGAAGACAATATAGCAAATCATTATAATGTACCTAAGTAATTGTGTAGTGCTCTACAGAGATTAAAAGTGATCCCTTACCCTTTCAATAATGAGTTCATGCCCTGAAGGATGAAGTCTTGTTGTCCTTATCCCTGGCCTCTTTTGCTACAACTGTTATTATCAGCTGTAAATGTTTCCATGAAGCATTAGGTGCTTTGGTCAACTGCAGTAAAATAATTCTGTATAAGCAATGATAGTGCAGTTGTTCCCAGAATATTTCTGTGTCTGAAAAGTCTAGCTTTCAGAAAAATGTTTCCAAATGGTGCGCCTGTCAAATTGAGAGTCAATGTGTTCATGTAAGTAGAGTGTTAAACATAGAACAGGGATGCTACCCTGAACTCCTTGGATAAATAAGGGATAAAAATGTGATTAACAATACAAAACAAGTACATCTGGGGTCACTTGTGTCAAGTCTGACTTTCAAGTACATGATACATCCTCATTATATCTTCAGTCTTGGATTTACACATTTTATTAATTTATTTTGGGTATTTTATATACTGCCATTTACTGTAATAGTATTGTCAAGTTCAAGTTCCACGTTGGATCTTATGGAGGAAGAGAAGAGGTGAGGCTGGCCAGAAGTTTCAGGACCACGGATAGTTCCAAGTGAGCAGTTTGCTCTGACAAAGGTTGGGAGCAGACTGTGGTCCAGACTTCTCCAGGGCCAACCGTTTGGGCTGTGGTCCAGACTTCAAGGGTCAACCCTCTGGCTTGAAGACAGGCAGCCCTCCTCTGTTCCATAGCCACCTCCTTGAGCCATAGCTACCTCCTGGACTAGTGAAATGTGGTGGGAGGCATCTGTTTGCTCACACTCAGGGGAAGGTGCCTGTGAGGGCTCCTGTCCATCCACTGAGGCACATTGGCCTCCTGACCTCCATTCCTATGCCTGAGCCATTTTCTTACACACACACAATTTAGCTAAAGTAGCTATATAATAACTACTCTAATCCTATAAACTAAATTCTCCCCTTTCATGTCAATCTCCTCAAAGCTCATTGTTTTACCATTTGCTGCGAGATCCATTTTAACTTCTAGTCTATTGTGAACACTGCAAATCTCATGATGCAGTGCAGATGTAAGAAGCTCAGTGTGGATCTGAAATGTTTGGGGGGAATCTATGACATACCTCTGGATTAGCAGAACTTGGATGAGAGGAATTTTAAGTTTTTGTGTTCTCATGCTTCTCTTTGAGCAGCACAGCAACTGATTTGACATGCAGGAAATTATCATACGAGCAAGAACTGAGTGTAGTCCGTACTCAGTAAACTCTGTTATAATTTATACTCCTTGCTCCTTTTCCAGTGCTTCGGAGGACAGAACAGAAACTGAGTTAGGGATCACAGAAGTGATACAAACAGTAATCTCATTAGATGAGAAAATCTGGAGTTCACTCAGCTATCTACAGTGGTAACTCGGTTTAAGAACAGTCCGGTCTAAGAACGATTTGGTTTACAAACTCTACAAAACTGGAAATAGTGTCTTGGTTTGAGAACTTTACATCGGTCTAAGAATGGAATCCAAATGGTGGAAGGGCACCGGTGGCGGGAGGCCTCATTAGGGAAAGCGCGCCTCGGTTTAAGAATGGTTTTGGTTTAAGAACGGACTTCCGGAACAGATTAAGTTTGTAAACCGAGGTACCACTGTATTTAGGAAAGGGTGTGCATTGACAAACTTGTATCCATTCTTGCTGCCACCACTTAGTATTGCCCACACTTAACACATAGGACTACACACCACACTGAAATTACACTGTGGCTTTAACCTCCTGTTGTAACCAAGAAGTGGCACTTGAGTTTACTTTTTTCCTCCTTCCTCCCATTCCCATTGCCTTTTGTGTCATGTCTTTTAGCTTGCAAACCTGCCTTATCACTGACATTTGAGAGCTACTTTGGGAGCATCTTTATTCCTGAGGAGTGGGTTAAATGCTTATAATGTAATGTAGCACCAAAGGCACATCTCTATTGGAGCTTCCTGCAGTCTTAGCTCAGCACAGAAGTGCACAAGGGAAAAATAATTTCATTTCCCAATTAGTTTTCACTTTAGGCATTTAATTCATTTAGTTTTCCAGTTGTTTCAATTGCATCCATTTCATTTTTTGTTTCCCCCCCCCCCATTGATTTTCATGGGAGCCCTAGTTAATGTTCTGCTACCAGTAACTTGGTCTTTCTCATCCAAATAGCATGACATTGCTGTGAATTCTCTTATCCCTATAGGGGATTGGATTTCAGATAGATAAAGGATCCTTTTCACTGCCCTCCCCCTGCCCCACATCACATAACATTGTGACCTGTTGCAGTGACTTTCATATTTTTATCCCATATAAACAAATGTATAACAGATTGGAGAAAAAAGAAAGAAAGAAAGAAAGGATTTTCATTTAGAATGCATTTATTTATTTTCATGAATGAAACAAATGAAATCCATAGGGCTCATTCATTTCATTCTCCTTTCATTTTCAAAATGAATTTATACCATTAATTCAGTAGTGTTACAGCCAAAGTAGAAGTGCAGTTAAGTCATCTTAACTCCTCATTCATACTTGTTGGCATAGAACAGAAAGAGAGTTGGGCTGGGCTGGGCAATGGATTAAACTCCCATCATTCTTAGCTATTGGCCATGCTGGCTGGGATGATGGGAACTGGAGTCAAACAAGATCAGGTGAGCAGGTTGCATACCTCTTCTACAGATAGAGTAAAACTATTCCAATAGAATACTATCTACTGTAGTATTATTTTGGTCCATATCCAAAGGGAATATGTTTGTTTTTTTGTTTACTTACTTACTATTATTATTTATGCCACCTTCCTTTCAACATGGAACCAAAGTTGGCATTCATATGGTTTTCAGGCTGTCAATTCCATCCAGGAATTTACCAAACCCAGACCTGTGTAGCTTTGAAAGGTTCCAGCCCCTTCATACCAGCCCTCCTCTGTGGGATAACCACCCTCATTTAACTAACACTCTTAAGTCTAATTAATGCATGAAGGGGTTAAGACCATAGAGTAAGCTGTCCTGCCAGGTTTAATTCACTTCAATATGGATGAGTTAATCAAATGATTGCTCCCCTCCAGTAAACCTGAGCAGCTCAGTGTGTGAAGAGGCTTATCTGGTTGCTGGAGCTCAAACCACTTGGCTCTTAAAAGCCACTATAATTTAGGAACTTTCACCACTGTTTTACTGCCTGTGTAATGTTTTCTGAATGTTGTATGGAAAAGCATATGAATCTGATCTTTGGAGAATTGGTAAACCATTTTTAACTTGCCAAATGTGTGGTCTTTTTTATGCTAGGTGGAAGTAGGAAACTTTTGAATAAACTTGGATATATATTATAGGTCTAACAGCCTACGTTTCCATGCTTTGCTGAATATTTTGTGATTCTAAATCTCTCCTGGGGTTCTCTCACCAAAGAGTACTTGCCCTAAACCTTGATCTTGGCATCCAAGGAATTCTCCTTTTTATACTTGTTTTTTTCCTTGCACCAACATCCTCAACCTGGTGCCCTCCAGGTATTTAGGACCACAGCTCCCATCATCCCTAGTTAGTATGGCCAATGTAGGGCATCTGGTTAGGAATGGCTCCTTTATCTTGGGACCCTGGTTCAGCCCTGGTTTTTCACTGTGTCTTCTCAATGCAGGACCTGGAAGTTCTCAGAGGCTGTGGCAGCGAAAGGAGAGAAAACAGATGGAAGGCAGAGCTTTCCAAGTTTTGAGAATATTTTCTGACTTTCAGCTATTCTGTTAGATTAATCAAATCTGGTGTGTGGGGTGTGGAGAAGACGGGGGGGGGGGAGGGCGGATAAGAGTTCTACTGAACCCGTGCCTTTCCTTGTGATTAAACAGAACAGACCCGCTACTGTGGAGTGTTTGCCATGCAAAATGACACACAAATAATAGCAACGTAAGGGAGCTGACATCTCCAAGCCTCTTACGAGCCTAATTCCGTATATATCTTAATTCAACATAATGCTTCCATGAATAGGGACAGAGCTAATTCTTGCTGAACTTAATTTACATCAGTGTCTAGTCTGGGAGAGCATTATGTCTTCCAGCTTCAATTTGCATGACTGGCAAATGGGCCCCCCAGCTCAATGGGAAGCCTGGGCAACCTGACCAGGTGCCAGCTTTTGTTAGCAGCTATTTAGAAGAAATAGGAAGGAGAGGTGGAGGAGGTGACTGCTGGGAATTATATATATATATATATATATATGGGGGGGGGTATATACTCCTGCTGCCTAACTAGGTTCTGTGTCAAGGATTCCGAAAGGAGCGGCAGTTGTATATTTCACATCGACAGGTGCTATTATTATGACATGATGTATGTCGTGCCTTTTGCAAGCCTCAAGGCGTTGTTAGCAAATTACAAGCCATTAGAGCCAGGCAGAGCTCAGCAATTTTCCTTCTCAGGGGGATGTGCAAATATTCACTTTGGTTCAGGTCCAGCTGAGTTTGCCTCCTCTTCTACTTTGGCTTTGATTTCCTTCTTTGAGCTGAAAACAACAACAGCAAACTAGTTGCAACTCAAGAAAATCCATCAGTTTCCATTGAGCTCTGCGTCTTTTGTTCAGAAGCGGAGGCTTGGATTTCACAAAGCCATAATGAAATCTGCATGTTCACTTGAAACTTGCTGGAAAGGAAACGGGAGGTTTGGCCCAGAAGCTGATAGTTATCAACTGCCTAAAGATCACCAGAATCATTTTTAGTGACAGGCTGTGTTCACAATCCTGTTTATTGTGTACTCTCTGTGTTTCCACTTTTCGGGTTTTAATCTGTGTTCGCACTATGGCAGTGGCGTAGCATGGGGGAGGGTGGCTGTGATCCCAGGTGCATTTTTTTGGAGGAGGCGCAACCAGGAGCCCTCATGGTGCCTGGCTCCAGTGTGCAAGAGAGCTCAAAAGGTTTGCACCCGGGGTGTGGGTGTGTGTGTCAGTTCTTATTGTATCTTTCTCAACATGGCTATTTAATGATGTCAGTTTGTTTTGGTACTTGAAGTATATTGGGAGACTGACTGTGTTATTCTCCCTATGCATCCCCCCTATGCCCTTTGCTCCCTACCCCTCTCCTTGGAATTTGTTCCTGCCTAATACCTCCAGGGAGGGATGCGGGTGGTGCTGTGGCTTAAACCACAGAGCTTAGGACTTGCCGATCAGGATCAGAAGGTTGGTGGTTTGAATCCCTGCGATGGGGTGAGCTCCCGTTGCTCGCTCCCTGCTCCTGCCAACCTAGCCATTTGAAAACACGTCCAAGTGCAAGTAGATAAATAGGTACCACTCCAGCTGGTTTGCCAGAAGCAGCTTAGTCATGCTGGCCACATGACCCGGAAGCTGTACGCCGGCTCCCTCGGCTAATAAAGCGAGATGAGTGCCGCAACCCCAGAGTCGGTCACAACTGGACCTAATGGTCAGGGGTCCCTTTACCTTTACCTTTAAGACATCTAGGAGCACTCTGTTGGAAAGGAAACACTTTGGCAATCTTGGAAGATAAAACAAAAGATGAGATTATTATTATTACTACTACTATTATTATTAATCCAGAATGCAGCAGATAGAGTGGTGACTGGGAGTGGCTGCTGAGATCATATAACATTGTTCCTGAAAGACCTACATTGGCTCCCAGTACATTTCTGAGCACAATTCAAAGTGTTGGTGCTGACCTCCCGGACATTTAACGATCTATTGATCCCTGTGCCACCACTGTGCTCGCTTCCCCGCTGCCACCAACCTGTTTCTCTTGGGTACACACTGAGTCCAGACAGTAGTTAAAATTAAACAAGTTTATTTTATAAGCATTAACAAGTTTATGGTTTCAGATAATTTTCTTGTCAGTTTCTTAACCTTAGTTTCTTTACTGGCCTATACCTTCCTAATACCGTCTGTCTGATTATCTCAACTGTCTGACTGACTCCTCTTAACAGATTCTCTCACTCTATCACATCAGACTAAGGTAACTCAACCCACAGACTTATCCTCCCTCTCTCTTCTCTAACTCTAGACTGACTTCTTAACAACTCTAACCCTAACTCTAACTCCTCCCCTTGGGTTCATTTTACAATTAGTTAACCCTTTCCTTATGAACCCAGTATGATGTCACACACCTGGGAGGGCAAATGCCACACCCTCCCATCAGATGTCAATGAAATTAACAACTATCCGACTTTTAGAAGACATCTGAAGGCAGCCCTGTTTAGGGAAGTTTTTAATGTTTGATGTTTTATTTTTAATATTCTGTTGGAAGCTGCCCAGAGTGGCTGATAGGCCCAGCCAGATAGGCGAGGTATAAGTAATAAATTATGATGATGATGAAGACCATTTAATAGGACATCCCTATTTTCATCAGAGAAATGTTGAAGGGTATGCATAGGTGGGGTTAATTCTCTGGAGCCTCAGATCCTGAGTCTCCTGAACTCAGGCAATTCCAAGCTAAACTGGCATGTGCCTTGTCGAGATTGCTCACTGAACTCCCTTCTCCAGTCTCCCCTTTTGTTGTTGCTTCAGATTTCGGGAACTGCCCCTAAATTGGGTTCCTCCCCGCCCCCGCCCCCCGGCACTACTGTATGTAAACTGCTTTGTGCTCCTTAAGTCACATGAATCTAAGTGGGATGGCAGGTTCTCTGGCTGCAGCCTCCTTTCCCTTCCTTAAATCCTGACTGCAGAGGACAGCCAAAGAAAAGTGAAGGAGGAAAACCTGACAGCATCCCAAAGTTTGCATCTGTCAGATCATGTCGCAGCAATTCCTTCTCATTTTAAAACCAATTGTTTCGAAAAGTGGTTTGGTTGTTAGAGAATAAATGTGTTAGCATCTGGCGTGTGCATGTACTAGGGAACAAAATTCTTGCCTACCTTTTAAAATGCTAATAAACTCCCCACTTAGTGTAGCTGGGTCTTTTCTTCCTCCACAGTCTTTTAAATGTTTGGAACATTTGTTCCAAAGTAAAGTAAAGTACATGAAGAGAGACCTTGGGATTTTCTTTTCTGGTTTGTGTGTGTGCTCATTCGTGTGCATATATATGTATGATAGAGGAGATCATTCCTTCCTAGGTACTGGATTCTTATCATTCCCCAAGACTCACAATGGGAACAATATTCTGAACTACCTTTCTGACAAACAATCACATTGAATTATTCATTGGGTGTGTTTTTCACATCCTTTTAACAGCCTCCGCAGAAATGATGCAAGTTGACTCCTGACACAATAAGCAGCAGCCATCTGTTCACACAAGCATCTCCCCTCCCCACAAGTTTGTTAGCAAAATCATTCAACTAGCACTTCTGACCCCCCTCCCCCCGCCTTGATGTGATGCTGAGGAAGAGCAAGCATGCAGCAACTGGGACTCAGATGCAAATTCTGAGATTCAGTTGCTGGCGCCCAATGACTGGGGATACACAGGGTGGGGAGAACTTGTTCAAACAGCTGGTCTGTACTTTGCTTTCCAGAGCAGGAATGGAAGGATCTGTCAATTTTAGTTCTCTTAGTTTCTCAGTTTCCCGATCTTAGATTCAGTTCTCCATGTTCTGCAACATTTTGTGATTTTGTATTTTGTCCTCAGTATTTTAGTGCAAACACATTTTCATATGCTGCTTTGACTAATATATACATTTTTTTATCTGCTAATTTCACCAATATATTCAGTTTTATGCACACTTTCCCCTAATATATGCACTTCCGTGCACATGGTTTGGTAGGTGAACTGTATAGCAAAAGTTGGATGAGTGTGAATGTCAAAGAATAGCTGAGTTTTAGTTTTCATATTGTTTCTGAAAATGTGAATCTGATAGATCTGGCCTCAAATGAGATGTGAATTAAATCCCCCGCAGCCCTACTCGGGATACAAACTCTCTTGCCAACAGCCAAAAGGATATGGAAAAAAAGCAGAATTTCTCTGAACTTTGGTAGAAAGATCATGGAGTTGGAGAGAGGGCTTTATAGGCCATTTAGTCAAGTAAAGTTCAGCTCCCCACCCGCCCGATGTTGTTGAATTATAACTCCCATAATCCACACCAGGCTTAGCCAATGAGAGTTGTAGTCCAATAACATCTGGATACCCAAGATTGAAGGACACTATGCCAGTTTTCATTTCTTGGTACAGAAAGTATTGATCAGATGTGCAGAGATCTTTCCTATTCTACTTAATCCAAGAGGCTTCTGGAAGCTTCTCTGTGTGAAAGAAGCAAGCAGAAGGTTCATGATGTTTGGGTTATTTCTTCAGAGAAGCTGAGTGCAGCTGGTTTAAACTGGTTCTCTTATCTCTTTCTGTCAAGGTTATGGTGGCTATAATAATAGGCCAGAAGGAGCCTGGGTTTCACCTTTCTCTTTCTGTCTCTTTTCCTTCTGGTGTGGTGTTCTGTACATAGTATGCTATAGGGTTAAGGTTTAGTCTTACTATAAGTTATTGGAAGTTTAAGTCTGCTGCAACTGGATTTCTTATGGACAGGGCCAATCCTGAATGTATTGGATCTGTAACCATTATGCTCATTTGCCTTCAGTAGCAGTAAAGCTCTGCCTCTGGTCTATTTCTGGGAATCCTGCAAGTGTTTACTCTGCTAACTATACACTGGAATCTGCTCTGGATCAATATTGAGTAGAATTTCAATTACACACTAATCAAGTCCAACCAGAGATAGTGCATCCCCAACAGATGTCTGTCCCACCTCTCTATGAACACCTACAGCAAGAGAAAAGTCACCACCACTCACCTATGGTAGTTGGCAGTGCTTATTTCCTGGCGGTGCACAGCGATACACTGTACCTCCACCTTTGGGGATGGGTGGGTGGGAAGATGACAGGAAGGCTCTCAGACTCCATCAGAACATTGCTCTTTCTTCCCTGAATCCAGGAAACATTTGCCCAGCTTAGGGAAAGAGGCACGATGCTCTGACAGGGTCCTGGAGACCTGCTGCCTCCTTCCAAAAGCTGGGCGGAAGAGGCCTCTTCACCTGGGCAGCAGGTGGGTGGGAAGGCAAGGAAGCATCAAGCAGCTAACCCGCCATCACCATCCAGTCTTGGTATCAGGCCATGTGCCTCCTCCATGCGCTGACCCCTCCCCCTGCTTGCTGGTGAGTACCTGCACTTTTTTTCCCTAGGAAAAAAGCACCGGTGGCTGGTTTCATTGTCAAACTGTGTGCCACCCATCGAGGCATCTCACCTAATAACCATCCAAAATTTGCTCTCTTGCAACTTATGCCCAGGTGAATATATATTGAATATAAACTTCATTATGAGATGGGACTAACCATAATTATAAGGAATGTGCAGCAAGCTCAAGATTTGGTTCAGATCCCAGTATGATGCTTTGGGAGACAGCCTGCCTCAGACCACATCCACACCACGCACTGAAAGCAGCGTCATGCCACTTTTAACAGCCATGACTTCCCCAAAGAATTCTGGGAACAAACTGTAGTTTGTTAAGGGTGTTGATATGTGTTAAAGGGAAAGGTAAAGGGACCTCTGAACAATTAGGTCCAGTCGTGGCCGACTCTCGCTTTATTGGCCGAGGTGCTCATCTCGCTTTATTGGCCGAGGGAGACGGCGTACAGCTTCCGGGTCATGTGGCCAGCATGACTAAGCCACTTATGGCGAACCAGAGCAGTGCACGGAAACGCCATTTACCTTCCCACCAGAGTGGTACCTATTTATCTACTTGCACTTTGATGTGCTTTTGAACTGCTAGGTTGGCAGGAGCAGGGACCGAGCAACGGGAGCTCACCCCGTAGTGGGGATTCGAACTGCTGACCTTCTGATTGTCAAGCCCTAGGCTCTGTGGTTTAACCCACAGCGCCACCCGCGTCCTGTTGATATGTGTTAGGATACTCCTATTTCTCCCACAGTTACAAGTCCCAGAGTTCCCTGGGAAGAAGGACTGGGAGAGAAAGGGAGAAAGAGGGTCTCCTAAGGCCTTTCAACTCTTCATCCGTTTTAAACAAAAACCAAAAACCACAAGCTAAAGCCTGGGCAGCCCACCTAACTTTTAAGTTGTCTTCATTTGTAGCTAACCATCTCCTCTCCTTGCACTGAAGTTGGAATAGCTTTTCCCAACACTAATAAGTATGTTAGTAGCATCATCTGTTGCTATGGAAATGATGTGCTAAAATAGCCTCTTTGTTGTTACATGTGCCACATTAAATGCATTTTCACAGATTGATGGGGTCCTTCTCCTTTAGCAGCCACCCCAACCTCCAGCAGGATAGCTATCAAAACAGGCCCAACTGGGGAGCGAGAAATCACCATCACTTCTCGCAGATGCTTGCTTGAACCAGATACCACATCGAGGATGGAGAGAACTGGATAGGATTTTAGTGGTAGATAAAACCTGTTTTTGTTTCGCTGTGCCTTTCAGTGCTAGTAGTATTGCACTTGTTACTTTTCAGCTATGAGCGGTATTTTGAAACACACCAATTTGTAATTTTAATATGTGTATTGTGCATTTTGATACAGTGGTACCTCGGGTTCAGTACTTAATTTGTTCCTCAGGTCCGTTCTTAACCTGAAACTGTTCTTAACCTGAAGCACCAATTTAGCTAATGGGGCCTATTGTTGCCGCCGTGCCACCAGAGCACGAATTCTGTTCTCATCCTGAAGCAAAGTTCTTAACCTGAGGTTTCTGGGTTAGTGGAGTCTGTAACCTGAAGCATCTGTAACCTGAAGCGTATGTAACCCAAGGTACCACTGTATTACTTATTGTATATTTGGCAAGATATGGTAACCTACCCAGCAGCCTTTTGGTGAAAGGCAGGACATAAATGCTATGCATCCATATATACTGTTGAAGCCTTTCTTCATTTTTTTTTTAAAAAAGAAGTCTAAATGGAGTGCAGAATACTGTACATTATTCATAAATGAATCAGATTTTGTTCAGTAGTATGTGGCAGCTAGAGGTATTTGGCACTTCCAGAATCCGGCTTTAACTGGCACAAGTCTTATGGCTTCCATTGAGCAGCCATTTTGGAAAGATTTCCACAAATCAGTTCCAAGGTATGAGGTGGGAACCACTCAAGTCCATGGTGCAATGCTTCCTTGCGCACAGACTCACCCAAGTGCAGTGAGTGTGGTCATTTTTGCTTGTGATCTACCCTGCTAGGAAGTGGGGAGCAAAGTAGCACAGGGCAAATGCATGGCTAATAGGCAAGATGGCTATGCTGTACCTCCACTGTCGGAGGCAGTATGCCTTGCTGGAAATGTCAGGTATGGAGAGTGCTGCTGTGCTGGAGTCCTGCTTGTGTGCTTCCTATAGGCATCTGGCTGGTCACTGTGAGAAAAGAGTAATGGACTAGATGTCTCTTTGGTCTGTTCTGGGGTGTAGCTAGGGGTCTTTCCCATCACTTCTCTCCTGAGCCTTTGAATCTGAGGTTCTGGCGATGGAAGCTGGGGCTGCCTGCATGCAAGATATGTGCTAACCACTGAGCTATGAACTCCTTCCACCACTCATAAAGGTAAAGGGACCCCTGACCATTAGGTCCAGTCGTGACTGACTCTGGGGTTGCGGCGCTCATCTTGCTTTATTGGCCTAGGGAGCAGGCATACAGCTTCTGGGTCATGTGGCCAGCATGACTAAGCCGCTTCTGGTGAACCAGAGCAGCGCATGGAAATGCCGTTTACCTTCCTGCCGGAGTGGTACCTATTTATCTACTTGCACTTTCGAACTGCTAGGTTGGCAGGAGCTGGGACTGAGCAACGGGAGCTCACCCCGTCGCGGGGATTCAAACCGCTGACCTTCTGATCAGCAAGTCCTAGGCTCTGTGGTTTAACCCACAGCGCCACCTGCATCCCTTTCCACCACTCATGTTTTCTAGCAATTCCTTGCATTGGCACATCAGGGGAAGGCTAAGTTAGAATCAGGAGGGGCTGATGCACGTGCTTTTTTTTGAATGTGCAGACTCTTGGCTTTCATTGCCTAGTTTTTGTTTCCCATTTCCCATTCAACAATGAGGAGGACCCTAAGGGGGAGAGTCACCTAGGATACATCTCCACACTCCCATTATGATCCCCGGGCTTCATTAGCTGAGCAGATAAAAGTGCATAGCTGAGCAGAGCTGGCTCACTTCATGAGGCCCAGAGAACATACAGAATTCAGAAGGCTTCTGGGAAGCCTTTTATACTCTTGGGGTGGTAGATCTGGGATATGCAAAAAACTTACAGTCGATACAAGCACGGTGAGCTAACAACGTGAACTCTGTGACCCAGGAAGGTTCTGGTTCAAATTTGTTCTATGGCATGTGAACCTATTCTTATAATTACAAACTGTAATGTGGGACATGGACTTGGAGAGTGATAACCATTATTTTTGTTTTAGGAGACCCTAAGGAGTTGAGGGATCCAGGCAGGCAAAAATTCATATCAGATAATTGAGGCTGCCTGCAGGTCATTTTCCTTGCCATCTTTGCTTAAAGGCATTATGATATTCTCCCTTTGATTTGACTTGCTGAGCTCCCCAGTTTTAAGTTTTGTGAAGTTATTGAATGGGTTAGGAGAGGGCATAATTAGGCACATGCCAAGGCCCACACCTCTGTAGACTCTTGACAACCCCTCAGGTCTCCAAGCCCTCTCCCTCCTTCCTCGTTTTGCTTGTCCACATGCAGAGACAAGGGAGAGGAGACAGAGAACAGTTTCTGCGTTCCATGTGTAGCTCAGTGGCAAAGCATCTGCTTTGCATGTAGAAGGTACCCAGTTCAATCCTGAGCATCTCCAGGTAGAATCATAGAATTGTAGAGTTGGAAGGGACACTGACGATCATCTAATTCAACTGCCTGCAATGCAGGAATATGCATTGTCCCATACGGGGTTCAAACTTGCAACCTTGGCATTGTCAGCACCGTACTCTAACCAACTGTGCTATCTAGGCTGACATTCCAGGCTGGGAATGTCCATGTCTGAAATCCCGAAGAGCTGCTACCAGTCCGTGTAGACCATGGGTAGGCAAACTAAGGCCCGGGGGCCATATTCGGCCCAATTGCCTTCTAAATCTGGCCCGCGGATGGTCTGGGAATCAGCATGTCTTTACATGAGTAGAATGTGTCCTTTTATTTAAAATGCATCTCTGGGTTATTTGTGGGGCCTGTCTGGGGTTTTTACATGAGTAGAATGTGTGCTTTTATTTAAAATGCATCTCTGGGTTATTTGTGGGGCATAGGAATTCATTCATCCCCCCCCATAGAGTCTGGCCCTCCACAAGGTCTGAGGGACAGTGGACCGGCCCCCTGCTGAAAAAGTTTGCTGACCTCTGGTGTAGACAGTACTGAGCTGGGTGGCCAAAATGGGTGTGGCTTAGTATAAGGCCACTTCCTGTGTTCCTTCTTTCTGGGGATCTAATGTAGAGCAGTAGATTATTTTTTTTCTCCCTTTTGTCAGTATTTGGGGAGGATATCAAGACTTCAGAGAGGTGTTTTCATTTTTTCCAGTTCATTTCAAAGGGGACTTCCTTTGGAATGCAATTAGCAGCATTAAGGATGGATCTACATTGATCTGCAAAGACATTATTAAATATAACATTATATAACTCTCAATGCAGTTTCCCATTGTCAAGGCTTGCTGCTCTACAGCACCATCTGGTGTTATGTTTTATTAATTCACTTTTAGCATTATAAATGGCCAGTGTAGATCCGTCCTATGTCAGCATTCTGTAGCCACGGAACATATCATTTGGATTTTTAAACTCTTCCTTGTTGTTGGCATCCATCTGTCTTGAGAGACAATGGAATGAGCCTCGAACCTTGCATTAGTGGTTTTTCATCTTGTTGTAAAACTACAATACATCTTATTGTAAAAATAATCATCATTGTCAGGTGTCAAAGCCAAGGTGTCTGCAGTATACAACCAAAGCTATACAGTGACGGTTCTAGATGCACCTCTTGGTGATGGAATTCCACAATGTAGGGGCTGCCACAACCCAGAAAATGCCCTCCCAGGTCAACATTCCCCACATGTCCAAGGCTGGTGGGACTGCCAATCTTAGCAACCCAAAGGGTTTTTAAGCAAGGAGTTGGTCTTTAAGATATTTGGGGTCTAAATCATTCGAGGCTTTAAAAACCAACACGAGCGCCTTTGTTTCAAAACAGGGCTTATTTGAGCTTTAAATGGAACCCCAGACAGTAATCTGGCAGCTGTGTTTTTTGGACCAGATGAAGTTTCCAAGTCATCTTCAAGGGCAGCCAAACATAGAATGCATTGCAAAAATCAAATCCAGAAGTTACCAGGGCATGGGAGTGGAGTGGCCAAGTCATCTCTGTCCTAAAAGGGCTAGCAACTGAGGCCACCTGACATCCAGTGACAGCACTGAATTTAGGAGTATCCCTCAGCTGCAGACCTGCTCTTTCCAGAAAAGTACAGCCCCATTCAAAATAGGCACCTGCCCTCTCAGGTCCAATAACTCAGAATATTTAACACGTCTGTCTTACCAGGATTCAGCTTCAATTTACATGACAGCAACAGGGGCGAGTACTATTGATGACTCCCTTGTTAAGCTTGTTATGTGAACTGATTACGATAATTTGATGTTATGCTACTTATAGTACTACTGATATTAACTCTTCAAAGGAAGTACGTCCACAACCAATTCTCTGATTACTCCCCCTGGTATACCATCAATAGTAATCATACTACTGTGCTTAAGATGGAGTTATAATTTCATCCAATTAGGACTGATTTGCCCAATCATTTTTACACAGTCAATACATGTTAATTCCCTTCCCCACCCCCTTTCTGTGTGTTTTGGTATGCTAAATCCTGTTTCAATGTTTGTCAGGATCATAACTCACCATATGAGTCCAGATGAAACATAGGTTCTCTTGGTTGTCTCTCTGAAAGTGTGTGTGTAGGGGGTTATCCTATTCTGAATGGGGTCATATTTTCCCTAAATGATGGTCTGCAGTTTGCAAGTACTACTAAATCAAGCATTGTTGATGGATTCACAAGTGTTCTCAGTATCTCCAAGTACCTTTAAGGAGTTTTGAAGGCTGTGCTAGCTGCTCCTTTTTCTGGAGAAGAAAACATGATCTGGCCACAATCATTCATGTTTTCATAATGAATGCTGTCCCAAATGCCAAACTCCAATTTAGAGAGAAACTTCACAAACACACAAGGACCCAAAAAAGACAGAGGTTTTTTTTTAACCCTCTCTTCTTTTGGGGAACAACCATGGCTGTATAAAGTAGAAACAGTAAACAGTTGCCATATTCTCCCCTCACTCACATAATCAACTGAGGCCTCCTTCAAGCAGCCGCTTGTGCCACCTGTTGGCAGGTAACAAAAGAAACGCAACAACAAAGAGCCATTTCCCACATTTCTTCCTCCAACTCCCCCTTTCAAAAAGTCCCTCAAGCAGCTGCCTGTTACATGACTGGCAGGGAGCAAAATGAATGAGAGGAGATTTCCCCCACCTGCACCCCCAGCACATACATTCATTAAAATAGCTGCCTGCCTACTGCTCCATGTAGCTGACAGGCAGCAAAACAAACAGAACTGCAAATGAGTGGATCCTGCATTCCTTTCTCCACCACTCCATAGTCTCCAATTGCCACAAAAATGCTGGGCCATCACGAAAATGCCTTAAGCCATTACAGCTTCTCACTTTGTCACACAGAGCCCCAAGTTCCAAAATCCAAGCCTTTCCTCCTCCCACCTCAAAAAACCTTAAATCTTTCTCCACCTTTTCATTCATCTCCTGGCCAGGGAAAGAGAGAAGTAGCAACCTACTTTGAGTTCTCATTTGCACGCTCAGCAACATCGCACACAACTGGGAGGGTCTGCTTTGCATCCAAAGCTCTTAGGTCCCTGCCAATTGTCTTTGCACTGGGCCTCACCTTTCATTGCCAGTTTCGTTTGGGAACCTGAAGTGTCACTGAGCCATCACCACCTGTGTGTGCCGTGGGTGTTTCCTCTTTGGCTCCTGCTCTTTGAATTTCCCCTGGTTCATTCATTCACACATTCAAGTCATCACGTTTTGCTAGAGCAAATATTCCATATTTTGGAAAAGAAGAAGAAGAAGGAATTCCTATGCCTCACAAATAACCCAGAGATGCATTTTAAATAAAAGAACACATGTAAAAACATGCTGATTCCCAGATCGTCCACGGGCTGGATTTAGAAGGCGATTGGGCCGAATCCGGCCCCTGGGCCTTAGTTTGCCTACCCATGTGCTAGAGCAGAGGTTGGCAACCTAAGGCCCATGGGTCGTTTCTGGCCCATCATGTGCTTCCTGGAACCGGCCCACGGCTGTTCCGTGGATTGGCATGAGGATTCTGTGCTTTTTTTTGCAGTGCCATTTTTTTTTCTTGCCATGGGGACTGACTTCTGGGTCGGAAGAGTGCCAGAAATAGTGTGTGCGCATGGACATGGGTGCTCCTCCATCCTGGACATGCGCTGGAAATAGCATGTGCACACATGCTATTTCTGTCGCTCTTCCAACCCGGAAGAGTGCCGCAAAAAGCTTGAGCGCATGCATGGGCACGCATGGGTGCGCACGCTCCGGCCCACCGAGAGGTCTGCTGGGGAGTGGACCGGACCGCCCTCAGTGACAACCCCAGTGCTAGAGCCACATGGATGTGAATGAACCAGCAGACAACAATGAATGCACTCCCAATGCTTTCTCTTATGTGCTGGGACACATCTCTCCCTTGCCTTTCACGTCTGTTTGCAGCTTAGACCTGACCAAAATTATGTAAACTATGTAAACCTATTTGTATTCACATCCACTTTGCTTCCCCTTTGAAAGGGGTGAGTGGGTGGGTGTCGAAACAGGCAGACTGCAATGCAAGGATGGAGTTCATATTGCTTCTGACATTTGGCCTATATGCGTCAGGCTGCAAAGCTCTAATTACTTTTCACACTTAAGCTACAGAGCAATTAAGGATCAATTCAGCTTCTAGGGATGAAATAAACTCCTGTGCTGTTAAAAAGAAAAAAAGAAAACCACCCAACACTACCGAATTTACTTATCGGTACAGCTTATGGGCGCACTAATAGGCCAGGTTTACTGCTTTCTGGCTCCCGTTTAATCAGAATTATAAAGTTGGAAGGTAACTTGGAGTTCATCTAGTGCAATCTGCTGCTCAATGCAGGAAATGCCAACGCAGAATCCTGTTGGCTATAAGCAACCTTGCATGCCTCTGGTCAGTAGAAGGTAGGGCTGTGACTGATAGGGAAAATACACTTTTATGGTTTCCCACAAAACACCTAAACTCCAACCCTTCCTCCTGCTCTCCCTCTCCCCATCCATGGAACATCCTCCAGTGATGTAGAGTTAGAAACCAAAGCCATTCTTTTAACTACAGTGGTACCTTGGTTGTCGAGTGACTTGGCTCCCGAACAAATTGGCTCCCGAATGCCGCAAACCTGGAAGTAAGTGTTCTGGTTTGCGAACATTTTTCGGAAGCGCAATGTCTGATGTGGCTTCTGCTTGAGTGCAGGAAGCTCCTGCAGCCAGTTGGAAGCTGCACCTTGGTTTTCGAATGGTTTCGGGAGTCAAATGGACTCCCGGAAGGGATTAAGTTTGAGAACCAAGGTACCACTGCATAAGTAAAGAATTGTTATTTTTATTTACTAATGGGACTCATGTGTTTTACTTCCCCATTTTAAGCAATGCTAGTGAGATGTGAATGAGACAGAATGGGTGGTGGGTCTAAGCTTTCAAGCTTTTTAAATCTGATATTTATGTGTGTCTGTCTGTGCATGTGTACTATAAGCTAACCATTTTTTTATTTAACGTATCAAATCCAGCTACAGCAGATCTGAGAGATGGCTGTACAATATTTGATTAAATAACCCCAGTGAATGAGAGCCCACCTCCTCCTTCCGAGTGGTGACAGCTGAGAAATGAGACCACTTAAGAGAGTGTGTTATAACTTTTTTACAACCTCATGTTCCTGTAGTTTAGTTAGATGAACTTTTGCCTAAAAACAAAGGAATGAACTGTCATTTCCAAATCTTTTGAAAAAAAGGTCACCCCCAAAAAATCAATGAATCAATTTTTGTATATGTAAATGTGTAATGTATCATGTAATTATACATAATAATTGTAATTATGTATTGCAATACAGGAAAAATAGAGCTTGCAATTTTTCAAATACTTGTACAATGTTTTGTACGTTGTATATCACTTCTTATTGCTTAGAATAAATTGAGGTTGGAGTTTGTCTTTGTGTATTTCTGGTCTGTGACCATAATAAATATTGGTTTCTGCTGCAAGCACCATAAAGTTCCCGCATCAAGTTGTGCGTTCTGAACAACAACAACAACAACAACAATTTTATTATTTATACCCCGTCCATCTGGTTGGGTTTCCCCAACCACTCTGGGCAGCTTACAGCATTTATAAAAACACAGTAAAATATTAAGCATTAAAAACTTCTTGATACAGGGCTGCCTTCAGATGTCTTCTAAAAGTTGTGTACTTCTTCATCTCCTTGATATCTGAAGGGAGGGTGTTCCACAGGGATTACTTCTTGGTATCTGGAATATGGGTGGCTGCTGCTTCCAGTGATTCTCCAATACCCACAATGCTTTTTTTTTAAGGTTTCAATATTTCTGACAAGTTCTGCAAGTCATTTTCATTGAGGAGTAATGTTACATATATGGAGATTTACAACTTTTCATTTTGGGGTGACCTTTTTTCACAACTGAGAAGAATTAGTCCCCTTTTCAGTGTTTCCATCCCTTTATGATACAGGAACTCTTTTTTTTTTTAAGTCAAAAACTTGTGGATGGAGCAAATTTGTTTTCTCCTGCTCTGGAAGAAGGTAGGACTTCAAGTTGCAGGAAAGGAGATTCCAACTAGACATACAGAAAAACTTTCTGACAGTAAGAGCTGTTTGACAGTGGAACAGTCTCCTTTGAGAGGTTGTGGACTCTCCGTCCTTGGAGGTGTTTAAGCAGAGGCTGGATAGCCATCTGTCATGGATAATTTAGCTGAGATTCCTGCATTGGGGGGGGGGGTTTGGACTAGATGACCCTTGGGTCCCTTCCAGTTCTAAGTTTCTAGGCTTCTATGAAGCGTGCACTCCATTTAGGGCTGGGTGAGACCTGCTGACCAGCTCTTGCCTCAAAAGAACCTACTGCCTAGAACCGTAAATCTGCTTGTTCCATCCTCGGCTAAGTGAGACCAGGCCCACACTTCCCTTGTGCCCCTGACCATTAGGTCCAGTCGTGACCGACTCTGGGGTTGCGGCACTCATCTCGCTTTATTGGCTGAGGGAGCCGTCATACAGCTTCCGGGTCATGTGGCCAGCATGACTAAGCCGCTTCTGGCGAACCAGAGCAGCACACGGAAACGCCGTTTACCTTCCCGTTTACCTTCCCGTTTACCTTCCCTATTCATCTACTTGCAGTTGACATGCTTTTGAACTGCTAGGTTGGGAGGAGCAATGACCGAGCAATGGGAGCTCACCCCGCTGCGGGGATTCGAACCACCGACCTTCTGATTGGCAAGTCCTAGGCTCTGTGGTTTAACCCACACCGCCACCCGCCTGTGATTGTGAAAAAGTCCCTCCTTTTTATATGAGAGAACCCGATGAAACCATTCCCCTGTGATCAGATTCTTTGTGTTATTCCTTCCCCCTTTGTTTCAAGAACACTTTCTTTTCACAAATTTATTGGCTGATAACATGATAGAGAGATAACGTCAGGATACGTATAATTTTATAACATGCAGAGAACAATATGTGCTGAGAAACCAGAGAGAGGAGCTGAGGGAAGTCTGGGGGGGGGGGGAGGAGGAGCGTTTGAAAGGGGGGAAGGAAAAAATAATAATGAATATGATATGTTTTGAGAGTTTGTGTGTTGAAATTAGTAATAAAAAATATTTTTTAAAAAACACTTTCTTTTCACACCCACAAATTGCAATTCTTTTTTAAAAAAATCTAAACACAAATAGTTTTGCAACAGTTGCTTGCTCAACAGGCATGAGGCCTGTGTTGAAATAATGCAGCTAGATTCAAAGTTAACAGTGTTCTTCTTAGCTTAATGCAAGGCAAGTACATAGATAGCATGTTAAGGGGAGCTGAATGCAGTGAAAGGCATATTTCTGACTGAAAATAGTTATATCATCTATCTATCTATCTATCTATCTATCTATCTATCTATCTATCTATCATCTATCTATCTATCTATCTATCTATCTATCTATTTATCTATCATCTATCTATCATCTATCTATATCATCTATCTATCATCTATCTATCTATCTATCTATCTCTCTCTCTCTCTCTCTCTCTCTCTATCTATCTATCTATCTATCATCTATCTATCTATCTATCTATCTATCTATCTATCTATCTATCATCTATCTATCTATCTATCATCTATCTATCTATCTATCTATCTATCTATCTATCTATCTATCTATCTATCATCTCTATCATCTACCTACCTACCTACCTACCAACTAACCATGAATGATAGACCTATGCAAAGCGAGGTTTCTTTCTGTGTAGGTGGACATATTTTAGAGGCCTTCTGCTCTTAATTGTCCTGCCTGGGATCAATGATAAGCTCCACAAGTTTCCAGTCAACAGGGAGACTGTCAATCACTTACACAGCCTTCAGGTAAAAAAATAAAAAGGTCTGCATACATTTCCAATAGAAGCCGTTGACATCACATGGAAAGCCATTACTAAACCTGTAGGCCAGACTCTCTGCTTTAAAACCAACAAGTTAAGGAATATGCAAAACCCTGAATCTGGAATTCCAGTATCCATTGAAGCAATGACCTAGAAAGAATTTTAATGGGAGCCCTCTCGAGGCATTCCGTAAACGAAGGAAGATGACATGGGGGCAGCCCTGTGGGGATAATTTCACTAGCTCTGCCCTTGCCCCTCTGCAAGTTGGAGGGTGAAGCTATGCTACTATATTCATGCAGGGTCCCTCTGCAATGCAGAACCCTGGAAAATCATACCTCTACCTTGTGACAGGAATCTACCTGAGTAGAAGCAGGGAGGGACAGAGGAAAAATTTGATCCCATTTCCAGTTAAAGGCAAATCTGCCTAACAGAAACGGTTATCCTTCAAAATGTGCACTTCTCCACATTTTGCAAAGCCATTTCTCCAAAAAATGTATATGGTAAATAAAGTGTGCATAGAAATGTAGCTTATTAGTGAAAAGAATATACAAAAATGAAACGTATTGCTACCCAACAAATTGCTTGCAAATGTGTGTGTATTGGGCAAAATGCCATACAAAACTATATGTATAAAAACGAATTTGCACTAAAATGTTGGTGAATTTTCATGAGGACTTTTTAAAATGAAAAACAACAACAACCCCCTCACAAAATAATGTAGAAAACAGAACCTAAGATGATGAATCAAAAATGGCTCACTGGGTGGGGTTTCCTGGCAGGTACATCACTATTGCATACAGGGAGGGAGACGTGCAAAACAGTGAGGAGAAAGAGGAGAGCACAAAATATGGTCTGATGCTCAACATCAAAAAAACAAAGATCATGGCCACTGGGCCCATCACCTCCTGGCAAATAGAAGGGGAAGAGATGGAGGCAGTGAGAGATTTTACTTTCTTGGGCTCCATGATCACTGCAGATGGTGACAGCAGCCACGAAATTAAAAGATGCCTGCTTCTTGGGAGAAAAGCAATGACAAACCTAGGCAGCACCTTAAAAAGCAGAGACATCACCTTGCCAACAAAGGTCCATATAGTTAAAGCTATGGCAGTGATGTATGGAAGTGAGAGCTTGCCAACAAAGGTCCATATAGTTAAAGCTATGGCAGTGATGTATGGAAGTGAGAGCTGGACCATAAAGAAGACTGATCGCCGAAGAATTGATGCTTTTGAATTATGGTGCTGGAGGAGACTCTTGGACTGCAAGAAGATCAAACCTCTCCATTCTTAAGGAAATCAGCCCTGAGTGCTCACTGGAAGGACAGATCCTGTAGCTGAGGCTCCAATACTTTGGCCACCTCATGAGAAGAGAAGACTCCCTGGAAAAGACCCTGATGTTGGGAAAGATGGAGGGCACAAGGAGAAGGGGATGACAGAGGACGAGATGGTTGGATAGTGTTCTTGAAGCTACCAGCATGAGTTTGACCAAACTGCGAGAGGCAGTGGAAGACAGGAGTGCCTCCCCTGGTCCATGGGGTCATGAAGAGTCAGACAACACTAAACGACTAAACAACAAGCTGGTTTGGGTTGCCCTGGGCATGAGAAAAAATGGTTGTTGTTGTTGTTAACTCCACCAGCAGGAGTGCTGGACGGGTTCTGCTGGTGTGTTTGCACCATCAAGATCTCTCCATGCCTCACCCCTCCCTCCCAGTGAGCCACAGTAACCCACCTGCCGGGAAGCTAGATTACTAGCTCCTTCCCACCCTACAAGTAGCTTCTGAGTACATCCCAACCCAGTTGCTTCATTGCAGTGTTTTGGTAAACTCACGTGCCCATTCATAATCAAGGGGAAGCTTCCTTAAGAAGATGCAAATGAACTGTAAAGGAACTGAAAGTGGTGTCAAACTGCGCAGGTGCCAGTTTGAGAACAAATTTCAGAAATTCTCCTGGCTCAGCAGGGATGGGACTTGGAGAAGATCAAGCCAGTGGAACCACAGAGGAATAGAGTGGAGAAATTATTATCATCATCCCTAAGGCCCCCTACCCCATCACACTGTTCTAGACTTCCTTGTCGGCTTCGGCATTACCAGACCACATACTTCTAAGCTACAGTTGACCTCATTTGAACCCGCAGCATAGCTTTGTCATTCCAGTATTTGATCAAGCCAAAAGGAGGGGAAAGACACACAAACAAAACTGGATTGTTCAGTTACATCTCCGGAATCTGAAATTTATTTCCCTTGCAGCATACTTTCCACATCAATATATCTGTATCACTTTTTAATTTGATTGACACCTGCGTTGGAAAGTTCGGCGCAAATGTTATACAGCATTCCTATCAGTGTCAGTTTGAGAATGGCGAGAGGGAGTATAAAACAACTTTGTAACAGCTTACAGTCTCACAACTCTGAAGCACACTCTAAAGATTTTATTTTATTTATCGCATTTATATCCCATCTGTCCTCCAAGGAACCCGAGGTGGCATACATGGTTCTATTTTATCCTTGCAACAATCCGGTGAGTTAGGTTAGGTTGAGAGACAGTGAGTGGCTCCAGGTCACCCAACGAGTTTCATGGCTGAGCATGGATTTGAACCCTGATCTCAGAGGTCCTAGTCTAACACAGAAATCACCACACCACTCTGCTTTCCCCTTTTTGAAAAATCTGGCTTTACCACCCCTTTAGGAAGCAATGATCAATTGGGATAAATTTACTCTGGTTCATAATTTAACCCAAGCCTACCTAATTCACCCATCCCCAAACAATACATAAACCAAAATTCACATATCCTTAGAAATTCACACTGAATAATGTGTACAATAATACCTCTGGTTGCGAATTCGCCGCTTCTGCGCATGTGCATGACGTCATTTTGCGCACCTGCGCATGTGCGAGTGGCGAAACCCTGAAGTAACCCTTTCCAGTACTTCCGGGTCGCTGCGGGATGCAACCTGAAAGAACGTATCATGAAGCAAACGTAACAAGAGGCATGACTCTATTAGGCAAGCTGCATATACGTATATATAACAAAAAATGACACGTACATTTGCAAAAATGCATACATTAAGTGAAATTGCATACAAAATTTGTGTACTGTATATCATAAAGAAATGCACACTAAAATGCAGATGAATTTAAATCAGAACTTTTTTTAAAATTGCAAAGCAGAAATGTGCCAAACTGGATTTAAGACTGGAAAAATTAGAAGCTGAAAAAAACTGAAAATGTCAGATTTATCCATTTCTAGTTGCAGGTTCTAGGAGTCTGTTGGAAGTGAAAGTCAATGTTCTCTTACACGAGGGAGGCTCAGTTGACATCCCTTGCCACTGACGCACACTCTGTGCTACTAGGGCTGTGTCCTCTAATCCATGGGTATGCAAACTAAGGCCTGGGGGGCCAGATCCAGCCCAATCACCTTCTAAATCTGGACCATGGACGGTCCGGGAATCAGTGTGTTTTTACATGAGTAGAATGTGTGTTTTTATTTAAAATGCATCTCTGGGTTATTTGTGGGGCATAGGAATTCATTCATTTCACCCCCCCCCCCCAATATAGTCGCCCCCCACAAGGTCTGAGGGACAGTGGACTGGCCCCCTGCTGAAAATGTTTGCTGACCCCTGCGTAATCCAAGTCCCACCTGCCTCATACCCAGTCATTTTTTTGCAGCCAGTGGAGGCTGACCCACTAGGGTGAACTGGGCACTGCCCCACCAACCTCTGTCTGCCCTCAAGCAGACCCCATTTCCCTGTCTCCTTCTGGATTAGCTGTAAGTATGGTGGCACTGCTTGTGAACTTAGTCTTAGTGCTGCCCTTGTAGAACTTAGCAGGGAGGACAATGCTAGAATTAGTTGGCTCTGCCTGACATTGGCTCTGGCGCCACCTGCTGTTGAGCTCCTTGCCTCCGACCCTACCAGTCCTGATGAGCACCGGGCACCATTGATTGTAGCCAGAATTCACAGTGGCCCTTTAAAAGCCAGACACAGCACTAGAAATGAATCCAAGCTAAACAAAATGAACCAGCAAGCTTCACAGTGGGTACAGTTTTGAAGCCAGAATCCCACCCACGTTCAGCCAGTGGTTTCCCACGTACAGTTCCCAACATTAAAGCCACCAGTCATCCTCACTTTAAGTCATCCTTGCACTGAAGTTTGAATATTTATCTCTCAGTGCCATTAGATGGATAATTATTTCTGGCACCCTTTTCTCGTCTTGCAATGCTGGCGGGTGAGTTGCAGAAAGCCTCGTGGCAGGAGAAAACTCCACCACCTTTCATTACCATGTGAGAAACCAGATAATGCCAGAGGCAAAACACTTAGTGGCAATTGGCGGGTCAGGCTGGCGCCAACACGGCTCATCTTGGGATGGCCCTGAAGTTTTAAATGCCTCAAAAGTTACAATAGTAAAATGTGTGGGTTTATTACACTGAGTAACCTTTAAAACTTGTCTCATTAAGCTCCATCTTCTCACCCTTCGGGCTCTCTGTGCTTCTGAAGATGAGGTTGGGGAGCTCAAAGGGAAGTGGGGAAATGGTTGGAAATGTCACCATTTCACCATCTTATCACAACATCATCACTACTGATAATTTCTTAAGACTGTAGTCCTATTTAGGCATTCTGCTTGTGTCTAAATCCTGCACGGAAACAAACAAGCAGGGATAAGCATGCTATGTTCTGCCACCTACTCCTATATTATTTTTCCCTATGCAATTGAGAGGGATGCGGGTGGCGCTGTGGGTTAAACCACACAGCCTAGGACTTGCCGATCAGAAGGTCAGCGGTTCAAATCCCCACGACGGGGTGAGCTCCCGTTGCTCGGTCCCTACTGCTGCCAACCTAGCAGTTCAAAAGCATGTCAAAGTGCAAGTAGATAAATAAGTACCGCTCCGGCGGGAAGGTAAACGCGTTTCTGTGTGCTGCTCTGGTTCACCAGAAGCAGCTTAGTCATGCTGGCCACATGACCTGGAAGCTGTAAACTGGCTCCCTTGGCCAAAAAAGCAAGATGAGCGCCGCAAACCCAGAGTCGGCCATGACTGGACCTAATGGTCAGGGGTCCCCTTTACCTTTACCTTTATGCAGTTTAGAATCCTGATCTCACAGGGTTTGAAAATGTGCAGGGACCTCTGTGAGTACGGCAACAAGCTCCTTCTTTCCGACTTTGCTCTCCATGAGTTGGAGCGCAATGCAGGTAGCAATGCATGAGGGTGGAGCTAGGAGTGCTGGAATGTTCTTATCAGAACAGAAACAGGAGTGGAAATTGCAAGCATTTGCTTATGTATGCCATGTCTCAAACAGAAATCAATCCAGCGAATGCAATCAGTAGTAGTTGCTTTCAGTCCTCAAATGACACATAATGACTCCCTCACCTATTTGCATCACATTTCCTTTGCACTGAAATGAACGGGGTGGAATAACATAATTATAATGAAATGAAATGTGTAAAACTCCACTACAGATGACAGCAAGACAAATAATGTATTTTTTTTTTGTCAGAAGCTGAATTGCAGTGGAAGGGAAACGCCGCTCCAAGCGATGAACACAGGTCATAAAAGAAATTTACGCCCTGTTGCAAGCCCAGGTGGAGCTTATAACACCGATTCCCATGTGAGCAGAATGGGTGTGTGTGCCCAAATGGGCTTGTAATAACAGCGGGTTAGGGCCAAACCACATGCGACTCAGGTTTTTGTTGTGGAGGTTGTGTGCAACTAAAAACCAGTCCTCCTGTCAGGGAAATATCTCCTTACTCACCCGATATAAGATATTCCACTTTCTCCTTCTTCAGCAGAGTTTGTCTTTTCATCCAGTGAAGTAAACAGCTCAAGTATATATATGAAACGAAGCTTTAATAGTAGAAAAATATTGACTGAGAGAAACAGAACATCTTGAGGCAAGTGACAGTTAGCCTCTTTTTAACTGACAACCTGAAGGGAGGGGCCAATTCTAGAGTACAGCAAAAAAGCTCCGCCCACTAGAGGCCAGCTATCAGCATTAGGTGTCAGTGCTTCTCCTGCAGTTTTGTCCTCAAGTGTAGGGTTTACTTCACTCCCCACCACCAACACATGTTGCCAGCATGAGGGCACTGATCTGGATTGGAACCCTAGTATGGGGAGACCAGGGTATTTTTAATGTAGATGCAGATCAGGGCAAGGTCCCATTCATTTTTATGGGACAAATTGGGCAATACAATTTGTAGATACAGGAAGATGAGCAATCTGGAGAGAGATCACAGAAAGGGCAAAGGATTAAATCCTCCTTATCCCCCCTCGGTATTAGAATATGGATCAAGTCCCCTAATTAGTAATTTGTGTGTATGGGGGGTGGAGGGGAAGGAGGAAATATTCCCCTTAAGTACAGAACTGTATGAGAACTATGGAGAGTTTGGCTTTCAATTACTGAGCAGAAAGTGTCTTATACCAAAGCTGTGTGAAGAAGCTCTCCTGTCCTGATCTACTCAATTAATTTGAGGAGCAGGGCTAATGTTTAATTAGGGCTTTTAAAATGTATGGTGTGGATGTAACCTAGCACAGTGGTGGCTAGAAACAATGGTCCATAGAAGGTCTGGAGGGAAACCTACACATTACACACACGCGTGTGTAACCAAGCTTGATGTTTCCTCTGCCCCCTTGTAACATTTAATTTGGATTTTCAGACATTTTCCCCTCCTGCCCACTTACCACCACCCGATGCAAATGGTCAACTTTGAGCAGAATGACAATCAAAACCAAGTCGAGATCCAACCTACTCCCAAGCAGTAGAATGCCACCACCAGCTCAGAAACCAAGTATGGGGGGTTGACAAGTCATGGATGGAGAGAACCAGACCCAATGATGTCATTAGGTACACAGCATGCACCCATCTGTATTCATTGAGCTATTTTCTGGTTGGTAGGCACTGAGTTTGCCCAGGTGAATCAAGATGGAATGCATGGGGTTGCCCATCCTTAGGAGAGAGACCCTGACACCAATACTGCTCTAAATATTTGGTTAAATTTGCCTCTCCTAACAAATCCATTCCCGAAGTTATCTAAGAAAGAAGAGACAGGAGGCATGCAGAAGGAGATGTGTGTCTTGTACAAAAACAGCGTAGGTGTGCGTGCAGTAAAAATGATGGAGCTGTTCATCTGGGAGATCTGGAGATGGCGAGTGAAAAGCAAAGGAAAACCCTATTGTCTCGTGTCCGGTGCATGCCCATTACTAACACAAGGGTGATATTGAATCAGAGGTATGGACAGACAAAGTGGAGAGATCTGCAAGTCCTGGAGGCTGGAGGAATCAGGAGGGGGGATTCGCACATCTGTGAATGCCACCTACGCTTGCCCATTCTGTAGGTTTTGCGTTTCCTCCAAACTAATTTGAACCAAGCACTGTGTCAGCTTGAATTATTCATGAGCCCAAGGGCTTTGACGAGCTTTTCTGGGGAGAGAGAGAGGGAGAGAAAGAAAAAGAGGGAGGGAGGGAGGAGGACTGTGTGTGTTGATATAAGATGTCAGTAACAGAGCAACCAGAGTTTAACATTACAAGGAGAGGCATGTGTTGGGAAGAGGAAGGCAGGGGACAAAGCAATCGCCCACTCAACCAATGTGATCTTGGAGTTTCCTAAAGATATCTCAAGCCTTTAATTATTTCTCATCATGTTCTAGAAAAAATTGACAGCTTACAATAATTTTAAAAAATGTGTTGTACAATGGGAGGCAGAGACATTTTCTTTTTTTGCTTTGCTTTGCATTATTCTTTTTAGTGGGGAAGGGAACAGAGCTCTTCTTTCTTAGATCGGTGAATCACACCAATGCTTCATCTAGCACAGGATTGTCTTCCGAAAAGTGGATAGAAAGATGCCTTGTTTCTTCCTCCCAGCATCCATGAAACAAAGACACATTGCCTCTGATGATGGGGGCTCAATTTGGATAGCTATGGTTAATATTCAGGGGTAGGTCTACCTTCCACTAATGTCTCCTAAACAAACTATCTAGTGGTCATCACCATGTGATGCTGTCAGGCTAGTGAGTCTGCTGTTGAACTCCAGCTTCCAGATGTTGTTTAACTCCAGCTCCCATCTGCCCCAGACAGCATGGCCAAAGGTCAGGGATGGTGTGACTTGTAGTTCAAAGCATCTGGAAGACCATAGGTTCTCCATCCCTTCTTTACAGCAACAAGTAGGGCTGCTGTGTATATTTCTATGCCTCTCATTCTGGATCTCTCCCAAGCAGACGAAGGCTGCATCAAGGGCTTCTCCTCTGGGCTTGTCCAGCTCATTGCTCAGTAGCATGCAGGACTTATGCGGGGTGTCAGTGAGGGAAGCGAGCCAGCAGGACTGGGACTGTCCTGCTGCTGTGAAGCAGGACCAACCTTTGACTTCTCTTAGAGTCTATGCTCACACTGTGACTCTTAGCCTCTGTCCTGGAAGGCTCTCCTTCTCCTGACACCCCTTGATCACTCAGACCCCTTCCTCCTCAGACCTCTCAGCTTGTCCCTTCTACAGACTGCTTTTCAGTCTTCAGCCAGTGTGGTGTAGTGGTTAAGAGTGGTAGACTTGTAATCTGGTGAACCGGGTTCATGTCTCCACTCCTCCACATGCAGCTGCTGGGTGACCTTGGGCTAGTCACACTTCTCTGAAGTCTCTCAGCCTCACTCACCTCACAGAGTGTTTGTTGTGGGGGAGGAAGGGAAAGGAGATTGTTAGCCGCTTTGAGACTCCTTAGGGTAGTGATAAAGTGGGGTATCAAATCCAAACTCCTCCTCCTCCTCCTCCCCCTCCTCCTCCTCCTCCTCCTCCTCCTCCTCCTCCTCCTCCTCCTCTTCTTCTTCTTCTTCTTCTTCTTCTTCTTCTTCTTCTTCTTCAGTGTCCCACCACCAGGATCCAGGATCTAAGTCATCTTCTTCTGTGCCCTAGGGGGCTCTTGGGTGGGCAGCTCCCACCACTCTTCCTCATCCAGCCTGTCCCTGACATCTGATCAATCAATGCAAAGATCAATAGTTACAGGCTGTATTGCACTCAGCACGCAAACCCAAATTCCACTGGATTTATAGAATTATATTAATAAATAGATATAACTGGGGTGTGCCAAGTCAAACTCTGCCTTTTTCTTCTTGAGCAAGAAGCCCTGAAAGGAAATGGATACAAAAGAGGAATTTAATAAAACAATGTGATTACTTTTCCCCAAAGCAATTTGCTGCCCTTCTTCCCCATTAAATCAACCTAATTACAGGCACACACATTAAATGAATATCACAATCATGTCAAATGCACCTGCGCTTGGACTTAAAAGTAATGTAACTGCTTTGAAATATTGCAAGTTACATCTTCATTACTCTTGAGCGTGGAGAATCCCAAATGGTTACAGGGGCTTTGCGTGTGTGCAAGAAATGCTTAGACAGCATCAGAAGCACACAGAAGGCATTCTGGCGGTGGAAGGATGTTCTCTGATGGTGGTGGATCTGCTAATGACAGCACAACTGCTGTGCACTTCAAGCAAGACATTTCCAAGTGTAGTTTGGACTTTTTCTGGCTATTTTAAAACTGATCATCGCATCTCTTTGGGTTCCCTGGTTTGATGTGGCAACCTAAGCTGATGTTAAGTGCATGAGAACCCAACTGCGCTTCACCACTGATTGGTTCATACATGCATATTCCTCAATGGATGACTGCATCATATGATGACTTGAATTTGGCAGTAAGACCCCTTCTGCACAATACATTTAAAGGAGTCCCCATATAATTCTGAACAGTCATGACTTCTGTCAAGGAATCCTGGGAACTGTAGCTTGTTAAGGATGAGAGCCATTAAGAGACTCCCATCCACTTGCCACACAGAGCGATAATTCTCATTAACAATCAATCCCTCTGGGAATTGTAGCTTTGGGAGGGGACTAGGGACCTCCTAACAATTCTCAGCACCTTTAACAAACTGCAGTTCCCAGGGTTCTTTGGGAAAGCCATAACCATTCAAAGCAGTATGAGACGGCTTTAAAAGGATAGGGCAGATGGAACCTAAGCTTGGGGGAGCTTTAAGAGTTTGTTCCATGTCTCCAGAATCAGTAAGTGAATTAGAAAGCAGTTATAAAGCAGACGTTGGGCTTTAAAATTCCATTGGCGCCCTGTGTGATACCAAAATTCAGTGCCCCCTGCTTCTTGTCTTCCATTGTTTGTCATTGTGGCTGTGCCCTCTGTGGTGCCCTCTTGGTTTGGTGCCCAGTGTGGGCAAACTGGTTGCACTCCCCTAAATCTGCCTCTGCAATTATACTTTGGATTCTGCACTTCCTGCCTCCTCATCCTGAAAATATATATATTTTATATGATAAAGGAAAAAGCAAGTACATACTATCTGAAATATAACAACAACAGCAACAACAAATTATAATTACACACACACACACATGAGAGAGAGAGAGAGAGAGAGAGAGAAGTAGATTACTACAAAGTAATACAAATGCGTATTTATAGGGTATAAGAAATTGAACAGGTTGATTATTCATATGTAGCATTAATTTCCACCACACTTCTGGTTCTGTTTGCCCTCTTATGGTGCACAAATAGTGAATACATTTCTCAGAAACTGCTATAAATACAGCTCTTTATACCCGTTCTCTAAAGTAATTGATGAAGTATCCATCTATCCCTGTGAAATAATTAGGCATGCTGCCACCATCCCCAAATTTTGTCATGTATTTGTGGTTCAAAAATGAAAGTACCAAAATGCATGTTGAAAAGAACAAAACACATCTTTTAGGATAATATGTATTTATAAATGCATACTTGAAGAGAAAAAGACATTTATAAATGCAGAAAACACATATTCAGATATTAACCATTAAAATACCTTTTTTAAAAAAAGTTTCTTAGGAGGAAAATAGCAGATGAAGGCAGAAATGGAAAATTGACTTTATAATGAACACACACAAACTAAAACAACCCAATTAATCTCTAGAATAAGCCACCACAGCCCATAAACCACAGAATGGGCAGTATCCAACTTTCTATGTGCAAGAGCCCTTCAGCAAGCAGATGGCAGAGTTTAAAGGCTGCACAACATGGGAATTCAATGCAACGGTTGTGCTACTGGAAGCTTGGGTGCAACAGCTGATTCTGTTGCCCAACCATATTTGATAATGTTCTTTTTCTTGTGCAACAGTTGCACGACAATCTTTGGTAGCATACTGGAGTTCGTTCCTTGTTTGTTTGTTTATTAAATTTATATACCGCCCTTCATCAAGAGATCCCTTTCACAACAACATTCAGCACACGGACTTCAACTTAGTGCTACATTGGAAACACTTCGATATTTGTATCACTGCACATCACCTTTAACCAATCTTTGCAATGGAGTCCGTTCACATATTAATTGCTTCGGGATGGTTCATGAGCAGCAATTCATAAATGAAATGAAATGAGATAAAATATTAAGCTGTGAATCATCAGGTGCTAAATAATTGAGTGATATGTATCAAAGTATGCGTGAACCAGTTCTATGACTTCAGCCAGCTTTTAGAGAATTTGTGCCATTACTGCGAGGAATGATCCGACAACCTGTGGAACTTGATGCCTATGTAGACCTGCATTCTGTACTCAACCTATGGGAATCCCACAAATAGGACACAAGCACAACCATGCTCTCTTTCTCATGTTTTCCCGCAGTGCAGGAAGAATGATATTGGGTGAAATTGATGTTTGCTGACCACTTAAAAAATTATCACCAAAATTACAGGAATTAACTCTGATATGCTGGAGGCTATTTCATTCTAAACCAGACGGGAGAACCTGTCCAAACACACTGTTGGACTACAACTCCCATCATCCATGAGCATCAACCAGGCTGGATAGGACTGATGAGAGTTGGAATCCAATAACATCTGGAGGGCCACATGTTCCCCACCCTTATTCTAAACGATTCTGCTTTTGGAAGGCCAGACCAAGGGTGAATTCTCATTATTAGGAATGGTTGCTTAAAGTTCACAAAGTGGAAGTTGTGTAATCAGTTTGTCTATAGCTTTCAGCCATGTTACGAGGTCCATTCCCAGTTCCAGTTGCTGAATGGCTTCAGATGGGCTTAATCCTTAGTCAAAGGTTACTGTTTGTTACTTTCTCATGTAATGCAAGTACCAGATGATAACAGTTATTGCCTGACTCTATGTTAAGGTTACCAGATTTTTTTCAATGAATCCAGGGACTCTTTTCAACTTCAATGGATTTTGTAAATCTGGGGACTGTCCTTGGGAAACGAGGATGTCTGGTAACCTTAGTAAAAGGTAAAGGGATCCCTGACCATTAGGTCTAGTCGCGAACGACTCTGGGGTTGCGGCACTCATCTCGCTTTACTGGCCGAGGGAGCCGGCGTACAGCTTCTGGGTCATGTGGCCAGCATGACTAAGCTGCTTCTGGCGAACCAGAACAGTGCACAGAAATGCCATTTACCTTTCCGCTGGAGCGGTACCTATTTATCTACTTGCACTTTCATGTGCTTTTGAACTGCTAGGT
This sequence comes from Podarcis gaigeae, assembly GCF_964106915.1. NCBI lineage: Eukaryota > Metazoa > Chordata > Lepidosauria > Squamata > Lacertidae > Podarcis > Podarcis gaigeae. Next base: position 15,867,755 of record NC_139692.1, on the reverse strand, counting down.
TGGCAGAAGGAGGGAGCAGGCAATGGGAGCTCACCCCATTGTGGGGATTTGAACCGCAACCTTCTGATTGGCAAGTCCTAGGCTCTGTGGTTTAGACCACAGCGCCACCTTCATCCCTCTGGTAACCTTACTCTATGTCTATATTATTTTATGTTTATTATTACATCTAAATGTCTAAAAACATATAAAAGTCTAAAAACCAAGTACACAAACATCATCGTATAAAACCTCCATGATTAAAACATGCAATAATCCCACTAAAATAACAGAGTAATTAAAACAGAAGATTTAGGTTGAGAGATCAAGAGAATGCCTGTGTAAACAGGTGCAACCTCAAAATGTCAATACAGACGGAGCCTCTTGTATTTCAGCTGGTAATGCATTCCATAACAGCAGTGCCACCAGGGAAAAGACCACCTCCGTGGCATCACTCCAAGCCAATAATCATTAGGCTCTTGCAAGACTAACTGGCCCATTAGTGAGGGTAATGCTCCTTTGAGATGGGCAGAGAGAGATTACAAGAGGAAGGGTTGTAGAGAGCTGCAGAACATGGGAGTGGGAGAGAGAAGTTGGGGTACTCTCCTGATGAAGAAGGGCTGGGGAACCTGTGGCTTCAGTTGTTGGGTTCCATCTCCCATCAGCCCCAGCTAGCATGGCCAATAATCAGGGAAGATGGGATTTGCCACCCAACAGTATCTGCAGGGCCACGTTTTCTGTATCTCTGTACTAAAGCACAATAAAGTGTTACTAGCATACAACTGTTTCCAACTGTGGTTCATAATACAGGGAGCACTGCTCAATTTCCTCACAGGAGTCCTTTTGGTGGTAACCCCACATCTGTGAAATTTCCTCTCATGAGATAAACATTTGGCTCAATATTAACTTTTTAATGGCCTTGAAAACCTATCTATTCTAAGATGACTTTAGCTGAGACACTGAGCTGAATTTCTGGGTGTAAATGGTTTTATATTACTTGCTGTCGTTAAATTGTTTCCTCTTCAAGTATTTAAGCTACTTTTATATCATTCTGTTGCTGGGTTGTGGAATGTTTTAAACTGCTGGTTCTTAAAATGACTTTGCACTTTATTGGAATGGGATATTATAGTTTTATGTTTTTTTGTTTGTATGCAAGTCACCTTGGGAGAGTCCCCCCCTTTTACTCTCAAAGGCTGAATAGACATATTTAAAAGAAACGAATGAAGCAGATTTCAATCATTTTGTGATGGAGCCAATCCTATGAGCAGGATCATGTTCCCAGTAAGGAAATAGCATTGTGCTGTTCCTAGTTCTTGGGGAACAGTAGAAACCCACCTGATTACCACTTTAAACAGTCATGGCTTCCTCCAAAGAACCCAGGGAGCTGTAGTTTGGTGCTGAGAGCTGTTGGGAGGCCCCTATTCACCATAGGTAAAGGTAAAGGTAAAGGTACCCCTGCCCGTATGGGCCAGTCGTGTCTGACTCTAGGGTTGTGCGCCCATCTCACTTAAGAGGCCGGGGGCCAGTGCTGTCCGGAGACACTTCTAGGTCACGTGGCCAGCGTGACGAAGCTGCTCTGGCGAGCCGGCACCAGCGCAGCACACGGAAACGCCGTTTACCTTCCCACTAGAAAGCGGTCCCTATTTATCTACTTGCACTTAGGGGTGCTTTCGAACTGCTAGGTGGGCAGGAGCTGGGACGGAAGATGGGAGCTCACCCCGCCGCGGGGATTCGAACCACCGACCATGCGATCGGCAAGCCCTAGGCGCTGAGGTTTTACCCACAGCGCCACCCGGGTCCCTATTCACCATACAATTCCTAATTTCCTGGGAAGAGGAATCCCCGCCAGGTAGAAGGGAATAGAGGTTCTCCTAACAACTTGCAGCAATCTTTGCTACAGTTCCCAGGAAGGAACTGCGAAATTCTTCGTGCCAAGCCATGGCTGTTTAAAGTGGTATGATACTACCACTTTAAACGCATAGTGAATATGGTGCCTAATATAAAAGAAGCAAAATAACTAACTTAGAACATTGGCCACAAACTTACCCAAACTGGAAAAAAGTGTGGTGAACTCTTTGTTTTGAATATGAATGGTTACTCGCTGTTTCTGGATCTGGAGAAAAACCTCAAGGGATGGGGTTCACTTGGAAGACTTCTATCACAGCAGAACTCTAGGATTTGGAGAGTTCCAAATCTCCTTCCTTTGAGGTTTCTAAGCAGAGGTTGGGTGGCCATCTGTCACGGATACTTTGGCTGAGATTCCTGCATCGCAGGGGATTGGACTAATGACCATTGGGGTCCCTTACAATTCTGCAATTCTATGATTCTATTATTTTACTACCCTACTACCACCCTAGCTGGTATGGGCTGCAAAGTGGCTCTTTTGCTCTGTTAAGCTCTGCTGCTGCCCACTGGGGGGTGGGTGGGTGTTGCATCGCTCAGTCACTAGGTACTTAGGCATGTAGGATTTCATTTTCTCTCAATGCTTTGATAAGTCCGGGATACCTCCAGACTGTCCCTATTGCCCAGTCAGCAAAGAGGACTGCCAGAAGAGTCAACAAGCTGAATTACATCTTTGTAAAATATCCCAATCAATTAGCTTCATAGCTTAATGGAATATTTTCTGTCTCTAGTCATTTATGTCTCCTCCTATTGATGACTAACTATTGCTTAAACAGGGATATGTGATTGTGACTATTTCTCCAGAGATGCAAAAAATATGATTTTGTCTGCTGATTGAGCTTATCTTGAGTTTTTTTTGGGGGCGGGGCTGTATAATATTATGTGAATGATTTTTTAAAAATGTTGTTGATGTCAGCTGCCTTGGATGTTTCACACTTGAAAAGGAAAGTCGGGATTAATAAAATAAAAATACATTCAACAGAATCCAGAGACCTTACCTGAGTTATTCTCCATAAGGGCTATTGTCTGAGTGCTATTGACTGAGAACAGATGTTCTGAACATATTACTCTGATTCTGGCCTAACTGCAATGGCTACCAATTAGATTTCCAGCTTGATTCAAATGCTGGTATTAACCTATAAAGCCTTAAGTAGCCCAGTTTCCCCAATACCTCAAGGACCACCTCTCCCTACATGAACCAGCCCAAATTCTATCATCTTCACCAGAGGTCCTTCTCTGTGTCCCTCACTCACATAAGAATGAGCCTTTTCGTTTGGGGAACGTTTTCCCCAGAAAAGCACCAGACACCATCATTGTCATACCTTTAGATGCCCTGTTAAGACATCTTTTAATTATTAAACACAGCCTTTTGGTAGTTAGGTTAGCCTCTAGTGCGGTGTTCATCTTTTGTGGGGCAGGATAGACGTTGCCATCCTTATTGTGCTGTTGGAAGAAGCACTTTATGAATTTTGCATTTTTTAAAAAATGTTCTGGTGTTTAATGGCTCTTTATCTGTTTGTATTTTATCTAATTACCAGTACATCAATTCATACTGTGTGTGTGTGTGTGTGTGTATAGACTAACAAATGTAACAAATAATAACGATAATAATAGATCACAGCCCACCCACTCAGTTTAGGGTCCCCTGCAGTTTATTCTAGATTTTCCCCTGCCATACGTACCATATCTCTGCAAGGGGGGGGGGCAGTAATATAATCAGGGCTTTTCCCCCCTGCCAGAACCTGTCAGAACTCAGTTCCAGCACCTCTCAGGTGGGCACCATTGCCATTCTAAGAGAATGAGGGAAGTGTTGATGCTGAGTTCCGGCACCTCTTTTTTTAGAAAAATAGCACTGAATATAATAGTAGCTGATCCTCCTCCTCTTCCAGGATCTCTAGATTGAACCATCAGTCATATGAGCTCTGATCAGCTGCCTCTTCTGTTGCCGTCAAACTAATTTATTATTATTATTAGCCATTTTTATTGGACCTTTTAACTCTCACAATTTGTTGAAGGTTACTGACTGGGTTCATGGCTGAATGGGAATTGGAAAATGGATCCTCTACATTCAAAACCAACATGCTTTTTTCTTCCTGCAATGCAATTCCTTCCGAAGGATATGAAGCCGAAAGAAATTGTCAGGACCATCCAAAGATATTTTACTGCTGGAGGTGAAGGACAAGGTGACACTGACACACACACACACACACACCACCACCACCACCACCACCACCACCATTCTAGACACATAAGCCAACCAGACTGGCAGCTGCATCTCACTTCAACATTCACAATGTGACAGCATCTGCTATCAAACTTCAGGATACTAGATCTGGTTCACAAGTTCGGGGCTAGCATCAAGGGATAGCATGGTTGAGCATTTGTCAAGGTCCTACATACCTACATGGGGCCCACTGTTAAGAGCCATTCCCCCTGAACCTGCACTTCCTCATCACCACTGTAACCTGCATGATCACCTGTGGCAAGAACAACACATTCTGCTTTGCCTGTTTACTGGCTGGGAAGGACCGCCACTCAGCAGCAGCGGACCACCTGCTTTGCATGCAGAAGGTCTCAGGTTCAATCCCCAGCATCTTCAGATAGGGCTGGGAGTGACCCTTGCCTGAAGCTGCCAGTCAGCAATGGTGAGTTAGAAGGACCAGGGTTTCCCAGAGTTTCTCTCCCTGGCAAGGAACCAGGTAGGAATAACGATGAGGAACAGCAACTGCAACACCTCGTAAGGAGGGTGGTTAGGCTGACACATTGAGAGGGGCATAGAAAGTGTCTTGCCCATGGGCCTTCCAAACCCTGGAACCACCAGGGGCCCTTCAACACCTCACCACCAGCCTCCAGAATCTGCTGCCTGAGGCTGTCACCTCACTCCACCTAATGATAATCTGGCCTTGAATAGTGCTGTGTTGGATTAGACCCAAGGGTCTATCTCAGGGTTTCCCAAACTTGGGTCTCCAGCTGTTTTTGCACTACAGTTCCCATCATCCCTGGCTAGCTAGGGATGGTGGGAGTTGTAGTCCAAAAATAGCTGGAGATCCAAGTTTGGGAAACCCTGGCCTATCTGGTTGAGTGCTGTACCAATCCCCACATCAATCCATCCTGGGAAGATCTTCACTCTCCACAAAATAATCATCCTTTTTTCCTGCTTCTTCCATGAGGAGCAAGGAATTCCAACCATCACCACACGTTGTTCAACCCAGTTGGAGTAGGAGTAACAAGGTGACCAAGGGGTAGAGACGGGCAGAAATTCAATTTGCATTGGAAAGTGAACTTACTGAATTCGCACTTTCCGAAATAGAAGAGTTGAAGGACAGCCACCCTTCAAAATTTGCACTTCTCCAAATTTTCCAGTGCAGTTCTCAGATCTAAGTAATGTGTACAAGAATGCACATACATAACATACAGAGATGCATTATGTTAGGGAGAATTGCTTTGCAAAAATGTGTGTATCAGGCAAAATTGCATACGAAAATATGCATATTAGGAAAAATTCATGCTAATATACTGATGAATTTTCACAAGGGTTTAAAAATTGGAAATTGATGTGGAAATGTGGAGAACTTAACTAATTTTTTTTTAAATGATAAACAGAGAGAACTTGAATTGACATATTTGTCCATCCCCGCTAGGGGGCCTTTCTCCATCCTCAAAGTACATGTAGGAAAGCTCTGTGTTTGCTCACAAAGGCTGCAGAGCTCTTTGCATCCAGCTTCTAGCTGGGGAGCTATTCTGGGAACAGTCATGTGAGCACACAATACCATGAAGCTCTGAAAAGCGTAGGATAGTGCTGGCTGGAGCCACTCATTCTTGTTTGCCCACATATTCTGATAATGAAAGGTCTGCTGCTTTCGGGGAAGGGAACATTGTTCAGTGACAGAGCCCAGGCTTTGGCTGCTTGTCCTTAATCCATGATTTCACTGTTCAGAAACATCTTGAGTAGAAAGGATGGAGAGCTGCTAGATGGACCAATGGTCTGACTCAGTTTAAGGAGCTCTGTGGTCCTATTTATTTACGCACATACCTCCCTCTCATAAAATATCAGGGCTGTGTGCAGTGACAGAAAAGCATTAAAGAACCATTAAAAATTGTGCAAAACAATCATTAAAATGGATGGCTTCTCAAGAGAATTTTAAACAGCTGCATGGACTTGTTGGCATAAAAAAAAATCTACAAGACATCACTGAAAGTCAGAAGCAAGAATGTTTTTTTGAATTTCTGCTGGAAGAATGCTTCCATGGCATTGAACCAGCAACACGAAATGGCTCTCTTTTGGGTGAGGACAAAGAGGTCTCTGTAACAAAAGATGATACTGGGATGATATCAGTGATTGAGGTGGGGTATAAAGGCCCATCATCCCTGACCACTGGTCCTGTTAGCTGGGGATAATGGGAGTTGTAGGCCAAAACATCTGGAGGGCCGAAGGTTGGGGATGCCTGCCTTAAGGTATCCTGGACCCAAGGATCCTTGGCTTGGTAGCATATGGGCAGCCAGTGCAGATGTTTCAACAGAGGTATCATATGCTATCCAACCATCTACCCCATTAGCAGTCCAGCCACTATATATTCTGCACTAGCTGAAGCTTCAGGGCCAGGCTTAAGAGAAGCTCAACACAGAGTACATTGCAGCAATTTAGCTGCTTTACAATTGATAGGGTTTTTCCCCACGAACCATGGAGGTCCATGACCATCACTCACCAGGTCATGACCTGGACTTGATGGCTTTTATTACTGTACATGCTAGATAGCAGCCTTGTATACTCAATTGCTTGCAGATATCCACTGTGCATTCAATTATCCAGCGTGCATTCAGTAAAATTTCTTCTTTGGTTTGCTCAGGGTTTCCCCCTCACATGTGGTTACAAGCAAAGAGCAAATGCATGAGACTTGGATGAGAGAAGACAGGGGAAAGCAACAAGGTGCCAACAATTGATTAATGTAATGATATATTGCCACTCAAAGGCCATTTGTTTAAAGCCCCAGCCCCATCTTTCCATTGCAGAATTACCTTTGCTGTTACTTCAAATGACTACATTGCTGATTAGGTATTGAAAAATCTTGATGTGTATTATACCACTTTAAAATCTTATTTGCAAAATGACTTTCCTTAATATGGCAAGTTGTATTGATGTGGGCTTTGTGTTTCCTGGCGATACACGCCATCCATATTTATCAGAGCCAAACAACAAGCTTTCTGGTCCGCTCAGCCTAATGTTTCTACTTGTTTATGCCAGTGAGACTTTTGTGTGGAAGAGGGGGGTGGGAAATCTGAATTAGGCACCAAGATTAATTTGATTCTGTGTTCAAAATAATTCATGCAAACTGGAGGAAATTCATATTTACATATTGCATAAGTGATTCTGGTTCAAATGCTTTCTTTAGCCTGAGATAAAACTGTCTGTTCAAACACTGAGCTTTGTTTCTACTCACCTGACCACAGAACCTGCTTCACCCTTTAGCTAAGCATATCACCCAAGCAAGCAGTGTGGCTATGTAGGTAGGAGGCACAGAACTTGGAGGTTAACTGGGAGCAGGTTCTGTTGGGCATGCAACAATGTGGAACTCCTGATGACATCATTTGGGGCACACAGCAGAACCTGATTTGGGCGTGGAATAAGCTGAACCACTTTCTGAAGTTTGAGGAAGACAGATCTGTTCCCCTAATCAGATTTGCATCTGCTTGGGAGAATTTCTCCCATCATTTCAACAGTGATTATAAAAGAGGCATCAGATATCATGTCATATATTAGCTGTGAAAATAATTACGTAGTGCTTTCTTGTAAGTATAACAGAGCATGCTTTCAAGGCAATAAAACACTCAATAACAGCTTGCTCAGGGGCTTAGCAAGGGCAATAGGTCAAGCCGAGTGGCACTTCAATTTCCTCTTGCCTCTGTGGAATTATCAACCATTGTTTCCCATGCCAAATGCAGTTGGCCCTCAGAGAAGCTTTACACTGACAAGGAAACTTCACTCACCGCATGGTTCCTGTCTTTGTCACTGCAGTTGTGCTAACATGTAGGACGTGCCCCCCCCCAATGTTGCTTGCATGCTGGCATCCGTAATGTATAAATCAGGTCTCTGTCTGGAGTATTTCTATGCAAATATATTCAAAGTTCAATTTAGAAGTGATAACAAAGCTGTTTTCCTTTTTATCTATTTTTTAATGATATGGACTCTACAACCAATGTGCATAAAACAAAGGAACACAGTTTGCTTAACATGCTCCCCCCTCCCGCTTCTAATTTTCACAGAAAATTTGCTGAAGGAAAAAAAAAGGGGGGGGGGGTCACTTCTCCAATTGTCAAAAGCCTTAAAAGCTATCAGCTTCGGTTACCTTTTGATTTGCTGCATATAACATCACATCACCAATAGGATATCTCCACCACCAGTCACAAATATGGGTTTCTAAATCTCTCCCCCGCAGTCTACTTCTTTTAAATAAATAAATAAACAAACCAACTAACATACATGCATACATTTAAAACGAATGCTTTAACATTAACTTATGTTCCTGGATCTGCCCCAGAAATATCATCAACTCTACTAGAGCTTTTTTGTTTTTTGAGTACTAGAGCTAATCATCATGATAATTTCAAAACACGAGAACTTGGGAGAATCCCAATGAAACTGATTATGCATTATTATGCCCAAACCACTTATGAAATTTTTAATTATACTGTTTTCAGCTTCCCACTTCTCCTCCCAGGGGTTGGACATCTTTTTGGGGTGACCAGCATTCTACAGGTCCACATTACTAGTGAGGAATGCATTAACACTCTATTCCACCTTTCTTCCATCATGGAACCCAAGCTAGCATGCATGTGGTTTCCAGGTGATTGAGGCGTCAACCAGATCCAGACCAGCTCAGCTTGAGCTAAGTGAAGACCTCACATGCCTCCAGACCAGCCTTCCCCAACCTGGTGTCCTCTGGATGTTTTATACTACAACTCCCATCAGCCTCAGCCAGCATGGTTGATGGTCAAGGATGATGGGAGCTGAAGTCCAAAAACATCTAGAACATCATCAGCTTGGAGAAAGCTGCTTCAGAAGAATGGAACCACAATGCTGAAAGGTGGTATACCTTCAAACATCAGATGCTGGAGACAAACATCAAGTGAGAAAGGCTACCTGCTTTATGCATTGTGAGCTTCTTGTGTATCAGCGACAGAACACTCTTCAAAGTTAGATGGATCTTTGATCCAGAAAGTTCTGATGACAATAGATTCTCTTTGTTATTGGTAGACTATCCCATGAATTCCATTCACCCAACATCTTATTTCATTGGTTATCTGTATGCAAACATGCACAGCAGATTTTATTTTTTAATGTAACAAAAACCTGAACAGGAGAAGTAGGGAGTACAAAAACCCTCTCCGTTTTTTTTGTTTTTTTTTTTTTTGCAAACTGTAATGGTCAATCACCTAACAGGCTACCTGATGTTGCACACCGCTCACTAAATCCTGCACTTCATTTCTCAAGCAAGCAATGAAAAGGAAGGAAGGGGTAGTTATTGAGTAATTATTTCCAAATCATTGTGTATAACCAGGAACACAGGAAACTGCCTTACCAGACCATTGGTCCATCTATTGGCAGTGGCTCCCAGGGTTTGTTTGTTTGTATTATTTCATAAAATTTATGCACCACTTGATTGTAAAAAAAGCAAACCCCACCTCAAAGCGGTTTACAAAAATATAAAATCATAAAAGCAGGAAAATTTGACAATAAGTAAAACATAGTAAAGGTAAAGGGACCCCTGACCATTAGGTCCAGTTGTGACCGACTCTGGGGTTGCGGCGCTCATCTCGCTTTATTGGCCGAGGGAGCCGGCATACAGCTTCTGGGTCATGTGGCCAGCATGACTAAGCCACTTCTGGCGAACCAGAGCAGTGCACAGAAACACCGTTTACCTTACCACCGGAGTGATACTTATTTATCTACTTGCACTTTGATGTGCTTTCAAACTGCTAGGTTGGCAGGAGCAGGGACCAAGCAATGGGAGCTCACCCCGTCGCGGGGATTCGAACCACCGACCTTCTGATCGGCAAGTCCTAGGCTCTGTGGTTTAACCCACAGCGCCACCCGCGTCCCCAAGTAAAACATACGGGAAGCTAAAATGCTAAAACAGATTAGAATTCACACCAGCATTTCTAAGCATCTGGGTAGGGTCATCTAGACAAGAGCATTTTTAGCAGGAAAATACAGTGAAGGCGCCTGCTTGATATCAATAGGCAGGGAGTTCCAAAGTGCAGGTGCTGCCACACCAATGACTGAGTTCTTACAAATGTGGATCAGGTATTAGGTGATGTATGGAAGTGAGCTGGACCATAAAGAAGGCGGATGGCCGAAGAATTGACGCTTTTGAATTATGGTCTGGAGGAGACTCTTGAGAGTGTTATGGACTGCAAGAAGATCAAACCTATCCATTCTGAAGGAAATCAGCCCTGGGTCCTCACTGGAAGGACAGATCGTGAAGCTGAGGCTCCAATACTTTAGCCACCTCAAGAAGAGAAGGCTTCCTGGAAAAGACCTGATGTTGGGAAAGATTGAGGGCACAAGGAGAAGGGGCCAACAGAGGATGAGATGGTTGACTAGTGTTCTCGAAGCTACTAGCATGAGTTTGACCAAACTGTGGGAGGCAGTGGAAGACAGGAGTGCCTGGTGTGCTCTGGCCCATAGGGTCACGAAGAGTCGGACACGACTAAACAACAACAACAACAACAACAATTAGGTGGCACCTGCAGTAGTTTCAATTCCACCAGTTAAGGTGGTTGAGTGGGCACATGTGGGGTAAGGTGATTTTGCAGGAAAAATAGTCCCAAGTTACTGTATACTAATAGCAACACCTTGAACCTGGCCCAATAGCAGATTGGCAACCAGTGCAGATCTCTGAGTGTAGGTGTTATCTGCTGACAAGGCATCACTCCTGACAGCAGGATTGAAGCAGGCTTCTCTCCCGGTCCTGCTCAGAGATGCCAGGGTTCAATAACCAGGGACCTTTTGCACGCATAACAGATGCTCTTCCCCTGAGCTATGGCCCTTCATTGGAATACTCAGTAACTACTGGAAAGCCATGTGAGATTAATATGTTTGGAGATCTGTCAAACCCTGAATCTGAACATCTTCCTGTAGCTGTGTTAGCCATGTGTATGTTGGCCAGCTTTTAATGGATGGAGTTCAACTGATGTGGCAAGAGGGCCGAGAGTGCAACAGGACCTTTTTAAATCTTGATGTTTATGTCTGCTTCCAGTGCTGACATTAATATTTTTTATTTGTGACCCACTCCAAGTCTGCGGAGTAGGGCAGAAAAATGGCTGAAGTAAATAAAATGATTGGTGCCACTTTTAGTTAATTTCTTCTCGAGGAGGAGGTTTCCATGCCTCATTGCTTCAGTTGCTCTTTTCAGTGCAATTTATGAGTATTGGCCCCAGATCACCACCCAAAGTACTGCCAGTTTTCTGCACATTTTCAAGGATGCAAATAGTTCTCAAAACCCACTAAGTTCTAATCAGAGTAAGGTAAAGGTAAAGGGACACCTGACCATTAGGTTCAGTCGTGACCGACTCTGGGGTTGCGGCGCTCATCTCGCTTTATTGGACGAGGGAGCCGGCATGCAGCTTCCGGGTCATGTGGCCAGCATGACTAAGCTGCTTCTGGCGAACCAGAGCAGTGCACAGAAACACCATTAACCTTCCCGCTGGAGTGGTACCTATTTATCTACTTGCACTTTGATGTGCTTTCGAACTGCTAGGTTGGCAGGTGCTGGGACCAAGCAACGGGAGCTCACCCCGTCGCAGGGATTCGAACCGCCGACCTTCTGATCGGCAAGTCCTAGGCTCTGTGGTTTAACCCACAGCGCCACCTGTGTCCCGATAACTGCGTCTACTCAGATTAGACACATGGAAATTAATGAGCCTAAGTTATTAACTTAAATTGTTGTTAGACTAGCATTGTTTGACCAATGAGATACTGGAAGCTAGTGTAATGACTTGCATACCTTAGAAAGGGTGAGGATGATAGATTTGTAGGGGATAAAAGGAACAGGGGTAAGAACAAGAGGTGGTTTTCAGACCTCCCTATTCTGGGACTGGATTCCCATCACCCATAGATGGTATGTTGCTTTGTTGTTGATTGTAACTATAATGTATTTGATTTGATAGAATACAGGTAAAAAAGGTAAAGATAAAGGACCCCTAGACAGTTAAGTCCAGTCAAAGATGACCATGGGGTTGCGGTGCTCATCTCGCTTTCAGGCCGGGGGAGCCAGCGTTTATCCACAGACAGCTTTCTGGGTCATGTGGCCAGCATGACTAAACCGCTTCTGGCGCAATGGAACACTGTGACGGAAACCAGAGTGCACAGAAACACTGTTTACTTTCCTGCTGCAGTGGTTCCTGGCATGCTTTCGAACTGCTAGGTTGGCAGAAGCTGGGACAGAGCAACGGGAGCTCACCACCATTGCATGGATTTGAGCTGCTGACCTTCTGATCGGCAACCTCAAGAGGCTCAGTGGTTTAGACCACAGCACCACCCACTGTATTTCTGTACTTCATTATTCTTCATTATGAAAACACTTTTTATAATCTATTTCTTGTGTCTGAGGAGAAGTGAGACCCATGCAGTGAAGTTGAGGGAACATTTTGCAGGAAAAAATATAAATTGGATGAAAACCCTCAACTTTAGTTCTTAAATCAGATTAGTCCTTAAAGTAGAATCCTGCATAAGACCTACTCTTCAAGAATGACTAGAAGCATCATAATACCTTACAGTGCTTTCATTACCCTTCCTCTCTAGGTATGTCAGAGCAGCTGGCATATCAGAACTGGTAGAAAGCATAAGACCTTTCAAAGGCCTCAGAACCTGGGATTGAGTAGAACTACTAAGCAGGAACATAGAGTTGATACATGATGGGAGGAAGTAATCTGCTTATTCAGGAGCAACAGGAGAGTTGCCATTGACCCAACACTGTCCCCAGGTTTCTTTGGGCTTCTTATGTCATTTCTTGTATAAACTGGCCAATAGGAACAAACTATGGAGGTGGGACTTGCTTGGGAAGGAGTCCCAGATCTGCAGATTGATGTGTTTCTGGCCTATCACATGGTCTATCACATCCCTGGAGAAGGCAGGTGTGACTCAAGGATGCCATGGTCAATGGTATTGAAAGGAGGTCACACTCTCCCTGACTAATCTCCCTGTAAATCATTCACCAAGCAGACCAAGGTTCATTCTGTTCCAAAGCCAAGTTAGAAACCAAACTCAAAGCTGTCAGTTTTGGTTTCTCTCCATTTCCATCCCATCCAACATTTCTCTGATGAAAATAGGGGTGTCCTATTCAATAATAATAATAATTTTATTATTTATACCCTGCCCATCTGACTGGGTTGCCCCAACCACTCTGGGCAGCTTCCAATATATAAAAAACATAATAAAACATTAAACATTAAAAAAAACCCGTTCCCTATACAAGGCTGCCTTCACATGTCTTCTAAAGGTTGTACAGTGGTACCCCTGGGTATTGTACACATCTGGTTGTGTATCCTTTAGGATGCGAACGTGGTAAACCCGGAAGTATTTTTCTGGGTTTCACCACGCTTGCATGTGCAGAAGCACTCTACTGCACCGCACGCATATGCATCAGTGGTCTACCGTGTTGCACGCATGTGCAGAAGCGGTCCCTCTGGTTGCAGGAACCTCAGGATCTGACCGGAGTTGCAGAACGGATCCTATCCGCAACGGAGGTACTACTGTATAGTTATTTATCTCCTTGGCTTGATGGTCACATAACTCCATACCCTCCAACATTTCTCCAATGAAAATGGGGACTTCCTAAGGAGAAATGTGATATTCAGGGATCAAATCAGAAACCGGGAGGGCTTCTGTAAATCTGGGACTATCCCTGGAAAACAGAGGCACTTGGAGGGTCTGCATTTTGCATTTTTCAGTCTTCAATCCCATTCTCCCATATTTCCACATCAATCTTCAATTCTTCTTTTTAAAAAGGTCCTTATGAAAATTCACCAGTCTTTTAGTGCAAATTTCTCCCAACAATCACATTTTTAAATGCAGTTTCGCCTAATACACACACTTTTGCTAAGCAATTTCCCCTAATATAATAAATATTTTTATTATGTTCTCTCTCTCTCTCTCTCTCTCTCTCTCTCTCTCTCTCTCTCTCAAATTTTCACTGATGTAGGCTTTTTAAAATGCACAACTATCAAAGTATATGTACTTTTTTACACACTACTTGGCTGGGCAAACTACTTTGCAAAATTAGATGAAATGTGGTTTTGAAGGCTGGCTGTGTCTCGGTTTGCATGTTGTTATGGGAAGTGAGAATTAAAGAGGTTTCCCTTTAAATGCAAACTGAAGTGAATTTCTGCCCCAGCACAGTTCCCTACCCTTGCATGCCCTTGCATCAACCTTCCTCTTAGATATGGGGGGAAAAATAACTTGCTTCTTCCAGCCCTCCCACCCATCCAAAAATCTAGCTGGAGCTGGAAGTGGCAGCAAAGAAAGCCAGAAGGGGTCTGCTAAGACTGCCGAACACCCAGATGACGGCTAAAAACAAACCCTGTTTCCATGGCAACCCTGACTCAGGCCTCTTTAATTGTTACATTTAATTTCTATCAAAAAGTGACCTGAAAATGGAAAGCATTTTTGCCTGCAATTACAAGGTCTGAGGGTGGCGGAACCACTAAGCTGGAATAGAAGGGCCTTCTTGATTATCCTCGGATTATAAAGTAACTTTTGACATCCTCCACCAGAGATTTTATTATCTCCCCATCCTCCACCCACCCCCCAGGAAGGAATACACATAAGAAGGAAGCTGTCACTTCAAGAAGGAAAAAGGAAAAATCCATGCATTAAGGATACCAGATCCTCTTTTCTCCTGCTGTCAAATTCTACATCATTTCCCCGCCTTCCCAATTCAACATCTGACGTGGTGCCCCCAAACATACATTTCTGGGAGCTGTGAGAACATGGCCCTGAAAAAGCATGACTTTTGGGCTCTGTGGTGTCAGTGAGTGCCAGTGTGGTGTAGTGGTTAAGAGCGGTAGATTCGTAATCTGGGGAACTGGGTTTGTGTCTCCGCTCCTCCACATGCAGCTGTTGGGTGACCTTGGGCCAGTTACACTTCTTTGAAGTCTCTCAGCCCCACTCACCTCACAGAGTGTTTGTTGTGGGGGAGGAAGGGAAAGGAGAATGTTAGCTGCTTTGAGACTCCTTAAGGTAGTGATAAAGCGGGATATCAAATCCAAACTCTTCTTCTGTGATTTTGTGCAGGTCATGTGATTTGCATGGGAACATGGAAGGGAAGATGTGTGTCCTGCTTTTGAGACTCAACATGTTGGAGAGTATGCTCTAAGTGACATCACCATCATAATTATTGATTGAATTTTTATACCTCTCTTCATCCAAAGATCCCAGGACGGTTCACAACAGGAAAATACAAAATGAGAATACAAAATACATAATAAAACAAATACAGATCAATAAGCCCATCCCTCTGCACACACACATTTTAAAAAAACAAATAATGTTACCTGGTTGAAGAGAAATGTTTTTGCCTGGTGCCTAATATATATATATATGTATATATATATATATATATATATATATATATATATATATATATATATATGGTGCCAGGCAACCCACCTTGGGGAAAGCATTCTACAAATGGGGAGCCACCACAGAACAGGCCCATTCTTGTGTTGCCGTGGAGAAGCTACCTGAAGAAGGTCCTCATGATTATAGGTCTAAACAGTGGCAGGCAGCCTTTCAAGTAACGTGGTCCTGAGTGGTTCACCACACAAGCTGCTGATAGATTCTGTTTTTTAAAAAAATATATTTATTGAAATTTCAAAGATTATACGAAAAAAAACAGTAATAAAAACAAAACACAAACACCAAAAAATAAAAAACAAAATACAAAACTAAAAACTATTTAAAAACAAGTAAAGTTTCATTCCCTTATTTTCTTATAACTTACTTCCCCGACCTCCTCATACCTCCCCTTTTTGTATTCCAATTTCTAATTATTAATTCAGCAAATCCTCTCCCTTAATTTTCATTTAATTTTCAACCTTTCTTTTCTTTTTACTTAATCATTACAGCTGAAAAACCCCTTAAAGCTGCTGATAGATTCTGGAAAGCCCTGATTCCATTTTTTGCTGGCTTTGGTCAACACTGAGCACCAAATTCAGGTGGTCCTAGATTTGGAGGCATCCCTAATCCAGGTCCTTATATACTGCAAAGGAGAATCCCTTGCACTATACATTTTGAGGCAGTATCATAACACTTTGCTGGTTTCCCTCCAAAGAATCCTGGAAACTGCAGCTTGTTCAGGGTGCTGAGAGAAGTTAGGAGGCCCTCTTTCCCCTCACAGAGCTACAGTTCCCAAAATGTCCTTGGGCAAGGGATTGATTGTTAAACTGCTCTATGAATTGTATCTCTGTGATGAGGATTGGGGGTCTCTTCTTAACACCCTTCATAAAGTACAGCTCCCAGGAATATATGGGGAAAACCATGATGTCTTGAAATGGTATGATATGGTTTTAAATGTATTATGCAGAGGGGGCCTTAGAAGCTGCTGTTGTTCCTTAAAAGAAGAAAAGAAAAGAAATTGCAAGCATGCCTTTAAATTACATGAAACCACATAGTATTAAACTGGCATCCACAGATATCAAACTTTCCAAATAAACCCAGGGTCTGTTAATATGTGCTTTGAACAGAAGGCTTTTATGGAGGAAAGCAAGACACATCACAGAAGCAGCTAAGTTTCTTTCTTCCATGCTTTCTCCTCTGTAACAAGCTGAGTCTTAGAATTCCGATGATGGGGGAAGAGCTGCCACACTAAGGAATCCCCTAGGGCAGTGGGTTTCAACCAGTGTGCCTTGAATGATGGTCAGGGGTGCCACGGGCAACACTGGCCTCTGTCCCTCTTTCCTTCCCTCCATCCTCTGATGCCCTCTCGCATCTCTGCCTCCCAAAGGCGTGCAGAGCTGTTTGCCGCAGCAGCCCTGGCTACACGCTCCCCAGGTGAATGGTGCCTCTGGGGCTGGCCAGGGAGTGCTTCTCAGCCCTGTCTGGGGCAGTGTGAACAGACACCTCTCTTTGGGTTGGGGGGCAGCTCAGAGCCCAGGGGTGGCAGCTGCAACTCCCCAGAGGACTCCCAAGAAGAGGGGAGAAGACATGAGGCTGAGGGAACCCTCCACATGGGAGGGTCGAGGGGCTGTCAGCTCTGCAGGCAAGGGGTGACATAACTGGGCTTCTGAGCCCCACAGATGTGCCACAGGAAGAATGTAGTCGGTCAAGGGAGCCATGGACCCCCAAAAGTTGAAAGCCTCTGCCCTAGGGGTATCCATGTTGGTCTGTTGTGGAAAAACAGCAAACACACCTGTGACACTTTAACAACTAACCACAACTAACATTATCAGTTGCATATTGTATCACAATCCAGCCATGTTCCCTTACATTATTTTCACTTAGAATTTTTTTTAAGGAACTTTATACTTCTGGAATATGAGTTATATGAGAGGAGTGGAGGACAGGATTATAGCTGAACTCCCTTTCAGACTTTACTAAGCAAATGAAATTGCAGAATCATATCACCAGTGAAAAGGGGGATATGAAATTTAATTGGGTCGCCTGATCCTTTGCAAGGACACAATCACTATCACTTACCTGTTCCAAAGAGGGCCTTGACACCTGTGAAATGGATTGATTTACGAACCCTATGAAACTATCAATGCATGTAATAAACCTATACAACCCTGTCTCCAAATTTATTTGGCTGTATTTTAGAACCTCGCTGACATTCGGCAGAATGTAGTGCATTAAATTACTTCGCTTACAGATAGTGGGCCCTTTAACATAAGGCCCTTTTGCTTCGGATGGGATGGGCTAGCCTCTTAGAGCAGCTCCAGCTAGCACATTTGGTGGCATTGTAAGAAGCAGGACTGGAGGCTGCATAACACACGTTGTAGGAGCTTGCAAAGCCCAGTTGCCATGCATAGTTTGGACATAAAGGAATGGTGGGAGAAACCAGCTGGGGAACCACTAAAAGAAGAAGCCTCAAAGTCCGAAGGAGTGCTGATGGGACAATGGTGAGTGGTCACAGGGAGAAGAGGGAGAAGATTGGGAAGGAGTGGTGTTGGAAGCTGAAGAGGTAACAGGGCTTAGTGAGCTGGGAGAGTCTGTGGCAGAGAGAAAGCCAGAATCAGAGGCAGAAGCTGAAGAAGGAGCATGGGAGGAGGAAGGCCAAGAGCTAAAGATGAGCCAGGCTGGTGAAGAGTTGTGGTTGCCTCCCCTCTCCTTCTGTGACAAGGTTCTCTCCCCACTTGTCTCCCAGAAGCAGAAGGGTCATGAAAAGGTTGGAAGAGAGGTTGGCTTCATACAGATGCAGTGTCTGATTGCTTAGGGGGGGGGCCCTGGATAGAGGGGAACTTACTGATGGCTGTGAGGAGGTGGGGACTTTTGGTCTCAGCAGCTGATTTTCATGGAGTAAGACCACTGGGAACGAGCTGCTCTGCTCATTAGGCCTGACACCCAACCAAGTCTGTGGAGGCTTGTGTTTTTGCTAATAAATAACTCCAACTTGGAACAGTGTGATTTACTTTCGGTTTGGAGGAATGAGGAGAATGCTGTGAATACAGTGTGCAATGTAGAGCCTCTAGGGAGATTTATGCTTTAAGCTGAATTGCTGTAAACCTACGCCCACTTACTTGGTCATAAGTCTCAGTAGGCTTTACTTCTGGGCAGACATGTTCAGGACTGTGTTATAAGCCTGTCTATTTTTACACAGATCCGCATCATAACTGGTGCAGCCATATGTGATCTCACATGCAGTCCGGGCACACGATGACCAATCCTCTCTATTATTAATTAATTGTAAGATTTATATCCTGTCCTTCATCAACAATGGTCACAGGGAAGGTCACCCAAAGAAATGCAATACATAAAATAGGGTTGTATCCAGTGCTAGTCTTACTCAAGGTAGACCCACTGAAATTAATGGACCTGACCAAATTATGATCTTCAACATCCAGTAGAGCAAAATCGAAAACACATCTCCCCCATCTCTGTAGAACAAGGCACACAATCAGGCATGAATATGCTTAACACATGTGCAGCTGTAGGTCTAGTCTCCACATGTTTTAGTTTACTCCATCTTTTTACTTTTAAATTCCTCACATGTACAGTTATTCACACAAACAGCTGGACATGTGAACAGCTCACATTACTGGATCAAGGTTTGTGGCTTTCATATCACCTCCAGCCCAACTTTTCTGCTGTTTGGCATAATATAGATTCTTCTGTCACCCCCTTCTCTCCCAAAGAAAAGTGTCTGTAGCCAGTTGCTAATCTCCAACACCATCCAGTCTCCTGTGGCCTGACCTACATGGAGCACAGACAAATCCACAGCTGCCCATTTGATCTTTAATTATAGAACAAGTTTCGTGTGTGTGTGTGTGTGTGTGTGTGAGAGAGAGAGAGAGAGAGAGAGAGAGAGGAAAGAAAGAAAAAGAAAAGGAAAAAGAAGGGGAAAAATAGCAATTTGCTCAACTTTGTAATTAGAGCCAGTGATTAGTGAATCTTTTTTAACACGGCCATGAAGTTTTCCTTTTCAAATGAAAAAATAAATCGAAGGAGAGGAGTAAAAAGTGGGCCGCTAAATGAGCTCAAAGACTAGAATTAAACAGATTATATCTCATTACTTTCAAATGGAATAAAAAAAGAGAGGGGAGAGCTGGAGTCTTATTGAAGCAGTAGGCACATCTGCAGATGAATACGACGAGGAGAGAAGAATCTTGACAACTTAATGGCTGCAGAGGAACAACTTTTTGTAAAATAAATAACATCGATCCACCAAGTTGGGAATTATTGTTTTTGAGAAGACCCTCCAGCATCATTGTTAGGCTGCTCACGTGCCTCCGTAATAGGGTGAAAATATGCCAAGTGACAACAGACTGCTGAGAGGAGGATAGAGAGCCCCGGCGGACCCAGCCCAAGGCAGCTTTGCACGGATGGGTCTGGCACAGACAGCACTCTGGAGAGCAGGGAAACTGGCCAGCGCTGACGGAGCCTGGCAGCCTTTTTCGACTCTTTCCTAAATGACGATTAATTTCTCTCTCTCTCAGTCCATGCCGCCTCTGCCAATTGTTCAATCCCACCCCCACCCCTGATCTTGGTGCCATACGCTAATGCCGCTGGCTACAGCTGAGGCTTGCGTCTCTCCTTGGCACAGGGCTCCCTTTGACCCAGACTCCACCACACACCTGATCACAAAGAAGCCGGGTTTGGAAACAGTGAGGATGATGGAAAGGCTGGTTTCAACTGTAAACGAGGTTCAGATCCCATCCAGCTATGTAGTGGAGTCAAAAGATAATTATTATACTTACTAAATTTTCATACTGCAGTCTACATATTTGATTGGGGGGGATCTCTGCTGAACAGGGATGCCCATTGTGCAATGATTTTCTCCCCCCCCCTTCTCCTGGAAACCAGATGGCTTGTTTGCCACACACCCTCCACAAGTACAGAGCTGTCTTATATAAAGTCAGATCATAGGTCCATAGAGATGGGTGTTTACAATGTGGTGTTTTGGACGTTTTGGGTGTTTACAATGTGGTGTTCTAGATGTTTTGGACCACAATGACCATCAATTGGTAGCATTATTGGGAATCTTAGTCCATAACATCTTCAGGACACTATGTTAACTCCTAACTACTGTTGTCTATGCTCTTGTAGCCTCAAGGTTAGATTACAGCAATGTGTTATACGTAGGGCTGCCTCTGAAGACAGTTCAGAAACAGCTCAGGACCACAATACTGCAAAGACGGCCTCTTTCCAGATGAACCTACCCAGACCCTAAGATCATCTTCTTTGTGTGCCTCCTTCTTGAGAGGTCTGGAGGGTGGCAACACGAGAGCAGGCCTTCTCTGCAGTGGCTCCCCATCTGTGGAATGCTCTCCGCAGGGAAGTTCGCATGGCGCCTTCATTATACACGTTTAGGGCAGGCCTCAGGCCTGCTGGGATTGACAAGGCATCTGACCCTCACCTGAATCTCATAGCTCTCCTGACAAGTGCTTTGGTCTGTCCACCAGATACCAGGCACTCTACTATTCAAATTAGGCCCGTGTTTTGTTATAATCCCCTTCTCAATTAAGTAATCAATTTTAATCTAAAATTTAAATTCTTAAAACTTTCTTATTTGTTAATTTGAGCAAGTAAACCACTGCTCTCACTTCATTACAAACAGTATTTTTACCTGCAACACACTTGAGCAAACCTGCTCCTCTTCCTTTCACAGATATTTTGTTGCCATTTGCAACTGTAGCTGCCTCTGATTAGTTATCATTTAACTTTTGGGGGAAATAATTAGCATCACACATCATGTGCATGGAAGTTGCTGAACCAATTAACCAACTGGAAGGATTACTGTTAATGGCACCAGTTTTCCTATAACTTGATATTGCTGGATAGTTTTGATGAACTGCAAAAGCATTTTTAGTTTGCTTTCTGTTGCCACCCTGGAACTTTTCTTTATTAGAGCCACTTTGTTTTGTATGATTCCTTGCAAATAAAGGAAAACAACTTTTCTGCTTGTATATGTTGATAATATAATTTTGATTACTGAGGACAAACAAGATTGTACAAAAACAAGATTGGGTTCAGGCCTGGCCAGGACATAGGTGCCCTGACTGTGACAAAGGTGACCTGTGTGCTTGCTTGCTTGATTAACAGCTGTTGGGAACTTCAAGGTCCCTGCTCTCCCTTCTTTTGGTCTTTGTACTGGACCTGGAGACTCCAATAAAGAGCATTCCTTGTCAAGAAGGAGGGCAAGTGGGCACTCTGTCAAATGATAGGGCAGGAGCTACACGGAACAGGGCCTTTTCACTGGTGGTGCCCATTGTATGCCTCGCTCTTCCCAGACCTGCTCTTTTTTGGCCTGTATTTTGGAGCTTTATAATTTAGGAAGACTTTGGAAGAACTGGTTGACAAGTCTTATCAGTCACTGATGTATGAGTGGATTTTATTTGCTGCTGTTCTGGGCTTCTGGTGCACCAGGGTTTACACCAGTGCAATAGAGTTGGGCAGGATGCCAGAAGGGATACAATTTACGAGCTTTCTCCATTATCTGCACAGCAGGGGGTGTACAGTCAACAGTGCAAAGGCTGAGCTGAAGCATTCCCTGCTGGTTACCTGCTTTCAGCAATAGGGGTCGCTGTCTGGTAGTACCCAATTGGTTAGCTGTCAGATTCTAGAGCTCCCTATTGGTGGCTCTGAGGTAATTCACAAAACACAGAGTCCATTCATAAAACACAGTGTTCATTCATAAAGCAGTAACATAAATCTCCCTTGCTACATATTGGCTGTATGTTTCAGCAGTTGAATGTACAGGTTTATGGTCATGCTGTAGCGTAGTGCTTATGTGACTGTGAATAAAAGGTGGCTGGGCTCATTGTCTTGGGGTTTGGGGGGAAAGAGGTGAAAAAACTAATTTCCAATAAGTGCCCCCCTTATTTCCATAACAAGTCCTTGAGTCTGTACTCTGAATAGTGACACCAAGGACCTAGAAGGTGTAGGGCTTGTCAGTCCAATTCCTGCAGTCTCATCAGGGCTGACCTTCAGGCAATTGGAGCAATTTGGCCAAATTGGGCCCTGAGTGCCGCTCCTAAGGGGTCCCCCGCACCAGGGCAATCTAGATGGATTTTATTTAAATCTATAAGATTTTGCAGACTTTGGCTGTGAACTGGGGCCCTACAAAAAAAATATAAAAAATTCAAGTTGTGCCCCACTGCTTCAAATTGGGCCCCACTGGTTAGCCCTGAGTCTCATAGTTGCTGGGCCTGAGTTGCCCCGCCCTTGGGTTTACAATTTTGGGAGAGGGGAGACTACCTGCTGGGGAGCGGGCTGGCTGGCGAGGTCCCCTAGATTTAGAGGCCCTAGGCTTCAGCCTACTTAGCCTGTACATAAATCTGGCACTGGGTCAAAGTGGTGGCGGCCCCTCTCCCACCGCCATTGCTGCAGCATCAATGTTCCAAATGTGTACTCTAGTATTTATTTAGCCATGTCCCCCCAGCTGACCAGATTGGTCGACCCAAGGAGTGACACAGCCGGGGACTCCCTAATGGCGCAAGGGCTAGCTATGCCCCCCGCGCAGAGTGGAGAGCTCGTGATGAGCCTGCAAAAAGGAAATGGCTTTGGTGGGCAGGCGCTCAGGGGCTGCAAGAGATTGCTTTTTCAAAATTGCCTGGGGGGTTGTTTGAAACCAGCCTGGGGCCGCAAGTGGCCCCCGGGCATGACTTTGGACATGCCTGCCTTAAACCCTAGTCCATGTGTTGAGCTGTACAGCATACACAACCTGTCATCTAGAGGTCAAGAGCCTTGGTCCCATCCCACTCTCAACATATATGTGGAGGAAGAGCTTGTGCATAACTTAAGGCTCAACTTCAAGAAAGCCCCCCCCCCCCATGCCACTGAGACGAAGCCCATAAAGCAGTCTGTCATACTGTGTATTCCATGAAAGCCTTCTCACCGGACCATGTGATTGGTAACAACCATATCCCGGTACAGTAGTCACATGGACTGGCTGGGGAAAGCTTAGAACAGGATATTATCAAGGCTAAAGTTGGCAGAGTGATCAAGCACAGTGTTTCTAGGCAAGCTGGAACACAGCAATATTTTCCCTGCCCTCAAGATAAAATATAATAAAGCAATGAGTTCAAGGCCCACATAAGCAATAAATCTAAGCAGGAATCAGCTTCTGAAACAAGCAGCCATCCTCTGGCTCTCTCTCGATTTCAACCCCACACCTCCCCACCTTTAAGCACCGGAAGACAATTTACTTCACCTTGCTGGTAGGAGCAGAGCAATCTATAGCCACTAACCTTTCACAGAACTATCTGTGTTGATATTTAAAATGCTTGGTTGGATAAAAAGGTCTTGACTCTGGGCTTCAGTTGTGCGTTCTTGAGATATAGATTTTAATTGCAAGCAGCAATTGGATGGTCAAAAAAGTTTTGAAGTTGTAAATTTTAATTGATTTTCATGATTTTTGTTTCATACTTACCAGTCTCCCCTTTGTCTGCTTGCTGCCCTGCAGGACCATGAGCAGCAAAAAAGGAGATGAGCAGCAAATAAGAAGCAAGAGTCCATTGTCAAAATAAGGTCACAACTTTATTGGTGACAGGAGTATAGGTTTGGCATAGGCATGGACCACAGATATATTAACTGAGCAGCCCATGTGCTGTTTGATATGTAGCCCAGTCAGCAGTGGGGGGTGCCTAATATCGGGGTCCACCATGCTGTGGACTGTTTCCAACAGGCTCCTTTAGGCAATCTAGTAGGGGGTACTATGCAACGTCAGCCCCTGAACTGAGCTTCTGGACAGAAAGCACCACCCTCCACGATCCCTTAAGGGACTGGCATATGGGATGAAGAGGGGGCCACTTCCCTGTCCCTCTCTTCTATTACAACTTGAGATGAGTAATAGGAAAGAAAAAGTAGACCCCATTTTTTGTGTCACTGGTATGAGGTAGGTGAAGATCCCACAAGACCAAGTCCAATCTACCTGCAGGTATAAAGTCCTGCCTTGTCCTGAGAACCAGTGACCAACAGATGTCTGTAGCAATGTTGTATGTGGAAGCCCCCTTTATAAAGAAAATCAGATGAGCTAAAACTATCTAAAGCAAAGGGTGGGTGGGTGTGAATGTCTTCAAAGGCTTGAGGTAAGGAAATAGGCAGAGACACTCTTTGTGCCTTGGAAATGGACCAGACTGAGGGTGTCTTCAGTCAAGTCCACTTCTGGGTCCATCTCACCCAGTACTGAGTGCAGAGGCATAGCATGGCAGGGGGGCCCACAGGGGTGGTTGGCCCAGATGCAAAATTGATAGAGGGTGCAAAATTTCAATACCCAGTGCTGCCTCAGTACAGCTGTGCACTTCCATTGCTGGACTCCATTGAAAACAGCTTCTCCCTGCAAATCAGGAAGCGACCTCTCCAGACAATGGAACAATTCTTCTTATTTCTGTGGCTGCGATCTCCTGGATGGTGTGAATGCCATTAGGAAGTTGAATGTGCGTATGTACTCCATCTGACCCCCCCCGACCCCTTGCACGGCCCCAGGCACTGGCAACCCACTCTACTCCACTGGCTTACTGACTCCATGGTGATCCAAAGTTCTCTGAAACCACATGGAAAGAGGTCTGATTGAGTGGGCTCCAATCCACGACTGGTGGGTAGCAATGGAAAGGTGTTGTAAGACAAAGCTATGTGAGCTGTGCTGTCTATCCTAAGCTGCTGACCTCACATGCGTTGGTGGACGCTGTCCCATTATTTACAGCGGGGATGCAACACTTCAGACCCAGGGGCCAAATGCAGCCCTCTGAGCCTCCCTATCACTACCAGAGTTCAAACACACTCTCTAGCCAGGGGAATGCATTTTGAGTGTGAAGCAGGGTAGTGGCCTGGAGAGAACGGATGTGGTCTGGGGAAGAGTTCCAAGGGCCTGATACCAAAGCCCTGGAGGGCCACATTCACACATGAAGTTCCCCAACTCTGATGGAAACTTAGCAGTATGAGCAGGTAGCTTTCCCAGTGCTCATTATCACAAGTCCAATGTTATATAATGGCATGGCTTCTTTCTGGTTTGGAAGCTTCAGATGGCCAGAACATGAGGATCAGTCTACAGCCTGAAAGTGGTCCCCTGCAACACACAATTTCAGATTCTGTTAATAGAAAATTGACTCTTAAAAACAAGCACGCTCTTCTTTGTGACACTGCTGTGAATCCACTGATAAATGCCATAGGCATTGCTGTTCATTTAAAGGCCATAGCTAATCTGATAATGGAGCCTGGAGAGTGCACTTTTTCTCCCATGTCAACATTTTGTTATTTTATTTCAGCTGTTTGTACACTAAATAAGGATTCTCTCTCTCCTATCCCCACCCCAGGAGCCTGGAAACTGTTCCTATAAGGAATGCCTGGAACAGTTAGAGAAAAGAAGGTTTAGCCCAGAGAAAAGAAGGGAGATGTGATAGTGGTCTTCAAATATCTGTCATGCAGAAGGATTGAGCAGGTTTATTTCTTGCTCTGAGGGACAGGGCTAGAACCAGCCAGTGGAAACTGCAGAGAAGCAGATTTCAGCTGAACGTTAGGGAAAGCTTCTTAATAGCAAAAGCTGTTCCACAGTGGAACAACCTGCTTTGAAAGGTAGTGGGGTCTCATTCAGTGGTTGGATGGCCATTGCCAGGGATACTGTAGCTGCATCCTGCTTTGTAGATCTTGCATCGAATAGGAGGGTGGGCTAGGTGACCTATAAGAACTCTTCCAACTCTATCGTTCTTCAATTATATGCTGGGGCAGGGAACCCCTTCTGGTCAGAAAGTCAGATCCAGAAAGGGCTGATCCTCTGCTATCTTCTTTGACAGGTGGGTGCCCCTGTCCACCTATCAATTACAGTGGTACCTCGGGTTAAGAACTTAATTCATTCTGGAGGCCCATTCTTAACCTGAAACTGTTCTTAACCTGAGGCACCACTTTAGCTAATGGGCCCCCCCACTACTGCTGTGCTGCTGGAGCACGATTTCTATTCTCATCCTGAAGCAAAGTTCTTAACCCGAGGTACTATATCTGGGTTAGCAGAGTCTGTAACCTGAAGCGTCTGTAACCTGAGGTACCACTGTACTGCACAGTTTGAAGTGACTGGAAGCATAAGAACTGAAACCGACTCCTGTTGGAAGAAAACATTGTCCAGACCCATAAAAATATTGTTCAAACTTTTATCACAGAACTTTCTTTGTTACGGAATTGAAACATCCAATATACATCCAAAACATCCATACAATGTCTTATGCAGTATAGCACAGGCTCTGCATCTTAGAAATAAGATGCCTTAGCCTGGAGCCATTTATATCCTTCTGTTCAGAGAAAGTCTAACAGCCACCACCCTTTCAAGATGGCCAATTTGCAACTCAAGACCTTTGTCACCTGATCTAAGATTACAACACTCACATGTTAGCTAGCTGAAAACAATAATTAGTTAATCATCAAATCAGCAAGAACTCAGAGTCCACTTAGAAAACTATTGTTAGCAATACACATTTAGCCATTTTCTGTTTTAAGCATTCCATTTTGTGTGAATTAAATGAATTATACTTAACATCAGTCACCTGTCATCAGATGATTCAAGACACAGCTGCAAAAGAAGAGCCCTCCTTTACAATAGGTATGGGGAATCTTTGGCCCTTCAAGTGCCACTGGACCACAACTTTCATCACCTCTGACAATTGGCCAGATGGGAGTTGTCGTTTGGCAACCTCCGGAGGACCAAAGGTTCTCCACACCTCCTTTACAAACTTGGCAAGAGTTATTTTTTAATCTGTCCTGTGGCTAATGCCATATGCCCTCAGACCTGTGGACCTCAGCTTCCCTATTCACTGTTCTATTCACCACTCATACAGATTTCATTAAGTAACAATATCCAGGATCCAAACGCAGCAAGTTGAGCTTAATTCCATTGAATCCAACAGACTTACTCATCTCAGACGGATAAATGTGTGAGAGATCAGGCTCTTCACCTTGGGAGCCTCTCTGAAAACATCTACCCTGGTTTATGGCCCAGAAAGAAGCACAAAATATATATTAAGTACTTCCTCAGAGCCTTTGTTTTAAAGACTGCAATACTCTCCTATTTTTGCTTTGGTGACCCCTGGGGCACACAGGGCTATCAAGAGCTCTGCACAGCTCCCAGGTGAAATTTAACAAGGGACATTGTGATCCGTCACAATTACACTGCCCAGGTACAAGTCATGCCCTGCTTGGCTCAGCCTTCTGGGAAGAGTAAAATGATAATAATACCCAAGTAAAAACTAAATTCTACCTTTGATCCCAATTCTGCTGGTGATTTGCCTACCGAGAAGCAAAATCTTCCAAAATGAAGACTAGGCATCTTACAAGAAGGAGCAGCCAAGCGGTGACACAAACCTGGTCTCCCAGCTCTGGCATTGCTGTGGCTACCAGGAAGCAGATGTGGGCTGAGTGGTAATACAGCAGGGAGATCCATGGCTATCCCGTATAATACAGGATTGCCCCTTATTTCAATGTACAATGCTACGTCCTGTATTAAAGCAGTTTGTCTTGTATTTCTGCTTCCCCCCTCTCTCTTGACTGAGAGATCCTCTCCAAATCCTTGTGTGTGAAAGGTCATGTATTTAAGTTCTGGTTAGCAAAGCACAGACAGATGTACAAATTCATGTGCATGTGACAACTTCCAGAGGGGCCATCCTGTTAGGTTGCAATAGATTGTAATGGATTGCTTTGAAATAATTTCAGCACCAGATTGGGGGGGGGGGTTTGCCCCAACCTGCCCCAAGATGTTCTGTATTTTGTCAGAACAGAGATGCCAATCCTAGTCCATGCTGTCCCAACACACTGGTGGAAGCACCAGATTGGCTTCACTGTGGTGTCCCCACAGTGCTGACCATCCTGCCTTCTCTTTTCTTCCTCCCTCCTGGTAAGTTTCAGCAATACCAATATTGGAAATCCATGTTATGCTGCCGCCCCTCCATGCTGGCTGCTGCTGGGTGCTAGTGCATACCGCTCAACTGTCCTGATTTAAGTGGGACATCCCAGAATTACAGAAGCCATTCCTCGCTTTGTATTGGTCTTATTTGTTATTTGGTCTTACACTTGAGCGCAAGTCATGCCAGAGCGCCAGACCGGTTAGAACAAAAATGTCTTAATTTGTTTCTAGATAGTGGTCCCCTGTTCTGTCTGGACATGAATGTCATTCCATAGAACAGGACAGCCACACTAAAAGCCTTGCTCTCATAAGACAAATGGTCCTCATTTTCAGAACAATAAAACAGGAGCACAGACATAGCCTACCTGGTAACCTAAACTAAAGCTGATGGCTACTCTGTCAATTTTACTGCTCTCTTTCTCTCTCTTCCCCATGATCTTTCTATGAACTTTACACAGATCTCTAGCTTCTATATTCAATTCAAAGCAATGCCTTCCGTGCAAAGCAATGGAAATGAACGAAACAAACAAGCAAATGAAAAAAAATTGCCATTCATTTAAATGTCAGATTGTTTTTACTGAAAAAGATCAAAAACTAATTGATCTAATTCATTTGATCTTTCATTCTTTTCTTTTTTAAAAAAATGAATGCACACCTGTGGAGCTGAATCGTCAGTTCACTGAGAGATCTATAGGTTAGCAGCAACATGCACCAGGAAAAGAATAGAAAGACAATCAAGGTCAGGGAGCAAACTGCAGGACCCCTCTTATGAAGCAGATTATATCTAGGCCAATTTTGAGAGACTTGAAATCCGCATAATAGAATCATTGATGGGCATGGTACACACATTCATTTGTCTCCTCCCCCTATATCAACATGTACTAAAATGGAACGACTCTCAGAGTGCAAATACATCTTCAAATTGTACATTCAGATCTGATTTTTGCCCACCCTGCAGTTATTTTGGTGAGCAACAGGCATCTTCGTTGAGAAATGGCTCTCCAGGGCTCTCCTTGAATCAATATTTCAGGCCTTCAGTTGTGCTTTTGATTCCATACGTCTTCCTCTTATATGCTCTTTAACCCTGCACTTTCTCCCTTTTTAATCAGCTGCTACGGGAAAGACAAATTTCAGCCAGAAGGCCTAATCCAGCCATCTGGAGCCCTGTCATGTTACTGAATGGCAAAGAGGAGATGCTGTTTATCTGGCTTGGCTGGACCCTCCCGCCTGCAGGCCAGATGTCAACTCCAGGCTCCTCATCTTGCCCAGCCTCCAGGTCACAGAGCTCAGGTCTTTTCGCAGTGTTCCCAATGGGGGAGAGAATGAGCTATGGCAGAGCAACGAAGCGATTTCATCCCAACGTTTATGGCACGAAGAAGTCACCTTGAGGTGTGTTTTCCTTGTCGTTCTTCCACTTTGGAGCTTGTGTGTGCGTGTGACTGCCAAATTTGTGTGGCCAGATTTATTGTGGTGCAGATGTTTTCAATCACCCTCACCCTTTTAATTTCTAAAACGAAATAAAAAGCTAAGATCTGAATACACTAAAACAGAGCATGTTTAAATAAGAAGTCTAAAACACAAGGGCACAGATAGGTGTGGAAAAGTTTCATCCTAGGATAAGGGCAGAAGAATATCATGTTATTAGTGAATCATCTCTTCCACAACAATTTCCCAGAATGCAATGCTTGTGTTGCATGCCACCCCATTCTCCAAGCGGTGTGGGATTTCAGGGGTTCCAAATGCTTACCCAGAGTTTGTGTTTCCTTTGGAATGATAGACAGCAGAGACTGTGGTGTCTTTGTGATATATGGTTTATTTACACATATTTACAACTTGAGCCTACAATGGAGGCCTTCACAGCATTAACACCCCAAGAGTGTTTTCCTTCTCCCTTAGCCATAGTCTTGGATTCAAGCAGAGCTCAGGCACGGCTTTGTCTCTGGCTTTGCACCCTGCTTTCATATTCTTCTACCTCCTAGCTCACATAATTCACCTCTCAATTCTGGCCTTTCTCTTTCTAACTACCAGCGAGTTGAGGAAGAGCTGGTCCTGCTAGCTAGGGATGATGAGAATTGTAGTCCAAAAAAATCTGGAGACCCAAGTTTGGGAAACACTGATCTAGGGCCTGAAGGTTTTTCACTGAGATGAGAAGGCTGTCAGCTGAAGTTCAGTGATTCACCACACTGGACAACCCAGCAGATCCTGGCACACAGGAAGGGGATGTCTTTTTGAAGACAATGTCAGTTGCAACATCTTCTAGAATTATAATCTTCCAGCTTGGGTCCCCAGACTTCACTGGACTCCAACACCCATCTTCCCCTGGCCATTGCCTGAGTTGATTGGAGATTATTGGAATTGTAGTCCATCAGCCTCTGGGGTACCAAGGGGAAAGAACACACTGCTCTAGAATATACAAATGACTCCTGTTCAAAACCATGCTTTGTACATTTGCACATTTATGTAGATTTCATGAATACAGTGATTAACTGGCTTTAATTTCTCCAACAGTGTGGCAGCCCTGGCAGTGGCGTAGCGTGCGGGGTGCAGGGGGCCCCGGCCGTACCAGGCGCAACATCTGGGGGGGTAGGGTTAGGGGGCGCAAATCCACGGGTTAGGGGGCACAAATTACTTGCCTTGCCCCGGGTGCTGACAACCCATGCTACGCCACTGAGCCCTGGGGCCCCTGTCCGCTGCCTTTTTATTTACTGTTGGCTGCACTGGTGAGGCCCAGCCTCTGCTAGTTTTGTTCAAAGCAATGCAGAGGAAGGGGGAAAAGATGATAGTCACCCCTCACCTCCAATTTCCATAGTTATTCTGATCTATCATGTGGGCAGGCAGGAGTGGGGGTGGTCAGGAAGAGCCTCAGGTGAGCACGGTGCTACATTTATTCCACTGGTGCTTGGAAGCACGGACACAGATAGGGAAACGAAGCATCGTCTGGCAAAGCTAATGGCTTGTTATCTCCCATGCCTTTAGCATCCATTAAAGGCCCCCTCCTTCCACAGGAGCTTGATGCTGACTTTGTTTGAGCCCGCAACGCAATTCCCAACACCTACCTGTGGCTACTCGCTGACCTCGGTGGCGTAAGTCAAAGCTGGAATGTGATAAAAACAGACAGCTCCCTAAACACTTTTAATTGGAACTCGGGTGCCTTATTGATTTCCCCCCTTTCTCCCTCCCTTCTCGCGTTTCCCTCCCTTTCTTCTTCCCTTCTCTGAGAAGAATGTTTTCATTAACAAATAACGAAATATTTAGGAGCCTGACATTCCCAGAGTGGCCGTGTATTTGCAATGTGCATTAGACGGAAAGTTTAGCCAGCGCTTAATAGGCCTGAAGAGAAATGGTTGCACTTTGGCTAAACCAGGCGAGCTGATTGCTACCTAAATAACTAATTCATCTTCATAGCAGATGAACGTCAGGGATAGGAACAGAAAGATGCACCCAAGGTCGCACCAATTAGTAGCAGAAGGCTGGAGTGGAAGATAATGTAAGGCATGAGCTGCCAGGGGAATTGAATAGTCCGTTAAATGCCTGAATTTCATACCATCTCCAGGGGTTCTCCTATCTGTATATCTGTATCTGTATCTGGCCATCCATCCATCTATCCATCATGTTGTATGGTAACTCTACTTGTGTCTGCATGGGTGGGTGTAGAGTGGGGACAAATGCTGCTCTGCCCTATCATCATGGGTTGACGCATGACTGTCTGCGGTAGGAAGCCTGCTTTTACTTGTGGAATGCTCAATGCAAAAGCCTGATTTTACAAGGTTCTAGATCACACAGTCAGTGTTCAGCAAAGCGTGTTCTCACTAAGGGAGAGCACGTGTTGCGGATGGGGATGGTCAAAGCACCCTGTTGTGAATAGGCAGGTGGAGATTAAGGGGCCTAACGTTGGTGTGTTGTTGTTGCTGGGGTAAATTTGATGTTGCAATTTTTAGTGGTGGGATCAGAGGTTATTTAAGCAGGGTCCACAGCAGGCTACTTTCTCTTTTGCTGTGGACATCGGATCTCCCGCCCGCCCTCCCTTGTTGGGCTTGCACCTTGACCTTGCTTTGCCTGTCATGGGGTCGTCTGCATTGGTGCGGGGGCCTAGTAGGAATTTTTCCGTCTGGCTGATTAGTGTGTGCCTTTTGGGTTTTGCCTACTACTTAGCAAATCGTCACATCTTGTAAGGTTGGCGGTTAGGCATTGGTTTAAATTGGTTGGTAGAGGGGTATGGATTGGCTGTGCCTGCCCCTCCAATGCTGTTGCTGCACGGGAATTCCGTTAAAGGAATTCAGGGGCTTACCATCCTTTCGTCCAAACCCCTGGAATCGGGTTTGGGCCGTGTAAGCCCCTAGGAGCATGCGGGGAGAAGCTGAGGGTCTGTGTCGCAGCTCCAGTTATCCCTGAACTTGTTCCTCCACACTGGCTTTCGCTGGAATCCGGGAGCCAGTGCTGTCCCCAAGGCGGGGGGGACGGGGACGGGACAGATAGTCTTAACCAATGCCTAAGCAACCACTCACAATTTGTATGCTAATAAAGTTGTGGCCAAAATTCATGCCAAAAACCTTAAACAAAATTATGTGTGTTGTGTGAGTTATTGGGGTGAGGGTGTTTTGGGGGACCTCAGCACGCAAGTAGAGCAAGCTCTCCACTACAGATAGTTAACCAACTACTCATGGAGGGGAATGGGGGGCAGAGCTAGCATGTTTGTCCCATTCCTCCCCCCCCCCCGTGTGGTGTTTACACACAATTCAAATACTAGGATAGGGCATCTCTCTCTCTCTCTCTCTCTCTCTCTCTCATTCTGTACTCAACATTCTCACTTGTCTATCTCATCTATTATTACTATTATTATTACTGTTGTTGTTGTTATTCTATCTTACCGTAATTTTTGTTGTTTCAATCTGCTGCTGGCAACTCTGAAAGGTCTTCAGGTTTGGCTTGGGGTGCAACTTGATAGAGCAGATAAATTGAATGCCGCTACTCTGATAACCTCCTGTGGATTTTTGTCACATTATGACTGAAGCAGACATTAACGTGCATTTGTCTTTTGTAGTCTTTGTTTGCTGGGAGCTCCTCCAGCCTTAATTTGATATCTTAAAGCTCTGTCACTGCTGCTCTTGTTTAATAAGTAGTTAATCAATTCTGTGAAGCTGCCATGACCCCATTGCTGCCAGCAATGCTAAAATGGGATGCTGTGATTAATTTTTTTCCTGCTTCCTTGCCAGGAATGCATTCTGATAACTCTTAATATAGTGACTCCAGGACATCTGAATGCACATTTCTGGAGCCCTCAGTTATTTTGCCTCGTGGCTGGTGATCATTTCTAGAGACAATACACTCCCAGGATGAAAATGTCAACGGCGATAGAATACACAAGGTAGGGAAATTGGTACAAAGATATTCAGCAGAGCACTGGGGAGAGAGGAGAGGTAGACAGATCATACTAGTGCTAGTCTGTGTCATTTTCACATGTGCTCATTATTTAGACCATTATGTTCCCATTTCCACATTAATGTGATTTTAATTTTTTTAAAAAAATGCATGAAATTTTAATTTAGAAAGAAAGGTGCTTCACAACATTACAAAGTGGTCAAAGAGCAACACACATACATACACACTTCAAAACGACCTTGACAGATTAGAGAACTGGGCCAAAACAAACAAGATGAATTTTAACAGGGAGAAATGTAAAGTATTGCACTTGGGCAAACAAAATGAGAGGCACAAATAAAAGATGGGTGACACCTGGCTTGAGAGCAGTACATGTGAAAAGGATTTAGGACTCTTGGTTGACCACAAACCTGATATGAGCCAACAGTGTGACGCGGCAGCTAAAAAAG
Organism: Podarcis gaigeae; assembly: GCF_964106915.1. Lineage (NCBI taxonomy): Eukaryota > Metazoa > Chordata > Lepidosauria > Squamata > Lacertidae > Podarcis > Podarcis gaigeae. The sequence continues at coordinate 15,833,512 of NC_139692.1, read as the reverse complement.
CCAATGCAATTCTGGGCTGCATCAATAGGAGTATAGCATCTAGATCAAGGGAAGTAATAGTGCCACTGTATTCTTCTCTGGTCAGACCTCACCTGGAGTACTGTGTCCAGTTCTGGGCACCACAGTTCAAGAAGGACACTGACAAACTGGAACGTGTCCAGAGGAGGGCAACCAAAATGGTCAAAGGCCTGGAAACGATGCCTTATGAGGAATGGCTAAGGGAGCTGGGCATGTTTAGCCTGGAGAAGAGGAGGTTAAGGGTTGATATGATAGCCATGTTCAAATATATAAAAGGATGTCACATAGAGGAGGGAGAAAGGTTGTTTTCTGCTGCTCCAGAGAAGCAGACATGGAGTAATGGATCCAAACTACAAGAAAGAAGATTCCACCTAAACATTAGGAAGAATTTCCTGACAGTAAGAGCTGTTCGACAGTGGAATTTGCTGCCAAGGAGTGTGGTGGAGTCTCCTTCTTTGGAGGTCTTTAGGCAGAGGCTTGACAACCATATGTCAGGAGTGCTCTGATGGTGTTTCCTGCTTGGCAGGGGATTGGACTCGATGGCCCTTGTGGTCTCTTCCAACTCTATGATTCTATGATTCTATTCTATGATTCTATGATTTTGTACAGTGCCCCTGGTATGGATGGTCCTTATGTCTTTTTGAGGACCCGTCAGAACAGCAGCCAGGCTTTCTTGGCATTTAGAGCAGCAAGTAGCTGTAGAAAAGAAAAGAAAAGAAAAGAAAAGAAAAGAAAAGAAAAGAAAAGAAAAGAAAAGAAAAGAAAAGAAAAGAAAAGAAAGAGTAGGTGATATCTGTATATGACTACCATCATTCCGCTATGTCTTCTCTTATTCAGACTGAACATACCCAACTCCTTCAACCGTTCCTCATAAGGCTTGGTTTCCAGATCCTTGATAAACTCAGTCACCCTCCTCCACACATATTCCAGCTTGTCAATATCCTTCTTAAATTGTGGTGCCAGAACTGGACACAGTACTCTAGGTGTGGTAAGAAAAATGATTTAAATTTCAAGTGTGCCATGTGATGTTTTAGAACGATGCATCTAAGACAGGAGTGCCTGGCGTGCTCTGGTTCATGGGGTCACGGAGAGTCGGACACGACTAAAAGACTAAACAACAACAACATAAAACCACAATATATATACAGTGGTACCTCGGGTTACATACGCTTCAGGTTACAGACTCCGCTAACCCAGAAGTAGTACCTCGGGTTAAGAACTTTGCTTCAGGATGAGAACAGAAATCGTGTTCCGGTGGCGCAGCAACAGTGGGAGGCCCCATTAGCTAAAGTAGTGCTTCAGGTTAAGAACAGTTTCAGGTTAAGTACAGACCTCCGGAACAAATTAAGTACTTAACCTGAGGTACCACTGTAATCAAGATTGTTCTAATAACATTAAACAGGTCAGTGTAGATCCAGCCCAGGTTAGGCACTGCTTTTTTCTGGGTGAAGAAACAGGCAAAGTAGATGTTGAGCAGTTCCACCTTCTCTGTGTCACCCAATAGCATTTCTCCATCTTCTCCACACAGAGAACCTACTACTTGCTTGTTCATTCCCTGTCATCTGTAATATTGTCTCCCCCACCTCAAGAATTATATTCAACAGAAGGCCCTGGCTGCTGCTGACATGTGGCAGGGCCTTCTTGGTGTTGGTTCTCTATTTACGGAACACCCTCCCTAGTGATGTTTGCCTCCCTCGTTATTAATAACCAGGAGGAATGGAAAAATATTCAGCTAGACATTTGATGACATATGTGGTTCTTGGCAACCTTGAAATTGTTACCTAGAGTGGTATGTGGCTGCTTATAAATGTTTTAAATATTTTTAAATGTTTTAATAGTTTTAATCGTATTCTTCTGCTAATTTGTTGTTTTCTACCCTGGACTCCTCTGAGAGAAAGGGCAAGATGATGATGAGGATGATATCACCCTTCCTCCCTAGTAATAGGAATAGCAATAATAACAATTTCTGCAGTTTTTATTTCTTGTTTATTATGTTTTAATACTGTTTTATGATTTTTAATATGTTTTATAATCTAGTTCACATATTCCGTATTCTCTGAGTGTAGAATAGTTTATAAATCCTGAATTAAACAAACAATGTGGACCTAATGAATTCCTCAAGCATCCCTCGGAGTGAGTCATCTCACAATTTTAAAAATGAATGGCCTGACCATTCCCTTTGCTCGTGGGCATAATTCAAAGTAAATTCTCCAGGCTTTGAATGTTCTTCTCTTGGGTGCAGGGATGGTGAAATAATATCTCCCCTTTAAAAAAAATAAAATCCTAATGCAAAATTCCAGCATTGTCATTGTGGATACATGCCCTAAACTAGACATTTGAGAATATTATTACTGCCAACCCACACCCCCTACCCAGCGGGCACCAGAGATGCAAATTATTTTACAATTAATCCAATTCTGTGTGTGATGCAGAACACCTATTCAGTGCTTTGCAACATTTCCCCCTAGTATTTTAAGTGGGGTGCATGATGTACAGTTAAGCCAAATATGAAATGACTCAGATCTGCATTGCAAAAATTATATATTTGCTTGTTTCATGCTTGTGTCCTGAACATGAATTGCAAGCCTGTTTGAAGCCGAACGTAAAGGGATGGGATGTGAATATCAATCCTGCTGTTGTGGCTGGGACTTCCCTGATGTAAACAGTCTCTCAGGAGCCCCCAGGGCTATTGCAAGAAACCCACCGATCTGTGTACAAGTTCCCCTCAGGTTGAGCAGTCAGAGCTACAGGTAAATCAGTGGAGAATTTCCAGTTATTGGAGTTGACACCAAGCATCCAGGTTGGCCAATGGCTCTCCTCACCTAGAAGGCCTATAAAGGCTTCCTTTTTTAAGGTGGGATATTGCCCGGGCAATGATGGTCTGCCCTGGATCTGCCTTATTATGGCTATTGGCTTGGTTTGAGACCACTGGTGAATCTCTTGGTTGCCTATATGTCTTCACTACCATACATTAAATACCTGATTAGGTAATAATAATAATAATAATAATAATAATAATAATAATAATAATAATAAATCTTTAGGAATTGGAGTGTGGTGCTGATTCTGGTAATTCACATCACATATGAAAAGAAGGCGCATCTCGCACTGTAACAAACACCTTAATACATTGTGGTGCTCAGAGCCAACTCCAAGTTTGAGGAGGCTCAATATAAGAAGATTTGGGTGCCCTCTCCTGGTTTATGAATTGACAGTGACCATTTTAATTGCCTGCAATGCCATGGATTCTACCTCAGGCACTCTGGTGCATTGCAGGGAATTGTAAATAGTGAGTGACTTCCCAGATCTAACGATGTCCACTAAATAAAGCCATATGGTTGAGGAGGACTAAAACAGACACCAATGCTGGTGGGGATAAAAGAATATGGCTCTGCCATATTGCTTGAGTTCCGGCAGCTGCCTGAGCAAGCCAGTTTTTTTGACCTTGGTCCTGTGGGTCTTCTGCTAGTTCTTGCATGGAAGCACATGGAAGAGCACAAACACATTTACTTTTTGCCTTCCATGCATGGTTCTTTGCACCCCAAGTCTTTTGGAGTGTTCAAAATACAAGGTACAATGACCGCTCCCCACTTAAAACGGGGGGTGCCTTTTGCGTGGACGCGTGCAGCCCTGGATCTGGAGTGGCCCCATCAGCATAGGCTTTGCCTTCCCTCAGGTGGGATACCTGGAGGTCCCCGCCTACCCCAGTGAGTTGTCCAATCCCACCTGGGGGAAGCGTTGCCAGGGAAACCAGGCCAGGTAAGGGGAGGGATTACCTGCCCACACAATAGAGGGTGGATCTTAATTGGTAATCCTCACTTGGCTCCAGAGCTTCTCCCACCCTACCCACCCTCAGTTAATGTCTTCTTTTGCAGGTTAACTTTTCTTCATAGGTATGCGGGCGCTGCTACGATAAGGTCGCTGTTAAAGGGCCGGAAAGGAATTTCCCTGCATTGGCAGGTTTCGCCTTTCCCGTAGCAAAACATCACAACTTTGGCGGTATCAGGCCTTGGGCGGAATCCTTTAGTCCATCTTCCTCTTTGCGGCGGCGATACCAGGGTTCCCCGTTAAAGGGGTTTTGAAGGGAGGCTTTGGCCGTACGCCGAAAGGTCGTCATTGCTCTCCCCTGCGGCGGCGGCGTTACGGGGGCGGCTATCTCTACTTGAACATATGTTCTCCAGAGCCGGCCCATCCCCCCCCCCCACACTGGATAACCCTGATGCTCCCTAGGTCCCCGGCTGGGGACTAGGGAGGGAGAACGCCCAATGCCTGAGCCAAGGTCTACCCACATTTGAAATTTAATAAAGTTGTGGCCAATTTAATCCCATAGCACGTTGTCTAGAGTCGTTATTCTACATGACGGGGGGGACCACTCGGGATCTGGGGACTCCGCCTGTCCACGCAATGTTAGTAGTTACTCTGTGCACCATTGGGTCCCTAGATGTTGTTGAATTACTATTATGTTTTTGTTTGTTTGTTTAAATAACTACAACTCTCATCCCTTACCACTGATTAAGCTGTTCGAGGATGATGGGAGTTGTCGTCTGTGAAACAATGGTTGAAGAGCCAAGTCCTCTATACTATGAGATAAGTAGTTTTTCTCAGTTGTGTCCCCTGGATGTCTAATTTTGTAACCTAATGGAGTGAAGAAATTACTGTCTAAATAAGCATGCAGGTGCATCCTAGTGCTTAGGAAATGAGTATTGCAATTTCTCCCACAAAGAACTTAACAAGTAAGGATCCAAACATTCCACACACTATCATCTATCTAGCTATTCTCTGTATATCTATATCTATGTTGATCTCTATATCTATCTATCATCTATCTATCTATATCTATCTATCTATCATCTATCTATCTATATCTATCATCTATCTATATCTATCTATCTATCTATCTATCTATCTATCTATCTATCTATCATCTATCTATCATCTATCTATCTATCTATCTATCTATCTATCTATCTATCTATCTCTATCAATCTATCTATCTATCTATCTATATCTATCTATCTATCTATCTCTCTATCTATCATCTATCTATCTATCTATCTATCATCTATCATCTATCTATATCTATCTATCTATCTATCTATCTATTTATCTATCTATCTATCTATCTATCATCTATCTATCATCTATCTATCTATATCATCTATCTATCATCTATCATCTATCTATCATCTCTATCTTTCATCTATCTATCTATCATCTATCTATCTATCTATCTATCTATCTATCTATCTATCTATTATCTATCTATATCTATATCTATCTATCATCATCTATCATCTTCTATCTATCATCTATCTATCTATCTATCTATCTATCTATCTATCATCTATCTATCATCTATCTATCTATATCTATCTATCATCTATCAGCTATCTATCATCTATCTATATCTATCTATCATCTATCTATCTATCTATCTATCTATCATCTATCTATCATCTATCTATCTATCTATCTATCTATCTATCTATCTATCTATCTATCTATCTATCATCTATCTAATCTATCTATCTCTATCTATCTATCTATATCTATCTATCTATCTATCTATCTATCTATCTATCTATCTATCTATCTATCTATATCATCTATCTATCTATCTATCTATCTATCTATCTATCTATCTATCTATCATCTATCTATCATCTATCTCTATCATCTATCTATCATCTATCTATCTATCTATCTATCTATCTATCTATCTATCTATCATCTATCATCTTCTATCTATCTATCATCTATCTATCTATCTATCTATCTATCTATCTATCATCTATCTATCTATCTGCTGCTGCCGCTTTGCCGTGCGTTTGTGGGGAGGGCTCTTCCCCCTGCTAGCCCATTCTCCATCTTGGGCTTGGGGACGGGCCCCATACTCCACCTCAGCATAAAAGACTCCAAGGAGGCCCGGGACACTGCTGCTGCCACTTTGCCGGTGAGTCTTGGGGAGGACCGCTCCCCCTGCAAGCCCATTGTCCACCTTGGGCCTGGGGGCGGGCCCCAGACTCCACCTCAGCATATAAGGCTTCAAGGAGGCCTCGGAACATCGCTGCTGCCGCTTTGCCGTGTGTTTGTGGGGAGGGCTCTTCCCCCTGCAGGCCCACTCTCCATCAGGCCAGGGGGCGGGGCCCACGCTCACCACTGCCGCAGCTTTGGGGACACTGGTGCTGCGGCAGCCGTTGTTTGAAGTGTTTTTATATGTTTTAAACTGTTTTTATTTTTTGCTTTGTTGTACCACCATAAGCGGTGGTTTTTATCCATGTATTTTTATTTTGTTTTGGTTTATTTTGGGTTGGGGTGGGGTGGTTGTGGAGTGCGGTGGGGATTGGTTTTGTTTTCGTGTAATTGTTTTTGTTTGTTTGCTTTTACATTCTGTAAATGGAGGCGAGTCTGAGGCTTGGGATTCCTACTGTGGAGGGGCGAGGGAGGTATGGCTGTGGGGGCAGATGTCATAGGTGAAGGGGATCGAGATACGGATATGCTCGTACCCCTTCCAATCTGCGCCCCATCCCGAGAGACGAGGGTAGGGTGAGCAAGGATTACTCACCTCCGTCACTGGTGTTGTGCAATGCCAGGTCTATAGGCAACAAAACCGCCACCCTGCGAGATTTCTTCACCTCGCAGGGGGTTGACCTGGCATGTGTGACTGAGACCTGGGTGCGCGAAGGGGATACTGTTACCTTATGAGAGATGGCGCCCCCGGGTTTCTCCGTCCTCCACCAGTCACGGACTGTGGGCCGGGGGGGAGGGGTGGCGTTATTAATCCGGGAAGATTGTTCTTTCAGGGCTCTACCATCGCCATCGATCCCCGGCATTGAATGTGTTGGCCTAGTGTGGGGCTCCAAGGTGAGCTTGGCTGTCTGGCTGGTGTACCGGCCACCTAGCGCACCAGCAGCCACCCTGTCAGGCCTGCTGGAGGCGGTGGCCAGCTGGGCCTTGGAGTTCCCTAACCTATTGGTATTGGGGGACTTCAACATCCATGCTGATGCCACTCCCTCCTCACAGGCTCTGGATCTGGTGTCTTCCATGGCGACACTAGGGCTCTCCCAGTTTGTTCCGGGCCCCACACATCAAGCAGGCCACACGCTGGATTTGATCTTTGGCATCGGTATAGATGTGATCATGTTTCCTTCGATGAAGGTGCCATGGTCTGATCACTATGCTCTGAAAGCCAGGATTGACGTTCCACCCCCCACCCTGCTTGGGTGGCGAGCCAATTTGGCTGATGGATCCTGATAGATTCCGTCAAGCCTTGCGGGACCTTTCTCCCCCTGGCGACTCATTGACTGAGCTTGTTGAGGCCTGGAATACCCAGCCCCTGGCAGCCATCAATGAGATCACACCTAAGCGCCCTCTGCGACCCGCAGAAACCGGGCTTCCTGGTTTACCGAGGAGCTCCGGAAAATGAAGCGGGACCTCAGACGGCTAGAGCGAGTATGGCGGGGTGCCCGTGATGGAGCTTCAAGAACATCTTATAGGGTTTTTATGAAAACCTACGAGATGGCAGTGAAGGCCGCTAAGAAGTCCTACTTCTCGGCCTCCATTGCATCCGCTAGCTCTCGACCGGCACAATTATTTAGTATAATTCGGTCTTTAACGTCCCTCGAAGGACAGCCAAATTTAAATAACAATTTGACACACAGCTGTGAGGCATTTGCGAGCTTTTTTGCAGAGAAGGTCTTGTTGCTCCGCCATGACCTCCCTGCCAATTTGGATACAATAAAGGAACTGGAGGCCCCTCGACTGTCCTCGGGTTCAGTATTGGACCACTTTGACTGGATATCCCCAGCCGATGTGGACAGACTCCTCCGAGCTGGAAAGCCCACCACCTGTCCTCTCGACCCGTGCCCATCCTGGCTGATTAGAGAGTGTCCAGACGAGGTGCGGGCCCCCCTGGGGGATATCATCAATCTGTCCCTTGGCACCGGGACATTCCCAGGGGAACTGAAGGAGGCAGTGGTGCGCCCGCTCTTAAAGAAAACATCATTAGATCCCTTAGATCTATCCAATTACCGCCCGGTTTCGAATCTTCCATTCCTGGGTAAGGTGATTGAGACAGCGGTTGCTGAACAGCTTGGTAGGTTTCTGGATGAAACATCGGCTCTGGATCCATTCCAGTCCGGCTTCCACGCTGGTCATGGGACCGAGACGGCTCTGGTCGCCCTAACAGATGATCTCCGCAGGCAGCTGGATTGAGGCGGGTCGGGGCTGCTGATTCTTCTAGACCTGTCAGCAGCCTTCGACATGGTCGATCACGAACTCCTGGACCACCGCCTTGCCGACGTGGGGATCCAGGGCACAGTCCTTCAATGGCTGCGCTCGTTTCTCTCTGGTCGGGGACAGAGGGTGGCGCTTGGGGGGGGAATTGTCATCCTGCCACTCCTTGGTGTGTGGTGTGCCCCAGGGTGCAATACTCTCCCCAATGCTTTTTAACATCTTTATGCGCCCCCTCGCCCAGCTTGTCCGGAGTTTTGGGCTGGGCTGCCATCAGTATGCTGATGACACCCAACTCTATCTGTTGATGGATGGCCACCCAGACTCGGCCCCAGACACACTGATCAGATGCTTGGAGGCTGTGGCTGGATGGTTACGTGGGAGCCGGTTGAAGTTAAATCCTTCGAAGACAGAGGTCCTCTGGCTGGGACGGGACGACATGGGACTGAGGGGGCAACTCCCATCTCTTGCGGGGGTGCAATTAGTGCCAGCACCGTCCGTTAAGAGTTTGGGTGTAATCTTCGATACCTCCCTCTCCATGGAGGCGCAGATTGCAGCTATAACAAAGGTGGCATTTTTTCATCTCCGCCAAGCTAAGCAGTTGGCTCCTTACCTCTCTCGCCCTGACCTAGCCACTGTGATCCATGCGACGGTCACCTCCAGACTGGATTATTGTAACTCGCTCTACGTGGGGCTGCCCTTGAGACTGACCCAGAAACTCCAGCGGGTGCAAAATGCCGCAGCGAGACTCCTTACGGGGTCTTCGCTTAGAGATCACATTCATCCGGTGCTATACCAGTTGCACTGGCTCCCAGTGGAGTACAGGATCAGGTTTAAGGTGCTGGTTTTAACCTTCAAAGCCCTATACGGCCTAGGGCCCTCGTACCTACGGGACCGCCTCTCCTGGTATGCCCCACAGAGGAACTTACAATCTTCAAATAAAAACACCTTGAAGGTCCCAAGCCACAGAGAGGTTAGGCTGGCCTCAACTAGAGCCAGGGCTTTTTCGGCTGCGGCTCCAACCTGGTGGAACGCTCTGTCACAAGAGACAAGGGCCCTGCAGGATTTGACATCTTTCCGCAGGGCCTGCAAGACAGAGCTGTTCCACCTGGCCTTTGGTCAGGGCGCAGCCTGACTCCCTCCTTTGGCAATCTTTACAAAACTTTAGTTTATGGTTGCCATCAATTTTGATTTTAATTCATTTTTATAATGTTTTATAATGTTGTACTGTTTTAGTGTTGTTAGCCGCCCTGAGCCCGGCTTCGGCTGGGGAGGGCGGGATATAAATAAAATTTATTATTATTATTATTATTATTATTATTATTATTATTATTTATCATCTATCTATCTATCTATCTCTATCTATCTATCTATCTATCTATCTATCTATCTATCATCTATCTATCTATCTATCTATCTATCTATCTATCTATCTATATCATCTATCTATCTATCTATCTATCTATCTATCTATCTATCTATATCTATCTATCTATCTATCATCTATCATCTATCTATCATCTATCTATCTATCTATCTATCTATCTATCTATCTATCTATCTAATCTATCTATCTATCTATCATCTATCATCTATCTATCTATCTATCTATCTATATCTATCTATCTATCTATCTATCATCTATCTATCTATCATCTATCTATCTATCTATCTATCTATCTATCTATCTATCTATATCTATCTATCTATCTATCTATCTATCTATCTATCTATCTATCTATCTATCATCTATCTATCTATCATCTATCTATCTATCTATCTATCTATCTATCTATCTATCTATCATCTATCTATCTATCTATCTATCTATCATCTATCTATCTATCTATCTATCATCTATCTATCTATCTATCTATCTATCTATCTATCTATCTATCTCTATCATCTATCTATCATCTATCATCTATCTATCATCTATCTATCTATCTATCTATCTATCTATCTATCTATCTATCTCTATCTATCTATCTATCATCTATCTATCTATCTATCTATCTATCTATCTATCTATCTATCTATCTATCTATCATCTATCTATCTATCATCTATCTATCTATATCTATCTATCTATCTATCTATCTATCTATCTATCTATCTATCTATCTATCTATCATCTATCTATCTCTATCTATCTATCTATCTATCTATCTATCTATCTATCATCTATCTATCTATCTATCTATCTATCTATCTATCTATCTCTATCTATCTATCTATCTATCTATCTATCTATCTATCATCTATCTATCTATCTATCTATCTATCTATCTATCATCATCTATCTATCTATCTATCTATCTATCTATCTATCTATCTCTATCTATCATCTATCTATCTATCTATCATCTATCTATCTATCTATCTATCTATCTATCTATCTATCTATCATCTATCTATCTATCTCTATCATCTATCTATCATCTATCATCTATCTATCTATCATCTATCTATCTATCTATCTATCTATCTATCTATCTATCTATCTATCTTTCTATCATCTATCATCTATCTATATCTATCATCTATCATCTATCGTGTCTGCTAATTTTACCTTAATACTTCAATAGATTGGTGAAAAGATTTGTCCATGCAATGATAGATAGCTAATCACATCTGCCATTTTCTCCATTTATTTTTTTATTTTCCTCTATTATAGGCACTCCCAATCAAATGAAGATGAGGCATCACTAAGTTATCTAAACCACAAGACAATATAAAAGTGCTTACCTGAGGGTGCGTGTGTGGAAAGGGTAACAAGCCAGCAAAGCATTTTATGGAGTAGATAAGCAGCCTAAGACTGAAACGCAATGTGCCACAGTTATTTAATGAACAATAACTTATGTCCATTTAACAATCAATCAATCAAAGATGGAAAGGGGGCGGGCAATCTCACCCACTATTGCACCAAATGTGTTTTGACTATATGCAATTTTTGCTTTAGGAGTCATCCCTGGAATGTAACCCTTGGATAAGTTGAGGGTGTCCTGTACTGTTATGCACAAATGACTAACAGCTGACCTATACATGCAATGGAATCTCATGACACAGTCTGCCTTAGACTGTACCATATTACCCTGTAGAGAGTGGTGGTCATTTCTGGATGCTTCACTTAAAAAAAAGAACCAACCTCATCACACATTAAAACCTAGCATAGCAAAGACAAGGCTAGCATATAAGTGCTCTTCCTGACATGCTAGTTTTTCACGTCCATGATTTTTTTGTTGCCGTTACTGCTGCACGAATTAACACCTGAGATTCTCCCATCTGAAGTCTGAGTTAGTACAATCTGGGAGAAGCTGCGCCATGTGATTCCGCTGTATGTGTAAAACAGTTCTTTGATTTTTCTGGGGAAATATATCATCAAAGGAAAAACAAGAGGCTAGTCTACACTGTGATTTGTATTCAGTTTTCATTCCTCTAGGAAGTGGGGGAAATGCTAAGGTATGTTGTCAGTTCAACATGAGGACAGATTTTTTTTTTAAAAAAATCTGCTTGGGAAGGAGATGACTAAATAGAGAGAAGATAGAAAGCCCAATTTATTTATATATATTAATGGTTTTTTGAAATGGCTTATATTATCCCTTTGGGTAATGGAGGAGTTGAAGCTAAGATAAATTAATTGGCTGAAGACCAAAGCCTGGGAGGAACCCATCTCTAAAGACACACAAGGGAGGCCAATGATGGATAAATTGGCAGCTAGAAATAATAATAAATTACTGGATGGGCTCAATGGTACACAAGGGGCCCTGGTGCTATGCTGTTTATTTTTTATTTGAAAAGGATGAGTTATTACAACAGTGCTGGCTTCACTCAACCAGACACTGGGCAGGGAGATTTAGAAGCAGCATTCAATACATAGAACACCCCAAACCTTGTTGACTAATATATCCAATGAGTTTGGCTGTAACACTTTGCACTCAATTTATGGACCTGGGAGGACCAGCTGCACAGAAGAAAATCTAGCACACAGCGATCAAGAGGGGGCAGCAGTGCTCACAAAAAAGTGTGATTTCATTTAAGGAACATGGTTTAATATAAAAGGGAGATATTAAATTTGGATCTGGGCTGAGCTGAATATTTGAACTGTGATTACAAGACATTTTATTCAATGGGGATGTATATGGAAACATCTCCATTGTATCCCCCCAAATCTATGGGGTGAAGTAACAAGGTCTTTGCTGGTGTGTGTGTGTGTGTGTGTGTGTGTGTGTGTGTGTGACATATCCCTTACCCCAGTCTGTCCTGGGTATTCATGCTATTTCCCACCCAAAATTTCCTTCCCCTATGCAAATCAATGGAGAAATCTCTCTCAGGGAGAAACGGCTGTATCCTCAAAATTTCATGGTGAGGAAAGAAGCTCCACATACAGCAACCATTGGGGCTAATAGAGTCCTTCCTGCTGGTGACAATATTTGGCAGGGTTCATGTCCTCAGATGGGGCAACCATGCCTGCAATTACATCCAATTCTGGCAGAAAAGGGAGGGGATTACAGACTTCCCCTTCATTTAAAAAACAATGTTTAAAGGTACCTACCCTGCATGAAAGCCCCTGGATGTATCTGTGTACAATCTGGTAGGCTAATTCACTTCGGAGTAGCCTGCTACACCATCAAATTTCATCCACTTCTGCAAAAGAAGAAGGAGAAGAAAATTTACAGACATTTTAAGATTCTCCATTAAAGTGAATGGGTTTGTAACAGATCTAATTCAGTCCCAACAAATGAGTCAAATTGGAAGGAAACATTTGGTTCTGAAACAGGTTGGACTTTTTTTCCCCAAAGCTACAGATACAGATGCAAGTTAAAACTTGTGGCCTATTTATAGAAGGCTTGATTATTATTACTAGATCCATCTTTTAAAAGCTATAAAGCTATCCGTGTCTTCAATTAATACAACTTAGTAAGTTAATTTGTGTGCATGCGTTGTAAAAAAGAATCCTCCCCCTCAAGTGTAGTATTATTCATGACATTGAGCCAATGTTTGTGTACTAAACTGAAAGTTTGAACAGAAATTTTGCTCCCCATATTATGAAGTGTTTTACGTTACATCGTGGAATTTATTTTTGGCCACTGTGAAATGTGTAAACTTGTGCCTTAGTCTTAACAGATGTGTAAGTAAACCCTGTGAAAGTCGGCAGGGCTTAACATGCATGAAAGCAGCTTCAGGGAATCATAGCTTTTAATGCAAAAGTAATAAGCATTTTCCCCAGGCGAATTAGATATTCAGCCTTTGCAATGAGGCACAGTTTAATTCAGCCTTCTCCTACTGCAGGGGAAACAGAAACAGTAGGGTTGTATCCAGTGCTAATCCTATTCAGAGTAGACCTGGGAACTGCAGAGAGGCAAACTGTTGTTGTGCTCCTTTCAGCTTGCAGGCTTTCCAACAGGTATCTATTTGGCCACTATGAGAATAGAATAATGGATAGAACCATGTGCAACTGGCCTGATCCATTAGACTCATCTTATGTCCTAGACTCATTGAATTGCATGCACAGGAGTAACTTAGGTCCACTAATTTCAGTGGGTCTGCTTTGAGTGAAGCTGAGTTGAATACAACCCATAGAATTCTTCTGAAGTTGTTTAGTCCGAATGATGCAAGAAACAGAGAGCTTAAGCACCTCTAAGCATCTTGCCTCTGCCTGGAGACCTCAAGTGAGGAAGAGTCCACCAACCCTCTAGGTTGTTGGTTCCATTGTTCAACTTCTCCTATCATCAGAATAATTCTCAATCAGGATCTTCTCTCATGCAGCTTAAACTCATTAGATCTATGTTTGCCATTTTGGGCAGCAGAGAAGATTTTGTCCTCTTCTGTGTGGCAGCACTTCAAGTATTTAAAGAGTGCTATCATTTCACCACCACCAAGTCTTCTCTTCTCCAAGTGAAACATACCAGGCTGTATCTAATACTACTCCTACAGTGGTTCTCAAATGCATTGGTTCTCAAATGCCGAAAATCTGGAAGTAAGTATTCCGGTTTTCAAACATTTTTTGGAAGCTGAACGTCCGATGCGGCTGTTAGCTATTGTTTCCAGGGCACCTGCACCAATCAGAAGCTGCACCTTGGTTTTCGAACATTTCGGAAGTCAAACGGACTTCTGGAATGGATTAAGTTTGGCGCTTTTGTTTTTGCTATTTATTTTGCTTTTTTGTTTTTGAGGCTTTTCGGTTAATTTGTTTTTGTGACTGGGTGGAACCCAGTTCAGCTACTGATTGATTGATTGATTGATTGATTGTGTGACTGCAGAAATGTATAAAAGCCCCCCATCCAAACAATGACTATCATCAGTGCAGGTAAGAAAAAACAAATTTTAATTTTTATCATCTACAATACTGTCTTATTTATTTTATAGTACAGTACAGTGATTATTGCTTTCATTTTATGGATCAATGGTCTTGTCAGATAGTAAAATTCATGTTAAATTGCTGTTTTAGGGGTTGTTTTTAAAAGTCTGGAATGGATTAATCTATTTTGCATTACTTTCTGTGGGAAAACACGCCTTGGTTTTGGAATGTTTGGTTTTGGAATAGACTTCTGGAACAGATTAAGTTTGAGAACCAAGGCACCGCTGTATTTGCATTGAAGTTAATGGGATAGATGAATTAGGTCCATTCATTTCTATGAACCTACTCTGACTACAACCCACCCTGCTCCTTCCAGCAGTTCCTTACAGGACTTATTTTCCTGTAGAGAGCCAGTGTGGTGTAGTGGTTAAGAGCGATAGTCTCGTAATCTGGGGAACCGGGTTCGTGTCTCTGCTCCTCCACATGCAGCTGCTGGGTGCCCTTGGGCTAGTCATACTTCTCTGAAGTCTCTCAGCCCCACTCACCTCGCAGAGTGTTTGTTGTGGGGGAGGAAGGGAAAGGAGATTGATAGCCGCTTTGAGACTCCTTAAAGGGAGTGAAAGGCGGGGTATCAAATCCAAACTCTTCTTCTTCTTCCATGCCTCAAACTGTCTTTGTTGCCCTCCTCTAAACCCAGTTGTCTCTATTCATCAAAAAATGTGGCAACCAGAACATTAACAACGTTTTATGGTTTTGGTGGAGGGCTTAGAGTATTGAACCAGGGAGAACTGGAGTCAAATCTCCATTCTTATAAAGCTAACTGTGAAACCTTGTGCCAATCACACTCTCTTAGCTTAATCAACCTCAGTACTGATGTGAGGATAGCATGGTGCAGGGCAGGGGTATGGAATCTTTGACCCTTTCACAGTTTCTGGATTCCAGCTCCCATTAGCACCAACCAGCATGATTGTGTCCAGAGGCATAGCAAGGTCAGGTGGTACCCTGTGTGGATTTTGTTTGGTTACACTCCCTCCCCCCCACATTGATGGCTTGGGGTACTGCTAGACTGGCATTCACCCTGGTGTTCCTGCCAAGCATAAAGAGCACCCCAAAGTACACATGTCAAGGCAACATAGTGTCAGTGATGGAGTTAGCTGCATGGGCACCTGGAGTGGTGTCCATGCTGTGCACGGGGGCCCAGGGTGAGCTGCTCAGGGGGCGGTGCCACCCGCCACGTGCGGCAGTGGTGGGGTGACCCACCGCTTGCTATAGCAGCATCGGGGTGATCCGCCACATGCTACGGTGGCACCAGCGGGGTGGGCGATGCCTAACATTTCAGTTCCGGTGAAAAAGTGAAGCCACCTCATTCTTACTTGCATTTAGCATTGTGCTGAAAGGACACATTTGCAGCTACCGGAAGGTTTCAGGGACTGAGAAAGACAAGTCCTCTCCCCACCCCTATTCCATTAGATTTAAATAGCTATAGTGGTTTGTATATGTCTCTGTGTGTCTTGTGTAATTTATAGATCCGACAAGGTAAAAATAATAGGGGAACCCAAGGCTCCTTTTTAATTATTTTTTTACACTCACCGTCTTTTTAAATGACCAGCGAGGAGGAGAGAGGAAGGGAGGGAAACGGGGTGTGCCTTTTTGTCACCCTCCTCAGGGATGGCACCCAGAGCGGACCGCCCCCCAGCCCCCCTTCCTACGCCCCTGACTGTGTCTCACATGACTCTCCATCCTCCATCTGGGTATGTATGAGGCATTAAACACAGTTAAGGGACACATTCTAGGTAGGCAATACTACCTGAGGAAGGAGTGAAGGGTGTAACCTCGGAAGGAAATGTGACCCGTAGAGCGTTCTGAATGCTAGAAAGTCTGAAAAGAGGGGGTCCTTTTTGTTAATCAAGGCTATGAGTAGCTGCTAGTCATTATGGCCATGTACTATTTCCGGTCTCAGAGGTGTAACAGCTCTTAAAATTTTTATGGGGAATAATGTTTATGCTTTCATGCCGTGTTTATTGACTTCTCATATGCATCTGATTGGCCACTGTCAGAAAGGATGCTAGATTAGAAGGTCCTTTAGGCTAATCCAGCAGTGTTCTTATTATATTCTTGGTATTATTGAACTGGGGTATTGCCTTTATTATCTGAAGAAGCAATTTACCTATCAGTTGATCTTCTTAATACATTTCCCAAAAGGCAGATTCTACCATCTCTTAGAGTACTTCAGCTTCCCCTCACTTGTTCTCTACGATGAGTAAATATCAGATCTGTCCATGTGTGGAGGTGTGAAGAAGAAATTCTGAAACACAGAATAAACACAGAATATAGTTTATAGTTATCCAGCTTTAGAGAAACCAGGGGTTCAGACCCTGTCTTTCAAGATCCAAGTCCAACAGGTTGCATTCAATGCTAATCCCGCTCAGGGTAGAGTCGCTGAAATTAATAGACATGGCTAATTTAGGTGCATTTATTTCAATGAGTCTACACTGAGTATAAGTTCCTTGAATACCACCCAATACAGTGGTGAATTTACCATTCCATGCAAGCTTTCAAGCTTCTATTATCTCCAGAAATGACTCACAGAATCCGAGACCAGGGAGAAGAGTCGGTGGAAGAAGATTGGAAGAAATTTAAAGACTACTTACATAAATACTGCAAAATTAATGAATGTTAGAATGATGTCGGAATGAAGTTAAGTGGTTTTAGCAGCAATGTTATAAAGGAGTAAAATAAAAATGGATTGTTATTAGGTGAGAATGCAAAGTTATAATACATCAAGGTAAAGGATTAAGATAAAAACAAGGAGGGAAAGGATTTGCTGAATTAACTAACTGAACTGGAATACAAAAAAGAGAGGTGTGAGGAGGTCAGGGAAACAAGCAAATGAAAGACATGAAAAGATTGATTTGTTTTTAACTGTTTTTTATTTTTCTGTACTTTGTATTATTTCTTTTCCCCCCTTCCTTTTCTTATTTTGTAACCTTTTTTGAAACTTTAATAAATATCTTTAAAAAAAACAACTAAAAAACTTCTATTATCTCCAACACACATTTCTGATTTGGAGAAAATCAAGCAAGCGCTGAGAATGCTTTGCGCAAAGAGTCTCAGCGATGGGTAGGTAGTCCCAGTATGATCCTCAGGCCTCCCAGAGCCCCAAACAAATCAGCACCATGTGCTTCTGAATAGCAGGCGTTCAGTATCAGCAGCTCACAGAGTGCATAGAAAAAGCCATAAGGCAAGAGAAGGGGAAGCATAAAGCATTCAAGCCAGCGGTAAATGGGGGACAAGGGTGTTCTAAAAACTTCTTGCATTGATCATCGCAAATGCGTTGGCTTGACAAATGTTTGCAAAGCAATGGATAGAGGCCTGGACATGAATCCCTTTAGCTGTCAATACAGTCTCGAGGACCTTGTATTGGAAGCATGGCTAGAGAAACAGGCTCCTTTTGTACTTCATCCATACAACATTTCTCTTTTTGTTTAGCTTTTGTCTTCCATCCCCGCTTCCTCCTCCTTAATGGTTAGACAATGCAGGGCTCTGTTCCTCCAAATGGTGAAAGAGGCTGCCATGAAAGATTAATGGCTCCGAGGGTTTCTGGGTAATGTCTTTTTGGCTCTTGTTGAAAGAGAGAGAGAGAGAGAGAGAGAGAGAGAGAGAGAGAGAGAGAGATGTATGTTAAAAAGCACAGGTATTGTGAACATCAGGAGGAACAAGGAGTTCTAAATACTGGTGCAAATACAGTTTTCTCTTCTGGTTCAGATTTATTGTTAAAGATTTTAATGGATTCATAGTGGGGAATGGTTCAAGGGTAAAGCACAGGAATTGCGTGCTGGATGACGTTCCATCATTGGAATCTATAGTTTAGAAGGCTCTCGTAGGGCTAAGAAAGACAAGCTCCCCTCCTCTAGTATAGTGGAGAACCACTGCAAAATGGAATAGATCAGGGGTGGCATTTGTTAAGAATACAGGAACAAAGGACTCAAAGACATTTGACAACGGGTGGCCATCATAAGTTGCTGTTGCTAGGAAGGAGGGAGAAGGAACCCAGTTTGGAGCAATGCCATTGTTAAGGGTTATTGTGTTTGTTTGTCTCTCACTATTAAAGGTAAAGGTAGCCTTGACTGTTAGGTCCAGTTGCAGATGACTCTGGGGTTGCGCGCTCATCTCGCTCTACAGGCCGAGGGAGCTGGCGTTTGTCCGCAGACAGCTTCCGGGTCATGTGGCCAACATGACTTAGCCGCTTCTGGTGAACCAGAGCAGCGCACGGAAACGCCACTTACCTTCCCACTGGAGTGGTACCTATTTATCTACTTGCACTTGATGTGCTTTTGAACTGCTAGGTGGGCAGGAGCTAGGACTGAGCAATGGGAGCTCACCCCGTTGTGGGGATTCAAACTGCCAATCTTTCAATCAGCAGGCCTTAGGCTCTGTGGTTTAGACCACAGCACCACCTGCGTCCCTTTTGTCTTTCGCTGTTAGGATTGGATAAAACTCATTGAAAAAGGACTCTACTTTGTTTCATCTGCTTTTGCTGCAACCGGGGGAGGAATAGCTTTTCCAGAGCCTTGACAGAATCATAGAATTGGAGAGTTGGACGGGACCCCAAGGGTCATCTGGTCCAACCCTCTGCAATGTACTTTGTACAGTGTTACCTCGGGTTACAGATGCTTCAGGTTACAGACTCGGCTAAAGCAGAAATACCGTATTTTTTGCTCTATAAGACTCACTTTTTCCCTCCTAAAAAGTAAGGGGATATGTGTGCGTGTCTTATGGAGCGAATGCAGGCTGCGCAGCTATACCAGAAGCCAGAACAGCAAGAGGGATCGTTGCTTTCACTGCACAGCATTCCCTCTTGCTGTTTTGGCTTCTGAGATTCAGAGTATTTTTTTCTTGTTTTCCTCCTCCAAAAAGTCTTGTGGTCTGGTGCGTCTTATAGAGCGAAAAATACGGTAGTACCTCAGGTTAAGAACTTTGCTTCAGGATGAGAACAGAAATCTTGCGGTGGCAGTGGGAGGCCCCATTAGCTAAAATGGTGCTTCAGGTTAAGAACAGTTTCAGGTTAAGAACGGACCTCCGGAATGAATTAAGTTCTTAACCCGAGGTACCACTGTACTCTCTGTACTCTTTCCAGTACCTGTGTAAAGCATTTTTTCTCCTGGCAAGGCAATTCAGACATAAAGAAGTTACAGGTGTTTTAATCTGTTTTTAGTTTATTTTAATTTATTTTTGAATTTATTTTTAATACATATTCTGTTTCTTTATTCATAATTTTAACTTTTTAAAATTATTTTGAGGTTTTGCTACAATCAAGTGATATATAAATTTTGTTAATTTATATGCAGTAAGTAGGGAAAATTCCTATTCAAATGTGTTTTAAGTAATTCACTCAGGGCTCTTTGAATTTTGTCCATATTTGGGATCATAAAGGCGATTAGGAAATTATGTGCATTAAGACTGCCATTCTTCCATATTACCATGTTATAATCCAACCTTCAGCTTTTGCAAAAATGTCTGTTATTTCTTTAATGCAAGCAGTGATTTTGGATTAAGCTAAATTAAGAGTAGCTTCCTGGGATATCAATTTACTAGCTCAGATCAAAGCACGTTGCAAGACAGCTCTTCGTTCTCCGAGATCATAAAAACACTCATTGTGAAATATGTTTCTATAAACGAAGTGGGAACCGGTGCCCCTCTGGAGGTTGCTGGACCTATCACACTTAACCATTGGTCATGGTGGCTGGGGTGTGTGGGAATGGAATCCAGCAACCACAAGAAGGTCTCAGGTTCCCCAGTCATGTTCTAGACTAGCTCCTTTCTCGTCTGCACATTGGTTAGATTTTGCTAAACATGAGCTGCTAGAAGTTCGCATCTACAGTCTTGCAAATCATGTCAGTATGCACTCAGTATTAGAGGGTTTTTTAAACAACAACAACAACAACAACAACCAAACTAAACAAACCAGCCCTTCCACTGTATCCTGGGCATTGAGAGTTGATTTTCCCAGCAGAACTGCATTGCTGGATATAATATTGCTTGATAAATTCACTTGGATTTCTTTTTAATTCGTTCTGGAAGAGGTTTTAAGCTTTCTTCCCTCTCCCTGCTTGCCAATATACCTATTATGTATACTCATAAGGGTTTTGGATAATAAAACTAAGGCTTATAAGTTAGTGATAAAAATAACGTGTAGATAATGAAATAATTATGAAGTGCTTCCTTGGCGAAGACAAAACGGCTTTCCCCCCATTTACCTTTTTATCTTTTGCAGCATTGAACAGGCATGTGTTAAACCCTGAAAAAAATATATAAAACCAGTGAAGTGGTATTACGTAGACTATTTTTTTTGAAGCTTCCATCTCTTACTAGAGTATATAAATAGGTTCCCATAGAAAATAAAAGATGAAACTAAGTGTTCCTACAATGACTGCTGGAATACAAAATGCTATATATCTGGGGTTTTTATGGTGTGATTCCATATATGTCTATTGAAAAATAGAGATGGGGGAGAAATTTGATACATTTCACATTCAGACCAGGTTGGGTGATTTGAAATCACTTGCAGGTGACAAGGCAACAGATGGAAGATTTCAATCTGTTTCCTTACTGTGGAATATTCAACATTGAATTCTGTGTTGCAAAGGCATTTTCAGGTTCACAAACAATGGACATGATCTAGCTGCATTTTTAAGTCCTATTGATTTCTAGAAGAGAAGGTGTTTTTACTTTGCCACTGAGATCAATGTGACTGAAAAATGCTCAGTCCACAGTGCAACCCTGAACATGTTTGCTCAGAAGCAATCCCCACTGTCTTCATTGAAATGCACCTCCAAGGAAGGGTGCCTAGGATTACATTGACATGCCTCTGTAGGGTGTTCAGAAAAGCAGTTCATATGCATAATCTCAGCAATTCAGTACTATTATGATCTGTAGTTCTACCTGGGAAGACATGTGTGCTAAAGGGTCAAAGGTCATACTCCTGGTGTGCTAAAGAGTAGCCATATTCCTGGTTGCCAGATCTGAGAAGCCAAAAATGCTTTCAAATTATATGAATTATAATATAATAGTCTGTCGGAAAATGTCCCCTTTTGTTGTTTTTAAGCATTTAGAAGCATAAAATGTCTGTAAGCAAGTCAATGGATGAAGCATAAAGGCATCTGAATGTTGCAGAGTGCTGGATTTGGACTGAAATGGGATACAGTGGTACCTCGGGTTACATACGCTTCAGGTTACATATGCTTCAGGTTACAGACTCCACTAACCCAGAAATAGTACCTCGGGTTAAGAACTTTGCTTCAGGAAGAGAACAGAAATCGTGCTCCAGCAGCGTGGCAGCAGTGGGAGGCCCCATCAGCTAAACTGGTGCTTCAGGTTAAGAACAGTTTCAGGTTAAGAACAGACCAACCCTAACCCTAACCTCCAGAACGAATTAAGTACTTAACCCGAGGTACCACTGTATATCCATGCAGCTGGAATGTGAAAAAAAAATTCTGTGACTCTGTCTGGCTCACCAGTCCAGGGCCGTCTTTACCCGGGGGTTCAAGGGGTGTGGGACACCTGGGCGTTGAATTCTGGGGGGGTGCCAGGCACCCGCTGCTGAAGCCGCTAAGCACATTGTATTGAGCTGCTATGTGGCAGCAGGGTCAGCAGCACCTTTGAAACGACTGATCTTGTGCCACCTGCCTGCTGGGAGGAGGGAGAGTGACAGGAAAGAGGGAGAGACAGGCAGAAAGGGAACGTGTCTATCTAGCGGCGGGAGCACACACAGGCTCCAAACCTTCCCAAGAAGAACTCGTATATGCTCGCTCGCAAGGGCCCTGCCAGCTCCTCTAGAAATAAGGTTGCTTCCACAATGAAAGGCTGCATGAGATGGCTCTCCCACACATGCACACAATGCCCACCTGTCCCATCTTTCAGACACCTCCCTACGACCGTAAGCACATGTGTGGAGTCCTTACACCGACTCCCAATGTGTTCTTACTCTTCTTTAGAAAAGCTGGTTTTAAACAAAACACACACAAAAAACTCCTTTTGGAGCCATGCAGACGTGAGCGCTATTTATCAAATGATAATAGTGACATAAGCATAATAAAAGTTAATTTAGGGGCTCAACTAAATTTGGGGGCGCTGGGCAGATCTTTGCACCCCGGCGGCACATTTGCTAAAGATGGCCCGGTACCAGTCCTTAAAGAAAGAAAAGATAGAGCGGGGTCCATCTGGCATGTCCAAACAGTGGCTCTTGCTACATCACTCAGGCATGTAAAGAATGCAAAAGGGTTTAGACCCCTTCATTCACAGTATAAAATATTTGGTTGGTTTCAGGACTTTTTTAAACTGCATGTTAGACACCAGGTTGTATGGGGTGTTAGTGGTATTACCTCTGGTGGGGAACATGTCGAGATTCTTCTGAGGTAGTTTGTCCACCTTTGGTCCCTACTCTGCTCTCATCTGTGGTTCCTAGAAGCTGGCAGTATGTGACAGTAGCCACACCCCAGGAACAGCTTTGACTGGCAAACTAAACCAGGTGAGGGTAGCTGATGGGTCTCTAACCCTCAGTGAGTTAGGGACTTCCCCTGCATGTGAAGACAGGCTCCGGAGGATTGAGCGGATGAGACCAATGGTCATGAAAGAGTTTTCTGCATGTGCTGTAGAAGGAAGTGGGGGGTAAATGAGGCTCATCAACCTGGGAAGGTTGCCCACTCAGCTGAAGGAAAACTCAGATCCTTAACCTCCTCTGACTTGTGGGATATCTTTGGGAGAAGAAAAGGCTAAGGAGGAAACCCTACACAAGTCCCTATGACAGCTGGATGGCACCTTGCATACCTCCTTCTGGCAACTCCTGTAGCCTAATGCTTTGCTTTCCTTTGGACCACATCAGCAAGGTAGCCCAGAACCTCAGGCTTGCACTCCGGTGAGGTCACTTTGTGGCTGCCAACCAAGTGGTTTGACTTTACTCCTGGAGGTGCACTCCATTGTCTCTTGAGACAGACAGATGCCAGCAAAGGTGAGACACTCCTAAGCTGTCTCCTGCCCAGCAACTATTTGGTTCCTGCCTAGCAACTATTTGGTCTTTTGGTAGGAGTTGACTTTATAGCAAGGGCAGGCAACCTCGAGACCAGAGCCCAAATGTGGCCCTCTAAACCTCTCTATCTGGCCCTTGGAACTCTCCCTAAGCCACAACCCTTCTTGGTAGGCCACACCCCTCACTGGCCCTGCTCTGAGGTTTCCTCAAGTGCTTTTGTCTGGAATATGTTCTTGGACTGTTGCTTCTTAGTTGCTTGAATGGTGGATAGAGTCATACATGTGTGCAGGTGGTTAGATAGAAACCTCTGACTTTTGCATGGGTGGGGTGTAGCCTACTGGACAAATATAAGAGTCACATACATTGCATATGGCCATCAGAAATGTTGCTAAGAAACAACAACCCCATCTCTGCTTTAGAAATAAGTGGCTTCCTTAGCAAAGTCAAAGTCTTTTGTTTTGCTAACTTTTATCTGAAGCAAAACAAGCCCTCCTTCCTCCTTCTTGCATACCGAACACCTTTCCCTGGAACATGAGCCGTAGATGAGGTAGCAGAGGAGGAAGATTAAGTGTGGCATTTGTTCCGATGGCTGGAAGACTTTGTTAGTGCAGTTTCAGAGAGAGAAGATTTATGGCTGTGCTTAATGAATGCTAATCGTTCTGTTATCGGACAGGAGCCATGCAAACATTCCTCTGTATTACAACGTGAAAGTATGACTTAAAAGTTAAGCCCTGCGAAGCTGGAGGTTAGTTTCTGAGGAGGTTCTGCTGCCCCTGTCATAACTTGGCCTACTGTGGGCAGACGAACCTAGGCTCCAAACTAGATGGGCGTGTGTGACATGGATTGGGACCCTGATGTGGTGAGGAGTCAAGGGGATTTAACTCTTTGCTCTCCACTATGGTCCTGATCAAAATCAGGGCCCCCACAGCTGCAATTTGCATTGAAAGAAAGCTCATAGGAAGCAAATAGGAGCATCCCTCCATCCCTAATGCAAACCACGAAGTAACCCTAAACTAGAGGAAATTTGTAGAGCTCTTTTCTACATCAAGCATGATGATACTCCCAACATTCTCCCACATCAGTTCAGAATCTGCATTTAAGCAGAATCCATTTGGTGGTGGTCCAAATGTTTAAAAGCAGTTTAAAATGCTTGCTGCTCCCCCTGGCCCCATTGTATTTCTTTAAAATGTTTGAAATAGTGTATCCACATGCCCACAGCTTGAGTGGCTTGGGCAGGAGGCTCTTTGCTGCCAGGCACTTGGATGTGCAGTATTTACTAGAGGCAGCCATGTTTATTTCCATACAATCCCCCCTGGAAGCAAAGCCTCTCCTCCTCAGGAAGGGGAGAAGTTGTGAGCAGGAGCCATTTCCTGCTTTGGCAGGGGGTGTTCCGCCCCTTGCCCAACTGCTCTGGCTGCCGTGCCATGCCCCCAGGTGGCCAGCCAATCGGCTGGAGGCTTGGGGGTGGGGTTTAACCGCTCGAATGCGGCCCGGCAGCGCAGTCGTGGATCCTGTCCGACACCCTTGCTGGTGGCTAGGGCCATGGCACAACCCCCGGTGACATCAGGGAGAACTTTCAGTTGTATTTGCATCAACAGGCTCCTCCCACTGGTGGTTAACCCTTGTTAGACTCACTCCTCCCTGAGGGGGTGGAGTCACGCTCTGTTGTTTTATCCAATGCTGTAATCAATAAAGTTGTGGCCTTTTTTAGCCCATTAACCTAATATACCGTGTCCATGTGTCTTTCTTATCCTCAAGCGGGTGGTGGGTCCTTGAATCACAATTGAATGTTATCAAGTCCTGTCACTTCTTGACGACTTGTTCCATATACATTAACTTGCATGGTGGTAAGGAGCTCTGTCTGCTAGGCACTCCGGAGTAAATACACTCCTCTTCTTCAACCTTTCTTCATAGGACTTAGTCCTCGGGTCCTTTCACCATCTTCACTAGCCTCCTTTGGAAGTGTTTCAGTTTCTGGATAGCCTTCAGAAACTGAGATGCTCAGAACTGGATATTGTGCTCCGGGTCTGGTAACAACAGAAGAGAGTGTTATCCTTACTTTTCATGCTTTGTCTGTGCTGTATGATACGTGGAACGTCTTAGCAAGAATATTTTTGGAAGCACTGCATTTACTATTACAGGCCATTCTGAACTCTGATACTGCGTTGCTGCCCTGCAGATTTCAAGACTGGCCTAAAAAGAAGAATTCAGGAAAATCTCCATTAAGCAACATGGGCATCTCACTACTTAATGGGCAAGGAATAATTTTACCCCTGCAGCTGCCACATGGTGCAGAGCAGATAATTGTTTAGCACTGGGCACCTTTTTCACGATTCAAAGAGAACTCTAGGTTTTATAGCCCACCCCACTGCTTTTCAGCACTGGAGAACAATAAGCTGCAGCCTAATAGAATTCCCCACTTCAGCTTTCATAAAAGTTAAAGTCAGTTGCTGATTTTTGTTCACTTCAGTTTGTGGAAATGCCACCATGGGTTGATATTTTCTTTGCCCTTTTCAGTTTTGGTACTCCCTGTTTTAATAGAAAATTCTTTCATTTTTTACCAGCCCTGCAAATACAGTTGTTGGGTGGAGAGTATTGTTTTTCACTTTGCAAGTCTTATTCCACACACCCCAGCCCTGAACTATTATTAAAATGACCTTGGCCTTAGAGGTATTGGAGTTGCACACTCTGAGGACTACGGCTTCGCTCATTTTTTGGAGATCATTTTCAAATTACAGGGTCTTTCTTTCTCATTTGCTCCTGGTTGCCTAAAATGAATGCTCCTATGGGAGCACCCCAGGCAACATAGACTACTTGAAATGGAATTTTCCTGGGACACCCAATGACCATACTAATGTTAGGTATCGTGGCAGCAGACCAGGCACCAAGAGCAGGATGGGAAGTCAGAAACTTATCCTTCCCTCACCACTGGTGTTGCTCCAGCAGTCAGGTAATTGAAAGGGTGTGTGAATAGGTGTGTGGAAGAAAGGGGTAGTTCCCTGGTTTATACTGAAACCTGAGCCAAATAAGAACTTAGGTACCATAATGCTCACCTCATATTGAAAGCAAATATTATGAGTCACTGGGTTTGACATTCCAAGCCAACAAATGATGGAATTTAGTGACCAGTAATACCACCAGTTAGGGATGCGGGTGGCGCTGTGGGTTAAACCACAGAGCCTAGGACTTGCTGATCAGAAGGTGGGCGGTTCGAATCCCCGGGACGGAGTGAGCTCCCGTTGCTCAGTCCCAGCTCCTGCCAACCTAGCAGTTTGAAAGCACGTCAAAGTGCAAGTAGATAAATAGGTACCACTCCGGTGGGAAGGTAAACAGCGTTTTCCTGCGCTGCTCTGGTTTGCCAGAAGCGGCTTAGTCATGCTGGCCACATGACCTGGAAGCTGTATGCCGGTTCCCTCGGCCAATAAAGCGAGATGAGCGCCGCAACCCATAGTCGGCCACAACTGGACCTAATGGTCAGGGGTCCCTTTACCTTTACCTTAATATCACCAGTCAGTACTGCTGTTTGTGCTTTTGAATGAGGACTCTCAGGCATAATGGCAGGTTCAATGTGTAACAATTATTTGCACCTACCCTGTGGAAATCACACAATTGCATTTGTAGCTAAATATCCGAAATATGTAAGGTGAGAGTCCAGGTGGCTTGAAAAATCTGTTAAAATATGGAGAAAGGTTTCCCCCAGCAGTTTGCAAATGCACTGCATTTTTCCTATTCTGCTTTGGATCACAGGCAATGGGCTTGTGAGTTGGAGCTGGTGGATAATATATAGGGTTCCCACAGTTTTTTTGTGGGGGGCGGGTGGGATAATTTTGCGCACTTCTTGAACTATTGTAAAACTTCAGTCCTCTCCTAAAGAATATTCGGCAAAGTGGCATCACCAGCTAGCCACCTGTGAATTTTGGAAACAATTGTGTGTGGATCTAGGTTTGATGTTTTATAACTTTTAAAATATTGCTGAAGAAAGCAAAGGTCTTGGACCTCTCAGCCCACAGGGTTTCATTCAACATTAAGGTTATAATTCTGCAGTCCCTGGGAGGGTTCCCAAGGGCTATAGGACAGATCATATCCATTCCTTCAACAGTGGAGACAGAGTGTCAATATCAGATAGGGAGATCATCTCAGATCCTACCACTGCTGGATCATCTAAAGCCTTGGTTCAACCAAAAACAGCCCTTTGGTGCCACTACAGTATTTGACTCCAGGTCCCCTGACATGGCACCAACTGGCAAGAAATATTATCAAGTTCCTAAGCTAAATCTCTGTGTCCCTGTTTCTTTCTAAAAAAATAATAAGGCAGGAAATGGATGGAGGAGTGCCAGATTATTTCATGGTCCTCGCCACTACCCTGCCACCTCATTCCTGGCAGAGCATGGGATGAGGCAGCTGTACTGGCTTCATCATCATCATCATCAACAACAACAACATTTATTTATACCCTGCTGGGTGGCTCCCAACAGAATATTAAAAACACGATAAAACAACAAACATTAAAAACTTCTCTAAACAGGGCTGCCTTCAGATGTCTTCTAAAAGTCAGATAGTTGTTTATTTCCTTGACATCTGATGGGAGGGCATTCCACAGGGTGGGGGCCACTACCAAGAATGCCCTCTGCCTGGTTTCCTGTAACCTAACCTCTCGCAGTGAGGGAACCACCAGAAGGCCCTTGGAGCTGGACCTCAGTGTCTGGGCTGAATGATGGGGGGTGGAGAAGCTCTTTCATGTATACTTCATATATCATTCCTCCACCACCACTTTGGGATTGTGCCCTAAATGAGCCAGACTTTCTCAGAAGAGAATTTTCTTAGAAAAGCTATTAGAGAATTTCATCTCCCCAAGAATATTCAGAAAAATCCCACCTCCCCTAATTTTGCCATCCCACAAACAGCATGGACAATTGGGGAAGGCCATTTTCACTCAGCTGTAGTTTTTCCAGTTCATTACCCACCTATCAACATAGGAAGCTAACTTAAACCGAGTCAGACCATTGGCCTGCCAAGCTAAGTTCTGCAGAATTTGGGGTAGCAGTTTTTCCAAGACTTCTCTGAAGACAATGGGGATTGAACCTGCAGCACTCTGCATGCAGAGTAGAGGCTCTCAGTCAGTGCTCCAGCCCTAGCTATGGAACGTGAGGACTTTTGAAAGAATATTGAGATCATCGGATTGTGTGCGCGTGCTGTTTCCTGTTTTGTTTTTAGCCATGGCATCATTACAATGAAAATACCTTTTTGACCCTCTCTTCCACGCTGCCCATTCTTGTGATTACATCATTCCTGGTGTGACATTTATTCAGACGCGGCTGTGAAGTTTCTTCAATCTGGTTCTGAGTCAAATCAGCGCCTGTCATTTTTGACCAGGCAGGGCAGTCAGAAGGGTGTCAGCCCCCTGGGTTCAATCCACAAAGACCGATGTGACGGTAACAAATTGGCTTGTCAAAGAGAAAGGGCTGCCTTGGTATTAATGGACATAATAGCAGATTACATGGCCTCCGTGTCACACAATAGAATCAAAGGCAGGATCAAAGTGAGCTAATATAGCAAATGGTTAACAGGAAAGACATGCTAATGAGATAAAAACACTTTGCCTCTCCACCTCTCTGAGGCTTCAGTGGAACGATAATTGATACTAAATAATGTAATTTGAGCACCAGGAAAAGACTCCTAAATTCAGACAATAGATGAGCCATCACTGTATTCTTTCTTTTCTTCCCACCCCCCTTTTAAAGAGTTTCATGTTGTTGTCACTTCCACTGTGTTTTATTCACCAAGGGCCTGGACGTTATTGTTAATGCAGGAGATGGGATGCAAGAAAGGATCTTGGGCAGATTTTAATTTCTTCTTGATGTTGGAATGTATTTAGGGAACTGGTTAACATCAAGTCTTCTAAGGGAGCTGCTTTAATAAAGGAATGTCATGCAGTTGGTTAATGCCCTCATGCACCCCAACTGTTCCCAAGAACATTCCCACTTGTTTGTCCCTCCGAATTGGTGTCTCTATTAGATTCTTCTTCCTCCTCCTCCTCCTCCTCCTCCTCTTCTTCTTCTTCTTCTTCTTCTTCTTCTTCTTCTTCTTCCATGCCTCTCATAGATCACTATAAGTTAAATCTTAAAACCACAGAATTATACATTGGAAGGTCATCAAGACTGTTGCTGTCAACCTTGGAATGATTACCTGTGATGATATGTGACTGTTTTGAATGCTTTAAAGGTACTTTTGTTGGTAGCAAGGAAAAATTAGGCATAAAAAGGTGAATTCTCCCCAGCAAAGATTTAAAGTTACAAAAAAAAGGAACCAAAGTGTGGAAATATAGGCTGTTAGACCTTCTAAGTTCCTTCCAACATTCCCCTCTTCCCCCCCCACTAAAGAAAAATACCACCTCTAGCCTTTGCTTAAATTTGTGCTCTACCAAACTCTGTCCCGCTACACTTTTGCAAAAGATTTCATTCTCTTTCACAGAGATCAGGAGATCATTCAGATGCTCAGGGTGTGGCAGGATCTCCTTACCATGAGGTAGCATGGTGCTCTTTTCTCAAAAGCTTGCAAGCTGTCAACAATTACATTGAGTTCAGTAGGATATAAATGTGCAGCCTGAAGCAATCATCTGCAGCAAGACTGCATAGAAAGGGCCAGCATCCCACTACCACATGCCCTTTATTCTTAAAGGAAGACCAGACCCCTCTGTTATGTGAACACATGAATGATTGTGCTGTCACACCCAGTTTGGCTTCCAGCATGCTCCTGAGTTGTGAGAGGTTTGGGCTGCAGCCAATCAAGATCTGCTCAGAGTAGACCTATTAAAATCAATGGACCCAAGTTTGTAAAGTCAGTTCAATTCAGTGGGTGTATCACTGTATATTGGATGCAACCTTTTGTCTCTTAAAATGGATGCTTGTCTAAATGTGCTTAGGGAGCAAGGTGAGAGTCTAGCTGGCATCTTATACTTTTAACCACTGCATGGCAAACTTTGTTATCACTTTATAAGCAAACACCACTAATCTGGCTGACACAGGGCAGAAGAGCATCAAGGGAGACAATTCAGCTGAGTAGCAGACAATGATGCTTAAAGAAGCCTGTTGTTTGTAAGCACAGATCAAATACCCTTGGAAAAAGGCAGTTGGCATGCTGTGGAGTCTGGCATGGAGTCCACATCTTGGTGATTAGCCAGAGTTAATTTGTTTGCATTTTGTACTTATCTCCATGTAATGGGTTTGTTTTGTGCAGGACCCACTTGGTGGCTTATGGCAAAAGCTGGCTACTTAGATTATCGTTCTAAATTCATCATTTTGCAGGGGTGCAGAGGAGGCTATGACAAGAACAAGAAAACGATTGACTGCCTGACTCAGCAATGCCGAATGTACACATTTCCCCAAATATCAAGTAGGGTACACGTTAGTGGCTTGAAATGCAGCAAGTTAATTCTCCCTCCATTCTTCCTTTCAAGTCGCAGCCTTACATTGCTGTGCAGACCGGAGGGGGGCGGGGTAGGGATGTCTTCCACTGATGCCCATTCCCTGCTTTGTTCCCCGAGTTCACAAGGCTGTCATAGAATCATAGAACTGTAGAGCTGGAAAGGACCTGAGGCTCACCTAGTCCAGCCCCCTGCAATGCAGGAATGTGCAACGGCTGCCTGCAAAGTACACACCTCAGCTTAGCTACTGCTTCTGTTTTCTAATCAGATGGAAGTTGCTTTGAGGCAAAGCTCATCAAACAGGAGGATTTCTCAGGAAGCTACATGATGTCTATGGATTGTGGCTCATGTCGTGTGGACTTTGGCTTCAAATCGGTAGGATGGTGTGGTTAGACTGTCAGACGAGAACCTGGGAGACCAGGGTTTGAAACTCCACGTGGCCATGAGAAACTCGCTGGGTGACTTTGGGCCAGTCGCTGTGGGGATTCAGTGAGAACCATATGTGCCACATTGGGGGGAAAGGTGGGATAGAAGTGCAAACAAACATAAGTGCTGGGAGTGAGCTAGAGCTCTAGAGTAAGACAGCCTTAGAATGCCTAGAGCTCTGAAGCCTGGGATTGTTTGAGAAGTACACAGTGATAACATGCAAGACCCTTTGAACACAGAGGTGACCAAAGTTATTTTGATGCGGGAGGCAGAGCATCAAAATGGAAACTCCCTTCCTGGGTTTCGAGTTAACATAAGAAATAAATATTTGATGCAATTGAATAATTCTCACTAACACCTGAGTTAGGTCATGGGAGGACCAAGATCTGAACAACAATAATGATCGAATAGCAGTTCAAAGTGAATTCTAAAACACCCTGTATGAACGCCATAATATAGGGTGTCTATTTCCCATGCTTTCAGAGCAAACTGTTAGCAATCACCCTGATTTGCTGGAAGCAGTATATGTAGGAGGAGGGGATGACTTTGCACAGGCTGCTGTTCTGCCAGTGTATGGATTGCGCCCTCACTGTTCATCTTTGGGTACTTGCACTTGCAATGTAGATAGAGGAGCAAAACATGGTGCATGAGGAGCAAAACATGGTGCGCATAAGGTGTGCTGAGGAATTTCAGGTTTACAGTCTGTAGGGCACAGTAAGGATGCAATGCAGGCTTATTATTTCGATATATGGGAGTTTACAAAATGTCCAGGTATGGACAAGTGTCCTGAACAAAGCAACAGATTTCTAAACAGTTATCTAGGATCTGCAATAAAACAACAAAAACAAAAGATGGTCTACAGTTTGAAGCAAAATAGTGTAGCCTTTGGGCAACAGCCTGGTGCCGGGAGCAATAAGAAGCTTTTAGGTGGAGAATAATAATAAGGAACAGCAAACCTGCCAGTGCTTAGAAAAGGAGAGGAAACCAGAGGCTTGGTCAGTGGTAGTGGGGCAAATGTAGCCATCCAGGCATTCCACAGGTGATACTCCTCATGAGCTATGCTCTGCATTCCTATCTAGCACTTTTGACTGACTAGAATGTGTCCTTGAGGTGTGAAAAGGCCTCTCGCTTGCCTGGATGGAGGGATGGGGGATGGTATGGTGGTGGCTGTACACAGTGGCGTAGCATGGGTTGTCAGCACCTGGGGCAAGGCAAGTAATTTGCGCCCCCTAACCCTGAGTGAGCCAGGTAGGGGCAGAGAGCTGTGAGTGCGAGCGCCCCCCCAGATGTTGCGCCTGGTGCGGCCAGCCCCCCCTGCACCTGTTGGGATACTGCCAGGGAGACAAAGGCCATCACTGCCTCCACGCCGACTCCGGACTCCGGACGTCCATCGACCTCCCGTAGATACAGTATCAGCGATTAGCGACACGAGCTCCAGAAATAGATTGCCACATTCCTGGGCTGATGCACACTCTATCAGCAGAATTCACACAGCGAAAGTTGCACAGCAGGAGAGCATATTTACATGTTTATTCAGCGTTGGTCAGAACAAAGAAAAACATGACCGCCTGCTAGCGTGTTCAGGCACCGAGAGAGAAAATGAAAGCAATAGCAAACATAAACATCCTGTGAACAGGAAATGCACAGGCTGTGACTCACAAAGCCTGCTCCCTTTTAAGGTGGAACGGAAATATCCTAACAGCACCCCCCATGCTATGCCACTGGTTGCACATAATCCTCAGACCTTTGCATGGCTGGGATGCAGCCTACTTTACAAAGGTAAGAGACGAAGATTGATGTGTGAAGCAACCAACCCATAATTAAAGCAATTTGGTGACAATTTCTTTAACATAGACACAGATATGTGTTTGCTGCTCAAATTACTTTGGGAGTAAGTCTCACCGAAAACATCTAGGGAAGGGGGGGGGGCACACGAAGAGGCATTACTAAACTGCCATTTTAGTAAGAAGCTATCTAGTTTGAACTTTTTGTAGCACTTTGCAAACTGAAATTCAGTTATCCTTTAAAAATTTCACTTCCCTGTATTTTGCAACGTAGTTCTCCAACTAGCTGTATACAAATTTCATATATTGGGGTAAATGCACATGGAAATGCATGTATTAGTGAAAATAAGATACAACAAGGCATTATATCGGGGGTGGGGGTGGAACCACTTGCACAAATGTGCTTATGAGTCAAAAATGCACACAAAACTGTGTTTATTGGGGGTGGATTTGCACTAAAATGCTGGTGAATTTTCCTGAGGATTTATTTTAATCGCAAATTGCTGCAGAAATGTGGAAAACTATATTTAAGATTGGGAAAATGAGAAACAGAGGGAACCAAAATTAATAGTCCCATTCATCCCTACTTAAAGGTAAAGGTAAAGGACCCCTGGATGGTTAAGTTCAGTCAAAGGCAACTATGGGGTTGCAGCACTCATCTCGCTTTCAGGCCGAGGGAGCCAGTGATTGTCCACAGACAGCTTTCTGAGTCAGAAGGCCAGCATGACTAAACTGCTTCTGGTACAACAGAACACCTTGATGGAAACCAGAGCACATGGAAACGCCGTTTACCTCCCCGCCACAGTGGTACCTATTTATCACTGGCGTGCTTTTGAACTGCTAGGGACAGAGCAAGGGGAGCTCACCCCATTGTGGGGATTTGAACCGCTGACCTTCTGATCGGCAAACCCAAGAGGCTCAGTGGTTTAGACCACAGCTTACATCTGTGTAAACATGCAGAAGGTCACTCTGTTCGTTCATTTTATGTATTTTATTTTCCCTAGCCAGCTGTATGTGCCTTTCTGAGGCTTTTAACATTACAGACACATCCTTAATTGCAACTTTCCTCCCCTATGTTCACCTTCTCTCCTCTGCCCACCCAACCTTATCCCTGATTGTCCGTTGGTACAAGGGTGGATGGAGCCATTGATCGCAACTCTACATAAGTTGGGGCAAGTTCACTTTCTTTTTCCCTTTCCTTTGATATTCTTTAGCTTAGAGTAAGTGTTATGAAGCACTGTTTGCCCGTCTTGCAAATAATTCCTGTGTGCTGCACAGCTGAACGTGTCATAAAAGTTCAAGAGTCTTGTTTATGTATTTGTTTTCCCCTTTAATATACGTTGTGCCAAGTTTATTGATCAGTCTCCTTCCTAACCTTCTCTCCTCCAGCCTTTCATTAAACTTTGGGATCACAGCTCCGGAAGACTTCCCACTAGTCTTATTACTTGTAGAAACCATGTGACCGTAGCTCATGTTGCTAGATTTTTGGAGATTTTATTTTATTTTATTCCCCACTCACCCACATCTCTAAGATGTTTTTGTTACCATGGAGTTTTCTTTTCATAGCTACCTGGATTCAGTGGCACAACCAGAGGAAGGGCCTCTGTCTTTGCTTTTGACTTGATTGTCCCTCCCAACATCATTTAATAGTGCAATTAATTTATGACAATTAGGGGCTGTGCGAGGACAAATGAGGCACTGTACCACCAACTTCAGCCTGTTCTCAGCCAGCCTCCAACTGCCTGCCTTCCTTCTTACAATTGACCAGGGTGTGACTTGTCCTCTCATTGGCTCTGGCTCCACCTACTCTTGGTCCCTCAGCCTTCTGCCCTACCAGTTGCAATGGACACCAGCCACCACTAGCACTGTCCCATCAACCTGAGACATCCTTCTGCCAGCCCCACTTGCCAATCTTCTTACTTACAAGCGGTCCAGGAGGTGGCACTCCCTGTCAACCTACTCTTCCTTAGTCTCAGTGTTGCCCTTGTAGAACACAGCAGGGAGCAGGCCAAAAATTGACTTAGTTGACTCTGCCTGTCTTTGGTTCTGACTCCACCTCCTGTTGGGCCATACCAGTCCCAATGGACACACAATAATGTTATTAATGCACATGACTAACTTAGGTCCAGCGCCGAGGGCCTTCTGGTGGTTCCCTCATTGCGAGAAGCAAAGCTACAGGGTACCAGGCAGAGGGCCTTCTCGGTAGTGGCGCCTGCCCTGTGGAACGCCCTCCCATCAGATGTCAAAGCGATAAATAACTACCTGACATTCAGAAGACATCTTAAGGCAGCCCTGTTCAGGGAAGTTTTTAATCTGTGATATTTTAGTGTATTTTTTGTTTCTATGGAAGCCGCCCAGAGTGGCTGGGGAAACCCAGCCAGATGGGTGGGGTACAAATAATAAATTATTATTATTATTATTATTAGGTCCACTACTTTCAATTGCTCAACTGTGTAGGACTTGGCTGCAACCATATCTGTCTCATTCTTAGCTTTCTCTGTTTTGATGGCAAATCCAGGAGGAACACCAAAAGCTTCCTTTCCTTCTACAAAAACCTTTGTGATGCTGCTGTTAGTTTGTTGCTTCGCATTTACCATTCAGGGATAAAGAGATCAGTCTGTTCCCAGTCCTTGTCAATGCTGCCTGTGTTAATTCATAAGTCCATTGTTTCCCATTTTGGCATCTGTGTTTTTGTTCTTAAACATTTATTGAAATATTCGTATTTTAAGTAGCATTTAAATACATATTTCATACATATTTAAATACCTATTATCTCTCAATGTATGCTTTTTTAAACTACTTTATCCTAAAATATGCATTTGGTATATTTTTTGAGCCAAGAGCTTTTATTGCAAAATTTGGAGAAGTGTAAGATCTGAAGGATAATTAAGTTCCAATCCCTGGATTGGGCTAATTATCCTTCGGATCACACCTCCTGGACTTGGCGGTGCAAATTAGATTGCTTCGCCTTAGAATGTAGACCAAACTAAATTCTCCTTCATCCCAATTAACAGGGAGGGGAACCTCCTCAGTTTTCATCCTTGTCTTCGTCAATTCAAACCACAAGAAATCATTAGGAAGAAGGGGGAGATATTATTAATTAAGCATCCTATTGTGATACCTTCTGCCAACAACAGAGGAGAGTGTGTATATTTGATTCTAAACAGAGTGTGGGAGTTCTGAATAATAAAGATGTTCAAGAATGTATTGACAGTTGTGAAATATCAAACTGTTCTGACTAAGCAATCTGGATGGTGTGACAATCATTTCCCTTAATTCACATTAACTACTGTCTACATTTGCTGAGGGCTTGTTACAAGGGGTGGCATATAGCCAGAAAAATAAAACAAAATAAAAATTGCCTGATAAGCTTCAGCTCTGGCAAAATAGGAAGCATGCTATTAATTAGGGCAACACTGGAAATTCTCTCATTTCACTGCTTGCTTTGAAAACAGAATGCTTGACGCAGACTGATTACAATACTTGTCTCTCCAAATAGTCATGTCATTTTGGTACTTTTAGTACCCCTTTCTTCCCTGAATGGAAGCTGGAACACATTGTGTATGAGGAAAGGCTACAGGAGGGATGGAAAACATATAGAACATGGGCTGAATGTGCTCCACCAATTCTAAGGGCCAGGGAGTCTTTGGCCCCCTCAATATTTGTTTGAAGGGGCATCCTCTATTCTGAGAGTGCCTGGCGCACATTCCATGCACGCGATGTCTTGCAAGATGCTGTTCTTATCTGTTATCACTGTGCAGCTGCGTGGAGTCACAGGACTGTGTTTACATTCCAGAGACAGTCCAGGCTATTGAAAGTCTCACGGGAGACTAGAGACGGATGTGACGTTAGTGGTTTCCTGTTTCCTTTGTTCAGTTGCTCTCTGCTTCCATAGAGAGAGGATGTCTTTTCTGTTCTGCGTAGCTAGAAAATAAATTCTTTTACAATGTAGCTCATACGGTCTCATCCTTCCCTGCGCTGGGAACCCTGCTGGATAGAATGTGCTTGGAGCCTTATCAAAGGCTCTGATCATTAAACACGTCGGAGGCGATTTCAAAGCCTCGGTCGAACGGAGCTCCTGACAGATGCACAATGCACACCACAGCTTCAGCACCTGGCTCCACCAGAGTGCTCAGGCTCCAGTAGACGCACACCAGGCCATCTCAATCTTGGGGGCAACCTGGCACCTCTGGGGTTCTCTCCAGGCCACACCTATCATGAGCCTTGCACCTGCCTTGAGTGCTTTTGGCTGGCTGGAACACAGGGCTTTTTTTCAGCCGGAACTTGCTGGAATTTCCAGCACCTCTCAGGCGGGCACTGTTGCCATTATAAGAGAAGAAGGTATGCATTAATGGTGAGTTCCGGCACCTCTTTTTTTAATAGAAAAATAGCACTGCTGGAACATGTGCTTTAACTGAGATAATGCCTCTTGCTTGCCTGGCTGGAGGATGGAGAAATGTGTGTACAGGGGTGTAGAAACTGCTGGCTTAAATAACACCCATTGCTCAAGCAATGTTTGCTTCTGGGCCTGCCTCCTTTAGGCTCTGGCACTCTCCACCATGGGCCTGCAGCCAGTGGAACTTTGCCCTTTGGGAGAATACTACCTCTGGGCAAAAAGCCTTTCCCATTGCTGGACTAAAGCATATTTGGGGGGCTTTTTATAGTTTTGTGGTATTGCTTATAAAGTGGTAACAAAGTGAGGAGGGAAGGGTGAAGGCTAAAAACAATCATGCATGGCGATTGTGGGGTTCATTCCATGAAAGCAGATTGGCAGCAGATTTTGGACTGATCAGTGGCGTAGCGTGGGTTGTCAGCACCCGGGGCAAGGCAAGTAATTTGCGCCCCCTAAGCCGTGCATTTGCGCCCCCTAACCCTAACCCCCCCTGCACCCCCCACGCTACGCCACTGGGACTGATAAAAGGAAATGCTTTTTCACCCAGCATACCATGACTTTATGATATTATCTGCTGCAAGGTGTGGGGATGGCTTTTAACTTAGATGGCTTTAAAAGAGGACGATACATCTTGGCAGAAGATAGGGTTTTTTCCAGTGGTTATGAATCACAAGGGCTTTATGGGATCCCTAGGTTCTGGGGAAATAAGTTGCTGGATATTAGCTCCTGGTGCTGCTTGCCTTAATTTCCTTCTTGTGTTATTCCCTGAGGTCACTGTGTTAAGCAGAGATGGACTGTTGATCTGATCCAGCAGGATTCCTTTGTTCTGATTATTAGGAGTAAAGCAACAATGCCTGCAATATGCTACCTGAACGAATTGGAGGGTGATTGACAAAAAGGCTGCCTGTTCTCCCTTCTCACTGATTCTTTCTCTCATAGATGGTAAAGAGCTTTTACTTCCTCTCTGCTTCTTCTCTTAAGTTTAGTCAGTGTAAGTTAGCATGTGCCAGTGTTAAGTTCTTTGCTCCATCTTGGCCACATGTAAAACCTTTACTTAGAATGTGGATACTGGTACCATGCTGTTTTTGTTGTGAGTATATGTATTGAATAGATTCTTCACATATGTATAAATACATCACCAGTATCATCAACAACAAGAACACTTTGCTTGCTGTGAATAATAAACCTTAAGTTTTCTTTGTCATTTCAACCAGCCATCTTACCAGACTATTCCTTTCTGCACACCACTGCAAAATATTTACCAAACTCCCAACACCAACATTCTCAGTTCTCACTGGCTTTCATTAAGTTTTATATGACCACTAAGTTTTATAGGACAAAGTAAAGATAAAGGTAAAGGGACCCCTGATCATTAGGTCCAGTCGTGGCCGACTCTGGGGTTGTGGCGCTCATCTCGCTTCATTGGCCGAGGGAGCTGGCATACAGCTTCCGGGTCATGTGGCCAGATTGACTAAGCCACTTCTGGTGAACCAGAGCAGTGCACGGAAACGCTGTTTACCTTCCCGCCAGAGCGGTACTTGTTTATCTACTTGCACTTTGACGTGCTTTCGAACTGCTAGGTTGGCAGGAGCAGGGACCGAGCAACGGGAGCTCACCCCGTCATGGGGATTTGAACCGCTGACCTTCTGATCGGCAAGTCCTAGGCTCTGTGGTTTAACCCACAGTACCACCTGCGTCCCTATAGAACAAAGTACTTTGTTTTATTTTAATAAATTCATAATCTATCTTTCTTCTGTCTGGGCATCATACACATGGTTCCCAGGCCATCACCCATCTAGGCGTTGGCCTGACCTACTTACTTTAGGCAAAGTGGAGGCCTTTTGTGCCTTTGGCCCCCAGTTTTCACCCCAGAAATGTGGCCAGCATGGGAAAGCAGCATCGATACTTCCAACCCAAATATTATCTCCGAGTGCATTCTTCCAAGTTCGCCAGTTGAAGTGGGTGACTATCATTGACTCCTATGGTAAAATAATGAATTGTTGGCCGTGAATCTATGGCATGTGTGGCTGTGGGCAAAGGTTATCTGTATGCAAGGTGCACAGTAACACATTCCACCCATCTCTACCATCAGCATATGTGTTTTCTGTTGGGGCTGCCACCCCCAGGAGGAAGTAGGATAGAAACTTTGCTAGGAACAAATAGCAACACCCTTCTCACTTTGCACAGAGTTCTCATGGCAGGGGTTGGGCATTAAACAGTGGCAGAGCACATGCTTTGAATGCAGAAGATCTCCGGCTCAACCTCTGCCACTGCCACTTAAGCAATTAGGTAGCAAGGGATGGAAGGGACCTTAGGGAGCTATTGGCAGTCAGAGCAGTTAATACTTGGCAGTTTCAATCAGCATCAGGTAGGTTCATATGGGCCCCATTTGTACCATACATTTAAAACACTCTGATCCCACTTCAGTGGTAGTGGCTTCCCCCAAAGAATCCTGGGAACTGCAGTTTGTTATGGGTGCTGAGAGTCGTTAGGTGGCCCCGGTTCTCCCTACAGAGCTACAATTCCCAGAATTCCCTGGAAGTGGGGGAACTATTCTGGGAATTGTAGCCAGTGTGGTGTAGTGGTTGAGAGCGGTAGTCTCGTAATCTGGGGAACCGGGTTCGCTTCCCCACTCCTCCACATTCAGCTGCTGGATGACCTTGGGCTAGTAACACTTCTCTGAAGTCTCTCAGCCCCACTCACCTCACAGAATGTTTGTTGTGGGGGAGGAAGGGAAAGGAGATAGTTAGCCACTTTGAGACTCCTTCGGGTAGTGATAAAGTGGCATATCAAATCCAAATCCAAACTCTTCTAACAAACTACAGTTTACTGGAGACTTTGGGGAAAACCATGGCTCTTAAAATGGTATAAAAGGTAAAGGGACCCCTGACCATTTGGTCCAGTCGCGGACGACTCTGGGGTTGTGGCGCTCATCTCGCTTTACTGGCTGAGGGAGCCGGCATGCAGCTTCTGGGTCATGTCGCCAGCATGACTAAGCCACTTCTGGCGAACCAGAGCAGCACACGGAAATGCCATTTACCTCCCCACCGGAACGGTACCTATTTATCTACTTGCACTTTGATGTGCTTTCGAACTGCTAGGTTGGCAAGAGCTGGGACCGAGCAACGGGAGCTCACCCCGTCGCGGGGATTCGAACCGACAACCTTCTGATCAGCAAGCCCTAGGCTCAGTGGTTTAACCCACAGTGCCACCTGCATCCCTCTTAAAATGGTATAGCATTGCTTTAAATGCATGGTGCATATAACCATGGTCACGCAAGTCCCATCTGGTCCCTGTTAAGGGCAACCACTGAGGGTGTGTTGCTTAAAGCCCCCTCCCCAACTGAACTCACTGCGATATGCAAGCGCATTTTCCACCTACCACTTACCTACCATAATGTTGGGCATCTTGTTTGTGAACCATATGATTCTGCTCTATCTCTGGTTGAATCTAGCAGCTGTTTCTTTCTCTCAATAAATAAATTTGCAAGGGGGTGTAAGGATTAGTAGATCTTGATCCATCCCTGCTTTGCTATATTTGTGTTTTTCTGCTCTGCTTCACCCTAGCCTTACTGGGAATAGCATTTCAGAGACATTCCATGTCAGAAATTCATTAACTAACTTTGCATTTTGATGCTGCACGTCGAAAACGCCATCTGCTACATGATGGCTGTGATTTCTAATCTGCTTAAATCCTGCTGAATCCTAGCAATGTCACTTAGGCAGGTTGGTCCTCTGTTCCCCCTTTTCTTGTTATTAGCAAATTAAGATACCAATCCTGCTGTTGATTTCATCATCTAAGCCGTTTAAATGCTGTATCGGGAATAGAAGTAACCTTACGATTGGGCCAGGATATAATTTAGCCATTAGCACTAATCTCTATCGGTCCGTAATGGTCTATAAACAGCGCATGTTCTTGAATTCTCCATTGCACCTTATTTCTGAGGTAGCAGAAATATGTTTCTTTATCAGAGAGTCTTGTCGAAATCTAATTAGATAAAGGCTCCAAAGAGCACTGGTGTAATATCTCTCCCTCCATCAACTTCACCTTAAACATTCTGGGACAGCAGCTGCTTTCTCAAATCACTTTTTCCGCAGACAGAAAGCCAACCTAATAATTAAAGTTTGCTACTGATTTGTCTTAGCGTTGACTTCAGAGCCTATTTTTAAAATCCCAATTATTATAAGCCCAGCCAGGGGCAGAGAAACAGTAAAAGAGCCCCATGCTTTGACCCAGAATGTGTTTATTTATTGTTGTATGCTTTACAGGTAGATCTAAAATAGAGGATGGAGGAAGAATGGAGGAAGATGTAGATAGCCAGGGAACAGGACGTGTGCAACTGATGCTACAGCTACATAAGCAGTTTTTAAGAATCGCCAGTCTCACTTCTAAGGCTTGTTCACATATCACTCTGAACCTGGGTACAAGCTGCCTTTATAAATGTACAAGTGTTTGTGTGAAAGTGTGCACATTTATTGATTTGTACAGCTCACCTGTTGTGTACACAGACTGTACACTCGTTAACATTACATGTGAGTAACTGTATGAGTGTACAGTTCCACTGTTGTGTACACAGATTTGCAAATTGTACACTCATTAAATGCAATGCATGAACATCCCTTAGGGGTTGGGAGTGGACACAGTGATGATATTCAACACCTGTAGGAGGTATTATGGAAAATGGGCTCAGGGCTGATTTCCATAATCCTGGAAGTGGCATAAAAGGGAATGATAAAATATGAGATGATGCTACACATGATAAATTTCAGTGGAGATATGGAGCCCAGCCCTCCACAGTTAAGACAAAAGGACTGTGAGACACATTAGGTGTATGTTTCAGGATGCCATGTTCCTTCACACTTAGCCTGTGATGCACAGG
Organism: Podarcis gaigeae; assembly: GCF_964106915.1. NCBI lineage: Eukaryota > Metazoa > Chordata > Lepidosauria > Squamata > Lacertidae > Podarcis > Podarcis gaigeae. Next base: position 15,791,031 of record NC_139692.1, on the reverse strand, counting down.
AGGAACAATTCAGACTTGAGGGGGGGGGAGAGGGGGAAGAAAGAGATTTTAGCAGAGGGGTGGGCAATCTGTAGCCTATGCAGTCCTCAGCCTAAATTCACTGGGGAGCAAGGGCAGCCCATTGGGAAATGAGACAGGAGGGCAAAATATAAGGAATTGGAACAGATGAAAGAAAACCCTCAGTGAATCATCAGTTCAACCATTCAACAAGATTGATCAGACCCTTCACTGGCAGTTTGCTCGGAAGAAAGGAAAAGGGAGAGGGAGCAAGGATCGAGAGACACACAGACAGACAGATGGACAGAGAGATGCAGGAAGAAAAGGTGAGAAACGGGAGTGGTCAGAGTGTCAGGCTCAGACCTTGGGAGACCAGGACTGAAATCCCCACTTGGCCATGAAACACACTGGGCCAGTCACTGCCTCTCAGCCTAACTCACCTCACATGTGGGGATTAAATGAGGAGGAGGAGGAGAACCTTGACCTCCTTGGAGGAAAAGGTGGAATAAAAATGCAGTTGTTGACATTTGTCTGTCTCAAGAAGACAATAGAGGGAGTTTCTGGGGGTAAAGTCAAAGTGCTGGCAAATCAAAGTGCCTGTTGTGGCTGAAGATGCAAATGTAATACATAAATGAATTTATCAGTTTCAATTTTCTCTCACTTTCTTGTTTTTACACTCTGAAATCCAGTTTTCCACACTTCTGCACCAGTTTGTGATTTTCTTTTAAAACCCTTAAGAAAATTTGTCAGCATTTTGCTACAAGATTCCTCAATATACAATTTTTTTTGGTATGAAAATTTGACTAATACATATACTTTTTGCAGGCAAATGTTGTTCTCCAGCTCACTGGAGAGGATTTACGAAGATCACCCTGAAACGAAAGGTGGGGGAGGTTTCGAAAACCCAGAACACATCTGCATTTCTACGACACAGTGGTGGTAGAGAAGGGGTCAGTCAACAAGAAATATGCAATACAGAACCATTGAACAGGGATGGAGAACCTAAGGCTCTCCAGTTCTTGTTGGACCACAGCTCCCACCATTGGCCATTATGGCTGGGGCTGGATGAGTGTTGGAGTGCAATGACACCTGGAAGGCCACAGATTACCCATCCCTGTTACAAAATCATACTTGCATGGATCTAGAAAGCTTCTTTCATTGGTAAGAATGGGCCAACTGACATATTCTGCAGGGTAGGTTTGGCACACAGCCTGCCAGTTGCTTATCACTGTACAGAAGGCATTTGTAGATACCACAAAGCCATTTTACACTGCTGGGAGTTGAGAGCTGTAGAGTGAATGGAGTGCCATTTAAAAACAGTAAAATTCATCTGGCAGAACACCTCAGTACGACAGCAGCACTTTAGAGCAAGAAAACGCAACAATGAAAATGTCTGCAAGGAAGATATACTAGGCAAACCTGTGGTAATCTGTTAATTGCATACATAACGTTACTGTGTGTGTATTGCTGCCAGTTATGTTCTAAAATTAAAATAATTTTGTTCATTTAAGCTTACAATTTATAAACTTGGATGCAATGAAAAGAAGTAACGGGTAAATTAGGCAGCATTTCGAATGGCGCATGGAAACAGAGGATAGAAATATGTGTACAGGGTAGGAGTGAGTGCACAAACTTTGAACATTCATCCCTCCCATGTATTAAGTTAAAGATGTCAGATTCTGTTCTGGATCCCAAGCCCCTATAAAGAGGGAATCAATTTTTACAGCAGCTCAACATGGTGGTTTAAAAACATCAACACTATGTAGTTCTTTCCCTCCCCTCAGCCCCAGAGATAAGAGCTTGTGTATAAAACCCCTGCAATGTGTATTAATAACCCATCAAACTTTTACAAGTAATTATGTTAGGAGTAGGGAGATGGAAGAAATTATATTCAGTTTGCATTTAAAAGTGAATCTTCCTAACCCACACTTTCCGAAATAATAAGGGAACCAAAACCCAGCCATCCTTAAAAGTTTGCACTTCTGTAAATTTTTGCGAATGGTTCTCTAGCCAAGCAATGTGTACAAAAATGCAAATACTAGAATTGTGTGTATCAAAATATGATTTTAGTGAAAATAATATACAAAAAGGCACTACATTTGGAAGATTCTTTCAGTGGGAGGAATGTGTATATTATACAGTAGGAAAAATTCATACTAAAATGCTGCTGGATTTTCAGGAGAACTTAAGAAGAACAACTGCAAACTGATGTGGAAGAATGAGAAACTGTGAAAAAACAAAATCGACAGACAGTGGCAGAGCTTCATGCTCCAGCACTGGGGGGCGGAGAGTAGGCGGGGGCGGGGCTGGTGTGCATCCTGGGGGCGTGGCATACTGCATGCAGGGGTGGGGCACCCAGTGCGGGCAGGGGGCAGCCACAATGGAACCCCACCGGGATTGAGCTGCCGGGGGCAGTGCGCTCCCCCCCACTCCTCTTCCTCCGCCAGTGTTGACAGATTCCCCCATCTCTAATCATGGGTTAAAATGCCAAACATTGGTTGTGGCCATAGTGTACTCCTGTACCCTTAAAAAGCTTAGGGAAGACTACTTTGGCTGCTCAGATGATAATCAAGGGTTACAGCAAGGTTACAGCAGATCTGAGGGTCACCACAGTTAAAAGGCCAATGCAAGCCAGGCATCTCAGCAAGGAGGATGAGTGACAGGATGATGTATCAAGATGGTTCTGAACAGGCAGGTGCTGAACCAGGGTCCATGAGAATGAAACAACTGAATCCCATCACCGGTATAAGCTTGTGGTAGTGCACTAGAGATTTTCCATCCAGGCTGGCTTGTGAGGCTGCTACTGCTTGGACTAATGTGATCTGTCTCCTGATAATTAAGGGATGGAACACTTTCTCTTGTTCCTTCCTTTACTGTTCTGTGGGTTCACTGCGCTCCATGTTCAACGATTCTGTGCTCTTTTATAAAAGAGAGGAAAAAACAGCTGGGGATGAAGATTTTGAAGAAAATAACCATACTAATGAAGGGATGGGAAAATCCAGAAAGTGAAATTGTGCATGGGCAGATTTACTATCTCGACAGAGACATCACCTTGCCAACAAAGGTCCATATAGTTAAAGCTATGGTTTTCCCAGTAGTGATGTATGGAAGTGAGAGCTGGACCATAAAGAAGGCTGATCACTGAAGAATTGATGCTTTTGAATTATGGACTGCAAGAAGATCAAACCGATCCATTATTAAGGAAATCAGCCCTGAGTGCTCACTGGAAGGACAGATTGTGAAGCTGAGGCTCCAATATTTTGGCCACCTCATGAGAAGAGAAGACTCCCTGGAAAAGACCCTGATGTTGGGAAAGATGGAGGGCACAAGGAGAAGGAAATGACAGAGGACGAGATGGTTGGATAGTGTTCTCGAAACTACCAGCATGAGTTTGACTAAACTAAGGGAGGCAGTGGAAGACAGAAGTGCCTGGCGTGCTCTGGTCCATGGGGTCACGAAGAGTCGGACACGACTAAACGACTAAACAACAACAACAACAACAACCACCACTGTATTGCTTATTACATTTCCAAACATTTTCTCCACACCCAAAAAGGTTGGGAACGGTTTGGCATGTTGAAGTGGGAGAGAATCTGTTGCTGGAGAATTTTAATTTGTGTCATTTTATTAATTTAAAACTATAATGCCACTGAACACATCTTTCAGCTTTGAATGGCTTTGCCTGCTTAATTCCAAGTAGCTTTATAGGGGTCATAATAATCTGCTTCAGAGCAAAAGCCATTTAATTGTCTATAAGTACATGTATGGCTTTATCTGCATCTGCAAACTTGGGTTCATCTGTCTCCTGCCTACAGCGATAGTTTTGCTATGTCAACACTATGAGTCTAATTTCTCTCTCATTTAGACCACCTAAGTCCATCTGAGAACAAGATCGGGCTCTGTAAAAGAAACTGATGATGGCCGACATAGATCTTAAAGAACATTTGTTGTCTTTATATTGACAGTGAAGTTGAGATTTCCCAAACAGCTTTGGAGAGGCTTTAATTAAAACTCAGTTGCTATTCAATTAAATCCTAAGCACTGTGCATCCCATCCCGCGTATTTAACATTAGCAAGGCTGCAAAATTTCACGAGCTCATGTCTCATAAACCGCTCCATGAATCTGGGATTATTTTCAGCTTGCTGTGCGTGAAATTTCACATGCTTCAGAAGGAACATGCCATGCACCCTAACGAAGTAACCCTCGCCTACTCCATTATTATGAATAAGAAGCTCCTCTCGCTCTCTCTCTTCACTCCTTCATAAAGCCTACCATTATGACTGCCTGCACAATTTTTGCCCCTGCTGATCACACCCAAGTAGCTGCTTCTGCCGACTCCTCCGGGGACACAGAGACTGAAAAGAGCAATTTGGGCGTTCAGGAGTGTAAAACTCAATTGACTTCTCAGGCATCCCATCCAGCAGATGTTCAGGCTCCACTTCTGTATTTTCCCATCAAAATATAAGTTCCACCTTGGCTTGATGAGTACCAAGCCTACCAGAAGAACTGCACTTGCTGGAGTAAATCTCAGGCAGGGAGATACAGAAAGCATGGGCGGGGGATACGTCAATGAAATATAGAATCCAGTGCCTAGGCCTATTTATGATTAGTGATAGAGGGAAAATGCAGACTTCATTTTTAAGTAAACCAACCTAATTCACACACTCTAGATCCAGGGAGGGGGATCCCAGGCCCAGGGTTTGAAATTTCGCCCTTGGCATCTGTCACCTGCCCTCAGCACTCTCCCTAGGCTATGCTCCTGTTCAAGTGCTCTTTAACTGGGATAATGCCTCTTGATTGGCTTAACTGAGAAATGGGTGTCTGGATCAGTAGTTTGCAGAACCCCATGGATTTTTGTCTGACTGGAATGTACATAAATTGTTCTGCCTGCCTATGACCCTGGCTCCATGCTTGCTTATGAGAAAAATGCTGCTGTTGCCCCCAAAAAGATTCCCAACCCTTGTCCCAGGGGATAATATGTGAAAATGATCCTTCGTAATTCTCATTTTCCTGAATTTTGTGATATACTTGTTAGCTCAAAACAGGACCAAAATGTTTTAAAAGCGGAGGATTAAGTACACTTAGAAATGTGTGCCTTGAGATAAAATGCATGTTTAAATATGTATTTTGTGATTATTTTCGTACAGCTTTCTTTTTTTTAAAGAAAGCCACATCACAGATTGATGCAAAGATGGGGCAGAATTTACTTAAGAATGAACACATGCAAAATTGACAGGGGCTGAACCTAGGCTAACTATTTTAAGCATTGACTTGCTCCAAGGTTGCCTCAAGCATATGTGGTGATTTGCATGACCTGCTGAAGCCATTTGGAAGATGGAGATATATAGATATATTATATATGATAGTCTGCCACTTGTGGCTTCTTGCCCCTGATAGAAATGGCAATTCTGTGTGGATATCCATTTATTTCCCCAGGTCAGGAAGACTGGAACGCAGAGCTGGGATGAGAGAAGTTACTTCACCAATGAAGCAGCTCCCAATGGAAACTTATTTATTTAGTAAAAATACTTGTATATTGCAATTTCATTTAAAACAAAACAAAACAAACAAAACATCGAAGCCATTTATAACAGATATATACAATAAAAACCACACTAAAAAACCCCCAACAGATCACCAACTATTACAGAAAGTGTTTATCTTAATTGTCTGTTCTTACAGGTGTATATTGCTCAGGCTTTTTCAAGAGGAAGAGTCTATTGGTTAACTAGAGTCTATTGGTTAACTGACCATAACAGCTTCCTTCTACAACAACAACATTTTTAAACCCCACAATAGACTGATTGTATTTTTAAAAAAATACAAAACAGCTGCTGTGCCACTATGGTCAGCAGCATTTCTCATTTAAGGAGTGTTCACATGTTGCATTCAATGAGCATAGACTCTGGGTACACAAATATAAATCAACAGGGACACACTTTCACCCTTTTAAGGGAACAGCACAGGTACACACTTTCTTACAAGCAGTGCTAGATGCTGCTACATTTGTCCATCATAACACACAAACAACCCTACAAACCCTAAAGCCTGTAGATCAGAGGAACCGACTTGAGTGAAAGATTGGGTGGGCCAGTGTCACATCACGGCATCGTTGGGAGGAGGTCTTGCCCAGTACCACACGGCTTCAATGGCCATGGCTCCTTCTCTCTCACGCTCAGGAGGAGCTTGCCTTTGCTGCTGCACTGCGCTCAGCAGTTGAGCCTCCTCTGACAACACTTCCACTCCTAGAATTGGTGCGTCGGCTATAGATACAGCTCGTACCTGTGTTCAGGGTGATGTTTGGACAAACCACTAGATAAGATGTAAACGAGAGAGTGGGTGAAATGGCAGCGGGTTGTGGACATTTCATGTTATATGCATACATTGTCATCTAGATGCACCTGTCCTCTGCTTATGCTTGAGAAAAAGTACAGCCCAAAACAATGATGTCCACAAAGATACAGGAGTGAGGAGGGTCCGACAAGAGCGTTTGTGCTGCTGACTTGCGCTCATTTCCTGCGGCAGATGTAGGCAACCTGGTTTTCCCTACATGTACTTCCCTAGCTCCCATCAGGCCTAGCCAACCTGACCAATAGTCAAGGATGATGGGAGATGTAGTCCAACAACATCGGAAAGCCACACAGTTGCTTCTGCCTTGACAGCCTATGCACAAATGATGCTGCATTACACAGAGTCAGGCCACTGGAGAGGCATAAACTGTGGTCCTTCAGATGTTGCTGGACTCCAGCTTGCGCCATTCTTCAGCATTGGCCATGTTGGCTTGGATTGATGGGAGCTGAGGTCCAACAACAACTGGACAGCCACAAGTTCCCCAATCCTGCTCCATCAAGTCTGGTAAGTCTAAGCTGATTGCAGTGGTTCTCCAAGTTTTCAGACTAAAGATCTTCCTGAGCCATGCTGCTATATGCCACGGACTGCATGTTGCTGTGTGTTTAAGCTGGCCTTCAATATACCAGCATGGAGGCACTGAAATGATCCCTTCACTCAGGGAGACTTTATAATAATAATATTTTTGGTTTTGTCCTTAGCCATTTTTGCCTACTGGTCAAATGCATGGGACACGTCTTGGATGGCCTGACTTTAACCTTTTATACAGGCAAATGATCCACTGGCACCAAACCACTGCTGATAAATTAACCCACCTGCTGGCTTTGTGTCGATAGTTTGCACATGTGGTGCAATCTCTCCAAGTCATTATGCAGAAATGAGAACACTTTGGGATATCTGTGGATGCAGCGTTATTATTAACCCAAATCCCCTAGCTTGTATATAAGCAAAATATCTAGTGGCTCTGAGGAGTACTTTGCCTGCCTAATGGCCAGGGCCTTGGCACGTGATTAGCAGCGGTAAATGAAAGTCAATGTTCTTCCCCCTCTCCATCTCCAAATCACCTTCCCCACAGCTCACATAAGCCAAGATTGTCTTTATACATAGATTTTCTCCCTCACCGATATATCCAATGTTTCCAATTCAGATAACAGCGCAAGGTATTAATGCAGATGTAATGTACATGGGTAAGAAAGGTAAGTGGAGCTCATAATTAACTCATTTGCATTCTTTACTCCTCTGAAATGGAATTGTTAATGACTTTTATGTGGCATGGGACATAAGCAGCAAACATAAAGCTTGCAGATGCTAGGCTGGAAAAGGGAGCCAAGGTGGCGTCTGTCAAAGATGCCGAGAGCCAAACCTCTGATGGAGACAAAAGCAAGTTGGGCTTGAAAATGGGCTTTTTTGGATGATGCATCATCAGGCTTTTAATAAATTAAAAGGCAATAAATCTGACCCACCTCTAGGTCTGTTTCTTAGGATTCTAAAGGAAGGGTGTAGTTTAAATGCTTTATTTAAAGTGGAGTTGTGTTGTTTTTATGGTGATTAGCACTTGCATCTGGCTAACCTGCTCAGAGTAGACCCATTGAAATCAATGAACCTAAGTTAGCCTTGTCAGTTAGCTTCAGCACATCTACTCTAAGGAGAACCAGCTAATCTGTTATGTCAGCACAAGGATTTCTATGGTATTTTTGCCTCCTCTCTCTGTGTGCACCCTCCCCAAATATGTCCAAATGTGTTCTACGTGGGGCTACCTTTGAAGGTGACTCAGAAACTACAACTACTGTAATCCAGAATGCGCCAGCTAGACTGATGACTGGGAGTGGCTGCTGGGACCATATAACACTGGTTCTAAAGGTTCTTCACTGGCTCCCAGTATGTTTCTGAGCACAATTCAAAATGTATACCTGAAGGAGCATCTCCACCCCATCTTTCAGCTGGAGTGCCAGTGTGGTGTAGTGGTTAAGAGCGGTAGATTTGTAATCTGGGGAGCCGGGTTCGTGTCTCTGCTCCTCCACCTGCAGCTGCTGGGTGCCCTTGGGCTAGTCATACTTCTCTGAAGTCTCTCAGCCCCACTCACCTCGCAGAGTGTTTGTTGTGGGGGAGGAAGGGAAAGGAGAATGTTAGCCGCTTTGAGACTCCTTTGGATATCAAATCCAAACTCTTCTTCTTCTGATACTGAGGGCTGCTTCCAAGTGTGTTCTGGCGGTTCCCTCACTGTGAGAAGTAAAGTTACAGGGAACCAGATAGAGGGTGAAACATCCTCCCATCAGATGTCAAGGAGATACAGAACTACACAACTTTTAGAAGACATCTCAAGGCAGCTCTGCATCAGGAAGTTTTTGATGTTTGATTATTATTTTTATATGTGCTGGAAGCCCCCTAGAGTGGCTGGGGGTATAATAATAATAATAATAATAATAATAATAATAATAATAATAATAATAATTACTATAGTTCCCATCATCCCTCAGGCTGGCTGGGGATGATGGAAGTTGGAGCCCGGCTGGAAGGCATTAAATTGGAGAAATCTACATCACATCATCATATGGTGGGATACCTAAATGCAGCAAATTCCTGTTTTATCCTTCTACAGATCAACCAAGCTGGAAACCAGTATATGCTGCTCAGAGGCCTTGGGAGTGGGGAAACCTAGCAGAGCATGGATGAGGAAGCTCTTTGACTCTCCAGATATAGCTGGGATACAACCCCCAACATCCTGGGCCAGTGGCTAAACTGGCTAGGGATATTGGGGGTTGCAGTCCAGGTTTCCCAGCCTTGGCATAGGTAGAGTATATATCATATCTGGTGCTTCAGAAGATGTCCGTTCTGGATGAGTGTTATTGTTACAAAGGCTAACTGTCAATGCAAAATGAATTAATAATATGAATCCTCTATGGCTCTCAGTTCTTACTGAAATAGCAGTTTTCCTTTCTGTAAAAGCTATATACAAACAAAAAACCCACATTTTTAAAAGTAAATAAAAATGGCAGAAGCATTAGACAACTACCAGTTCATATGCCATACAATTACATCTACTGTTCCTTTCCCCCCCTTTTCTTCTCAGTCTAGCATTGTGGCAGGTTGGGTTTATTTTTATACAAGTTCTTTGTCAGCCTCTGACAGGTAACCATTGCTGACAATTAATCAGCCTCAAACACACCTTGTCTAGTTTTGCTACTACACATGGAAAAGAAGAAGAAGATATCCCTGGAACAGATCCCGACAGCAGTTTTTGAAAGCCAGTCTGTTAAAAAATGTTCCATGTCAACTTTCACCATTCCTCACATTTGTGGGCTTTACCTCAACTCTCTCTCACATGCTCATCTCAGAATAAGTGCTACTGTGAAGAATAGAAACAAGGCTATTTTCTCTAGTTTGGGGACAGCAAATTTCCATATCATTAGGATGAGAGCCCTGTATTCTCTAATGCATTCTGGGTCCATAATAAATAAATATGATTATGTCTAGTGGAAATGGCTTCCTAGTTGTCAAAAACAAAATGATTCCCAGCATTACTTACAAAATGCACATTTACAGAGAGCACTCAAAATCCCAAACATACCAAATTAACATGTGCTACAACCTGAACACAGGAAATTGTTTTATACAAGGCTAGTCTGTACACACGTAGCACCATCTTCGCACCAGAGCAGACTAGCAGACTCACTTACTGGGAGCAAGTCAGATGGTGTGAAAGACACAGCTCTGCCAGCTCCAGGTCCCAGAGGATCTGCCACCTGAGGCAGCCATTTCACTCTGAGTAACGGTAGGGTCGGCCCCAATCACAGCTAGGGATGGGGAAAGATTTTGACATGCTCCATAATCTGGAATGAGTTTCCTCAGTCTGCATTTAAATAACATACATGCAAACCTTTCCAAATGCAGTTCGCTCCAGCTTACGTTTGTTTGTTTTTTCATGAGGCAGTAAAAGGGCTTCTTTGGATCTTTATTTTCTCTTGCTTTAAAACACATTTCTATTTGCTTGCAGCGGCTAAAAAGCATGGTGCTTGCCACACTTGTTCAAAACTTTTGATTAAAAAGTAAGTGGAACGTTATGACATGTAACCCCTTCCCTGTGTAATTGTACAAAGAAAAAGATGGCTGCTCTCATGTCCTAATGGGATCAGCCATTTTCCCCCCTGTGTACAATGTCCTTGCAGGATGAAATGGTATACTTGTGTGCAAGGGACTTGGGCCAGATGAAAGTTGTTTCATTCATCCCTCCTCACAGTTCTGCAATTTCCTTCCCAGTGGTGAAGTACCTCTTTGAAGTTCAACATGTGGATTGTTGAGAGCTCTTCTGTTATTTGCTAGCTGAGCATCAGGTTCACTGAAATCCAGGGCAATCTTTCTGAGAGGAGCTACATAAACAAAGGGAGGGGAGACGAAAAAGACATTACCTCTTTCTGCCATTGCTAAGTTTTGCCCATTTGCCTTTGACTGTTACTGATCCAGGGTCTTCACGAGCGATAATTCTCCAGGGTCACAAGATCAAGTGAAGCAATTTAGAATAAATTGTGTTCGCTTCATACTTTTGCATTAAACTTTGAACCTCTGGAGCTTGGCAGTATTGAAACCACTGGCGATGTACACTCCTGGGGATTTGCATTTATTTATATCTACTACTATCTGCCAAGACTAACCTGCGGAGGGCAGAAGGAATGGAGATGGGAGAGGCAAACTCACCCCCTACATTTTTCTTGGCCATGTTAGAGCTTTTGAGTTCAATGGTGGAATACAATGATGGAATAACAATGTAGAGTGGTGTCCTTAATTCAGTCAAGGTGAGCACGTACTAGCAGAAGGGCTTTTACAAATTAGGTTTTATTAATTGGGGAGGGCAATAAGACATTTTGTTGCACTTAAGAGCTGGAGCCAGTAGGGTGCATTGCTTGGAGTTTTTGACAAGCATCACAAAGACGTTACTTCAAATCAACACTTAGTCAGGAAACTTAGTCTGTTTCCCAGCATAACCCATCTCACAGGGTTGTTGTGATAATAAAATGAGGGTTGTATGTGAGGGAACCCTATATGATACCTTTAATTCCACGGAGGAAAGGTGGGATATAATGTAGTAAATATAAGATGGGACCTGAGAAGACCAGATTCCTGCACTTCTTATTTCTTTGGGATCTCAGTCCTAATCGTCCTGCTTGATTAGCAATGATGTCGATTAGATGCCTATCCCAGTGATGTGCTCAGTGCAGGACTTCAGGACAGGAAATGAGCCCAGCAGAATGAGCAGCAGGACCCCCAATTGTAGGAGGCCTAGCTTACCATCTTTTGAAGTAAGGCGAAGTCATACATTTAGAGCACACAACAACAACAAAGGTGTGCCCTTTATCTTCTTTGTATCTGTCCCCTGCCCTCAGATCAATGAGCCTGGTCTTTCTTTGAAGCTGATCAAGGGCTCCTCCAGTGAGAAGATGGTAATGGTAGATAAGCTTATCTGAAAGGCAGATCCCCCACAACTGCCCTAAAATGTGCAGCGGCAATGGAATACTGAGCATGCTCTTAGATGCTTTCCCAATTCACACAGCAAAAGTGAGGCCTGATCGTCCTCCAAGTGAACTGTGTAGGCTGCCCAAAACCCTAAATCCCTTGCAATATTTCTAGGCAAAGTTACCATTGGAGGAAGAGTTCCCTGGAGTGCTGAAAGTTTTAAAACACTAGCCTTAAATAGGAGTAAGCATTTAGCTAGTCAAAAGTAAGGCTTTGCTGAAATTTTGTGACCATTTTCAAAATTGGGTGCTGGGGTCGATAGTAGTTGTAGTGCAAAGCATCAGGAGGGCACGAGGGTTGGCAAAGACTGCCTTGTGTTTCTTATAAAAGGAACCCGCAAAGTTCACAGTGTTTCTCTCTCTTCGTCCAAGAAAGCAGCAGAAAAATGTACAGTGCTTTCTCAGCAGAGGGCGGGAAGGGTTGTGAAACGGAGGTGGGGGGATCAGTATAGCCTGATTCAAATGCAATTCTTCTGTTTTGAATCCAAGCTCAACAACATAGCAATGCACCCAGATTCCTGCAAGGAGATGATACCCTGAGTTTGGGATTTCAAAGGAAAACTACTTTGATCAATCATTGTTTCAAATGATTTGTAATGGGTAGAAATACTAATTGCTAAAACTCACTCTCACTAGCAAGGTTCCTATTGATCTGAACTGCTGGTGTATTCATTCCTTGCCCTTCAGATCTTCTGGATGAGCTATCATGGCTCTCACTCTGGAGCCCAGAGTCATTGTCTCCTACTGCTTACCTTTCCTACATGGCATTTGATTATGTTGTCCAAAGTCCATCTGCAGTACCCCGAAATCAGGCCCTTGGCTGTGTGTGGGTGAGTGCAGGCAGGTCTCGAGTGAAGTCCCTATCCCCAAGCATTGTGGGGGCGTCTGAGGGTACCTCCTCCATCTTGTAAAAATGCTTTCAAGTGCTAACCTCTTTATTTTCCCCTTTGTTGTTGTTGTTTAGACGTTTAGTCGTGTCCGACTCTTCGTGACCTCATGGACCAGAGCACGCCAGGCACTCCTGTCTTCCACTGCCTCCCGCAGTTTGGTCAAACTCATGCAGTTATCTTGGAGAACACTGTCCAACCATCTCATCCTCTGTCGTCCCCTTCTCCTTGTGCCCTCCATCTTTCCCAACATCAAGGTCTTTTCCAGGGAGTCTTCTCTTCTCATGAGGTGGCCAAAGTATTGGAGCCTCAGCTTCAGGATCTGTCCTTCCAGTGAGCACTCAGGGCTGATTTCCCCTTAACTGGCATTGAACATGCCTCTACCCATTTATTACTGTCCTACAAACCTCATGCCACACTTGCTGGTCAGCATGGCACAGATGAAAGAATTTACCAAGGCCAATGAAATCCTTCTAGCAGGGATAAGGAATGGTTGGTTGACTGTCTTCTATTAGCCCTGACCAGAATAGCCAATGGACAGGGATGATGGGTATTGGAGTCCAGCTGCAAATAATTGTCCTCTGATCACCTCTACTTCAGGGGACAGCCAAAGAAATATTGTTCTGCTTAGCTACAATTTTGACTCAGCACTGCTTGTGCTGAAGCAGTGGTAGAATACCATTCTATCACCATGACATGACTCATCATTTTCTGGCTCTTTGGCACATGAGTTTGACCCAGTTTCTAATTTGTCCCATTCCCAGAGGGCACTGTGAGAAGTGCAGCTCAAAATGGGGCCAAGGATTTAATAGAGGTTAAATATTCTTCTCTGGGCCCGATGTCAATGGCGTAACAGAGAGCAGGATATTATTATTCGGCCCTGGCCCCTACGGGCTGTGGTGTGCTATCCCCAGGGTTATGAATCTTACAGCTTTGGTTTCTCCTAAATTAGCTTTATTTAAAGACCTGCCAGCAAAAGCAACACCAAAAAAGTGGGACAGAATTAACAATAAAATGATATTTATGAAACACACAATGAGTATACCCAATAAGTGTTCCCTTAAATCTAAATTAAATCTCTATTAAATTCATTTTCTATTGTCACTCAGAACTGGACTCTCTGGATCCGCATTCATCCAAATTTCATGCTTCTCCTTTGAACCAAGCTTATCTAAAATGCCCCTTTTTCTGGTTCTTTTTACATTTTGGCGTGCAGCTGATTCTTTGAATTTGGAAGAAAAGTGGCACCCTTCAGATAGCGTAAGACGCTTCATCTTTTTTCTATTAAGTTCTCTCCGTCTCTCTACTGACTGATTCAGTAAAGATGACTACAGAATAACTTTTTTTTAAAAAAACAACAACAACCAGGCTGGGTGTCGGGATGGAGGAGAAATTTGTTTCAGTTCGCATTTAAAGGCAGCCCTACCTAATTTCCACTTTCTGAAACGATATGTGAACTGAAACACAGCCTTCCTTTGAACGTCACATTGTTATGTATTCTGCAAGAGTTCTCCAGCCAAGGTAAAGGTAAAGGTAAAGGTACCCCTGCCCGTACGGGCCAGTCTTGACAGACTCTGGGGTTGTGCGCCCATCTCACTTAAGAGGCCAGGGGCCAGCGCTGTCCGGAGACACTTCCGGGTCACGTGGCCAGCGTGACATCGCTGCTCTGGCGAGCCAGAGCCGCACACGGAAACGCTGTTTACCTTCCCGCTGGTAAGCGGTCCCTATTTATCTACTTGCACCCGGGGGTGCTTTCGAACTGCTAGGTTGGCAGGCGCTGGGACCGAGCAGCGGGAGCGCACCCCGCCGCAGGGATTCGAACCGCCGACCTTTCGATCGGCAAGTCCTAGGCGCTGAGGCTTTAACCCACAGCGCCACCTGCGTCCCCTTCTCCAGCCAAGACATGTGTATAAAAAATACATTTACAAAGGTAAAGTGACTATAAAAATGCACGTGTTAGTGAAAATCATACAATATTGGACAGTTTTAGAAGATCTCTTTTGCAAAGATTTGTGTACGGCAAAATTGCACACAAAAATTTGCATATCAGGAGAAAGTCATACAAAAATGCTAATGGATTTTCATGAGGACTTCCCCCTCCCCAAAGAAAATGCAAACAGAGGTGAAGAACTGAACTTAAGAATGGGAAAATGAGAAAATGAAACCAACAGATCCTCCTATCTCATCTTTAGCTGGGTGAGGCCATGCTGGCTAGAGTTGGTGTAGCTGTGATCCAAAACATCTGGAGGGCAGCAGGTTGGAGAAGCTTGCAGCAGACCAGAGATGGGGAACCTGGGACTCTCAGATGCAGTTGGACAACAGTGCCCATCAGCCCTAGCCAGCATGGCCAAAGATGGTAGCTATAGTCCAACAATCTCTAGAAGGCCACTGACTCTCCTGCAATATGCAAACTTTCCCTTGCCATTTTATTTTACATTTGCATCAATAAATGAAGCAGATTTCTAGGATTTGTCTTCTCCTCTGGGAAGGGTATATCCATCTGTAGTTGGCACTGGAGAAAAATCAAACTCCCAGCATCTTGTTTACTTCATTTTACTCGTTTTCTTGGCTAAGGAACAAAAACAAACAAATAGTGTTGTCAGGACTGCCTCTAGGTCCCAGCTCACAGAGGACCAACGCCCGGTTGATGTAATGTACAAAAGTCTTTATTGAAGTTTAGTTTCCATTTCAAACCCCAGAGCGCGCAGCCCTACGTCTAGACTCTAGATCGGCGAAGTCCCCTCTGAGTCACTATCCCTTCCGCACCAGTTCAAGATCCTAGCCTGGCTCCACCTCCTGCGCTGTTCCTTCCTCCTCTGGGTCCTTCTGCCCCCTGGGGTTTCCTCCTTCCTGGACTCTTCTGATGCTGACCCCCCTGAGTCTTGCCCTTCCTTCCGGCGGTCTTTAGGACCTGGCTCCCTATCCGGGCTCCCTGCTGTGCCGCTCGCCTGTACATTTGAACTTGGCGCGCGCGCCCAGCCGGTAACCTTCCTCCTGACCGTTTCCCCGCTCTCCGATGTGGGCGTGGTCAAACCTGACTCATCTCCTCTCGCTGGTGGTGAGAACACTGGTCCCGATTCCTGGGACTCCCCCTCCCTACTGCGCTCTGGTGGGGAAGCTGGTCCTGATTTCCAACTGCTGCTCAGGGAGTCCCCGCTGGCCCCTTCCTCCTGGGGTTTTCCCCCTGGAGCCCCCCTTGCCCTGGCCATCGGCGCTCCCTTCTGTGAATCTTCCGATTCGTTGGAGAGGCTCGTGGAATGACTCTGGCCACTGTCACTGCCTCCACCCCACTCGGATTCCTCCTCCTCACTCTCCATTTGCTCCCCCTCCTGTGTCTCTGCTCCTGAACCCCTGACAAGTGTTATCAGGATTTGAATCTATCACACACTTGCTAACCATCCTATGAGTCTCCCGTGCTACCATATTGTGAAGACTCAAAAAAATAAGCATTTATTACCTTATTTTTAAAAGACAATCAGGGCCTCTACCTCCATCCCTTTGCCTGGGGAGAGATGCTGTGAAGAAAGCAACTTCTTTTTTTATTAAAACGATTCTTTTCTACGGGACTTGGAGCCATCTCTTTGTCCTGAAGATACAATTAAAAATACAAGCCTGAGCAGAGGAGCAGATGGACACCAGTTGTTTTCCTGCTATTGCATTCTTTTGCTACACCTGCCAAACGAGTTTTATTTCCAGAACTGCAGCAATATCCAAGTACACTTGAAAGTGAAAAAGAGTTTGAAAACTTGCCAGCTGAGCATTCTCTGACTGGATTCAGGGAGTTGGGCAAATGTGATAGACACTCTGTTGTGGTGAGAAGATGAAGCTGTAAATGAACAACTGGGAAATATCCTGAGGGTGAATGCTCTCCCTCTGGGAAGCAAAACCAAGCTAGATGATATGAGAAGTGGAGGATAACCTTTTGTGCATCTTGAAATGACTAGTAGATGAAGTTGAGGGATGCGCTAAGGATTGGGACCATGGTGCATGGGGAGGCGAGGTCATGTTACACACAGCTCCCATTCCTGGAGGACTCTGATAAATCAAAGCAGTGGCACCAGGTTTGGCTTCAGGTTGTTGGAGGGCTCCAGGTTTCAGGAAGTCTTCCATTTTTTAATTTATTATACGCTGAAGCAAATGAATAGAACTTGGTTCCTGCATTTTTTTATTTTCTCAGGCAGAAAAGCAAGGACAGAAGTCGAAGTATCTTGAGCATGTCCAGATTGGGTAAAAACCCAAGTAGGATTTCTGGCAGGAATTTGGGCAATTGTAGGAGCCCAAGCCCAAGCAGAAGATTTGACTCAAGTAGGAGACAGGCACCGGAAGGGAGGGCTATAGCTCAGTGTTCTATGCTTTGCATCAGAAGGTCCAGATTCAACCCCTGGCATCTCCACAGAGGGTTCGGAGAGACCCTTGGCTGGAACTGTGAGAGAGCCAGTCAGTATGAATAATATTGAGCTAGAAGGACCAATGGTCAGTATAAGGCAACTTCCAGTGTCATAGACTCAACCAGAAGCTTAGACACAAACAGCACCATGGACAGCTCCAAGTGGAGCTCAAACTGAATGCCATTCAACCACATGGGCCATTGGAACATCCAGTCTGTGCTCAAAGGATACATTTACAGTATGTCCCTATCCTTCAATTCCCCTGTATGACCCCATCTGCACTATATAGTTGCAGTAGTGTCATACCACTCTGGACAGCCATGGCTTCCCCCAAACAATCCTGGAAACCACCGTTTGCTCAGGTTGCTGAGAGTAGTTAAGGAGGACCTCTGTTTGCTGCACACTTACAATTCCCAGAGTTCTATGGTTAAATGACTCTGAAAATGCTCAGAGCATCCACAAATGGCTTGAGAAATTGTTTCCTACTACTTCCTGTGACTAACCCCAGCTTCCCAATGAAGTATCTGGAGCTCCACCGTCTGTTTCATCCTGTTTTGTGTGGATTTTTTTTTTTAAATCCACATTTAAATAGAATGTTTGTGATCATTTTTTTCATGGAGAATACACACTTTCTAATGCTTTTCAGTGCATTCATCCATAAAGTGCATGTTTTGTACACTTCATTCATGTGATTTGTGTGATTAAGCCAAGCAAATTGCAGACCAATAGATCCAGGTGATTATATTTTTTTCTGGGGAAAGTAAAAGGGATTTACTCTCCTCCATAAACCATATTTGTTCCTTAAGAGGGTGGGAGGGGTTGTCTCTTGCTCTTTATTTATGCAAAAGGTAGCCAAGGGGAACATATTGTTGCTTGCACTTTTCTAAAATCTCTGCAGCTTCACACCAGCCTTTTCTTTCCAGTGCTTGAGCCCACTGGCAGAGGAAGGCGGGTGTCAGCCGTGAGGGTGGGTGACATCGCTGCGCCACTCTAACCCCACCCCACACTCGCTGTGTGGGCGGTGCCCACGGACACTCACAGTGCGGGTGGCACCCCTGGATGCTTGCTGTGCAGGCCGCAGGCCGCTAAGGACAATGCTGTGGCTAGTGGCACCCCCCGACGCTTGCCGCGCGGGTGGCTAGTAGCGCCCCTCCCAATGTTTGCCACAGGGGCAGCAGGTGGCTAGTTCCCCCCACACTCACCATGCAGGCAGCAGGCAGCTAGAGATGCTGGCTGCACAGGAGGCTAACCACGCCCCTGTGGGCCAGCTAGCCCCGCCCCCATGCCGCTCCAGGTGCCGGGGCAGGTAGCTCCACCCTGCTTGAGTGTCCTGATAGGCCTTACAGACCTCTGACAGAATGCTCCCTCACAGCCATCACTGCTACCACCCGTCTCCCCAAGCTTGGTAGCTGTGGCACTAATGGGGGAAATAGGGACATTCTGGGATCAAATCAGAAGCCGGGGTGGCTTTCGTAATTCCAGGACAGGAGGTGTCCCTGGAAAATAGGGACGCTTGGAGGGTATGAAAATATGATCCCTCTGTCTGCCCCTTAATGCATCAAAATATTAGGCACTTTGCTCATTCAATATCCAATCCAATATTCAAAATCCAATCCAAACAATATGATTGTCAGGCAGCAGAAGATCCAACCCCGCATGGCAGGTTGCCAGGAATGAATAAGACAAGGAAAGTTCTTACCAACTGCTTTTTATCCAATATTCACAGAAAGAGGCTCGAAAATGCAGCCTCTTGGAATAATGGTGTTGCCGCGAGTGAGTCTCCACCGCCTCCCTCTCTCCCTTCATACATCATCACTATGGGTGCTGAGAAGTGCCTTCTGTCTCTGAGCTCTTTGCTCTCCTACTTTCAATGCTTGTTGTGTTCTGGGAGAGGGGGGTTATCTGGAATGCTTTCTAAAGACACTGTGTCCATCAGATGCCCCCCCTCTGTTGTTTCTTCTTCCTCCTCTCCCATTATTTCCCAACTTTCCCCCTCATCTGCCTCTGAGCTGTGATCTCCCTCAAACCCCTGTTGTAATTCTGAACTATCTTCTTCTTCTCTGGAAGGGTCAGGCTGGGGAGGTGATCTCCACCATTTCTCCTCTGCCCAATCGTTGACATCGATGGACCGCCTCATCTCTCATGAGGAATGTAAGAAGATGCCTTATACTGAGTTAGACCATAGGTCCATCTTGTTCAGTACTGCCTGCACTGAATGGTAGTGAGTCTCTAGGATTACAGACAGGGGCTTTCCCCAGGCCTACTTAGAGATGCTGAGGATTGAAGCAAGGCACGTAACGCTGATGCTCCAGCCATGAGCTATGGCCCTTCCCCACTTTTGGCAGTTTCACTGAATTCATGGTGTGGATGTACAAAGATGTTCTGGTTGGTGTTAATTATAGAAATCTTTGAGTTGGAAGCAATCAACAGAAGAGCCATTACTGCTTTAAAATAAGTAATAGCTCAAAGGATCTCTCGTGCTATAGCTAATCAATCAGAACCATGGCCTTCCGAGGAACAATAAGACAATTAGCAATAGTTTCCACTTTCCTCATGTGCTTGAGCAGAAAGGGCATGTGCTTGATGGAGGTCACCTCCACTCTTCCTCCCCCACCTGGATGATCCATGCTCATCAAGGTGGATATACCTTGGTAAGATGGAAGGCGGAAGAATTCATAGTTCTTCTCATTTGGCAGTTCCTCCCCCACTATGACCTTTTCATTCCCAGATAGCAAAGGTGCATCTCATCTGTGAAAACAGCACTTGAAACAAACATAACTAACTTTGCTTATGAATCAACTCTCAATACACCCACATAATCCTTATGATTAAGGTTACTTTGCATCTGGAGTCTTTTGCTGCTGGCAGGAAGGTCTTCATGCAGCTCTCAGGTGCCTCCAGTTGCATGTAAAATAAGGACAGTTAAAGGCCAGGATTTGCCTCATCTTTACACGGGAGCAGTAGGACTCTCTGCCTTGAGAGGAGATAGAAAACAGAACCACTAAGCTTGCAAGATCCAGCAAAGCTGCAGTGGAGCATAACCAGGGAGTCTCCATGTTATCCCATAACCCATCACACCATGCGTATGAATAGGCAGTTTAAGTACTAAATGTGTAAACTGCAGGCTGAATTTAATCATGGCATCTGCTTCCCAGTGCCCTAGGCTCGGAAGCATCATGTATTTCCTAGCAGGATGAGAAATAATGATCTTGGCTTGGATGCCAATAGTTTTAAAAAAGAGAAATCCTCATCTCCACTGAAACTGGAGTGAAATACTTGTAGTTCCCTAGATGTAACTGGAACAGGACTCAGGCCTTGGTGTCTTGCAGTCATCAAGAAATCAGCCTTTCAGATGCATAAAGCCAGATATTTTCGATAATTGTTGCAGTTTTCAAATGAATGGGGCTGGGCTTAAGTGTTTGTGAAAAACCTGGAGACTAAAGTTGCCACCTGTCCCTAGAAAAATGTAATCGCCCCTTTTTGGGGGAGAAAAGTGCCCCCTGTCCTGTATGGACTTCAAACACTTTTTTAATATATTTGAGCTCATCTTCCTCCTCCTGCACAGGCAGAGGGTGGGTCCAGTGGGAGGTGGAGAGCCTGAGCCTGAGCGTGAGTTTTTGAGGGCAGAGGGTGGGTCCATGAAGAGGACAGCTGAGAGCAGGCATAGGCAAACTCTGGCCCTCCAGATGTTTGGGACTACAGTTCCCATCATCCCTGATCACTGGTCCTGTTAAGCTAGGGGTGATGGGAACTGTAGTCCCAAACATCTGGAGGACTAGAGTTTGCCTATGGTTGGCCAAGAGTGAGAGCAAGAGTTATCACAGGGTGTGGGCAGAGGGTGGGGTGGAGCCAGGAGGAGGAGTTTGAGAGAGAGAGTTTTTGCACAGGCAGGGGTTGAGTTGTGGAGAGTGAGAGATGGGGTTTGCAGTGCATGAATCTGTCCTGCTACGGTAGAGTTGGGTTTTTTTTGGTGGGGGGGCAGTGGCATGTGAGTCAGAGAGTGAGAGAGGAGGTTTGCAGGAGCTTGGTCTGGTGTAAGAAATAGAGGTCTCTTTTTGCAGGCAGAGGAGATGGAGGTGGGTTGAACTTGCAGAGCGAGAGAGGGGATTTGCATTGCCCTGGTAGAGGGTGGAGGGGAAAGTTTCTGCACAGGCAGAGGTGGGTGGGTCGGAGATGGAGACAAAGTCAGAGAGTGAGAAAGGGGGAGTTACCCCCCAATTCCCCCCAACCTGTATTTTGCCTGACCAAAGGTGGCAACCCTACTAGACACTAAACATCTTTAAATGCTAAATAAATATACATACCACTAATATTTTATTTGAAGTTGTTAGCCCTCATGATCTCAGAAAGGGTTTTTGAAGCATGTGAGCTATAGTACTTTGTATGCAAAAGGTCTCAGGTTCAATCTACAGCACCTCTAGATAGGGCTGAGAGAAAACTCTGTCTAAAAGCCCAGAGAGCTTCTGCCAGTCAATGGAGACAACACAGAGCTAAATGGACCAATAATGAGGGATATGGCTGTTATAGTTTGAGTGTCGAGTCAGTTCCATTTGCTTTGATCCTCATGCACCTTGCTTAATGCTTAATGCTTATCTTCCTTGATATCTTCAGGCTGGCTCACACAGGCACATTTATCACTTGATGACAGTAACGTCAGACAATAATGTGCATGGCTTAATGGACCATCCCAACTTCTGCTAAAAGCCAAACACTGCAACCAGAATAGGCATGTTAAACATATTGTGGAAACTGAAATAATATATCTGCATCTCAAAAATGAAAAAGTGTATCCAGAGTTTAGAGTTTAGAAATGGGTTATTTATGGAAATTACACTTTGACACTAGAAAGTGCATGTGAAGGAAGACTCCACCATATACCAGTGACTGAGAACTTGTGGTCCTCCATATGTTGCTCAACCATTGATCATGTTGGCTGGGACTTATGAGAGTTGATGTTCAGCAGCATCTAGAGAGCCACATGGTCCCCATCCCTGCTACAGTGGTAGCTCGGGTTAAGAACTAAATTCGTTCTGGAGGTCCGTTCTTAACCTGAAACTGTTCTTAA
Source organism: Podarcis gaigeae (assembly GCF_964106915.1). Taxonomy (NCBI): domain Eukaryota; kingdom Metazoa; phylum Chordata; class Lepidosauria; order Squamata; family Lacertidae; genus Podarcis; species Podarcis gaigeae. Next base: position 15,768,838 of record NC_139692.1, on the reverse strand, counting down.
CCTGAGATACCACTTTAGCTAATGGGGCCTCCCACTGCCGCCATGCCACTGGAGCACGATTTCTGTTCTCATCCTGAAGCAAAGTTCTTAACCCAAGGTACTATTTCTGGGTTAATGGAGTCTGTAACCTGAAGCATCTGTAACCTGAAGCGTCTGTAACCCGAGGTACCACTGTATATACTAATACAGTGGAACCTTGGTTCTCAAACCTAATCCATTCGGGAAGTCCCAAAATGTTCAAAAACCAAGGTGAGGCTTCCAATTGGCTCCCACTTTCTTCCGGGTTTTCAGCGTTCGGGAGACAATTTGTTCGTCAACAAAGCCAATCGAGAACCAAGTTTTCACTGTATAACTAAAACAACATCATCAACAAACAAGAGCCAAGTATCAGCAGGTGTTTCTTTGAGAGGAGGGATCTGTTTATTATTTTTTAAAAAATCCTAAGGGAGACAGGGCCTAAATAGATGAGTGAGGATGGAGAATACTCAGTGGTGACAGAACGATGCCCGACTACTGGGATGGGTGTGGAAAAATCATGCTGCAAAAAGGATTAGATTCCACAGATGGGCAGCCTCAGGTCTCGGGGCCATACACAGACTTCCATGATTCTCTACTCAACCCTCAGGACTCTACACAGCCTCCTTCCTTCTCTGGTCCTGTTTTGCAACCTCCTCTTTTGCCTGATAGGAACACTCCCCTTGAACTCTGATAATGCATCTTGCTTGCTTGGATAGAGAGGAGTGTGTGCAGAAGCTAGCCTGCTGTACAAAAGATAAGATTTATATTTGTTCCTCTGTCCACTTTTGTCTCTGGCCCTGCACACCTCTGGCATTTGCCTCCTGCAAAGTTATATGGATGTGGTCCTCAGACAGAAATAGTTTCCTCATTCCTAGTAAGGTTACTAGATTTTTTTCAATGAATCCGGGGCAACTTTTCAACTTCAATGAATTTTGTATGGGGGCTGATTTGTAAATCCGGGGACTGTCCCTGGGAAAGGGGGGTGTCTGGTAACCTTATCCTAGAGTATCCTGAAAGAAGGCATGTCTGGTTGGCCTGCTGGTTGGGACCATGAGAACTCCACACTGCAACATTTTATTGCAGGGCATCCTCGTCCAACTCCTCCTCCAGATTTGCTCTAAGATTTGCACACAGTAAGGGGACGCGGGTGGCACTGTCGGTTAAACCACAGAGCCTAGGACTTGCTGATCAGAAGGTCGGTGGTTCGAATCCCTGTGACGGGGTGAGCTCCTGTTGCTCGGTCCCTGCTCCTGCCAACCTAGCAGTTCGAAAGCACGTCAAAGTGCAAGTAGATAAATAGATACTGCTCCGGCGGGAAGGTAAACGGTGTTTCTGTGCACTGCTCTGGTTCACCAGAAGCAGCTTAGTCATGCTGGCCACATGACCCGGAAGCTGTCTGTGGACAAACGCCGGCTCCCTCGGTCAATAAAGCGAGATGAGCACCGCAACCCCAGACTGGATCTAATGGTCAGGGGTCCTTGCACACAGTATCTCACTTCTTTTGGTCTGGTGACATAGCTCAGTCAGCAGAGCATGAGACTCTTAATCTCAAAGTCGTGAGTTCAAGCCCCACACTGGGCAAAAAGATTCCTGCATTGCAGAGGGTTGGGCTAGATGATCCCCGAGGTCCCTTCCAACTCTACAATTTTATGTTTCTATGATCCCTTAGGCAAACATACAAAGCTAATGCTAAAGGAAAAATCCTCTTCTGTAGGGTTCCACTGAGCCTGGTTTTCAGCTCTGATAAGTCAAATGCAGGTCAACCAGCTTCAGTGTAGTTACAGTGATGGATACGTAGTATTTGGCCCAGTGTTTTCAGCTCATTATGTATTAATGCGGTAGGTGCATTCTGCGTTTTCAAAAAGAAGAAGGCGAAATTCACCAGAAAGAAAAGCCACATTGTGCAGGTAAGCTGAATGGTGCCGTAGCATCGCTATCAGGAGGCACCCATTAGTCAAGAATGGGAAAACATTTAATGTTCCCCCGGGCAAAGCACAGATGTGTTTCCATTACGACGTGATCGGTACAATTAAAACAACTGTACCTGCATTTATCATATTGATAGGATGAAACATGCTCTAATGCGCCAAGGCGTTTTGCCCGGTGCATTATTCATGCCCCTTAGTACATCGCCGAAATATTTTCATATTGCTTTGGAAATGGTTCTTGCATATGCAGGAGAAGGTTTGGAGGCGTATACAAAATTGCCTGTCTCGCAGCTTGTCTGTGTGTGTGTTTTCTCTCTCTCCCTGCATGCCCAGAATGTGACACATTGGTGCTAATAATACATTTTCTGCCTATATAAGTAAAATGTGTGATGACATTCATTGCCAGGTAGAGGCTGGGAGGAGGGGACAGGGTGTAGTGGTGTGTGTGTGTGTGTGTGTGTGTGTGTAAAGGTGATAATGCATGTGAACATTGACTAACCTAAATCTTAGAATTTGGTGGAAATAACAAATTTAACAGTTGCAGAAACACCGGGGTGGTGAACCAAATGTGGCCCTCTCAAACTCTCTGTCCAGACTTCAGGTCTCTCCCTAGGATACACCCTTTAGTGACCATGCTTCTTGAGTGCTTTTGCTTGGCAAGAAGTGTCCTTGAAGTATGGTAACACTTCTCTCATGCCTGGTTGAAGAGAGGTACTTATAGGACATCTTTGTAGCTGTAATGTATCCTACTGTACAAGGATACCTGTTGCTCCACCCATTTTTATCTCTGCCCCACCCACCTACTGGCTTGTAAACCCTGCCCCCCCAAGGTTGCCCATTTGGCAATGTGACCCTGGCACTGAAAAAGTTTCTGATATGTGCCATCAATCCACTCTCTTTCTTTCTTTCTTTCTTTCTTTCTTTCTTTCTTTCTTTCTTTCTTTCTTTCTTTCTAGTGTAAACCACAGAGCCCAGGGCTTGCCAATCGGAAGGTCGGCAGTTTGAATCCCCGCAACGGGGTGAGCTCCCGTTGCTTGGTCCTAGCTCCTGCCAACCTAGCAGTTCAAAAGTACGTCAAAGTGCAAGTAGATAAATAGGTACCACTCCAGTGGGAAGGTAAATGGCATTTCTGTGGGCTGCTCTGGTTTTGCCAGAAGTGGCTTAGTCATGCTGGCCACATGACCTGGAAAAACTGTCTGCAGACAAACGTCAGCACTCTTGGCTAGTAAAGCGAGATGATCGCTGCAACCCCAGAGTCATTCGCAACTGTACTTAACTGTCAGGGGTCCTTTGTTGTTGTTGTTTAGTCATTTAGTCGTGTCCGACTCTTCGTGACCCCATGGACCAGAGCACGCCAAGCACTTCTGTCCTCCACTGCCTCCCGCAGTTTGATCAAACTCATGCTGGTAGCTTCAAGAACACAATCCAACCATCTCATCCTCTGTCGTCCCCTTCTCCTTGTGCCCTCCATCATTCCCAACATCAGGGTCTTTTCCAGGGAGTCTTCTCTTCTCATGAGGTGGCCAAAGTATTGGAGCCTCAGCTTCATGATCTGTCCTTCCAGTGAGCACTCAGGGCTGATTTCCTTAATAATGGATACGTTTGATCTTCTTGCAGTCCATGGGACTCTCAAGAGTCTCCTCCAGCGCAATTAATCAAAAGCATCAATTCTTCGGCGATCAGCCTTCTTTATGGTCCAGCTTTCACTTCCATACATCACTACTGGGAAAACCATAGCTTTTACTATACGGACCTTTGTTGGCAAGGTGATGTCTCTACTTTTTAAGATGCTGTCTAGGTTTGTCATTGCTTTTCTCCCAAGAAGCAGGCGTCTTTTAATTTCATGACTGCTGTCAACATCTGCAGTGATCATGGAGCCCAAGAAAGTTAAATCTCTTACTGCCTCCATTTCTTCCCCTTCTATTTGCCAGGAGGTGATGGGACCAGTAGCCATGATCTTCGTTTTTTTGATGTTGAGCTTCAGACCATATTTTGTGCTCTCCTATTTCACCCTCAATAAAAGGTTATTTAATTCCTCCTCACTTTCTGCCATCAAGGTTGTGTCATCTGCATATCTGAGGTTGTTGATATTTCTTCCGGCAATCTTAATTCCGGCTTCGGATTCATCCAGCCCAGCCTTTTGCATGATGAATTCTGCATATACGTTAAATAAGCAGGGAGACAATATACAGCCTTGTCGTACTCCTTTCCCAATTTTGAACCAATCAGTTGTTCCATATCCAGTTCTAACTGTAGCTTCTTGTCCCACATAGAGATTTCTGAGGAGACAGATGAGGTGATCAGGCACTCCCATTTCTTTAAGAACTTGCCATAGTTTGCTGTGGTCGACACAGTCAAAGGCTTTTGCATAGTCAATGAAGCAGAAGTAGATGTCTTTCTGGAACTCTCTAGCTTTCTCCATAATCCAGCGCATGTTTGCAATTTGGTCTCTGGTTCCTCTGCCTCTTCGAAATCTAGCTTGCACTTCTGGGAGTTCTCGGTCCACATACTGCTTGAGCCTTCCTTGTAGAATTTTAAGCATAACCTTGCTAGCGTGTGAAATGAGTGCAATTGTGCGGTAGTTGGAGCATTCTTTGGCACTGCCCTTCTTTGGGATTGGGATGTAGACTGATCTTCTCCAATCCTCTGGCCACTGCTGAGTTTTCCAAACTTGCTGGCATATTGAGTGTAGCACCTTAACAGCATCATCTTTTAAAATTTTAAATAGTTCAGCTGGAATACCATCACTTCCACTGGCCTTGTTATTTGCAGTGCTTTCTAAGGCCTATTTGACTTCACTCTCCAGGATGTCTGGCTCAAGGTCAGCAACCACACTACCTGGGGTGTACGAGACATCCATATCTTTCTGGTATAATTCCTCTGTGTATTCTTGCCACCTCTTCTTGATATCTTCTGCTTCTGTTAGGTCCTTACCACTTTTGTCCTTTATTATGGTAATCTTTGTACGAAATGTTCCTTTCATATTTCCGATTTTCTTGAACAGATCTCAGGTTCTTCCCATTCTGTTGTTTTCCTCTATGTCTTTGCATTGCTCATTTAAGAAGGCCTTCTTGTCCCTCCTTGCTATTCTTTGGAAATCTGCATTCAATTTCCTGTATCTTTCACTATCTCCCTCACATTTTGCTTGCCTTCTCTCCCCCGCTATTTGTAAGGCCTCATTGGACAGCCACTTTGCTTTCTTGCATTTCTTTTTCATTGGGATGGTTTTAGTTGCTGCCTCCTGTATAATGTTGCGAGCCTCCACCCATAGTTCTTCAGGCATTCTGTCCACCAAATCTAAATCCTTAAACCTGTTCCTCACTTCCACTGTGTATTCATAAGGGATTTGGTTTAGATTGTATCTTACCGGCCCAGTGGTTTTTCCTACTTTCTTCAGTTTAAGCTTGAATTTTGCTATAAGAAGCTGATGATCTGAGCCACGGTCAGCTCCAGGTCTTGTTTTTGCTGACTGTATCGAGCTTCTCCATCTTTGGCTGCAGAGAATATAATCAATCTGATTTCAATGTTGCCCATCTGGTGATGTCCATGTGTAGAGTCATCTCTTGTGTTGTTGGAAAAGCATGTTTGTGATGACCAGCTTATTCTCTTGACAGAACTCTATTAGCCTTTGCCCTGCTTCGTTTTGATCTCCAAGGCCAAACTTGCCAGTTGTTCCTTTTATCTCTTGATTCCCTACTTTAGCATTCCAATCCCCTATAATGAGAAGAACATCCTTCTTTGGTGTCACTTCTATAAGGTCTTGTAAGTCTTCATAGAATTGGTCAATTTCAGTTTGTTCAGCACCAGTAGTTGGTGCATAAACTTGGATTACTGTGATGTTAAAAGGTCTGCCTTGGATTCGTATCAAGATCATTTTTGAGATTGCATCCCAGTACAGCTTTTGCCACTCTTTCGCCACCCAGTACAGCTTTCGCCACAGGGGTCCTTTACCTTTAAGTAAGTAAGTAAGTAAGTAAGTAAGTAAGTAAGTAAGTGTCAGAGCTGCCTCTAGGTCCCAGCTCACAGAGGACCAACGCTAGGCTGTCGTAATGTACAAAAGTCTTTATTGAAGTTCAGTTTCCATTTCAAAGCCGCAGCGTGCAGCCCTACGTCTTAAACCCTAGATCGGCGAAGTCCCATCTGAGTCTCCTCCCCTCTGACACCAGTTTAAGATCCTAGCCCTGCTCCACCTTTTCCGCTGCTCTCTCCTCCTCTGGGTCCTCCTGCCCGCTGGGGCATTGCCCTTTCTGGACTCTTCCGACGCTGAGTCGCTTAGCTCCTCCCCCTGCCTCCGGCGGGCTTTAGGACCCGGTTCCCAATCCTCATTCTCTGTTGTCCGGCGCTCCTGTACATTTGAACTTGCCTCTCGCGCCAACCCAGTGACCTTTCTCCTAACCGTTACACTACTTCTATCACTGCTTCCCTCTTCTGGGATGCTGGCCGGATCTGACCTTCCCTCCGTTGTCCGACTCTCCGATGGAGGCGTGGTCAGCCCTGCCTCGTCTTCTCTCCCTGGTGGGGAGTGCACTGGCCCCGATACTTGGGACCCTTCCCCCCCACTCTGCTCTGGTGGGGAGGCTGGTCCTGATTTCCAACTACTGCTCTGGGAGTCCCTGCTGCCCCCTTGCTCCTGGGGCATTCCCCTTGGGAACCCCCTACCTCTGGCCACTGGCGCCCCCTTCTGTGAATCTTCCGATTCGCTGGAGAGGCTCATGGAATCCCTCGGCCCACTGTCCTCTTCTCCTACGCTCCCCTCGGATACTTTCCCTTCGCTCTCCATTCCCTCTCTTCCCTGTGCCTCTGCTCCTGAGCCCCTGACAGTAAGTATCCTGACTCCCCACCCCCCTGGGATCCTCAAGGTGACTTTGTGCAATTCATTACAGAAAATCCATATGAAGCAGTGGAAAAAGAAGCCAACAGCTGGTTTGGGGCCCTTGTGCTGCAGCTATCACTTGATGTTCTTCTGTGCAAGCAGCTGTGAAAGGAAGTGGAAGGCACTATCACTGGGTGGTCTTCTGTATCAGCAGCAGCAGCAATAATGGCCAAAAGAACTTTGCTAGGCTCTGGAGAATCTAAGGTATGTTTCTTTTACAGAACTAATGGCCCTTTGAAGCTCATGTTTTGACTCAGTACCCAGGATCAATTACATTTTCAATCAGCCCTGGTGCTAATATATTTGAGTCTTCAGTCCTTTAGATAACGATAGCCGTTTCACACATTGTCCAACAACAAAATGAGGTTTGCCTCTGAATTTAGAGTTTACTCAACAAGGAGCCACAGCTAAACTTAGATCACTAATGAACATCCTTCTACACACACACACACACACACACACACTTTTAAACACATGTCAGTTGTCTGTCTGTCTGTCTCTGTATGTATGTATGTATGTATGTATGTATGTAAATGCCTCAGAAAAGTCTTAGGGAATATTCACCCAAATAACACAATGAGTTATTTAAAATTCTTGGATAGCCAAACTGAATGTGGCTTTATCAAGTAGCAAATAACACTTCCCAGGTGTATTTATTTTATTAAAAAGGATTGCTGCAATTTTTTGGAGTGTGAAACTAGGTGATGTGGAGTGCAGGCAGCCAATTCTGAAATCAGCCACTCCCTGTCTCCTTCTCCCCACTCCCATGCAAACATATAGTAAATGAAAATGTATGAAGCTGCATTCTCATAGTGGGAGTTTCCTCATTCTTGCGCCACTTTCTTGGCTGCTGCCTGCAGGGGTGGCAAAATGCTAAATTTTATGTATACTGCCTCTGCACCTGGAGGCTCTACTTATTTGTCTACTTGTTTATTTATCTATAGGATTTCCTACCCAGCTTTCATCAGGATGTCCTATAAAATACAATAATAAAATCAGTTAAATATATATATAAAACAGGATGGGTCTTTATGTGTATGTGAAAGGTTGGGGTAACAAGCTCTCCTCCAAATTCAGAAGTGGAGTGTTTTGTCCCACATACTAACTCTGAATTCATTTGCCAAGTACTAATCCTGATGTAGCCAAAACAACACCATCACCCATGGAGAAAAGGGAGAACCCCCAAGCTTTGCAGAAGTACAAATATGTATGAAAATTAGGCAGTATTCCACACCCACTGGTCACGCTAACCTTCATTGGGCTGTTTTAAAAGCCCCCCACCTTAGGGATCCCCCACATGGGATGCTGCCAGATTTGTGTGTGATGTAGAACCACGTGGATTGGTATGGGGGAGGGAGGGTTGGTGTTAACAAGCTGGTATGCTGGAACCCTGAAGTTGCATGCCATACTGCAACATTTTGTTGCAGGCCCCACTTGTCAACAATGACTAGTAGGCATGACAGCTACATGGATTCTCAGATGAAGGATGATACAAAAGTTTAATAAATGATGGTGGTGATGGTAGAACCTCCAACTACAGAGGATATATGTCAAGGACTGTGCTGAGGAGGACTGCACTGAGGAGGAATGGTGGGAGCCACCCACTCCCCCTACTCCTGAATCTTCCCAGGAGCAGGAGGACTGTATAGATTTGGAACAGTGGTTTGCCGAGGGGCATAGTTCAGAAGGCAGAAGCTGGGAAATACTGGATGGGGAACAGCAAGGATAAGAAACACTGGAAGAGAGAGGGTTAACAGATTCACAGTCACTGGACAGCATTCCTCTGCCCAGCCCAGGGTCGAGAAAGTCTCAGAACAGAAAGCACAGAGGGTCAGATTACAAGACGTAGGAGTGACGTAGATTGAAAGGGACAGATGTGTGTGAACCATAATTGGGAGCACCGCCATTCTGGGTAGACACTTTCTTTAGTTCTTCACTGTGTTTATTAAAGAAACTAACTGGTAAGAATTCTCTTTCATTTGATCTGCTCATTTATGGCCACGGGGGAGGAAGCCAATCCCCCAAAGCCTGACAATACACCTGAATGATTACAGGCACTGGGAAAGGGCAGGGCGAATGGAGATTGCTTTTAAACCATGTTTGGGGGTCTCCCAGAGGCATCTGACTGGCCACTGTGAGAAAGAGGGTGCTCCAACTGGAAAACAGCCTTTGCCAAAGATGTCATGGACTTTGAAGAAGCACAAACTCAGGGTGAACAGAAGAAACGAGTTAAGAGGAAGGCATGTTTGGTCAACCCTCACCGTGATCAACTCCCCCCTGAAATCCCCACTTTGGAAGGACGTATGGATCCAGAATTGGCCCCCACAGTCACTTATGGACTCACTGTTAAGACCATGTTCATGGAAGACAATGCACGATAGCCAAAAGAAGAAGAAGCTAGACTAGGTGGGTGTTCGCTCTTATCCAGCAGGCCCTTCTTATGTTCAAGATGATTTCATATCACATCTTTTTCTTTTAATAGCCAAAGAAGACCTGGAATAGCACAGTTGGTAGAGCACAAGACTCATAATCTCAGGGTCGTGGGTTTGAGCCCCACGCTGGGTAGAAGATTCCTACATTGCAGTGGGTATAAAAGGGACCCCTGACCATTAGGTTCAGTCGTGGACGACTCTGGGGTTGTGGTGCTCATCTTGCTTTATTGGCCGAGGGAGCCGGTGTACAGCTTCCGGGTCTTGTGGCAAGCATGACTAAGCCGTTTCTGGCGAACCAGAGCAGCACACGGAAACGCCATTTACCTTCCCGCCGGAGCGGTACTTATTTATCTACTTGCACTTTGACATGCTTTCGAACTGCTAGGTTGGCAGGGACCAAACAAAGGGAGCTCACCCCGTCGTGGGGATTCGAACCACCAACCTTCTTATCGGCAAGTCATAGGCTCTGTGGTTTAACCCACAGCGCCACCTGCCTCCCTTGTAGTCCCCTTCCAATTCTACAATTCTATGATTCTAATTACTGAGAAAGAGGGGAGAAGGGGATTCAACGCTACCAGTCACATGTTCTTTACGTTATCTAGTTCAGGCCAATATGTATTCTACAGTCAAAATATTTTATTACTGAAAGGGAAGGGGGCATGCACAAAGTCTCTGATAGGAAAACATTTCTGACACACGGGGAGATGGCTTTTTTTTTTTAAACTATCTGTATGGAGTTTACACTAATAGCCTACTGCACATTTAATGTTCTGTTAACCAGTGGTTATTTCTCCATTAAGTGTTATCATGACCCATGCATAGTTTATGAACAATGCTGTTGTCCTTGAGCAGAGATCATACTGTACGAAGTAAAAATAGACGGTGGCCACGTGACGTCTCAGCTATAATTCACCTTTGCAGCTCTGCTGAAGGCACAGAGCCTGAAAGCCCAGCTCAGTGATTTATAAATGGAACCCAGCTCTTAGTTAAAGCTGTGAGCACACGTGGATGTTTGTTCCCACGTGCAAGCCACTGTCCAGTCTCTGGCATTATTAGGCTGGAGATGGGTGAGTCGTAGAGCAGAGCTGAAATTTCCCAGTGTCATTTTTTTTCTTTAAAAAAGAATAATAATAAAATGAAATCCTAGGTTTTTCTTTTTCTCACCCACCCACTTCTTAGGGGGGGAAAAGGACACTTTGCAAAATTTCATTTGTGAAATTTGGGGGGCAAATTAGAGAAGACACTTGATTAGGTGAAAAGCAATCCCTGCTGGCAAGTTTCACACCAACACTGGGTCAAAGAAGGAGGGGAAATGTTCACTTTGGAAGCTTGAACCCAGGACCAGGAAATGTAAACCTTGTTTATTGACTTTCTCCGTGTATCCTTGGAAATGTTTCCTACATTGCCTTTGCTGCTTCTGTACTAACAATGCTAACTTAACTGACTCCAACAAATTGGAACCTTTGGCTCAAATAACATTGCGGGAGGCTGGGGACTATATCATTTTTGATAGCAAAAGTAGTGTAGGCTGCAATCCAATCTTTGGGGTTATTTATGCAAGGAAAAGCCCATAAAGACATAGAATAGGGGGTGGGGGTGGAACTGGATCTGGCCAGTGGGACAGATCGTTATCTTCTCCACCTTCCCTCGGGCCACATTTGACAGATGGGAGGGGTTACCCCTTATTAATCACCTGATATCACAATGAGGTCAGGTGACCCATTTTTTTGCTCACTTGGCTTGACACCAAACTGGGTGGGCCAAGCTTGCAAAGCACCAACAATCAGCTGATCACCAACACTTGAGGCACAGTTTTCACAGGTTTGCTTTGCACAGCCTGAGGATCAGCTGATTGTTGGATTTTGTGAAGTCCCATCCATAGTGGGACACCTGACCCTGGGTGGCTGCTTTGGGCCGAGTCTAGAGGAGGCACCGAGAGCCCGTCATCCTGCAGTGGTTCTTTGGGGGCTCCAGCTCCCAGCAGACGCAGCCTGCATGACCCATAGCCGGGGATTGTGGGAGCTGAAGTCCTATGGGCTCTTCTCCCGACCCCCTGGTCTAGAGAGAACATTGGAGGAGGTGGGGGTGGGAGAACCATGCACATTGCAGGGGGCGGGAGGAAATTTCATTGTGAGGAAACCAAAGTTGGGGCAGGCTCAGATGTATAGCATCTTATTAATTAAACAATCTGTGACCTTTCAAACTATGTGGGGGTTATTGCTTTGTTTGTTAGTATGTCATGCATTTCTGTGTTTTTATATTGTAAACCACCCTGTGATCTTTGAATGAAGGGTGGTTTAGAATTGTAAATAATAATAATAATAATAATAATAATAATAATAATGCTCTGCAAGACCTCAGAATCAGGTCTTGTGAAGTCCTGGCATAGTGTTTGACAAGGCCCACTGATCAGCTCTGGTGGAGCATGCCAAGTGTTGGGCACAATGTTCTGTACAGGGCTTTGAAGGTGATACCTACCAGCTGATGGGCAGTGCCCACAAAGCCTGTTTCAGCTGAGCCAGACCTTTATCTGCCCAACACCTGATATCATATTACACAACCCACCCACACACCACATAGACCTGGCTTGGGCTAAAATGACCACATGGGCCAAACAGGGAGGCACCATGGACCAGTGATTTCCTAACACTGATGTAGAAACAGGTTAACTCATTTTAAGTCAATGTGCAGCCCAAGCAAGGTATGCTGTGATCTGAATCCTGACCTACACTAAGTTTTGCATTTGCTGTTGTTTATCACTGGGCTTGTTGCCAGTTTTGATTTTCTTTCATTTGCCTCAAAATCAGACATCTGGCTGGATTGCCAGAAATGATTTTGTCCATGTAAAAGTCAGCAGCATCACTTAAGCAATGTAGTCAATGCTTGCAAATGAGGGTTGCTGGAGCACTGCCTGGATGCCTTGTTTTGCGAGTTGCTGCATGGGACACTGCATGGAGTTTCTTTCCTATTGTACCTCCCACAAAGAGAGCATTAAACCCAGAGGGACAGTGTGAATGTTGACAGGAACATAAGCAGCTCCCTTATACTGAGCCAAACCACTAGTCCATCTATATTAGTATTGTCTATGTTGACAGGAAACAGACCTTCAGGGATTCAAGCAGGAATCTTTCCTAGACCTACATAAAGATGCTGGGTATTAGGTTTGCCACCCAACCCTTAAAAAAAGTGATCCCTGCCTTTTTTGGGGAGAAAAGTGCCCCCCCATTCTGTTGGAACTTTAAACAGGAAGCGTTTTCTCACGTATTTGAACTCACCCTCCTCCTCCTCCTCCTCAAAACTGCATGGGTAGAAGGTGGTCCATGAGGAGAACAGCTGAGAGTGAGAGTCATTGTGAGATGCAGGCAGAGGGTAGGGTTGGGCTGGGAAGAGGAGTTTGAGAGAGAGAATTTTTGCGCAGGCAGGGAGTGGGTTGCAGAGGGGTTGCCCACCTATAGTGGTCCTATGCAATGAGGGTCCAGGTAGTAAGGTTCTGGGACACAGCTGAGCTGACTGTCCAAGTTGGCCAGAAACAGATGCATGCTGCAAAACACGTTGCTGTGGATTTTCAGAACAAATAAGGCAATGAAGCAGGGATTTCAGAAATAAACTCACAGCATAGACAAGCCACATAGAATGAGGATCTAGCTCCTATGCTAGGCCCTTGTAAGGCTTGGTGGACAGAAATTGCTCTATGGGCGTCAGTTGACACGGTGCACAGACAAGTTGGTATTACAGCTTAGATGATACCATCAAAGCACAGAACTCAGTCTGCAAGGTTGGCAGTCAATGCAGGGAACTGGTGGCATGAGAGGTAAGGCATCAGAGCTTGACTCTTGGGTAGGTGGTGACTTATGCAGAAGAAGTCATAAAGGTAAAGGTAAAGGGACCCCTGACCATTAGGTCCAGTCGTGACCGACTCTGGGGTTGTGGTGCTCATTTTGCTTTATTGGCCAAGGGAGCCGGCGTACAGCTTCCGGGTCATGTGGCCAGCATGACTAAGCCGCCTCTGGCAAACCAGAGCAGCACATGGAAATGCCGTTTACCTTCCTGCCGGAGCGGTACCTATTTATCTACTTGCACTTTGACGTGCTTTCAAACTGATAGGTTGGCAGGAGCTGGGACCAACAACGGGAGCTCACCCCGTCGCGGGGATTCAAACAGCTGACCTTCTGATTGGCAAGTCCTAGGCTCTGTGGTTTAACCCACAGCGCCACCCATGTGCTTAGTTGTATGTATGGATATGAGTTTAGAGAAAACAAATTAAGTAGAAATATGCCTAACTGTTGTGGAGAAAATTGTGAACAGATGACCAGTGTGCCTGCTCAGCTTGCTGTCATGGTGCTAGCTCTTGTTGGGCAACTTCAAATACCCTGCTCTTTCTTTGGCTTCTGCATCTTTAAATCAGGCATGGTACCAGGACGTTAGCATTTGTTATATTTATGAAAAATGGAAAACTGTGACCCCCCAGCTCAGGGGGACATTGCACCACCTGCCTCCCCATGTTACAATCACATCCTTGCAGTGAGCTCTGTGTCTGACCATTCCCCTTGGCCAGAAACAAGCTGAGCTGGTTCCAAACAGGCTGCCAGGTTTCAGGTTGAAATGTATGGTGCCTGCCGTGTGCAAATGGTGCTCAAGAGAAGGGGCCAGGTGATGTTTTACTCAGCTCCGGAGGCAGCCGCACATGTAGCGACAGCAATTACAGCCCCACAATACAGATTATTTTGGCCTTGCACATTTCAATGGTCTAATGGAAGGCCGATTGCAGGCAGGAGTAAAATATCTCCGTAATAAACCCGAAAACGTTTGGCTGCTTGAACCGTTGCCAGTTTTTATAACAATTTCCATCTTAAGCCGGCTCAATACATATTTAATGAAATCTTCTATAAAACCTTTAACAGCCCTCAATTCATTCCAAGTGGTAAATGAGTCAGCAGTTTGAAGTGATGAGCTGGATTCACACTGTCTTCGTTACTTAAGAAGCAGAAGTGATTCTTTTTAATGCTTTTCTCCTCTAAATAACTTTAAAAAAAGAGCCAAGGCTGTATCAATAAGAAGGCAAAAAAAAAATCCATGCGTGCCAGTTCTGTCTCATAAGAGCCAATGATTTGCGTCAGTCTGAGATGTGCTCATTCTTTTCGCAATGTTTAATCATTGGATGGGCCTAGTAATCCATCAAATGTGTGCAGGTGAGGGCAATCCTATATTGCGGGATTGTCAACACTGTTTCCTGAAAATTCATGAGGCTAGCTGAGAAATCATGTTGTTTCATGCATGCAATATAGCTAACCCTCTTCCTCATCCCAGTGTCTTGAAACCTTCATAGATATTAATTTCGTCCATGACTAAGGATGTAAAAGGCACCATTTTCTGCCCTGCCCTGTATTCATTGCATGCAGCCCTGTTTTCATTATGCTGCAGTTTGTTTTCCACCGAAACCTGTCATTTGTCTCACTATCGGTTGTGGCAAAATGATGTAATATCAATAGTGTCAATTACACTGTTCCACTCTGTTCATTTCATGCAAAGGAAACACAATGCAAACAAAGGGGGGGGGGGAATGTAATCAATTGCATACTGTTTGCAGACAAGTCAACCACTGCTGTGGATCCTGACCCATAGTTGCTGGATTGATTTCAGTTTTGGACACGAGATGAATAAGAGAACATTGGCCATTTCGGCTTCCATTTCTGTGAGAATCCCCTGACATCCCATACATTAGGAAGCTAGAATGGCTTACAAATAGGGGGCAGTATTTCAAATCACTAGTAACGAACTCAGGGCCTAGACATAAGCAGAAATGGAGCCAACTCAATTGACACTAAGAAATAAGAAGGTACCAGCCTGCTTGAGAGAACCCTGAGGTTTGCAGAAGCACACTGGCTTTTTCTCTTTTAGCAACGAAACCCTAGCAGGATGACCACTCCAGCCCCTTCAAAAGCTCAGTGAGGGCTGAGCATGCTCATAGTCACAGAACGTTGAAAAGAACATCTGCCTTGCACAGAGAAGGTCCCAGGTTTGATCCCTGGTCTCTCCAGGTAGGGCTGGGAATGTCCTGGAGAGCCACTGTCAGCCAGTGTAGACAACACTGACCATGGACCAATGTCCTGACTTTGTATGAAGCAGATTCCTACTTCCTAAGCAGATGGGCATGTAGATGGAAACCTGAATAGCAGCATTCTTCTTAGGAGGGGGGTATACACTGCAACCACTTTTTAAAGATCCTATTGGTCCATCAAGCTGTCTGCTACTCTTCTTCTACCTTCTAGCCCAGTATTTGTCTGTTGACTAGGCACAATTCACAACAGCTCACTAGACTAAGCTCCAGCCTCAGTCCCTGGTTCAAATTCCGAAGTTACTATTGCACATTCTCAGTGAATAAGGCAGAGGAGGCAATGCATATTGCCTGTTGTGTTAAGGATAATTCCTAGTCATTCAGGCATGTTAGCATCTGGTTCAGCTGCCCATCCATGGTCTGTAGAGATGCCCAATGTAACCAGATTGCCTGCTGAAATGCAAATCGCATGTACAGGGCTTGCTCATTTTGAAAATGAACTGCCAGGTAAGTTAAAGGCAGAGGCAACAATCATATCAACCCATTATGAAACTCCTCCATAAGGAACACAAATCTCTCTCTTTCTCTCTCTCTTTATTTTGGTGATGGTGGGGACTGTTTGGTTTTTCTGATTGTGTAATTACCAGCCAGATGTCAGTGAGTCTCTATAACACATGGGTAGGCAAACTTTTTCAGCAGGGGGCTGTTCCACTGTCTCTCAGACCTTGTGGGGGGAAAGACTATATTTTGGAGGAAACAAATGAACAAATTCTTATGCCCCACAAATAACACAGAGATGCATTATAAATAAAAGGGCACATTCTACTCATGTAAAAACAGGCTGATTCCCAGACCATCCACGGGCTGGATTTAGAAGGCGATTGGGCCGGATCCGGCCCCCGGGCCTTAGTTTGCCTACCCATGCTATAACATTCTTATGCTAGTGGGTTAAGAAGGGATGTTTCTGTGCAAAGCTTTTAGATGAGAGCGAATCACTATTTGCCTTTCTAAAGGCCTTTATTTTGCATTACGTCCCTTTGACTTGATTCCAACAGGTCGGCAATGTACAAAGGCAGCAGCCTGCCGGGGGCGTGGCTGCATCACTTTGTGGTTTTCAGCGGTTAATTTGTTGAGAGAGATGCAGGGCTGCTTTAGGAGGGGGCATAATGCTGCAAATGCTACATAATTGAGATAACAGTCTGGAAAGGGGGCACTCTCATACCACATTGCCTTCTGGCCTGTTCTAGGAAAGGAGAATGTCTTCAGAGGGTTACAATATCTTCCCTCCAGTTTTGTTTGCTTTAAAGCTGTAGCTGTAGTGGAAGATCTGCCAGAAAACTCTCTCTCTCTCTCTGTGTGTGTGTGTGTGTGTGTGTGTGTGTAGCCAGAGTCAGGTTAGCAATAAAGCACCCGGTGTCTGAGAAGTTAACTTTTTATTCAAAGAAACCCAAACAACTCAGGCTAAGTATTGTCTACATTGACTGGCTGTAGTTCTCCTGGGTTTCATGCAGGGGTCTCTCCCAGTCTTACTTGGAGATGACAAGGATTGAACCTGTGGCCTTATGCATGCAAAGCAGATGCTGTGCCGCTGAGCTATGATACCTAATGAGATCATAAAAGCATCCCTGCTGGATTAGAGTAAGAGTCCATCTAATTCCCACAACAGGCAGGCAGTTGCTTCTGGGGAACCCAAAATAAGGTTGAAGGCCATAGCCTCTCAGAAACTGCTATTCAGGTATACTGCTCCTGTCCCTGACGGTTATTAGAAAACCTCCAATAAATAAACCAATAAAGGTTGAGAGAAAATGCTACAATGGCAATGCTTGAGCTAATGCTTCCAACATGAGTATCATTCAGTGGAAAATATCAGGTTCTGTTGATTGTTTCAAATTTCATTTCAGAACCTTTCAGCCCTCCCTATCTGCTATTATGCCAATCTGCTAATCAGGAAACATTGGCAAAGCTTCACAGTAATGGATGTTGGTATTAGATATCGCTCATTACTGGGTGAATAAGGACATGCATTACAGTCCTCATTTTATGCAATTCAAATCCATTCTCCGTCACCTTATTTGACATCCCCAAGCTCTGGCCACAGGAAGGTCTTGCAAAGAGACCAACAGTAAGTCTCTAAATAGCAGCTGGCCAGAGCAGGAAATGGGATCAGTAGGGATGGGGGAGAAATTTTTATCTTGTTTGCATTTCCACAAGAATACGGAAACCAACCGGACTGGCAGCTGGACCCAACTTTCACAGCGGTTATAGGACAGCATTTTCCATTGTAATTAAGAATAGCATTCAAGGCTAAGGGATGAAGAGCAGGCTGCATGACATTCACAACTGTATCCTCTAACCACTTCTCCAGCACTTCACTGCCCCGCCTCCCCAGTACCTGCCACCTGAAGCAACTGCCTCACACAGTTTAATGGCAGGGCTGTCCATGTTCATCCCTGAAAACAACAGCACTTCTTTGCATTGATAGCAAATGGCAAGGGAAGAATGATCACAATGGCAGCAAATGCTGCAGCCACCACAAAGAAGGCCTTGTTTCATTCCACCAGATTTCAGCCAGTAGAGGGGCAACAAGCAGAGCCTCCCCTTCTGATCAGAGCATTTGAGCAGGCTCATGGGAACAGGGATGGTCATAGGAACATAGGAAGCGGCTTTATACTGAGTCAGACCATTAGTCCATCCAGCACAGTACTGCATCCCCTCCAACATTTCTCTGATGTCTTATTCAATGATGATGATGATGATGATGATGATGATATACTCCACCCATCTGACTCAGTTGACCCAGCCACTCTGGGCAGCTTCCAACATATATAAAAACATAATACAGCATTAAACATTTTTAAAAAACTTACTTCTACAGGGCTGCCTTCAGATGTCTTCTAAAGGTTGTAATTTACTTATCTCCCTGGCTCGGGGATTGCACAACTCCATACCCTCCAACATTTCTCTAGTGAAAATAGGGACTTCTTAAGGAAAAGAGGGACATTCTGGGATCAAATCAGGAACTGGAATGGCTTCTGTAAATCCAGGACTGCCCCTGGAAAATAGAGACATTTGAAGGATCTGGTATTGGCTACACTGACGCTAAGATTTCAGGCAGGTTCTCTCCCAGCAATTGAGAAGCCAGAATTTGAACCTGGAACCTTCTGTATGAGAAACAGAGGCTATGCCAGTGAGCTATGACCCTTTCCCAATCCCTTCAGCTATCCTGGTTCTAACCTTTTTACAGTGTTGTTGTAATCGAGCTTTGAAATTAGGGAGGTGATACAAAGCCTTTCTGATTAGATATCAAACAAGGACTGTCATAACATCTTAATGGGATTGATCACCTGCAGTTGGACATCTTAAAAGTACAGGAGCCATTGATGAATTAGGACAGGGGTCAGCAAACTTTTTCAGCAGGGGGCCGGTCCACTGTCTCTCAGACCTTGTGGGGGGTCAGACTATATATTTTGGGGGGAAATGAACGAATTCCTATGCCCCACAAATAACTCAGAGATGCATTTTAAATTAAAAAAACACATTCTACTCAAGAAAAAACACGCTGATTCCCGATCTGTCCACGGGCCAAATTTAGAAGGCGATTGGGTTGTATCCGGCCCCCGGGTCTTAGTTTGCCTACCCATGAATTAGAAGGTAGAATATTATCTAAGAATTGTGGAGGTATTCTAACTTTGTAGATTCAAATTGATCAGGCTTGTAGCTCTTAAATTTTGTGCACTTTGGAATGTATGTATCCACTGACTTTCACAGTTCACACCTGCTACTACACAGTCCTTGTCTCGGGCAGGGGAATATAAAAATGCATTTTAAAATGTGTACTCTGAGAGAAAAATACATTTTTTAAAAAATGTGTATTTGAATGTATTTTTGAGCATTTTACAGATTAATGCAAAAAGAGGACAGAATGGATTTTTGGGCGAGCAGCATGTAAAAATGACACAGAACAGAAATAGATTGATTCGCTCATCCCAAAGCTCAGCCTGGGAACATCTTGTCATTTAGTTGTAGCATCTTTAACAGTCTGTTCTAGAAAGTAATGTACTGATGAAATGCCACTCTTGCTAAGATGCCCCTGTTAGCTTGCTTCCTAATATTGCTGAGTGAAGATAGGCACCTGACTGTACCCAAACCGACTTAATTAAGGATACATACCAGCAGACATAGGGATGTCACTTTGGAAGTGGCCATCAGCAGCACCTGCCAGGTCCAATGAACTTTTCAGTGATCAGCATTTGGTCGAAAATCAAAGTGACTGATTCAGTGTAACCATACAGCTGTGGAGTGGAAGCATGCTACATTCAACCATGATGATCGGGGAGAATAACCCCCCCCCCACCTGGCATTGAATCCCCATAAAAAAGAACACTGCAGTGTAACCAGAACAGCAAAACAAAGGCATTTTACATTTTACGGGAGATAAACTCTGAATTAATGCAGATGTGACTTATCTAAATTGGGGTGATCCAGCTACATTTTCTAAAGCTGCTATTTGAAGAACTTAAGACCTTGCCAGTTATCACGAGTTGATAAATATGACGGCGCATACCTTATCCATTTTTAATCGCGGACACACAAATCTCCGACAAGCACGTCCAATGAAACCAGTTGACTCTCAGCTGATCCCATCCATCTTTCATGAGGCAGTGGAGGGGATATGGCAGTGATGGCCGCCATGCCTGAAACGGGACCTGTCACTTCCTGTCAAGCGGGGTGAGACGAGCTAGTGAAGAATTTGTTAAACAAAACCCATCTCAAGCTGTTATCCTCTACACTCATCTCCTCGATTAAAGGCACTTAATGGAATAATGAGCAACTGGGAGCAACTTACAAGGAAAGTTCATTAAACCTAGTTAAAAATGAATAAAATTCAAAATCAATTCCCATTAGCAAATGCACTGGCATTCCACATATCTTTAGGAGTTTTATTATGAATTCATGCATAGTCTACGTATAATGATGCTCACTTTTGCCTAAACTCTTTATCTTTCCTCGCCCTAATAGAAATGAAAAGGACGTAAGCCTTGGTACACGTCTCTTCTTCTTCTTCTTCTTTTCCCAAGCACTGTATAAAATATTTAAACAATGTCTTTTTGCTTCTTGTGGCCGTGCCCTTATTGTGTCAAGTCAAATTAGTTATGTACACAAATGGGAGTAAACAAAGGTGACAGATAAATGAAACACAGGGGGACCGAAGTGTCAGTAGCACCCTTGCATACAAGCCGTCTATCAGCTCCTTGATGGTGGTTCTGTACTTTGCCATGCAAGAAGCCAAAGGAGGGAGATCAAAGCTTTAGACCTAATTGCTTTTTATATGACCAGACACATCCCCCCTCCCCTTCTCTCAGTCACATGGACTGCCTCTCCTTTTGTCCTCCCTGATGAACTTCCTAGTCTTATTTAAGAAGCAAGCAAGCATTAAGTGCAGCTGAACAAGTGGTAGAAATGCCATCACGGCCTTGATCTTTGCTTCCTTAGCAGGAGCGTTTGGAATAAAAATCTTAATACCCACGAATTAATTGAGGATTTGTGAGAACCTCCCCCCACCCACCCACCCACTCACTTCTGAGAGATTGGGCTAGTCTTATTGAAACATCTTTTGGGCACACTGCAGAAATCTTCACATTTCTCTCAGAATGTTGCTACAGGCCAAATCTGACATCAGCTAGAGATGCTTGAAGAATTTGATTTTTCTTTTTCTGAATTCTGATACAAACGTTTCCTGAATGTTTCAGTACAATTCTTGGCTCAGAAAAATCTATCAGAATGCATTTTTTTTGAAGTGCATTTTGAGAGATAATGCATTTATAAATATATATTTTGAAAGAAAAGATCTTTAACAAGAGGTATTTAAATGGAAATTTTCCTGCACTTTTTTTTTTTTTTTAGTTCTACTTGGAGATGCCAGGAATTGAGCCTTTTTATGCTGACAGGCCTTTGCAGCTGCTTAAAAGTGTTGATTGACTGGTCTTTTATTTTGTACTGCTTTTACAGTGGTACCTCAGGTTGCAGACGCTTCAGGTTACAGACGCTTCAGGTTACAGACTCTGCTAACCCAGAAATAGCACCTCGGGTTAAGAACTTTGCCTCAGGATGAGAACAGAAATCGCACTGCGGGGGCAGCGGGAGGCACCATTAGCTAAAGTGGTGCTTCAGGTTAAGAACAGTTTCAGGTTAAGAACAGACCTCCAGAACGAATTAAGTTCTTAACCCAAGGTACCACTGGAATAGCATTTTGTGTTTTGCTGAAGACCTATATTGTTGTACACTGATATTTTATGAGATGGTGGTATATTATAATTTTTTTTTTCAAATAAACAAACTGGAGATCTTCTGCATGCAAAGTAGATGCTTCGCCACTGAGATCGGAATTTTTCCCAAGGTGCTTTGCTCTGGCCAGTTGTCTTGTGACTGCTTTTCCTTCTTGCAGCTCAGTGTTAAGCACCTCCTCCACCTGGCCTCCTTTTTTCTATTCCATCCTCTTTAAAGGTCTAATTTAATAGTCCACGAATCTCCAAAACCACAGATGCTCTTTCCTTACCATCGTAGCTCGCCTCTGCTTTCTAGATTGCACACCTTTTTTATTAGCTTCTCCCTTAGAAACCTAGTCATTGCCAGGTCAATGCTATGGAACAGCATCTTTTGCGAGCTTCAATTTAGCTTCTAGTTCAAGTCACTGGTGCTGGAGACCCTGAGCTAGAATATCAGCTACTAGGGTTGCACTTCAACTACTAGGGGTGTACATGGGCCCCTAAAAGTCACATTGTACCTACACATTGTTTAAAAATTGCTATGATAGTCATTACCATTTGGCGGGGGGTATACAATAAGAATGGGACGCAGGTGGCGCTGTGGGTTAAAGCCTCAGCGCCTAGGACTTGCCGATCGAAAGGTCGGCGGTTCGAATCCCTGCGGCGGGGTGCGCTCCCGCTGCTCGGTCCCAGCGCCTGCCAACCTAGCAGTTCGAAAGCACCTCCGGGTGCAAGTAGATAAATAGGGACCGCTTACCAGCGGGAAGGTAAACTGCGTTTCCGTGTGCGGCTCTGGCTCGCCAGAGCAGCGATGTCACGCTGGCCACGTGACCTGGAAGTGTCTCCGGACAGCGCTGGCCCCTGGCCTCTTGAGTGAGATGGGCGCACAACCCCAGAGTCTGTCAAGACTGGCCCGTACGGGCAGGGGTACCTTTACCTTTATACAATAAGAATCATAGTGTGGGGGTGCTGAGAGGCGCTCCCAGAGTTTCCAGAGAGGAAAGCTGGACTTATGTCTACTTGCCCTCATACCTGGACACCCACTTTGCCTCTTGGTTATTAGATTCAACTTTGTCTCGTGATTCAAATTTTATAACTAAATTTTTATTGATTGATTTAGCACTTTTGTAACCCACTGTTCCTCTAAGGAGCCTCTCACACTCTATTCTAAATCATAGTTGATTTATATTTCTTAATTGCACATCTTTGCAAAGCCATTTCCTCAAATATAATGGATCTTTGTATGTTATTCTAATTACAATATACATTTATCTGCACATTTCCCCCTGGCATATGCATTTTTGTATACATTACTTGGCTGGAGAATTTGGATTTAAAGGGTGCGAAATGTTTAAAGGGGGGGGGGTCTATTTTTAGTTGGCACAGCATTTCAGAAAGTGCAAATTAACCCAGTTCCTCTTTAAAAGCAAACTGAATCAAATTTCTCCTCCATTCTTACTTCTGAGTAAACAGTCTTAGGTTTGTGCTTAAAGTTTCTGTACATCACCAAAAAATGCTATGGTCCATAAATAAATCCATTCTGTTATCAGCTCCAAAGGTCTCCGGGGAAATACTGGAATGATGCGATTTGTCTGTCAGATCATAGTGTGAGGAAATAAATATCTCTGAATGAAAACTATTATCCTTTCAGAAAGTGACACCCAAGCTATGATTTACTAAACCTTCCCTCTCCCCACCCAGCCACCGCTTGCCTATTCCTTGCACTCAAGATGAGGAGCGAGACAGATTGCCAGAAGAGATAATCCTGAAAAATATCTTTTATCAAAATTGTATAACCTCTTCTTTAAGAGCACCATCACAATTTGGGCAGCATTGCTCCAAAACGATGGGACACTGGCAATTTTTTATGAATAATGTTTGTTGATCCCTAGCAAGAGATGCACTTCGAAGAAGATAAAAGAGGGTGATGAATCTCTCCTTATTTTGGCACTCATCACACCCACTAGCAGAATGAACATCTTGCAGAGATGTAGAATTCTGGTAATTTTGCATATTCTTATCTAGGGTCTCTATTATAATCAGGGCCGGATTTAGGTTTGATGAGGCCCTAAGCTACTGAAAGTAATGAGGCCCTTTATATGTCCAACTGACCTTTGTCAACAACAAATTCTCACTGGTTTTTGTGTGTGTGTGTTGAATATATGTTATATGGTAATTTATGGACCTAATAGGACCATACATGACACAAAACACTGTAGCTGTATGTAGGTTTTATTTTATTTGTTTTTTATCTTATTTTTTGGAAATTTACATCCAGGTTTTCTTTCCCTTTATTTTTTTGGGGGGGCCCCCAAGAGAGTGGAGCACTAAGCTATAGCTTGTTTAGCTCATACATAAATCAGGCACTGATTATAATATACCCTAGATGAGGTATGGGGAGGAGGCATGGCTTACTCCAGCACAGGGCTGTACAACAGACTGTACAAGCAAACCAGAGCACTGCATGAAATGGAACTGTATCAATGTTGAGGAACCGAAAGGCCTCTGGGTGGTGTTGTCTCACTCAAGACCATGCCCTGGCAATCACTTTGTGAGTGTGTGTGTGTGTGTGTGTAGGATAGAGAGGTGGAGAAGAGGATGCAACTGGTACACAATGAACTGACAGCGGGGTGGTGAGAAGGGCTTGCAGGGAGCCACAGGATAGCTTTAGGCCCTAGCCTACATAGGTTTTGGACGAGGCAACGCCCCCCGGAATCCTTTATCGGACTACCCCTAAATATTTTGGGGAGGTGATGGCACTCCTCCCCCCCAACTCATCAGCATAATAATACCCCTACCAATGCCTAACCGCCAAAAAGGTGTTGTGACGTTTTGCTACGAGGTAGGCGAAAAAACCAAAAGGCTTTAAAAACAATGCCAATTAGCCAAGTGGAAAAACTCCTACCAGGCCCCTTGCGGCGACCAACCGAGGTCCATAGCAAAGTCAGAGGGAACCTATAGGACGGGCGGGTGGGAATCTGCAGCTGAATCAAAGAAGGAAAGGGGCGTTCTCGGCCCGTGCCGTCCTTAAATGACTCTAGCCCTGCCCCTGCAGACAGCCGATTGGCTGGCTTAGGGTATGACGCTGCCCAAGGATTCCCCTGATTGCGTGGGGCTGGCTGATGATGGTGGGGCGTGAGCCTGCAACCCCCCCCTCCTGATGTCGGGAGTGGCTTTATGGAAAGTATCCATATATGTGTATTAGGCGGAGGCCCTGTGCATCAGATCTGCATTGATACAACGGAAGGGAATGAAGGGGGCATGTGGAGGAAGAGATGCGAGGTAGAAAGGAGAGAGAATGGAGAGAAATATAATGCTGCAAACTCTGCCTGCATTTGCCCCTGGATTCACCAACTTTGGCTTCAACTTTGGGCTTTAACCCTACCTGCTTTGTCCTCTAGCTTACCACCAGCATGCACCCACCCCAGGCAGATTTCCGTCAAATGAATGTTGCCCTTATAATCGTCAGCAGCAACAATCAATAAAGGCTCCGGCTGCTTGATAATTATGAGACCTGTGCTGATTTAATTCAATGAGATCCCTTTCTGTTATTATTAGTATTATATACAGTTTGGTACCTTTAATATATATAAAGGCGAGCATGGAGCTAGCCTGGTATGCCTTAGAACTAACTCCATCCAGTGCATTTCCATTTCTTTGTCCATTGAACGGTAGAGATCCCTGCTCACATTTGCTGTCACAAACTGCGTTGAAAAACCTCTGCTGTATTGAAAGCATTTCTCTCTCTCTCTCTCTCTCTCTCTCTCTCTCTCTCTCTCTCTCTCTTGCAGGGAAGGGGAGGGAAATGTAAGCACCAATATTCCTTTGGCATGGCAGACGTAGCTGAGCAATTGGAACCTGGGAAGCTGCCTCACACAGGGGTCTGCTGAGGGATGTTGTACACTCCAAATCCCAGGCAGCATGGCCAATGGTGAGGGTTGAGAGGAGCTGGAGTCCAACAACATCTGGAGGGTGCCCGGGTGAGGAAGGCTGTCTACATTCACTGGCAGGGCTGGCCCAAGACAGAACTGTCCCCAGGCCACACCCTTCAGAAGCCCAGCTTCATATATGATGTCCCAGCTCCCAGTGAAGGTTTGCAGCCAACGGAAGAAAGCAGCCAGGAACAGAGAGAATTAACTTTCATGCAGGATGAACAGCAACTAGTGCCAAATCCCCCACCCCTCGGAATAACGAGTGATAAGGGAACAGCTAAGAGCGAGTGGGAACGCAGCCAAAGCTCTTGGGAAGTTCAGACAGGCATGAAAAGAGACAGAAATAGTTTGTCAGAAAGGAAAGAGGGGGGAGCTGATCCAATCCCTCCTCAGAGTCGGCTAAGGGGTGGGCTGCTGGACCAGATACAAAGCAAGCAAGTTCTCCATTTTTTGTAGAAACCAGAAGGAATCTTCAGAAGGGTCATCTTGATTGATGATGTCAGAGGCTGTGTTAGAGCGGTCCAGAGCCATCTGTTGGTTCTGACAATAAATCATCCTTTTTAATTAACTACGCTTACTGTATTATCAAGGACGCGGGTGGCGCTGTGGGTAAAACCTCAGCACCTAGGACTTGCTGATCGCATGGTCGGCGGTTCGAATCCCCGCGGCGGGGTGCGCTCCCGTCGTTCGGGAGCCAGCGCCTGCCAACCTAGCAATTCGAAAGCACCCCCGGGTGCAAGTAGATAAATAGGGACCGCTTACCAGCGGGAAGGTAAACGGCGTTCCGTGTGCTGCGCTGGCTTCCCAGATGCAGCTTGTCACGCTGGCCACGTGACCCGGAAGTGTCTGCGGACAGCGCTGGCTCCCGGCCTATAGAGTGAGATGAGTGTACAACCCTGGAGTCTGTCAAGACTGGCCCGTACGGGCAGGGGTACCTTTACCTTTACCTTACTGTATAATCAAGCTGTGGACTCCTGACATATGAGTATTTTTGTCTGCCTAAAATGTATCTTAGAACTCTGGCAATGCCTCTTGCTTGTCTGGACAGTGCATAGAGAGAAGAGCGTACAAGTGTTTGCAGAAACTAGCCAACAAAACAAAGGTAAAATTTGCATGTGTTTCTCCACCACTTTTGTCTCTGCCCTGCTCAACACTGGCACATGACCCTTGGAAAGTTGCTCAGAAGGGAATTCAGTCCTCTGAGCTGAAAAAGATTCCCGACCTGTGATCTATACTACACCTATTTATCACAGTAATTGTATTGGCACAGTAGATTTCCCACTATGGAAATAAAGCCTCCCCCCTCCACTAGCAGTTCACGAGAGCAACTTAGGAAATGTTACAGAAGTTTGCAGATGTAGCCAGTGATAGGCTATGTTTCATTGAGATTAGCTCACTGGTTTGTTTGTTTGCAGTACGATCCCACATTGGACTCTTTGATCATCATATTTGGTCCTTCTCTGGGTTTTTCCTCTGAGGGAGGCTTAGAGGGTGATGACAAGGGAAAGTTGCGTGTTTTCAGTGCTGGCTTCCTGTCTGTGGAACACACTCTCCAATGAGGTCCGCCTGGTAGCTGTGCTGAAATATTTTTGGTGCCACGTAAAGACCTATCTTTCACCAAACGCCTTTGATAAACCAAGGCCACATCCATGCCATACATTTAAAGCACTATAACAATATTTAAAACAGTCATGACTTCCCACAAAGAATGCTGGGAGTTATAGTTTCTTTAGGGTGCTGAGAGTTCCCTCCCAGAACTACAGTTCTCAGAGTGGTTTAATATGGTTTAATAATCAATCCCTATTAAGGGTAACTCTGGGAAATTTAACTCTGGGAGAGGAGTACCTTGGTTTTCGAACAGCTTAGTTCTCGAACATTTTGGTTCCCAAATGCTGCAAACCCAGAAGTGACTGTTACACTTTGTGAACTATTTTTGGAAGCCGAACGTCCGACAGCACTTCTGCAGCTTCCAATTGGCTGCAGGAAATTCCTGCAGCCAATCAGAAGCCATGTTTGGTTTCCAAACGATTTGGAAGTCGAACGGACTTCCAGAACGGATTCCGTTTGACTTTCAAGGTATGACTGTAGGTACTTTTTAACAACTCTCAGCACAAACTCCAGCTCCCAGAATTCTTTAGAGGAAGCTATGACTGTTTAAAGTGGTGCTTTAAATGGATAGTGCAGATGTAGCCTCAGTTGAGTTTGTTTTACTGTTGGTGTGCTGTTAAAGTTTCCCATCAATATTATGGTAGTGTGTCCTGTTTTTTTCCTTGGTTGTATGAAATACTAACGCTTTATGATTCCCCTTCTTATGGTCTAATGCAGGCACCCACAAACTGGGCCCTCCAGATGTTTTAGGACTACAACTCCCATCATCCCTAGCTAACAGGACCAGTGGTCAGGGATGATGGGAACTGTAGTCCCAAATCATCTGGAGGGCTGAATTTGTGGGTGCCTTGTCTAATATTCCCCCCTCCTGCCCTGCATTATACATTGCCTGGAGACTTTTTAGGTAACAAGTGGCTAGAGAGTCAATGTGGTGTAGCAGTTACTGTATGAGAACTGGGCTAGGACCTGGCAGCCCAGAGTTCAAATCCCCACTCAGCCGTGAAGCTCACTCAGTGACATTGGGCCTGTCACAGACTCTCAGCCTAACCAACCTCACAGGTTTGTTGTGAGGATAAAATAAGAAAGAGGAGAACAATGTGTGTCACTTTGAGCTCCTTGGAGGAAAAGTGGGTTACAAAAGTGCTAAATCAATAAATAAAATCTTAGTAATAAAATTTGAATCACGAGACAAAGTTGAATATAATCATCAAGAGCCAAAGTGGGTGTCCTAGTTTGGGGGCAAGTAGGCAGAAGTCCAGCTTCCTCTCTGGAAACTCTGGGGGCGCCTCTCAGTACCTTCTCGTCTAGGCCATCCTCCCTGCTTATGCATGTACGTCTTTTAATCCCTTTTGCTTCATTAAGTGGTACTACTCAGATCTGTTAACCCTGAGGAGCAGCCCTGATAATAATGAAAAATAAATTCCAGCAGCAGTTCAAAGTAACCTCTCTCAAATTCATACAAAATAAATTGGGTTTGGTGCTTCGCAGGTGGCATGTTTCAGTTTGTTACCCTGACGGCTTGTCTTGTACTCACTTTCTGTTCAATTATGCATTATTTCCTGTTCTCATTATGGACCTTCAAACATCCATGAAAATCTTCTCATTTGGAGTTTCTCCTGTCCTTGTTAATTTTTTATCTCACATAAAGGAGAGAGATAATGGTGTGAAGCCCAATGCAGAGTCAAATTGAGAAGCGATGGGCGAGATCTCTTCATTTGAGGGTTTTCATGTCAATCTTCCCCATACCCCATCCTGCTTGCCCAAATAAATAAATTAAGGCTGGGGGGTTTGCAAATGTGTTGGATCCAGTTGCTGCCTCAGTGCAGATCATTTGGGGCAGAAGACAGGTGGCATAGATTTTGAGTGGCAGGTTCTTCACCCACCATGTGAGAACGGTGATTTGTAGCCGGTGGTATAAATTAGATGTGAAATTGCAGCTCTGTGTGAAATTTTGGAAACTGCTGTGTGCAAAATGAGAGGCTGAGAAGAAGGGTGGAGAGAAATATTCCGTCTGCATTTTAA
Organism: Podarcis gaigeae; assembly: GCF_964106915.1. Taxonomy (NCBI): domain Eukaryota; kingdom Metazoa; phylum Chordata; class Lepidosauria; order Squamata; family Lacertidae; genus Podarcis; species Podarcis gaigeae. The sequence continues at coordinate 15,739,704 of NC_139692.1, read as the reverse complement.
TGCGAAACTACCCAATTCGCAGTTCTCAAATCAATACGTGAACCGAGGCACAATTATCCTTTGAAGTTCACACTTCTTAAAGGAAGATGCCTTACACTGAGGAAGACTGTCTAGTTCAGTATGGTTTTTATATTTATTGGCAGTGGCTCTTCAGGATTAATAATAATAGTAATAATAATGATAATAATGATAATAATAAAATAATAATAATAATAACAACAACTACTACTAATAAACCTTTATTGTCACTACACCACCTGTGTGCAGTGAAATTAAACGAGCCCCCCCCCCCCATAACACTCAGTCTTGTTTGAGCTCTGTGTGCTAGTCAGAAGTCAATTACACCACCTGCTGGTGTAGCTGACTATACTTCTGTATCTCATGCCCGAAGGTAGGAGATTAAAGAAGTGCTGGCCAGGGTGTGAGTCGTCCCTAAGAATTTTCCTCCCTGTCCTGAGGCAGCGGTCTCCCGCGATGTCATCTGGCAAACTCTGAGGACAGCACATGATGTCATGTGCTGGGGTTGCTACCAATTCCACCTGGAGATGTCTGGGATTGTACCTGGGGGCCTTATGGCTTGAATCTTCTAGTGGTGCAGTGATAAAACTGCTAGCACAGTTGCAAAGCTAACCAGGTTCTGGTATGGTTTCAAATTGGAAGATGGACTGCTTGTTGAGATTCCTGCATTGCAGGGACTGGACTAGATGACCCTTGCATTTCCCATCCAACTCTATGTTTCTGTGATTCTAAGTTTCTACTTGCAAAGTAGATGTTCTCCCACTGAGCAATGGCCCATTTTCCTTAAATTTCTACAAATTCTCACATTTCTCCAGTCAAACAAATATGTACAAATAGGCATATGCTAGGGGAAAGTGTGCATTAAAAATTAGTGAAACTGACACCCAAAAATTGCACCATGGTGGTGAAAATTGATATAAAAATGTGCATGTTAGTCAAAACTATATACAAAACTTTGTATAATCGGAGGAACTACCATATTTTTTCGTGTATAAGACGTCCCCGTGTATAAGAAACCCCCTATTTTGGGGGACTCAAAATTAAGAAAATGCACTATGCACTATCCGTGTATGAGACGACCCTTTATTTTAAACTTCAAAAATTTAGGAAAAAATATAGTCTTATACACGGAAAAATACGGTAATTTGTACTAAAATGCTTGTCAATTTTAATTAAGATTTTTGAAAAAGTAAATAAATTGCTATAGAAATGTGGAGAACTTATTTTAAGATTGGGAAATGGAGAAAAACCAAAAATGACAGATGGATCCATCCCTAGCTGAGCACTGTGTGTGCAGTGAAGACAATGCGCATTAATCCAGACCCAGCTGCTCACCCTAAAGTGTGCATGTGAAGGATGACAACTCTAGCAATTCACCCTAACAGCATTGTTAGCATGGTATCTCCACGAGGAAAAGAACAGAATAAAGTAAGGATACCAATTTATCAGGAATTTTTGAGGGAAAACAAATAAATTAAAAATCAGGAGCTGTTCTTGGCAAACAGGGATGGTTGGGGCAATTATTTATTTATCTGAAACATTGCATCCATCCAATCAGATACCAAAAGTGCAATAAAACAGAAATATTAATAGCATCAGAAGAGAGAGCAATAAAATCACAAGACAATTCTGGGAGGTATTCTATGCATTTTTAAAGTTCCCGTGTAAATAGAAATGGTTTAACTTGCAATCTAAAAGGTTGTAAAGTATCTGCCAATATATATTTGGTATGTGGTGTGATATTTTCATGAGTTCCATGCCCCATGCTGTAGCCCCCCACATCTGGAGGTCCCCACGTTAGTTACTCCTGACTTAAGTCATGTCCACTCATTCTCAGACAAAAGCATTTCACTGTAGCCTCCCAGAACCAAAAGAAATATAACAACCCAGAAAATCATACATGTGCAAGGACTAGGGATGCCGGAAAATTCAGATGAAAATGGAAACAAGAGCTGAAATTCATTCCATGCCCAGAAAGAAAATTAATCCAATGGCTATGATAAATATTCACTATTGCTTTCAGTCTGCAAACCAGTGTTGTTGTTTTTGTGTGTGTATTTGACAGTACTCTCCAGTATGGAGTATGGACACCTCTCTTTTTGCTGCCTGTGGCACCTAGGACCAGCCCAAGACATTTTGGCACATGAGGTGAACCATCTATTGGTGCTCCCCCACCAGGGAAGAAGGGGTGAATGAAGAAGATGTACAAGGGGGGAATAAAGATCTATATGTGAATTTGTTGCCCTTGTGGATCCTGCTGCCTGAGGCAACTGCCTCATCTGGCCTCCTGGGCCCTGATAGTACCCATGGCAATTTGAACAAGTTATGAGTATTGCCACCTCATTATTTTTTTTATCCAAGAAAGAAGGCACTGCTGGAAACAACACATACTTGATTATATTTTCCCCAATTTGCACTGTTTCCTTTGCATTGAACTGAATGATGACAATGTAATTTATGAAAATTATATAAGTAACATAATTTTATCACTGCATACAGAAAGATAAAGGTCTGTATAGTTAAAGCCAGGGGTCAGCAAACTTTTTCAGCAGGGGGCCAGTCTACTGTTCCTCAGACCGTGGGGGGTGGAGGACTATATTTTGAAGAGAGAGAAAAAAAAAAACGAATTCCTATGCCCCACAAATAACCCAGAGATGCATATTAAATAAAAGGACACATTCTACTCATGTAAAAACACACTGATTCCTGGACCATCCGTGGGCAGGATTTAGAAGGCGGTTGGGCCGGATCCGACCCCCGAGCCTTAGTTTGCCTACCCATGGTTAAAGCTATGGTTTTCCCAGTCACGATGTATGGAAGTGAGAGCTGGACCATAAAGAAGCCTGATCACCAAAGAATTGATGCTTTTGAATAATGGTGCTGGAGGAGACTCTTGAGAGTCCCATGGACTGCAAGAAGATCAAACCGATCCATTCTTAAGGAAATCAGCCCTGAGCGCTCACTGGAAGGACAGATCCTGAAGCTGAGGCTCCAATACTTTGGCCACCTCATGAGAAGAGAAGACTCCCTGGAAAAGACCCTGATGTTGGGAAAGATTGAGGGCACAAGGAGAAGGGGACGACAGAGGGTGAGATGGTTGGACAGTGTTCTCGAAGCTACCAGCATGAGTTTGACCAAACTGTGGGAGGCAGTGGAAGACAGGAGTGCCTGGCGTGCTCTGGTCCATGGGGTCACAAAGAGTCAAACATGACTAAACGTCTAAACAACAACAACAACACAGCAAGATGAATAATGCAGTTTTTGGTGGAATATGAACTGCAGTGGAAAGGAAATGGCGCTGCTGTGACAAATACAGGCCAGAATGTAAAACAATGCCCTCTTGCATTCCTAAGTAGGACTTTCATGCAAACAAAGGGAGTTAGTAGTCTTCCCCTCCACATTGCAAACTGGTTTGGAGCTTCCACCACAGATGGTAAGTTCCACATCTGGCTCACAAGTCTGTCTCATTCCACCCTCGCCACCCCTCCCCGTTTTCTGGGAATCCCATCTGCACAGACAGGTTATTGGAGAGGAACTGATAATAATGAGTTTACGATTGATTACAATTGATCCCTCTTCAGGCAGAAAAAGAAGAAGGAAAGCACATCAAGCAATCACCGTGCGTTTAAAATGTCTTATGGATTAAGTGCTGTAATTGTTTTCTCTTGGCTTTTGGTAAGCTGAAACATAGAATTCCCTTTGCCAGTATTTTTCCCCCTTTGGGAATGCTTTCTTGCTGACTCTACTCCCACAGATATTTACATGTAGAATTGCTCTTCTTTACGTATTGTGGATTCACAGACTCTGTAAAATCCAGTGGAGTTGGTTCTACACAGATCCAGTAGCCAACGGGGTGCCCTCCAGATGTTGTGGAATCCAACCTGCAGGCTGGGTCTGATGGGAGCTGGAGTCTAATGATGTCAGTCTGGAGAGCATCATGCTGGCAATCTCTTCTTGCCAGGGCCAGGGCCGGCCCACCTGTGAGGCAAGGTGAGGCCACCATCTTGGGTGACAGGATACACGGGGTCACAGATCTGGCCTCCAAAGAATGCATTGCCCACTGTTGCTGCTGCAATGGAAGGAACAGCTGCACTGTTCTCCTTGGAGAATTTGTTTTCTTTTTCTTTTTAAAAAGTTTTTATTTATACTTTTCAAGTTTATACATTTCATTAGTTTTTACAATCAATTTAACATTTCATATTTTTGACCTCTTTCTGAGAGGTTCCTTAGATTTATTTTTTAATATCTTCTGCATATCCAAATTCATTTAATTTGCTCCTTTAATTCTTATGAAATATCAGGTTATTGCAATAATCCTGCCAATGTTTTTATCTGTTTACAATTTATCTGTAAATATTCAATAAACCATTTCCATTCTTTTATAAAAAGTTTGTTATCTTGATTTCTTATTCTTCTGGTAAGTTTCGCCATTTCTGCATATTCCATAAGTTTTTGTATCTATTCTTTCTTTGCTGGGACTTCTGCTTCTTTCCACTTTGGGGCAAGTAGCATACATAAATAAATTTCTATACAATTTAGGTCGTTCGGTCCCTATAATTCCCAAAAGAAAAGCTTCTGTGTTTTTCTTTTTTAACAAAAGTTATTTTGAACATCCTTTTCAATTCATTGCATATCATTTCCCAGTAAGCTTTAACCTTACTACAAGACCACCACATATGACAAAAAGAACCTTCTTTCTCAACATTTCCAACACTTGTTTGATTTAGATTTACTGTATACATTTTTGCCAGTTTACTCGGTGTTAGATATCAACAATATATCATTGTTTTCAGAACCACAACTGAACTGAGCTCACAGTCATTTCACACGAATGTCCATTCCTGGTTAGGTTTCTTCATTTTGTCAGTCTGAGATAGATGGGGAAAGCCATTCTGTTGCTATTCTTAAAGAATTAGGAGTCAAAACGCCTTGTGGATCTACTGAAAATCACTAAATGATTTATCGATAGACCTTAATTTATCACCTCTGCTGTGGATCTGTAGTACAATGGTCAGACAGATGACATGTCTAAAGAAATGTGAGTTCCAATATAGGTCCTCTTTTCACTTTCCTAGCTGTATACACTACAGTATCAGTACTGTTTACCTAAGGACCCATTCACGTTTTCACACACTCTTCCATGTGGGACATCATTACAGGGAAAAGTACAGACATGATTTGCACACCATTCAGTGGTCAGTGTGAGGAAAATGGCACTGTTCAAGTCCTTCATCACTAAATTAAAAATGTATGATATTGTGGGCACTCTAGTGAAATATATATATGGACTTACGGAGAGTGGGCATCCATGGCCGATCGTCCTTTCCCACCACATATATCAGGTTAGCCAACATGAGACCCTCCAACTCTCATCAGCTCCACCAGTGGTCAGGGATGAGGGAAGTTGTAGTGCAGCAACACCTGGGTAACACCATGTTGGCTGTCCCCGACATATACACAAAACAAAGTAGACACTCTCATATTCATCAGATCTAATCGGGGATGTGCAGCAATCACATTGCAATTGTTTTGGTAGCGTTTGGAAGCATCCCAATCTGCTTTGGGTCTCCTTTGGGCATTTTGTTTCAATTCATCATTTGGGTCCAGCTCTAATCTGTTAAAAATCCAAAGCTCTGTTTCAACTTATTGACTATTATGGGGGATCTAAAAATGGCTACAAGCTGTCTTTTCTTTTCATGCCAGTGGATGGAATTTTCAGGGAAAGGAGCCTCTCCAGAGTTGGTTAAGTATGGCAAATTTCAGGCATATCTATCTAGGGCTTTCTATACAGGGGACCTTTATTTTCTGTCTCTTAACCTTTTTGTTTTATGTCAGAATTGAATGCAAATTGCAGGCATGGTTGCCCGTTCTGAGGGGATGAAGCCTGCCAATTTTAAAACTTGGGGGTGGGAAAATAAAAATAAAGTTCCTTCCTTTAGTTTGTTTGAAAACTGATTCATGGAGTTGCCCCTATGTAAGAAATAATGGTGATTATAATAATAATGCAGATTTCCGTGCATTTTAAAGTATCACAGATTGATGCTAAAGCCTGACAGACTGGACTTATGAATGGACACATGAATGGAATTATAAATGAATGCTGAACTTGATTGCTCCATCCATTCCTAGGATAGCATCCCACCCAACATACACCTTAAAAGAGGAAGTGAGGGTGGAGTATTTGTTCTGAACTTCGGAGGAATTAATCCTTTCAGATTTTCATACCTCCTCTTTCTTTCTGTCATAACTGCTTATTTTCCTCCCCAGCAAATTCTCCAATATGAGTGTATCAAGGCTCCATACAGCCAAATTCATAACTATTTGCCTGCAGTTTTCCCTTAGGGAAGGCTATTAACTACAACTTAGCATCTGATTGATGGCTTTGCGGCTTAGGTTCTGTTTTACATTGAGGCCTTCCTTTAATGCATGTGGGCAGATGGATATTAAATAAAACACCCCCAAATATATTTATCACAACTGTGAGATTGGAGCGCATCCCACCGCCTGCCTATTTATGGAAATTTAATAATCACTTTACTGCCTTAATGTTCAATATTTGCCTTATTAAATCTAATCGGGATGTCTTTTTAGTGACCGCTGCTTCGCAGGAGGTTGTTTTGATTCCATACTTTATTGTTCTTATGCATGAGTTATTCGCTTCAGTGTGCCACCCAGCGAATTGACAGAGGGGCAGAAATTGGGGCTTTAACATTCAAGCTGTGTGCAGGAAGAGAATTGTTTATGTGTCTCCAGGAAGCGAGGGATAATTTGCTCTGCACAAACTTGTTTGCCCTGTGAGATCTGCTGAGGAGGTTCTGCTCTATCGCCTGAATTATTTGATGGCATAGGAGCCAACCCCTAGGGGCCAAGGGTCTTTGCCCCTCCCATAAAATATTTGAGGGGGCTGCCCCCCCCAAGTTGATGGGCATCGCCATTCAATTGGTGTGTGTGCACCTCACCATGTGATTGATTTTGTGGGACAGGGCTTACCTGCCCTCCATACTTCATTCAAGTTGGCACCCCTAATTGATGGTGGTAACCAGAATTTGGAACTGATATTAGGGCTGTGCATGGAGTTCTTATCCAGTTCAGGGCCCAATATGACCCCAGTCTGACTTGGAATGATCTGGGGTTGACCTAGTCTGGATCTGGGGCCCAAGCTGAGTCAGGGGCCTTGCACAATCATGTGGTTGTTTAATAACCACTTCTTTAAGCAGGTCTGAGAAGGCTCCCTCACAGAGGGTTGCATTCACCACCCCATGGAACCCATTACCCAGCCCTTCCTGGCTCACTTTTATGAGCCTGGATGGGCAAGGATCAAGGAGATACATCCTTGGAGGTAACAGATTGGAATTGATCCCATGCAACTTGACCAGACAGGATTCTAGCACTCTCCAATCCCAGCCCCGCTACCACGGTGGAATCTACCTCTTTCTGAATCTGAGTGACTTTATCTGCAAAAAAACTTTGCTAAATCACTGCATATCTTGGAGTCCTCACCAGGCCCTGAAGGTGAAGATGAATCTGTTAGATTGTGAATCACCTGAAAACATCTTCTGTTGTTTTCTGCAGATGCAATAGAGGCAGTGAAGAAGGTCCTCTTCGCCGTCACTATTGCCACTTGGTTGGCTCGGCATTAAGCTCTAACCTGTGTTCAGTCCGATTTAGAATGAGTTTTCCTCCACCAGCCCTCTAGCCACCTCAGCGATTGTTTCATTGCTCTCAGCACTGGGGGAAACCACAGGGCCGTCCGGGCAATTAGAGAGGATGCCTTGGAACCAGGCAGTCAATAGCCCTGGTTAACTCTGCATTCTAGCAGGCCACCAGAGAGTCAGCTGAAAAGCCATCAGTAAGGGATAAAACATTCCCTACTGCTCTCTGGAAACTATGTTTAAAACATGTATGTTTAAAACCATGATTAAACATGTGATTGGTGGTGGTGATGGAGAGGAGACACATGCAGGCTGCTTGCACCTCACTACTTGAGCCCTGCTTCCTTTTCACAGCCCCTTAAAGCTTTGGGTGGTTGCAATCTGACCCAGGGCTTCCTCAGCATGATCCAGGCAAACCCCTGGTTGGTCCAAATATGGCCCAATTGCGTTCAGGATCTGGGATTTGGCCAGATCCAATGTACAGTCCAACTGATTAGCCTTTGCCTCTTAGTTCTTCATTGTTTTGTGAAGGCTGCCTTACTGAGGTGGACTTCAGTTTGGATTGGTTGAGTGTTTTCAAATAAATGAGGACCCCTTCTTTTGCTCTTTTTGCTCCCTTCTTTTTTGAGCCTGTGTTATTTCTTTTTCTTTTTATATTGTATTTTAAATGATAATTATCTTCTGCAGTGGCGTAGCGTGGGTTGTCAGCACCCGGGGCAAGGCAAGTAATTTGTGCCCCCTAACCCGTGGATTTGTGCCTCCTAACCCCCAGATGTTGCACCCGGTGCGGCCTGCCCCCCTGCACCCCCCACGCTACGCCACTGATCTTCTGTTTGGTGGCGGTGGGGAGGCCCTAGCTTTTGTGCCCAAATGCATTGGTTTCAAAGTGTCAATATTCATTGGACATCATCCATAGTTATGTTGTTAATATGAAGGAACAAATACACATGTAGCTGTTTATATTAAGGCATCAAAGAAATCTGATTGTGTCTTCCTGATAGCAGTGGTGAAGAAGACCACAGGAAGGACTCTAGCTGCAATCTTAACCCCACTTTCCTGAGAGTTAGTGCCACTGAATACAATAGAACTTACTTCTGAGTAGATGTGGTTTGGACTGCATTGTAATTGACCACATTTACTGCATCTCCTCTCTCTCACAGCAGTGGAGGCTCACCCATTAGGGCAAATGGGGAACTTCTCCATCAACACCATCCTGCTTTCAGTTACCCCCTAACTGCCTATCTTCTTGCTTATGTCAAGCCCAGGGGGTAAACCTGCCTTCAGCTTATTCGTCCTTAGTCTCTGTGTTGCCCTTCTAGAATTCAGCAGGGAGCAGGATGGGGGCAAAACTGAAATGAGTTGGCTATGCCTGTCATTGGCTCAGGCTGCTTCTACTGTTTGGGCTCCCAGCATTTCACCCCACCAGACCCAATGATCATAGCGCAGGCTTGAGCCCATGCTGTCATGCTGAGCCCAGTTGGTGTGCTGGAGACATGATTGCCTAAGAAAGGAAAGAGTCATACCAGGAGTCATGAACCGAACATTTTCCTTGTTACCTTTGCTAAGTGGGATAATATCTTAACCTTTATCCAGGTAGAAAAGGCTCTTGGAAATAGCATTGGCATTAACACTTGGCCATCAAGACAAAATCTTGCCTTTCAGAAGACAATTGTACACGATCGTTTTCTGTTGCCAGTGTATTAAAAGCAGAGCCATTTGCAGAACATTAACAGTGCTATTTATTGGACAGAATTCTTCTTTCAAAGCAGCAAATGCTTCTCAGTGCTAGTGCAAAATATGCTCTAATCATCATTTCGTTAAGAAAGTCCACCTCGGCTGGCCTAGAATGTGTCTCATTAGCTCAGCGGGGAAGCAGGGTGCAAGCTATTAACTCCTCTTGCCCCACACTTTCTTTTCTATTTGTGGCTATTTTAAATCATTTCCTAACTGGACACAACTCTAATTTCCTTTCATCCCAGGCTCAAGGGCTCTGGATTTACTGCTAATTTCTTCCCAAGCAATTCCACCATCTCCTGTCTTCATACGGCTGTGCAGAAACTGTTGCAAATGATAAGCTATACTAGCAATCTGTGAGGGTTATATGAATCTTATCTAAATTTGCTCAGTTTAAATTTTGCATTTGTTTCCTCATTAACCTCTTCTACTGTTTTCCAGCCCTGCATGAGATCAGGCTAAAGGTGCATCTACTATGCTCTTCTTACAGTGGCTGACCAGATACCTCTGGGAAGCCCAAAAGCACAACAACACTCTCCCCACTTGTGATTCCCAGAAACCAGAATTCAGAAGCTGGGCAGCAAGTTCCAATCTAAGATTTAACAAGAAGGAAGAGTGACCAGGTAATTTCAACACAGAATTTGCAGAGATGGGATTTCTCATTTCTACAGCATGCATTGCTCAATCAACACTGGATTGTAAATATCATTGAAGGCCAGAAGATTTTTCATCATAGGAAGCTTCCTTATACCAAGTGAGTGCACTAATGTCAGCATTGCTGACATTGCCCCACAGTGGCTCTAGAGGGTTTCATGCAGGAGTCCTTTCCATCCCTACCTTGAGATGCTAGCATGTGCTCCATCACTGAGTGGCAGCCATTTCTACTCTGATGGGGATCGGGGTGGTTTCTCTTCAAGGGATCTGGAGGTATAGACTCAAGGACCAATCCCAGCTCAGGGGCTAGCATACCAATATACATCCAGGTTGCAGGATCAGTCCACAGTACAGTTGTACCTTTGAAGCTGAATGGAATCCATTCCGGAAGTCTGTTTGACTTCCAAAACGTTCGGAAACCAAAGCCCAGCTTCTGATTGGCTGCAGGAAGCTCCTGCAGCCAATTGGAAGCCATGGAAGCCCTGTTGGACGTTCGACTTCCAAAAATAGTTTGCAAACCGGAACAGTCACTGTTTGCAGCTTTCAGGAACTAAGCTGTTCGAAAACCAATGTATGACTGTATTGGTTTGTGCCTTACTGTGATGGAAATTCTTCATATTCCCATCAGCCTTATTGCAGTATGTGGGTCTGAATGGTATCGGTTATTGGCCCAGCAGCCCCAAAACAAAAGCTGGCCACACCAAACTCTGTGAGGTATAATGAATAAACACTGAGACCATTTCAATTGCCTATTAGCCAATGCATTGGTTTTGCTGTGCCTACCCACCCCACTTTACGCTGCAGGGGCAATATGTTGTTTGTTAATAAAGGTCAGCAGATGGGCAACGTTACTTAAACACAAAACTTCAGAAACCCGGGAAAGAAAGAAATGTATCCGCTCTCCCCCCTACGTGTGGTTGACACCCAATGTACCTAATTTAATAGACACGTCATGCTTTTGTGCATGAATATAAAAGATGCGCAAGGTTTTCCTCACCTTCTCGGATATGTGAACAAATCTTTTGTTTGTTGCTAAGCTAATAGAGCAGACTTCTCCCAGATTCCACTGATGTCAGGAATGGTATTTCTAAAAACTCCCTTTGCTATCTATTCAGTACAGTGCTGGGTTTCATAGCAACTATAGCGTCCGTTTCAGACTTCTTTGTCCACAAGCTCAAAAAAAGTGTCACAATGAGAAGACCAGTTGCTTGTCATTATTGCATCACTTTAAGGTAAAGGTAAAGGTAAAGGTACCCCTGCCCGTACGGGCCAGTCTTGACAGACTCTGGGGTTGTGCGCCCATCTCACTCAAGAGGCCAGGGGCCAGCGCTGTCCGGAGACACTTCCGGGTCACGTGGCCAGCGTGACATCGCTGCTCTGGCGAGCCAGAGCCGCACACGGAAACGCCATTTACCTTCCCGCTGGTAAGCGGTCCCTATTTATCTACTTGCACCCGGAGGTGCTTTCGAACTGCTAGGTTGGCAGGCGCTGGGACCGAGCAGCGGGAGCGCACCCCGCCGCAGGGATTCGAACCGCCGACCTTTCGATCGGCAAGTCCTAGGCGCTGAGGCTTTAACCCACAGCGCCACCTGTGTCCCCGTATTGCAACACTTTAGTTTATAAAATTAAGGTCTTTCTTGCCCCGAAGCTTGGACCCGTCTCCTTACAAATTTCATTCCATTAGGCAGGTTACTGTAATCAAACTTCCTTGTTCATATTTTGGGTGCAGGATATGTGGAGAGCTTAGAAGGAAGAAGTGGGGAACAGAGGTGTTTGCTGTTGATTCAGATCTCTAAATACATGTTAGAAAGAGCTTAGTGATGTTTTCTAACTTCTGTATGCACCCCACTAAAGTGACTGGAAAATACTTGTGGCCTTTCTTGTGCAAGTTCCATTCATTCGGGTGGGTCTTTTCAGAGCAGATCATGCTTATCTTTGTAGCTCTTGGCTCAGCTAAATAATTCAAGTGTAGGGTTGGCATATGTCCTCTTTTTCCAGGACACACCCTCTTTTTCATAGGTAGAGTCTTCATTGTGATCCATAGTTAAAAGTAGAAGTCAGCAAATGTGTCCTCTTTTTTGCTCTTCAAAATGTGGCAACCCTATTGTTACGGAAATAGGGTGGGCATATCTTTAAAGTTGTTACAATGCTACAAATATCATGCCTGAATGTATCCTTTCAGCTTGACAGCTCAGGAAAGATACCTAGCTTTATAAATTCGTAGAAAACCCATACTTTAACCAACTCTCCTCATTCCAACACCATTTTAGCCCTTAAAGAAAGGTGAATTTGGGCTCCACCTCCCACCCACCAAGAAGCAGGAAGTCACTTAGGAAGCAGGAAGCGAAGAAGAAGAAGAAGAAGAGTTTGGATTTGATAACCTGCTTTATCACTACCCAAAGGAGTCTCAAAGCGGCTAACATTCTCCTTTCCCTTCCTCCCCCACAACAAACACTCTGTAAGGTGAGTGGGGCTGAGAGACTTCAAAGAAGTGTGACTGGCCCAAGGTCACCCAGCAGCTGCATGTGGAGGAGCAGAGAGGCAAACATCCTGCCATAATTCCCCAAGCGTGAGAGCACATACATGGCACCCCACCCAGGGAGTGACCAGAGGGGGCAACAATAGACACCCATAGAGGCAGTTTAGAAAGTCAGGTGTTCTGAAAGCCCATCTCCAGACAAGTCCTGATGGCAAGGATATGTAAAGAGTTTTATTGTTCTTTTGGTGATGTGTACTTAAGAGAGGTTGGGAAATGTGTCTGATAAAGTGACCTAATGTTGAACTTATGTAACCCTTGTACAGTGGTACATTGGGTTACAGATGCTTCAGGTTACAGACGTTTCAGGTTACAGACTCTGCTAACCCAGAAATAGTACCTCGGGTTAAGAACTTTGCTTCAGGATGAGAACAGAAATCACACGGCGGCAGCAGTGGGAGGCCCCATTAGCTAAAGTGGTACCTCAGGTTAAGAACAGTTTCAGGTTAAGAATGGACCTCCAGAACAAATTAAGTTCTTAGCCCGAGGTACCACTGTATGCCCCTCCCCATTTATGACATGCTAGTGATGTAGTGGTGATGTATCAATGATGCTGCTCGAAGTGTATTCTGGGGGAAAGAGGGAAGTTTTAAAAGATGATGTCACCCCATGCTTGGGGTTCTTACTCCTGTGGGGACCTGTTGTGCAACAATAAAGATCATGGTCTACTGACCGCTGTTTTGCTCCAAATTACTTGGCTAGAACTTCCATCTTTTACTGACCGCATGGACCCACAGGGGACTTGCACCCCAACGAGCAGAGCTGTTGAGTAGTCTCTCAGCCCAGAATTTTTCCTTAACACTATTCAAGTGGGAACAGCACTGCTGTGCTCAGGTCTTGCTTGTGGACTTCCCACAGGCATTTGTTTGGGCACTGAGGGATCAGGATGTTTGGGGCCTGCAAACAGCATGGCATTGCAGGACAGAATCGTCCTTCCTAAGCTAGCCTGCTGCCACAAGATACATTAAGGAGTAGGAATCCAAGTTGCTTCCTTACACTGAGCCAGACCCCAGACTGTGCTCTGCCTCCACAGTCAGAGACAGTAATGCTTCTGAATGCCAGTTTGCTTGAAATCACAGAAGGGGAAAGTGCTCTTGTGCTCAGGTCCTGCTTGTAGATTTCCACATGGGCATTTGGTTGGTTACTCTGGGAACATGTTGCTAGATTAGATGGACCATTCGCCTGGTCCAGTAGGGCTTTTCTATTAAATATAATGGTTTAATTCACACGGAAAAGAAAACTGCATATGTATTAATTGAAGTTTTTGAATGGAAAATGGCTAAATGGGTATTGCTAACACTGGGGTTTTCCCCACAAGAACTTTTCTAAAGGCCTCTGAGCTCTTGCTGAGTTAATGAACTAACTGATTGTTGTTCTCTGGTTGCTAACATGTGAGGGTTGAAGCTTGGGATCATGTGAGAGGTATTGGGTTACAATCTCTAATTTGAAAAGAGCTGCCTTTGAGTCTTTTGTTTTTCCTCCCAAACTCAGTGGGGGGAAGATGCAAATGGAGTGCCTGTCTGAAGGCTACAGGGAGAACAATGCATGCAAATGGCTCTCCTGAAGGCAGGACAAGCAGCCTGGAGGCTGGAAAGCAGGCTGGAGACCTTTGTTTATAGGTCTGTTTGGATTATTTCATATTTCGTAAGATGCCGAGCCTGTGCTGGACAGCACAAGATATTGTATGGATATTTTTGATGTTTTAATTTTGTTTTAAAGGAAGTTCTGCCAGTAAAATTTGAATAATATTTCTATGGGCCTGGACAATGTTTCATTTCCAAAGGAGTCTGTTCTTATACTTCCAGTTTCTTCAGGTTGTGCAATATTTAATACCTGCAACATTTTCTCAGGCACTGTTAGAAAGCAATGGGAAAGGCTCTTCTTATGTCAGACCACTATTCCATCTAACTCAGTATTATCTACACAAACCGGTAATGGCTCACCAGGGGTCTCTCCCAGGCCTGTGTGGAAATGCTAGCCATTAAACCTGGGTCTTTCCACATGCAAAGCAGATGAGCTATGGCCATTCTCTAGCCTTTCTCTGTGTCCTCACCAGTGTTGAAGTAAGATTTAACTGTCAATCTAGTCAGCTTCTACAAACAAAGGGAGAGGCAGCTTCTCCTTTGCCTCAGGCAGCAAAATGTCTTGGGCCTACCCTGTTATCACATCAACTTTGGCCCTCACTCTTTCTTTATTTGGGTGATGGCTTTGTTTTCTTAAAACATGTCATTTTGTTTTTAACTTAGCTGGCATCAGCACTATCCATTAGGCAATTTTAAACGAGCATAAAATACTGCACCTATTCCAGCCATGGAGTTTTCTTGCCCACCCGACTGTATGAATACACATTGCAACAGCGGCAGCATTACCATCTTTATTACCTGGTGACTACCAGCCAAAGGAATAATATGGGCTTTTCAAGTCAAAGCACACACTCAATTCATGCAAACTCCACGATCACGGGCATTTTCCAGTTCTAAATGCAGCACAAAGAGCTGGCAGGTAAAAGCTCAGTGTGAACCCTCCTGTTAGGTCTTTTGACAAATGCAAAAATCGTTAAATAGAACTAAAAGTTGCAAAGGTTTCCACGAAACGGGTTAACCTTATTCTGGGAGTTTGAATCTGCTCTTTGTTCCTGCCTTTTCACTTTATCTTTCTTTTCGCTCTTTAAAGTTGAAAACTAGGTTAGGGAATAACTTTATCAGTTCACATTTTTAAAAAATATTTCCCCCCCCTAGTTGAAGTAATATACAAGAAATATGTAAGCCACAAATGTATATTGGTTTTATACTCCACTAAAGAATCCTGGGGGTGGCTATGCTCTGGTAAGATGAAGAGCTTTCTAACCATTAGAGATCCCTAACACCACCCTTTTAGAACTACAGACCGCATGATTCCCTGGGAAGAAGGAATGGTAATTAAGGCTTCGTTCAAGATGTTTTTGCTGATGAACAAAGCCCTAAATGACTCAAGCCCCAAATATCACAAAGAGGGCACCCTCCATTTCATCCTGCCTGGATGTTGAGATCCATTGGGAAGACCTTGCCTGCAGTGATGTTACTTTCCTGATATTGATGAATCATCACTCTTCCTTATCTTCCCTGACTATCAACCATACTGGCAGAGAACTGATGGAAAGTAGAGTTTAACTGTGCCTGCAGTGGATGGGTTCTCCAATCCATTATTAAAAATAACAATTCCCCTCCAGTTTTCTATATTATTCCAGCATGTGGATGGGGAATCTATGACCCTCCAGATGCTGCTGGATTACAAATCCTATCATCCCAGACTATTGGCCATGCTGGCTTGGAATGATGAGTGTTGGGGAGTCCAATAACATCTGGAGGGTCACAGGTTCCACCAAAGATATTGAGGAATCTCACAGTGATTTAAGAAGAAGACTTTTTAAGATATATGATAAAAACCCAGTGAAATGTCTTGTTAGGCCCTCCAAAATCACACAGTTGAAGATAAGGGCATGCTTGTAACCTGTTCCTCCCCATTCTCAAATCAAAGATCAGTGCCCAAGCCTCCTCTCCTTCCCATTATGCGTTTCTGAAGGCTCTGTGCTGCATTCTGCATTACTTTCCTTTGCAATTGCTTGCCCTGCAATGCTTTAAAAAGCCAAGTGCAGTGGCGTTTGTTGCTAACAATATACTGGAGGTAAGGTGGGAAATTGTCTTAAATGATGTTGCTTGTTCAAAATATGCTTGAGTAGCTGCAGTGCACAAAATGAGACTGTTGATGGTGCCTGTTGTAGCATCAGGTTTTGCAGGACCCTAATGGGCAAAACATTCTCCATGTACCCCTCCCTCAGTGAGTCGAGGAAGATCTTGTCAGTTGGCCCCATATTGAGATTTGGGCCCTTAGCCAGTGCATATTGATGCCGACTCTTTGACACTGGTCCTGCATGGTGCCTTGATGTTCACGGGCCTGCATTACACATAATAACAGAAGAAGAAGATCCCTGCTAAATCAAATGGAAAGCCTATCTAGTACCATGTTCTGTTTTCATAGTGACCAGCTAGATGCCTATGGGAAGACCACAGGCAGACCATATTCCAGAGCAGCTGGTATTCAGAGGCATTCTGCCTCTGATATTGGAGGTCCTATATATATAATATACCCATCATGACTTAAAGCCACCCATTGTAGCAATGGACTATAGATCAGTACACTAGGGAAAGGATGCATATACATGCACACAGAAGTCAATATGCATATGCATGAATGTATATGCATAAACACACACACTTCACAAAAGGAACTTCTAGGACATCCTGTGGGGGGCAGGAGGAGCTGGACTTTGAAGAATGATAGATGTAAGGGTTGGATCCAATGTTATATTTGCTCTAGGATTTCCAGATACACAACAGAACTTCCCCTTCTGCTCCTCTCCACGCATGTTGTTCCTATGTCCTATAAAACTGCTCTGGAGCTGTGGGGAGAACAATCCAAAACAGACATGCGGGTGTGCAGGGGGAGGGGGGCAATGGAGAGAAATTATCACTGCACAAGTGAAAATCCTTGTGTGAACAGAACAACGTCACTGGATACAACCCTAATGGTTCACATGAACCGCCATGTAGCATCTCACTAATCCAAACCCAGGGAGAAAATGGGGGAAATGATCTACAGGGGCAAGTAAACAAGAAGAGTTTGGATTTTATATCCTGCTTTATCACTACCCTAACGAGTCTCAAAGCGCCTAACAATCTCCTTTCCCCTCCTCCCGCACAACGAACACTCTGTGAGGTGAGTGAGGCTGAGAGACTTCAGAGAAGTGTGACTAGCCCAAGGTCACCCAGCAGCTGCATGTGGAGGAGTGGGGATGCGAACCTGGTTCACCAGATTATGAGTCCACCGCTCTTAACCACTACACCACACTGGCTCTGAAATAAAAACCAAGGAGAACTTTTGATAAATAAGGGCAACTGGTGTGTGTTCCATTCTGGCATAAAAACAAGTGGAGCAAAATGAAGTCAACGTCTTTCTTTAATAACAGGTTTTAGAGAGGGTTTTAGTAACACTAAAACCAGCCAAGGTAATAAGATATGCATGCATGCATGCATACACACACACATATGTACTACTAATAGCACATACACAATTTCCCCCTTTCTTTCTTCTGCTTTCTCTCTTTGATTTTCACCCCCTTACCAATCCTTTATTTATATTGTTTACCTTTGCAGTATTCAGAATCTCCATCCACCAGGTATCCTGTGTAGCATCACAACAAGTAATGCCCAGTAGGCAAAAAGCAAAAAATAAATAAAATAAAGCATCAAGTATTCCGTTTTCCCATTTTAGGGCTGTGGACCATGTCTCAATATCTGACTCTTGCCCTCCCCATTTTTCAGAAAAACAAAATCCTTACAATCCAGGAGCATGCTGACAATAGAAAAGCCAAGGCTGGGTAGGGCTTCCCACCATCACCATCACCCTCCCACCTGCTGCTCTGCCTCTGTGATTTCTTTGCACCCATCCCACTCACTATGTAATGGGGTGGATATACATATGTATGTTGAGCATTACACAGACAGAACTGCATAGCAAAGGGGAATCAGAATCACATGAATTGGCCCCGTCTTATTCTCCGTGCATTAATCATATTGATGGATTTCTTTATTTATAGATCACCAACCACGGGGGGGGGGGGCGCTAACTAAACACATAACACTGAAACATACAGCACAGCCATATTAAAAGGAAATGTTATTCATCTCAAAAAACAACAACAGAATATCCAATAGAAACAGTCTAAGTTACAGCCCACCGTATCAACATGTATCCCAAAGACCTTGGTGAATAGATACCTTTTTTGTCACTGGGGATGGGCACTCAGCATGAAGCTGCCAGCCTTGTTCAAGGGACAAGGGGTTTCATAGGTGGGGTGCCATAACTGAGAAGACCTTGTCCCAGGCAACTGCTGAATAAGCAATGCTCATAGACCGCAGAGCCTTCTTTGCAAGCCTCAAGGTCTGAGCTGTCATGGGCAGAGGTGCCCCTTCAAGTTATTGGGACGTAAATCATCTAGGAAGCATACCTGTATAGGTGACTAGTGCAATTTTTTTTTTTTAAGTGGTATGTGATGCTTGCTTGGAGTGACACTTGGTGGCAGTACCAGAAAATGGTTGCATCAGTTGCAGCTTCTGGACCACTTTCCACAGTAGCCAATGCAGAGACCAGTTCAATGAATCAAAGATGAGAGCTCCAGAGCATGGCTCACTGTTATCAGTTTCATCTTCAAAGGGGAGTCAGGGCAGCCTGCCCAATCTAGAATCCTGCATGAGCAGTGTTCTAACTTGTGCACAAAGCCCTCTAAAAGTAGGGTATGTTCAGCCCTCCGTTGGATGGGAGGTGATGAAGATTAAGCCTGCTGTGTTCGAAGATCTTCATGTGAAGTTTTAATACTGCTACCTGTTGATATATACTTACACTTGTAATATTGTATAATATAGTGCCTTATTATTGATGGTCTCTTCTGTCAACATATTGCTTTATTTTTTGTTGCATATACTACTGGAATCTACCTTGGCTAATATTGTAATATAAAAATGGAAGATAAATAATGAATAAAATAAACTACATTGTAGCATAAAAATGAAATATGTGAGTTATTTATGCAATAATAACCGGGCACCAAATTAAGTAACCAAAAGCTAATCAAGCTAATTTGCCAGAAGCTATTGAACCTTATAACAATTGTAAAATTGGAAATACTGAAAATAAAATTGAAAACTTGGTGCATACATGTGATTGTTATGAATTTGACCTTCCCTTTGGATAAATGAATGTTCATATACACAAATATTGGATTTCTCTGTCTCTACCCCCCCTGCAGTTAACTATAGTTCTGAATTCAAATATATGAGCAGATATCAATCAAGGGGAAATAAAAGGAATACTCCTAATAATAGCATTTGGTGGAGTTAAATTGCTTTACTTATTAAGAAATCTTTCATAAGATTCCCATTGATCTCGACAGAGATACAGTCTCCCTTTGGAGAACAAATATGGCAGTTGATTAATTAGTCAAGGTTGCTTTGTCCATTTCCAACAGGGTGGTGTCCCAACTGAGTCCCAAAACTTGCCTTTCCATGGTTGTATGATCTGGCCAGATCAAATGGTTGCAGCAAATTAGGTATTAACATCTGTACAGACGTGTTATTCCTGGTGCCAATCACAGCTCCATAATTGCATGGAATGTCTTCCCTGAAGGTTCCCAGCTTGTATGTTTAATAAAACAACCAAGCTAGGTCTCAGATTTCCTTGTTTATATAAAAAATTCATAGCTGCAGTTCCAGTAAGTGTTGACTCAACTTGCATCTGCTGTCTACTGTAAAAGAAAATCCTTTCCAAGTGGTAAAGAGAGCACCATGGATTGCTGTCAATAACACTCTAGGATGTAACAAGAGTCTTCCTAAGTAATGCACGCATCAGAAGATCTCAAAGTACTTTGCTATGCAAACATTAGGGTGGAATCTATTGATGGTGAACACAGTTTGCCAGAACATGAAAACCCACTGTGGTCTCCCTATATATCTTTCTTATTCTTTGCCTTACTAAAAAAAATAAAAAAATAAATAAATGTCAGCAACCCACAGCTTTAGGATACAGGTCCACTCTGTCCTTCCTTTTGAAATGATCTCCCATCACCCCATTTCAAAATGAGTGGGGGTCCTGCCAGTGGGATGCCTCTTGGTAGATTGCATGCTAATAGGAAACGCTGCCAAACTGATTGACCCAAAGATAGTTAAGGAAACTTCAAAGACTTTCCCCCTCCTATCCCAATAGTCTTCCTTTTAGAGATTGCAGGCACTGGATGGCTCTCAGGGTCCCTTCCAACTTTACAATTCTATGATTCTGTGATTCAGGCTAGGAGACCTGATTCTCACAAGGACTGGATTGTATCATGGGCAACCAGCTGGGAGACACATACCAGCCAAGTGAAAGGAACTGAGGAAAACACTGATGCACCAACAGTGAGACATGTGGCCTAGGAAGAGTCTTGATGGCCAGATAGAGAGGCTCCTCCTTCCCACAGTGGCCAATAAGGTGCCCCTGGAAAGCACACCATAGGGTTTGAAAACCTATGAAGTGGCTCGTTATAACCCAGACACAATCCAATGCTAATTTCTAAAGAGAAGAGATGATTGTGAAGCCCCAAAGGGCTTAGCTGTACTTACCTTCTGCCCCATTCTTTCTAGGCACAGGTCCACGCTTAAAAGTTCCATGTCCTCTGAGCGTTTTTGTGGTTTTGTTTTGTTTTGCCCTGAAGCCTTCCCTGTGCAACCCACTCTTTAGCACTTTATTGGAGCAATAGTCAATTTGGGTTTTCTTGAGGATTGCTATTTGCTCCGATTGAGCTTTAAAGAGTGGGTTTTTGCAGGGGAAGCTCAGGGGCAGGGTGCTTGGACAAGGAGCTTGAAAGCATGGACTGTGCCTATAAAAAGCAGAGGAAAGGTAAGAGTAGATAAACCCAATGTTGAAAGAGAACTTGGTTTCAAAATAAAATCTAAAGAAGTCAAGGATTTGAAGTGTGTGTGCCCAAGAGCAGCATTTGAAACTCACATTGTTCTTGGCGCATTTTGTGACAGGGAATTTCATTAATGTGAGCAGCTTCTGAGCTCTGAGCACAGTCCTGCGCCTAAGATTTCAGATTAAAACTACCACTGCTGGAAGGAAAGGAGGATCTTTTTCTGCCTCTCCACTTCCAGCAGGAGAAGAAGAAGAAGAAGAAGAAGAAGAAGAAGAAGAAGAAGAAGAAGAAGAAGAGGAGTTTGGACTTGATATCCTGTCTTTCACTTCCCTCAAGGAGTCTCAAAGTGGCTAAAAATCTCCTTTCCCTTCCTCCCCCACAGCAAACACTCTGTGAGGTGAGTGAGGCTGAGAGACTTCAGAGACTAGCAGCTGCATGTGGAGGAGCGGGGAAGCGAACCCGGTTCACCAGATTACTAGTCCACCGCTCTTAACCAGTACACCACACTGGCTCCACTTCCAGCCACTCTCTGAAGACTGGAGAAGGGACCCTCATAAGAATATTAGGGGGGCAGGCAGGGGAAGCATGGCTTTGTTTTTTAAAGATGAGGGCTAGAAAACCATGTGTAAAATGAACATAAGATTTAAGTTGCAGTTCATTTTCATTTTCTTGTTATAAAAAGGGCGCTTCGACACTCGATTGTGGTGCCCATAACCTAAGTTTAAGGTGCCATTTAGCTCCTAGCTTTCACATCTCAGTTTCTAACACTGCCCAAGAGACAACTGGTACACTTCCTTTTCAGGTTACTCTCACTTCAATATGGATCACCAACTAATTAGCGGTAAGCTGCAAGCAGAGAAAACACAAACAGGAAGTCATTTATGTAATTTGAAAGCAAATGTCGGCTCAACTGCATTCACACCCTTTTGTATTTGCTTCCTGTGAACATTCAAACGCCAGTGCCTCAGCATCATGAATACTGATGAAAAGTGCATTTTATGCTTGGCTTTTAAAATATTCAGCAAAAAAATTATGTGCAAGAGGTATACTTGATTATCAAATTTGCAATTTGTGCTGTGTTGCTTAGCTACCTAAATCACCCATTTGTGCCAGAAGGATGGGGTGGGGGTGGGGGAGGAACATTGTCTCTCATGTCACACTAACTTATATCGAACCATCTTTTAACAAATGAATAGCAAGTACATGCTGCTACTCTGTGCCTAATTCCAGCATGTCTCACTGCCAGCTAGTTTACAACATAATCTTATATATATATATATATAATTACAAACTCACTCACATGTAGAAGTGCATAAGATTTGGGGGTGGGCAGATCTGTGGGTTTTCACCCCCTCATTTTTATAGTCAGAAGTTCAATTCCACATTTCCATGTAGGTTTCTGAATCTTTTAAACACCTGGTGAAGAAACTGTCATTCCTGAAAATCTGAACTCTTCTGAATTTTGCAGCTCAGTTCTCCAGCCAAGCAATGCGTACAAAAATGCATTTACTAGGGCAGGGGTCTGCAACCCGCGGCTCCGGAGCCGCATGTGGCTCTTTTACACCTTTGCCGTGGCTCCGGGGCGGATACTAGCGAGGGGAGGAGGCGCATTGTGCACCCCTACACTCCCCACTGTGGCGGGCGCTGTACTGGCTGTGACGTTGCATGGGGGCGCTGCGTGCGTTAGTCATGCACCGTCCTGACGTCACCTTCCCGCCCGCTGTCAGATCGCGGCTCCGGAGATATATTTGTTTTAAATGTCTAAATGGTTTTGCGGCTCCCAGCTTTTTTTTCCTTCGGAAACGGGTCCAAGTGGCTCTTTTTGTCTTAAAGGTTGCAGACCCCTGTACTAGGGCAACGTGTGCATTAAAAATACATATATGGGCGAAAACAATACATTGTATTCAGAAAAAATGCTGAAAATTTGCTAACATGTGCGATTAAGAAGAATGTGTATATTAGTCAAAAATGCATGTAAGCATGTCTATATTGGGAGAAATGTATACTTAGATATGGATGACTTTTCATGAGAATATGCAGGTGGGTGTCATCGCCATTCTAAGAAAACGAGGGAGGTGTTCATGGTGAATTCTGGCACCTCTTTTTCTAGAAAAAGAGTACTGAGAACATATATATACACAGTCATAAACTTATGTAGGGAATGTGCAACTGAACTTAACAATGCAAAAAGGGGAACCTATTAGGGTGCTGTAAGCGGATCCCAGATGGTTGCCCAGGAAATTATAAAGACATGGAAAAGTTTCTTACAGTCCTTTTTTATTTCAAACTTTACTCAGAATCCAGCCTCTTGGATAATGGCATTGTCCCAAGTGAATGTCCACCCCCTTCTTTTTCACTTCCTCCTCCTCCTCACCTCCTCCATGGCTGCCACTAAGTGCCCTTCAAGCTCTTTGCTCTCCTACTTTTAAGACGTGCCGGGTTCTCGGAGATGGTGGGTCTGGAACGCTTTTGAGTGACAAAGTGCCAGCCAGCTGCTGCTCCAGCTTTGCCTGCTCCTTCTCTCCCATTATTTCTCAACTTTTCCCCTCGTCTGCCTCTGAGCTGTGACCTCCCATAAACTACTGCTGTAAATCTATACTGTCTTCCTTTTCCTACACCCTGGAAGGGTCAGGATGGGGAGGCAGACTCCACCATTTCTCCTCCTCTGCCCAACCCGTTACAGAACCTTAGAGAAAGTGAAAAGGATATGTTTACCCACCCCTGCCTAGGAGCAGACCTTCAGAAAGTTTGCAACTTCTTACATTTGATAGCATTCTGAAGATCTTCTTGAGACAAGCTGCCAAGAATAGGTTTGGGCCCTCAGAAACTCTGTTTCTGCCAACCAAGAAAGAAATGAGCTCCAGTGAATCCTGCTTGCCCACTTGTGGCCATAATAATAATAATAAACAATAAACTTTTTATTTATAACTTGCCCTCCCTGGCCAGAACCAGGCTCAGGGCAGCTAACACCAATAAAATTACAATGAAACATAATAGAAAAAACAACAACAGTTAATTAAAATATTGGTTAAAATACAATTTGACATGCAGACTCATTTTAGTAGTAGCCCATAAATCAAAACTATAAAAGGAGGGAAACATAAGGGTCAGACTGGGTCCAAACCAAAGGCCAGGCGGAACAACTCCATCTTGCAGGCCCTGCGGAAAGATGTCAAATCCCACAGGGCCCTGATCTCTTGTGACAGAGTCTTCCACCAAGTCAGGGCCAGTACTGAAAAGGCCCTGGCCCTAGCTGAGACCAATTTAACCTCCTTGCTAGTTGGGACTTCCAAAGTGTTGTTATTTGTGGACCTTAAGGTCCTCCACGGGGCATACCAGGAGAAGTGGTCCTGTAGGTACGAGGGTCCTAGACCGCATAGGGCTTTAAAGGTCAAAACCAGCACCTTAAACTCCACCAGGAGCCAGTGCAGCTGGTAAAGCACTGGATGAATGTGGTCCCACGGCAAAGACCCTGTAAGGAGCCTTGCCGTGGCATTCTGTACCCGCTGGAGTTTCTGGGTAAGCTTCAAGGGCAGCCCCGCATAGAGCGAGTTACAATAATCAAGCCTGGAGGTGACTGTTGCATGGATCACTGTGGCCAGATCAGGGCAAGAAAGGTAAGGGACCAACTGCTTGATACGGCGGAGATGGGAAAATGCCACCTTTGCTGTGGCTGCAACCTGCGCCTCCATGGAAAGGGGATATTGATGGGGATATTGAAATAGACTCAGGTATCAGAGTAGTACGGTGTGGAAGATATTGTTGGCATTGGGTGTGGGTGGCTCCATTGTCACTGGTGGCAGTTCTATCCTCTTCCCTCCAGCTCATTTCAGAACATGCCTGTCTTCCTAACTGCCTATCTTAACATCCCCATCATCTTTTAAAAGTTATCTGAATAATTTAACATGCTGTGAGATACCAAGATATGAAATACAAGCATGAAAGCATTGGTTATTCCTCGGAGAAGGGATTTGTCCAGATAAGCCATGAAAATGTGCTTCAGAATCCCAGGAGTGTGTAGAGGGGTTTAATTTTATGAGCCAACGGGTAAAACTGACTAAATGGCTGTTTTCTTTAAATTATTTACCTGTTTATTTACTTGCCTTGTTTTGCATTTACAGCAAAGAATGGCCAAGTGGGAATTTGCAAAGCAATGTGTTGATAATGCATTCTCTTTTTGGGTGGGCTGGGCTGGAGTGGAATCAGAGGATAATTGCTGGATGTTCCTTCATCATCATGGATGAGATATCTTATTTTACAGGCTCTTCCATGTATACATTGCATGCATGGAAGAGTGTGATACATCTCACTGTCTATGCCCACATCCATGTGATTCTTTCCACTTGTGCAGGCTGCTAGAGGGCTGGCATAGACACAATCCTCTGGTCCCAGACACCAGGAGGCCCATTACATATGACCTCCTCAGGGACATATGGGAAACCTTGAGCAGCATCTGTTGGTCAGACTTCTTAGAGTGACATATTCCCTGGCATTTTTGCTTGGGGGGGGCATTGCCAGCTCCTCAACATCCCCGCCATCAAGGGACTCCTACACACTGTTGAAATCTTTCCCATGAGTGTGTGTTTCAAAGACTGACCAGTTGGGCAAAGAGGCCCCTCCTCATTTGTATCAATAGAGTCTGCCTGTTGAAGAGTCAATTCACATGAATCCTGAGGAACAGCCTCCTCACCTGCAACCATTACCCCATGGATTATGCCTCCCATTTTTATTGCATTGGGGCAGCCATGGTTTCTGGGTGAGATCTTTCCCCAGCTCAGATTAAGTCTATTGGTTGGTGGCGCTCCTCCACCTTCAAAAATTATGATCTCCCGGGTACAGCCTCAGATCTTATTACTTCCTGTTCACGGTCTTCTTCGGGTGTGGCATGCAAAGAAGTGTGGATCTGCAGTCACAGCATCATGCATTGGGCACATGTGCATGCAACATCAATGCCTTGGGGACAACACCTTGGTCTGGGTGCATAAGCCCATATTACATGGCTAGGTCAGCCGGAGGGGTATGGCATGTATTGCAGTGGTTGGCCCTCCAGATGCCCTGATCATTCAGCTAGGGGAAATTGATATGGGAATGGCATCAACCTCACCTTCCAAGCAGCGGCAAACCTCAAGCCGCTGCACACAGTGCACCCCGTAATGACCATTCTATGGTTGGAACTGTTGGAGCAGCAGAACTGGAGGGGTGCTTTTGAGCCTGCATGTGCCATTCATGCTCAAAAGAAAATGAACAGGGCGATGCAGCACTTGGTGCTGTCACTAGGGGACTGGGTGATATGGCACCCTAGCATTAGATTTGACAATGGCGCCCTATACAGACCTGATAGGGTGCACTTTTCACCAGCCGGTATTGATTGCTCAACATGTATAATGACATTAAGGATTGGCTGCAGTTTGGTGAAGTGTTGGCATGGAGGGGCCAACATGAGTAGTGGATAAGGCATTGGGGTGGATCCTTAGTCTCGTTGGACGGTGGGGTCGGAACCCCTACCAGTCCAAGGAATCAGGGTATTCTGTTAAAGGGATCCTGGGTGGAAGTCCTTCTGTCCAGATGCCCAGATGGGGGCTGAAGGACTATAGCTCCACCACGGTGATCTTGGGTGGGGGGTCACCCTGAATTGGTGTGATCTGTACCTGCCACAATAATCAACCAGCAGATGAGTTCGTTGGTTCAGTATTCACACCCAATGCCTGTTGACATCTGTAATCAACAAAGTTGTGGCTTGTTTAAATCCGAAGTGGTTGTCTTGTGTTTATTGCAGTTTCACTATGCTTGGGCCCCACCACCCACAGAAGTCTAGAAGATCACCTGGAGGCCACTAGGTTGCAGTAGGCTGTCCTGAGCCTAATTGTTGCTGCTAGTGTGCGAGTAAATGAAGGAATCTGTCCAATGAAAATACTGCAGTGATATATACTATCATTGAGGGAGGGGAAAAGGCTGAGCCACAGAAAGGGACTAAGGACAAGAAGACTAAATGAGCCAGACTACATGGCAGGGATCTCTGACTGACAGATTTTGAGACCACAGGCAAACGGGGCACGATGCATTTACCAGATGCCAAACTGTTTCCCATTTCCCTACCAGTAGGGGCCTCCGCTCCTCTCTCCTCGGTTTCCCAAGGCACTCTTTATCTCTGCCTAGCTGTGTCCTCATGCTATGCAAATGGTACGATCCATTTCTCCAAAGCGCTCCAATGGGAGGGCAAGCATTTAATTTCTAAATAAACCCTTGATTTCTCCCCCTCCCTGTCGTTGCCAAAGTGGTTGTAATAATAATAATTAATCACAAGCAAAGCACCCTCTCTCTCTCTCTCTGTTTTTGAATGGGATAATATTAATAACACTTGGCAGCCTGTATGGTGTTTTGCAGACATTAACTAATTAATCCTTTCATAACTCACTAGCCATTTACTCGGGGAAAAAACAAACAGTGATTCTCCCCTTTCTTCCTGCCCTGTGAAATAAATCAGACTGAATAAGACTGAATTATTTTGAAACGCCCTTCTTATTAGTTTACAAGGAGCACCCGCTGCAGCTGTTCACCGGGAGTTTAGCCTCCATTGATGGGTCAACTCTGGGAAAAAATGGCTTCGCAAGAGACCCTTTCCTAGAAGATTCAGGACAGATAAAAGAAAGTGCTTTTTCATGCAGTGCTTAGTTAAACCATGGAACTCTCTCCCAGAAGAGGCAATGATGGCCATTAGCTTAAAGGTAAAGGTAAAAGGACCCCTGACCATTAGGTCCAGTCGTGGCCGACTCTGGGGTTGCGGCGCTCATCTTGCTTTATTGGCTGAGGGAGCCGGCGTACAGCTTCCAGGTCATGTGGCCAGCATGACTAAGCTGCTTCTGGCAAACCAGAGCAGTGCACGGAAATGGCGTTTACCTTCCCGCCAGAGTGGTACCTATTTATCTACATGCACTTTGATGTGTTTTCGAACTCCTATGTTGGCAGGAGCAGGGACTGAGCAACGGGAGCTCACCCTGTCCCGGGGATTCGACCTGCCGACTTTCCGATCGGCAAGCCCTAGGCTTGAAAAGAGGATTTGACAAATTCATGGAGGCTACAGCCACCAGCTGCAATGGCTATGTTCTGCCCCCACTGCCTGAGGCAGCATGCTTCTGAAAACCAGTGGATGGAAACCACTGAGCGGGGGGGGGGGGTTTGCTCTGTATTCCAGTTCTGTTTGCAGGTTTCCCTTAGGTTTCTGGCTGGCTGCTGTGAGAAACAGGATCCTACACTAGATGGACCATTGGTCTGGTGCAGCAGGCTCTTTTTTGCTCTCAACAGATGTGCCAATTTTTATTTTCATAATACTGACATTTTTTGATGATGCAAAGGGTTGGGGATAGATAGATAGATGGGGCTATCATTTTGGGTATCTCTCAGTTTCTGGACCCCCCCCCCCATTTCTGCATCAAATTTGCATTTAAAAAAAGTCTTACCCCCACCATCAGTATTTTAGTGTCATTTTCTCCTAATATACACATTTTTGTCTGCAATTTTGCCTGATAAAGACAATTCTGCAGTGCATTTCCCCCTAATATAATGCAATTCTGCATGTTATTTTCATGAGTTTTTATGCACATTTTCCCCAAGTTCCCTGGGTGACCTTGGACCTGTCCCTGTCTCTCAGCCTAATCTACTTCACAAGATTGTTGTGGATATAATTAGGGGTAGGGAAGGACCATGTAAATCACCTTAAATTCTTGGAGAAAAGGTGGAATTGAAATGTTATTTACATTTGTTGGTTGGAGAACTGCATTAAAAAATCAGAGAAGTAAGTTTGTGTGTGTGTGTGTGTGTGTGTGTGTGTGTGTGTGCTTCAGAGAGCTGCATTTCAATTTGTGCATTGTTTTGGGAATTGTAAATTAGGTAGGTTTGCATTCAAATGCAACCCACACCAGGGAGGAGGACCAGGAGTGAGCAGAACCTGTAGCCAGACATTTGGGGGTGGTAGTGTTGAGGTGGCCATTGCAAAATAGGGCATAAATAAATTCACCCCAATGTGTTGAATTTTACAAGTTCCAGAGGCATAGCTGTTTTAGCTTGTTGCGGCAAAAACAGCAAAAAGTCTTGCAGCACCATAAAGACTCTTAACAAACTCTCAAGGCACCTTAAACAGATTTTATTAAGGCATAAATTTTCACAGACCTAAGTTCACTTCATCAGATGAATGAAGAATTTTTTCCTGATTGCTGGTTAAATACATGTGGTGCAGGGGGCATTATAAACAGTGAGGCAGAGGGAAATGAAATGCAGAGACTACAAAAACATTAAGAAAATAACATGCAATCTTTTTTTAAGGGCCTAATTCATTTCAACCCCAGTATATTCTGAACAAAATAAAAAAATTCTCTCCAGTAGCACGAGACCAACTAAGTTTGTTATTGGTATGAGCTTTCGTGTGCATGCACACTTCTTCAGATACCATGCATGCACACAAAAGCTCATACCAATAACAAACTTAGTTGGTCTCTAAGGTGCTACTGGAGGGAATTTTTTTATTTTGTTTCAACTGTGGCAGACCATTACGGCTACCTACCTGTAACCAGTATACTCTGGTTATCCTAACGTCTTTGACCTCATTGGCCAAAGCTCTGGAAGGTGGAGGTGAAATGAACATCTTAGTGAGAATTGGGTAGAATTCTCCACAAGTAAAAGGGCAAAACATTGGTTGTGTGATCTGATGCACATCTGCTGAGAATTAAGCCCCATTGAATCCAATGGGGCTCACTTCTCTGTAAGTAAGTAAGCACACTTCCTAGGGAATAAGACCCACAGATCATAGTTGGGCTTACTTCTGAGTAAAAATGCATTGGTTTGCACTGTTAGATTGTAATTCTATGATGCAAATGTACCCCCATTTACTCCACAAAGTTTACAAAGCTATTGTACTACCAACCTTACTATATGCTTGTGAAACATGGACCATTTATAAACGCCATCTCCAACTCCTCGAAAGATTCCATCAATGGTGTCTCCGAAAAAATTTACACATCACTTGGGAAGACAGGCGAACTAATACCAGTGTACTGAAAGAAGCAAAGATCACCAGTGTTGAAGCAATGATTCTTCAACATCAACTACATTGGACTGGTCATGTTGTGCGGATGCCTGATGATTGTCTTCCAAAGCAACTACTCTATTCCGAACTTAAAAATGGAAAATGTAATGCTGGTGGTCAGCAAAAGAGGTTTAAAGACTGTCTCAAGGCAAATCTAAAAAAAAGTAGTATAAACACTGACAACTGGGAAATACTGGCCTGCGAGCACTCCAGTTGGAGACCAGCCTTTACCAAAGGTGTCATGGGCTTTGAAGACACTCGAACTCAAGACGCAAGGGAGAAATGTGCTAGGAGGAAGGCACGCTTGGCAAATTCACACTGTGATCAACTTCTGCCTGGAAACCAATTTGGATACAGAATTGGCCTCCACAGTCACTTACGGACTCATTGTTAAAACCGTGTTTATGGAAGACAATCTTACTCGGCTACGAGTGATTGCCAAAGAAGAAGAAGAATTTACTCCACAAGTAAAAGGACAAGAGACTTTAAGTGCAATCTTATCCATGTCTCACTCAGGAATAAGCCCCTTTATGTACATTGAGACTTATTCCTAGGTAAAGGAGCACAAGATTGCAGCCTTGTTCCAGTTCCCAACACATCAGCAAGTAAGTCCCATTGATCATACTGGGATGCATAACTGGAGCCATCCAGATGTTGTTGGATCCCAGTTCCCATTGGTTCTAGCCAGCATGGCCAAAGGTCAGAGGTGATGAGAGTTGTCTAACATCTGGAGGGCCACAGCTTCCCCATCCCTGGCTGAAATTCTACATCTTATGCCTACTGCTGTTTATTCTAGTTTTTGTTGTTTTTTTCCTTTACTTTTCTGATTTGTCTTAATGTTCTCTCTCTTTTTCATTCAGCTCAAAGAGAGGATTTTGAAGTTGAAGATGCAATGCTGGCTAAGACTTCAATCCCTGTTATAAATTCTCATTATAAAGCTATTTCCCCCTGTTCTGGGGAATTAAAGTGATTTTTTTTTTAAAGGTCTGAATCACCCCTTTCCATTTTCTTAAAGTAGAGAGAGGCAGAAATTGTTTTCCATCCATTTACTCCAGTCCACATCAGTAAAAACACAAAAGGCAGTAATAAGGAATTCAATAACAAATATTACTTTGAATACATGGACTAAAAACACAACTATTTTTTAATAGCTAATAGAGTTGTTTCCACCCTGTAAATATATAAAATCTACCAGTCATCATTTGCCATTTGATTGTAATGGCCGTTATGTTGTCCACTGGAACTTGACAACTGAATTCAGGCTCCACACAGGAGTTGGTAACTTAACAGGTACATTAGCAAGTATTTATTCTGCTCCCTGGTGGGATTTTCAATACTAGTATTTACCAGGCTTCTTCTTAGGTCAAGGGAAGGTGGGCGGCATCTAGAATCTAGGTTACACTTAAGGGTACATCAGCTAGGTAATTCACTGCTTGGACACAACACAGCTGCAATACATCACAGAATTGTGTGTGCTTAAACTCTTTGATCAAAAGGAGGTGTAACAGTACATGCCTGTGCATTGGATTGTGGCCTATGCTTGTTGATGCCTCAGGAACAATATGAAAATGTCTTCTTTATCTGTCTGATACGCTGGGATGATCTGCCTTAATGCACAGTCTGTGTATTGGCAAGGAAGGACTTGGGTCTCTGTAAGACACCCCATCATTGCCAGGCATGCACCCTTAAGTTCCTGGAGATGGCTTTGTGAGATGCTCATGTGACTAGCCCATGACACAAATCTGCCTATGGTAATTTATCAGTAGGTTTTTCAGAAAATTAAGATAATGGGTGGGGCCTCACTGGGATATTGGAGAACTGAGGTCCAGAGCACAAAAGACTTGGTATTCCATCCCTGTTCCCCCACCCCAGCCACCCTCCAACAACTCCCCAGCTTCCTGCTGTGAAAGCCCTTTAGCAGGAAAGGAAGAGGCACCTGCACCTCTTCACTTCTGGACATTGCACCAGTCTGGACAGGCAAGTGGAAACCAGCAGGGGCTACAGCATGCGGAAATTGAATGGGATGGAGAAGCGCATTGTCAATTTCACTCATGAATTACTTCATTAAAAGCTTAAGTCTCCAAGTCCCCATTCAAGGCAACTGCCAGCTCTGACTGTCACTTTTCCTCCTCTTGAGTGCCCCATGCTGCTTTTTTACAGCAACATGCCAGCAGTTGACTCGGTGCTCTAAGAGTTTCCCACAGTTCCTGCTGCTTCTCTCTTGAAGATAAGCCAAAAAATAAATGTATAAATGAGGGCGACTCTGCTCTGGTTTAGGGAGCCATGAATACATGCGATGGCTGGGATGGGCATGGGGTGGGAATGACGGGGTTTCTCCCAATGTTTCAGTTGATGGCCAGAATCGGTTTTGCTTAGGGGGAAATAGTGTACTCAGAACCTCAAAAAACCTAAGCAGTGTATTGCTGCATCAGACCCAATCCAGCATTCTGTTCTCAGAATGGCACACCATAGACATACTGAAAGACCACAAGCAGGCCATG
Organism: Podarcis gaigeae; assembly: GCF_964106915.1. Classification (NCBI taxonomy): domain Eukaryota; kingdom Metazoa; phylum Chordata; class Lepidosauria; order Squamata; family Lacertidae; genus Podarcis; species Podarcis gaigeae. The sequence continues at coordinate 15,707,048 of NC_139692.1, read as the reverse complement.
AGCACAGAAGCCCCTTGCCCACTAATGTTCCTCAGAAACTGGCACTCAAAGGCTCAGTTCCTTTGGTATTGGAGGTAGTTCTGAATCAGAAAGTTTTGCTGGGAATACATGGAGAACATGCATCTGAGACCAGGATTTACCATCTTGTGAGGTCTGGAAGGTCTGTGCCTATCAGCAGTATCAATAGGAGTTGTTTGGATGCTATCACCCACCTCCCAAGAGAATTAATTGATAGTTTTGAAGGAGAGTAATTCCAGTAAGAGTCCTACGACGTTTTAACCCAAGAAGGTTTGAGTCATACTTTGCTGGCTAACTCTAGTCATGGGCAGGCCCCAACACCACCATCAATAAATTCTGCTGGCATCATCAAACTGAGTTTGGTTTCTTTCAAAGTGCCTGCAGATGCTTCCGATTCTTAGGACACTTCGTAGGACTGTCTGCAGAATTGCCTTGAATTTCACTTTGGGGTTAGTTCACTGGCTTCTCTCAAATTGGAGATGAAACACAATTTTGTACCATGTTTTTTTAAAGAAAAAAACCCCAGGAAAGCAACATTTTAAAATTGTCATGTTTGAAATCCTGGGTTGGCACCCTTTTCAGTTTCAGCAGGTATCATTGGAATATAGGGAGCTGACTTAAAGGTAAAGGCAAAGGGACCCCTGACCATTATGTCCAGTCATGACCGACTCTGGGATTGTGGCGCTCATCTCGCTTTATTGGCCGAGGGAGCCGGTGTACAGCTTCCGGGTCATGTGGCCAGCATGACTAAGCCGCTTCTGGTGAACCAGAGCAGCACATGGAAACACCATTTACCTTCCCGCCAGAGTGGTACCTATTTATCTACTTGCACTTTGATGTGCTTTCGAACTGCTAGGTTGGCAGGAGCAGGGACTGAGCAACAGGAGCTCATACCGTTGCGGGGATTCAAACCGCTGATCTTTGATTGGCAAGTCCTATGCTCTGTGGTTTAACCCACAGCTCCACCCGCATCCCTAGGGAGCTGACTTACACTGAGACAATTAGTCTATCTAACGCTATATTGTCAAAAACTAACTGGCAGAGGATCTCTGGGGTTCCAGGCAGGAGCCTTTCTCAGCCCTTCCTGGAGTTGCCAGAGATTGAACCTGAGACCTTCTGCATGCAAAGCAATTGCTCTACCACTAAGCTACATCCCTTCTGCACCACCATGGCAGGAGTGGCCCTTCATCTGGGGAAGAGTAGATGGAAAGTGCAAGGGAATTGAAAATAAACATCTAAAACAACTCGCTAAGAAGACCATTTAAAGAGGTGCAATGAACATGCAGAATGGGCAAGTTCCACTCGATAATTTTCAAAATAGGGCTCCCTCAGTTCTCAGGGGAAGGAGCAGTTAGAATAAACATGGAAATGTTGCCATGTGGCTTCAACAAGTCATATCTAAGGAATGGGGGAGAAATTTAAATTAGTTCACATTTAAAGGTGAGTCTACTTAATTCACACTTTCTGAAACTATATGCAAACTGAAAAAGCCATACTTCAAAATTTGCACTTTCCCAAATTTTACATTGCAATTCTCCTGTGAAGTGATGTGTATATAAAAAAAAAATAGTAGGGTAAAGTGTGTATAAAAAATGCATATATTAGTGACAATAACATACAAAACTGCATTCTATTTCTTAATATTAAGTTGTTTCAAACTCTTTTTAATATTGTATAATATTGTGTTTTGATGTTAATATTTTGTTTTAATTGTTGTAACCCTCCCCCAGGACCTTATGGTGAAAGGCAGGTAATACATTATAGTTTTAAGAGTGGAAGAATGAGACACTGGGGAAGTTGAAATTGACAGATATACTTATCTCTACCATATATATATATAGCTTTAAAAAAATCTCTTGCATGAAATAAACAACAGAGCTTTACAACTTATTTAGTTTGGAACAGAGGCAGAATTTAGAGCTGCTGGGATTCAAGTGCATGTACTCCTGTGTGTGTCTGTGTGTGTGTTTGTGTGTTGGGCACTGCAAGGACCTCAAAGCCGTTCTCTCCAGCACAGCAGTACCATCTTCCAATGCAGTTAACCCCCTTCCGTCTTGCTTTGATAACCAGAAGTGCGGACAAAAATAACCAGCCTTTCCTCTCTAATGACCTATTTCCAATTTATTCTTTGGCATCAAATCTTATAAAAGAAGAATAAGAAGGACTGAAAGGACCGGCCAATCAATATAATGCTGAAAGCTCAGGTTTATTGATCCACTCTGTGGATTTTGCTAGAATCAAAAGAAACGCAAACCAGGGCAAAAAAACAACAACAGCAACAAGGCACAAGGAAAGGATGGGAATTGTCTAACTAAGACTCCTATTACCGTTTTGGGTGTCTTCGTGTTTGTTCGTGGAAGCATCCCTGGAGGTTGGGGGTTCGAGTTGGCAGTGTCCTACTACCCTTTTGTAGCAGAGAGGGACAGAACACTATGGAAGTAATTACAGTCTAATCTGCTGAACTTAGTCATGGCTGGGAAGAAGGACTGGCAAGAGGAAGAATAGGGGTGTCTCAGGTCCTGCTGAGAGGCCCCTGAAAAGCTGGACATTTGCCCTGGGGAACTGATGTTGCAAGGGATGCTGCTGCTGCACAGACAAGCACTGCCCCCCATTCCACTTTTCTTAACTAGAGAAAGCACCTGGCTACAGAAACATGCTTCCAGCTTTCCCATCATCTGGCAGAAAGGGGTCTGTAACAAACCAACTTTAGCCTTGCTAACATCCCCACTGCAACTATATCAGTGAGTTTGAGAAGTTAGATACCTTCTAACTGCCCAGTGCAGGCTGAAATTAAAGGAACTCCACCTTGGTTTAGAGTCCATCCCACAAAGAACTTCAGGAACTAAAGCTATTTTTAGCCATCTCACCCCTTGCTTTTTCCTGTAAGACCAATCACAGTCATTAACAGTCCTCAACAGGTTTATCACAGCTCTCAGTTAATCACCCGTTCCCACCACCCTTCTGAGTAATACCCCTCCCCACCCTCTCACTATATATAGGGGTCTGGTGACTTCTGTTTCAGTGTATCTGAAGAAGTGTGCGTGCACATGAAAGTTCATACCAATAACAAACTGAGTTGGTCTCTAAGGTGCTAATGGAAGGATTTTTTTTATTTTGTTTTGATTACAGGAACTATAGTTTTTTTAAGGGTGCTGAGAATTGTTATGAGGCACTTGTTCCTCTCCCAGAGCTACAATTCCAGGAGTTTCCTTGTGAAGAGGGATTGACTGTTAAATTACACTGAGAATTTGACAGTGGAACAAATTCCCTTGGGAGCTGGTGAACTTCTCTTCATTGGAGGTTTCTAAGCAGAGGGTGGATGTCTATCTGTCATGGATGCTTTAGTTAAGATACCTGCATTGCAGGGGGTTGGACTAGATGACCCTGGTGGCCCCTTCCAATTCTATAAATCCTATGCTTACTTGTACCTCTGTGAGGGGAATAAAGGTCTCCTAACTAAACAAGTCCACAAATGCAAAGACCTGTGCCATGCTTCTTCCCCACTGTCTCATCTCCCTGCCTGGACTGTAATTCTGCTTTGGAGAGTTGCTGGAACCCTCAGGACAGATTTAGGGGCCAGGTGGTAAGAAGGAAGGTAGGAAAGGTCTTTTGCACAGGGGAAAGTCCTTGCGGTGACAAAAGGGTTTAGCTGGACACTGTAAACCCATGTATGATCTGTATACGTGAAGGCAGGATCCCTCTTCATGCAGACAACCCTACATGTGTACAGCCTGCATGCACACAGGCCAGTGAGGTGGGGCTAGCAGGCACAAGCCTGACCCCCCCCCCTTTAAGCAGAGGTGGATTCAGGGGAGCACAACTGTTTCGGTTGCACTGGGAGCAGAGCCTCAGGGGCAGGGATGGAGGAAGGGGGCGGTGGGTGGGTGGGCAGGGATAGTGGGGGCAGACTGACCCGGGTGTCTTCACTGAGGGGGTGACATTTGGCGTGCCACCCACCCGTGACTCCCAAGCCTACCCAGAGCCATCGGGGGAAGGGGGAGCTGTGCCGCTTTGTCAGCGGCATTCCCCCCTTCCCTCTTCATTTTGACAGCTGGGGGAGGCTTTGGAGTAATGGACAGGCAGCACGCCAAATGTCTGCCATCGGCGGCTCGCTCTGCCCCTGTGGGCGGCTTGCTCCACCCCCAGCTGCAGGGCGCACACACTGCTCCATGCACCCGACAGCTATCTTGTTCCTGGGAGGGCACTCTCCATGCCCTGCCCCCCTTGGGAGAATGCCCCGCCCCTTGGGAGTGTGCCCCACCCCCCTTGGGAGCACGCTCGCCCAGGCAGCATGGGCATATCCTCCACTGCTGCTCAGGGGTGCTGCAGGCAGTGCCACAACTATGACGTAGAATGGAAGGTGAGAGGCAGGAATGGAGCACTGAATTTTGGGCACCACACAAGGCACTGCTGTGACCCCAAGGTCCGCAACTGCTTCAGGTCTTCACTATGTACTCTGTGCTGCTATCTCAATGGATGAACGGGTTGTAAGTGGACATGCCCTCTGAGGCAATTGGTGAAAACAAGGGCATGCCATGATTTCCATTCTAGCGCCAGCATGGAGACTCCATCATACAGAGGCCATTTTCAACTTCCTCTGCTTGATGAACATAATCTGTGCCTCATTTCCCTATCAGAAGGTATGAAACAGGATTCGGGATGAGCATTTAACTGCAGCACAACTTCCTTTATCTAAATGGCTTGAAGAAAACATCAGACATTCAGGTCAACGCAGGTAGCGCTTGATTAGGAGGTGTCTGATTTGAAACGCATTAGATGCCATCATTTCAAATGTAAAACTTAAATTTGCACATTCAGTAAATAATATTTGAAACTCGTGGGAGGTCACATGGTAACGACCTCCTGCAGCCTAGTGCCTTTCAGATGTTTTGAACAACAACTCCCACCAGCCCCTGCCAGCATGGCCAATGGTCAGGGATGATGATAATTTAAATACAAAGCACCTGGACAGCACCAAGTTGGGAAAGACTGCTCTGCAATGATTCATGCTGAAGCAGGACTGTTTCAGAAACAAGCCACCCCAGCCCTTGGAATAAGATGCCATGTGTATCTCAAAATTATTATTGTTGTTTTTATTACAGATAGGTAGCCGTGTTGGTCTGCCATAGTCAAAACAAAAAAAAAAAATTCCTTCCAGTAGCACCTTAAAGACCAACTAAGTCAGTTCTTGGTATGAGCTTTCGTGTGCATGCACACTTCTTCAGATACCTTCAGATGTTGTTTTTATTGTTATTTATTAAATTTGTGAGGGACGCGGGTGGCACTGTGGGTTAAACCACAGCGCCTAGGACTTGCTGATCAGAAGGTCGGTGCTTCAAATCCCCGCGACGGGGTGAGCTCCCATTGTTCAGTCCCTGCTCCTGCCAACCCAGCAGTTTGAAAGCATGTCAAAGTGCAAGTAGATAAATAGGTACTGCTCCAGTGGGAAGGTAAATGGTGTTTCCATGCGCTGCTCTGGTTCACCAGAAGCGGCTTAGTCATGCTGGCCACATGACCCGGAAGCTGTACGCCGGCTCCCTCGGCCAATAAAGCGAGATGAGTGCTGCAACCCCAGATTCGGCCACGACTGGACCTAACGATCAGGGGTCCCTTTACCTTTACCTATTAAATTTGTATACCTCACAGGTGACTCACAACATAAAAATTCAAAATGAGGACACTAGATACATAATAAAAACAAAAACAAACCAATAACCCCACTTCCCACAAGCAGATTTAAAAGGCCATATAATGTTTAATCAGTCAGAAACATGGTTATAGAGAAACATTTTTGCTTGGCACCTAATGCTACATATGTAATGAAGGTACCTGGCAAGCCTCCCAGAGGAGAGCTTTCCACAAAAGGGGAGCCACCACAGAGAAGATCCATTCTCATGTTGCCAACCTCTGGACGTCTCGTGGAGGGGGCACGTGAAAAGGGGCCTCAGATGATGATGTCAGGGTCTGGGTTGGTTCATATGGGGAGAGGCAGTCCTTGATGTATTGTGGCACTCAGCCGTTTAAAGAGCCTTAAAGAATCAAGACTTTCCAGTGTGGCTAAGGCTTAATGGAGTGTCTCCATTAAGGCCCAGGCACCATATTTTGGTCCTGGTACAAGTTTACTGCAGGACTCCTCTGCTACACACATACTACAATCCCATTCAATAAATGTTTCTGTTTTAATTTTGGAATGACACTTTCCACGTTTATGACATTAACCCCCCACCCCAAGTACACAAAGACACACATCTTCGCTGTCCCCCCACCTCCAGTTTCTCAAACTTTTTCTTCTCTAAAAGTAACTTCAATTTTTCATCTTCATGCTCAGGGCACTTTGAAATTTCTTGAGAATTCATGGGGCAAGGGTTTTCAAGATTAACTTTTCATTACAACGTGGGAGGTATGTGTGTGTTTTAGTATCTTATACACATTTCTCCAGCACATTGCAGCCTCCCTGGTTGCCTATGCTGATAATAATAAAAAAGCCTGTGGGAGAAATTACCCCATGAGATATTTCTTGGGTTTCAATTGGAGTGCAAACACCTGGGGAGGCTGCAGAGGGTAGAACACTGGAATAATTATTTATAGAATTAAAGGTCACCCCCCCCCAGTAACTTGCAAAGTAAAGTAAGTATGACAGAAGCCTGGCAACCCACCCATGAGAATGGCACCAAAATGTTCTCTCACCCCCTTTGATAATTGTTGAATGCATTTTTCCTCATTAATTGATGGAAATGGTTGGGGGGAAAGGGATAAATTTCTACCCCAACTCTATTTAATACAGTACAACATTCAGCCTGAGGAAGAATCCAATGAAGTTTTGTTTTGTAACTTTTTCTGGCCCAAATAAAGGTGTTATCCTGCCAATGTTTTGATTTATTTTATTTATTGATCAGCATGGCTGTAAGCATGTTTGAAACAAATTGATTTCCATTAAAGCTTCATTTTTTCCACCTTTTGCCTTGTGAAATCATGATTCATCACCCCAAAGACAACTTCTCTTGCAAGTTCACACTCACTATATAGTTCACACTCAATATATAACGGGAACCCAACCTTGCCCCATGCTAGAACACCTTCAGGTTTTTTAAACAAGTGCTGGGTGTAAAACATGACAGCAGCCTCCCACTGTCTCTGAGATCAATGGCCCTGATTATTATTGTGCTTTGTCCATAAAACCAGCCTCACTCCTGGGTATGCACAAGGAACTCTGAGAGACAGTCAGTTCTTGATAGAGCTCACTGTTTAGAAGGCTGCTTTTTCTACTCTTAACACTGCTTTTGACCAGCCCCAAGCTGATGTCACGTGATCTGGACGATAGGTACACAAATTCAGAGAAACAGGTTTCCATAAATATCTTCAAACATGACCTACACATTAGTCATGTGAACTCTCTCTCTCTCTCACACACACACACACACACACACACACTTCATGGTAATGATAATTGAAACCTGGGCTAGATTCCTATAGCTCTCCAGCCTCCCATTAAGAAATTCCCTTTTCGTCAAGCTTGGACCACACAGTCCTCTTTTGCCCTGATCTCACGGATCGGCCACCAAAGTAGCAGCTGCAGTTCTGTTCATCTGATAAAGATTTTTTATTGACAAAAAGTCATCTTTTATTTAAAAGAGAGAGACAGACAGAGACAGAGAGAGAGCAAGGAAGATAGAGAGCCAGGGGCAGATTGTGTGATGCCAGTGATAAACAGCCCATTGCAGCAAAGTTTAATTAAAAATTATTGTTACAGTTGCATGTAAGGAGCCCACCCCTCATCAGGGGAAATGGATTTCCGATAGATCTTCAGGAATAAGTCCATTGGTGTGTGTATTATTTGAAGACATAATGAATAGAGGGCAAGAGAAGGGAAGCAGCTGAGGAGAGAATTGCAAATCGGTAGCCCCCAAACAGACTAAAATAGACATTTATTCAAAAGCATTAGGACAGGTTTTCTGCCGGAACAGGTTTTCTATCATTGTGGGAGGAGATGCCCCGTGGTTCAAGATTTTCCTTATCTAATCCTTGAGGTCAAATGCCAACAGCAGCTTGTTCCATCTTCCTGCTTCCTTACAGGGGAAAAAAGCGGAATGGTGATTACTGGCCAGACCGCCTTTTACACACTCTTGTGCCCAGGGAACCGGACTCAAGCTGTGGATGGCCGCTCTGCAATCAGGGGACAGCATAAGGGAATGGGCTGTTGTAAAATGAGTGTCAGCAAGGGCCTTTAAAAATAGAACAAAGCCACAGCAGAGAGAATGTCATTCTAGCAGGCCCGACCTTTTCACGTAAACTAATCGATTTCAAGGCATATTGTCAAAGAGGTTCTGTGCTGAAAGATTGTAGGGTGGTGATGGCTGGTGGGTTCTCTCTCTCTCTCTCTCTCTCTCTCTCTCTCTCTCTCTCTCTCTGGAGGATTAAAAGAACAGTAGACATTCAAATGTTAACAGATGTTGCATCCTAGCGCAGCGGAGTTTTGCTGTTCTTAAGCGGTTGCAGCTGAAATCTTCAGAGCTGAGGAAAGAACTGGAAGAGGAAATGGACAAAGGGTTTCATAATGGTCACCACTGCTGCTTAGGTTGAAGACACATCACTGACTTAAAATGCAGCTAGGTTATTCCCACCTGCCCCCCACGCGAATCGAAGCTGGTCTGCTGGAAAACTTATCAAACCACAGAAACGACAGGGCAGAGGTGGATTGTGGGTAACATGTGTACACCACGTCCCCAACCAGTGGTGGGAATGCACTGCTTGCAGAGTAGCTGCATGCACAGCCTGTTCACCCACTTTGTGGCCTTTTCAAAATGGTAAACACAAGCTTGAAGAGCTATGGCTCAGTGATGGAGGTCCATGCTTTGCATGGTGAAGGTCCCCCTATTCAGTCCCTCGGATTCGCAGGTAGGGATGAATGCCTGTTTGAAATGCCAGAGACCTGCTGCCATTCAGAATAGACCACCAGATGTGGCCAAGATGGTTGCAGACTGGTGGAAGCTGTAGATCAAAACACGTGGAGGGCACTACATTGACTACCCCTGATATAGAGAATGCTGAGCTTAATGGACCAACGACCAGGTTCAGAATCAGAGAGATTTTCTGTTCCAGGATTGACAGGGAGATCTCAGTTCAGCAGGGTTTTTGTGAAGAAGCCAGCAACACCTTCATATGGGGACTGCCTGTTATGACAGGGCTTTCCATGCAATCAGCTTTTCCTTCCATACAATCCGCACTAGGAGCAGATCCACACCAGGCATTTAAAGGACATTCAAAGCACATGACTTTAAAGGACATTCAAAGCACATGACCCCCAAAGAATCCTGGGAACTATAGTTTCCCCCTCCCAGAGCTATGATTCCCATATTCCTTAACAAACTACAGAACCCAGGATTCTAGGGGATAAGTCGCGTGCTTTAAATGTGCATCAGCTATGCTTTAAGTGTATGGTGTAGATCTGCTCTGGGTCATGAGCTCATGGGGATTACTGAGCACTAGGAATGAGGGGACATTTGCACTGACTGCTATGTGTATAATCCATTTGTTTTTGATTCCACATTCAGCTTCTGTTGTTTGCCTGCCACTGCATGCTTCGATGACTTGCTAACCTCTGGGCTGTTTTTCACTTGCTGTTGTCCCTTTTTGAAGAGGCACAAGAAGTGATATAGTACAATTTAGTATTGTATTATCCCTCTGTTCCTCCACTCATCAGTGAACCCTCTATTTCTGCTGCGATTCCAGCTCCAAAGGCAAAAGCTGTGAGTATGTGATCTTGCACATCTTTTAAGAGGCTGGTTTGCCAGATGATGGAAGGGAGAGGGGAGATGTTTGCCATATACAGCCCCCTTCATACCCACCATCACTGTAAAAGTGTGCAGAGCTGGGAGGAGGTCGTCAAATGCTGTTCAGATGCAGGCCTCTATTTATCTGTTTCAGAGGGAAAACCATAAATCTCATTGTGCCAAATCATCCAATGCCACATTTTTCCTCCTGTTTTTTTTTTTTTTTAAAAAAAATGCAAACCATTAGGGATATATTGGAACTGGTGTGAATGAAGATTAATTGTGTGCATACAATTAACAAGCATGTGCAGTTTTATTTGTTGGCAATATAACCAGCAGCCACAGGTAAGACTGCGGTGCCAGTGGGGTAGCGTGCAGTAGGAACCACAGGCCTGGAGGGGAAATGCAACCCTCAGGACTTGCCCCAGGCAACATTCCCTTCTCAGGCCACACTCTTTCTTCCCAGGCTGCATCTCTCACAAGCCCTGCTCTGTGCTCTTTTTAAGTACTTTTGTCTGCCCAGGAATGCCCTTGAAGTTCTAATAATGCCCCTTGCTTGCCTTCATGGAGAAATGAGTATGTTGGAACCTCTGTTTTTTGAGTGACTGGATCGTGGTCTGTTTTACAAAAGTAAGAGTCGCATCTTCTGCTTAACCCACCTTTACCTCCATCAAGGTTACTTATGAAGCAATGCAGCCCCTGAACCAGGCATAGGCAAACTCGGCCCTCCAGGTGTTTTGGGACTACAACTCCCATGATCCCTAGCTAACAGGACCAGTGGTCAGGGATGATGGGAACTGTAGTCCAAAAAAAACATTTGGCGGGCTGAGTTTGCCTATGCCTGCCCTGGGCTGTAGATGGTTCCTCACCTAGACTAAGTGCCATGCATGGTGAGGAATGGAAGTTTAACTCCCCCCCCCCCCCGTTATGGCCCTAGCAAGTACATTTGCATTTGAATCCACCCAGGATTGTGGCAGGGAGAGAAAGAGTGAATCTCCCCATTGCCAACTCTTCAGTCTTGCCCCTACAGAGGACAGAGATGTGGTAATTAGTTGAGATGTGATGGTGAAAATGCACCAATCCAGCGATGCAGGAATGCATCTGCAATATATTATTCAGCCACTAAAGGTCACTCTGAGACACACAGAAGTGTAGACAAGACTCTCTGCTGGGCAAACAAGGAGGACAAAGCAAAACAGGCTCTCAAGCAACATGGAATCCTGTTTGTTCAACCATCAGGATGTGCCTTTAAACCAGTGTCTTGAGTCTGTTCCCCAAGCACCAAGTTCCTACAGAGTGTGACACAACTTATATAAGCACCAGGCTTAGGACACAGAAATCTGAAGCTTCCAAATGAGGGAAGATGTTTCATGCATCCCACTTAAGTACTTATTAGGAGAGAGCGCTTTCTACAGAGAGAGGACCTGAAGAGGAGAACAATTATATGTAGCTAATATAAATGATGCCTATTCTCTGGTGCATGCATTGGAAAGCATCAAAGACTGTGTATTTTATGCACATGTTAAAAGAGTATATTTTACATAAAAGGGCACACAAAGTGTGTACAGCGAGACAGAATAATATACGATGGATCAACGTGGGACACACTAGCAGCAAAAGGCTAGCGTAAAGCAGAAAGGACCTACGACTGAGTCCTAGAAGACTGAAATGGAACAAAATTAACTGCTCAGCCCATCACTATGAACAGCAAATTATTTTTTTTTAAAAAAGGTTGAACTTTAAACAAAAAAGAGACTGATCTCCAAGAAAGAGAAGTTCTGGAACACAATTCTTCCTGGAAGTCATCTCTCAGGAAGAATTTCATCATCTTCTCATATGTGGGGAGGAAGGAGGTGTGGTTGTTCAACGAAGAGAGGAAAACCACTTTGCACATGCTCGGGGGCATTCTTTTTTTGTATTGTAGATTGAATCAATAATCAGAGTCACTTCTTTCAGAGCAAAGCGTAGACGTGAATAGAAAAGCATTTTTGTTGGCTCAGATTTCGCCCTGACCAATGCTCCCTGTTTGCTAGAGAAGCCTGCAAACCATCCTGGTGCAGCACAGCATGCAATTAAAACGGATCTTCCCTCCATCACACCTCTGCCGTCTCCCAATACCCCAAACAGGGAAATGCCCAGCTCCTGCATTGTCATAGCTTCCAGCCAATCAGGAAGGCATCTGTCTGGAATCTACCCTCTCCTGCAGTTGGACATTTACAGAGTATGAGGAGCTTCCCCTCGGATTGACAAACTGGCAGAGCAGTACAGGCAACTGCTAAAACCTGCCACATCCTAGTTAGTCTGTCTATGAAGGATTGGCTGATAGCTGACAAGTGAAGAATGATTGTGAATAGGGGACGGGAAGGGAATGGCGGGCGAGTGCTGAGTGACAAACTCACTTGGCGCCTTTCCAGAGTGGTCTGTCATTTCCCTCATCCCCTTCCAGTACATGTGCAGTTGTTGTTACACATCTTTTGCAAGAAGGGCCACACAAGCACAATCCAACTCTCCTTACACACATTAAGTCTCTGTGTGGAGGCGAATGTATGAAAGATGCCCATGGGTGATGTTTTAAAAACAGTATCGGGACAGGATGCTTGTGTGTGTGTGTGTGTGTGTGTGTGCTTTTGTTGTTGTTGTTTAGTCGTGTCCAACTCTTTGTGACTCCATGGACCAGAGCACACCAGGCACTCCTATCCTCCACTGCCTCCCGCAGTTTGGTCAAACTCATGCTGGTAGTTCAAGAACACTATCCAACCATCTCGTCCTCTGTCGTCCCCTTCTCCTTGTGCTCTCCATCTTTCCCAACATCAGGGTCATTTCCAGGGAGTCTTCTCTTCTCATGAGGTGGCCAAAATATGCAACCTCAGCTTCAGGATCTGTCCTTCCAGTGAGCACTCAGGGCTGATTTCCTTCAGAATGGAGAGGTTTGATCTTCTTGTAGTCCATGGGACTCTCAAGAGTCTCCTCCAGCACCATAATTCAAAAGCATCAATTCTTTGGTGATCAGCCTTCCTTATGGTACAGCTTTCACTTCCATACATCACTACTGGGAAAACCACAGCTTTTACTATGCAGACTTTTGTGCTTTTTGTGCTTTTGTACATTGCTGTAAGACACTTTGAGACCTAGATGGTGAAAAGTGGGACTACAATACCTAGTCAGACCATTGTTCCATGTAGCTACATACTGTCTACATTGCCTGGTAGTGGCTTTCCAAGGTTTCAGACAGGAGTCTTTGCCACCCCTTCCTGGAGATGCCAGGATTTGAACCTGGGACCTTCTGTGTGCAAAGCAGATGCTCTATCACTGAGCTACAGCAGCAAGGGCAATGGGCTGAGCTTTTTGCTTTCGCCTGAAGCAGCGGCTCGGCATTCTGTAAAGCCAAGGATAGGGAACTTCTTCTTTTCTTTTATTGGCTCAAGGACTGCATTTCCTTCTGGGCAACCCTCCAGGTGCCACAAGCTAATGGTGTGTGGAGTCATGAGCAAAAATGGGCAGAGCAATGAATGTGAGTTTTCTTCACACAACCGCACACACTCACATGCCGCTTTGGCTAGACAGAAGCCCCCAAGGAGGCTGCAAAGCAGAACCAGTAAAGGGCATGGCCTAGGGCAGGGGTCTGCAACCTTTAAGACAAAAAGAGCCACTTGGACCCGTTTCCGAAGAAAAAACAACAACTGGGAGCCGCAAAACCATTGCGACATTTAAAACAAATATAACACTGCATACATTGTTTCTTAGCCCAATGTTATCCTCGTCATTATAAAAATAACTTTTTTGACACTTTTTAATTATTTTTTGTTTGACCCCGCATAATTACTCCTCCTCATAGAAATAAACGTTATATTAACAAGTTACCTTTTTTTGAGTGTGTGTTCTTCACTCCCCTTCAAAACAGTAGCTGCAAATTGCAAAGCAATAGCAGCAAGTCAGCCAGCAACAAAGACATGCTATATACCGTATTTTTCGCTCCATAGGACGCACTTTTCCCCTCCAAAAATGAAGGGGAAATCTGTGTGCGTCCTATGGTGCGAATGCAGGCTTTCGCTGAAGCCTGGAGAGCGAGAGGCATCGGTGCGCACCGACCCCTCTCGCTCTCCAGGCTTCAGGAAGCTATCCGCAAGCCTTGCAAGCCCGGCGGGAGTTCCCACAGGCTCACAAGGCTTGCGGGCAGCAGCCTGCAGCCCCAGCGAGTGTCCGCAAGCCTTGCGCGCCTGGCGGGAGCTCCCGCCAGGCGCGCGAGGCTTGGGGCGGCAGCCTGTTGCCCGAAGCACAGGGAGCCCTCCGGAGGGCTCCCCGTGCTTCAGGCGAGTGTCTGCAAGCCTTGCGCGCCCGGCAGGAGCTCCCGTCGGGCGCGCAAGGCTTGGGGCGGCAGCCTGTTGCCCGAAGCACAGGGAGCCCTCCGGAGGGCTCCCCGTGCTTCGGGCGAGTGTCTGCAAGCCTTGCGCGCCCGGCAGGAGCTCCCGTCGGGCGCGCGAGGCTTGGGGCGGCAGCCTGCCGCCCGAAGCACAGGGAGCCCTCCAGAGGGCTCCCCGTGCTTTGGGCGAGTGTCTGCATGCCTTGCGCGCCCGGCAGGAGCTCCCGTCGGGCGCGCGAGGCTTGGGGCGGCAGCCTGTTGCCCGAAGCACAGGGAGCCCTCCGGAGGGCTCCCCGTGCTTCGGGCGAGTGTCTGCATGCCTTGCGCGCCCGGCAGGAGCTCCCGTCGGGCGCGCGAGGCTTGGGGCGGCAGCCTGTTGCCCGAAGCACAGGGAGCCCTCCGGAGGGCTCCCCGTGCTTCGGGCGAGTGTCTGCAAGCCTTGCGCACCCTGCAGGAGCTCCCGCCGGGAGCTGCTGCTGCTGGGAGCCCCCACAACCCCCGAAAGAGGACTCGCTCCAGAGATCCTGGCGGCTCCCAACCCGGGGTCGCTTCACCGCGCGGGGCAACAATGAGTGAAAGGAGGCGCACTAAAAACAATGGCTCACGGGGAAGGCGGGCGCGTGCCGCTCGGCCCTTGGGGAGCCTTCCTGCTGCCGCTGCCCTGCGCCCAACTCGCGAGGAGAGTGGCGCTGCCTTCTGCTCTCCGCCGCCGCCTCACAGATGACAGCGACTGCACGGGAACAAAGGAAAATGCGCCTCCTCCCCTCGCCTCCACCCCGGAGCCGCGGCAAAGGCGTTAAAGAGCCGCATGCGGCTCCGGAGCCGCAGGTTGCTGACCCCTGGCCTAGGGAGAAGGTGTGTGGTTTGGGGAGAGTTCTGATGGTCTGTTAAAAGGTCCTAGAGGGTCACACTGGATATGGTCATTGGACAGGCCCAAGTTGCAGCATCACAACACACTCAAGAGAGAACACATGCCCCCATCCACTGTCTTCACACTTTTATACCTCCCTTACTTGGCCTAGAAAAAGCCACAAAGCCTGTACCTCAGGTTAAGAACTTAATTCGTTCCGGAGGTCCGTTCTTAACCTGAAACTGTTCTTAACCTGAAGCACCACTTTTAGCTAATGGGGCCTCCTGCTGCTGCTATGCTGCCGGAGCCCAATTTCTGTTCTCATCCTGAAGCAAAGTTCTTAACCTGAGGTACTATTTCTGGGTTAGTGGAGTCTGTAACCTGAAGCGTCTGTAACCTGAAGCATATGTAACCTGAGGTACCACTGTATCTGTTTCCTCCCAGGGGAGTTGCTTCAGTCCCTTTGCTTAATTCTGAACTCTTTTCCAGCTTTACAATATCATAGTGCTGGCTTAAGGCAAGCAGCAAAAATGCACAATAAATAAATCCTACCCCATCTCAGTGCACACCCAGGCACCTTGAGAGGCCCTTGAAATAGGGACTGGGAAGTATTGTCCTCTAGCTCTTCCTAGAGCTAAACAGGGGCTGGCACAGATTCACCTAGCAGCCTGCAATGGTCTGGGTGATTGTCCCACATATGGTGTGTGTTGGCCTGGTAACCAGCAGCTAATCACTAGCAAGTCTTGAGCTTTCTCATCTTCCAGCTGTGAGCTCCTCCCCTACTAAACCCGATAAACACCAGGACAGCTGGTGTGTGGGCTCCCATTGCGGCAGCTACTCAAGAAATTGTGCTGACAAAAACAGAGAGAGAGAGAGAGAGAGAGAGAGAGAGAGAGAGAGAGAGAGAGAGAAATTGACTACAAACCAGAAGGAGGAAGATGTAAAAAGACCCGAAACCAAAATAAAAACAAAAGCCCAAACTCCCTAAAATAAAATCCAATCTAATGTAATTCTGTCATTTCCCAAACTGAAGAACTGACACATTATATAAGCCCCTTTCCATATTCACTGCATTTACCCTTGTTGCTTCATGGCTTTGCAACAAAGATATTTCGATATTTAACAAAGCTGCTGATTGTGGTGTTGAGAAATGAGCTTTCTGCTCAGTGGCCCAATTGTAAGCTTGGAAAATAGGTGGGGTGATGAAGGTGGATATCGGCTGGTGAAGGACCCTGTGTGAGAGACGGGGAAGACCTTCCAGGCTGGGAGAAGAAAGGGAAGCTCGCAGGTGAGAGCTGGGAGGGTCCAGCCCCTTTTGTGGGAGACAAAGATTAAGATCTACTTTTGAGAGAGGACTCTGCATTTTCTTTGCTCTTTCTTTCTTTGTTTTTGTTTTTATCTAGATTAGGGCTTTTTAAAAAAAATCTTATCATATTACGAAAAAGCTTTAATGAAATTTTATGGAAAATAGTTGTGGTGTGAGATGGTGACACTCCACACTTCAAGAATTGGAAAAGTGGTTACTGGGCTGGGAAACATGAACATTTGGGCTGAGAAGCAGGGACAGATTGAGAACCATTGGAATACAATACAACACACTCTCCTGCCCCTTCCACGAGATCAATTTGAGAGGAAGCTGTCCAGACCCTGTGCAAAGATCTAAGTACAGATGGGACTGTTCAAGAATAACAATGGCCTTCCCAGCAGCCACACTTTAAATTTGACAAGGCTGGGTGCTATCCCTTCAAGATGGCTGGAGTATTATTGTTATGGAAATTTGTTTCCTCCCCTTCCTCCCCAAGGAGCCCAGTGTGAGAAACATGCAAATGGCAAAACCATTTGAACTTAAAACATTTCCAATAAAGTCGCAGACTGGGGAAGATCTCTATTTAAAATGCACCCAAACAACAAGAGAGATGGTGGCACCTGTAATATTGAATGGGAGAGGTTTCCAAAGGGTTGGATGCCACAACTCATGAGGAATAAACCTCACTTCGCTGTACACTACAGTATTGATAATCATCCACTTCTACACTTGTATCAAATAAAGGACAAAAAATGCCAGCCGTAGCTGCACATTACACATTTCGGGTTTGGTCTTAAGTCATGAATAAGCACAGGCAAATCAGCCAAGTGAAGCATTTATAAGAACGTATTTATTTAACATATGAAGACACCTCTTTTATATTAGATTTGTATCTGAACAATGTCTGGGGTTGTAAGGATGTGACCTCCATGACAATCTGTTACAATTCCCTTTCAACTGATGCTGTGTTTTTTCTTTCTTTCCTTCCTTTTTAAAAATATGATGTGATATGAAAATCAGATAATGGTTTATCAAAGTGTGATTTTCCTTTTTTTCCCCTTAAAAAAGTCCCCACAAAACCTTTTAATAGCATGTGGCATTTTCAGGCTAGGCATTTTGAAAGATTCCGACTCAGTTCAAAGAGCAGTTTCCTTTTGGAAAAAGGACAAACCACAAATTAAAGGGGAACCAGGATGATGGAAATCATCTCTTGAAAGACAGATCCCTTGTCTGTGTTATTAATAACACAGTAGATGAATATTTAAGCAGAATGAATTTTTTAGAAACTCTAAATTATGGCTTGGACCAGTGAATGGTAAAATGGGGTGAAATGCAGCAGACATCAGCTCACACATATGGTAGTGCTGAGCCTCTGGTCCTGGAGTCTATGAAACAAGGTACACCATAAGTTACAGAACCACATATAGTTTCAAGTGAGCAACTTGCTCCAAAAAAGGTCCGTAGGAAACCGCATCTCCCAGACTCTACCTGGTTGTGGAATACTTAGTTTCTTAAAGGCCCAGCCCCCTGGTCTGAAGGCAGACACTCCTTCTGCGTTCTCCTGGTGCTACTACAGTCGTACCTCGGTTTACAAACTTAATCCATGCCTGAAGTCCGTTCTTAAACCAAATCCATTCTTAAACTGAGGTACGCTTTCCCTAATGAGGCCTCCCACAACCTTCTACCGTTTGGCTTCCGTTCATAGACCAAGGTAAAGTTCATAAACCAGAACACTACTTCTAGTTTCGCGGAGTTCATAAACCGAATAGTTCGTTAATAGGGCTGTTCGCAAACCGAGGTACCACTGTAGATTGGTGAGCAACTATGGAAGGGATTTGGTCTATCAGACTCTGGCAAAGGCATATGTATGAGTTCTGACTCTGGTTTTATAAGTCCTGGTTCTTTGGAAGGGTGTTTTGTGGGCTTCCATCTGTTAGCCTCAGTGGTCTCCTGAACCCCAACATCAGGCTCAGAACTTGTTCCAGGTCCTTTATAGTTGCCAGCAAAAATCCCAACACAAAAAGTTGTTGAGCAACCTTTTTGGGCATACACTGGTTCTGTTTGCAAATACCCCGGACATTTTACTGATTTTTAAACATTTCCGCTGAATGGTAATTTTGCCCTTGGAATCCTGGACATGACCAGGAACAAATGGACATATGGCAACCTTACCCTAGCTGGAGACTCTGCAGCCTCCAACTCTGTGTCATGAATACTGCACAACTAGGGGATCCTGACAGTTCCTGAGTCATAAAATAACCACTGAATTTTTCTTTTGCAATTAATTTTAATTGCTTTTCATAGATATATAACCAGCTGTAACTAGACAAACCAAATATGAACATAAGCAAAAATACGCCTCTCCCCTCCAATCTCGCAACCAACCAAGTAAGTATTCATATCTCTATAATATTTTTTCCTCTATTTAGCTTTTCTCAGGTCATTCTATCAAGGTTGTATGGAAACAACCATACCCAGCAAGACCAACTTCTCCAACTAAAGTATCAACAAGTAATATGTGGTCACAACATCCAGATTTGTAGTAATGCAGCTGATAACTTTTGTAAACCTTTTTATTAGTAAATGAAGTAAAATAAATCACCACCAAATGGCATAAAAGGCATTCAGTTTTTCCTTTCCTTTCCTTTCAGCACCATTCTATTATGATTTATTTTCTATAGACACTGTTTCCATTCCACTGCATTTCTTCTTCTTTCTGTTGTGGTGAAATTACGTAAGTTATGTAATTTACATTGTCATTACATTATTCCACCCCATTCATTTCAGTGCAAGGCAAACACAATGGAAATTGGGAGAGGCAACATAATCAATTACATATTGTTTGCGGACTGAAATAAAGAGCATCAGTGAATACTGATCATATTCATGGGACTGTTTACTGTTCTGGATAGGAGATGAACAAGTGAACATTGGCAATTTCTGCTCCTGTTTTTGTTAGAATTTCCCAACTTCCCTACTTATAGTGCCTAGTGCCTACTTAGCATCCTAAGAGAAGTCAATGGAGTGTTATAAAATGTGACAATCTGAAACTCCCATTGAGAAGAGATTGTAGAAAAGGGGTCAGCAATAGGAAACTCCTGACCAAATGTGGAATGCTGACTGCCTCTCTCCTCCCAGTTACCAGTCTAAAAGAGATATGAAGTAATATGCAGAAAAGGAAAAGAAGCTGCTGAAATCTGCATTAAGGAGAGAAGCACTAGCTTACTCTTGGGTCTCAAAAATGCACCACCAGCAAAATGTGTTGCTAACAAGAACCTTAGACTCAAACTGAACAATTCGAATGCTGACAACTCTCAAAGATACCATAACTCACTGCTCTTTTAATTTTACCGATCTCTACAATGGGCATAAACTAGTGTTAATTCCTTTTGTAAATCGGTGTAAACTAGTGTGAATTCCTTTTTTATTGTAACGAAAAGCTGGTCCTCTCAAACCAAGGCTATCTCCTTTGAAGGCTGAAACTGACATTGTGACTACAGCTCTTCATGAGAAAGATATATGCCATGACTCACACAATGAGGTATAGCAGGGCAAAAGATGCATAATTTATACATTCAATTCTGCTTCAATTGGTTATTAAAAGGGCTCTCACTGTGATGTACTGTGCTAAGTGTGTGAGAGGGATGTGATATATCTAGTTCCCAAGGTAACTAAGTCCAGATTGCAGACTGGAAGGTATGAACATTAGTGCTGTTAACACCCCCCCCCAAAAAAAAAAAGTGATAGAAAATTATGATGCAATTATCATCAGGGGTTGAGTTTGTGGTTTTTGACATTTCCCTTCTGAAGGATGTCTGTGAGTGTCCTTTCTTTCATCCTGCAAGTCATCTCACCAGCATTCTGCACAATGCAGCCTCCCTGGGTGCCTGCACTTCAGTCAAAGCTCAGTGACATTCAATCAAAGCCTCCTATTGGCTTTTTCAGATCAGAAAGTGTGGGCAGCTGGGGAGGCTGCAGAATGCTGAGAAAATGTTTACTGGGAAGGAAAACACATACTCCACTGTTGGCCACCCCACAACCAATAACTCTCAATAACTCTGCATACCACCACTCACCAAATACTGAAGACATTCTAAAGTGCCCCGAGAATGAAACAGAAAAATGAAAGCCTCTTTGACAGAAGAAGAAAATGTTTGAGAAACTGGAGTACAGATTTTGATACAGCAAGCACTAAAGTGCATAGAGAAATTATGTACTTAGGATCTTTTCCAGGATATGCTAAGCATGTGTATGGCCAATGGAACCGATCCTGCTATAAGCACATCTCATAATGTGTGAAGACTTCCACTGTGTTACCAGCTGCTTGTGTTGACATTTGTCATTTCACCAAAGCCTTTCGTCTGCCCTGTGAAGCTCTGGAAGGAATGTCAACAGAAAGGCATGAACAGTGTTCAGCCAACCCCAACCCTCTTCCAAAACCCTGATCAAGAATTATCAGTACACTGAGAAATGTGCCAATATAGGATGCCTTCTGAGGAGCTGTCGGCATTCACCTCTTTCCCCGTTAATGGAGTGCTTTTTCTCCCTTTGTTTGCAATTTCCCCGGAGAGAGGCAAGCTAATTTCCAGAATTTACTATCAGCAGCAGACATAACACTGAGATTTTTGTAACCAATTTGAATGCTTCTCTTTGATAGAATAGTCAGGGGAAGAAGCAAGGTTACAGCAGATCTGAGGGTCACCACAGTTAAAAGTCCAATGCAAACCAGGCATCTCAGCAGGGAGGATGAGTGACAGTATGATGTATCAAGATGGTTCTAAACAGGCAGGTGCTGAACCAGGGTCCATGAGAATGAAACAACCGAGTCCCATAACCGGCATAAGCTTGTGGTAGTGCACTAGAGATTTTCCATCCAGGCTGGCTTGTGAGGCTGCTACTGCTTGGACTAATGTGATCTGTCTCCTGATAATTAAGGGATGAAACACTTTCTCTTGTTCCTTCCTTTACTGTTCTGTGGGTTCACTGCACTCCATGTTCAACGATTCTGTGCTCTTTTATAAAAGAGAGGAAAAAACAGCTGGGGATGAAGATTTTGAAGAAAATAACAGTACTAATGAAGGGATGGGGAAATCCAGAAAGTGAAATTGTGCATGGACAGATTTACTATCTTGACAGCATCTTAAAAGGCAGAGACATCACCTTGCCAACAAAGGTCTGTATAGTTAAAGCCATGGTTTTTCCAGTAGTGATGTATGGAAGTGAGAGCTGAACCATAAAGAAGGCTGATCGCCGAAGAATTGATGCTTTTGAATTGTGGTGCTGGAGGAGACTCTTGAGAGTCCCATGGACTGCAAGAAGATCAAACACATCCATTCTTAAGGAAATTAGCCCTGAGTGCTCACTGGAAGGACAGATTGTGAAGCTGAGGCTCCAATACTTTGGCCACCTTATGAGAAGAGAAGACTCCCTGGAAAAGACCCTGATGTTGGGAAAGATGGAGGGCACAAGGAGAAGAGGACGACAGAGGATGAGATGGTTGGACAGTGTTCTCGAAGCTACCAACATGAGTTTGACCAAACTGCGGGAGGCAGTGAAAGACAGGAGTGCCTGGTGTGCTCTGGTCCATGGGGTCACAAAGAGTCAGACACGACTAAACGACTAAACAACTGAAGACTAAACAACAACAACAAGAAGATTTACTATTGCTGGCTAAGAGTTTTGGGGTGGTTTTTTTAACTGACAGAGCAGGTGGTACCATTTCTTTTGGGGAGGGGGGTGCCAATGAACTAAAACTGTAGACCCTGAACTCAGAGTAAAGTAGACAGGGATATGGGCCAGTACAGATCACTGTGTGTGTGTGTGTGTGTGTGAGAGAGAGAGAGAGAGAGAGAGAGAGGTTAGTGGATTTGCATGTTCCTATTACCCTTGTGAGCGAAGCCATTGGGAGTCTCGTACTCCCAGCGGGGTCACCCAATGCGGTAAGGTCAAAGGGGAGGAGCTAGACAAAGAATGATCCAAAAAAGTCCTCAATGGCAGAACAGGCGGAAGATAACAAGCAGTATGTTACAATGGCTGTGAAGGCGGATGAAGGCTGAAGCAGATAAGAATCAACCAGTCACTGTGATTACTCAGGCCATCAGAATGGAATCTTACTGCGAAGACTGTACATTCATCATTGTACACTGATCTACAAACATAAAACAATTTCGCGCATAGGCATCTTCCAAAAACCCATCCCAAACCTAAACCCGTGTTTATGGAAGACAATCTTACTCGGCTATGAATGATCGCCAAAGGAGGAGGAGGAGGAGGAGGAGGAGGAGAAGGAGGAGGAGGAGGAGGAGGAGGAGAAGGAGAAGGAGAAGGAGGAGGAGGAGGAGGAGGAGGAGGAGGAGGAGAGAGATATTTCAGACTCTCTGGAATTGTACCATTTCAGAGTATAGCTAGAGGACTGAATGACAGATTGTCCCACCAACTCCTAGTTGGGTGAAGGGAGGGCAACAACCACTCCTTAACCCTCTGGTCACACAGTTGCTTTGCATGCCCTAATCTAGCCTGCTGCTCTTAGGTGCAAAGGAGGACACCAGTGCTGAAGACTGTCTGGTGGACTGGGATAGGGAATGCTATCATGTCCTTCACCACAAGCAGTAAAAGGTCTTCGGCCAGTCCTATGTGTCCTATTCCCTGCTGTTAACAACCCTTGCCTGTGGATATCTAGCATGTTAGAGAGCTGGGTTCTTCTAATTGTGCTTGAAGCACAGAGGTAGCACCTCACTTTCCCTTTGTGATAGACCCTTAGTTATTATGTAAGCACTGTACCATGGGGTGCTTCTCAAGCTGTAGCTCACAGGTTCTCCCATGTATGCTTAGCATTCAGCAACAGCAGCATCAGTTGGTGCCTTGTGAAACAGCCCTCAAAGCTATAAAATAATGCCTCAGACATAGCAATAATTTTGCTTCAGACACAATGCTTTTCAGCATGAGCAGTTTACACATTCACCTGCAAATTGTTAAGTGGTAAAATTACCAAGAGACATGTACGTTTGTGTACATCAGCAACAAAGCCTGTTGAGCATTTGCTCTGTACAGGCAAAGTCATGAATGCCAAACAGAAATGCAGAAAAAACTAAACAGCCATCAGTTTAATTTTTTAGAAAAGCAAAAGCAAAGAACATTCACAGATCAGCTGCTGTTACAAGATTCATCCCACTCTCTGGACAACAACATACGTCTTCATTTGCACCAACAATATATGCTAAGCCCCAGGCATGGCTAAGTTGCAATTCCTTGTATACTCTGCTGGTATTGAGCTAACAAGCAAAGAAAGTCATGATCTGAACAAGGATAGTTTTGCTTTCATTTCATGGCTTGTCTCTGAGCAGGAGACCATAAAAAACACATGAACATATGGGGTGGGAGAAGGGAGGGAGCAGTAAAGGAGGAAATGGAATGTATGTATACACTCTGTGTGTGTGTGACAGAGAGAGTGTGTGTAAATATATATATTTATTGCATTTGATGAAAACAAAGCAATGTTAACATAATAGACATTTGTTAAAACTCTGCTGTACTGTAAAACATTTGTTCTTCTTTGCTTTTGACTGGTATTCTCCTTGTTTGTTTACACTGTCATCTTATGCAGTCATTCCACAGAAGGGCACATTCCTTTTGTGCTACATGTTTAAGAAAGAGATACCATGTCACTTGAAACTTTTCTTTTGTGCTTAAATCATTTTTGTCTTTCACGTTCTGTGCCATTTCCCCCATCAATGCAATTGCCCAAGTTTGTCGGTACCGTTCAGAGAGCAGCTTTTCTCACAAATCTTTCCACCTCCTATTGTCAAGCATGCAGCTGAGAGTAAGAATTTTCCTAAGTCTTAATTTTAATGTTTTTGCCTTCCTTCATAGATCCCGGGATGGTGCTCTTATCTATATGTGATGAGGAAAAGGTGGCATCTATTAAGCTGTACAGTTCCTGCAAAGGGAGAATTAAAATCAAACAAAGAACCACAGGTGAAGACACAAAGGGCAGAGGACTGGGAGGCTGAAGGCACATCAGTTGAGAAGCTAGACAAGAACATGATTGCCTTACTTGAAAAAGAACGGGAAAGACCCAGGAAACTCCTGGCTCCACCTAAGTTCAGTGCCACCTAACGACTAAACTATATAATTACAGTATCTGCCCTCACAAAAGACCCCTCACTCCTTCAATCAGGTATCCAGCTGTTGTAGAAAGAACTTGCATTTGAGTTCCTGTTGGATTGTATATATGTATTTCTTTTGCCAGGAGCAGGTTGCCTTGAGCTGCTTCTGCTGATGGACAAGGGTGGGGGGAAGAGCTCCGATCAGAGAAACACAGCATGGCAAGGCAGAAAAGAGAACTGACAGCAAGAAGCATGGATGAGCACTTTAAAGCTCAGCCTGTGGGAGAGAAATGGAGTTATATTCACCCACTCGCCCATCCCCTGCAGCCTTTGAATTTAGAACTTCTTTCTCTTGCTGGAAACTTTGGGGATACAGCCTTAATCTTTGAAGCTCAGCTAATCGAGTGTATGTGGAGGAAGAGGGGGGTGGTGAGAAAGGGGGTAGTGACATGAGATTTGATGTTACAACGCTTTGCACAGCCTATGTTCTTCTAGTGGGAGATTCCAGAAACAAACTCGGTGAAGCTCATGTAAAACAAAGGGAGACATAAACAAACTCTTCTTAAGGGGTGGCCAGTTCAGTGAGGAAAGAAGTGCACATGTGACCATGAGGTACTCTAGACATTGTAGAAAAGGGAGGAAACTATGGGACAATCCTTCTTGGACAGTCATTTTGCTCCTCCTGTAGTATAGATGGGAGGATCTGTCAATTGTGGTTCTCTCAGTTTCTCCTTTTTCCAATCTGAAATTCTAGTTCTCCACATTTCTGCAGCAATTTGTGATTTTCCTTTTTTTTAAACAAAAAATCCCTCATGAAAATTCTTCCACAGTTTTGTGTGAATTTCTCCTGACAAACACATTTTTACATGAGGTTTTGACTAATGTTCACATTTTAGCAAGCAGTTTCTCTTAATAAAGGTAAAGGTAAAGGTACCCCTGCCCGTACGGGCCAGTCTTGACAGACTCTGGGGTTGTGCGCCCATCTCACTCAAGAGGCCAGGGGCCAGCGCTGTCCGGAGACACTTCCGGGTCACGTGGCCAGCGTGACAAAGCTGCATCTGGCGAGCCAGAGCCGCACACGGAAACGCCGTTTACCTTCCCGCTGGTAAGCGGTCCCTATTTATCTACTTGCACCCGGAGGTGCTTTCGAACTGCTAGGTTGGCAGGCGCTGGGACCGAGCAGCGGGAGCGCACCCCGCCCCAGGGATTCGAACCGCCGACCTTTCAATCGGCAAGTCCTAGGCGCTGAGGCTTTAACCCACAGCGCCACCTGCGTCCCTCGTTTCTCTTAATAGAATGCTTTTAATGCTTTTTTTTTTTTTTTGCTAATATATTCATTTTAATGCACACCTTGAAAATACTGTTTGGTTGGGAAGTGGAATTGTAAAATTCAGGTAAGTGAGAATTTCGACAGATGGCTGTTGTGCGGTTTCAGAAAGTATGAATTTGATAGATTCCCCTTTAAATCTGGACACCTTTAAATTTCTCCTCCGTTCCTACTCCATAGTAGTGAATCCCTCCTATATCATGCATTGGAACCAAACTCTGCATGATAGCAATATCCCCTGATCAGAAAACTTTGCAACCCCCCCTTAGATACATGAGGACAGGCTGACTTAGTAAGAAGCCCTACACATGTTCAGAGGCACGCTCAATTATCCATTGCTCCCTTAAAAGTTGGCTGAAGATGAAAGATACACTAAAATGTCACATATTAAAAACTTCCCTGAACCGGGCTGCCTTCAGATGTCTTCTGAATGTCAGGTAGATATTTATCGCTTTGACATCTGATGGGAGGGCGTTCCACAGGGCGGGCGCCACTACCGAGAAGGCCCCCTGCCTGGTTCCCTATAACTTGGCCTCTCGCAGTGAGGGAACCGCCAGAAGGCCCTCGGAGCTGGACCTCAGTGTCTGGGCAGAACGATGGGGGAGGAGACGCTCCTTCAGATATACTGGACCGAGGCCGTTTATATATATATAAGCACATACTCCTGAAACACACACAAGTTGCCCCAATCATGCTATTCATATTCCAAGTTTCCGACACAAAGCATTCCTGAGTTTGAATTGATATTGAGACCTATATGTTACACATGAGCTGAGCTCTGATTTCCTTCAGTGATTCAAAATACAAAAAAGAAAGAAAGAAAGAAAGAAAGAAAGAAAGAAAGAAAGAAAGAAAGAAAGAAAGAAAGAAAGAAAGAAAAATGCTGAAGCAATGGAAAGATTGAAGGAGAAATGAAGCAACTGACAGGTCCGGTGGTAGGCAAATGATGGCTTCTTCCTCTGAAAAACTGAAACCATTCCTTATACCCAACTTTCCAAAGTCCACTGATGAATGGAGTGGGGGTAAATTCACATCAATGGTTGGAAATACAGGAGCATAATCAGGTGATGGCAGTTACTGTTATGATATTTCCGTTCCACCTTATAAGGGAGCAGGATGTTTGTGTCACAGCCTGTGTATTTGCTGTTCACAGGATGTTTCTGTTGTGTCTTTGCTTTCGTTTCTCTCTCTGTGTCTGAGACACTGAAGCAGGCAATCATGTTTTTTCTTTGTTCTGACCAACGCTGAATAAACTTGTAAATATGCTCTCCTGCGTGCATCTTTCGCTGTGCATTATCTGCTGATAGAGTGTGCATGAGCTCTGGAATGTGGCAAGCTATTTCTGGAGCTCGTGTCACTAATTGAATGATACTGTGTTGTCTACCGGAGATCGATGGACGTCTGGAGGCGGCTTGGGGGCCATGATGGACTTTGTCTCCCTGGCAGTATCCCAACAGTTACCTACTTTTAACTTATATCGTGTATTTTAAAGTATGGCTGAACCAAGAGTTCTCTGGATAACTTTTTGGGCTCCAAGGGTAGATGGCTGTTTCAGTGAGGCAAAATATTTCAGGAATGCTCCCACCTTTTCTATCATGTTTATTTTCTTTACATGGTCCTGATGGCAACAATTCTGGTTCTTGTTGTTGCTGGGCAGCAGTTGTTTTAGTCTACCTTTTTTAGGCGCAAGGGGCCAGAATGGTGACAAGAAGCCTGTTTCTCACTCTGCTTTGACACTGTGGGTAAAACCTCAGCGCCTAGGACTTGCCGATCATATGGTCGGCGGTTCGAAACCCCACGGCGGGGTGAGCTCCCATCTTTCGGTCCCAGATCCTGCCCACCTAGCAGTTTGAAAGCACCCCTAAGTGCAAGTAGATAAATAGGTACCGCGTTATAGCGGGAAGGTAAACGGCGTTTCCGTGTGCTGCGCTGGTGCTGGCTCGCCAGAGCAGCTTCGTCACGCTGGCCACGTGACCCGAAAGTGTCTCCGG
This sequence comes from Podarcis gaigeae, assembly GCF_964106915.1. Lineage (NCBI taxonomy): Eukaryota > Metazoa > Chordata > Lepidosauria > Squamata > Lacertidae > Podarcis > Podarcis gaigeae. Next base: position 15,679,321 of record NC_139692.1, on the reverse strand, counting down.
ACAGCGCTGGCCCCCAGCCTCTTAAGTAAATGGGCGCACAACCCTAGAGTCAGACACAACTGGCCCGTACGGGCAGGGGTACCTTTACCTTTACCTTTTGACTTCAAAAGCCATGGCATTGCTTAATCTTATTGGTTGTGCTGCATCACTATGAAGCAAACTCAGAGAGAAGGCAATGCTGCTTTCTAAATACACTCTGGCATCTTGTGGGTAACCTTTAATAAATGCAGTGTTAAGAAGCAACAGGGTGCATTACTGATAGCATGCTAAGAGAGGGATGAATGTTTTTGCCCTATTGGCAAACATTGCCAAACAGTTCATAGCTGCAAACAGGTTTGCAAAGCTGCAGGTCCTAAATAGAATTCATTTACTTTGATGAAATGAGGGAATCAGGCTGCAGTCCTATGGACACTTATCTGTTCAACTCCATGGGACTTACTTCTGAGTAGACCAGGGCTCGGAAACCGCTTTCCATCTGAGGCATGCATTCCTTTCTGGGCAACCTTCTTGAGGTCACATGACAGTGGTGAGAGGATCCAAAGGCAAAAGCAAGCAAAGCAACAGAGTAGAGCTGGTTTCTACACAGTTGACTCTCTTTCTTCCATCCAGAGAAGCAAGAGACATTGCCAGAGTCGAAAAACACACTCCAGCCAGGCAAGAATTTTCAGGGTGCAAAGCAGGGTCGGTGAAGGGTCAGAGGCGGAGCATGGTGGGGGTGGTGGGGGTGGTCTGCCCCGGGTGTCATCCCTGAGGGGTGCCACGCCACCGCCACTAGCTCTACCTCTGCCTATCCCTGTGGGCGTTGTGTGGCACGGCACACTAAGGGCGGTTTATACCGTCCCTGTGTACACTGCCCCAGGTGCCCAAGAGGATTCCTCCACCACTGTGAAGGGTATGTGTTGAAGGCACTTGGCTCCTAGACCCAGGGATCTTTGGTCTGTCAAATTTCAGCGGCAAGCCCAAAATTCAGCACCCTCCACCTATCTCCCTACATTCTGCTTAATTCATTATGTCGTAGTTGCAATGCCCTGTGGCACTCCCTGAGCTCTGCACCCAGGGCGGTGGAAGTGGTCACCTCTGCTGGACCTCACCCTGTCCTTCTGTGGAGCAGTCATGTACTGAATTACCCTGTTGATTTTTCATCTGAGGGCCTATGGACCTCCATAGTGGGATGGCTGTGAAAACCCCACAGACCTGGTTCTGAGGCCCATGGGTTCTGAGGCCAGTTTTGCTAGAGTTCTCAGAACATTCAGGAAAACTTTTACCCACCCAGCTAAGCACGTTCAAAAACATTATCTTCTACTGTCTGGCTAGCCTGGGAGGAAAGCGAGACACCGGTGTAGAAGATCAAGACATCACAGAGCTGGTGGGAACAGGAATTATTGAAACAAATGACACTGCAGTCCCAGAACAGGGTGTAGAGGAGAGGGCGAGGAGAAAAGGGAGGGGGGAGCCAACAATCACCCACTCTTCTTAAATACTGCCCAATTGTGAAGAATATAGCTGCTTCCCACAACAGGCCCCTGAAAGCACACCTCTGGCAGAGACGGTCACCCTCCAGCGAACCTGGGATGGGGTCGGCAAGGCTGGAACATGGTTTCTGAATTGAAGCAGTGGACTGTGAAATAGGAATTACTGACAGCTCTTAAGTATATCAAGAGAACAGCCGTGTCCCTTAATACAGAGCCCCTAATAGACATCCAGAAACCTATAAAACAGACAATTCCTCTATATCATCCTCGTTAAATCAATGTTCTTATATTACCCTCATCATTTTCCTTTAATGTTTATTACATTTTGCCACTGTAATTTATTTTTTCATATCCATCAGCCGATTAAAGACTTCATTCAGAAGGCACACACATCCTGGTGACCTAGCTGAAACTGACCTAAACTGTTAAGTAAAAACAATTGGGTGAGAAAAGTTGGGGTTGTTCGGCTTCTTTTAACTTTACCTTTCCCCCCACTTCACCTTCTTTGCCCCCCCAACCTTTTTAATTCAATATTTTGATTCTGTATGGGTTAGGACTCCTTTCTGAATGCATGGCAGGATCATAGGCTTACCAGCATTTTGATGATCCAAATCACCCCAGAGTATTATTGAGTCTTCCACAAGATGAGACCAATAGCTTTTAAATGCCCCAGTTAGTAAAACAGATAATAAACATTAGGGGTGCCAGAGAAACTCAATCTTCGTGCATTCCAATGTGCTGTGTTTAAAATGAGAATATAGAAATAAAATATGTTTAGAAATTGATGTTTTGACAGAAATCTTGAATTTAAATGAATTTAAAAGTCACAGAACAATGGGCATATGACTGAACACATGTGAAAGTGACATAAGACTATATATTCCCATGTATCCTAGAATACATTGCAAGTGTGTGGTGACTAGGAGTTTTGAGTATTTACCCGGGGTGTGCATCAATCCCAAGATTCACCTTATATCTGTATCTCTGCTTTTAAAAAATCTGATCTGTTTCTGAGTCACTCTGTGTTCTGCCTGCGATTTGGTTTCCCATCTGCTCTGTGTAAAATTAAGCTATGTTCCCCTTGCATACCTACAGGGAATATGAAAACAGCAATAACTTCCCCTCCACTTTTGGTAGGAGCTGTGAAATTTGCAGGCACACGTGCCCTCCCAGAATAAATTAAGCCCACCAAAGTGTAGACAAATAGGTTATGGAGATTTTCTGGTTCTTGTTTGTATTTGGAGAGAGGGGACGAAGTCCAATAAGTATTATAAAGAGAGACTGTGCGGAATTCTGCTAGTGGAGCATTGAAGAGCTCAGTAGGAATTGGGATGGCTTCAAAAGAGGATCAAATAAATTCATGGAGCATAAAGTTACCAATGGCTAGTAGCCATGATGGCTATGTTCTTCCTCCACTGTCCATGATGATGAGATGTATTATTTAAATTATAGTAATCAGTGTGTTTTTTTTCTGGGGGTACCCAAAGGTACACAATACTAGTAACTTCCCCCACCCAAATGTTACAAGTGTAGCACTTACGCGTCGAGGTCCCCAAGCCACCCCAATAACTCACACCACACACATCAATTTTTGTTTAAGGTTTTTGGCATGAATTTGGCCACAACTTTATTTAAATACACACACGTGAGTGGTTGCTTAGGCATTGGTTACGACTATCTGTCCTTGCCCCAGGGACAGAACCGACTTTCGGATTCCAGTGGAAGCCAGTCAGGGAAAACAATATTGGGGAGAAAAGAAGCTGGGCATCAGTCCCTCATCTCTCACCTTCATGCCCCTGGGGGCTTGCACGGCCCAAGTCCGATGCCAGGGACTAGGACGAAAGGATGGCAAGCCCCTGGATTCCTTTAACGGAATTCCCTATGGTAGCACCACCATTGGAGGGGTAAGCACTTTCCCCTCCACCAACCAATTTTAACCAATGCCTAACCGCCAACCTTAGAAGTTGTGATGATTTGCTACTCAGTAGGCAAAAAACCAAATGGCAACATCCAATCAGCCAAATGGACAAAATTCCTACCAGGCCCCTGCCTCAAAAACAGATGACCCCATGACAGGCATAGCAAGGTCAGAGAGCAATGACCCCCCCCCCTTGCACGCAGCCCAAGAGAAAGCCCCAAGCGGTGTGCCCTGTATTTAAGCCATCTGACCCCTCCCACCAATTTGAAACATAACAAAGTCCCCAGCAACACACTTTTGCCCAGTCACAGCTCGTGGCCTTTAACCAAACAACAGTGGGGTGGCTGCAGGCCCCTACTGCAACACGTGCTCTCTGTTATGGAGAACACGCTTTACTGTAACAACTTCATGGTGAGTACTGCCACCATTTTTCTAAGTAAAAGCACTGTTACTAATTATTCCTAAATTTTGCATCTAGACATACATATTAGCTTACACACATTTTATGTAATTTCCCCCCTCTTTTTTAGCTTTCGGGTTCCTCTTTTTTTTAACACTGTGTAAGTCAGGGGTGGGGAACCTCAAAGCTCACAGGCCTAATTAGTAAGTCATCATTCTATGAAACACCAAGGCTGGAGTCAGAAGTGAGGCTCCACTGTCATTTTTCAGTGCATGGATTCCTTTCACATAAACAGCACATGATGAGTTAAAGTATTGCAGTCTAAGTGGAATATAAAACTTGAAGGACAAAAGTCAATGGAAGAGTCATGACTGCCAGAGCAATTCTGTGTGTGTTTACTCAAAACTACCTCCCACTGATTTCAATGGAACTTGCTCCCTAGTAAACATACATTAGGATTGCAATGTCCACTAACTTTATGAGACTGAAGCTGGGGGTAGGGGGTTGGAGAGGTCTGGCTGAGCCAAATTTCTGTATGGGAATCTGGTCAAAGTCATCCTCACCTTCTAATAGTTATGCACACAACTGCTCTGGAGTCAGAAAGCTGCAAAAGTAAAGACTAAATGAGCACCAATACACCCTAACCTTTGCAAGCAACACAGTGTTAATAGGCTTTCTGTACTGCTTCAGTTTTGTGGAAAAGACCTTTTCCTGGGCAAAATGGGAAAAGGAAAATAGTTTCACTTCAACACCCAAAGCATGCATCTGGGTAAGCACCCAGTTTTTGTATACAACTGTGACACATCAAGATTATATGCTCGCCTCCACCATTAAATTCAGTTGTGCTTACCTCTGAGTGTACATAGGGCAGAGTATCCAGGTAACACACCTTGCCAGTTCAATGAGTTATGCTTGAGCAACTGAAATTTTCCCTTCTCTTCAACAACACACCCTGTGAATCTGTTCCATGAGTCCTCCTAACCTTCTGGAAAGGATTTGTGGAGGGCATGAGGTATGTGCATGCGCAGGGCCGGATTTAGGTTTGATGAGGCCCTAAGCTACCGAATGTAATGGGGCCCTTTCTATGTCCAGCTGCCCTTTGACAACAACAAATTGTCACTGGTTTTTGTGTGCGTGTTGAATATATGCTGTATGGTAATTTATGGACCTAATAGGACCATACACAACACAAAACACTGTAGCTGTATGTAGGTTTAATTTTATTTGTTTTTTTTTTGTTATATGTTGAATATAGGCTATATGGTAATTTATGGACCTAATAGGTATCTAAAGCCATTTGCATATGTTGTCATGCAACCAGTCCATGCAGAATGTAGGCACCCTATATATAAAAGGTAAAGGGACCCCTGAACATTAGGACAGGTCGTGGCCGAGTCTGGGGTTGCAGCACTCATCTCACTTTATTGGCCGAGGGAGCCGGCGTACAGATTCCGGGTCATGTGGCCAGCATGACTAAGCCGCTTCTGGCGAACCAGAGCAGCACACGGAAACGCCGTTTACCTTCCCGCCGGAATGGTACCTATTTATCTACTTGCACTTTGACATGCTTTCGAACTGCTAGGTTGGCAGGAGCAGGGACCGAGCAACGGGAGCTCACCCCGTCGCAGGGATTTGAACCACCAACCTTCTGATCGGCAAGTCCTAGGCTCTGTGGTTTAACCCACAGCGCCACCCGCGTCCCGACACCCTATATATAGAAATGAGCAAACCAGTGATATTTTAGGGAGCAGGCTAGCAGGCGGGGCCCATTACTTACATCATAGGAGCCTATACAACACAAAACACTGTTGCTATATGTAGGTTTTATTTTATTTGCTTTTTATCTTATATTTTGGAAATGTGCATCCAGGTTTTTTCTTTTCTTTAATTTTTTTTGGGAGCCTCCAAGATTGTGGAGCCCTAAACTATAGCTTGTTTAGCTTATACATAAATCCAGCACGGTCCATAAGGAGTAGAGGCCCAGAAAGTTCCATTCCAGAAGCAGAAATCCTTGTCTTGATGGGAAACCTATGGTTAGGATTGTGCTGTAAATTATGTCCCCCAAGTGATGTATGCAGAATTAACACACATTCAGGGAGAGGAAGGATATGTGCAGAGAACCGAAGGGTGGGCTGGGAGGTTTCATCCTAACAACATCTTCTCATGGTCACTTCCACTACTTTCTGTTCTTATTTCCAGTTTTGAAGCCAGCTGAGGAGAAAAAAGAGAAGTGAAAAAAAGAGAGAAGAATCCAGAAGAGTTATTTTTAGGGCTCAGAGCCGCGTGTCATTGATTAGTATTTACAAGATTTCTTACCTGCCCTTGACTGTAAGGTCCCAGACTGGGTTATGAGTTATGACAATATAATAATACAATATTAAAATAAGCTAAAAGCATCTACAACAGAATATTAAATATTAAAATCAGTTTAAATGATTTACAATCAGACGAACAGGGTAGTCCTCTCTCTCTCTGTCTTTCGGATGTCAATGACCAGGATAAAGGGGTGCATTTTCAGCAAACAATGCAAAGTAGACAACAAAGGTGTCAGGTGCACATCTGTAAGAAAGGCGTTCCACAGCTTGGGGCTGACCTAGGGAATGTCCTCATCCTGAACTTCTTTTTTTTTTAAAAAAAGTCATTTTTATTAATTTTCCAATAAAAAACATCGAATTAACATGTCCGATCATAATCCAATTAAAACAAAAAACTAAAATAAAAAAGACCAAATTATAATCCAAATTGTAATTATTGATTTTTCGGGGCTCCCCATAGTCTGGACCTCTGAAACATATCTCCAAATCTCAGTCTTGCCTCTCCTTGTTGTTTCCATATTTTCCACATCCTGACTTTAACGCTTTAAAGTTCTCAATCCTTGGCTCTACGATTCTCAATCATGTTAGAAATCACCTATCTCATCCTGAACTTACGAGGGCCCCCTTTGCCAATCTTAACCCCCAAGAGGTGGCATTTTAGATACTTGGGGCCTAAGTCATTGGGGAGGTTGCTTTCATGTTTACAGAATACACTCTCATCACAGCAATTTCCTCCATCCATGGGGGAGAGCGGACGGTTTTTTTGTTTTACAATGGAGGGGAATGGGTTCAGTGGACACAGGCCCTGTTTCCTGCCCCACAGAATTATTGAATGAATAGGGCTTTAGAACCTACTGGTTACAAATACTTGCTGCTGGAAATTTGATTCTATATTGGGTTAGATGAGGGGTGGGGAAGCTCAGGCTCAGAAGGCAAAATGCGGCCCTCGAGACCACCTCTCTTGTCCCTGGGCCATACCCCTCACTGGCCCTGTTCCACACTCACCTTGGGTGCTTTTGCTTGGCTGGAAAGCATCCTTGAACTCTGACAATGCCTCTTGCTTGTCCGGATGGAAGATAGAGAGGTGAGTGTGTGTATAAACTAGCCTGCTGTAAAGTTTACATTCATTGCTCTGCCCCCTTTTGCCTCTGGCTCCACTCACAACTGGCACATGGCTCTCAGAAGGGAATGTGGCCAACGGACTGTAAAAGACACTCCACCGTTGGGTGAGATTGTGGCCTGGAAGCATCTGCCTTCACCTGCCTTCTGTCCCTTGAGCCATCATCGGCTGCTTACTCTCTGCTTGTGGACTGTTGCAATCTGGTTTTACAGGCTCATCTGGTGGTGATAGTGGTTTGTGAGTAGTTAATTCTGCCTTGTTCCAAATGGTGTCAAGGGCATGTGTGTGTGTGTGTGTGTGTGTGTGTGTGTGCGCGCGCGCGCTAGTTTGAATATTCTCTGGAGGAATCTATTGCTCGGGTGGTGGGGTGGATGTGAAACAGGAAGCAGTTTCATTTTCATAACAGCAAAGAAAGATTTGATTGACCTGTCAGTTTACATCTTCAAAGTTCCTCTGCATTTTTTTGCTCAACGATGAATTTTTCTACTCCCAGTTCCTAAGTTCAAATATCCTCAGGTTTCAATAAGCTTGTCAGCATTATCCTAATGTCTCTTTTCTCTTCATTAGCATTACCAAATCCCAGTGCAATTGACTTGGTGATTGTCTGCGGCTTCTTCTTTGACCTCAGCCCGTCAATGAATCTCATTGAGAATTAGCTTTGTGATATTTCTCATAGTAACTGTGCTCTGTGTGTGCACTTTGCAATTCCTTTGGAGCTGCATGTCTTGGAACAATTCCATGATCAACCAAGTCAAGAAAAAAACCAAAACATAGTTTGGTCTCCATTCTTGAAAGAACAATGAAGGGATCATTTCTAGAATTAAATGGGCCAACTCGCAATTGCATTATCTGCCCCCAAATCCCTATCCATACCTAGAGTCAAATCCAGTGAAGTTATTACTTGAGCAGAATCTGCTCCAGAGGACTGGAGGAAACTCCAGAGGAGAATCAGGGGGTGATGGTGGCCTTCCAGAAGGAAAGGGAGGTGAAGTCCCATAGCATAAGATTCCCATAGCACATAATTTTATTGGGTATAACCCTTAGCTAAATAGTGACTGTTGTGATTCCAGACTATGGGAAAGATGTCCCCTTCTGTTTTATGACTTCAGTGTTGAAGAGGTGAGTCTAGGGAAATGGCCAACACTTTTTAGGACTGAGCTGTACGGGATGTATTAAGAACAGCCTTGCTGAATGAGACCCAGGAGCCATCTAAACCAACATCCTGCCTCCCACATTGTTTCTAAGAAAATCCCACAAGCAGGACAATAAGGCAATCCCCCTAAGTGACTCTTCTCAACAGGAAGGGGTATAAGGGCATTCTGTAGAGGCTGGGATTTTGACTGGGCTTGAATGCAAAGGCAGCCTGTGAGGTGCCCCCCCCCCATGTTGGTATTGAACTTCTGTCAGCCCCAGCCTAAATGGCCAATGCTCAAGGATGATGGAAGTTGTAATTCAAAAACTTCTAGAGAGTGCCTCACTGGCTCCCCTTGCTTTCCAGGTTCTGAGTTATGGATTGTTTTCTGGTTCTAACCCCTAGTGTCACATCTTCACTACATCAGTTCAATTGAGGTGGACTTTACAGAGGATCCTAAGAGCCCTCAGCTAACTTACTTCAGTAGCCCTTTTCATCACTGGACCTCTCTCTCTTAGGGGTCATCCATACTTCTGCTTGTCCCTCTCCTAGAAAACACAGCTTCAATCAGTTTTCCGCTTGCCCCATACTTTCTAGGCATGGGTCTGAGATGTTTTGCCTTTGCCCTACTACTTCCCCCCAGAATACTCGCTCTTGAGCGCTAAATTAGAACAAACAACAATTCGCAGAAAATCTGATTGCCATTTGTTCTGATTAAGAATTAAACCACGAGTTTTCCCAGGGGAAAGTGGCAGGGCAAACAGAAGTGTGGACGAACCTTTAGCACTGCAAGTTATATTTCTCCCAGCCATATTAAATCGGTGGGCACCACCCTCCTAATTACCAACTTATTGGACTCTGTTTGCTTCAGTGATTCTGAGGACACTGCCCTCCTTTCCTCCATTAATCTCTGTAACACCTTAATACGGAAGAAGAAAGAAGCACCCTCCTACCTATAGTACATAGTCTGCTATAAAAGCAGTTCATCGTGAGTTCCTGCTCCACTCTACCTTGCTTCCAGTCAGTGGCGTAGCATGTGTTGTCAGCACCCAGGGCAAGGCAAGTAATTTGCACCCCCTAACCCGTGGATTTGCGCCCCCTAACCCTAACCCCCAGATGTTGCACCCGGTGCGGCCGCCCCCCTGCACCCCCCACGCTACGCTACTGCTTCCAGTCTTAGTTTCAGTCTTGTTGCTGCAATGCTACTCTCCCTCTCTGACCTTTTATGACACTGCAGGAAGAGGCTGAGAACACTCTCAAGAAGAAGAAGAATTTGGATTTGCTATCCCACTTTATCACTACCTGAAGGAGTCTCAAAGCGGCTAACAATCTCCTTTCCCTTCCTCCCCCACAACAAACACTCTGTGAGGTGAGTGAGGCTGAGAGACTTCAGAGAAGTGTGACTGCCCCAAGGTCACCCAGCAGCTGCATGTGGAGGAGCGGGGAAGCGAACCCGGTTCACCAGATTACGAGTCCACCACTCTTAACCACTACACTACACTGGCTCTCAAGCTGGTTGCCACCCTACACCATCTCTGGCACACCTGTTTTTACTTCCAGCAGCAGAACAGTTTGGGAGTACACTGGACCTGATGCCTCTTCATCACTCCCAGCAGAACTACTGTCTCATGGCTCCCTCTCAACAGCTGTCTATGACTTAGCTCTTACAACAAATTTTTTTTCTTGGCTTTTTTTTTTGCATCGGGAATTTCAGGAGCAATTTATTTAAAGGTGTCCAGCTGTTCTTAGTTCACCCCGGTACAGATTCCTGGGAGGGAAAGGCATAGACTATGTAGCCTCCTTTGGGTCCAGAAGTGAATAGTTATGTTATCTTGCCAAATCGTCTGTGATGCTGCCTTCTCCCATTCGCTGCAGGAGACGAAGCTGGCATTATGAAAGTATAAAATCCCAAGCATGGGCTGGTTCTCAGTGACAATTCTTCTGATCCGCAGTACTGAGGGAAAAATGCCACCCACTCCATTTCTTTTCTGTACTTTTAATCCATATTATTGACTATGAGACAGCACAATTTCATCTTTAAAAAATAAAAAGGCCTTTTTAAAACTACAGACACAATTCTAAATCCAACTTGAATTAGAAGTATGATGTTGTATTTTGTCCTTTGGTTTTCTCTTTGTGTTTCTATTTATTATCCCAATACATTTGATAGCCTCATTTAACAAACCCCATGATAGAAATTGACCTCCATCATGGCTTATCAGTCATTTCCCCTGTCATGCATCTTAACTTTGCATGTTCCCCATATTCAGATTAACTACTCAGAACAGAAGAGGCTCTTCTATTATGGGTTCAGCCTGATCATTGTAGTCACGCAGAAGCAGAAAACTTCATGCTGCTCTACAAAGTCCAAATGGGTGGAGGTGGAAGTTGCATGGGGTGGACTCACAAACAGACTCCACTCCTCATTTGAAAAAGGGTATACATTTTAACTCTGGCCCATGAATGTGTTTCATTTCTCACTGTGTCTCTAGCCTTTTCTGCTCTACTTTACAAGCAAACATCCCATACTTTCTGAAGTGGGTGGAGTAACTGGCCATGAGAAGGTCTCCCAGGTATACAAACAGATGGGAGACCTGCCATTGACTTGCCTTCCTTCATTGTCCTTAAGCTGGAATGATGCTTTTGATAAAACTACAAATCCCTTTAGTCTAATGGGACGTAATACTTCAAAGGATCATTAGCAGCTAAGCTTCCTGGGAGGTTCATCTGTGAGTCATTGCCTGTTTATAAAGGTTAGGGAGGTTGCTTGTGAAGTGGAAAGAATAGTCAGGGGGCATGAAAACCAATGGATTTTGGTTTTTTATATATTTTTTTAAGTTGTGAGGTTACTCATTACTGCAGGTAAAGAAGTCATTGTTGTTGTTTAGTCGTTTAGTCGTGTCCGACTCTTCGTGACCCCATGGACCAGAGCACACCAGGCACTCCTGTCTTCCACTGCCTCCCGCAGTTTGGTCAAACTCATGCTGGTAGCTTCGAGAACACTATCCAACCATCTCGTCCTCTGTCGTCCCCTTCTCCTTGTGCCCTCAATCTTTCCCAGCATCAGGGTCTTTTCCAGGGAGTCTTCTCTTCTCATGAGGTGGCCAAAGTATTGGAGCTTAAGAAGCAGTCCTTTTTTCTGGGGGTACTCAAGGATACACATTAATGGCACCTCCCCCCCCAACGAAAAATGTTAAAAATGTGGCACTTTAACAACTTCATGGCGAGTATCAGCACCCTTTTTTCTTTTAAAAAAGCACTGTAAAAAAGAAATATGTAACTCATGTAACTTCTAGATGTCTGAAATGCCTTGCCTTAAAAATGGTTTTAAGCATGCATTGAAAAGAGCATACAGTGGTGCCTCGCAAGACGAAATTAATTCGTTCCACGAATTTTTTCGTCTAGCGAATTTTTCATCTTGCGAAGCACGAAATCCCATAGGAATGCATTGAAAATCAATTAATGCGTTCCTGTGGTCAAAAAAAGTCCAAACAAAGCCAAATTTGGTACAACAAGAGTTTATTAAGTGCTCTTTAAAGTCACACATACTGTAAAGAGCACTTCAAAATTCAAACCCAGAATTTTTTTAAAAAAACAGCAGAGTGGCCCAATGGTCACAGAAAATCATAAAAATGCCGGGGAAAAAACCAAGCTTCCAGATTCTTGCAAACCCCTCCCCAACTGTTCCCCCAGCCCCCCAGCACACAGAAATTCAAATCCAGAATTTTTTTTTAAAAAACAGCAGACTGGCCCAATGGTCACAGAAAATCATAAAAATGCAGAAAAAACCCCACAAGCTTCCAGATTCTTTCAAACCCCTCCCCAACTGTTCCCCCAGCCACCCAGCACACAGAAATTCAAATCCAGAATTTTTTAAAAAATACAGCAAAGTGGCCCAATGGTCACAGAAAATCATAAAAATGCAGAAAAAAACACACAAGCTTCCAGATTCTTGCAAACCCCTCCCCAACACCAAGTCCTTGAATTCCAAACACCCCAACCCAAAATCCAACCCCCCAAAAAAAGTTTTAAAAGCTTAACTTACCAAATGGCTGCAAAAGAAGTTTTGGAAAAGCTTCAAAAATCACCAAAGTCTTTAAAAACCTCAAAAAAGGCTACTATGTACACTGCGTTCTATGAGTTGCTCCTCAAAGTCAAGTCGCAACTGTATTAATGGTGTTAAGAAAAAGGAAACAAACTTGCAAGACATTTTCGTCTTGCGAAGCAAGCCCATAGGGAAATTCGTCTTGCAAAGCAGCTCAAAAAACGGAAAACCCTTTCGTCTAGCGAGTTTTCTGTCTTGCGAGGCATTCGTCTTGCGGGGCACCACTGTATCAATTGGCAGGGAGTTCCAAAGTGTAAGTACTGCTGCACTAAAATATTGATTTCTTAGCAGCATGAAGCAGCATGGTACAGGTATTATGTGGCACCCATAACAGTGCCAGTTGCACAGATTGAAGCAGCTGGGTGGGCATATAAGAGGTAAGGTGATTCTGAAGCAATGCATGAACCAAAACATAGCCATCTTTTTAAACCTGCACGTCTCCAGATTTTGCAGTGCAGTTGTCCTGCCAAACAGTACATACAAAAATGTATTTATCAGGGTAAAATGTGCATCAGTTGCATATAGTGAGAATAGGATGCAAAAATGAGTTATATATTTGGGGGAAATTGCTTTGCAAAAATGTTTATATTAGGCAAAAATGCATACAGAAGTGTGTATTTTAAGGTAGGTTTGCACTAGGATGCTGCTGGATTTTCAGGAAGAAGAAGAAGAAGAAGAAGAAGAAGAAGAAGAAGAAGAAGAAGAAGAAGAGGAGGAGGAGTAATAGTTTGATTTTGATATTCCGCTTTATCAGGTCCCAAAGCGGCTAACATTCTCCTTTCCCTTCTTCCCCCACAACAAACACTCTGTGAGGTGAGTGAGGCTGGGAGACTTCAGAGAAGTGTGACTGGCCCAAGGTCACCCAGCAGCTGCATGTGGAGGAGCGGAGACGTGAACCCAGTTCACCAGATTACGAGTCTACTGCTCTTAACCACTACACCAAACCTCCTTTTTTAAAGGAGGGCTTAAAAAGAGAGAGAAAGTGGGGGTAGAGAAAGAAACTGAAATAGAAACCAATGTGGAAATGTGGAGACAGTAATTTAGGAGTGGAAAAGGGGAAACTGAAAGTGACAGATTTTCCCATCCCTAATGACTAATTATACTGTATGAACTGGCTCTGAGAAAAATATATAAATACTTGTTTTCCACTAAAGCAGTTCCATGACTGTTTCATCATCTTCCCACTCCATTAACACCTGAACACACTTTTAGGGTCACGTTAATCAGCTGTGATCTGCTACCTGAACAAATGTTGTTAAAGCCAACCATGCTTCATCTCAACATCCAGCACTTTGTTCTGACCAAATAGGAAAAAAACAAAACAAAACTCCTTACCTAAACAGAGCTTTAGCTGGTTTACCCACAGCCTCAATTATGTGGAATCGGGGAGGATTAGACGACCCGCTAAGAGGAATTAATCACAACTTTAACAGCCTGTTTTTTGCTGCTTTAATGGAATGCAGTCACATCCAGACTGTGAAATAATCCAGTTTTAATCACAGGCACCCCCCAAGCCCTTTAATGAAGGTTAGTAAACACTTGGGCTGCCTGGAGACAGTTGGCACAGATTAGCCAGTGGGCATTCACACACAGCTGTTGTCAGGTGGCAAGTTGTGCTCCGCTATGATATGGCACCAAACAACACCCAAAACTGATCAAGTGTTATTTTTATTCTCCTGCTGAAGATTGCTCCAAGGCATCCTTTCCTAACTTGGTGCCCTCCAAATGCTTTGGACTGCAGGTTCCATCATCTCTGACCATTGCCATTGTCTGTGGATGCAGTTCAAAGGATCTGGAGGTCATCAGGCTGGGAATGCCTGTTTTAAGGATGCCAGAGGTAGATAGCTGGCTTCACACTCCAAGAAATGACTGAAGCAGCAGTCAAATTCTGAGCACATTTAGCAGTATTGTTGCTTTTTTCCCTGAGCACTACTGCCAGGAGAAAGCAGAAGGCCTACACACCAAATATCCACCCATGTACATTTCAAAGGAAAAGCAGAGGGCTTTGAGCAGAGGGGAGGATCTGAGATATTTCCCCCACATCTTCCACATCTTGGTCTTACTACTTTTGTGCCAGTTCCCCCCATCACCATGACTTTTCTCGATCCCCATGCAGCTAATCAGGAACCGCTGAATAAAGGTGCTGACATCCCAAGTGATTCTAGCCATCTCAGGATCCCTGAAACATAACAATGCCACAACCGAAAGAGCAAATAGTTTGCACACCCCACTCCAATTGTCAAAAGGTTCTTTCCATGATAAATAATAAAAAAGCATTACAGAAACAGATTAAAAACTGATTTAACAATCTTCTTGGTGCCAGAAATTGTCCAGGAAAACAAAAATACCTTTGCCTGGTGCCAAAACAATGACAAGGTTAGTGCCAGGTGGGACTCTATGGGGAGAAGGTAAATGGAGGACTACAACACAGAAGGCCTGCTGCATATTTCTGCAGGTTAGACTAGATGATCCTCAGGGTCCCTTCCCACCCATCAGATGTCCCTTGGAGGTGGCATGCAGGTTCTAGAATTATGCAAGTGCAAGAACAACTTCTCCCCATCTACTTCCTTGCCATTTTTTCTGCATTAATTTATTTAAGGGTTTATTTATTTAAAGGAAACTGTACAAAAGTTAGTATTTTTTTTAAAAAATAAAATAAAATGCATGTTATCACAAAATATATTGGTGAATATATATTTTAGCTCTATGTGTGCTGTTCAGAATACACTGAAATCTAAAATACATACATTTTGTGCATTTTGGTATGTTTTTCGAGCCCAGCGATATATCACAGAATTCAGAGAAGTGCAAAATAGGAAGACTAATTGTGTACTGATCTGTACCTTAGTCTGAGAGGTGTGATGTAGCCAGCGGCGGAGCAAGCCGATTGGGCGCCTGGGGTGGCGCGTGTGCCCTGTGCCCAGGGGTGGGGCCAGCTGCCCATGGGGCAAGCCTGGGCAGGGCACTCTGTGGGGCCTCCGAGGAGTCCGTCTGCCTCCTCCCACTCAGCCGCCCTACAGCTGAGGGGAAGGCACAGCGCAGAGCCTGCGGGCGCCCAAGCCACCGTGTCACTCCCAGGAGAAACGAGTGGCTAGGGCACACTGCAGGCACCGCGGTGAGAGCAGCCTGGTATTTTGTCACCCCCCTCAGTAGTGACACCTGAGGCGTCCCGCCTCCACTGCACCCCCCTTCCTCTGCCCCTGGATGCAGCTCAGTTCACTTAGAAATGTGGTGCAAACAAAATTCTACCTCATCCCTAGTCCAGAGGAATGAGGGGACAGACTAGCAGGAAGATTCTAAAAGCCAACTGGGTATTGTGATGAGCAAAAGGGGCTCGGCTGATCATTCCACCACTGGCGGAAGTCTGGGGAATGGAAGTCTAGGGCAGGGTTTTCTCTGTGGTCGTCCCTTAACTGTGGAACCTCTCCCACCAGAGGTGTATCAAACACCATCATTATTCAACTTCCACCTTATGCTAAAGACACACCTTTGACAGTTCCAGTTTTGTGGAGGGGGGGGGGACTTGGCTCTTCCCTTGTTTAATACTATGCTGCTTTTGTCTAGAATTGCTTTACTTTTTTTACTTTTCTAAATCATGGTATAATAATAATAATAATAATAATAATAATAATAATAATAATACCCAGTCCATCTGGCTGGGTTTCCCCAGCCACTCTGCGCGGCTCCCAACAGAATATTAAAAACATGATAAAGCATCAAACATTAAAAACTCCCCTAAACAGGGCTGCCTTCAGATGTCTTTTAAAAGTCAGAGAGTTGTTTATTTCCTTGACATCTGGGAGGACATTTTACAGGGCGGGTGCCACTACCAAGAAGGCCCTCTGCGTGGTATAAGCTCCTGGGACTTCACAGTGAAAGGCAGACAAGAAATCCTCTTTTACTTATAAGTAAGTAAGTAAGTAAGTAAGTAAGTAAGTAAATAAATAAATAAATGCAAACGGGCAAGGAACAGAGCTGCAGAAGTGATGAAGGCTGTGAAATTCACACATTAATTTCAAATAACCAGCCAATTCTTGGGCTCCACTGCACACTTCTAATTTTAAAGTGTTGCTCCTTCCCGCTGCAACAAGGGCCAAAAATGGATACCTTTCAAAATATAGCCAGGTTTTTGTGCTCAACCAGACCTGCATGTTTACTGAATTATTATTATTATTAAAAAATGGCTTTTTAGACTGGTTGGCTGCATATCTCGGTTCTCTCTGAAGAATGTATTAGCTTTCCTGCAGGGCTCTGATGTCGCGTTCTCCCCCAGGAGCTGGTGATGCTCTTAAATGACACAGGTTATTCATTATATTTGACTGATCTGTGGCTTTCTGGTGTGTGGGGAAGAGTGACAGTCTTTCAAAACAAGGGACATTTCCCACAACACACCTACCTTTTCAGATCCTGGCCTTTGCAGAGCAGCGGCATTAATTTATCTCAACAAGATTCCACTCACCAAGATTCCCCATGAAGAGGAACAGAGGTAGTGTCTAGTAACCCCTCTGCTACCTGGTGTATCGCTCCAGCTAAACATGCAGCCAGCCATTCAAAACTAAGTGCCATGCCCTCCAGCTACTTCTTGTGATGGCCTCTCCTTTGATAAATAAAATATCACCCGGGAACCAGCAGCAGACAGCAGAGGCTGTCTGAAAGGGAAGCCGAACAGTCTGCGGAGGCGGCTTAAAGTACTTCTCTCTTTTTTCATCTGAGCATTCGGCAAGTTCCCAGTTGCTGACTAATCCATTTCCCCATTAGTTAAAAAGAAAGCAGTGATAATTAAGAGAAGGGAGCATTCTTCCTCCCCCTCCCCTTCACATAAAAGTTTCTTTGAATATGCATTCAACGGATAAATAATATTACTTTGCATAATATCATACCCTCCAACATTTCTCTGATGAAAATAGGGACGTCCCATTCCATAATGATAATTTTACTATTTATACCCCACACATCTTACTGGGTTGCCCCAGGCACTCTGGGCTGCTTCGTACCTCCATACCCTCCAACATTTATCCAGTGACAATAGGGACACCCTAAGGAAAAGTGGGACATTCTGGGATCAAATCAGAAACTGGGATGGCTTCTCTAAATCAGGGACATCCCTGGAAAATAGGGACACTTGGAGGAGTCTGTAATATATGCTGGTATTTGTAGATGTGAGAGGGGAGAGAAAGATTGGAGGTAAAAAATAAGTTTGTCCCCATTTCATTCTTGCTAGGGTAGGCCTGAGGAACATCCATTCCACCAGAGCTTCCTCCCATTTGGCTCTTGAGGTCTTGGCCAAGCTACCCACATCCACCCTACAACGGATGTCTGGTATGGGACAGGCAAAAATGTGGCTCAGCCAAAAGTGGGTTTGCAAGTACCACTGATCAGCAGGTGGTGCTTTGAAAGGGGATTCTCAAAATGTGACTATTAGATCTTCTGCCTTATGGGAGGGCTCATTGCTCAGTGGCAGGGAAGGTCCTAGGTTGAACTGTAGGATCTCCAGTTTACAGGAGAGCGGGTGTGGCATAATGGTTAGAGTGTTCGATTAGAGCCTGGGATCCCAGGGTTCAAATCGCCCTTCAGCCAGGAAACTCTCTGGGGGACCTTGGGCCAGTCAGTGTTTCTCTGCCTAACCTACCGCACAGGGTTGCTGGGGGGGGGATAGGGAGGAGAAGAGCCATGTAAGCCACTTTGAGCTCCTTGGAGGATTGACAGGTTATAAATGTAACAATAAACAAACCATTTGAGGCTCTTAAAAAGGCCACCACTGCTGCCTGCCACCACCAAACCTTGCTCCTCCCTTCAAATTGCTCCCATTCCACCCCTTTTTTCTTCTTGCCTGCCTAGGACCTTTCAATATCAAATTTGGACCTCAATCTTGCCAGTCCTAATTTGTCTCGCTAACCACTACATCACACAGTATTGTACAGCATATGAACCACTAGTGGTGTGGAAAGGGGGTAATGCCTCCTTGCTCACCTTAAATGGTACCAGTGCCCCTTCCCAACCATTTCCAACATTTCTACTAAAACTTTAGCAAGCCCTCCATACCCATAGGTAAAGTGTAAAGGGACCCCTGACCATTAGGTCCAGTCGTGACCGACTCTGGGGTTGCGGCGCTCATCTCACTTTATTGGCTGAGTGAGCCAGCGTACAGCTTCTGGGTCATGTGGCCAGCATGACTAAGCTGCTTCTGGCGAACCAGAGCAGCACACGGAAATGCCGTTTACCTTCCTGCTGAAGGTAAACCTATTTATCTACTTGCACTTTGACGTGCTTTCGAACTGCTAGGTTGGCAGGAGCAGGGACCAAGCATCGGGAGCTCACCCCGTCACGGGGATTCGAACCACCGACCATATCCATAGACAGGGCTTAACTCCCCAAGGCGGAGTCTCAGAATCAAGGTCAGTATCAAGGATTGGAATTGGTAGGCACTTTCTGAGGGCCCATAGTCATCATGGAGCCCGATGAGAGGAACTCCTTGGACCTTCTCATCCTCTTCTCTAGTGTGATATGTTGTTCATCTGTTGTCATCCAGACTAGATTAGTGTGCAAGCAACAGCAGCAGTGGTGCCAATGAGAAGGAAAAGTAGCTGCTGCTGCCTAATTGCTCATTGGCTCTGTCTGGCTAGCCCTCAGGGGGTAACCATGATGTGCAGCAAGAGCTCCCAATGATGACACTAAGTGGTTAGCCCCTGGGTGAGTATCTTGTGGCCCTCCAAATGTTCTTCTGGACCACAGTTCCTATCATTCCTCACCATTGGCCATGGGAGCTGGAGGGCCATGGGTTCCCCAACCATGGAGTATATTCACAGAGCGAGGTGGGTCTCATAGGGTACCTTGCCCAAGGGTCCCTGCAAAAATCTAAAGCCAGCACTGCTTAGATTGCAGGTATTTCAGCTGTTCAGATTGTGCCATACTCCAGTTCTGAAAGTTACAAAGATAAATAGATCCTTCCTTGCCCCACTCCCCTGGTCCCTGCTGTAGCCCACACACAGATGTCTTTGTCTCCCCAATCAAAGATGAGAGGAAGATCATGCAGCAAGTGAACAGTAACATATTATTAGTTCTTTTGGTTCCATGCGGCTCCTCTGAAAAGGCACGGCATTCAGTGTCATCCTTAACACAAGCATTCGGAAACATCCCTGCAGTGACTAAAATAATCATCTTACAAACAACCTCAAATGAGCTCTAATTGCCTACAATGCTGCATTACAGCTGGGATACAGGGGAAGTGGTGAGACATGTGACTGTCACAGTGCTCCTCTGATTATATGGCACCTCTGGGATCAGTCACAAATATACAAAGAAATATTTCTCTACTAAAAGAGAGCCCTTTGGCATGGCAGCCACTACCATTCTCCTGCATTTGCCATATGGAGGCAAGAACTGCCTCCAGCTTGCATGCTGAGAGAGACACCCCCATTGTCCAGGGAGAAAGCATGCCTGTGTTGCTGGGGCCAGGGGAGCAGAGAGCAGAAATACAACTGGCAGAATGACCCCAGATATTTCTGGCTTTTTCATTTATTCTGAAGTATTGATTAGCTGCTTTCCAGTGCTATGCCTTCACACAGTGACATGCATCAAAGAAAATATACAATTGGCAAATCTGTCAATTTTGTTCCCCTCATCGTTGAGTTTGGATTACCCTCTTTCAACACCCCTGAGAAAATCCTGGTGTACATTTCTCTCCAAATGTGAATTTTCCATTTGCAGTTTTGCTTAGTAAATGCATTTTAGCAAGCAATTTCACCTAACGTAGAATGCTTTGGCACTTATATATGTATTTCGGGGGCACACTTTTGGGTGTTACAAAATTTGGATGTAAGGAAAGCTGTGTCTGTTTTCACTACTTCTGAAACCACGGAGGGTCCTCCTCTCTTCAAGGGAGCTGCTCATATCTTAGAACCATCCACAATCAAGGTTCTGAAATTGCACTGAGAGCCTCTGCAAGTACAGAGAGCTCCCCAATCTCAATAGAATTCAAGTCATGGAGGACTGTGAAAATCAAGTTGATGCCAAATGTTTGTCCTGTTCAAGTGTCACGGAAAGGGCTGATCCAAAACTATTCATAGTTTTCTACAAGTGTATTTAAACAAACACTCCAAATAACTTTTGACATGGATGTTAGCTGCAGCTGGGATTTCAAAGCCCAACAGTGGAAAACGTTAAAAGAAATCTACATTTGTCTTTGTGGTATAAGAACTTAAGGAATTTGGCTATTGTGGAAAAAATAACACATATATTGTGTGTCTTCAGAGGGATGGAGGATCCAGAATGACTTTATGTCAGCTTGTGGGATTTTATTTCTCTGATTTAGACACCCGACATTCACCACCCATACCAGCTTGGGAAATATGGATGTGTTAAGTTATATTAGTGTATTTATACTGCACCTTTGAGTCTATTTGTTTTTTAAGAAAACACCCAGAAGATGTTGTCAGCTGTGTCCTCTCCTCCCCCCAATACCCCCTCATTTTAATGATGATTCAGCATTTCTTGTGAAATTGCTCACTTAATGAAGTGAATAGTGTACTCACACTCAGTTGCACTCACTCCCCCTGTGCATGTCATCAAATTACACCATCCAGCACTGACTGTTTTCACGGCTCTATCTGATTCCTGATTAATGTATTATCTTTGTAGATAGTATAGAATGGAAGCAGCAGAGACAGGGAACAGGGCAAGTAATCAGAGGAAACGATGGCACTGAACAGGATTGAAGTACAGTGGTACCTTGGTTCTCAAACTTAATCCGTTCTGGAAGTCCGTTCCAAAACCAAAACATTCCAAAACCAAGGTGCGCTTTCCCATAGAAAATAATGCAAAATGGATTAATCTGTTCCAGACTTTTAAAAACAGCATTTTAACATGAATTTTACTAAATTTATAGCAATAAACAATGTACTGCAGTCACACAAACAATCAGTAACTGAACTGGTTTCCACACAGTCACAAAAACAAAACAAAAAGAGCCACAAAAACAAAAATGCAAAATAAAAGCAAAAACAGACAGACCTCAGCATAACACTCAAAATGGAAGTGTAGCACTCAAAACAGAGCATGTTCAGCTTCTGAAAAATGTTCGCAAACCAGAACACTTACTTCCGGGTTTGCAGTGTTTGGGTTCCAAGGTGTTTGAGTACCAAGGCGTTTGAAAACCAAGGTATCACTGTACTTAGCTTTTTCTAGAAAAATTACAGTCTCATTAGAGCTACCAGGTTTTGCTCTCTGTTGTTTTTTTTTAAAAAATAACATAAAAGCCAAACTTGAAACTGGAGAATATTTAGCACAGCTTTAGCGCTCACTACTTAGCTGATTTGTCTTCTTCAATGAGTAGCACATTATCTGCAAGAAGACAGCTTAAAGAATTTATCCATGCATGAAGTTACCAGCAACTACAAAATCTTCTAAAGTAAATGGAGTGGGAAGTGCTCAGGTGAAAGTTTTGTAGATCATGAACTACATTTCAACCACATTGGAAAACTTTCTATAGGGTGTAGGGGATGGGTGTCCTTTAGCTCAGCTGTTTGAAGAAGGTGAGTCAGGGCTGCGTTCAGTAGGGGGGACCATTTGATTCTTTTAGCTGCAGATATGCCAAGATTTGCATTAGGGATATATTGAGGTTTTACAATAGAATTGTTGAGGAGCGGACCTGCAAAGGTCAGAGTTAAGGGTAAGTGGTCGCTTTCAATGTTATAGCCCACTTGGAACTCCGTGACAAACGTGTATGCAAATCTTGAGATTAAGATATAATCTACGACGCTACCGCCAAACTTTGTGAAGTGGGTGTATTCCCCAGGGTGATCCCCCTCTATATTGCCATTTAATATCAGCAGATCCCTCCACTTTGCGGCCTGGGCTAAGCAAAGCCCTGAGTAGTTGCATCTAAGATCTTTAGCAAGGTGGGCAGTGCCTGTATCTAAATGGATATCAGAGTCCAGAAACTGGTTGTAGTGGGTGTATAAACTGTCATCATTAGCACCCATGCGTGCGTTGAAATCTCCAGCAATAATGAGCGGAACAACAGGATGGATGGATTCGAGAGACTCTATATAGGACTCTAAATCTGCCCAAGTAGCCTTAATTGTAAAAAAAAATTCTAGCAAGGAGGTATATAGACGTTGACCAGCAATAAAGAGGCTCTCCTTAGTTTGAGCTGGACGGCAATTGTGAGTTGCCAGTGGTTGAAGCTGTTGTAATGTGGTCTAGCGCTGTGGAGATAAAACAGACTAGACCCCTGCTGGGCCTTCCTCCCCTCGTTAGGGTGGGTGGGGAGATGCAATACCACTCTATCTTGCCACCAAGATTTCTCTAAAGTCAGTGGTGTTTGGTTCCCATTGGGGACTGGTAGGTTAGTGAGGCAGTATCAGGAACTAGAGGCAAGTCTAGGTCTGCAATTAAAAACACTGTTTCAGTGCAGTTAACTCTTTATACAAGGAACCAAAAACAGCACAGGCCTAGTGATCACAGCAACTCTTTCCAGTCTTGCTCCAATGAGGCAGTTGCGAGGGCTGAAGGCCCCCACCTTCCCACCACTCTTTAAAGCTCCTTCTCTCCAGGGTCTTTCCCAAGCAGTTGCAAACTGCATCTGTCCACAACCAATCTCTGCTCTTTTCATTTATCTCTGTGTTCTAGGAGACCTGGGGAAGGGCAACTTGTCACAGCAGGAGGGGGAGACTCCTTGGAGTCTTCGACAGACTCTCAATTCTGCCTCTTGATCACCCTCCTCTCCAGCTTCTGCTTCAGCTTCAGAGTCTGAACTGCTCTCTGCCACAGCCTCTTCTTGCTCTCTAAACCCTGTAAGCCTTTTCTGCTTCTGATACCTCCTGATACATTTCTGCTTCTGATACAATGTACACAATCCTCTTTCTGATGACAGTCCTATTTGTTTCCAGCTGTAGTATGATATGTGCCCAGAATGAGAGCTCAAACTGTTCAGAGGACATGCCTTTCCTGACCTTTGCAAGTTTAGCATAAAGGCCCACAGGGAGATTCGAACAGCATTCAGCTGAACATGGTTAGAATCTTCCCTTTGACTTGATTTTGCAAACATTGTTGTACCAAACATCCTATCCTAAAGAGAATTTATTGAGACACGGGGAGCATTGTTGCCGACATTTTTAATCTCCCCTTTGTCAATTGATCTTTAGTTGATTCCCAGGCCATGCACAACATCATTTAAAACAACAATTAAAACAATAATAATCCAAACAAAATAACAGCCAAATATATAAATTAAATACAAAATAAAGATTCCAGACACACCAACTGCACCAGCAGGCTAACATCCAATATATGCCTGGGAAAACAGGTTTTGATCTGAAGCTAAAATGTCAACTACACCAGTGACAATTGTACCTCCAATGGGAGAGCATTCCATAACTGGGGCACCACCACTGAGAAGCCCCTGGCTCCTGTCACCACTGAATGGACCTCTACTGGTGGTGGAACTATGAAAAGGACAGAGGGAGAAGGAGAGAGGTCGAGATCTAAGGATCTGAGCAGGCTGATACAGGGAAATGGTGCCTTTTTAGCAACTATAAAATGTAGTCTTCAGCTAATGCATTGGGACCTTCAAAGTAGTTTTCTCTGATATAAGATAGGTCATATCAGAACTACCAATACCGCTATTTCTCCATTTTGTTTAGCTTTTTTAAGAGACAGAAAGAGTGAGGGAGAGAGGGAGGGCTGTAAAAGCCATTCAAGAGCTAAGATATAGATTGCACTCAGAAGTGAACCAGCATAGGGAAGCAAGGAGTCAAGAATTGTGCCCTGGAACTAGAGATGAGGAAGCAAAACAAGAATCAGACCTGGAGTGATGCTTATTGCTTAATGAAGGTCATAGCTGAAATAGGAAGACTTTTATAGAGCTCCCAGTCTAGAAGGACCCCATGGCTAATCCAGAGACTGGGTGGGCAAATTTTCTTTCATGGGCACTACATACATGACCTCCTCCATTATTGCGTATAACATACTGCTTCTTTCCAGCCTAATTTCTGCAAATGTGTGGACCCTATGAGTGCCAGAAAAGGCATCTGAGAGCATATGTGTGCCAGTGGGCACCATATTGATGATCCTTGTACCAGGCTGCTGTCTTCTCTGCTTTATACATATGTTTTCCATGGGGATAAGAGGAAGATGATTGGTAAGAAAGGCCAACACAGATAGAAGTGGTGGTGGAAGAAAGCTAACACAAAATCTTTTCAGCCTCTACATCCCTGAATAACTATAAATTGGCTGGGTATGATAATAGCAAATTCAAAGATATGCTTGAATCTTTAGCGAGTGACAAAAGCCAGCTGCGTGTGAGCATTCTGAAAAGTGACAAGAGTTCAACGCTGTAAAGCATCTGCAAATGAACATCTTGGTCCAGTTTAACTGCCAGCATCTGGAAAAAACAGATGGTTCCAGGTTGAGAGCTGTAAGTGGGAAGGAGGGGAGGCAGTGGGAGAGGAGAAGTGTTGGGAGACTATTACTGTATATTATTGATAAAGACACAGAAGATTGTATGAACATATAAAGCTCTCTTATACTGAGTTATACTGTCCGTTTGCCTAACGTGGTCCTAGAGATGGGTGGGCCAGTCTATTTTCATTCTGTTCTTCTTTCACATTTCTCCCTCCTTTGGTCTCTTCTGGGCCATTTCCACATAAAGCAACACAAACAGAGTAGTGTCCTATGGCATACCCTCCAATATTTCTTCGATGAAAATAGGAATGTCCTAAATAATAATAATAATAGTAATAATAAAAATACCCCACCCATTTGACTGAGTTGCCCCAGCCACTCTGAGCAGCTTCCAACATATATAAAAATATAATAAAACATTAAACATTAAAAAACTTTCCTATACAGGCCAGCCTTCAGATGTCTTCTAAAGGTTGTACAGTGGTACCTCAGGTTAAGAACTTAATTCGTTACGGAGGTCCGTTCTTAACCTGAAACTGTTCTTAACCTGAAGCACCACTTTAGCTAATGGGGCTTCCCGCTGCCACCGCACCGCCACCGCGCAATTTCTGTTCTCATCCTGAAGCAAAGTTCTTAACCTGAGGTACTATTTCTGGGTTAGCAGAGTCTGTAACCTGAAGTGTCTGTAACCTGAAGCATCTGTAACCCGAGGTACCACTGTATAGTTAATTATCTCCTTGGCTCAGGTGTTGCAAAGCTCCATACCCTCTGACATTTCTCTGATGAAATTAGGGACGTCCTAAGGAAAAGCAGGACATTCTGGGATCAAATCAGAAATCAAGGTGGCTTCTGTAAATCCAGGACTGTCCCTGGAAAATAGGAACACTTGGAGGGTCTGCTATGGTGAAAGAGGTGGAGAGGGCTCTTGATGGCTACTAGTCATGATGGCTAGCTTCTGCCTCCACAGTTGGAGGAAGCGTTGCTTCTGAATAACAGTTACTAGAAACCACAAGAGATGAGAGTGCCCCTGCACTCAAATCCTACTTGTGAGTTTCCCACAGGCATCTGGCTGGACACTGTGAGATTAGGAGGCTGGACCAGATGGTCCACTGGCCTGATCCAGCAGGCTCTTGATCTGTTCTGTGTTCTTAAAGAAGGCAACCAAGCTCTTTGAGTAAGAACCCCACTAGGGGTCTCTCTTAGAACAAAAGACCAGCTGGGGTTCTGAGGACTCCTGCGACCAGAGGCAGAGCTGATAGTGTGGTTAAAAATAAATCTTCACCACCACTCAACTTTCCAAGAAGCTTCTTCTTTGCCTTCAACACATCCCACCCCAGTCATTTAGACCTCTGGATGGAGATCTGTTTACGGTGCCACACGGCCCTACAATATAGGATGCTATGTCTTGAGACTTCTGGGTTGGCGCCATCGCCGAATGGCGGACTCCCTCCGAGCTCCGGAGGGAGTCTGCTCGGCAGGGGTTGGGTCCCGCCGCGCCAGCGACGCGGGGACCCTCAAAAACCATGGGCGCGGAAGCCCATGGACCTGGTGACTCGACGGGCACCGTTTGCGCCCCCGACCCGCGAAGGAGCCTTTTTAAAGGCTACGGAGCGGGGGACGGGGGGTGGTGTGGTGCTATGAGTCTTCTGCTTCCCCTGCCGAGTGAAGCCGCATGCCATTCAACGGAGAGCGCTGACTTCTTCTATTGAAAATTTGGACTAAAAATAATAACCCGTGAGTAATTGGGAAATCGGACCTAAAAGGGATTTTTTTTTTGATTCGGAACGAGCGGGGGAGGTGAAAAAAGGAAGTCCGTCTCCCCCCTGTTGTAGATGATTTAAAGCAAGGATCTGACAACTAAGGTCGAGAGAAGAGTTCGTTTTTTATTGATAAAAGTTATTAATTTCGCGATGGGAAATTACAAGATTGTGCTGGAGGAGAAGAGTGGATTGTGAGAGCTAAAGTGCAACCCCCCGGGAACCGGGAGTGATCCGTGAGAGAGCCTGGTGAAGAGATATAGAGATTTTGACAGCTGTCAAAGTAGCTGTCAAAGTTGGAGAATAAAAAGAGAACTTTGTTATGATGACTTTGCTTGTCAGATTCGTTACAATTTGGATATAAATTGTTGAAAACAAGGGATAACAAGTTAGCTTGACTTTTGGGTGTGATCTGGAAGGAAACTAAGTTACCATATTCCCTCTAGAGGGGGCTTTGGGACATTACAAGAATGGTTGTAAGTGGAAAAATACTCATGGAATTGAACAGGACTTTTTATCTCCTGGGAAAGCTGCAAAAATGAAACATTATTTTGTCTACAGAGGTCTCTACACTAAAGGAGACAATAGATATATCTATTGAAGAATGGAAGGGACTTGACGCAAGTTTTTGTTCCTGAATAAATAAAGCCTCTGTAGAGGAACTAGAAGTTTTTGAATTAGAATGTTTTTGCAGCGGAACAGGAAAAGAAACCTGAGGAAAGTGAGGAAAGAGAACAACAAGAATTGGACTAAGCTGGAAGTTGGAGCATTTGGGACATTCAGACTTAAAAGGATTAAGAAACAGAATTTGAGTTTTACTCTTAAATATAGAGGTCTGGATGGAAGAAAAATGGACCGTCTTGAGATAGAGCTTTTCCAAAATTGGGTGTTTGAAACTAAAGACTACCAAAAAGACGGCAAAGTGGAGCTGAGAGAGATTTGGACATGGATGTGGGGTCTCCAGGCTGATAGCAGATAGATTGATGGACATTGAGGATCGAAACCGGGAAAGGGGGGAGGGAGATTCGGAATCCAAAGGGTGTAAAATTATATTCTGAAGATTTTTTTTTTATTTCTTTACTTCGTTCTGCTGTGTGTACTAAAAAGGGGAATTCGTGGAAGGGAACCGGGGTCGATCTTAGGGGGAAAAAAAATTTAAGTTGAAAGATGGTGGAATATAAAGGGAAAGTGGTTATATAAGATGAATTAAATTGAATATTGGGCTAATTATAATAAGTTTAAAATTTGGGGTAAGAACTTGTGGAACTAATCTAATGGAAATGGAATATAAGAGGGGGAGGGGTGGGGAAGTCCTGGAAAGATGTTAATGAAAGTAAGGTCTTAAACGCAAACACTTTTTTTTTCCCTTTCATGTTTTGGACTTTTTGGAAATTTCAATAAATATGATTATTATTATTTTTTTAAAAGGATGCTATGTCTTGACCTGTGCTTTTAGCATTGTGGCACCAATTCTTTGAAATTCTGTTCTTTCAGAAGTGAAGCAAGTCCTAACATTTTCAGGTTTTTGACATCTTGGTGAAAACGTTTCTCTCAAGCTTTCTCAAAATAGCATATTTTATTGCTGCAGTTTTTAGTTCTTGCCGGGGTGTTTTAATGACTTAATACTGTTCTTATGGTCTGTGTTATGTTTTATATTCTGATTCTGTACTCCACTTTTTAATGCTGGTTTATTGTTTAGTTGTACTGTATTTTGTATTATCATATTTTATGGTCAGGCAGAGCTGGTTTTTACTGGAGATTGTAAACTGCTTTGTGGAGGAAGTTCTGGGGGGCGGGGGGCAAGCATGGTATATTTATATTATATTATATTATATTATATTATATTATATTATATTATATTATATTATATTATATTATATTATTATATATACACATATATTTTAAATTAAATACATAAATACATTTCTCTATCATCCATACTCCACCTCTGGCACCCTCAGACAGAACTGGGAGACACTCTTGCAATGTAGACAGTATTAAGGTTGATGGTCCAATGGTCTGACACAGTATAAGGTAGTTCCCTATATTCCTATGTTTTTAAATATGCACCAGAGAACTTAGAGATCTACAAGTGCTCACCCTTTCTGAATGTAGTCAATAGGCAGGGCGTTCCAAAGTGTAAGTGGTGCCCCACTAAAAGATTGATTTCTTTACAATTGTGGAATGAGCATTGTGTAGCAGCTGTAACAGTTCCAGTTCTGCAGATCGAAGCAGTTGAGTGGGAACATATGGGGTAAGGTAGTCCCACAAGCAAACTGGTTAAAAGGCATTAAGGACTTCATATCCTGGTAGTAAAAGCTTGAACTTCATCCAGTGACAAATAGGCAAGCAGTGCAGATCTCTGAGCAGAGGTGTTATACGCTGATATGTTCTCACTACTGTCAGCAACCATGAAGCAGCATTTGTGGGATATATCCAGCCTCATATCACCAGAATGCTTAACTCTTAATGCATGAAGGGGTTAATACCATGGAGTAAGCTGCCATACTAGGCTTAGGTAGTTCACACCCCTCACCTTGGGAGTAAGGGTTATCAAACTCTTTGTTCTCTCTTTTTTTCCCTCTCCATCATGTGAACCGACCAGTAAGGATGTCTGCGCTGAATACTCCAAGTCAAGCCACATGACCTTAGAAGCCATCTTTGTGTTTCTTTACAAATAACATGGAAAAATTTACCATATTTTGTAAACTACCTGTCTTTCCTTGCTACCAATGCTGTATGGAAAAGCACATGAATCTGACCTTTGAAGAGTTTGTAAGTAAACCATCTTTAACTTCTAGGGTTGCCATATTTTGAAGAGCAAAAAAGAGGACACATTTGCCAACTTCTACTTTTAACTATGGATCACTATGCAGACTCTACCCATGAAAAAGAGGGTGTGTCCTGGAAAAAGATACCAATCTGCGGTATCTTTATATGCTAAGGGAAAGTGGGGAACTTTGGAAGAAACTTAGAAGGGAATGTTTTAAAGGTCCAGCAGCCTATATTTTCTTGCTTTGCTTTGCTGCATACCTTGTGATTTAAAATATCTGCTGTGGCTCTCTCTCACCAAAGAGCACTCACCCCAAACCTGGCTTTAGGCATCCAGGGAACTCTCCTTTTACTAAATTACACCAAAAACCCAATAGCTTTCTGCTCTAACCGCAGTTTTTGTTCAAGCACAAGGGAAGTTCCACATAGAGTGTGTTGCAGCAATCTGCTCTTGAAGTCATGGAGGACAAGGTATAGCAGTGCACATATTTGTTGGTGTGATGTCATTGCACAGAATAAGGAAAGACAATGAAGGGATTAAACCAGAGCTGGGGAGCTTAAGGTCTCCAATTCCCATCACCCCCACCATTGGTCATGTTGGCTTGGTCTGATGGGAGCCGGTGTCTAACAACAGTTGGAGGGCCACTGGTGCCCCACCATTAGATTAAGGCCTCAATTCCATGCACACCTATGTGGAAATTTGGAGGAGTTTCTCTCAAGCAGAGTTAGAATTTTTTGCTGTAAGAACCTTTTGTCAAAGTATCAAAAAGAAGCACCCTCTCCTTCAAATGTGTCTTGTGGAAAGTATGAAGAGAGTTAGTTAGCTACAAGATTCATCGTATCATAGAACTGTAGATGGAACCACGAGGATCATCTAGTCAAATCTTTCACCCAACAGGAGTCTCAAACCCACGACCCTGAGACTAAGAGTCTCATGCTCTACTGACTGAATTATTCAACTGATAACCAGTTTTATCTGCTTGCTGGGTCCTTGTCACATGCCGCACACTCATCTTTATGAGTACCAGTTTATGTCTGTTGAACTGCAGGCAGTCCCCTTTGAGAGATTTCAGCTAAACACTCCATAAAAAAGAGAGAAGATTGTGTAGCTAACCTGCTTACCAATGTACTAGCATTGCCAACACAACAGAGAGAAGGAATGGAATCAGCAGTTCCCAGAGTGCATTGCAAAGTCAATTTGTACCGACATGGATATAAGGTTTGAGGGAAGCATTTTCTATGCCCCTCCGCTTTCAGCAGAGGCTTATAACACACTTTGCATTGCACTGCTGTAATTAAAGTAGCATGTCAGAATAATTATCTCTTACAGCTAGAATCTAGTATGGTCTCCCTCCTCCCCCACACATGCACATAAACACAAATTAGTTTCTCGGGAGAGAATCACCTGCAAATATTGTTTGTGAAGCACTGCATTTATGCTAAGATTCTGATTTCTGCCAGATTTATCTAATAATGGGCACATCTAACGACATAACAGAGTTTGGCATAAAATCTACAATTTCATTACACGGATATTATAATAGGTGAGGGCTATTGCCACTGGATTTGATGGTGCCAGATATGTGTGATCAACACGATAACAGTTTGGTGAACAATCTGAGCCAGCATATGGAACAATCTGTTAACAAATGAGAACAGCTGTCGGTGGGTGACATCAAAACTGCCACCCTCTTCACTGATAAGAAAGGTAAAGAAAGTGCAGAGCTTGACTGACTGGGATATTTCACATCCAGCTGTGACAGTTTGTACATCCAGCATCCCATAGTAGATTATATCATTGTAAACTTATGTTTGAAGGGACTTCGCTGACTATTGCAAAAGAAAAATGCTCTTTCTTCTCTGAAACACCTCCCATCCTCCTTTAAAGACAAATGCAATGATGTTTAATGGTGTGTGTGTGTGTGTGTGTGTGTGTGTGAGAGAGAGAGAGAGAGAGAGAGAGAGAGAGAGAGAGAGGGAGGGAGGGAGGGAGAGAGAGAACTTCAGAGAGTGGTTTGGCAAACCACTCTCTGAAACACCTTCCCTTTCTTGAAATGCCACTCCAGTGAGGTTTATGACTTTCTGAAATTCCTCCTCCCTTCTTAAAGCAGCTTACCTAGGCCACCTGTGCTACTTGCCTGCCTGCTTGCCTGCTGTTCTATCATCACACTGGAGTTGTCAGGGCTACTTACTGGCAGACATGCAAACAACAGCATGATGACAACCTTACAATTTTATTATATAGTAATATGCATGAAGTGGGTTATTTAAAGCTTATGCCATAATACATAAATCTTTCCCAAGTCTAGTGTTTTTGTTGTTTTTTGCTGCAATATTCTAACATGGCTACCCCTCTGAAATATAAAGGGAGAGGGATATAGCAGTGATCTTTGGTCACTATATCTGCAGTCAAGAAGGCATTTTCTCATTGTAGCTAGTGACATAGGGTGGAGCAAGGAAGTATTATTCCCTTGACTGTGTGATTTGACACTTTCCTCGAGTCTTCTAGATTGATTTATTAGGCATTGATGCAAACCTTAATGATTTCAGTAAATGGGAGATTTTGCATTGATTCTATTCCGATGCAGACTGCAGTGAAGATGCACTGAATCTTGCAAACTTTTTTCAGCTATAAAGCACTTTGTCCTCTCTCTTTGCCTGAAAGCAGGTTTGGTGAAATTCTGGCCTTTCAGATGTTGCTGGACTAAAACTTCCATCACCTTGACCTTGTCAATACACTACTGTCTGGGACTGATGGGAATTAAGAGTCTGAAAAAATCTGGAAGGCTATAGGCTCCCCTATCCCTTCTTTACTGCATATTTGTCTGGATATTGGCACGAAACAGCTACAAAAATATCTGCATATAAAAACAGGCTGATATATGTACAATCCTGACAGAGGAGGGAACTGGAAAGGGTGGACTTCAGGTTCCTGAAGCCTTTGAATTCTAAATTTTAACAATGAACTCATTTCATACAGGCTTCAATATAACAATCAAGTCTGTCTCTTCTGAAGGTAGAACTGATTAGCAGACTGTACCCTAATCCAAAGTGTTTTTATTATTTTCTTCCCCATGTACATTTTGCTTTTTTAAAAAGAAACAGTTTTTATGATGGCTTTGTACTTTTATTTTATTTTTTTTACAGTCCGCTGCTGTCCTCCCTCCATCATACAAGTAGCAGGCATAATCAATGGTTTTAAATACAGGTGGAACAATTAGACAGAAACGACAATTGTATCCTCTATGTACAATGGTCTATTTAAACATCCTTTGTTCATCTAATGATCACTATTCAGTATGGGACAAAAGATAGCAAGTGCACATCCCCCCCCCCAACTTCCAACTGTATCCCACACTTTCTCTTTTATACCACCAGCTTGAATGAAAAATTAACCGCAGCAAAAAGCAGAGGACAGATGGACTATCCAGGGCTGAAGAGGTGCTGGTGGAATGGTTAGCATGACAAGAAGCAACAAGCCCCAATTATGGATGAACAAACAGTCAAGTAGAGATAGATTATTCAAAGCATACCTTGCTTTGGCATTCTTCTCTCTCTGTCTCTCTCTCTCTCTCCCTCCTCTCCCCTCCCTCCCTCCCCTCCCCTCCCATCCCTCACACCTTGCATGAGGAATGGAATGCAAATTTATGCACCTCTGAATTTTATGGTACAGGTTTGGGCCCTCAAATGTGCACAGTCAGTGGCTGAGGAAGGGGGTGGGGCTGGCGGTTTCCCCCAGGTGCCATCTCTAAGGCGGGTGAAAAGACATAGCTGTCAACTTACAGATTTGAAAATAAGGGACTAGCAGCCTCGAAAATAAGGGATCAGCAGCCAAAATAAGGGATTTCCCGGGCACAGGTACGTTCAACTTCTGAGCCCCTCGGAGGCAAAGGCAGAAAGCCCAGCCAGCAGCCAAATGAAGCCTCATCAATAAGGGACAGTAGCGGGACATGGCGCTGGGATAAGGGACTGTCCCGCCAAAAATGACTGGCAGAATCCGAGACCAGGGAGAAGAGTCGGTGGAAGAAGATTGGAGGAAATTTAAAATTTATTTACAGAAACATTGTAAAATTTCTGAATGTTGATGACATTGAAATGAATTGAAGGGGTTCTAGCAACAAGGTAAAATGTAAGATTGGATTGATAATACATAAACTAATAGGATATGAATTTGCTGAACCAATTCTTAAAAGGGATACAAAAAAGGGAGGCGTGAGGAAGTCAGGAAAATAAGTTAACTAAAGATGAGAAATCAAAAAAGAGGGATTTTTGTTCTTTTTTATGTGCTTTTTTCTTTTTTCTTTTTATGTTTAATGTTTGTATTTTTGTATTTTGTAACTTTGTATTTTTGTGCTTTTATGTTCATATACTTTTCTTGTGTTTTTTCTTTTTTTTTGTTTGCTGGCTTGGAATTTCTTTTACTTTTAAAACCTAATAAAATATTACTATAAAAATAATAATAATAAATAATAATAAAAAAGGGACTGTCCCCCCAAATAAGGGACACTTGACAGCTATGGTGACAACAAGACACCCCATGGGGGGCTCGCTCCGCTGCAGCCACATGTGCCACCCATATGGTGCTTGAACGGCTCCGTCGGCAAACTGCCCCATGGTGCATCTGCGCCGCCGCCACATTCTGCGCATGTACTGTATGTAGCGCCTCCGTGCATGCGCTGTACGTATGGTGCGTGCACACGAGCCTCCAGGCCCCACCCCTGACACCCCACACCAGGGGGCGGTTAGGCTTCCTTCGCACCTGCGCAGAGTACATAGGACTGTACGCAAGGACTTGCGCTGGCAAGAGAGTTCTAAGGTGGCACAACAGAAGAATCCATCACCACATACGTTCTTGCATAAACTCATTGTGCACCAGATCGTGCAATCCAATGTGCAAGAAAGCTACCAGCAACCGGCTTATGCATTCTCTTGTGCAACAACGTTGTGAAAAACATTTTGCTAGTGGAACAATGGTAATGCCCCACACTTTCTAAGCATGGGTCTGCTTTTTCCTGGTCTGTGCCTGAGCATTTTATTTATTTATTTTGCCCCACTACTTTACTCAGGAAAACCCACTCTTCATCATTAAACTGGAACAAATGGCAAATTGAGTTTCTCCCGGAATCGTTTTCAGTGGTAAAGGGCAGCTTTCTTTGAGGGGAAAGAGCTAGGGCATAACACCCCCACCCCCCCAAAAAACCCTCAGATAACACAGAACTTTAAAGTGTGGACCTGTGCTTAGAAACAAAACACAAAATGAGGTCTGGATGAGCCCTGAGTACTACATTAGATACAACCCATATTTTATGTCAAAAAACAAAACAAAAACCACCCGCATACAAAAATGCAATTCCCTGAGTAGTTTAACATTCCATTTCTCTTCCCAGAGAACTCTGAATTGTTGCTCTTGGGGGTGGGGGGTGGGATATGGGTCTTGTAACAACTCTCCACACCCTTAACAAGCTACTGCTTCCAGAATTCTTTGGGGGGAGTCATGACTGTTTAAAGTGGTATGATACCGCTTTAAATCTATGGTATGGATGTGATAGAGAGTTTAAGTGTTTCAGGGGAGAGACATACTTTAGGGCGGTGGCAAGGGTGGTGGTGGAGTGGAACCAAGAAATTCAAATTTTCCCATCCCTATAGCAAGGAGGGGGCAGAGTGAGGCTTAGTAAAGCTTCCACTACTACTAGAAAGTTCTAAATATGTCCCATTTTAAAGAACTAACAGAGTGCCTCTGAGCACAGCCCAAGCACATCTGTTTCCAGCATCAGTACTGGAACTGACCTCCTGGTCCCTCACCCAAAAGTCTTCAACTGCTTAGCTTTCCTCATTCCTGTGGCAAAATTCATACCCTCCAACATTTCTCCAATGAAAATAGGGACATCCCATTCCATAATGATAATTTTGCTATTTATACCTGACATGGTTGTCCCAGCCACTCTGGGAAGCTTTCAACATAAGAAAAACAGTAAACATTAAAAAAAGCAATTTCCCTATACAGGATTGCCTTCCGACTGGTCAGGGGTCAGATAACTCCATACCCTCCACCAATTCTCCAATGAAAATAGGGATACCTACCCTAAGGAAAAGTGGGGCACTGTGGGATCAAATCAGAAACCAGAATGACTTCTTTAAATCAGGGACGTCCCTGGAAAATAGGGACACTTGGAGGGTCTGCTAATTTAGGTGGGGGAAAGTCATTATTGCTAACCAACAGAGAGTCAGAAACCTTTGCTGGATCTACTGCAAATTACCCATATCTGCCAGTAGATTCCCACCTTCTATCTGCCAATTCCTGCTGTACATAATTCTGTTAACCCTGCCACCCCAAGTGATGCTTATGTTCAGTGAACACATTTGGAGGTACCTCAGCATACATAATCTCAGTGCTGCTTCTTACTGGCCAAAGGCTCACTTCTAAATTCTCCGAGGAGCGTGCGCACGCACACACACATACACACACACACACGTACACCATCAACTTGTCAGATGCAGTGTTGCCATTTTCTAATTTAAGAAATGTCATATTGAGGTGATCTTGATGCTGTGTTTCCAGGAATGAACGAAGTAGGAATTAATCTCTGGTTGCCTTCAAATGCAACAACTGCAGTCCAGGGTGTTTGTGTGTTTGTGTGTGTGTGTGTGTGTGTGTGTCCCCTCCACTCTACCCCCAGTCCAATTGCTGAATACAATTTGAGGCTCAAAAGAGGTTGTTTCTGACTGATGCTGTGAATGAACCAATATCCATTGAAGCCCAAGAAGCAACTGAAGGCATACAAACTGCACTTGAGAACTTTATTAATGTAAAGAGTGAAATGACAAGACAAGAAGGAGGATGAAAACAGAAATCATTTTAATTCAAACTTAAGTGGCTTTTAATGAAAGGGCTAGTGCTGTGCTGTTCTTTATTGCAATTATGTGTAAGTTTTTAATAGCTTTATATATAAATACAAAAAGCTATTAAAAAACCTACCCATAATTGCAATAAAGAACAGCACAGCAGTAGCCCTTTCATTTTAAGTTTTAAGTCTATTCATTTTTGTTTTCTAATGATTGTTCCCCTCCCTTTATCTCTTTAGCTCTTCCTATTTTATCTGTAAGCTACCTTGAGTTCCTGTCAGGGAAAATGGGGGAGAATAAATAAATATGACATCATCATCATCATCATGAGTCTAAGGAGTGGTCATGATTGTGAAACAATCCCCCCCCAATGTTATTACTGTGGTGTCGTATACCTGGTCCTGAGCTCACTTTTGTCAAAGGTGAAGGATGCTATCCCTCAGCTCTTACCTGGCTGAGAAAGCAAGCCCCCAGGTTCATAACAGTTCCTGGGGGAAACTCTGCCCTGTCACTCTGAGGCAGGGGTGGGGGCACCTCAGGCCCAAGGACAAAATGCAACCCTTTATTCTTTTTCTGGACTCTGGGACTTTTCTCAGTCCATCCGCTCTCTTCTCAGTCCATCCACCCTCTTCTCAGGCCACTACCCCCTCTTTCCTCAGGCCACCCCATTCACTGGCTCTTTGTATGTGTTTGCCTGGATGGAAAGTATCCTTGAATTATGATTATTACTCTTGCTTGGCTGCATACAGGATAGGGAGGAATGTGTGAGCATGTGTGCAGAATCACAGAATCACAAAATTGTAGAGTTGGGAGCGACCCTGAGGGCCATTTTGTCCAACTTCCTCCAATGCAGGAATCTCAACTAAAGCATCAATGACAGGTGGCCATCCAACTTTGGCAGAAGCTAATGTCTTGTACAAATGTAACATTTGCATTAATTTATCCACCCACTTTTACATCTGGCCCCACTCACCACTAGTATGAGTTATCTAAAAGAGAGTGTAGTCCTTGAGCTGAGAAAATTGGCCCACTCTTACTCTACAGCAGTGCTTCCTAGACTTGGGTCTCCAGCTGTTTTTGGACTACAGTGCCCATCATCTCTGACCACTGGTCCAGCTAGCTAGGGATGATGGGAATTATAGTCCAAAAACAGCTGGAGACCCAAGTTTGGGAAGCACTTCCCTACAGCAACAGTCTCACACTGAGGGGAGAGCGTAGGGTGGCCAGGTGTCCTACTTTATAGAAGACAAATCTCCACTTGAAGAACTGTCTGGGCCAGGTCCAGGTGAAAGATAAAGAATGCTAAGAAGAGAGAGCAGCAGGGGCCCATAAGCACCTGGACAGCACACTGAGCTGTCACACTGGTCACTAGGTCACCATCTTTCCTACTATGGTGAGACACCTTGTGCTTGCATTTAAAGTTATTTAACTTTCCACATGTTGGCAGAATCCCACCACTCCAAGTGGCTAGCTTGCATTGAGAGCAAAATTGTATTTTAGCGTTTTGTTGGAAGCCGCCCTGAGTGACTGGGGAAACCCAGCCAGATGGGTGGGGTATAAATAATAAATTATTATTATTATAAATTATTATAAAACCTGTGGCCTATCACTCAAGTTGTTGCTTATGCTCCCACAATTGGAAGCATTCCAGACAATCAAGTGCAGAATCCTAGAGACTGGATTCCAAACCCTTTGCAGGGCAGCCAATAAAACCTGTTCCCTATTGGGGTTGGGAATTCCACCCTCGTGTGGCCAGGACACTCCCTATTTACACCAGCTTTACAATCCCCACCTATGCAGTACATGATTTAACGTCTTGCCATCTGCAGTTTTGCAAGGTAGATTCTTCAAAATCCCCTACTCTGAAAGATACTGCCCTTGTGACACAATACAGGTCGAATCCATCACACACATTTTATTTTATTGCCCCTTTTATGCAAAAATATATGGTAAGTATTTGGACTCCTTTTTGAAGGAGGGGATTTATCACACCGACTCTTCCATGGTGTCTTATCTGCTCAACAATTGTAGTAATGATGTTGTGGCAACATTTTTGAGTGACGCTATCAAAGTACATCACCATAGGTCCTAAGAGCCATTTTCATACCTCAAGATGTCTCGACAGTTTCATCCTAAAGTATCTCCTACTCTGTTTTGTTAACTGCCTTGTGTACTGATCCATGTATGCAATCTACTTTTTCTATGCCAATAAAGGAGATTGATTGATTGAAGTTGGAGGCTGAAAATTCATCTTGGTACATTTCCATGGCCCACCTTAGTGTAAGAACAAAACATAAGAAAATGTAGGAGTCGTGCTGGATCAGGCCCATTTTGTATACCATCAGGTTATCACAGTGACCAACCAGATGCCCATGGGACCTGCAGACAGAGCATGAATGCAACTGTTCCCTCCGCACATGTGAGTCCCAACAACTGGTATTCAGAACAATGCTGCCTCCAACAGTGGAGACAGAACATAGTCATTATTGCTAGTAGCCATGGATACCTTATCCAGTATGAAATAGTTTTTATCCTCCTTGAATGATAACACTCAGGTCACTCAAATTTCAATTAGTAATTTATGGGGGGGGGGCTTTATTTATTTATCTTTTTGGTTGTCCTGACATGTAACAGACACAAATAATGTTCAAAGCTGCTGGTAGTTGACAGCAAACACAGTAACTCTCAGTGTGGGGCATCATTGCAGAAGGCTAATTATTACAAAAGGCTTTAGAGCCTGAGGTAGAAAAGGCCTGCTTTCCGATGTGAGGCCTTTTGTCAACAGCCTGCAGCTTCAAACCTACTTGGTGCTGAGGCACAAACATTGTTTCAACAGGTTGCTAAAAGATTCACAGCTGCAGGTTGAAAGGGAGCCAAGAGAAGCTTGCCACTGCAAAATCTTGCATTTGGAACTCTTCCTGTTTGAACGCAGCAAACTTTACCAATGCAAGGTGTGCTGGTTGCTACACACTCTGACACACCCCTCTCGAACAAAGAACATCATCAGAGTTCAAAGACACATTCCAGCCATGCAAAAATCTCTTAAGGTGGGTGCTTGGAAAGAAGGGCTGTGGCATTAGTCACAGGGGCTAGGCTGAGAGGCCTGGAGGGTCACATTTGGCAACCAAAGATGGAGGGCAACCAAGATGATCAAGGGTCTGGAAACCAAGCCTTATGAGGAACAGTTGAAGGAGCTAGGTATGTTTAGTCTGGGAAACAGGGGTCTGAGAGGATATATGATAGCCTTTTTCAAATATCTCAAGGGCTGTCCCATGGTAGATGGAACATCCTTGTTTTCTCCTGTTCTGGTGTGTAGGACTCAAACCAATGGATTCAAGTTACAAGAAAGGAGATTCCAACTAAACATATGGAAAAACCTTCTGACAGTAAGAGCTGTTTGACAGTGGAACAGTCTTCCTCTGGAGGTTGTGGGCTCTCCTTCCTTGGAGGTCTTTAAGCAGAGGTTGGATGGTCATCTGTCATGGATGCTTTAGTTGAGATTCCTACATTGCAGGGGGTTGGACTACTAGATGATGCTTGTGGTCCCTTTCAACTCTACAATTCTATG
This sequence comes from Podarcis gaigeae, assembly GCF_964106915.1. NCBI lineage: Eukaryota > Metazoa > Chordata > Lepidosauria > Squamata > Lacertidae > Podarcis > Podarcis gaigeae. Next base: position 15,639,517 of record NC_139692.1, on the reverse strand, counting down.
ATTCTAAGGAGAATGGAGAAACTGCTGCATCCATTCATGTCCTGCTTGTGAGCACAATTGGGCACTATGAAAATGGAATGCTGGACTAGATGGGTCTTTGGTTTGATCCAGCAGACCAAACAATGTTTTTGTTTTTAATGCAGGATAATAGAGGTCTTGTGAAAAGGACATCTTTAAAGCTTTTCCTTTTCCAGTGTTGGAATACAAGGCACTTACATTCACATTGTATACTAAGTGAAATCCTGCTTGTCTTGACTGCAATATTAAAGTGCTTATTTCTCTATACATATGCCCATGCACCCTGAACAGGCCCATATGCTTCTACCTAATAGCAACCTATGTAACTAGGTGCAGCTGTACATATTATTCCAGCTTTCTTACACACAAACACACAGAAGCTTAATAATAGCAATAAGATGCTGCAGGCAACTTATCTCTGTGGATTTTTCTTTCCCACTCAGTTGGTAGAAGTCACTCAGCTGTCACAATAATTCACTTAATATTGTCAGATATGTGTTTAAGAAACCCTCCCGGTGAGCTTGAGCCCGAACATGGAAAAGGGCTAATGCAAATTGGATGCCAGCAGAATCAAGATTTCTGGGCAGAAGGCTTGGTGTTTGTGTGGGACATCCCCAAGGGCTTGTTAGCGGGGGCGAAATGACATGATCAGAGTGATGCTGGTGTAGACTTTCGCCTGACTAATTGGGATGGGGGCCACGTTACCAGGCTGGGTGTGGAGCTGGAACATTGGTATGTAGCAGACATGCTACAGTTTTGTGTAGGCTATGTTATGCTTATCGCTGCCAGTCCTCTGGAGATGCGGCACTGTTTGCTGTTTCTGGTTACTAAACGTGGTCAAACTGTTTATTTGTTAACAATAATTGTGGTGACTTTTGTCCCTCCTTTGCTTTGCAGATTATTTACAGATCTACTGATGTTCCTTCGTTTACTAACCAGTTTGGGCATATAATTAGCAGCTCTTTGGGTGGCCCAGGAAAAGTTTCTCTAGACCACAGGGTGACAAGGTCCCTGCACATATGCCTTGAATTAACAACTTCTCACTCATTTCAACATGCTGAATGGTTGACACAAGCTCATTAGCAGGGTTACAGACTGATTTATTGCTATTTTTTTTAAAGATTCTGCAAGCTAGAGAGAGCCAATTTCTGAAAAGATTCTGCAAATGGAATAGCTATGGAGAACTGGAGAAGACTGGATGTCAGAAGCATTGTGGAAACATGGTAGCTCAGCTGGAGGGTGGAGTGGTGCAATAGCATGTACCCATTTTGCTTCAGGTGCTGAAACGGAACACCCTGCTCCTGTATATACTATTACACTTTACACACAAGTAATGCATACATTAAGGCATTATGGGAAGTGTGCGTCTGTGAGGAGTAGCGCAAGGCATTTCTCCACAGCTCTTGGCAGGCTGCACTTCCTGATGATAAATAAAGTAATAGGGTAAGTGGAAACCCCTTCCAAAATTTCAAAGGAATTTCTCTCCCACTGCTGCCAAAGAAAGTATCAGAAAACACAGCCACTGTTTTTGTGAAAAAATAATATTTGGGGGATATGCGGTGGGATGAATATATCCAAACCTTCCCCCCCTTTAAATACTTGTAAATAAAGTAAAATCTAAAAGTGCCCCTAAATGTTTTGGGTCTTTCATTGTTGGGAAGCTGTCTCAACTCCTTCATCATTGCAAATTCCTGTCCTGCGATCTTTGAGCTATTGTTAGCCCCACCTCCTAGCCCCACACTAGTATCCCCACCCCTGGCACCACAGATTTCACAGCTCTGCAATATGCTGAAACCCCAAATTGTTGCTTGCACAGTTTGATTACAACACTCTGCTGGATGGATCCTTCACTTCATTTGTTTTGAAGCAATTCATATCACATATCCCTATAAAACATCCATAATTCATTAATTTGAAGTATATGCTCACAGTCCTCAATCTATCTGCAGTACCTTCAGTGAAAAGATCTATAATGAAACATCTGGGAACAACCTCTGCCAAAGACCCCGGAGAACCACTGCCTGCCAGAGCAGGCTGTACTGGACTCAATGAACACAGCATAATACACCTTCTAATGCCTTCCCGTCTCTCCTTTCGCTGAGAGGAAAGTGCCCAGTCCCCGTCCCCCCCGCATTCAATCAGTCCAATTGTGTGCTCCGGGGCTCAGGAAACACAAATCACTGTGACCAAAATAGCCCATCAGTGCATCATCTCTTTGCTTGCTTCTGACATCCCTGCTCCTGTCACTCTGCCGTGACAGAGTGATGGGATGAGACACATTTGCTTATTCATTTCCTCTGCCAGCAGCCTAAAGGAACGATCTTAGGTGCTCCTCTTTGCACTTAATCAGAGAAAAGGAGCTTGCATGCAGCATCATTAAGGAGTCTTCAGGTGAGAAGCATCCCCCAGAGGAAGATGCTCCAAAGAGGGTGACTGATGAACAGGTGGATGGGAAAGACTCCTCTTTTGGGTAAAGGAGCATTTTCTCAAGTACTCAAGGATTCAACTTCATGTTAGCTTTTTCCTTCGCTTTCATCCTTTTTCATACCGTCAGCAAAGCCAGAGACAGTAATTAAGAACAGCATTGTCTTCTGTGTAGTTTCAAAACAGACAGTCATAAGAACTTAAGAAGAGCCTGTTGGATCAGCCAGTGGCCCATCTAGTCCAGCATCCTGTTCTCACAGTGGTTGACCAGATGTCTGTGGGACAAGAAGGATTCAAGGTCAAGACCACTCTCCCTTCCTGTGGTTTCCAGCAATTGGCATTCAGAAGAATTACTGCTTCCAACTGTGGTGGCAGAGCATAACCATCATAGCTAGTAGCCTTCAATAGCCCTCTCTTCCAGGAATTTGGCTAATGCTCTTTTAGAGCCATCTAGGTTGGTGGACGGTGGCGCTGTGGGTTAAACCACAGAGCCTAGGACTTGCCGATCAGAAGGTCGGTGGTTCGAATCCCCGCGATGGGGTGTGCTCCCGTTGCTTGGTTTCTGCTCCTGCCAACCTAGCAGTTCAAAAGCACATCAAAGTGCAAGTAGATAAATAGGTACCACTGTGGTGGGGAGGTAAATGGTGTTTCCGTGCGCTGCTCTGGTTCGCCAGAAGCAGCTTAGTCATGCTGGCCACATGACCCGGAAGCTGTACGCTGGCTCCCTTGGCCAATAAAGCGAGATGAGCGCCGCAACCCCAGAGTCGGCCACAACTGGGCCTAATGGTCAGGGGTCCCTTTACCTTTACCTAGGTTGGTGGACATCATTGCTTAACTATGTGCTGCTTGAAGAAGTACTTTCTTTTATCTGTCCTGAATCTTCCAACATAAAGTTCATTTGGATGTCCATGAGCTCTAGTGTTATGGGAGTGGGACAGTGAAAACTTTTCTCTATCCACTTTCTCCATGCCATGCATCATTTTATAAAATTTTGGTCCCTGGAGTCTTCTGTGCCTGTTGCTATGGTCAGATTCTATGGTTTACCCTGCCAGCCACCTGCAGAAAGGGCCAGTGCAAGACATTCTGTTTCTTGAGTCAAATGGACCTACAGCAGTTGGCGCTGTGTCTTCCTCCCCTGAGTTTTCATTCTGGTAATTGCTGCTGCTACATTCGTGACAGCATAACAGACATTCCTACACTTCCCAGGGCCGTCTTGCCCCAGAATACGGCTGTGAGTCAATCCTCTGCTTTGCATGCAGAAGGTCCAAGGTCAAGTTCCTGGAATCTCTAGAAAATGCTGGGGGAGACCCCTTTGTGAAACCCTGATTGCTGCCAGTCAGTGTAAGCAATGCTGAATCAGATGGGTCAATGGTCTGACTCAGTATAAGGCAGCTTCCTATGTTCTTAATTCTCTGAGGAAGAATCAGAGTGAGGCATTGTGAATGAGGTAGCCCCGAAGAATGCCTGTGGCACTAGGAAGATTAAAATATTTACCTCATTCTAAGGGCGCTTTAGAATTTCAGTGGGTGTGTTGTTTTGAGCTTACCTTATTGCCATGTAGTTGTCAAGGGTGGTGCATATATTTTCCTTCCCAGTAAACATTTCTCCAGCGCTCTGCAGCCTCCCTATCTGCCTGCACTTCCTGATCACAAAAAGCCACATGGAAAGAGTTATCTCATGCTTTCCTTCCCTGGGTGTTCACTGAAATATGGGCACCCAGGAAGGCTGCAGAGTTAAGACCACTTGTGCAATGGTCTATAGAATGAAAGAACATTCATGAACACCCCACATGACCTAAAAAGTAAGATAAACATGTAAAAAAAATCCTGACACCCTCCCAATGAGAGTTTTGCCAAAATCTCCTCCCCGCTTGATAATTTTCAAATGCCATTTATTTTCTCATTAACTGCTGAATAATAATTTTCAAAGGCAATTATTTTTCTAATTAATTGATGTAGAATGGTTAAAAATATGTTTTTGGCACATGTCTAATAGTTGTACAGTGGTACCTTGGGTTAAGAACTTAATTTGTTCTGGAGGTCTGTTCTTAACCTGAAACTGTTCTTAACCTGAGGTACCACTTTAGCTAATGGGGCCTCCTGCTGCTGCCACGCCACGATTTCTGTTCTCATCCTGAAGCAAAGTTCTTAATCCGAGGTACTATTTCTGGGTTAGCGGAGTCTGTAACCTGAAGCGTATGTAACCTGAAGCATCTGTAACCTGAGGTACCACTGTACATCCTTCTGCTTATTTGTACAAAGTTTCCCCGTTTAATTTTTTATTTCATTTCAGGGCATGTAGCACAAGCTCTTACAGCTAATTCCTGGATCAGGATCTTTGCCTATTTATTTATGTACTTGTATATGTTGCTGCTGCAGGTTTAGATGGCTGTTCCGTAGGACACCAGGAGCAGGAAATGTAAGTTGGACTCCTGAGATTTAAAAATGTGTGAATGAGAGAAACTGTGTGAATATTTTTCATACATAGCTAACAAGTTCCATTTGTTTCTCTGGTAGGTTCAAAACCTGATTCTTTATGTGCCTGAACTGTGAAACCACAGTGTGTGGGGAGGGGAGAGAGGACACAAAAGTCTCTCAACCACAACGGGGAAAATGAGGTCACAGAAAGGTGACACAGAGAGATCAAGTAGCCACTTCCTTTCCTTTGGAGTATCAGTTGAGCTAGCAGTTGATTTTCGTCTCAGTTATGGATGGGAGATTTCTATCTTCAGGACTCTTCTGCCTTAAAGGCTTTCTTTCAGACACTTCCCTTTCTCCAGGCTCAGGCACTTCCTGGAGGATTGTGTTTAGAATATAGGATTTATTTCTGCAAAGAGCCTCTTGAACCTTCCTCTGCCTTATTGCCGACCAGAAATTCTTCCTTACTTTTCCAGTCCCTCCTCCACTTGATCATCTAAGCCAGGCTTCTTCAAGCTGGCACCCGCCAGATGTTGTGGAATACAACTCATATCAGCCCCCAGTTAGCACATAAAATTTTGACAAGGGCTGGGGAGCCAGAGCTGGGAGAGAGCCTTTGAAGAACAACCAGATAAGGAAAGGAAAGGAGAAAGAGAGGTAGGTGGGAGGGAAAGAAAGAAAACGATTCTCTGTAAATCTTTTATGTTGAAAAGGAACTGGATCAGGAAGATGTGCTCTTTCACCTGTTACATCAACTTAATTACTTAAACCTGTGTAAGGTGTCAACCTGGGTGAGGAACCTTTCTGAACCTGAGGGCCATATTCCCTTGTGGATGGCCTTCCAGGGGCCACATATAGGTAGTGGGTGGGGACAGAAAAGAGGGTGACTCTAGCCTTTGTACAGTACATTCAGGCTTTGTACATTCAGGCCATGCAAAAGGCAGAGCTTTCTACAAACCCCTCCCAGACCCTCCAAGTGTCCCTGTTTTCCAGGGACAGTCTCAGATTTACAAAAGCCATCCCAGTTTCTGATGTGATCATGGAATGCCCTGATTTTCCTTAGGATGTCCCTTTTTTCATTGGGAAAATGTTGGAGGGTATGGAGTTTAATGTTTTATTATGTTTTATGTGCTGGAAGCAACCCAGAGTAGCTGGGGCAACCCAGTCAGATGGTTGGGGTATAAATATCATCATCATCATCATGGAATAGGACATCTCTATTTCCATCGCAGAAATGTTGGAGGGTATGCCCTCCCCATCTTCCACCCAGGTAAGCAAAAGGTTATACTGTGGTTCAAGAACACAGCCCAACCAGGTAATAGTACATGGAGCAGGACTGGTGAGGAGTGTGGCCTGAAGAGAATTCTTCTCCAGACTTTGAGTTACACTGATAAGCATTATTCATGCAGTTCCATGTAGCAAATGGCACAGCTAAGAACCATTTTCCCACATGATGGGACTGCTTGTGTGGAGACTAGGCCTTCCCCTCAACCTCTTTGAATGTCATTTCCCTCAAATTCCTTGCACTTCACACACTCTCTCCATTCGAAACACAATGCATTTGGTTGGGTCTGTCTCAAAAGTCCACGTCTCCCAAGCTAATGAACATTTTGAGCAACCTGCCAGTCACCCCCTTCAAATGAAGAGGGATTGACATTAAACAAGTGCAGGACCTGGAGGGAGAGAAAATTGCCTGCCTTGGCATCTGATTACATTAAGAAGTCTGGAGAGTGACAGTCTCCATTTCTTTTAAGGGGAAAACAAAACAAAAGGTTTACACCAAACTAACCCTGAAATCCGCAAATGTTCTTTGTTCCTTTCCTGCGTGGGAGTCACAGCAGGTCCAAGATATTTTGGTGCCTGGAGCAAAAACAATCCAGATACTGTCAACTTCCCACCACCTTCATTGGTATAACTCTAATATCTATCTATTTTAATTATTTATATCCTGCCTTTCAGGAGAAAAATCCTTCCAAGACAGCTCACCCCCAAACGCCCACAGTTAACTATTTTTTAAAGCTACAATAAATGTGGGTTGAATTCAACCAGAGTAGACCCACTGAAATTGACAATCCCAAATTAGCTGTGCCCATTAACATCAATGGGTCTGCTCTGAGTAGGGCCAGCATTGGATTGTAACCCAATATCAACACATGTCATTAAGATGTTTTCTACAGGACAATTTGTGGTAGAATGACCCCATAGGGGAAAGGGAAGGGCAATATGGTACTGCAATAATTAGCCCCACTGAAAAGGCAGGTTGTCTGCCTTATTCTACCTAATGTAGGTGCACCAACATGCTGTGTATGTGTGTGCCTGTGGTTCTCATGTGGCATTAACCAATGAAGCTTTCTCATGGCACAAAGGTAAGTGTAATCAAAATAGCCCAATGAAAACTGAGCATACTCAGTGGGCAAAAATGTTGACTGACTGTTGAGGATGGGGGAGGGAAAACCATGATATGGAATGCAGCATCCTGGAATGGGGCATGGATGGATGCATGGATGGAATCTAGAGCAGCAACACTCCACACCCACATGTTTTGATTTTTTCAGACCCCACTTGTCCTTTAAGTAGTTCTCTCTTACTGGCATGCAACCATCCTGGTCGAGAGTAGGGATGGGAAAATCTCTCAATTTTGGTTTCTTTCTTTTTCTCATTTATGTAATCTTAAATTTAGTTCTCTAGATTTCTGTAGCGTTTTCTCTCTCCCCACCCTCTCTCTTCCTCATCAGCATTTTTAGTGCAACTTTCTTGTAATAACCGCTTTTTACCAAGCCATTTCCCCATATGTGATGCATTTCCGTATGTTATTTTTACTAATACATGCATTTTTTGCTGTTGTGTCACACCGCACTCATTGGTGTGAGCGAATATTTAGCACAACAAGCTGGTCCATCCATCAAAAACCCACATTTCCATAACACAACAGGTATTGCAGTGTGAAAGAAATGTTAGAAAACTGGACTGAGGTGCTAGCATCATCATGAAGAAAACTAGCACAATATTCCCTACATCTGAATGCACACTAGGTACTTTCATTAAAATGCAAAAAAAAAATATATCTCCCTTCCATCTATACATGCCCTCCAACTTTGGTCAGCAGAAGCAGTTACCATGGCCACCCAGCCTCAGAAGGCCATCTCTAGAGGCTCCGAGATTCTCTTTGCTGCACTAGGTTAGAAGAAATGTTGGCTTAAGGCAAGGAGACATTCTAAGAGCATATGATCAGGCACCATAAAAGAAAAAGCTCATCAGAGTTTGTCTCATGGTGACATTTATTTCTCATTAAATAGGAGATTATTTTCAAACAGTATGATAAAACCCATAAAACTAAAAGCTCCCTATTGCCTCGTGGAATAAATTCCTCATCTGTTAAAGGTGTTACAGCCCAAGTAGGCAAGGTGGAAATCAGTGGAGAGCACAAGGAAAAGAAGCAGTGACAGGATAAAGAAATTAAATGGAGCTCTTTGAGAAGGTTGTGGCTGATGTTGAACTTAAGGGAAAGGAAAGATGCAATTAAATAGCACTATCGTAATTGCATTACCATCGTTGCCATCAAAACGATGGGTAGAGTGGGCATGAAAGAAAAGCCTGCAAATCGCAAGAATATAGAGTGCAGTTTTATACCAGTTCAGAGTATTTGCCCATCCGCCCCATTATTCTAGGGGTGGAGAATAATTGACCCTCCAGCCTATAACTCCCATCATCCCTAACCATTGGCTGGGCTGGCTGGGTCAGGTACGGACTGGAGTCTAACAACATCTGGAGGATGACAAGCTCTCCATCCCTGGCCTCTTCTGTCTGGCAGTGGCTGGCCAAGGTCTCAAGCAAAAGTCTTTCAAATCACCTTCTGCCTGACTCTCTAAGCAGGAGATGCTGGCCATGGAGCCTGCAATGAGTTATAGTTCTTCATTGTGAGAGCAGAGACAGGACCCAGCTACTTGGCATCACTGGTGGACACCAAAGTGTGTCCCCAAGCACCTGTCACAGAAACTATAGAAATAATAACATTAAAAGCTGACATGCCTGTGAGAAAGGCTGAGCAAGTGAAGTCTGGAATGTGAATATTGTGTTTGCAAGAGAACCATCAGAGAAGAATGGAATCAGGAGTGGCAACATGAATAAAATATTGGGGGAGCACCAGGTAAGCCTCACCCCACATAATGCATCACAAGATGGCACATGTACAGCATTTGAATGGCAACGCCCATCAACTTGGGGGAGGGCGATCCCCTCAAATATTTTATTGGGAGGTCAAAGGGACCTTGGCCCCTAGGAGTTGGCTCCTATAGAATAACATGTTTGCAGGAACTATTGCTATAACTGTTAAGGACAAAGGAAGGAGGGAAAGATGAGAAAGTTGCTATACCTCATGATTCAACTAGTAGAAGCAAGTATTGCCATATTTGTATATAACTGCCCCTTTTCTTGCAAGTGTATAAATGCTTGTGCTTTTTTCATATTTGGTGTGCTACCCCTCAACTACTTGCTGGTGGAGATTGTGTTGCACCAGCCGTGCAATACCTAAAGAAATGTCCTGTTTGACTGGCAGCTGGAGTCTGGATCTTACTGGCTGTCCAGACTGAACCCACAGGGCACTGGTTATTGAACCTCAATATTTCCCCAACACATCAATGAGATGGAACAGATCCATGATGAGATCTGCCAATGCTAACTTTAAATGGAATTGTCATGGAGTTCTTTTTGAATAACATTACATTCCACATGCATCATTTCCCTTATCTAAATAATCTCACAAAGCTGTTCTTTGAGGAAAACTTACAGTGACACATGTATTGTTTTTCCAAGCAGTGCAGATAGCATGGGGGTGGGGTGGGGATTTAGATCAGGTAAATAGCAATGTGGAGATTACATTGCTCTTCCCTCTTTGCCAAAACCTCCATACCATTTGGGGATCTCTTGCTTCTGTTCTAGTTTGACCTCAGACATAGCACTTAGCTTCTCTCCATAGGTACAAACAGCAGACATTTTGTGATATGACAGAGAGTGCATTTGGGGGCATTGTTATGGGAAATTCTGCTGCCTTCCCACACCTGTTGATACCCCAATGCAGTCTTTGAGAATTAACCCTATTCCTTTCCTATGTGCATGGACCCATCCCGGGACAGGATGGTGGAATAATTTGATAGAAAGTTGGAAAATCACCTTTATACACTAGTATTAAAAGTTGTTGAAACATTGTGTGTGTGTGTGTGTGTGTGTGTGTGTGTGTGTATTTGGTGTGTGTGCTCTCTTAAATAAATCCCATCCATCCTGTACACTGTTTATTGGTCATGTGTGATGCTAACATGGGAGATGGACATAGATGCAAAGTTGAGCTCCTGGAGAAAAGACAATAAGCGTGCCAGGAACTAGGAGCCATATTTCTTTCCAGGTGATGGAGCTGAGGGCTTTGAACCAAAAGGGAAAGGGCACACAATCCTAATATGCATGGTTAAGATCCTCCCTTCTTTTCTAAAACAGGTACATCCCTTTTCATTCCATGGCAGTCCAGATCCTAATAAACAGGGAACTGTTTGAGACCTCCAGTTGGTAAAAAATGCAAAACACCCACAATGTAATGCAGAAGTTAAAGAGGAGAAGTAGTGAGAAGCAAGCCAGAAGAGATTCACCTGGCTGACGCCAAACTCCATACAAAACATCCTTCAGAGACAAAGGCATTTGTTACACCCATCGGTGCTGGAGATAGCGCCAAACAAATGAAAGTTATTAAAGGAAAGGGAGATGAATGAAGCCCAAGGCATCCGTTTGTTTTGCCAGCGCCAAATTCGTTTCCAGAAAAAGCCCTTATCAATTTTCAGGGAATGGTTTGCCCTGTCATTGCGGCCCGGGTGTTAATGTTCTTTACGGCTCTGTTAAAGCTGGCGCAGTGACACCAATCTAAATAAGGGAGAAGGGAAGGCTTAATCAGGCTGTCACTGACCAGTTATTAACATTTTTTGAACAAGGGCATTAAAGGAGAAAATCCAGAGATACTTATTTGTACTTAGGAGAGGAGCTAAAAAAAGAGAGGAAAAATTAACAGAAAATGCACAGGATAAATCTTCAGCTATTCACTATCCGTGGCTATTGGGGCAAAGAAGAGAGCTTGTAGGAGACTGAAACATCTCCCATTCTTTGCATTATGCACTGGTTAGTAAGATGGACTTGGCCATGGAAGGATGAAGAACAAATCCCTGAAGTGTCACACTGCTCTAAGGTGGTGTTTGGAAGGTTCTTTCCATGCAAACTCATTTCAAGAGGTCAGGATGGGTATGAAGGTGCTTGGCATTGTGCTTCAAGAGTACCTATCACTTACATGCACAGAGCTTTATTGTGGTCCATAGACTCAAAATACACAGTACAACAATGGTATATATCAACAGTTATTAAGGCATAAGAGCAGCCTTGCTAGCCCACAGAGCCAGTATATACAGATTTCTGATCTTACAGCTTCCGAGAGAATTTCTGCTACAGCCAGTGTAATAGTATTAGTCTTATTCTCAAGTAGAAGCTTAACATAAAAGAAGTAAGCAATTCCAGGTTGTTCTGCTAAAAATTGGTTTGATTAGATGGTGTCTAGCCTGTTTATACAGAGTACAATATAATAAAATATGTTTCATACATTCAACATCCTGGGAGCATGGGCATACCCTATCTTGGTATGCAATGACAGCCAATCTTGCACTTAACCCTTCAGATGGAAAGACTTTAATCTGGCTTTGGAAAACAGATGGCAATAGTTTGGTACAGTCAGATTCTGAAGGTAGGGAGATAACAAAACCCAATACAAAACTGGGCTACAGGTCACATATGAGCGAGATCATAAATCATTGAGGGCAACATCCCATTACCTCTGTTTCACAGTTTTGAGGGCATTATCATACCCCAGGTGGATAAGAAAGAATGGTGAAAGACCTATCAAAGAGGTCTTATGTATCATGGTTTTTGACCAGGAATTGATGTACTCCTCATTTATCAAATGAAGGAGTAGACCATTTCCAATATCACTTACAATTCTAATTCAAGTCGGTGATCCTTGTTCAAATCATTACTACTCTAGACAGACTTCTAGGAATGGGATTGGGAAACATGACTGTCATCATAAACAAAAAAGCACCAGGTGTTATGCCAGGGCTGTGGACATAGGACCCAACTCCTAGGAACTGAGGTCCCTTCACCCCCCCAATAAAATATTTGAGGGGCCAGGGCTCCCCAAAGTTAATGGGCATTGCCATTCAAAAGATGCATGCACATGCCATGTCATATTATGTAGTGCGGGGCTTACCTGTCTCCCCAATATTTTATTCAAGCTGGCACCCCGACTGTGGAACCATTTTTCTCCTGAGCAATGCATTCCTCTCTGGAAAATCTTCCAGGGTCACATGACAGTGGTGGACAGGGCTAGAGGCAAAGGTGGGTGGAGCAAGAAATGCAAACTTTGCCTTTGTACAGTAGGATCATTTCTGTCTATCCTCCTTCCAGGCAAGTACAAAGCATTACTGGAGTACAAGGGCATATTCCAGCAAGGCAAAAATGCTCTGGATGCAAAGCCAAGCCAGAGTGTGCCTTTGTGGTTTGGGGAGACTCCCGAGGTTCAAACAAAGAGGTATGGACCCCTGGGCCTGCAGTTCCCTATCCTGGTGCCATGTCCTCCTAACAGGAAGTACTTCCTAACATACATCCTGTTTGCTTGTGATGCACTCTGGTTGTTGACAGAATCAATATGATCACCATGTTTTTTAATTCACTATAACTGAAGTTGGTAAGCTTTCATGCCAGCAGCCAACAATTCAAAAAGCCAATGGTTCTGAAGTAGGACCATAGTGCCTTAAGTTTGCATTTTTTTTAATTTCAGTATTCCATTGAGCATGTGTGCTCCCAATGTGACAAATTGAAACTTGTTTTGCTGTCCTGGAGACAATGCAGTGCTCAAAAAAACAAGCTGTAAGAGATACCCCCAAGGGTTTAATGAAACATTTTCTTTAGACTCTGGGGAGTCATGCGGTCTCTGTGCTATCCCACCGGGACCAAGCTAAGAGAAACCTCCTGAGGCATGAGAACAAGGGGACAGTCCCTGAGCTAGTTCATAAAGGCCAATTGAAATATTATTTTGCTGGTAAAATACAACAACAGAAAATCGAAAACCAAAATGAAATGCTTAATTTCTGGCTGCTTTCATCTGAGCTACCAAATACTTATTTGCGTCTTCTACACTGACAAGAAGGCATGATCATCAGCAATCAGGACAACTGAACAATTTCCACATAAACCACAAGATCTAAAATAAAAATTCAAGTCAGCTTTTGTACATGGAATGGGTAATGGTGCCATCTTGTGCTTTGCCTCTGGCAGCAAAATGCATGGTTTGTGCCCTGTATATATGCCCTTATTGTGAGAAGTTCTTGTCATAAGAATCATTCCAAAACCAAACCAAAACCCAGAAGAAGGGTTTTTTTCCATGGTGGCCAACAGGCTTCTGAACAACTTTCCTTTAGATATGGGGTGGGGTGGGGGTGGAGGTGCCTGTTTTCCATAAGAACTGCATGACATATTTCTGTAGGCCTTTGGTCAATGTAGAAGATTCAGGGCTGCTTGCTGTTCTGTTGTCTGATTTGATCTTCTTGTTTTGTTTTTTGCATAGTCCACATCACTTCATTCATATATATATATATATATATATATATATATATATATATATATATGCAGAAAGATAACTATATATTTTTAATTAAATATGAAGCAACTGTTTCCTTGGGCATTTGTTATCTTAAGCTTTGGGATGTCTCACTTTCCAGCTCATGAGAGCTAGAAGTGTTAAAAAAACAACAACAGCAACTAGTGCTGTGCCAGAGTTTTCACCTATGTTTTTGTTACCCTTCCCCATCAATTGATGAGGAAAAGAATTGTATTAGATAGATAGATAGATAGATAGATAGATAGATAGATAGATTCTTTATTGTCATTACACAAGTGCAACATTGCACAAGTGCAACGAAATTGGATGCCATCCCTTAAAAACAACAAAAGCAACACAACAACAACAACCAAACAAACCACATTCCAGCCACACCCACACCCACACCCATCAAACTCCCAGGTCACACTATCGAGTTACTGCATTTAAGAAGGCCACAGCTCTTGGATAGAAACTATTTTTCAGTCTATTTGTCCTTGACTTGATGTTTCTGTATCTCCTGCCAGAAGGCAGTAGTACAAACAGACTGTGTCCCGGGTGAGATGCATCCTGCAGGATATTGTTTGCTTTCCTAAGACAACGGGAACCGTACAGTTCTTCCAAAGATGGGAGGGGATGACCAATAATCCTTTGGGCTGTGGTTATGACCTTCTGGAGCACCTTCCTCTTCCTAGCTGTACAGCTGGAGAACCAGGCACAAATACAGTATGTGAGAATGCTCTCTATGGAGCCTCGGTAGAAGGACACCAGCAGTCTCTCACTCAGATTGTTCTTCTTTAAAAGTCTGAGGAAATAAATTCTCTGCTGGGCCTTCTTCACCAGAGCAGTGGTATTTGCGCTCCAAGTCATGCCCTAATCGATAGTCACTCCCAAAAACCTGAATTCCGCCACCCTCTCCACCCGTTCCCCGTTGATATACAAGGGCTGAATGTCCGCCTTTTTTCCCCTGTAATCCACCACCAATTCCTTGGTCTTAGTCGTATTAAGAGCCAGATTGTTCTCTCCACACCAAGCACAAAGCCGCTCCACCTCGTCCCGATAGGCGGACTCATCCCCTCCTGAAATGAGCCCCACCACCGTAGTGTCATCAGCAAACTTGATGATTTTGTTGCTGGAATAAATGGCTGTACAATCATACGTATAGAGAGTATAGAGCAGGGGACTCAACACACAACCCTGTGGTGAGCCGGTGTTAAGGCTAAGGTGTTAATGTATTCCAACATTATCAAAGGGGAGAGAACTTTTTGGATGGGATATAAGGCTTTTGTTGTGTTTATCTTGCTTTCAAGGTGGTCAAGGACTTGGTCATTCATGCTTCAAGTCATCTCTCCAGTGGTCTGCATCCTGCTGGCTTACCAGGTGCCTGAACTTCCTGAAAGCCCCATGGTGTCCTCAGTTGGAGTTCCCTGTAATCACAGGAACAGCGGGGAGCAACGTACCATGTGCCTGATGGTCTGTTTTCTTTCTTTCTCTTTCTTTCTTTCTTTCTTTCTTTCTTTCTTTCTTTCTTTCTTTCTTTCTTTCTTTCTTTCGTTGTCCCTGAGAGGGGGCAATGACAATAAAGATATTAACTTAACTTAACTTAACTTAACTTAACTTAACTTAACTAACTTAACTTAACTTAACAACTAACTTAAAACTTCTTTCTTTCTTTCTTTCTTTCACCTCAGGGTAAAAGTTTTTTGTTTTTCTTTAAAAGGTAAAAGGAAACACTTGCCTTAAAAACAAAACCAGACCATAATCTTTACTCAGAATTTGCCTCTGGCAGGTTTGTTTTTTTAAAAAAATAAGATTTTCAATGTGGGTATCACATCTCCCACACATTGCACTGGCCCTCTTGTCTGGAGTCCAGGGCTACTGAAGAAAGAAACTCACATTGCAGTTGATTAGACTTCTCTGGCTTGAGTCATCACTGAATTTTGCGTCAATCGAGAGTTCAAGGCAAGTCCAAAGATTTCTGTTTGGAGAAATTTTCAGAGGAATATGGATGAAAGCAAAACATGTATTTTCATAAAACTGAATTAGGAGGGACTACAGTGGTACCTCGGGTTACATATGCTTCAGGTTGCATACGCTTCAGGTTACATTCTCCGCTAACCCAGAAATAGTACCTCGGGTTAAGAACTTTGCTTCAGGATGAGAACAGAAATAGTGCTCTGGCACCGCAGTAGCGGTGGGAGGCCCCATTAGCTAAAGTGGTGCTTCAGGTTAAGAACAGTTTCAGGTTAAGAACGGACCTCCAGAACAAATCAAGTACTTAACCCGAGGTACCACTGTATATGTCTCAGGAATATTTTGCTCTAGGCCAAAAGTTTGGGCAACAAAATAGCATATTCTCATATACTAGCATGACATTAATGCCAAAGTAAAAAATGCAGCTTTTAAATAAGGATGCAATTGTTGCAAATTCTGTTATAACCTGACCTGATCCTCATCTCCTGGGCTAATGTGTGGGCCAGGACATAATTATCTACTGGCTTTCATACCTCCTGAATTTGTCAACATGTTTCTTGGCTCAAAATACGCCATACAAAAAATCATTTGAAAAGTGCATGTTTATTTAGAACAGGAAATATATTCAGGCTGAAATCCTAACCCCACTAATTTGGGAGTAAGCCTCATTGAATTAAAGAGGACTTATTTCTGAATAATCACAGTGAAGACTGCAGTGTTAGAAAATGTGCATTTAAATGAAGTAAGTGTGTGTGTGTGTGTGTGTGTGTGTGTGTAAGAAAACTGCAGATGAATGCAGAAGCAGGACAGGACAGATTTATGTTGAACACATACAAAAGAGGCATAGGCTGGAAACAGGCTGATTCACCAATCTTTATTTTTACACCAGATCAGGATACAGTTCTTGGGTTGATAGGTATTCCTCTTTTGTATTTTTCAAATCCATGCTTGCTTTCCCAAACCCTTTTGCTCCAAGGCTTCACACTTCACAACAAATCATTTGTGAATCTCCCAGGTCTGATTGTGTGCAGGGCAATTCCATCTTTTCTTCTTATTCCCCTGGTACGAGAAAGAAAAAGAAGAAGCTAAGAGTCAAGGAACCAAGTTAACGACAGAGCAAGTGCTGTTGGGGTTGCAAAGTCCCTGGCTCATAGTGGAGCTCAATAGAGCGTGCTACTTAAATAGCTGATAACTGCAAGGACAAGTATCTGTTCTCACTTGTATTAAATGTAAGCCTTAAACAATCAATGTTTCTGTGTGGGAGACAACATGATAAATTACGCATCGATCAATATCCTTTAGTGGATATTGGTTTAAAAAAGGTTTATGGGCAAACAAACTCCAACCATTTTCAATATTGCCCCCTTCCCCCCCCCCCCAAATCAATGGTCACTGTAATTGCAAAGGGGAGTGGGGGAAAAAACTGTAAGTAGGGATAAGAGTGTAGATATTTCTAAATGGATGCAGGTATATGAGGAACTAGTTAGCTAGAGCAAATACCTGAAGGTGCTTTCATTTAATAGAATAATAGAATCACACAGTTGGAAAGGACCCTGGGGGTCATCAAGTCCAACTGGCTGCAATGCAGGAATATGCAGCTGTCCCCTACGGGGATTGGACCTGCAGCCTTGGCATTCTCAGCACCACACTCTAACCACCTGAGCGATCTAGCTAATTATTGCTGTACCTAGACTGGGATGATCTAATTTGGCTGGCAGCAGATCCCCATAACCAAAAGCAGGTGGCCTACCTGTGATGCTTTTTCACTGGAGATACCTGGGATTGAACCAGAGATAGCATACATGCAAAGCATATGCTTCAGCCTTCCACAGATTCCCCTGTCCCAAAGTAATGGGAATTCTTCAGCAGTGTGCCTAATGTCCATGTGGAGGCCATCAACGGCCTTCTCCTCCATGACTAGATTTCCTAGTTCTGTGGCAGAGCCTCTACATTCATGTTGTTGCCAAGTCTTATAAAGCCTACAGACCACAACCCCTTCTTTCTGATTCATGTGGGTACAAATGATACTTCCAGACACAGCCTTTGACGTATAGCAAGGGACTATGAGACTCTGGTATGATGTATGTGTGTGTGTGTGTGTGTGTGTGTGTGTGTGTGTGTGTATCTGGTGTGATGTATGGAAGTGAGAGCTGGACCATAAAGAAGGCTGATCACTGAAGAATTGATGCTTTTGAATTATGGTCTGAAGGAGACTCCTCAGAGTCCCATGGACTGCAAGAAGATCAAACCTATCCATTATTAGGAAAATCAGCCCTGAGTGCTCACTGGAAGGACAGATCATGAAGCTGAGGCTCCAATACTTTGGCCACCTCATGAGAAGAGAAGACTCCCTGGAAAAGACCCTAATGTTGGGAAAGATTGAGGGCACAAGGAGAAGGGGACGACAGAGGACGAAATGGTTGGACAGTGTTCTCGAAGCTACGAACATGAGTTTGACTAAACTGAGGGAGGCAGTGGAAGACAGGAGTGCCTGGCGTGCTCTGGTCCATGGGGTCACGAAGAGTCGGACATGACTAAATGACTAAACAACAGCAATGAGACTCTGGACAAGAAGCTGAAGGGCCTTGAGGGCACAGGTGGTTTTTTCCATCACTCCTTCCTGTGGCCCAGGAAGAGAGGAAAATGCTGGAAGTAAACCACCTGTGCAGGTGATGTCGTCAGGAAAGGTTTGGCTTTGTGGATCATGATCTCTGCTTCCCTGAGGAAGGACTTCTGGGAAGAGATGGGTTGCACCTCATAGCAGTTGCCAAGAATGAAGAAAAAGAGAAACCAAAATTGACACTTCCATCCATCTAGCTATTCATCCATCCCTAAGTCCAGGCTAGCAATAATTTCCATTGAAATTGAGATTGCTCTGGGATCTTTCCCAATTCCCACAGACTTGCTCACAGAAGAATGTCCTTGGAAACAGGGAATAGATTTCAGATTTAAATGATTAATCACCCTTGTATAAAGAGGAGATTTATATATTTTGCTAGTAAACAACAGTGTTTGGTTTAGTTAATCACTACGCATACCATTTTTTCTTATAGTACATGCCTCACTGATAAAAAGTCACTGTGTGCCACAGCTTCCATCTGTCACCAACCATTCAATAGCTACGAAAGCCATGACATCTGCTGTATCCCTCCTCCTTGAATCCCAGTGCCCATCCTTCCATCCCATAGCAGGGGCAAGAAGAAACAGAATGGGAGAACCCATGGCTGCATCTGCTTATGACGGTAAAAGGAAGTCAGGATCTCCAGACTGCAATCTGATGACACTCTACTGTAGTGGTTTTCAACCAGTTTACCGTGGCACCCTAGGGTGTCTTGAATGATGGTATCGGGTGCTGCTGGCAACACTAGCCTGTCCCTCTTTCTTTCCTTCCCTCCATCCTCTGATGCCCTCTCGCTTCTCTGTCTCCCAAAGGCTTGCACAGCTGTTTCTGGCAGCAGCCCTGGTTACAAGCTCCGCAGGTGAATGGTGCCTCTGGGGCTGGCCAGGGGGTGCTGGTTGCCAGGAGCTAAGGTGGCCATGGAGTAAGTAAGCAAGCAAGCAAGCAAGTAAGCAAGCAAGCCCAGCCAGCCAGTCTGTCTGCCCTTGCTGTTGGAAATGGACAGATAAATCCCAGGCCCCTGTGGGGCAGTGTGAGGAGGCACCTCTCTTTGGGGCAGGGGTGGGGTGGGGCAGATCAGAGACCAAGAGCAGCAGCAGTGGCTGCCCAGAGGACTCCCAATGAGAGGGGAGAGGAGGAGGCTTGTTGGCTCCATCCTGTGTTCACTATAGATTGGGAGTCAGGTGGGGAAATGACTGCACAAGGAGAAATTGCAAGAGTAGAGCCTTCCTTTCCCCTGCTTTTCCTGCCCTTGCAGTTCAGGGGCAGAGAGAGTCCTGGAGCTACACACACCCCTAAACCCGATTAGATCAAGAAACAGATTGCCTTGGGTAGCTAGCAACCTGATCCTCCGGAGGCTACAGATGATGGACAGCAGCAGCTCATTATATGCACTGAATCCAAACATTGCTTTGAATATTCAAACATTGCTTTGAATATTCATTCAGCTCTAATTTCATTTTGACCAAGAAGGAATCACTTTCTTTCCTCTCCCCCCCCCCTTACCTGACCATTCCGAGCTCCACGTTGCTTAAGGGACTTGGCCACAATGCCCTTGAAAGTTAATGGACAGTTTCTCATTATCTTCCACAGGCTTTGGATCACAGCGAGATGCATGCGTCGCTCCAAGCCATTCTGAGCTGCCTCTGGGGACTTGCAGCCTACACACAGGTGTTTGCATATTTCCCTGCATCCCCAGCTGGCATCTATTATCCTGAGTAGACAGGGTAATTATTACGTGAGGAGAAATAACTGACTCAGCACGGACAGCAAATGAAAGACCCTCATCCTTGCCGCGGTGTTCAAAGGAACAGCATTAATTATGATGGATTTCTTGTGCTGTTCAGGTAGCTGTAAATAGGGAGGTTCCTTGGATGTCCCCGTCCTCACCCTCATCCTTCATAAATTAGCATCCATCATTGTCAGATAGGATACATCCTTGGTTGACTTTACAGGTCTCAAAATTACCAGCTCCTAAAACATGGAGGTGGAGAGAGTATATCTGTTATAGAAACAATTAAATCTTTAGACTTCGGGCATCCAAACATTGCAGACTACAACTCCCATTAGTGCCATCCAGTATAATCAATGGTAAGGGATGATGGGAGCTGTAGCCTACAACAGCTAGAGGGCAAAATGTTGACTGCCTGTGTTTTAGGCTCACTTAGTAGAGGCTAGGGATGGAAAAAAATATTCTGTTTGCATTTTAATGAGTAACTACCTAATTTGCACTTCTTGAAATGGAAACACAGCCATTCTTAGAAATGCACACCTCTTCAGATTCTGCAATGCAGTTTTCCAAATGTATTCAGAAATGCATCCATTAGGGCAAAGTGTGCATATAATGCATTATGTGAGGATGGAATTTCTTGCAAAAATGTGAATATTAGGCAAACCTCCATCCAAAAATGTGTATTTAGTAGAAATTTGCAACAGAATGTTGATAAATGTTCATTATATATACATATACATACGGAATGTTAGCTGATTATTGATAGTTATAAGAATTTTCTATAATGACATCAGATATTGATTTTAGTGTAGTGCCAAAATTTTTTAATCTTAATCTTAAACTTTTCTTATGAATGGCTAATATCCGTCCTTGTGAGTTGTGAACTGTTTTATACTACTTGTGGTTTGTACTAGTCCGCTGTTTTATTTGATTTGTTTTGTTGTGTTGTGTTTCATGATGGGCGTAAAGCCGAATAAACATTTTGTTGTTGTTGTTGTTGTTGTGTTGCTGCAGAAATGTGGAGAGCTGAATTTAAGATGGGAACAAGAAGAAACTGAGAAAAACCTAAATAGTCAGATCTAGTAGTGCAGAGGCATTCCACCATTAATGATTTATTAAATGCTTCCTTGCTATATTTAATATTTTTATTATGCTATAGTAGTACAGGCATCCTCCCCTGGAAAGTCCTTGTGGCTCACAAGGATGTCAGTGAGGGTGGAGGAAGCCCCAAAGAGATGTCAGGCATAATGGAGCTTTGTTTAGGCTGCTCAACCTCCCTGCCTAACAGCTGGTGTGCAGGGTAGCGCAGCTGCCACAGCCACTTTCCTGTGTGCCCTCCAGCCTCCAGCCAGCCTCAGAGTTTCATCCCTAGCTGAAGGAAGAGTTGTGTGGAGAGAGAGTAGGAGAGAGAGTTGGAGAGCAGGGGGAAATAGGCATTTAGAGACGTTGTAGAGGGTGCCCCCCACTTTACGCAATTTCACATATGCACATGTGAGGATGCTTGCACAGATCAGGAGCAGCTAGCCTGCATTGTTGAACCCCAGCTCCCATCATCTCTGACCACTGGCCATGCTGACTGGGGACACTGGGAGCTACAGTGCAGCAACATCTGGAGGGCCACAAATTCATAGTCCCAGGGCAGGGAGTGTCCCAGGGGAAAGAGGATTTTTTTTGGATCCTCAACTCTGAGGATGGAGAGAAAGATTCACTTTGAGAGAGAGAGACCTGACCTTGTGACCAACTGGTGAAAGGCTGCAGAAAGGTTTGCTCCCAGTGTTTCACTGACATTGGAGTTCAAACATCACAGGGGAGGGGAACTGCTGTGTCAGGAGCTGCTGTGGGGTACTGTCAACTTACAGGATGCCAATCCCTCTTATTTTCTGGAGTGCCCTCTTAAAGGGGATAAGCTACATTGATAGTGGTAGGAGGGTTTTTTGTTTTTGTTTTTTTAAAGCAACCTCCCAGCACAGGGGGGAAATGGGGAAACAATCTCTCTCATACACACTTTCTACCTTACCAGCATGAGCCCTTCAGAGCAATGGAAAAATTATTTCTCTTATCTTTGTTTCTTACATCCTACCCCTTTTTAGGTTGCGAAGTAAGTCAGCCCCATAACCAAAGTTATTGTGGCAATGGAACAGTTAAACACAGCTTAAAATCTGCCTGGAAATCAATGCTTCTGATCGAGGACCTTAGAATTATAGAATCAATAAATCTGGACGGTATCTTCAAGGTCAACTGGTCAACCCCCCTGCTCAGGGCTGGATCTTCAGTGCAAGATGTGGGGACATTGGAAGGCTATCTTATGCTGAGTCAGACCATCCGTCTGTCTCGCTCATCTACACTGATTGGCAGAGGCTCTCCTTTGTTTCGACAAGTGTCTCTCTCATCCCACCCCAGATATGCCAGGGATTGAACCTGGGTCCTTCTGCATGCAAGGCAGATACTCTACCACTGACCCATGTTCCTTCCTCACATATGGTTCCACATGGAAGAGGCAACTGGAGCCCTCCTGTCTCTCCAGCCTCTGCATAAATACCTCCAGCAATGACACCTTACTTAGTGAATAGTTGTTTGTCAAGACTGGGAACGAAGAGTTGTAGCCAATGCTAGTCCTACTCAGAGTAGACACATTGAAGTTAAAGGACATGATTAAGTGAGGTTCATTCATTTCAATGGATCTACGCCAAGTAGAATTCAGTTGGATACAAGCCAAAGTTAATAAGAGCCAGATGCAGCCATGTTCCATAACCAGCAGCCCACGGGAAAGTAGTAACAACATACATCTTGCCCTGGTCAGCAACTGAGGTGTCAAGACCAATATTTTATGCACCAGGGGCATCTAAAGTCCTGGAATTTGTCCCCCCCACCCCATTCTGAATCATAGCATACCAACAAAGACCTGGGGGAAGGAAAAGAATTCTCAGACACTATTTTTTTAGAGCTTCCCCAGCCCCAGAGGAACTGCGACATGGAGGGTTCCACTTGGAAGATTTTAATCCGTGAAAAATGGTTTTAATACCGAATGTGCTGCAGGGATATTTGTTTTACAACAGCTTGAGCTCAAGTCAAATGCTTTGCATTCCCCACATCCAAATGATTAATAAGCAGACAGAGAAACTCAGAAATGCAAAGGAAGGGGGAAACTGATTTGTTGTTGTTGTCATCACTATAAAAGTTGTTGTTGTGGTGGTGGTTGTGGTTGTTGTTATGCTACGTAAAAAGGAAGACAATCCCCTCCCATCCATGCTTTATAATACAAAGGTTGCAGTCTGAGGATCATGTGAGAAAGAGGCACAATGGGGAAGAATTGTAGGTTATTTTGCATCTATTACCAGGAATGAGAGATTTGCCACCATCTGAATCCCACCCTCTACCCTGATTAGAAACCGTGCTGATGTGATAAGAAGCCTTGGCTCCCAAGGGAAACCCAGAGTTAGGAACATTGCATTCCCAACATTTCAAATATGAAAGAAAGTACATGGCTGCATTGCACACCTGCTTGGGTGATTGAATTCTCCTTAGAGCATGCCTATGGGGGCATCTCAGGCTGAAATTGTCTGCATGCCAAAATTTCACCACTGCCTGGTGCCTTCATGTTCATGCATGTTCTATACACCCATGCACAAGAGATGCTCAGCAGTCTGTGAATGATTGCTTGGAAGGAATCCAACCAATGGCTATGTTCTACCTCCACTGCTAGTTGCTGGGGATCACAGGTCCTACTTGCAGACTTCTAGCAGGCTACACTAGGATGCTGCACTAGATGGGCTATTGGCCAGAGCCAACAGGCTCTTCTTATCGTCTTAATGAACATGCAAGCAAACCACATGGAGTGACCACTGCTGCTTCCTCACTTCCTTCCTACAAGGCAAAAGAAACTCATGCTGGGGAAGGTGGAGGCAGCATGCACCCCCATTGACAAGAAGAATGGTATCTATCCCCACCATTGGTGATCTGGGGCTTGACTGCAAGTTTCAGGATGCTCTGTAATCATTTACCAACAGAACAGCCACACTGAGCATCTTCTGTGGCCACCTCTCGGATGCACCATCAATCAAATGAAGGACTTGCCACCATCTCCTAACCCATCCCCTGAGGCAGCGGCAGACTTTTTAAATTTTTTAAGACCCCTGGGCTTAAAAAATTCAGCAGCATTCTATGCAATGCCAAAATTTGGTGCCCCCTGTCTCTCACCTTTTATTGTTACGGTTCTGCCTGCAGCGCCTTCTTGGCTCAGGACCCAATGCTGGTGAACTGGTTGTGATCCCCTAAATCTGCTTCTGCCTGGGGTCATGATCTTCTGCAGTGGGGGATAAGATGCTCTTATCAGAATCAAGGTGGGGAGGGTGGCTACTAACAGCAAGGTGTGGTCCCCTTGATTCTGTTTGCGGGGATTCATTTCAGGGTTCTCAGTAACACAGTCAAGCACTCCTGATTTGAATTTTCGGCCAATCCTTAATGTGCACTGGGAAGAAGAAGCATTCACAGAATGGAAATACAAGGTGGAATTCAGCATACTACTCAGGAGATCATTCTGTCAGAGCAAGCATTTCTGCCTACCTGTCAGAATGATGTCCCATTTCAACCCACTACGTGGGGTTCTGGGGGTTCTACCAACCCTCCAGAGTAGATCTGGGGGGAAGCACAAGGGGAGGAGAAGGGAGGAAACTCAATTCCACTAGTGGGAGTCCTAGTACTGGCAGCTGAATGCAGCCCACAATGTTAGCCCTGCTCAGAGTAGATCCAGTGAAGTTAATTCATTTTAATAGGTCAACTCTGAGTAGACCTTAACTGGAGACAACCCACAGAATTTTACCCGGCACAGGTACCAGGTAATAAGGACTGTAAACCAGGACCATTCAAGTGTCCATAACAATTGCTCAAGCAGCACACTCAGTCAACTTTTCATGGGACTCTATGAACACATGGCAAAAATCCAGGCAAACATGTCACAGAAATAAATCCAAACAGGAATACTCTCTCTCAGAGTCATCTTCCCTTTCCTCATTATAGCTGATTGCATTAATTGACACTTGTATTTTTGTCTCTTAAGTTTTTTTATAAAGAAATCAGCATTCTTTTTTTCTTTTTTTTAAGCACTCATTGGAAGAAAGCACTCGCATTAATGAATTCCTTGCCTTTAATTAGCAATTGAATAAAGTGGGATGCAAACAGCACTTTCCTTCCAGGGGCTAGATAGGGGACTTGTGGGCTGAATCCCACTCCTGACCCATTTTCATTTAACAGAATGCTGTCCCAAAGGATATGAGTGGTCCATTAAAATTAAATTACTTGGACGAATGGAGATGAGGTTTTAGAGACAATTTGCAGAAAGGCAGGCAAGAACCAAAGACTATCATTTAAGGACTGATTCACACAACCACCCCTGGGGCTTGCTTTTCATGTATATTGCCTTCTTTGTCTTAGGCCAGATTAGGGTTGCCACAAAGATTTCAGCAGGCTTGTCAGGTTTCCGGCACCTAACAGCTAGGCTTGGCAATGTCATGTGGCAGGGTCTGGTGGTGTCATAGGCTTACAAATTCTTCAAAGTGAAGGAGGAAACTTGATGCATAGACTGGGCCTGAGAATATGGCCCAGAGCTAAAGAGTGGGAAAGGACTCTAATTAGTAACAACAACAATTTAGAGCTAAATGAGGGTTTTCAGTAGAGGAACATCTCAGACCCTGAGATGCCAGGGCCGAAACATATAACTGGGGGGGGGGGGGGAGCCCCTGGTGATTTAATGGGATGAGCACAGGTGATGTCACAGCAGGCAGGGCCTGTTGCGATGTCATTAGGCATGATACGTTCAGCAGTAGATGCAGTCACTCACCTGAAGATTCAAGCCCTACCTCTGGGGGTTGGCAGGCAAAGCTGGAGACTTCAGGTAGCCCCTGGAGATCTGGCAATGCTAAGCAAATGAGTTTCAGGTCCAGAAAAAACGATATAGGAGTCAATATTTTTGACTAAGGCAATCCATTACTCCTGTGCCCTACTAATTTAGAAAACCTGTTAGAGTTATATGCACAATAGTTACCACAAGGCATGTGTGCTTTAGATAGTGTAGCATAGTGAGCAGTTTAGCACATGTCACAGGTACACTTGAACATTAGGGCCAATGCTGCAGGTCTAGCTACAGCATTTTGACTAAAAGAAGGATGGAAAAACTGTCTCTCCCCCCCCCCCCAATATCTTTGGACCCCAGCTCCAATCAGCCTCAGGTAGTATGGCCGATGGAATAGGTATAGTGGATACTGGAGTCCAATGACATCTGGACACCCCCAGGTTCCCCATTCCTAGACTAAAGCAACATTCAAAGCTAAATTGCAGGTTCCTCCAAAGGAGAAACTTCAGAGGAATTGTCAAGGAAGCCAGTTGTGATTTGTCAATACTACTGAAATTTCTTAGAGTGGTTTCACACATTCCTAGGCTCTCACCAGTCATAATATACAATGCCATTCAATATTTGGAGTTATACCTCACTATCTCCATGCAGGCATTTGTTTAATTTATTAGTGGAGGAGTTGCAGGATCATAAGTGCTGATCCTACTACCTCCATTTTGTCTTTCCTACATTGGGCAGGAAAGTCTGAAGTGGAATTCTAAGCCTGTTCAACTGAGCACACTTAGAAGTCTCCCTACAGAGGGAATCCAGAGTAATAAAGGCTTCTAATCATGAAGAATCATGTAAGCATATTCAGCTGAAAACATTTACAGTCCTCTTTCAGATCTTCCCACTAAACAAAGGAAGAGTGGTGGAGGTGGCAGAGCCAGACATGAAAAGGTAGCGTGTGAGATTATGGCTTAGCAGTGAATATGGCTTTGTGAAAAGCATGGCTTTGCGAAGGACTTCTTTCCCCTTGTTCTGTCCCCTGTGTTGTGAAAAAAATTGACACTGCTTTGACAGTTCCCTATTCTTTTGAATATTTATTTAAAATTGGTGTAGGGAACCTTTGGCCTGCCAGATGTTGATAGCCAATAGGCAGGGATGATAGGAATTGCAGTCCAGCAACATCTGGAGGGCCAAAAGTTCCCCACACCTGATTTGAAATATGTATAGCTCATCCTTCATCTATACAGATAATAGGGTGGGTTACAGAGCACCCTCGAAGCTACCAACATGAGTTTGACCAAACTGCGGGAGGCAGTGGAAGACAGGAGTGCCTGGCGTGCTCTGGTCCATGGGGTCATGAAGAGTTGGACACAACTAAATGACTAAACAACAGCAGCAGCAGCAGCAGCAGAGCACATATATGTGTTTACTCATTTAATGGTACACACTCCCATAAAAGCTGACCTTTTATTGATTGCTTCCATAATGTTTTAGCCACCCTATGCCTTGCTGCTTTGTACGCTAACTACTGTCCAGTGAGAAATCTTCACTGGCCCTTCTTCCCAATTAACCGTGCCAGAAAGGCTCTTTCCATCTTTTCCCATTTATCCCCTGAGCCAAGACAGCCAGGATGCAGCAGCTGTAAGCAAAGTGATAACCAAGAGGACACACTTCAGCACTATCCAAACAGACAGCTGCCAACCTGTGGCCATGTTTCCCTGGTTCCTCTATCAATATCAAACACACACATTCCACTTCCACCACAGTTCATCTGGGCATTATTGTCTCTAACAGGCAAATGTGTGATAATGCACTTGGCCCATTAATACTGCAGCTGCATAGGAGATTAGCTGCAGGGCACCCTAGTAAGCCATTAACCAGACATTTACAGAATTGGGGGCTGGTGTCTAATCGCTCCACTGAGGAGTCTGTGCATTAAATTCTTCAGTGCTCAACAACACCCTAGCACTGCTGTTTCTCTCCAGCAAGAGATTTCAAGCATGCACCTTTGAAGAGAACTGGCTGCATTGGGACCAACAAACACTACTCATTTCCTCCATCTAAACAGTTTTAGCAGTGCTCTGGTTCCTTTTTGATTCTGTGAAGACACACATGCAGCTGTGGACTAAATTTTCAGTATCTCTATCTGTCTCCCCACCCCCCTTCCACACACCACTTCAGATGAGTTGTTCATATTTTTATTCATGTGCAAAGGTCTGGCATATTTATCTGATCAAGTTTCCATTCAGTGCTTTAAAGAGAGGTGGGGGAGTGTCAGAGCCTTACTGTGCTAACAGCACTGTGTAGGTGTATGCATCTGGGTAGGTGTGTGAACTCTTTAAGCACAGGTTTCACTGACATTATCCCTAGCTAACAACCCACAGGCAAGGGTGCTTATTTGCGGAACAATCGAGGGGATTTTTCACCCTGCAAAGCCCCTCTACCTTTTACCTAGACTGTAGGTCAATCAAAGTAAGTACTGAAAAATCCAGTTTCTGAATTAAAAATTAAATGTTTTGTACACAACCTATATTAACACTCTTTCCTAAGCTTGTTTTTCTCACAAATAAGTTCCATTGGATTTCAATAAGATATATATCCAAGTAAGTATTTTAGGATTGCAGCCTTAATTAAAATTCTAATTTAAGATTCTGTTTATTTTGGGATTTAATTATAATCTCCGTGTGCTTCTAAATACACATCCCTTTTGATTCTTACCAGAACAGTAATGAGAGGGACACCTTCCTGAGTTGCCTTAAAGAGGTTCTCTGCCGGCAGGAAGCTTCTTCTTCTGTTCAAAGTGATGGGGTTGGTGTGAAGGTGTGAAGGTTCTGGCCCAAGCAAGGGTACACAGTAAGAGTACAGGGTCCTGCAAGCAGAATCAGGTGAGGCAAAGCAGAGCAAAGTCCAGGTTTCAACAAGGCAGAACAGGTTCAAGCAAAGGAATGCAAGGTAAAATAAGGTAAGACAAACTCCAGGTTCTGGCAAGGCAAAACTTCAGGATGCGGGTAGCACCCTGGACAGCTCCCTGTGACACTCAAGCAGAATACAGTCGTCCCTTGGATCCTGAATGCTTTGGTACTTGCACGTTTTGGCTCCCCTATGCCACAAACCTGGAAGTGATTGTTCCAGTTTGTGAATGTTCTTTAGAACCTAAACATCCAATGGGGCTTCTGCAGCTTCCGATTGGCTGCAGGAGCCACGCTTTGGTTTCCAAATGTTTTGGAAGTTGAACAGACTTCTGGAACAGATTCCATTCGACTTCCAAGGTATAACATAAAAACAGCTTAAATAATGCTGCAAGAACACATAACCCCCCAAATGAGCTTTAAGTTAATGGGGCATAATGTGGTTCAACAGTCATTGACTTTGACAGTGCAGGAGAGACGATGTGTCAGGAGACTGCAGCTGCCCCTCTAATAGCACTACTAGATAAAAAGCCGAATGGACCAGAAACTGATGGGTTGTGGTGGAGGAGACTCAGGACAGTCAGTGAAAGAAAAGGTAAGCTGCTCACACAGCTGAGTCAAGTCCTGGTCAAAGAGGATGGGACCTGGAGCTCCAGGGACAGAAGGCAGGAAGAGAAAGGAGAAATAAGGAGAATAGCTTGAGTACAAATAAGCTGGTGGTTTGAGGCCAAGGTAAGGCAAAAAGTAGGATCTGGTGATGTACCTAAACTTTCAGAGTAAGAAGCTAACCCAGAGGTGTCAGGAGATAAGATATAGTCTGGGTCTTTAAGCAATCTGGGGACCTTGGAATCTTGTCTCAGCATACTTCCACTGGAGCTTCTGGACAGGGGTCCTCAGGGTCAAAGGAAGCAATACAAGCTCCCCAGCATAGCCCCCCAATTGAATAGCTGTTCTGAAAGACAGGAACAGGATGCCAGGGTCATGACATGCTACTCAGTAGAAAATAAACATCTCACTCTTTCCTACAACAGAGGCCCAAGTGATGGAATGCTTATCCTGTTTGGTTTCTGCCTACCACAAGAGTTGTTCAAAAAGCACAGGAATCGAGCCTGGGGAAAGGTGGCTATTTGTCTCTTGTATTTATGTTTTTCTTAGGTATGCACACAGCTCCCCTGCCCCAGTTATTTCACACACAATTAAGCTCCCTCAGTACACTTTCAGGAGGTCCCCAAATTGATTTGATTTCCTCCATAAAATGGTCTAGGGGACAGCTTTCCTTGACAGTCTCTGAAAACACCAGACCAACAGAGAAAACAGCCCCAGAATTACTTGAGACATGGCAGAATATTAATATTTAATTGTGGCCGGCCAGGGGTTGCTGAGCCCAGTGGCTTTGAAATGTAATTGAAACAAAACTCTCCTTTCCCTAGTATATTGGTAATTTAGAGGACAGAGCTATTCCTGCCTGCTTATCAACATTACAAAACTCTGGAATTCAGCTGTTGCTGCAGCTTTCCTGCTGTCAGTCAGTCGGCTCTTTTCCTCCTGTAAGGTACAGAGGGAAGGTAACATCCTGCTCCAGTTAACTCTGCAGTGAATAATAATAAACGGACTTCAAAGCTATATTTTAGAGAAGCACTTGCTTTCATCGCGAAGCGCAGCTCGGGAACATAACCTGGGTTGTAGAGGGAAATAAAGATGTCAGGGGAAAATAAAATGACATTTTGAAACTCTCAATGGCCATTCTGAGAATTTGAGGCTTCCAGATGCGGAGCGATGTGGCAGAGGAGAACATAAGTAACATCAGTACATAAAATGGGGTGGGTTATGTATGTATAAAGCAAAGGCTTTCCAAGATAGCTCTAAATCTCAGAGATGTCAGGGAGAGACGATGCTGACTCCATGCTGACTTGCTCTGTGAAATCCAGCGTTCCAGTGGGAATGATCAGGGCAATTCATTCCTTGATGGTGGGCTCAAATCATAGAAAAATACTGCCATAATAAGCGAGACGAAGACAAAGAGTGTGATGCATTTTTCTCAGCCAAGTCTGGGGCAAGAGTCAAGCTTCCAATACATCCTGTATGTCAGGTGTGAGGAACCTATGGCCCTCCAGACACTGCTGAACTCACACATGGCTATTAACTATGGTTGCTGGGGCTGATGGGAGTTGTAGTTCAACAGCATTTGGCAGGCCAAAGGTTCCCTACACTTACTTGCTCTGCAGGAACACAGTATTCCTGTCCATCTGGTCATTCTAGCCTTTGAGAACACGCACTATTTGAATTACTTCTTCACCATTTTTCCTAGCACCTCGAAACATTAAAAGTAAAAGTGACATGAGAATAGAGTTATTAACAACAACAAAAAGAAATAAATCTGAGCTTGCTCCATATTCAAGAGGGTCTCTGGTAAACTGTCATCTGATGGGATCCTCTGCTGGGGAGCCCTCTTTTACACTTGTCTTGCTGGTTTTGATGGTGGACAGCAGCTGTGTCATGATCTTATGGACATAGGAAGTCAAACCAGTGGTCTGTCTCTCTCAGTAGTCAGACTTGGGGGTTTCTATCCTCCCCCAGCAGCATCAAGGAAGGTTTTGTTCAGTGGTGCAAGACAAAGAATCCAGTTCTTGACTCCATAGTGACGTTGCTCACTCTGATCTCCTCCCCTTCCTTCCCCAGCAACAGCCTGTGACCCTACGGGTGGCTTCAGGAGTCTAAATTTTTTGAGCCATTTGGTCTTGAATTATAAGTGAATGGCCAGTACGCAGGGATGGTGGCTCTTCTGTGCTTTGCAAGGACGTCTCTGCTGGCAATTCTCCCCCCTCCTTCTCCTAACACCTCATAACTTGGCAGCTCTGAGTTCTGCTGCAATTCAATCCTATCTCCCTCTTCTCTTGAAACTACTGGAGAAGGGGGTGCGATTCCCCCTCTCCCTCTCCTCCTCCAAGGGAAGCAGAGGAGAATGAGGGGGTGATTCCCAGCCTTCCTCTTCAGTCCAGTCCCTGACATCAGTAATGCCAACTCTGACTGGTAGTGGCTCTCCAATGATTCAGATGACGATGTCTCTCAGTCGTACCAGGAGATGCCAGGGACTGAACCTAGGACCTTCTTCATGTGAAGCAGATGATCTGCCACTGAGCTTGAGCATTGCTGTGGGGCATTGCTGGAAATTTTACAAAGGAAGCTCACAGCACCAAAGCACCAGGTGAAAACTGAGTTGGGGAGTAAGGGAGTGAGTAAGCATGATCATGGCCAGGCATAGCACCTGGGGACCCTTAGCAACTGCTGAAGAAGCAGTGCTGATGCCAGTCCTGTGGCAACAAAAGAAGCCGAGTCCTTGTAAAGCTTGCCTCTCCTTCGAGGTGGGGCTTTTACAAGACCCCCAAAGCTCCAACTAACTAAAAAATGTGAAGCTCCCTGACACTGAATGATAATTCTGGGTTCTTCTCTTGCCTAGAGATAGACTGAAAAATATATATTTCAAATCCCCAAGCATCCATAAATATGTAAAAGTATAAAATAAATGGAAAATTCCATCAATTGCAGTATCATGCATCATAAAAAACAATCAATTACATGTTCTGCTTCAGATTTCCAAAGTGCTATGGTTGCAATTTTGGCACAGCTCTCTTTACAATGTCAATATTTCTATCAGCAAGTAACAATGCCATATTTATTTGTTTTTGTTCAACTGCCCAGTTGCCCTGTGCCTTTTGTAGTCTGGAATGAAGGTTTGAGTTCCAGCAGTTGGATTAAAAGAGGGGCACACAGTCACATCATTTCCAGGAGTCTAGGTGCAAACCCCCCACCCCAGCCTGCTGACCATTGCTGCACCTTGTTCCAGAACATAAAAGCAGACCATTCTCTTAGGCTGTATCTGACCTCCTGGAATACTCTGTGCTAGGTGAATATGGTAGATCTCTGAGGGCAGTGGGCCCTGTTCTGGTCTTAGATGCCTGCCAAATGCCTAGTCTTGCCATCTGCTGGAGTCGGACCAGTAATTTTGCCCTCATGTTGTATGTGAAAGTGAGAGATGGTGCCTTCTCTTTAGTTTCTGGTTTAACTAACCTGAAATTGTGGCTGAGATGTTATTTAAAGTTGGGACTTCTTGCCTCACAGCTGGCACTTTTCTTCTCTGTGCCAGTGATTGTCAGCTGTTGCCCCTCCAGATGTTGCTGTAATACAATATCCATCACCTCTGACCAGTGGTGACTAAGAGGTCTGGAGATGATTGGAGTTTTAGCTCACCGCCTGCGAAACCCCCTACCAGATCCTGTGATATAATCCAGCCTTTAGAATGTGACTGTTGCTTCACAGTTCAAAATGCATTTATTGGGGCCAGGCACTGTGGAAAACCGCTGGGGGTTCTCTTTTAACAGCATCCAGATTTTGAGACTGGCATAATGCCCATGCACAGAAGGAACAGCACCGTGCTCAACTATTTCTTTTTTTAAAAACAACAACAACAAAACAAAACCAGGAAACTGTTCTCTAACACTGACCTCCTCAAGCCCCGTTTTGACAAGCTGCTAGCAGATTTGGGATCTCACTTTTAATCCAAGCAGGTTTCCTTAAATTAATTTTCGTTGCGCCACACAATTCATTAGCCCCGCTTTCGGAATGAAGTGCTAACGTTTCCTGTCACCTCCCGCTCTTCTCGGGCTGCAGTTTCTTAAAGCTGTTGCAATCAGGAACATCAAAAGCTAATCAAATAAGACAAAATGTATGCCGAGTTTGGGAGCTTGCAAGTGCCCTGTGAAGATTCAAATTCCTCATTATTGCTCTCACGAAGCTCCTGCTGTTGAGGGGGGAGGCAGGGACACCCCCTCTGCCTGAACCTTTTTTGCAAGTGATTTGTGATCCTATTAACTAGAGCAGCTTTGTTATTCTGAAACAATTCTCCATCATCTTTGGACTTTATAGAAGTCTGTGGAACACAAAGGACATCCTTTATTCCAGGGCATGTAAAGTCAGAATGTTTCAAAGGCAGCCACTTGAGAGATCTGATGTGGTAAAGATTACCAAGCAGTCAGTATTTTACAAATATTTTTTATTTCCAATATTTATAGACAGTTTATTGGCACAAATGGTCACAAAGCAGTTCATATAAACATCAGTAAAACAAATGATGATAATGATTGCCCATCTTTTTCCTGACAGGGACTCAAGGCGTCTTACAGATAAAACAAGAAAAGCTAAAAACATATATATAAAACCAATTAATTAAGGGCATATTAAAGGTAAAGGGACCCTTGACCATTAGGTCCAGTCGTGACCAACTCTGGGGTTGCGGCACTCATCTCACTTTATTGGCCAAGGGAGATGGCGTACAGCTTCCGAGTCTTGTGGCCAGCATGACTAAGCCACTTCTGGCGAACCAGAGCAGCGCACGGAAACACCGTTTACCTTCCCACCAGAGTGGTACCTATTTATCTACTTCACTTGGATGTTCTTTCGAACTGCTAGGTTGGCAGGAGCAGGGACCGAGCAACAGGAGCTCACCCTGTTGTGGGGACTCAAACTGCCGACCTTCTGATTGGCAAGTCCTAGGCTCTGTGGTTTAACCTACAGTGCCATCAGCATCCCTAAAAGCATATTAGATCTATTAAAAACATACACATAATTACAATAAAAACAGCAAGGCACCAGCCCTTTCATTAAAAACAGTCATTTCACAATTACCGTATTTTTTGCCCTATAGGACGCACTTTTTCCCCTCCAAAAATGAAGCGGAAATGTGTGTGTGTCCTATGGGGTGAATGCAGGCTTCAGGAGAGCCCCACCGCCAGCCCCGCAAACTCGGGGGACAGCGGGAGAGGCGCAGCCCGCCTTTCCTGCTGTCCCTCGACTTGGTTAGAAGGCTGGCGGTGGGAGAAGCCTGCTCCTCCCCGCCGCCAGCCCCACAAGCTCGGGGGACAGCTTCCCACCCCAGCCCCATGCCTGGGAGGGGGATAATTTTTTTTCTTTATCCCCCCAAAAAAAACCTAGGTGTGTCCTATGGGCCGGTGCTCCTTATGGGGCGAAAAATATGGTATATGGCGTTTAACAGAAACAAAAGCACTAGTGAAAACATGCATGTTCCATAAATAGGTATAACATGACCTGTATTCCATCAGGAAACCAGATAAGGGGTAGGACAAACTGCATTCTATCCTGCTGCAACCATGATCTACTAGCTTCCAACTCTGCTTTACCTCACAATCTGCTAGATTACATCTTGACATTAGCCCTTTTCCTGGCCCTACCACTGAGCAGTGTGAGATGACCATTCCAAGTGATAGATGCTGAGTCCAGGGCAGCAGTAGCAACCTCTTAGCTGCTGTTTCTGAGCCCCTGGCCATTAACCTACGCTGAAGGGTAGAGCTGTATATGCCACACATATACTAGCTGCTGCCTCTTGTGATGGAGGATACTATCCCATCCTCAGTCCCGGTCCATCTTCATTACAGAAAAATGAACAGATAAAAGCATTTCCCCCAGTAATCAAGAAATATCAAACAATTCCAGTAATACAGAACAAAGGAATCTAGAAAAATAATAATTAGGAAGACCTACCAGGCACAATCATAAGTTGCAATTTTTTATATTATTAACTCCACTCTTTCTGAAGTACACACATAGTGCTCCGCTTTCTGTTTGCCCGATGTGGTTTACATGAGCGCCCCACACCAATGCTTCTTTTGATTACTGATATTGTCCCTTGTGCCCTCAGCAGAGGGAAATTCTGTCCCCACTGCATTACCAATAACTCTCATGCCTGCAGAAGCCCCTTTTTATGTAAATAGGACTACAAATACTTTTCTGATTATGTATTCCTAGTAGGATTATAGAAGCGGCCAGCCTATAGTTCAAATTCCCCATCTAAAAAACCACATTTTTGTTCAGTATAAAGAGGAGAAAACAAACAAAACATTTACATACCCAGAAGACTAAGGACTATAACATATGAAATAGAGAGTGCTCCACCAGGGGCTTTTGGATGACTGACGCTTATTAAATCATATCAACAAGAACTAAAAAAGTTTTGCTGTTGTGTAATTCTTCTCATTGGGAAGAAAAATACAAAGAGGTTGATTCCGCCTCAGGGGAAATTTAGTGGACTATTTCACAACCATTGTTGTTCCCCACTCAGGCATAGGGCAGGCTTAAAACATATTACAGTTTCTGTAAAAAACAAAATAGCAAAAACCACAGAGTGATTCTTTCTCTGTGGGAGTCGTGACATAAAATTCCACCACTGTTTTCTTTTCCCAATTGTAATGCAGACAGTTTTTAATTTGCAGACCTGTGCACAAACCCCCACCCTTACCCAATCTGATTTGTGATCCTGATTTGCTAATCCATATGAGACTAAGTTCAGTCCCGACCAATTTAGACCTCTTCCAACCCAAATTAAAAATCTTTGGAAATCCCATTGACTTGCACTGAGAAACAAAAAATGGCCATAATTTCAGTGTGTGTGTGTGTGTGTTAATATAAAGGTAAAACTAAAGGGACCCCTGACCATTAGGTCCAATCATGACCGACCCTGGGGTTGCGGCGCTCATCTTGCTTTATTGGCCGAGGGAGCCGGCACGCAGCTTCTGGGTCATGTGGCCAGCATGACTAAGCCGCTTCTGGCAAACCAGAGCAGCACACGGAAATGCCGTTTACCTTCCCGCTGGAGTGGTACCTATTTATCTACTTGCACTTTGACATGCTTTCGAACTGCTAGGTTAGCAGGAGCAGGGACCGAGCAACAGGAGCTCACCCCGTCATGGGGATTCGAACCACTGACCTTCTAATCGGCAAGTCCTAGGCTCTGTGGTTTAACCCACAGTGCCACCTGCATCCCTTGTTTTAATATATGTTTTAATATAGTGGCATATAATTTGAAAATATGGTAGCCCCTACAGAGGGGATTAGCCCTTCTAAAATTTAGATGAGTTGCTCAATGAATTTTTATTCTAGCCACCTTTAACATTAGATTTTTTTTTTAAAAAAGCAAGTTTTGTGTGTGTGTTTTTAAAGATGTTGAATGCTCATTCATGCCAATTCTCGTGCTCCTGTGTTTGCCCTGTGTCTGCTCATCAAGAATGGGTGTTTGGCTTTGATACTTTGGGTGGCATTCAGTTAAGTTCTCCTCGGTGCAGACACATTGAAATAGATTGAGTGAAGTTAGTCATATCTCTTAATTTCTGTGGGCCTACTCTGGACACAATTATTTATAGGTTTACTACTGTGGGGGGTAGGGACTGACAGTGCTTGCTACATTAAGTGAAAAGCAGCTCTGCATGGCAATTTGCACCAATGGCTCCCTTGGTTCAGAGAGAACACTCTGCCCATTACGCCGCAAGAATAACATCATGAATAATGTGCTTTGCAAATACTGCACAAAAGGAAAGAGACTTTCATTATTATTTTTATTAGACATCATCAGGAAAATCAATTAGCCCCATATAAATTTCTAATCTAGGGAGCTGTTGCAGTATCTCTGCCCAAATGTCTTCATATTATATCGTTGCATGCTGAGAGATGGCTTGGTGAAGGTACTGTATTTTGGAACCGTTCTCTCTGCAAAACATGTGTGATCAAAACCGTTTTTGGGCAAACCTCGCCAAAGCCAACTTACCCCCTGCCTAGATATGCAGTTGGTAGCATTATAAGAGTGTTTTCTTAGTGCCAAGCAGTGGCATTCCTCCATCTTCTTCATGACCACACAAATCATGGGGAAAGCACTGCAGCTGTAATGTTAGTAATTTGACTTGACTGCTGCATTTACATCTCTTCCAAGTTTGCAAGTGTTTCCTGAAAAATAATAATCAAATAACACAAAAATCAGACTCTTTTCCCCAGACTCTTGGAGAACAAATACAATATTGGTTGGGGTTTTTTCTTTTAGTGGGGAGGGTGACCAAATTTTGCAAACAGAGTCTTTCTATAGGCAGTCTTCAACCTTTAGAATCCTTGGATAAGCCAGCAACCTAAATTTCATCCTCTCTCTCAATTTTATTCTTTCTGTCTTTGCCTCCCACTTCTCCTTCTCACTTCCTCCTTTCTCTTTTTCCTTCTCTTATAAAAACTCCAAGCCAACAAGAGCCATAAAGGACTCTTGAGATTGAGGGGCATGTCTGTATTGTGGAATCCACTTGTTGAAAGACCTGTTGAAGAGCTTGAATCTTTCCAGAAAACATGCAGAATACTTTTAAAAAATAAAATAAAATCCCAACACTCTGTTACTGCTAGTGCTGTGTATTCTGTTGCATCTGAGAGCTGCTCCAAATATCATAGAGAAAAGGAGAAAGATGTTCAAGTGGGTTGCCTATCTTTTCCATTACTATGTTTTTGTTATTTAGTCGCTTAGTTGTGTCCGACTCTTCGTGACCCTATGGACCAGAGCACGCCAGGCACTCCTGTCTTCCGCTGCCTCCCTTGGTTTGGTCAAACTCATGTTCGTTGCTTCGAGAACACTGTCCGACCATCTCATCCTCTTTCATCCCCTTCTCCTTGTGCCCTCAATCTCTCCCAGCATCAGGGTCTTTTCCAGGGAGTCTTCTCTTCTCATGATGTGGCCAAAGTATTACTATAGCAATATGTAAAAACCCCCACACAAAAAAACACACCAAAGTTGGATCTTATACATAGGTCAAATCCAGTACTTGGAACGAACTAATTTGATTTAGCAAAGTTCACCAATTTAGTCCAAAAATCTCTGACCCACACCTGAAAGTAGTTCCCATAATTGCCAAGTGAACTGAATGTGAATTAATCAGGGTAAAACTTTGAATGGGTTCCAGTTCATCTTCAGGTTCATTCTCTTACTTAAAAAACAAACAAACCACTTTTAGACTCTTCAGGGCTTTAATTTTAAGGAAACTCTTTAGACTCTTCAGGGTAATAATTTTTGAAAAGAATAAATAAAACAACCCACATATATTTTATGTATATTTAGGTATATTTTATGCTTCAGCACAGCAGCTTGTAACTTGCTAAATGCTGAAGAAAAGTTGCCAATAAAAATTCTGATGAACTTGGAATTGACCTGAATGTGAACCAACCTAGTTAGTTCATTTTGTAAAGGGATGCTCATGAACTGTTCCTTTTCACACATGTTGAACTTGAACTTGCTCATTTCTTTTTTAAAAAACCCCAACACTTTTGAAATGCTGATCAAGATATAACAGCTCTAGAAACCATATAATTTCAGCTGCTTGCTTTGGTAATATATCATCTCCCCCACTCCATGTGTCTATTACATAGTTACATTACACCATGGGTTTCATAATCTTAAACAGCAGTTTTTCAAGCATGTGTGCATTCCCCATGGCTCCACTGCATTGTTGGAAGGAGCAAGGGGGCTTAATTTCCGAAATGAAGAACAATTACTTGTGGGGTGGGGGGAACTTCATTTATGTTTCTTGGCTTCCTGTGAAAGGGTTTGCATGTTGAAATCAATAGCTCATTACCTGAATGAGCATGCCCGAAAGCAAAGTGAGTTTGGGTGGGTATACCTTTGATTTCAGAGCACTTTTGCTCTTTGAAGTAACTCAAAAGTTTAGCCAAACAATAGTAATTGCTGTAGGAAGAGTTGGACAACAACTCTAGTAGCCCTATAAAATATACATGTATTTTCTTCTTTTCTGAGTGCTAGCTTTGCAAACTTGTTCACATTTGTAAGATCTGAGGGAATACTCAGAAGGTGGCAGTTTTGATCGCTGGTGGTGTCTCCATTTAACAGTCAGGCAGCAGATTTGAAGATAGATCCTTTGCCTGAGATGAGATCCTGGAGTGATTGTGTCTACAGGGCTGCTTGAGGTGTTTGGTATTTGTAAATTATAAGAAGAACTGGCTTGATCTGCACCTCTGAAACTAGTACATTGGAATGCAATATCCAATGTTGCAGTCCTCTGAATGGTGCGACATATAGCAGTATCTACCTACCTACTAAGGGTCCAAGCTGCAGTTTAAACTATCTCAGCTTCCCCCAAAGAACTCTGGGAACTGTAGATTGTAAAGGGTGCTGACATTTGTTAGGGGGGCCCTTACAGAGCTAGAGTTCTCAGCATGGTTAAGCAGCCAATCCCTCTTCCTAGGGAACTGTAGCTCTGTGAGGGGGAATAGGGGCCCCCAAATAAATATCACCCTCCTAACAACTCTCAGTGTCCCTAACAAATGACAATACAGTGGTATCTCGGGTTACATATGCTTCAGGTTACAGACTCCGCTAACCCAGAAATAGTACCTCGGGTTAAGAACTTTGCTTCAGGATGAGAACAGAAATCTTGTTCCGGCGGTGCAGCGGCAGTGGGAGGCCCCATTAGCTAAAGTGGTGCTTCAAGTTAAGAACAGTTTCAGGTTAAGAACAGACCTCCGGAACGAATTAAGTACTTAACCCGAGGTACCATTGTACCTAGGATTCTTTGGGTGAAGCCATGGCTGTTTAAAGTGGCATGATGCAGCTTTAAATGTATAGTGCAGATGTGGCCTATATCTCAGAAAGTGTATTTTTATATAAGGTAGTTCAGAAATGCATATTTTGAGAGAATATGTTTAAAAATGCATGCGTACCCTCCACTCATGTTTTATAGGATCAGTTTCTTAAGGCACTTCATAAATAGTAATAATATTCACTACAATTATGGCAGCAATTGCTGTCCTTATTACTTAATTGAAAATGGGCAGCCGTTTCTGATGGGTCTGCCTTATCTTTGTAATGTAATGTGGCGACACCAGCAACTTTAGATGCTCAGGTGTCACTCATGTCTTCTCCGTTGTCTTTATTTAAAGAGCAGCTGTCTTAAAGCAGCCTCCTCATTACGTGCACCTTACGCTATGGGAACAAGCAGATCCAGCCCACCTCCACCTTTCTGCACCTGAGGATGATAAAGGGCCTGTTCCCGTCTTTGATCCTGCTATCCTCACCCTGGTTTCTCTGAGGGCATGGAAGGTTTGGATGGGCGGGTGGTAGGGCCTCAATCTTTTCAACACAGCAGGATCCACCTGCTCATTACCCAGCAGGGAACGTGACGTTTGAAAGGTAAGTGTCAAGAACCTAGAGTGAGGCACAGAGGCTTGCTGCTTTCATCTAAATGCACAGAAAGCCTAGGGAAGATGCAGGTTAGATGTGGGAAGGCAAAGGCGGCTGTTGGGGCAAAGCCAAGAAGCAGAGAGTTTGGATAGAAATAAATATAACAAGCCTGTGTGCAGCCCACCCTCCTCCCTGTGGCCTTGACCTGGGGGTCTCAAATCATGGAGACACATCCTGGGCCCACCTGGAGACAACCGTCCTGTCCTGGATCCATCCCTAAAGTAGTTTAGGTGAGTTGTTGTTGTTGTTTTAAAAAAACCTAATTAATTATACAGACTCGATGGGGAAGAGACATGGTTCTTCCCTGCTCACTCCCAGCTGGGAGCAGGGGGAAGGGGTAAATTCTGCTAGATGCTTCTTTGATAAACTGCTTACAAAGGAGCCCTATGCACCAAGGAAGATCAGCACCTCTGCTGAACAGCTGCATAGGGCTCCTTTGGAAGCTGCTTCTCTGCAGGCGAGCTTCTTACAAAGGATGCAGGACCGGCACCTCCGCTCATCGGAGACACACTGATTCTGACCCTTTGCATGTGGTTTCTCTGATGGAAGATGCTTGCAAAGGACCATCCTGCACAACACAG
Organism: Podarcis gaigeae; assembly: GCF_964106915.1. Taxonomy (NCBI): domain Eukaryota; kingdom Metazoa; phylum Chordata; class Lepidosauria; order Squamata; family Lacertidae; genus Podarcis; species Podarcis gaigeae. The sequence goes on along the minus strand of NC_139692.1, from coordinate 15,598,262 downwards.
GATTGGTGCCTCCCCTGCACAGCTGCTCAGTTGAGGTGTTGATTCTGCTCCTTCGCAACAGATAGAAAGGAGAACCAGGCAGGGAACTTCTACCTGTTCCTGGTAGTCAGGGTGAGTCTTCAGCTTCTTGCAGGTGTTTCCTGCCCACTGCCAACCTCTCTTTCCTGTCTAATGCCCCACCCTTGGCAGTCATGCATTATCCTGGGCCAACATGTAGCAATATGTGCTTGACTTTACTCAACATGTCCAAACCCTGGGTCCCTCCTGAGCACAGCGAGCCCAAGGAAGACAAAGCAGCTGGTAGTTTAGGTCTTTACTGACGTACCCTTACGGTGGCTCCTAAGGTGTAGCAAACATGCACACTTGCTTCTGGTGGCTAAGTAGCTAGCCTCCCCTCTATGGGCTTGTTGCTCTGAGCTGGACTGTTGGAGCAAGAGGATGATTGCGTCTCCACCCAAACTTACGGTAAGTACCCTTGTCTCATGGGGCGCACACAAGCAATCTGTGACTTCTCCTTTATGGAACTTGTCATTGTGCCTGTCTCTTCATTACCCTTTTTGTCCTGGGGGATGGCAGAGGAGGCAATGGAGGAGATTCTGCACACCTCCAGCACTGTCTCTTCCTCCACTCCGGGTGCACCCTGCCCCTCCTCCCTTCAACCCTGGCTTCTGCCTCACGAAAGGCACAAAAACCCCATAAATTGCTGCCCTCTTCCCCTGGGTCAGCCTCTGGTCCCACGGCCTCTGCCACCCGATCTTCGGTGTCCTGCCAGTCCCTGACACCTATGCAAAGCAACCCCCCCTTATATAATGCATTTCTGTATTTTACTTTCATTGATATATGCATTTTTAAACACATTTTACCCTTTTGCCTTCATTATTCAACACATTACTTGGCTGGAGAACCGCACTGCAAAGTTTGGAGAAGTGAGAATTTGCAAAGGATGGCTGCGCTTCGATCCGCATAGTTTTGGAAAAGCAAATTCGATATGAACTGAATCAGAATCCTCCCTCATCCCTAAGTCATCCCATGCACTCATTCTTGGTAAAGCTCAAGCCAGCAAGGACTAAGGGAGAAAGGCACACGCAAAAGAAAAGCTTTCTGAGGAGATACATGCATTTAGGTTATTCAAACCATGGGAGACTTGGGGGAAACCCAGGGGGAGGGCTAACCAAGTTATGCACTGTAATTGTGTGATGTTAGAAGATGTTATTCAACACAGACAAGTGAAAGGGAATGCACAGTGGGAGGAACAATTAAACTATTCACACACCCTGATGGCTTCTGAATTAATTGTAGCCTCTCAGGAAAATAATACCGACTTCGCTGTGGACAACTTGATGAAGATGTCAGCAGCAATTAAGAAAAGGAGCACGTTGCTAAGGTGCATTAATATGGATATTGCAGGCTGTACAGGAAGGAAGGAGTATCAGTAGGGTGATCTTAAGGTCCCCCCTCCCCTGACGGTCTGTTGTTATTAAGATTACCGGTGCGGATCCAGATCTATCCTGAGAAGTCCTCTTGCTTTGGTTCGGTAACTTGCCTCCTAATGGATGGGGGTGGAAGTGGGCAAAGTTCATTAAGGATGGAATTAGTGGCAATAGAAAACTGTTCCATCTTTCCCCCCTTCCATTCATTAGAAATAACAGAGAGATAGTGACACCCACTCATGGGAAAAGGTCCAGAGCACCAGCTCTGAACTTTTGGGTTTCAGGCTGTGGACTATTTGACACACTTTTCCGGGCTGCATACAAACCTTACCTTTAAAGTGCTAAGAAAGCATTTTAAACAGTCACAGCATCCTCCAAAGAATTCTGGGAGCTATAGTTTGTTAATGGAGCTGCAAGTGGTTAGGGTGCCCCTATCCCCCTCACAAAGGAACGTGGGTGGCGCTGTGGGTTAAACCACAGAGCCTAGGGCTTGCTGATCAGAAGGTTGGCGGTTCGAATCCCCACGATGGGGTGAGCTCCCGTTGTTCGGTCCCTGCTCCTACCAACCTAGCAGTTTGAAAGCACGTCAAAGTGCAAGTAGATAAATAGGTAATGCTCTGGTGGGAAGGTAAACGGCATTTCCGTGCGCTGCTCTGGTTCGCCAGAGGCGGCTTAGTCCTGCTGGCCACATGACCCGGAAGCTGTACGCCGGCTCCCTCGGCCAATAAAGTGAGATGAGCGCTGCAACCCCAGAGTCGGCCACGACTGGACCTAATGGTCAGGAGTCCCTTTACCTTTTATCCCCCTCACAGAGCCACAGTTCTCAGAATTCTCTGTGAAGGGTGATTGATGGTCAAACCACTTTGAGAACTGTAGCTCTGTGAGGGGGATAGGGAAGAACTCTCAGCACTCTGAGAAAACTACACCTCCCAGAATTCTTTGGGGGAAGCCATGTCTGTTTAAAGTGGTATTGTAGTGTTTTAAATGGGACCCCACTTGGTGTTGTTCTTCCTGTGTGCAGCCCCTCCTTCCTCCATGCACATAGCACCATGTGATATGTGGTAACCATAAAAAGTGGGGGGTGGAGGGAGAAGGGAAACATAACAATGGTGATGTTTTGCAGCTGGGGACAAAACATGTGGCCTTCCATCCCTTTCTATAGAAGGTGCCCTCTACATATGAAAAACATGTGGAAAAGGTAATGTTGTGTGTTGGCAGGTATGTTCCTCCTTGCCTCTGCGACGGGAGGACGATTGGCAGCTGGCAATGCATGTGAATCAGCCTGTGTTGCAAACTGAGGTTGATTTAAAATTCTTCTCTCATTTTCTTCTGATCTGGTAAAATTGGAGGTGCAATAAGTTGCTGGTATTTTTTTGTTTGTTTGTCTGCTTCTCTCTTTCTCATTGAAAGATGCCATACATGCCAAACATCCGCTCATGCGTCCAAAGGAACTATCCTTTACCTTGAACCTGCCATTGCTCGAGGAAATGGGAAGCAATTACTTTCAGGGCTGACAATCTCTCTGTCAGGTCTTCACATCAGGCTCAGCTTTACCTCCAAGAAGTGGGATAGCGTCCTCATTATCAGTGCCCCTTCATGCTCCCCACACAAGGGATGCCCTTTCAGAAGAAAGAGAAATGGCAATTCGATGAGCCCACTCCACGTAATGAGCACACAGCACCTGAGCCCTGAGCTGACCATGACTCTTCAGCAGGTGCAGTAGAAATGTACTGACCTACCCTATCGAATCATATATTTATGGGGGACACACCAAAGAGCCACCATCTTCTCATGCTGCATGTGAGAAGCTCAGGCTAACAACCCAGCTGAGATGGGATCTAAACTAATGAGTGCACAGCATATGGATTGCAAACAAATCTACGGCACAACTACTTTTGGAGCACGGAGTTCAAGGTGGCATGCATAATGCTCAATCCTGTTGTGTCATTGCAACCTGTGGATTAAAGGTAAAGGTAAAGGGACCCCTGATCATTAGGTCCAGTCGTGGCCGACTCTGGGGTTGCGGCGCTCATCTCGCTTTATTGGCCAAGGAAGCCGGTGTACAGCTTCCGGGTCATGTGGCCAGCGTGACTAAGCCGCTTCTGGTGAACCAGAGCAGCACACGGAAACACCGTTTACCTTCCCGCTGGAGTGGTACCTATTTATCTACTTGCACTTTGATGTGCTTTCGAACTGCTAGGTTGGCAGGAGCAGGGACCGAGCAACGGGAGCTCACCCCATCTCGGGTATTTGAACCGCCGACCTTCTGATCACCAAGTCCTAGGCTCTGTGATTTAACCCACAGCGCCACCTGCATCCCAACCTGTGGATTAGGTTAGGCTAAAAGTGTGCACACTTTTGGACAACTAAAAAGAAGAAATGCATCATCAACCTGTCCCCCCAAAGGAGAGCATGAATTGCAGGGCACAGATTTGCATTAAAAATACAAGTGTTAATGGACATGTATGGATGCATATTTAAAAATAATCACCATAATTTGCATAGAAATGCAGTGCAATTGCACCACAGTGAGAAATAAGACTGCGACCAAGAGCGCTTCCAGACTGTTGCTGTTTTCAGGTGGGATTCATTCACAAACTAGAAAATTCAGGTTCTATAATTGCATTTGATTTCAGGCAGTAAAAGCTGTTTGACAGTGGGATGGACTCCCTCAGAAAGTGGTGGGCTCTCCTTCCTTGGATGTTTTTAAGCAGAAGTTGAATAGGCACCTGTCATGTATACAGTGGTACTTTGGTTTATGAATTTAATCTGTTCCAGAAGTCTGTTCTTAAACCAAAACCATTCTTAAACCGAGGCTTGCTTTTCTTAATGAGGCCTCCTGCCGTCAGTGCCCTTTCACCTTTCAGATCCTGTTCTTAGACCGGTAAAGTTCTCAAACCAAGACACTATTTCTGGTTTTGCTGAGTTTGTAAACCAAATCATTCTTAAACCGGACTGTTCTTAAACCGAGGTACCACTGTAATTTAGTTGAGATTCCTGCATTGCAGGGGTTGGACTAAATGACCCTCAAAATCCCTTCCAACTCTACAATTCTATTATTCTATGATATTGCACCACAAATCTACTTTCTGCCAAAAGTTGACTTTTGTGATAAGGGAAGTGGTGGAGTAGATGCACTGGGAAGTGTGTGTGTGGGGGGTAACATTTGCTTGCTGCAACATCATCTAATCTCCCCACAAATGCGTCAGAATGATTGCTCAATAAATAGCTTATGATGTCGAGCCAGTCTGCAAACTTTGGGCTGATGTATCAGAATGAATGTTCAATAAACAAATCTTCCCGAAGCGACCCAGGTGAGCAGAGGAAGCGGCCCAATCTGCTGTTCAGGTGATAACTCTTTGTGGCCAACTTTCAGGCCCCTCCTGCACCCCCTTCTTGTGGTTCTTCACCTTTCATAGAATCATAGAACTGTAGAGTTGCATGGCACTCTTAAGAGTCATCTAATCCAACCAGCAGCAATGCAGAAATCTTTAACTGGGACTTGGAGTAGACAGCCCTTGAAACAGAGCAATGTCCTCACTATAAAGTAGGGCAGACACCCACCCTACAAAACAGAGAGTGCAGAATGCTCAGAGGATGCCTCCACCAGCCCTTTCCTACTCAACCTGCTTGCTTTCAATTTTCCTCTTTAGATGCTCCATCTAAGTGGATCTCAGGAAGCATCTCAGGCATTCTGAGCACATTCGTGGCATGCTCCAGAGGGAATTCTAGCATTACAGTATCACTCAGAGCCATCCAGCAGAGAGAGAAGAGCTATTTCCTCCTACAGAGGTTTATTTCATTACAGCTTGAGCTCAGCTGCTTTCTGCCTTGCATCCTCATTCGATTCTGCCTCTTTCCTCCCCCCGGCCCAGCACATATGTTTGTGCTCCTGACTCCGTCCTGAATATGCCACCTTTACCCATAATGCTCTTCTGTCTGTGTCCACAGGGGAAAGCTCTGTATTTATCTCTGCTGTGTTCAGGGGAAAGGACCTCTCTGACTCCTTGCTCCGCTCTCGCCTCCAAATGAGATTCTCCGCTTCTCTCAGGAAAACTCCCCAAACAACTCTGGGGAATATGTCTATCTTTTGCGCAAAGTGTGAATTTAGCAGTCAAGAAACTGCCTGGCACATTTTGAGACCGGCTCGATGGAACAAGCCAAGGAAGAAACTGCCACCATTTCTAGGCAATTCATCATTACAGGGATTTTTCAAGAAAAGTGCTGCAAACTTCCCATAGAATGAAAGAAACTTCCTGCAAAAAACCCAAAAGGATAATGAGTTCATACATTAGATATCTTGCATGGAGACTGATACAATAAAGACTGCATATATTTACTTTGGATCAGTGCAGATGGGTCACCTTTATGCAAGGCAGCAGGAACAAATAGAGCATCGCACCAAATGCATTCATAGAATGGAGAGTTAAAACTTCAGGCTTAATACCTTTCCAAGCTATTCCTGATTCCTGGGGGGGGGGGGGGGGTTAGACTGCTGTCTCTGTAATGCACTTTCAGATAATGAGCATATATGCATGAAGCAGAAACACAGTAAATCAATGTCAAAAAATAGAAAGAATAAAGGAAAAATATTACAATATTAACCAATAAAATACCTTGTGTGGGGAAAATGCATTATATTATATATTGTATATGAATGAATGTATTTTGGGAAGGGTTTCAGCTCAGTGGTAGAGCACCTGCTTGGCAGGCAAAAGGTGCCAGTTTCAATCTCTGGCATTTCCAGGGGATTGGAGAGCTGCTGATAGTCAGTGTAGGCAATACTGAGGTAGATGGACCAACATTCTGATTCAACCTGCCTGCTTTCTGGGCTTACTGGAATGCTCACCTGGAATTTTTAGGAAGTGCAGGCACCCAGGAAGGCTACATAGTTCAGACCACCAGAAACATAGGCACCAACTACTAGGGTCCCTTTGGTCCCTCCAATAATATATTTTGGGGGGCACTGGCCTCAATATTGATGACAATCAGGGGTGGAGGAGTCTGATCGCACAGTCGATTGTGGCGAGGCACGGTTTCAGCGGGTGATGGCTCCTGCTGCTGCTGCAGAGGGGAAGGAATGGGGAAGCAGTCCTGGGCCAATGGCAACAGCTGCAGGAGGAGACCGAGAGCACCCAAGAGGAGGAGCCACCAGCCATTGAAGCGGTGCAACCACATTCGGCTCTTCCCAGCATTCCTGCAAGGGGTATGTGTGTGGCATCAGCACCCCCTCCAATCATCTTCTCAAGTTGGTGTCTCTGAAGCAGAAAGATGATTTCTAGAATGATATCTTAAGGCAGCCCTGTTCAGGGAAGTTTTTAATGTGTGACATCTTAGTATATTTTTGGTCTTTGTGGAAGCCGCCCAGAGTGGCTGGGGAAACCCAGCCAGATGGGTGGGGTACAAATAAATTATTATTATTATTATTATTATTATTATTATTATTATTATTATGAATGAAAAGACATTCACAAACATTACCTGTTCACTTTGAAAGCAAGGTAAACGCACCAAAAACCCCAACTATGGCAATTTCACCAAATGTTTCTCTTCCTTCTGAATACAGTTCCTTTTCTGGTCAGTTGTTGGATAAAGCTATAGCTATAGATCTATAGGGGACAACACTAGCACACATATAGTTGTGTGCACATCAGGCTTCTTTTCACTAATCCCAAAAGCGTGGTCACTTGGAATGCATGGCTGGTCAGTGGGCATGTTGGCGGTGGGGGACATAGCAAGGGGACATGGTCTGGCTTTCCAGCACCTATTCATCCAATGCACGAGAGAGGGCAAGACAGTATACCAGTTCTAAAACACTGGAGAAAGCAGGTTATAGCATGCCTGGATAGCTCACTTGGTTAGAGCAGGGTGCTGATAAAGCCAAGGTTGCAGGTTCGATCCCCATATGGGACAACTGCATATACCTGCATTGCAGGGGGGGGGGGGTTTGCACTGACTAGATGATCCTCAGGGTACCTTCTAAGTCTACAGTTCTAAGATTCTATGGTTGTCTTCAGCTAAGCCCTACTCAGAGTAGACCCAATGAAATTAACAAACCTAACTTTAGTCCATTAACTTCAATGGGTGTACTCTGAATAGGATTTAGCTTAAGACAATCCATTTTTTTCTAGCGTCCACTTTTTTCTTCTTTAGCTTTTGCTAATGTTGTTGGTGCATGCTTAGTGTTGTTTGGAAATGACAAGGGGCAAGGAGTAGTTAATATGTTATTGCTACTACACTACCGTGATTTTCTTTTTTTAAGTATTCTGCAAAACATCTGCGACTCACACCCTCAAGTTTCACAGAGTTCTGCTCTGCAAAAGAGCACAGGGCTCCTGTACTTTGTATACTCGTGCAGAAAATAGAATTTTGGCAGGTACATACAGTACCTTGTGACACAGGGAGGTGAGCTGCAGCTGCTGGGTGTTCTTTATTCTATATACCTATTAAAGGTGGAAGAGCCTTGCTTTGGCAATGATTGCTCATTTGTTGACAGCAGTAAAAGATGTCAATTCCTTGAGAGAATTTAACACATTGCCTCTTCTATAATGAATTGGCTAGTTTAGCATATAGGACATTGTCTAAATGCTAAAATTGACTGGTAATTATATATGTATGCATAAAGGATGACAGGTAACCTTTTAAGGCAAGAAAATGAACATTGCTTTGGATGTTTTGGAACAGCAAATTGCAAGATAATCTAAAACCAGATGCTGTCTTGAAAGTCTCTTGTTTGTAATAGGATAACTTTATAAGAAGAAGAAGTACTCTATAGAAAAAATATATAAAGTGAAAGGAGGAGCATTTTGTGTAACCCGGTAACATTCATTTTTAGAAAGATAGATGTAAGTACAATTTCACTTATATAGGTATTTTTCTACAATGTATTGGGGTGTGTGTGAGAGAGATAGATGGAAAATTGAGATATTACTTAGATTTTAATCTATGTAGATCTGAGATGGCAAATGGAGGTTCTCCAGATGTTGGCAGACTCCAGCCAGCAAAGCCAGTAGTCCAACAACATCTGGATTCCCCATCCCTGATATAGACTTCTCTAGTTCTAATGTATATGTTTTAGTTCAAGTTAGTTTACTTATATTTATAATTCTATTTTTATATTTTCATTGATGGGTGTGAACCTCCAAATAATAACACTGAGAGGCAAGCCAGCCTTTAAAAATTAAACCCTATCCATTCGAATATTTCCTGCTAAAGCTTATGGCATTCTCTTCCCTTCCACAAATACCTTGGTAACTCTGTATACATGTGGGTAGGTTTCATGACCTAGTGTGGATGTGCACTGGGAAAGTTGAAGAACTGTGTGCACACATGTCTCTCTCTCTCTGTGTGTGACATTTGTATCAGTTTACAAAATTGTAGGTATTTGGTTGCTGGCTCTTGTGCCTTTGATAGCAATATGCTCTGAAAAATCATTCAGCAGGTGACACAACATGCAGATGAATGCTATCCCATGTGCCTCCCTGTCCACTGTGGTGGTGCTAAAGGCATAGCTGCAGTACCATAGTTTCAACAGTTGGTAATGCTCTACAGCAGGTGTGGGAAAGTTTTGACCCATCATATGTTGCTGAACTACAACTTCCATCATTTCTGCCCATTGGCCATGCTTGCTGGCACTGATGAGAGTTGCAGTTCAGCAATATGTGGAGGGTCAAAAGTTCCCCACAACTGTTGTGCTGTAACACAGTATCATACCCCCTCAACTGCTCCAGGGACATCCCATTTTGGGGCACTGCGGCCCCAAGAGATGCAAGGTGTGATCTTGCATGAGATTGTGGAGTCCCAAAACATACTGCAATCTCATGCAGGTCACATGAGTCATGCGGTAACGTGTCCCAGAAAATACATGTCCTGTTGGAGGGTGTTTAATATTCCTGTGCATCTGGTCACTCCAGCCTTTGAGAACAAATGGAAAGCTTTGTTCCATTTTTTAATGCTACCTGAGCTGCTTCCCCCAAACCTCCCTTTGCCCTCTTCTTTTGAAGCTGTCTTAAAAAGCTAGGTCCGTTCCTGAAAGATTTTGTCAGAGAATATGCCTGGGAGTGAGAATTATATGATAGATCTTTGCCCTGGAAGGACTTCCACTGAGGGGCCAGTTTGAGACTTCCCAAGCTCATTTATTTTCCTGGCGATTTGGGCCTAGGCCACCAGAGGAGAAAGGTAACAGCGTTTAACTCCTGCCTTCAAGGCATAGAGATTTTCACTGTGATGTATGGAATGACTGCCCCGTTCCTGCTGGGAACTGCTGAAACTACAAGCTTTTTCGCATACATCTAGCCGAAGAAAAGCAGATTTCACTGAGAGGGAGAGAAGAAGGGACGTGGAACTTGGTGACAAAAGGGCAAGTCACCACGTGACTCAAATGAGCAAGTACATTGTAGACAGACAGGACCCTTGCCGCAGGTGCCCCATCCCTAGACACTGTGTCTTTCTGCTCCCATAGTGCAAAATAGCGGGGGAGGGGGGAGAGAGTCCATATGCCCTACTTTATAGAGACAGTCCTGTTTGAATGGATGTCCTGTCCAAATCTAGCTTAAAGCACCTTGTTTTTAGTTTTATGTTTTATTGGCAGTTTTAAGGTTTTTCCTTTTGTAACCCACTTAGCAGTTCTATCTGCAACCTATAGGTTTGCTTAGTTGGGAGAGCCCCTGACTCTTAATCTTTTGTCACGTTGGGCAAAATATTCCTGCAACGCAGTAGGTTGGACTAGATGATCCATGTGGTCCCTTCTAAATCTACAATTCTGATTCTATGAAATTTCATTATGTCAACAAATAAAACAAATACTCTAAATAAAAAAAGAGAACCATACATGCCAGTTGCATTCATCCAACCTGAAGGTTGGATGAATCCATCAGCTTTCCTCCTGTCTTAAGTTTTCTACATTTCTGCATTATTGTGCTTTTTTTTTTTTAAAAAAAGTCCTTTTGAAGATTCATCAGCATTTTAATGAGCATTCCTTCTAATGCACACAATTTTTGTGCAATTTTGCATAATATACGCAGATTGGCAAGTAGTTTACTCTTCTATAAAGCATTTTTAGGTTATTTCCACTAAAACATGCCTTTAATGCACACTCCCCCCCCCCCACAATAGCTATATTTATAATTATATCCAGTTCTAAAATGCATATTATTTGGTCGGAGAACTGCATCACAAAATTGAGAGAATGTTCATTTCAAAGGAATGTCTTCTGGTTTACACATTGTTTCAAGAACTGAAAATGTAGTAGTTTTGCATTAAAATGCAAACAGAACTGAATTATCCCCCATCCCTACTGGAGAATAAAATGGAATTTGACATGGGGACCTGGTGGCTGAAACTCTTATCTTCTCCACCAGAAGTACATACACAGAGTTTGTGTCTGTTCCCCCTGTCTCCTTGCAAAGCATCTTCTTGGTCCCATCTGTCGAAAAGGATGCCCTGAAACTGAGGTCCAGGAGTCGCAGGGCTTTCTGAGAGAGCAAATGAGATGCATCTATCTGCCCATCTGTCCCTGCTTTTTTGGTCCCTTCCAGATGTTTTCTGCCTCCTATTATCTTTAACTCTTTCTTGATCTCACAAGGACTGGAGCAGATAGCAGAGGGCTCCCTGTCTGAGCTGCAAACAGAAAACAAAAAACCCCAGCCATAAATTCTCCTTACATCCAGCAAAGCCCAGACATCCAATTAAAGCCATAATCCTATAAACCTGTCAGCAATCAAACAGGCTTCTTAAAATCAGGAACGACAGGTTGCTTTAAATCAATATGTCTAGGTAACAACTTGCAGTTTGTAGGGATGCTCTGACATACCATCTTTTGCTGCTGTGTGTCTGTTTCATGCCTGAAGTGAAAATAACAAAATACTCCACCTTCCTTCCTATTAGTTCTCCTTCTTATACTTCCCTCCCTGCTTCATCTCCTCAGCCCAGTAAAGGTAACATTGCTCAAAGGCTGAGTAATTATCCAATGTGATGTCGGGAACACTACACCGAAGATGGTTTTCTTGGTTCATCCAAGTGACCAAGTTGTCACTCTCTTTCCCTTGTACAGTCTGTTTATTAAAGGATGGTTATATCATCACTGCAAGAATTGTTGGCTCCATCTGTCTCAAGGCACAATGTAATGCTCCTCCAGGGATGAAGCCAAAGTGACTTTCCTGGGCATAAGCCTGGGAAGTGTGTATGGAGGTCCTGGGCTGCCCAAATGGCAAGAACCCCCTCTCAGCCAGAAGGAGACATACAAAGTGCTACCCAATCATCTTAGAGACAAACTGGGGAAAGTGTCCAACTCAAGCTCCACTAGTGGAGGAGAAATCCACAGCACATTGTCATGATTTTTTCTCTCTGTTCCTTTGTAGCTGTGGCTGTAGCTGCCCCACACCTGACGCCATATGTTGCCAGGTGTGGGGCAGGTGGGTGGGGCTTGGGGGAGGAAGAGCCTTGTGTGGGGTTTTAATAGTGCAAAGGAGACGTGCTTCTCATTATTCAATAGATTCCCATTTTTCAAACTTGCACAAGTGCAACACCTCCAACATTCAGATAGTAAGAAATGTGGACTGGTAATCTTTGAGACAAGTAAGTCATCATGAACCTGTCAGAGAACCTGTCTAACAATAAAAGTTCTTTAGGAGAACTTTCTGAAGTGCTTTCTGATGGTGAAAGCTGTTTGACAGTGGAACGGACTACTGCGGAAGATGGCTGGAGGTTTTCAAACATAGGTTGAATGGCGATCTGTCAAAGATTCTTTAGCTGCGAGTCTTCCATTGCAGGAGTTGGACGAGCTGAGCCTTGACATCCCTTCCAACTCTACAGTTCTATGATTCTATGAATACATGAAGCTTCAGAACAAGGATATATGTCTTTGTGTTTGTGTGTGATTTGATTATAGGATTTTATGGGTCAGTCACTAAGTCTGCTGTCTGGTTTGGTAGTTGTTCTTCCCCAATATTAAAAAAACCCAACAAGAACCAAAGTTTCTCAGGACTCTTTTATCCCCCATCTGCACACCATCCCAAATTCATGGCAGCCATTTAAAAGGCTTTGCACAGGATGCAGGAAGTGTGTGTGTGTGTGTGTGTGTGTGTGTGTGTGTGTGTGTGTGTGACTATTTCAGGACTATTTAGGGAAGCTTTAAAGCCTTTTTATTAGGACTATTTTTCACAATCCTCCATGTGTAAAGCCAGATGGCTTGGTTTCTAGACATCCAACGATCCTCAAAGGGAGCCATAAAGACTCTAAAAAGACCTCAAGCAGCTTTTTGGTACATAAACAACTCCTCTGTTTTACCTCGATACACTCAAGGCTGGAAGTGATTGCTGTCTGCCCTCCTGAGCTTTCTCTTGGTCGGCTTATATACAAAACTTGTGCCAGGGGGATCTAATTGTTGCGACATAAATATCCAGGCCACCATAGATGGCATGATTGGGAAACAGTGGAAATAGTCAGAGAACATGATGCAACCCCTTTTGTGGGGAGTGGGTTTTTGCAAGAGCAGGAACTCAGAGGCTTTTTCCTGAGTGAGATGTTCCAAGAGATGTAATATGCCTTCTGCCATTTCTTGCTCTCCTCCTGCTCCTTCCTTGCAACAGTTATAAAGAAAACTACTAAGTGGAAAGTTTCTTTGCACTTCGAAAAGTAGCCTCATCACATTAGAAAACTCGACTTAACCGGAGGCGGTTGGAAGGAGAGGGGGAGGCAATTCCCAAAGGAAACACTAAGCTACTGAACAGAGATTTATTGCATGTTCCTGTGAAAGGTTTTAAGACATACAGAAGATTATTACACTGAACGTGTTTGTGGTATGATGTTTTCTTTTCTGTTTAAATGTTTTGCTTTCTAATGAAAAACTAGGAAGTTCAATATGCTATTGTATTGTTTATATTATTTTGCCAGTTATGCTTTTTCCTACCCCCCCCCCCTCCTTTGAATACAAGTCTGTGCTTGTCTTTTGTATTCTGTATCTACAACTCTTGTCATCTTCTAAGCACCATTAGGGGCTTGTGGTGACATGACCTAATTGGAGCATCACCTCTGTCCCAGCTAGAAGTAAACATAGCTGGATGGGCAGAATCAGGAGGTGATGGACAGGGCTGGTGGGTGCTTCTGAATTTTCTGCCAGCATATAACAAGGTAGATGGGCTGGGAGGAACAAGACAGTAGCAGCAGCAGTAGCAGTGGACTTACCAGAGTGGAACCTACTAACCTTTTGAATTGGTGAGGAAACACAGTGAAGGTGGTTTCTGGGCAGGAGGGATACCACCAAGGTTAAAACAGCCAAGGATACAGGCACTGAGTGAAGAAATTACAGGGCTCATCTAAAAATAACAGCTAGTCAAGATGATGGTGTTGTTTAATAATGGGCCTTTATTTAATGCCAGGATACTTTTTGATGAGAGGAGTCCCAAACTTCCAAATTAAGGAATAAGGGACTCACCAGGTGTCAGGCAGCAGAGGATCCAGCCCCCATGGCAGGTCGCCAGGAATGGATAAGACAAGGAAAAGTCCTTACCAACTGCTTTTTATTCAATACTCACAGAGAGAGGATTGGGAATGCAGCCTCTTGGAATAATGGCATTGCCCCAAGTGAGTCTCCACCCCTCCCTCTCTCATATGTCATAGTTATGGTTGCTGAAAAGTACCCTCTGCCTTTGAGCTCTTTGCTCTCCTACTTGCAATGCAAGTTGTGGGAGACGGGGTATCTGGAATGCTTTCTAAAGACACTGTGTCCATCAGCTGTGGCCCCCCTCTGGTGCTTCATCTTCCTTCTCTCCCTATTTCCCAGCTTTACCCCTCATCTGCCTCTGAGCTATGGCCTCCCTCAAACCCTTGTTGTAATTCTGAACTGTCTTCTTCATCTCTGGAAGGGTCAGGCTGGGGAGGCGGTTTCCATCGTTCCTCCTCTGCCCACTCCCTGACACCAGGGTTCCCCAAAAGTGGTCCCAGTTGAAGCAGCCCCACTTCTAGCTGGGTTCGCCATACAAAGCATGCAATTCAGAAATCATGCCACCTCCATTGAAGTGTATAACATAGTTACCTTATACTGAGTGAGAAGATCGGATAGCTCTGTATTGTGCATGCAGCTCTTCAGGTAGACAACAATACCTTTTTTTTCTGAGCCAGTTCAAAGACTCCAACAGTCTCAGAAGCCTTTTGTCACCCCCTAGGAACTAATGGAGCCATTGATTCCAGTGGAGGAAGTAAAATTAAGCTGCAGGAGCTATACTGGGAACAGTGTAGCAGATGTCTTGATACACATACAGCTGGCCATAACAACAAAAGAGCCTTGTAGCCTTTTAAACATGAATATATTTATTATAGTATGAACTTATTTGGACTACAGTCCACTTGATCAGATGTATAAAGTGTTATCCTTAGGTGCAGGTACATTTGTGCTAGTTCAATTTAAAAGTGGCAGCACTGAAGCTCTTGATGTTTCATGTTTCAGTCTCCCTCTGAAGTTTCTTTGTTCAAGGATGGTCACTCTCTGGTCAGTCACAATGCCCTGGGAGGCTGAAACATTTTCCCTACTAGCTTTCCTAGGTTGCCATTTCACATGTCAGATTTGTGTCGAGTCATTGTTTTGTATAGAGATGTGTATGCAGAAGGGCATCGCTGGCAGATGATGGTGTACATCACACTGGAAAATGATGTTGTGGGTGACATTATCAGGTCCTGTAATCAGGGATGTAGGGACGCAGGTGGCGCTGTGGGTTAAAGCCTCAGCGCCTAGGACTTGCCAATCAAAAGGTCGGCGGTTCGAATCCCTGCGGCGGGGTGCGCTCCCGCTGCTTGGTCCCAGCGCCTGCCAACCTAGCAGTTCGAAAGCACCTCCGGGTGCAAGTAGATAAATAGGGACCGCTTACCAGCAGGAAGGTAAACGGTGTTTCCGTGTGCGACTCTGGCTCGCCAGAGCAGCGATGTCACGCTGGCCACGTGACCCGGAAGTGTCTCTGGACAGCACTGGCCCCTGGCCTCTTGAGTGAGATGGGCGCACAAGCCCAGAGTCTGTCAAGACTGGCCCGTACGGGCAGGGGTACCTTTACCTTTACCTTTACCTTTTAATCAGGGATGTAAGAAAGCATCACATTACATTCAACCCTGTATTTGTCACAGGCAGCCCTGTTTCCATTCCAATGCAGTTCGCTTTTCGCCAAAACCAATTTTAGTCACTTCACTGTGGAGAAATGTCATAACTTACATAATTTATGCAAATAATTGTGTAAATTGTTGTTCTTTTATTCCACCCCATTCATTTCAATGCAAAGGAAACAAAGTGCAAATGGGGGGAATGTAGTCAATTGCATACTTTTTGTGGACTGAAAACAACAACAACAAGGAATATCTATCATAGTCTCTGGATTGCATTCCATTCCAAACATCAGCAAATTCCGCTCTTGTTTTCATTTTTATCAGAATTCTTCAATATCCCTACCTGTAATAGTGCTGCCAAAGTTAATGTGGGTGCAGAGTTGGCATCTGTGTACCGTATTATTCACTCTATAAGACGCACCAGACCATAAGACGCACCTAGTTTTTGGAGGAGGAAAACAAGAAAAAAATAATATTCTGAATCTCAGAAGCCAGAACAGCAAGAGGGATCGCTGCGCAGCGATCCCTCTTGCTGTTCTGGCTTCTGGGATAGCTGTGCAGCCTGTATTCGTTCCATAAGATGCACACACATTTCCCCTTACTTTTTGGGAGGGAAAAAGTGAGTCTTATAGAGTAAAAAATACGGTACTTATCTCTCCTGTATTTGTTGTCACAGCTCTCAGTTAAAACTACTCAAATATATCACCAGTGGTCTTGCTGGATAATGGCTATACAATATTCCACAAAAGCTGCTTCAAGCCAACCCTTGTGCGAGACAAGATGACTGTGTTGTTTGGCATATAGTAAGATGGTAACGTGGATGGATCTGAGCTTCGGGCAATGGCCATCCACCCTGTGTAAACATGGAGCAAGGGAGTTTAAGAAAAGGTGGAATAAATACCGGGCTAAGACACAACCCTTGTTTACCCCTTTGTTGGCAATGATTTTGGGGGGTTAGCCTGCCTAATGGGGAGCATTTCACCTGGCAGCACATGGAAGTGTGTTGTTTTCTGATGAGAAAGAGTAACTTTCCATCAATGTTCAATTTGGACAGTTTCTTCCAGAGCAGCTCCCTCAAAGCTCCTTTTAGGTACTAAGGTATCTCCTGCTATGTTTTGTTAACTGTGTTGTGTTCTGATACATGTATTAGATGCACTTTTTCTATGACAAAAAAGGAGATTGATTGATAATGGCATTTACTTCCCACAGGCCTTGAGTGGAAGGCCTGTGCTAACTTACAAACAGTTCCCAACCCAAGCAGTCACTCACCAGCAACAACAGGCCACACAACAGAGATACAGACACAGGGACACAGGGTGGATGGGATGAAACTGTTTACACTCCATGCACTGGGTCAGATCAGGGAGAAGTATTTTCCAGTCTGGCTCAGATATATCGTATTCATTAAGCAGGATAGAGATTTTATAAAAAGCAATATATATTAAATAATAGTTGTCAAGATGAAAATAAAGCTTCATGACTCCAAAACATTGCTAATTGTAGGTCAGGTTGCCAGCTCTCCTTGAAGCAATTTCAAGTTTGCTTTTCAGATACGTGCATAGTTAATTTATGAAAAATGTAGCTAGAATAATACAACTAACTTTGAGGTGTCTTGAAAAATGAAGACTCTATTATGTTTATGCTGGGGGCACACGAGATGTGCTGGCTTCCAGAATCTTGGACTCTTTTCTATTTATCTGCAAAACTTTAGAATCTCATTTCTCCCCATCCCCCAAAAGCACCATACCTACAACCTGAGCCTTTTAACAGTGTGCTGGTTACCGCAACAAGCTTTGCGTAGCTTTTAGAACAAAGATGACAACTCACTGCCCTCCAGATCTTTCTGGACTCTAGCCAGCCTCACCAAACATGGCCACTTGTCAGGGCATATGGGAGTTGGAGTCAACCCTCATCTGAAGGGTCACTGGTTCTTGATTTCTGTTCTAGAGTTTCCATATCCTCCTCATCTTCATGTGAATATCCCCAGAAGCAAATATTCAGAGTTAGCAGACTTATCAGTTTTGCTCCACTAGCTGTGCAGACATGAAACCTAGACTTGAAGGGGAGTCCTGATCTTGGTAGAACATCAGGGATTGGGTACCTGTGACCCTCCAGATGTTGTACACTATAACTCCCATCCTCCCTGCTGGCTGTGGCTGATGGGAGTTGGAGTACAACAGTATCTGGAAAATGAGAGACTCCTCAAACCTGCTGCAAGTTATGGGTGCTGTACTCTGCACACACCCAGCCAAGGAAGGCAAACAGCCCATAGTTAATTCTTTATTGACAAAAACACACACTTACTGAAGCTCTTAAGGTGCACCAGATACACACACACTTCTAGAGTCTACGTAGCTGGCATTAACTTTCCCAAGTGCCCACTGGAGCAGCTGAAAAAACAGTGGGGCTACACACACACACACACACACACACACACACGGCTTATGTACCCCCATCTGACAGTCTGCACATGCTGCTTGAGACTTCCCCTGCATGGAACTTGCTGCTGTGCTTCCCTCTATAAGTCCCTCCTGGTTCTAGGAGACAGTGGGGCAGTAGATTCAACCAGCCTGCCCTTCACTTGAACATAAATCACTGCCCCCCTCTCTGGGTCAGCGCCTGGGCCCCCTGCCTTCTTCATACCCTTGTCAGAGCCCTGCCAGTCCCCGACATACTGTTTACAATAGGGGGATTCATCCATTTGCTGTTTAGTTGAACATACTGTTTTTTTACTAAATAAAATGACAGTCTTAGCACAGTTTTATCTTATTTTATTGCTTGGGTTCATCCTGTTTCATTTTAATCTTCAGAGGCAATAGTTTGTCATAAGTGAACAAGTTTTGGCAGTTGTCGAAACACGTCTCTCCCCATGCCCCACAAAATATGGAAAGTGAGGGCCAGTTCCCTGTTCCACAACATGGGATTTTATTAAACCCCAGGTTGACATTTACTGAAAAGTGAAAGCATATTTTTGATTATACACTAGTACACTCATAAGCAGCTTAATTTTGCTCTGCTTTAGCTAGGAACTATGTAAATTCCTTACAATTCATATTAAAATTTAACTTGATGGGCAGCTCAGCCTTTTGGCCTGAAACCTTCCTTATTTCTTCCTTTCATTACTTCATACATTTGCTTCCTTTCACTGTGCCAATAATAAAGACTAAGAAATGGGCCAGAAGAGCTTCCCCCCTCATTTCTTTCTGGTCTTTCCACACATCCCAGCAAATTGTCTGGGCAATCAAAAGAAGAGAAAGAGAGGGAGACAGAGTGAATGATTCACAGAAGGAAGGAACCTTTCCATTTCTGACTGAGTCAGAAGCTAAACATTAGGGGGACACATCAGATGAATGCTGAATTAAGAACCAAAGTGGGTCTGCTTCCTATAGATTTGGATCTTTCCAAAGTGCCTTAGAATGGGGACCACTGAGGCAGTTTAGGGTGACACAAAGATTCAGGTGTTGTTGTTTTTAAATTGTGCAGATAGCATGTTGGCAAAAACTTGAACATTTCTCCACAATCTTGTCGTATAAAGGTACAGAGAGAAGGTGAGGATGGAGAACTCTTTCATGATTAGTTTCATACATGGCCAACCTACCCATGAGGTGGGGTGAAGCAGCCACTTCAGGTGGTAGAAACCCCCCCAGGTGGCACTCCCTTCAGGTGCCACGGCTGTCCTGCTGCTTCCACCTCCAACAGAGAGGCAGCATCTATTTCTGGTGAGATCTTGCAAGATCTTGCTGAAATCTCATGAGATCTCACCAAAAATTCATGAGGAGGCTCACTTGGACTCCACATATACCATCACAAGTCACACCATAATTTGTAGTGCTTTTGGCAGCCATGACGATGTACAAGAGTATGATATAAAAACAAGGTATAAATATTCCAATAACTCCATCAACCAAATACATGCTTTTACTATTCTGCTCAAATACGTTCTAATCATATTTTCTCTATTTATCTTAAACTTCTCTGAATTCACACTACCTGCTCTGTCCCCTCCAAATTTCAACTAATTAAAGAACATTAAAGTCCTCACATCAAAGAGTGTGGATTTCAATTGAATTTGTCTAATTCTCAGCTCATAGCTGGGCTATGAAGAATGCATCTCCTCTCCCTTTTGTGTGCATTTGTAGTTTAGTATTTTGGTGATACCTCTAATTTAGTTTTGGTGCTGAAGGATACAGCATAAATAGACTCAATTTTCTCTGGTGCTGCCAAGTTCATGGCATGCCCTCCCCTCATTATTACATATATTTTGACATCATTCCAAGACATACATTTTTTTTCAGAGGTCTTTGCAAGTGGAGGACGAGATCTGAGTATTCGTTCAGTTGCAGTGCTGCTGCTGTTTCTGACTCCTTTTGATTCGGTTTAGTGTATGGTTGAGTCAGGTTTATGCATTACATGGTTTAATTGTTGCATTGGGTTGTATGAAATATGTTGCACTGTGGGACTGCATGGTAAAGGGTGGACAACAAATGCATATAAATGCATAAATAAAATACTGCCATGGGGGTGGCAGAGTGGCAGCCTCACGTGTTTGCTGCAGCCTCATAAAGGATGGATTGCAGGATGGAAGAGTGTGATAGGAGAAGCCGTAAACATAGAGAGGAAGACAAGGAGGAAGGATGGTTGGCAAGTACCAAGTGTGCAGAGTAAGGAGCAAAGAGTGGGCGAACCTCTGACCTAGAGAGACCAGGGGAACAGAATACGAAATCAGAGGGAGAAGAAAAAGAGAGGAGGGAAGCTTGCACTTATAAAGACAAAAGAGGGATGAACAGCGAGGCAGCTGTGATGATGATGATGATATATTATTTATACTCCGCCCATTTGGCCAGGCCTCCCCGGCCACTCTGGGTGGCTTCCAACAGAATATTAAAACCACAATAAAACATCAAATGTTAAAAACTTCCCTAAACAGGGCTGCCTTCAGATGTCTTCCAAAAGTCAGATAGTTGTTTATTTTCTTGACATCTGATGGGAGGGCATTCCACAGGGAAGGTGCCACTACCGAGAAGGCCCTCTGCCTGGCTCCCTGTAACCTCACTTCTCGTAGTGAGGGAACCACCAGAAGGTCTTTGGAGCTGGACCTCAGTGTCCGGGCAGAATGATGGGGAGGGAGATGCTCCTTCAGCTATACTTCTGAGAGGAACAGCTATACTTCTGAATACCAGCTGATCTTCTGCTTGGATCCTGCTTTTGGGTTTCCCACAGTCATCTGGTTGGCCATTGTGAGAACAGGATGCTGGGCTAGATGGGCCATTGGCCTGATCCAGCAGGCTCTTCTTATGTTCTTACATTGCTGTCTCAGAGGTGAAACAAGAGATAGCAAAGGGAATTTTGCAAGCATTGTGTATCACAAAAGGGACACTGTGGTGAGAAAAGTCCTTTCCTTCATGGGAAGTTGAGGATCCACCAGGTGAAACCTGGAGTAAGGAACCATTCTGGAATTCTGGCGGCTCCCTTGGGGGTGTTAACAAGAACAGGAAGCCTGACAGATGCATTGAACTAAATATTTAATTTAAATAAATAAGTTGTTCTTCTATGGCATCTGACTTTTTTCGATGCCCCAAACATGATGTGAGAGAATCAGATTCCCCACAGATGACTAACAATGGGGGAATCAGTCTATCTCTGGTCTGTATTCCTTTCCCAGAACCTCATTCAACATCTGTTTGCTTTATCTCATTTCCATACTAAACTGCATTTAAACATTAAAAGTTTGCATTTAAATACATATTTTGAAGCATGTTTGCTTTCCAATATGCATCTCTAAATGGATTTTCTTCCAAACATGCATTTTAAAATGTCTTTTGATACTTTTTTTTTAAAAAAAGCTGAAGACTCAGAACATTGACAAAGTACAGAATCTGGTGTGCAATTACCGTTAGTATGGGAGGTGCATATAAGATCCATTCAGATCAGATTCCATAAAAAACTGACTTCCCAGGTATCCGTACAGATACCTATTCCTAATAGCTTCGTAATAGCTTCCTGACTTCCTGAGGATCGTTAACAGGTAGCCAATCATTTTATCCTTGCAAACTCTCAGATCATCCATTTCTTTAAGTATGTTATATATAGATTTAACTTTTAAAAAGCATTTTTCCAATTATTCCATGCTCCACGTTGATGCCTGGAACCTGGAGGCTACAAATTACTTTACCAAGAAGGAAACCACTGCTTTGGCTAATCAGTATCTGATTCTGCACCCTAACATGGCGCTTGCCTCAATTTCCCAATGCAGAGAACAATTAATTTTTAATAGACAACTGCAAAATTGAATGTGTTTTCTTAAACTGATAACAACAACAGCAGACTTTGGGATTATTATTATTATTTTCTTTCTTTCTTTCTTTCTTTCTTTCTTTCTTTCTTTCTTTCTTTAAAAAAGGAAGACATTTTAAACTAATCCTGTTAGGCATTGAGGGAAGTAGAATATTTTTCCCCCTTTCCACTAATGCTAAGTCTGAAGCAGATTAAATGCATCTGCTAGAATACATCCTCTTTATGAAGAATTTATAATGCAGGTTGTTATGGCGGGCAGGGGAGCAGAGTGCTTATTATCAGATTATCCACATTTAATGAGGCTGACCTAATCCCATCAGCCGTTGCCTGTGGCAGGTGAGAGTCACCCGGTGCTGAGAGGTTAATTCAGAGAGATGGTTTGCTTTGTTTTCTTCTGCAGAGGTGCTAATGGTTATGTGCAGGGTGGCTTTGGAGGAGAGGCGGGACAAACGTCCTGTCAGTTGTTCACTCAATAATTCCATGTTGCACAAGAAGGCGCCACATTCGGGGAGATGAAACATCCAGGCTGAAAGTCAGGTAAGGACCAGCCGTGCATAGAATATGGGTGCTGAACTTTAGACCCTTGGGCCAAATGCAGCCCTCCAAACCTCTCTGTCTTACCTTTGGGGTGTTCCCCAGGCTACACACTGTCCCGAATCAGACCCCTTGTCAGCTGTCATTGACACCCTCCTTGAGCACTTTTTGCCTGGCTGAATTTTTCCTTGAACTATTGCATGGGTAGACAAACTAAGGCCCGGGGGCTGGATCCAGCCCAATCACCTTCTAAATCCAACCCACGGACGGTCCAGGAATCAGCGTGTTTTTACATGAGTAGAATGTGTGCTTTTATTTAAAATGCATCTCTGGGTTATTTGTGGGGCATAGGAATTTGTTCATTCCCCCCCAAAAAATATAGTGTGGCCCCCCACAAGGTCTGAGTGACAGTGGACCGGCCCCCTGCTGAAAAAGTTTGCTAACCCTGATGCCTCTTGCTTGCCTAGGTGGCAAGTAGCGAGGGGTGTGTGTGAATGCATGTAGACAGTGGGCAAAATCCACATTGTTTTGTCCACTTTTGCCTCTAGCCTTGACCGCCACTGGCATGTGGCCTGGCATGCTCTGTAGAGATTTGGAACTGTCCAAAGTTCCTTGGAGCAGAGATCACTGAAGCAGTTGGGGGGGGGGGATTCAGAGATCAAAAACAGAAAAACTCTGTGCAGACAGCATGCCTGCAAAAACTGAATCATTTCTCCCCAAGCTTGTTGTATAAGGATGGAGAGAACAGGTGAGGAAGGAGAGCTCTTTGGTGACTGATAGGTCCAGCTTTGTACCAGAGGGAATAATATTACTGGGACTCTCCAAGCACAGTGTTTTCCCTCCATATCTTCCTATTATTATTGCTATTTATAAAATTTGCATACCACTCTACATCCGTAGATCTTAGGGCAGTTCACAACATCAAATTACAATATAAAAAACAAAAAAAATATAATAAAAACAGAAGCAGAAACAATTCAATAATCCCCCCTTCCTGACTGAAGAGGAATGCTTTAACCTAGCACCTAGAGATAATGAAGGTGTGAGCTGAACCTCCCCAGGGAGAGCATTCCACAAATGGAGAAACACTGCAGAAAAATCCAAACACTCATGTTTCTGAAATGTTACAGGTTAGTTTCTTACAATGCAGGCCTTTTTCATAATAAAATTGTTGCCCACAGAATCACAGGAAGGAAAAGGAACAGAATTAGCTTCCCAGAAGTAGACACGGCTAGCTAGCAACCTGAACAGGAGCACTCCATATTAAAACATTTTGCTGCAGTGTATTCTTAAAGAAATGGGAGTGCCTGATCACCCATCTGTCTCCTGAGAAATCTCTATGTGGGACAAGAAGCTACAGTTAGAACTGGATAAGAGGAAAGCGCAAAATATGGTCTGAAGCTCAACATGAAAAAAAACTAAGATCATGGCCACTGGTCCCATCACCTCCTGGCAAATAGAAGGGGAAGAAATGGAGGCAGTGAGAGATTTTACTTTCTTGGGCTCCATGATCATTTCAGATGGTGACAGCCGTCATGAAATTAAAAGATGCCTGCTTCTTGGGAGAAAAGCAATGACAAACCTAGGCAGCATCTTAAAAAGCAGAGACACCATCTTGCCGACAAAGGTCCATATAGTTAAAGCTATGGTTTTCCCAGTAGTTATGTACGGAAATGAGAGCTGGACCATAAAGAAGTCTGATCGCTGAAGAATTGACAAATTTGAATTATGGTGCTGGAGGAGACTCTTGAGAGTCCCGTGGACTGCAAGAAGATCAAACCTATCCATTCTGAATTAAATCAGGCCTGAGTGCTCATTAGAAGGACAGATCCAATAGACTCCAATACTTTGGCCACCTCATGAGAAGAGAAGACTCCCTGGAAAAGACCCTGGTGTTGAGAAAGACTGAGGGCACAAGGAGAAGCGGACGACAGAGGACAAGATGGTTGGACAGTGTTCTCGAAGCTACTAACATGAGTTTGACCAAACTGTGTGAGGCAGTAGAAGGCTGCCTGGCGTGCTCTGGTCCATGGGGTCACAAAGAGTCGGACATGACTAAACAGCAACAATGATAAAAAATGAAGCACGGGTCATTCTTGAAGGATGTTGTTAATAATGGCGAGTCCCAGATCTTAAAAAGTGGAGGATTATTACTTTAGACTAGCCTTCTCCAAACTGATATCGTCCTGATTTATGGGTTCTGTGCTTCCATCACCCTGACCATTGGCCACGCTGCCTAGGACTGATGGGAGTCGAACAATATTTGGAGAATAACTGGTTGATGTTAAATATAATTATAGCGTGTTTGGTGGTAGTGCAAAAGAGGCTAGTAAAGTTTGCAAAGGAAGTCCAGTGGGCCACTCCAATATACTATAGGCAAGAATATTTCTGGTGATACAAAGTCATGCTTGTAATGTAACTCCTTTTACTAGCAAGATATACTAAGTACACTTCTTGTGGCACACCCACAAAACCCTCCGCTAAGTGAATGTGTTTATCATTTCCAGCATTATTCCACTTTCTTTCATTGCTGCCTACAGATGAGCCTGATCTTTACTGAGGATAATGACAAAAAATTGCGGTGTAATACTGTAATGGGGTTTATATATAGAAGTTGTGTTCTATTCACACCCACTGGATGGATGTATAAAAACATATGCACACAAACATATCCAACGATGGTGTTTTCACCCCCCACTGGCGCATTATTGTAAGTGCCTGAGTTGGTGACAGAGAAGTGTCATTTGAGGAATCTGGAAACACTCCTAAAATCCAGAACATCATTGCATCTTATTATAGGTAATGAGGCCCATTTAGCTGCAACAGCATTTATATACAAGTTTTTCGTTCGCAAAGAATCTCGATGCGCTTTTAAAATTCCATCCGATATGCATCCACTGCTCTGCAACATACCAGATTTGGGTGAAGAGGCCTTTGAGAGTCACTGTGTTATGCAGCACTACAGTGTTGGGCACGAGTTCAAATCCCAAGCCACCCATTAAATTACTAGGCAGTTGTGGGTTACCTTACTTGCTAAGTTTCAACCTCAGTTCTCCATCTGTGAAATGGGCACAATAACAGGTAGATTCACTGACTTTGGAGAATGCCAAACAGATTATAATTTTAATCATATTGAGCTGCTGGTTAAATGCTAAACACCAGCAGCAACAATCATGTGAAATTTTATCATTCATTAGTGTTATCTCTACAGAAATTATTGCAAAGAAAATATGAAAAGAAAATACGTGGTTCACACCACACCATTTTGGCATTGTGACCCATCAGGAAATGCAGTGTAAAATGTGAAGATGCAAAATTAGAAACACGACAGCAGCAACAAGAGCAGAAATAACAATGTCAAATTAGCAGTTTATACATGAAAAAGAAAAAGTGCTTCACAGCAATGTCTTGCTTCAAGGGTGAATCTCTCAATATGCACAGCAATCTCTATGAAAAGGGGTTCACTAATCTGTAGGTTGAAGGAATTTTTTATTTTATTTATATAAGTGGGATGGAAATAGAAGGCTCAGTTAGGATATGTAAAATGCTGGGAGATAGTTAATAGGAGGTAGACAAATCTGTCAATTTCAATTTATCATTTTCCCAATCTTAAATTCACTTCCTCACATTTCCCCAAACTTTTCTGTGTGTTTTTTTAAAGTTTGCATTAAAATTAATCTGCATTTTCATTCTTCTAATATGCACGTTTTGTACAGACTTTCACCTTATAACCCTTTTTTTGCAAACCATTTCCCCTAATTTAATGCATTTTTTATTTTAATCCCTCCCCCACTTATGTTTCCACTTACACACACTTTCCCCTAGTACATGCATTTATGAATGACTTATTTGGTTGAGGAATTGAACTGCAAAATTCAGAGAAGAGTGCATTTGGAGAAACGGCTATGTTTCAGACTGCATATCGTTTCAGAAAATGCTGATTACACAGTTCAACCTTTAAATGAGGACTGAATTAAATTTCTCCCCCCCTTCCTTAAGTGTTAAAGTGCTCGAAAAAGAGATGTCGGAGTTAATACTGCATGGCTTCCTTGGTTTAGTAGCCTTGTGGGTAAACTGCAACCTGGTAAATAGGGTGGGGCCATAGCTCAGTAGGAGAGTTTTTCATGCAGAATGTCCCAGGTTCATCCCCTTGCCTCTCAAGATGAAAAACAAAGCTAGCAAGGAAAATATAGAATCATAGAGTTGTAGAATTGGAAGGGACCCCAACAGTCATTTCGTCCAGTCCCCTGCAATGCAGGAATCTCAACTAAATCATACATGACATGTGCCCATCCAGTCTCTGCTTAGAGGTAAAGGTAAAGGGACGCCTGACCATTAGGTTCAGTCATGGCCGACTCTGGGGTTGCGGCTCTCATCTCGATTTATTGGCCGAGGGAGCCGGCGTACAGCTTCTGGGTCATGTGGCCAGCATGACTAAGCCACTTCTGGCACAACCAGAGCAGCGCACGGAAACGCCGTTTACCTTCCCACTGGAGCAGTACCTATTTATCTACTTGCACTATGACATGCTTTCGAACTGCTAGGTTGGCAGGAGCAGGGACCGAGCAACGGGAGCTCACCCTTTCGCGGGGATTCGAACCGCCAGCCTTCTGATCGGCAAGTCCTAGGCTCTGTGGTTTAACCCACAGCACCACCCGCATCCCTCCATCTTCTACGCAGAGGCGGAGCTAGCTGCTCCGGCACCTGGAGCAGCGCACATGCTTTTCACCTGGGGACGGGGCCAGCCTCCCAAGGTGGCAGTGTCCCAGGGGGGCACCGCCTGGAGTAAGGGGCCAAGGGGGTGAGCTGTGGGAACGTTTATATAATTTAGCAGAGTTTAAATGATCCCCTGTTTGAGTTTAGGCAGCGACAAGCGGGTTGCTAACTTGTTTGAGTCCTATCAATAATACCTTCCTGGTTGATAATCCCTTTCTGTCCCTCTTAAAGAAAGCACACATGAATCTGAATCATACAGTGGTACCTCGGGTTACAGACCCTTCAGGTTACAGACGCTTCAGGTTACAGACTCTGCTAACCCAGAAATAGTACCGCGGGTTAAGAACTTTGCTTCAGGATGAGAACAGAAATCTCGTGGTGGCGGCATGGCGGCAGCAGGAGGCCCCATTAGCTAAAGTGGTACCTCAGGTTAAGAACAGTTTCAGGTTAATAACAGACCCCCAGAACGAATTAAGTTCTTAACCCGACATACCACTGTATTAACATAAACTACTTTACTGTCAGATTCATTCAGGTTTACTATTACTTCCCTTCATTGGGACACTATACTTTCATTGATGCAGATTTAAGTTTTGGACCCTGGATAGCTGCTGCCAGTCAGAGTAGACAATACTGGGCTAGGTGGGCCTGGCATACAAAGGACAAACAGGTTAAATCTGTAATGATCCACTGGGCTAAGAATTTGGGGCATAATATCTAACTTTCAGACTGGGAAAGGTTATGGAAAACTGATTTGAAATTCTCAGCATGTTTCACGCTGAAAGAAAATTATATGAAAATGATGTACCGGTAGTATCTGACTCCTGGTAAGTTAGCAAAAATGTATAAGAAAAAGTACAAATATATGCTGGAAATGTAAAGAAAAAGAAGGTACCTTTTCTCATATGTGGTGGATGTGTAAGGTAATAAAAGCATTCTGGGAAATGATATATAATGAGTTGAAAATATGTTTAAAATAACTTTTATTTATAAAAACCCCCAGAAACTTTTCTATTAGGAATTGTAGGTGCCGATATTCCAAAGGAACAGAAATGATTTTTTATGTATGCAACAGCAGCCATGCGGATGATACTAGCCCAGAGATGGGAAGAGGACAAAGTCCCTACCAGAAGAATGGCAAACTAAGATGTTGGACTATGCCGAAGTGGCAAAACTGACCTGAAAACTCAGGGACCAAGAAAACCTAAACTTATTAAGGAATGGGATAAATTTATAATTTATCAGGGAGACCACTGTAAGCAGATGAAAACGTTAGCAGGATTACAATAACACTTGTAATGTAGCAAATATTCTGAACAAAATGGAGTGATGTAAATTATGAATTGCCGAATTATAAGAAGTGACAATGGGACCCTTGGAGGGGAAGGTGGGAAGTCTAGAGATTCAGAGCAATCTCTAAATATGGATATGTGTTTTGTTTTGTTATAATTTTATACTTGTAAAATCAAATAAAAACTATTTCCAAATAAATAAATAAATACTGGGCTAGGTGGGCCAATAGTTTGAGTTTAGGGCAAGTACCAAGATTTGAGTTAGGTTGAGTGTCCCCATTCTGACTGCATTTCCTTCCACTTCAGCACTCTGTTCTAGTGGCTCTGGCTTTGTTCTGTTACAAAGGCCCTTTGTTCTCTAGCTGGAGTGGTTTTTATGTTACTCAGCTTTTGATTAACTGTTGTTTTATGCTCTTGGCTTGTGCCTTTTTAATTTCTATATTTAAAATGCTGCAGGAGTAAAGGACAGAGGAAACTGAGAGGATGGAGAGCCACAATGTGTGGTGCCGGTGCTCTTATTTTTGACGAGCGTTTCTCAAACTCAGATTTGGAATACGCAAAAATGTACCCAGGAAGAGAAAGCGGGGAACATCTGGCGTTGCTCATCCTGCATTTATAAAACCTTCCATTCCCTTCAAAAAATGGAAAGTTTTGGTGCACCCAACCTTACAAAGGGCCTCCTCTATTTGGGGGACTCTTCTGTTCGATGGGCTGTCCAGTCCAAGTGTGGTAAATAAATGACAAAGCACTCTAAACATGGGGAGCAGGAGGGCCTTGGAATTGCCCATCAAGAGGGATACAGGTGGTGCTGTGGTCTAAACCATGGAATCTCTTGGGCTTGCCAATCAGAAGGTCAGCGGTTCTAATCCCCGCAACGGGGTGAGCTCCCATTGCTCTGTCCCAGCTTCTGCCAACCCAACAGTTCGAAAGCACACCAGTAGAAGTAGATAAATAGGTACCGCTGCAGCAGGAAGGTAAACAGTGTTTCCGTGCACTCTGGCTTCCATCACGGTGTTCTGTTGTGCCAGAAGCTCTTTAATCATGCTGGACACGTGATCCAGAAAACTGTCTGTGGACAAACACTGGCTCCCTCGGCCTGAAAGCGAGATAAGCTCCACACCCCATAGTCGCCTTTGACTGGACTTAACCGTCCAGGGCTCCTTTACCTTTACATTTTGCCCATCGAGAGATAACACTTGTACAGCAGACTGACCAGGCACACAGGTCACCTGGTCTCAGTCTTTCACATGGTGGTGAGATGTACTCTGCTGCTTGCTATATTGTTATAATTATTTCTCAGTTTCCTTCTAAGCATAAAAATCTGCAAATGCAAATCCATGCCCTCTCCCACCCCCCCACTGTGTAAATGGTGGTTTTTCTCTTTTGTGGCCGTGCAGGCATCTACCCTATTAGAAGCGGTGGGAAGGATGCTTGAGGTTTTCTTCTGCGTCACTAGCATTTTTGCACAGCAATCCCACCAGAGCTGAGCACTGCCATGGTGAAAGAGGAAGGAAATGTTGCCAGAGAACTCAGTCACTTCTAGACACAGATCTTTGGGAATTGGAGGCTTGCCTAGTAGGATAAATGGGGCACTGCCCTACTAACTTCAGTCTGCCCCCAGACAGCCCTCACTTCCCTGCTTTCTAACTCACATTTGATCCAGGAGATGTCCTTAGCTGTCAGCTTTCTCCCTCTTTATCTTAGTTTTGCCCTTGTAGGACTCCACAGCATGAGCATGGCTGGGAGTGGGGCATAGCCAGGAGGATCAGCTGCCCCCTCCATAAATCAAGTAAATAAATAGAAATACTCAACTGACTAATTGCATGCAGATAACTCAGTTCTGCCCCCCCAGCATAATGCCTGCCCCCCCCCAATCCTGGCTAAGTCCATGCTCCACAGGCAGGAGAAAGAGGGAGAAAATGAAAATGAGTAGCTGCCTGTCATTGGCTCTGCTTGCTGCTGGCCTCTTTGCTTTTCACCCTACCAGGCCAGGGAAGAGGAGTGTGGTTTGAGGTGGAAAGTAAGGGGAGAAAGGTCCTGCTGATGTCCTATGTCAAAGGGCTCCCAGACACCCGGAGCTCAGCAGTGCAATGGCAAGGGTAAGGTTCCATAGCCACCTCAGAATCCATAGTTACTACATTCCCCATGGTTCCTTGCAGTGGAGGCCCTGCTGTCAATGATGTCAGATAACTTTCAGAGAAAGGAGAAAGTGTTGCAGGGGTCTTGTGAGGAGGGTGGCGAGACCTCAATGCACCCCGACTCTGTTGTCCTTCCAGTGCCATCATCAGGAGTGCAATGGAGCCCATAAAAGGACTCAGAAACGAACCATTTGTGTTTCTGGTTATTTAACATCATAATTTTACCCCAGCTGATTCATTAACAAAGGAAAGGAAAGAGGGTGTCATGTGGCTCATCCATCAACACTGTTGTATGTTCATAATAAATATCCAGAGATTAAGCCCTGTGGAAGGTCATAAAAATGAAACTGCCTCCCCACCACACCACCCCCAGTTCAGCCAACCTGTGATTGATGCTGCTGTTATTCCTGGCTAGATGACAAGACATTGTAGCACCCTCTGGTGGAAGACAAAACATTTCAACCTTTTTTGCTGAAATGAACCTGGAGGTTGTTCATAGTCACTACAGGGTACTCTGTGGGATTTTTACTTATCTAATGTAGCTTCTTATACAGTCTTATGTAACACAGGTAAGCAGACCCACTAGATGGAAGTGGTAGATTTCTTCATATCTTCTATTGAACTCTCCCTTTTTTGTCAATAGTGTGTGACTTTACCCAACACACTTCTTTCTTACAGGACTACCCTGCAAAATCTTCTGGAGCTTCTAGGACTAGGTTATGCATTATGCTAAGTACACCAAAGAGTAGGTAGGATCTCAGCACAATTAGATCGTCTGCTAGAACAGAAGTCTATGATGGCAAAGAATGTGCCCCCCTCTTCCTAGAGCTAAGGTCCTTGTGGGCAGGTGGAGTTGGGAAGATTCCTACACCTTAGAACTAGACTTGTTAGCTACTCACCCAGAGGCTGTGACTATATCTTTGATTTCCCTGCTGCAGAAAGATAATTTTCAGGGACCACACCATGCAAAAGCAGGCAAGAGCTGGGGGAGCTTCAAACCTTTATCTGAGGAAGTACACATACGAACATGCCTCCCCCCAAGACTATTTTAAATCAATCTCAGGATCCCTCAGAAACTGTATAGGCACAGCCTATGGGAAACCATAGCTCATTTGAAGGACCATAGCTCAGTAGTAGAGCATCTCTTTTGTTTGTAAGTGGTCCTAGGTTCAATCTCCAGCCAGGCCTGGGAGAGACTCCTTGCCTGAAACCCCAGCGATCCACTGCCAGTCAATCATAGGCAGTAGTGCACTAGATAGGTCAGTGGCCTGACTCGGTATAAGGCAGCTTCCTATGTTCCTTCCTCAGAACCACTGCTCCTCATATCATGGAGATGTATTGACCATGTTTCTAACTACAGGAAGCCTTGTATGTTGATAACTGCTAAGTCTAGAGCACCTACCCTTCTGCAGATGATTTCAGAATGAAAGAGGAATAGATACCTGGGGATTCAGAGAGACAAGTGGGACCTCCATCAAAATGGGTACTTCTGAAAACCATTAGGGTTCCCTTGAACTTGCTTATACCTCCCTTTGGTGCATGGGCAGTGCCAATTTGACTATGTAAGCAGTGACAGTCAGTGCCAAACACAGAAGATAGAGAGAAGGGTGTGTCGATTTTGTGTGCATTCACTGCCAACTGGACCAGAGGCAGGAATTTCCTAATCACAGAATCATAGAATTGTAGAATTGGAAGGGACCACAAGGGTCATCTAATTCAATGCAGGAATCTTTTGCCCAAAGCTTGAACCCACGACCCTGAGATTAAGATCCCTGGACCTGGTAAATGTTCCTATTTATAATTTTTCTGGATGCTGTGCTAACATATTGCCAGTCTTTGTTCCCATTTTTCAGGACTCAGCTCCTTCTGCAGAGCTGCTGGATGTGAAATCTTTTAGTGGGTGGATGGATGGATCTTACCTCTAATGCACAAGCATAAATGCAAGTGCATGTGAGCCCTCCGGCACCATGCAGTGCACAGCTTGCCATTTCAGACACTGCAGCTGCTAAGGTATGTTTTGAATACTTGGAAACAGATTGTAAGACAATTATGGTTCCCCCACCCCCAAAGTGTATCTTTAACCAAAAGAACAAAACATCCTTTCGGCGTTTAAATCAGTGGATTTAAACATGAATGCAAATGAATTCAGCATATTGCAAGGAAGTAAAGAAAAAGCCTTCAATGGTATGCAGAAGTTGATAACTCAGGGATTGCCAAGTGATTCTTGATGTGAGAACAGTGGCACTGCATCCCTATTTTTGTCTGTGAGATGTTGGTGGATATGACTTCCCTACATAAGAACATAAGGAAATGCTGCTGAATTGGGCTAGTGGCTGATCTAGTCCAGCATCTTGTTCTCATTGGCTGACCAGATGATGATAGGAAGCCTGCAATCTGGACATGAGAGCCACAGCAGTCTCCCCACCTGTGATTCCCAGCAGCTGGCAATCAATGACATAGTGCCATGGAGGTGCCATGTGCATGCCATGGTATAGCAATATTGGAAGGAGACCACATGAGACATTGTTCAGAGATTATGATGATTAATCATAATATTTGTTCGTTCCTGTATATATACAGAAATCTCAAAATGACTGAACAAGATAAAATACATGCTGGTAAAATCAATTAAGAGCCAGAAAATTTGAGCCAGTAATTTATGTGCAACACAAAATTCCTAAAATGTTCCTGGTTCAACACAATACCCAGACCCACTAAAAGATGAGCACCAAAGTAGAGGCTAATTTAACTATCACAGGCCTGGGTAAAAAGAAAAAAGAATGACTTAGCCTGATACCCCAAAATAGACAATGATAGCAACAGGCATGTTTTCCTTGGAGAGCATTCCACAAATTGGTGTAGGCTGTGTGTGTTTCACTGAAAAGGCCCATCCTTATACGGCCACCCTCTGTCCCTCCCGCAAGTAAGGCACACCTTCTACAGAAGGGGCACACAGAGAAAGGGCCTCAGATGCTGAACACAGGGTCCAGGCTGGTTTAAATGGAGAGAGGTAGTCCTTGAATTATTGGAATGCATGAAGCTTTATAGGTCAAAATCAGACTTTGAACCAGAGCTGCAATCAGGTCACATTAAGTGGACTCCCTTAATGAGTCTAATTGTGTACTCCAGTGATGTAGCTCTGGAAATTCTTAAGGGTTGTGAAATGAATGGCTGCCATGTGAAAACCTAGACCTGAAGTACTGAAATGTATCTAGTCAAATCGCCAGTATCAGCTGGAGATTCCAAGCATTGGAGAGAGGAAGAAGCAGAAATGAGCTTTAAGAAGGATATTGACACACTGAAATGTTCCCAACAAAAGACAGCAAAGATAGTGAGTCCTTTGAAGAAAAACTGAAGGAGTTGCCTCTGTTGAGCTGGAAAAGAAATGATTAAGATGGGTAATGACAGCCTTCTTCAAAAATTTGAAGGGCTGCCACATCTACAATTATGGAGCATATTGGTTTTCTGCTGTTCCAAAGGTAGGACCTATACTAATAGGCATTGCTCTTTTTTTCTAAAAAAATGTTTAGGGGTACTTTCATTTTCCTACTCATATTGAAACACTGCCCTTTAATGAGGCCAAATTTAGATTCACAAAATGTTTAGGGGTATGCATACCCCTGCCCCCCCCGAAAAAAGCACTGGTAATAGGTTCACATTGTATCCCACCAAGTCTGACTCAGAGTTGACCCACTGAAATTAAAGACCCTAACTTGGCCATGTCCATTAATTTCATTGGGTCTATTCTGAGTAGGGCTAACATTGGATAAAATGCTAAGAAAGGGGATTTCAACTTAAACATGAAGAAGAATTTCCTAACCATAACAATAAAGATTTGATTTGATTTCCTGGTGAAACAGAGCAGTCAACATGTCTTTGCTTTTAAGCAAAGAGTGAGTGGATGATTGACTATCAGGGATGCCATGGGAATGGGTTTTCCACATTGGCAGGAAACTGGAGGAGATGACTACTAAGGTTACTTCCAACTCTGTGGTGGAATGGAGCAAGGAGACCACAAGAAGCATCATCAAGGGTATGAGTGGATAAGCACAAGGTGATGTAGCTCTGGAAGCTCCAAAAAAAGTTTGAGATTAATGGGTGCCAGCCAAAAATCCATACCTGAAGCTTCAGAGGCAGCCATATGTTGCATCCCATTGGTTCCAAAGGGTTTATTTTTCAGAAGAAGTGGAGGCAAAACACTCATTAAGTTTCAAAAATATTGAAACATCTCCAATCTTCAGTACCAGCTGGAGAGGACTCAAGTAAGGAAAAGGGGGAAAGAAGCAGGTAGGGGAGTAGAGAGAGCGCGTAGAAATAGTTTTCATTGGCTTCTTGTATTAGAAAATGGAGAAGAACATCCAACCAGGAGGAACTGTGAGAGATAGCTCTTTGTGATATTACTAGACAATCAACCAGAGAAGTATGGTTCTCTTACTTTTTCCCTTTTTGAGATAGCAAATTGACAGACCTGCCTCTACTGATCTCACTGTCTGTAGGCATTGCCCCCCTTTACAAATTCCTTCCTTTCCTTGCACCCCTTCTACTAATTAATTGAATAATCAATAGTGTATAAGTGCTAATCTCTGTGCTCTCTCCTCTGGAAATGCCCGCACGGCATGTGTGCAAAGCAGGGATGTGGGATGGAGAGAACGCTTGGCTGGCAAGCTCCATCTCTCCCTCCAAATTTAGTTGTGATCTATATTCAAATGACAGTTTAATGAGCCTTTTCCTATTTCCAGAAACCTTATCACATCATTAAAGCATAGAAATGAATAATACATCTAGCAGTTGGATTAATCTGAACTCCAGACCTGATGCATCTTCAAAAGGATTGGCGAGGAAGAGAAAATTGAAGGAAGGGATGGAAGGAAGGAGGTTTCAGGGCACAGCAGAGAGGCTGTGGTGTCTGTTTAATCAAGCCACATAAATGCCTGCAGAGGTTTCCGATTCTTTTGTTGTATTATTGGTATTGGGAGAGGAGGAGGAGGTCTTCAACCTCCCTCCTTTCTGGGGGAGGCAATGAGTCAGTGCTTCTACTTCACTACAACTGATGGATGGTGCAAGCTGACACCTCCTCAATTATCTGGCCAAGGGGGAGCAAAAGCTTTTATATTCTACTTCACTGCTGCTCTTGGCCTCCTGCTCCTCTCCTGTCTTCTCCACCCCCCAACAATTGTTTTATCTATCTTTGTATATGTTTTTAAAGAACAGCTATATGTACATTCTGATTAGAATATGGGGGTGGGCAGAATGTCAGTCCCAGCGGCAAAATGCAACACCCCAGAACTTTCTATCTGGCCTCTTTGCAGGCTGCACATCCTCTCTCCAAACCACCGCATCCACTTGTCTTACTTTGCACCCCAAAAGTTTTTGTCTGGCTGAAATATGCCCTTGAACTGTGTTAATGCATCTTACTTCTCTGGATACAGTGAAGGGAGTGTGTGAAAAAACTAGCCTACTGTGCAGTCAAATTATCTGTCACATTCATTTTTGCCTTTTACCCTCAACCGCTGTGACACGTGACAATTGGAAGGTTGCACAGAAGTGAATATGGCCTTTGGGCTGAATAAAGTCCTCTACTCATGGAATATAGAATAATGCTGGAAATGACCTCAAAGGCTATCTAATCCAAGCCCCTGGAACTGGTCTGTGACCAAAATAATAAATTCATTCATTCAGTCCAAGCCCCACCCTGCCAATGCGGGGAATGCATTGCTCCAGCAACTCTGTGAGGTGATCATCCAATCTCTACTTATGAAAGTCTAGATTCAGGTCTGGCTTTTGGATGGGGTCCGGCAGGCTTCCGCTGACGTCTCACATCAGGTAGGTAGCAATGTTGGTCTGATGCAGTAAAAAAAAAAAAAAAAAGTCCAGTAGCACCTTAGAGACCAACTAAGTTCACATGAAAGCTTATACCTAGAACAAACTTAGTTGGTCTCTAAGGTGCCACTGGACTATTTTATAATTTTTTACTATGAAAGTCTGTAATGAAGGATGGTCCACCACCTTCACGACAGTCTGTTCCACTGTCAAAGAACTCAATCGGAAAGTCCTCCCTAATATTTACCTGAAATCCCCTGTCATGTAGTTTGAAGGTGTCACTTTTCACCTTGCCCTCTTGGTCAACAGATGTTGACTTGTCTGTCTCCAGGGCAAAAGAAAGAGGCGGTGGTGGACATCTCTCCTCTCCACTGTTCTGCTTACAAGCTGACCACTGTAAGAGGCAGAGCACCAGACCCAGTTGATAGAACACAACATGATAGTTCCTCCCCATTCCATCCACTTTATTTTGCAGCAAAGATAAATAAAGACAAACTGAGTATCTCCTGTTCAAGACAACATTGAAGTGGAGCAGAAGTGTCAGGAGGCTCAGGCAGTGGGATGGGAGAGAGAGATTAGAATCTTTGTAGGTGTTTGTATGACTGGCTGCATTACCATCAGATAAACGGAATGTTTAGGAAAGATGTTAAAGATAAAGGTTATGCTGACAAGAGTTCTAGATTTCAAACCGAGATTTTGGAAAATAATACAAAAACTCTGTCCAAAATGTATAAACAATTATTGGATTGGAACCTAGTTGACGAGGAAGTTAAGGCAGTAATGATACATTGGGCTAGAGATCTGGGTCGCAATATCTATTTCGAAGAGTGGGAAAAACTCTGGAACCAACACCTTAAATTCACGGCCTGTGTGTTATTAAAAGAGAACCTAATGAAAATGTTCTATCGCTGGTATCTGACCCCTGCAAAACTAGCAAGAATGTACGGATCTAGCAATAAATGTTGGAAGTGCAGGGAAAAGGAGGGAACTTTCTACCATATGTGGTGGGAATGCCAAAAGGTTAAAGGGTTTTGGGAGAGTATATATAATGAAATGAAGAAAATGTTAAAATATACCTTTGTTAAAAGACCGGAGGCGTTCCTGCTGGGTCTGGTGGGAAGGGAGATCAAGAAGAAAGATCATAAGCTATTCCAATATGCAACAACAGCAGCAAGGGTCTTAATAGCCAAAAATTGGAAATTAGAGGGTATACCGTCATTGGAGGATTGGAGATCGAAATTATTAGAATATGCGGAGAGGGACAGGCTGACAGGAAAAATCAGATACATAAAGGATCAGAGGTTTGTCAAAGACTGGGAAAGTTTCACAAAATATCTGGAAAATCTAATTGATGATCAGATAACTCTGGTGGGCTTCAAAGATGCTCTGTAAGAGGTAAAGGGTAATGTCCAAAAGGAAATGTACAAATGGAAATGACTTATGGCATTACAAACAAAGAAACGCAGAAATAATGTTTATTAGTAGTATGGACGATTCGTGGTAAGACTGAAGGAAGTCATCTTCTTATAGAATATGTAGAGAATTGTTATGTTTGTTTGTATTTTGATTTTGTAAACCAATAAAAATTATGCACAAAAAAAAAAAAAAAATAGAATCTTTGTAGGTGTGAACAATGGACAGTGTGGTGGGACTACACTGCTTCCCTGAACTCCCTCTTGCTGAGTCACTGCTTCATCCTGGGCTGGAGAGGCGGTGTGGCAAGGTGGATGTGAGATCAACATGGCACAGATGCTCCAGCAGGTGTCCCAATTCCCCCCCCCCCCAACAATGTCAACCCTTCATGCTGATCATGGATAAATGGATAGACAGACATCAAACACCATCGGGTCCATCTGCTGCATCAGCATGCTTGAGGTTGATCATCAAGATCGGCTTGCACATCTCTAATGAAGGAAAGGCCACTGAGGGACGCCCCCCTTCTGAGGCAGTCTGTCTCACCGTCCAACAATTTGTACCCTCAGGACTTACTTAATATTTAGCTGATATTCCCTTTCTTGTAATTTGAGCCCATTAGCTACTGTTCCATTGCCTAGGTGACAGCCTTTAAGATATTTGAAGATGTCAATCATCATCACTATTTGAAGCTGTTAGGCACTCGCTACACAAAAAGGTCTCTGAGCGACTTGCAACATATTTAAGAACATAAGTAAAAAAATACATTATAATAAAAAACACATTTACAGAAAAAACATTTACACAGAAACATATTCAGTTCATAAAAAACACACAAGTAACCCCCAATAACAGCGCCAGAAAGCTTATGCAGCACAACTACCAGCAAACATTACCATCATAGTCCAACAAAAACCTGGAGGGGAGGTAAGGTTTTACCTGGCACCAAAAAATACATCACTGAAGGCACCAGGTAGGTCTCACTGGGGAGAACATTCGACAGATGGGGATTTCACGACTAAAAATGCCCTCCCTTGCCATCATCTTCCTAAAGAAAGACTTCAGATGATGATCTAAGGGTAGAAGAGATTCATATCAGGAGAGGTTGTCCAGAAGATGTTGAGGTACTGGGGCATAAAGATGGTTCAATAGGAAAGAAATAAAAAATAAAATAGAGGATATGCTTTAATTTACCTCCATGGCGTTGTTTTATCACCATCCCTCTAACCTGCTTGTAAAGACCTTCTTACCATTGGAAACTTTCTCCATCTGTGACACCAGGCCTTCATATGCATCAGGTGTGCCATAAGCACTGGTCCTTCCAATAATTATGAGTTCCTTTGAAATTCAAAACACACTTTTTATTATTATTCCACTTTGAAATGGGGTTCATCATTCTGTTTTTCAGTTTCCCGAGTGCGAGAGAGGCTAACCTCCAGGCATCTTTTTTAATTAGCAGGGAGACAATGTGCTCATTCCTGCCTCCCTTATTCCTGCTTGTACAACACAGACAGAAAAAAACCTTTTTATAATACAACAAGCAACCTCTAGGTCACAGCTGGTTACAAGAGAGGGAAAGAGGAGAGAGAAATGAATGAGCCACACAAACAACAACACAAGATACTTAATTAGATTAGGTCCAAGATGGGTTTATTCTTTTACTTACTTCAAGATGTACCCAGTTTGTCCCGTAAGGGACAATTCCATTTTAAAAGCACCTCTATGTTTCACGCAAGCCAACCAGTCATGTAAATTCTGCCTCAGCTGACCTGTGCTGAGGATCACCAGATGGGAGCACACTGCATGGAACCAGGCCCCGAAACAAATTTATTTGTTCCCTGGTAAGCATGGAGGAGGAATTCAATACATTTCACACTGAAAGGTGAAACTACATAATTTCCACTTCCTGAAACAATACCTAAACCAATCTGCAGTCATTCTATGGAAGCTGCACTTCTCTGAATTTTGCAGGGCAGTTCTCCATCCAAGTAATATGTACAAGTATATATATACTAGTCTGGAGTGTGCATAGAAATGCTTATATTGGGGGGGGGGGAGACACATATAAAGATGCATCATAGTAGGGAGGTTGCTTGCAAAAATAAGTATATTAGGCAAAGCTATATACAAGAGAGACAGTGTGGTGCAGTGGTTAGAGTGTCCAGCTCGGACCCAGGAGACCAGGGTTCAAATCCCCACTCAGTCATGAAGTTCACTGGGTTAACTTGGGCATTGCCTCTTAGCCTACACAAGGCTGTTGTGGGAATTACAGTAAATGAGGAAGGGGAGACCATGCATTCTACCTTGAGTTTCTTGAAGAAAAAGATGGGATAGAAATGCTACATATGTATATAGTAGGGCAGTTATGGTACTTCTGGTTGTGTGTGCTTTCCTTCAACTTGAGACTGCAACTTTTGAATACAGGTATCCCATAGTCTTTAAAAAATAATATCCCCCCCTCTCTGTATGTTAGCTTGAAAACATGCAGTGCATGGCTAAAGCAGGCAGAACAGCAGAGGTGGGGTGAAAAAGAGTGCAAGAGAACAGCAGGTGGCTTTGCAGTGCAGAATTATAATCCATTAACAGAGTTAGGCAGGGAGTGCATCTTCACTCCACACAGTTTCTGTCAGTAGTAACCCATGTGGAAAAGAAATATTGAAAGAGAAGCTTTAATTCAGCTGATTTCAATAAGTGCGCTTTGCATAGTGAGATCCAAGGCGGACTGTGGTCTTTTTTCTTTTCTTTTTGCAGGCAGAGGTCCAGAAATACTGCAGATCTGATCTGAAAGGTCCGCTCCTACTCAGCAG
This sequence comes from Podarcis gaigeae, assembly GCF_964106915.1. Lineage (NCBI taxonomy): Eukaryota > Metazoa > Chordata > Lepidosauria > Squamata > Lacertidae > Podarcis > Podarcis gaigeae. The sequence continues at coordinate 15,557,730 of NC_139692.1, read as the reverse complement.
GGGAATGGGGCTTTGTCTGCAGAACTCTATGACAAAACACAAAGTCTGGTGTTGGAGGTAGAAGAAGACAACTTCTTAGGTGCAGCAGCATGGTTACAAGCCCAGGCTTTAGGGGCAAGCATGGGGATAAAACGAAGATCATGGCCACTGGGCCCATCACCTCCTCGCAAATAGAAGTGGAAGAAATGGAGGCAGTGAGAGATTTTACTTTATTGGGCTCCATGATCACTGCAGATGGTGACAGCAGCCACAAAATTAAAAGACGCCTGCTTCTTGGGAGAAAAGTGATGACAAACCTAGGCAGCATCTTAAAAAGCAGAGACATCACTTTGCCAACAAAGGTCCGTATAGTAAAAGCTATTGTTTTCCCAGTAGTGATGTATGGAAGTGAGAGCTGGACCATAAAGAAGGCTGATCACCAAAGAATTGATGCTTTTGAATTATGGTGCTGGAGGAGACTCTTGAGAGTCCCATGGACTGCAAGAAGATCAAACCTATCCATTCTGAAGGAAATCAGCCCTGAGTGCTCACTGGAAGGACAGATCCAATAGACTCCAATACTTTGGCCACCTCATGAGAAGAGAAGACTCCCTGGAAAAGACCCTGATGTTGGGAAAGATGGAGGGCACAAGGAGAAGGGGACGACAGAGGACAAGATGGTTGGATAGTGTTTTCGAAGCTACCAGCATGAGTTTGACTAAACTGTGGGAGGCAGTGGAAGACAGAAGTGCCTGGCGTGCTCTGATCCATGGGGTCACAAAGAATCGGACACGACTAAGCAACTAAACAACAACAACATGGGGGTAAAAAGCAACACAACATGAGTGAAGGCAAGCTCATGTGTCATGCCCAACTACTTGCACCCTGTCTGAAAGCCACTTGATTGCCAAAGTCCCACACAATTGTTTCATCTCACATGGTTCAGACATACCCCCTTGCTGCATGGAAGTAGTAATCATTTATTGCTTGGAGGGAAATTCTCTTAAATGTATTATCCCTGATTTTTTCAATATTGCTTGCAAGAACGTTCTTCCATTTCTTGTTTCTATTACCATCTGCTGCACCTTCTCATTCACTTTCTTTAATTAAATTAATTTGCCCTAAGTGGTGCCATGCTGTAGCTAAATCTGATTGTCTATGTAGCTTAGTGATGTCCTGTTCACTGCCTGGTCCCTGATTGTCTAGGCTAGGGCTTCCTGCGTGCCTAATCAAGCAAGCACTGCCTTCAGTCTCAACTGTCTTGACTGACCTAATTTGCTCTTAGTGATGTCATCATGTTGCCAAATCCAAGTGGCTACTCAGCCTTGTGGGAACCCTGATTGACCGAGGTCACTCATGGTGCAAATCCAGGAAAAAGGAAGTAGAACCAGGTGGTGAAAATTGTGGTAGCTAAGATAAATTCAAGAGGCTTTGCAAAGTTGAATGAACATGTCTACATTGGGCCCAAGTCACTGTTTTCAGCCTGACAAGTGGAAACTGGAAATATTTGCAACAGTCCAAGTGCAATCCAGAATAACCTCACTTGAAGGCTTTCAGCAAATCTCTATTTTTAAATTATTATTCTTATTTTGCTCAGCTGCTCATTGAGACACAGGAAACAACGGTGAATTACCCCCCAAGATCTTGCGCATGTGTGGGTGCAACTTTTTTAAAAAATGTAAGAGCAACCGCAGATATTTTGGGGGTGGGGTGGGGGAGTGCAAATAAAATCAGGATCACAGCACTGAGGGAGGGGATTAACCCCCTTTCTCCATGCTATTTTCCTCTTTAAAATTGCCCCACATCAAAGATGCTACTTGCCTGGTGGACAGGGAAAAACATCATGTAAGAGATGGCTATGAATCAGTCTATTTTCAATCTGTGTCAGTTTCACATCTGTTCATTCATAAATCTGTTCCATGCCATTTCAGTGTCAATCTGTGATTTTCAAGGAACGTACAAAATGTACATTATTTTGCACGCATTTTATCCTAAAATATACATTGCTGTATTCATCTTACCCTAAAATACACATTTTATGTGGATTTTAACCTAAAGCATACATTTTTTATGTGCATTTGGTACATTATTTGAGCCAAGAAGTGTTTAGCAAAAGTCACTGGAGTGTGAAAGCCAACTCATAACTGCATTCTGCTCTGGGTATTAGTCTGGGAAGTGCAAACCAGGTCACATCCCTTTAAAATACAGATGAAATGAAATCCTCAAGCATCCCTAAAACAAATAAAAGATGGCATTTGTGTGTCTATGGGTAGAAGACTGGATGAGCTTTGTGTTGTACGGTGCTTTTCCACAGTTAAAGTGCTCCACAGATGATCAATGACAACTGTATCCAACATCATGCAGGTTTTCAGAACTACTCTGCATCCTATTATATGACTCCATGTTTAAATACCAAAATAATACATTACAGTCATGATTGCAATTAATGAATTAATGAATTATGGATTCCAAATTGCGAGGTCGTGATGTAACAACCTGTGAATTATAAATTAAGTGAATTATTGCAATTGGTCAAAGTTCATTGAAACTCTCCGAAGGGAAAGGATTTAAATCCAAATGTGTATCGCAGGTGGAGAAAGGGAGAGCACTCAAATTCACTTCATCAGTTTGAGGAGAAAGCTCTTTGTTTTAGCAGCTGCAGCGATAAAAATCTAATTGAACAGTCAGACAAAAGCAATGCAAAGTGTGTTAACCTTAAGTTCTCCAGGATTACATTCCCAGTTCTATGTAACATGCATTCAATGGAATCTTTAGTCTCTTCCTTCTCCTCTGTAAAGGCCCTACAAGTTGTGGCTGCCACATGGTAGCTGTCAGCAGCTCACCCCCGAGACCCAGTGATATTTAAGGCAACATCTCCTATGTGTACATTTCCTATACTAATGAATATTGCAAATTACTAAGGGTTGTATCCCTGTGTGAGTGGCATTCCACTCACAAAACAGGACGTACCCCGTCATCCCCTCTCCCTGCATACCCCTAAAATTTTCTCCATGGGGTCCCTTGATCCTCTAGAACAGATTTTGCAGGGGTGCAAGGGAAAGGAGAGGATGGGGAAAATCTGTTGCACAGAATTATGTTGCCTATACCTTCCTGATACCTTCTGATTGATTATCAACTGTTTGACTGACTCCTCTTAACAAATCCTCTCACTCTCTCACACCAGTCTAGCCCAACCCACAGACTTATCTTCTCTGTCTCTTCTAACTTCAGACTGTCTTCTCAACAACTCTAACTCCCTCAAAAAACCTCTGTGCTTAAACCTTAAAGGTAAAGGTAAAGGGACCCCTGACCATTAGGTCCAGTTGTGACCGACTGGGCTTGCAGCGCTCATCTCGCTTTATTGGCCAAGGGAGCCGGCGTACAGCTTCTGGGTCATGTGGCCAGCATGACTAAGCCACTTCTCACTGAAGTGAGAGCAGCTCACGGAAATGCCGTTTACCTTCCCGCCAGAGCGGTACCTATTTATCTACTTGCACTTTGACGTGCTTTTGAACTGCTAGGTTGGCAGTTTAAACCTTTTACACAGTTAACTCTGATGCCTGGGTTCCCATTGGTTAGTCATTTTACAATTAGTTAACCCTTTCCCTATGAACCCAGTATGATGTCACACACAGGAGGACAAACGCCACAGACCCCCTCCCTAATATTTTATTCAAGTTGTCACCCCTGTGATTTGTATATACAGTATGCAGGGACTCAAAGAGGGTATATTTGGCATTAAGCATCTGGAATAGCTCCCAAGAGAGATATACTTGGTCCCATCATTGCTCACTTTTATAGGAATAGTGACTACAATTCTATTCCAGCAACAAGCTGAAATAGAATAGAAAGCCCCCAGTCTGGGGGGGGGGGTGAGCTCAGGTGGCAGTGACACAAGAATAGGTCTGGCATCAAATGACCTTCCTGGCCTTCAAATTAGCATGATTTTCTGATGGCAAGGAGCAAACATGTACTCAAAAGATAGAAACTTTCTGCACTTCTAAAACTGTAGGCCAAATTCGTGGCTAGTGTAATTCAACTTAATATGAAGGAATTACCTTTGATGGAATTAATGACATTTTTTTCCTAATTGCCTCGGCTGTTGGCCCTATCTGGTGGGCTAGGTTTGAGCATCTGTTTGGATTTTGAAGCATCCCATTCCAGATGTCCCCTCTTTATACAGTGATTAGGACTGTGGCAGGTCTTAACACTTTCCTTCCCTCAACTGAGGTAGAAGGAAAGAATATTTTCAGTCATTTTCGTCCCTAGTCTTGCTTGACAGCCAGAACAGTGTGTCTCTCATATATATATGAATATATATATATATATATATATATATATATATATATATATATATGAATATATATGACAAATGGTTTGGTTGTGTCGTAATCCACACATTTCCCTATGAATACTGTATTTGTATGGAACACTATAAAATCTGTCCAAAAAAAAAGGCAGTAAGTTTGATATTGAAGGTATTCCTTCTAAGAATTCGGCATTTTTATTCTTAAATGATACCATTTTAGTGGCAGATGATGTCTGGATCTGAAGGCTGGTTTGATCCTCAAGAGACAGGTGACATTTTAACATCTTTTGCATGCAAGTCATGGAGGTATCTTATATTTTAAAATGTAAGAATCTCCACTCGGTTTGCCCACGCATTGCAAACCCCCAAGTACTCTCTCACTGGGCTGCGAGTTATATCCAACTAACATGTACTTGGAATAGACCCATTAAAATTAATTGTCCTACATTAGTCATCTCCATTAACTTCAATGGGTCTGCTCTGAGTAGGACTCATATTGGCTGCAACCCTTTAATTAACCCCCACAAACCTCACTTTTTTTGGTTGCTTTTCACTGATTTGATATTGCTTTGCTTTGTATTTTTGGCTACTATTATATTTTGTTATTGTTTGTATGTGTGTGTTTAATGATGCTCTGTTTTTGGTTTATAACCTTGCTGTTTGATGCTTATTTCTCCCCCTCAAAAATAGAAAGGATATGTGTGTGTGTGACTAGACAAGCAAGTGTTCACTATCTGTTGGTAAATACATTGCTCTCCCCACAGGAGGATTGGTTCAGATGAAATATTCACCACCCATCAAAGGTGTGTGAAATTCCTATCACTTCCCTTCAAAAAGAAACCCCTGCAGGTGTTTTGCCCAAGTGTGCAGTCAGAGGTGTCACAGTCATAGTACAGCCATGTGGAGGCCTATGCCACATGCCCATCTGAATATTTTAACAGTCGAAATAATGGGGACCTTTGTGCTTATGAGTTGCTCCCCTTCCCTGCATTCTGCGGTACCACTAGTTCTTCACAAACCTTCCCCAAAAATGCTACAACTCTGACACACAGTAAGGGCTCATCTATATTTCCTTTTGCAGCATGTTTCTAGACACAGATCTGGGCTTTAAAGCTCTGTGTCCAAGTATGGGGTTTTTTTGGTCCCAGACCTTTACCCATGAAAACCCGGCACAAACAACAAATGGGTTTCTGTGGATGGCTGTTTGCTCCCATTCAGTGGTAAAATGAGAGTTTTTCCAGGGAAAATGCTTAAAGGGAAAACACACACACACACACACACACACAGAGAGAGAGAGAGAGAGAGAGAGAGAGAGAGAGAGAGAGAGGTGGAGCTTTAAAGCACGAATGTGTGCCTGGAAAGTGTGGTGCAAAAGGAAGTCTGGATGAGCCCAAAGTGACTTAGTAGCATGGAGCAGTTGCCAGGCTAATCCAGGATATAGTCCTGGCACTAGCTTCAGGCACAGCTAATCTCCCCGCCTGCCTCACCAGAGGTGGTGTGACATGGACACAGCTGCCAGTATTGGGATGGAGTGAAGAGGATGAGTGAAAGATAAGCAGCAAGGGATATTGTCAGAAGCCAGGCTGACAGGCAGGAATATCCCTGTTCAGCCGTTAAAAAACAAATTAAAGGAAAAAACCAGCTACATCTTCTCAGATGGGATGGTGCAGAGACCCAGAAAAACCAAGCTTACTAATTCTGCACCTTCATATCTTGTCATAGAACCGAACAAACATAGTCCAACAGCTCTTACAGCCTTGGTCCTAACCTTGTTTACTTAAATGGAAATTCAACTTATTTCAATAGGACTTACTTTCAAGTAGTTTTCCCAGTAGTGATGTATGGAAGTGAGAGCTGGACCACAAAGAAGGCTGATTACCGAAGAATTGATGCTTTTGAATTATGGTGCTGGAGGAGACTCTTGAGAGTCCCATGGACTGCAAGAAGATCAAACCGATCCATAGTCATGAAGAGTCATGAAGAGTCAGACACGACTAAGCGACTAAACAAAACAACTTTCAAGCATGCACATTTAAGATTTTTATTTGTTTACATCACCGGTAGACAATGCAGTGCCCCACACATGCTCCTGGACTACAACTCCCATCATCCTTGATCACAGCTAATGGCTGATGGGAGCGGGAGTCCAATAACATCTGGAGGGCACCATTTTGACAATCCCTGACTATCCTTAGAAGTCACTGCGGTGGGAAGAAACTTTATTAAAATATAGGGCTGGCACCAATTAAATAAATCTTGGCTGGTTTTTTGCATGAGTTTTTGTTTATTTCTTACTTGATCCAATCCACATATAACTGCATACAAAATAATAGTTCTAATGGGATGAAATGCAAGATCGCTTTGTCCTTTGCTCACTCTCAAGAAGGAATACCTCTACTAAGATGATGCCTGCCATCTGCAGTGTTAACTAGTACTTGCATTAATATTTTAAAAAGATAATAATCTGCGGGCTGATTTTTTCTGGGCACCTTTTTAGTCAATCCAAATGTTTCTAATTGATTAATCTAACTGATTGATTGATCTAACACTGCAGCTGTAATAATCACAATTCTTTTCCTGTGACAATGGACAAAGCTCCATAGGGACATAAAGAAAGGGAGGGGGAGTTATTCTGTAATAGGGATGAAGGGTCTGTTATTTTTGTCTGTGTAAAGAAGCTAATTCAGTCTCCATAGGGGATGAGCAAAGCTCTAAAGGATTTGGGCGTTATATGATCAGAGGGAATAAATGTCCTAAGGCTCATCTGCTTTATTTAATACTTATCCCAACAGACTCCTGCTGCTTCGAGGAAGCAATTTCACTTAGTGGTGCATATCTTACCAGGACAGGCCCTCCCTTTTACGACATTTTGACAGTTTCCAGGTTGCAAACATATTGGTCAGGAATGAATTTCAGGGGGCGGGGGAAGAGTCTCACAGAAATGAAGATTTAATTGCACATTTCAGAAATTGCAGATGCACAATCTTATGTTCTCAACCATGCTCTGTGACCAAAATGATTTCCCCACCTCTAATATGGGTTCTTCCTTCCTTCCTTTTCAAGTCAAGCATATCCAGGACCTGAATTGAGGCACTCTAAGTCTGCATGGGGACGCAGGTGGCGCTGTGGGTTAAAGCCTCAGCACCTAGGACTTGCCGATCGAAAGGTCGGCGGTTCGAATCCCTGCGGCGGGGTGCGCTCCCGCTGCTCGGTCCCAGCGCCTGCCAACCTAGCAGTTCGAAAGCACCTCCGGGTGCAAGTAGATAAATAGGGACCGCTTACCAGCGGGAAGGTAAACGGCGTTTCCGTGTGCGGCTCTGGCTCGCCAGAGCAGCGATGTCACGCTGGCCACGTGACCCGGAAGTGTCTCCGGACAGCGCTGGCCCCTGGCCCCTTGAGTGAGATGGGCGCACAACCCCAGAGTCTGTCAAGACTGGCCCGTACGGGCAGGGGTACCTTTACCTTTACCTTTAAGTCTGCATGACTGCAGAAGAGTAAAAGGAGACAGATTGGAGGAGAAAGGCCATGTTGCTGCTTTTCCATATTCTACCAAAACAGCCTGTCAGAACCTTGTTTTCCCAGATGTTGTTGGGCTATAATTCCCACCAGCCCTGGCCATCAGGCCATGCTGGCTGGGGCTGATGGGAATTGTAGTACAACAATATCTGGGGAACCAAGGTTGGAAAGGCTGCACTATAACATCACTTCTATGTAGCCCATTGGTCTTTCTTGACCTGGATTGTTCTCTTTATAAATACCTCTCATTAGGCTTGGGCATTTGCCTTGTCAACAGCCCTTGTGCATTGTATGGTTGGCTTCCAAGTTTTGGTCTGTGCATATTCCTCTTTCCCAGACTGCCAGCTCTTTTGTTTGTCTGTCTCCCCTCTTCTCTCTTGCTTTCTCATCACAAGGAGCTAGCCACCCGTCAAAGGAGTCCTGATGCCAATGCTAAACCAAAATTTCTCAAAATATTCATTTTCCTTGGGAAATTTCCTCTTTATCACCTCACCACGCTCTTGAGAAAAATGAGGCCACTTTACAGAATTTTCATCAAAACATTTCTTATTTATTTTGTGTGGCAACCACTATTGGAAGCTCTTGCTGTGCTAAGTCTGTAAGTCCATCAGTTTCCTGACTCCTTGACCTCATTTGCCCCCCCCCCCCAAAAAAACCTGAGCTATTGGAGCACTTGACACATCTCCGGTGCACGAGTGAGAAGAATTTAAGAAAGCCTTTCTTTCCCTGACAACGAAAACTCATTTGCTCCTTTGAAAAGAAACCCAAACAACCTCTCTCTCATATTCAAGATAGGAGATGCAATCTCCCTGAGGGGAGAATGAGCAATTAATACAAGAAAGATTGCAGGAGCGTGTCGTCGCCTGGGTCTTTTGCAAAACGCTGCTCCCATAAAGGCGCAACTGCGACCTTCGAAGAGCAATGGTGGGACACATCCCCAAGTATGGAACAGGTTTACCTGCAGCAGCAGCCTGGACTTTGCAGGCAGAGCACAGGGGAGCCCTCTCTCCAGCCTACCCCCCTGTATCTATTCAGCGAGCTCCATTTTCGCTGCTATCGTAAATTAATTAGGATAGTGATCAGCCAGAATTCATTAAGAAGCCTTTTTTGAAATGTAAAGTGGGGTGTGTGTGAGAAAGAGATGGAGAACATAAGCTAAAGAAAGTTGAAGCTCTCAGAGAGAAACAATAGAAAACCTAACAAACAACCATTTCCTCTGGCTGTGTCTTGGGCCACCATTCAATGATATTATGGATGGAAGAGAAGGAAGGTGCCTCTTGCAGACTATAGCTTTTATGAATAAATTGGTCTTTCCGAAATTGGTCAGTTTCTTTGTGGACATTGATTTATTTTTCCTGGATTTTCTTTGTGATTGTTATGCTTTGTTTTGCTTTGCTTTGTTTTGGTTTTTTTTTCTGGATGGTGCCTACTGATGTGAAAAAATCCATCTAGTATTGCTGATAAATCAGGAGATAACCACTGGGGTCAGGGAAAAGGGGAAAAGAAAGAGAGAAAGAGAGATGGAGGGAAGAAAAGTCTTTGCAAGTTGCCACCCTGGTTTTGTCTCCTTATGCACTGCCTTAAAGGAAATATTAGCACTGCTGAATGTGTAATTAGACGTGTTTCCCCTCAGGGCATGAGGGGGACTTGACTGTATTTCCTTGTTATCTGATCACAGCAAATGTAATTTGTGTTCCCTTTGAGTCTCTCTCTTTTTTAATTCCTCTCCCACTTTTGGATGGCAAGTCTCCGCTCAGCTGAGTAATGGATGACAGTGCTGGAAAATAGGACATTTTTCTTGTCTTGTACTCTCTAAACATTTCCAAGGTCAAGTGCGCTAAGAGGAAAAAGGTGCCCCCCCAACAAGGTGAGATGGGGTGCATACACACACACCTTATCTTATCAGATCTTTTTTTACTGCAATAAAGTATTGTAATAAAAAAGCAAATTGGAGATAGATAGATATATTTTAAAAACTTGTTCATTATTTTGTGATATTTTGGGTTGATCCCAACAACCCAGCTGTGGAGTTTGGAATTTTTCCTTATGCCCACCCTCCCACATGGCAATCTTTGCATTTTGTGTACAGTGGTACCTCAGGTTACAGATGCTTCAGGTTACAGACGCTTCAGGTTACAGACTCCGCTAACCCAGAAATAGTACCTTGGGTTAAGAACTTTGCTTCAGGATGAGAACAGAAATCATGCAGCAGCAGCGAGAGGCCCCATTAGCTAAAGTGGTAGCTCAGGTTAAGAACAGTTTCAGGTTAAGAACAGACCTCCGGAACCAGGTCTTAACCCGAGGTACCACTGTATTGTTAATGATGGTATTGAAAATAGCAGTTGGCCCATAAGACCTGCCCCAGAGCAACTGGCTGATGGTGAATAAAAGGACCTCTAATGAAATGTATTCCATTATGATGGGTAGGGAATGAGTCTGTATATATGTAAGAAACATGGGGGGGGGGGGTTCCATATGTTTCTGTGAATCCTTTGCAAAGAGACAAATGGCACCAAAACCCTCTCAGGATCTCTGCCAATGATAGCCGGCCCATCAGTGTCAAGGTTAGAAGGCACATTTGACCTTCATGACAACAGAATCCACAAGACCAATTATTTATTGATTGATTTTGCTATAGAATGAAATGCAAACCAGCCACTCATTTGTGTGGGGGGGCATACTAAGGTCCACTTGGAAATTCACCAGGATATGGAGCAAACAGTCAATGGGAGACTGTAGTTCCAACTATTTCACTTGTCACTGCTGGTGGTTACTGAAGTTAAATGAACTTCAATAATCAATGGGATAAGGGTGGAAAATATGTGGTCCTTCAAGTGTTTTTGGCTGAGGGGTAGTCAGAGATGATGAGAGTTGTAGTTGAGCAATATCTGGAGGAACTAGAGTTTTCCCATAAGTGAGGGAAGTAATGGCAGGGGGCACCTCTGTCCAATAATGTAATTGCTGAGTCAATAGCTGCCATCAATCAACAACTGCAGACTTCCACGATGCCAGTGAGGGATGTGGGACAAATCAGATTCAGTTCATATTTTGACGGAAACCTACAAAATCTGCACTTCTCTGAACTTTGTGATGCAGTTCTCCAATCAAATAATTTGTACTAAAAGGTATGTATTAAGGGGAAGTTGCATTAGTGAAAACAGCACACAAACAGGCACCGTGTCAGTCCAAAGTGCTTGCAAAACATGTGTATATTAAGAGAAATGGACACTAAAATGCTGGTGGATTTTGGTGAAGACTTTTAAAAATGCAACCAGATGCAGAAATGTTGTGAAGTGAATTTAAGACTGGAGAATATGAGAAGCTGAAATTGACAGATTCATCCAGCCCTAAGTGATGTATCCATTTCCTCAAGCACCACCTCCCACTAATTTCTGGCAACGATAAGAACTCCCATCCCTCCTTGATCATCCAGCAGAAACTACTAGCAGTTCCTACTAGCATTCCACTTCACAAGCCACAGCAGAAATCCAATATGAACGCCAAACGCATTACATTTATATCCATAAGCCATTATTATGTGCCTCTACAGCATTCAAAGCAGGTTGAGAACAGAAAATGATCCCAAATGTAATTCCAGGTTTTACAACTCCCTCTTTTCCTTTTGCAACACCTCTAGTAAATACATTGTTCATCGCTAAGCAATTTGCCTTCCCAATCATTTGACCTTTAGAGAGGTTTCTCTAAAGTACAGCACTTTTACTAGGTCACAATGGATGGGGACTCAAGTGAGCCATAAACCATATTAAGCTTTGAGTAATTGTACCAATAGGTCAGGGGTCCTGGTTTTGGCACAAAAGTTATCTTTTTTAATGAGACATGTCCCCCCCTCTCTCATCTTGATCTGCCTAAGCTTGGATCCATTTGTGAGAGAAAGAGAGAAGTTTAATTACTGAAGGTATCTTTATTGGACTAGAAGTCTCATGGAAGGAGTAAACTATTATGGTATGGAAGTGATGATCTCACAGAAGTCTACAGAGTTCATGGGAAAGAACATATGGCTCCCATTTGGGGTGTGAGAGCAAATGCCATAGTCTAATTAAAGGGGTCACTGTGGTTAATGGTTCACACATTGCAAATTAACTTTTTAACTTAGCTTATAATAAAAAAGATCCATTCTGATCATTTTCCACTGCCACAGCTATCAGTAGTTTATATTTGTATGGAGTTCAATGATGAGACAAGTTTTGCTACATTGGAAGACGTATCCTGAATACCTGGTAACCTCAATACCGTTGTTTGGGCTGAAGTCCCATTGGTTTCTATTCCAAAAATGCAAGAATACCGAGAGTGTAGACAACACACATACATCATATTCAGCTTGTAATATAACCTTAAACAGTACTGTGATTCCACCCACCCATCCCCGAGACCAGTGTTGGTTAATATCTAGGTCATTAATTCACAATGTAAGGATACCACACTGCCATCATTAATACATGTATAAGTCCCACTGATGTCAGAAGGATTTATGAGTAAGTAAATGGTACATGACTGAAGCTTCAATATGCAAGGAATGGGTTTTTTATTATGGAAATCACGACAGAAATACATTTAGAATGCTTGTCTAGATCTCTCATGTGGTGCAATGGCTCAACTACTGGGCTTGGAAGGCCAGGATGAATGAAAATGTTGCAAAATCTTTACTCACAATGGGTGGCATTGGGCAAATCCCCTGTGGGCTCAGGCCATTGTAGCCTAATCTTTAAAAAGCCATTCCTGTTCATCCCAATACTGATAATGCAAATATTGTGTGTCTATCAACAAAGTGTGTGGTGCAAAGGCCTCTAGAACCCTGTTCACATGTGCATGTTCATGATTTGATGACAGCAGCATTAAGTTGCTATTTACACATGTAGATGATCCTCACCAAACAACATTGACACAAGACTCAGCAATGGGAAAGAGAAAAGATGGGGAGATCTAGACATAGCCACGAGCTTGTCTAAATCTCTTCTTTGTTTGGGGGCATGTTGAATAGATTGGGATCCTTTGGGTTGAAGCCATTTCCTGACACTCCCTCCATATGCCCTCAAACCAACCTGACACTAAGATCTGTTCACATGTTATATTAAACACAGGTACCATCTGTTTCTACAGATGTTCAAGTGTTTGTGTGAAAGAGTGAGCCTTTGTTGATTTGTGCAATTTCTCTTTGTGAATACAGATTGTACACTTGTTGACTATAACATGTGAATACCCCTACCAGAAATGGATGATTCCAAAAAAGTCAGTTTCCCCCAGTTCCCCATTTTTCCTCCCTCTAAAGTTCCGTTTCCCATGCTTGTGCGTCAGTTTACTATTGTTGTTTTTTTTCTAATGTACTCATGAAAATTTATCAGCATTTGAGTACCCATTTCTTCTCCTCTATATAAACTGTTGCACGCCATTTTGTTTAACATACACACTGTCAAAAACATTCTCTCCTCTAATATAATATGTTTTCATATGTTATTTTCACTAATGCATCCATTTTTATGGACACCTTTTCCCAATATATGCAATTTAAATCCATTTTGGGGGTGGAAATCTGCATCTCAAAACTTGGGGAAGGGTGCGTTTGCAATAGTGGCATTTCGTTTTGTACACTGTTTCAGAAAGTGCAGCTTAGGAAGGGTTGTGTGAACCAAACCAAATCCTCCCCCACCAAGATCAGACCTCTGATGTCAGTAAGGACCATGGCTGTGGATGTTTCCATGACAGCAGGAATGGGAGGGGGTTACAATGCCCTTCCAGGGGCTGTAGGAATCCAACCTTCCAAAGCAAAATGTTATTTCACATTTTCTTTCCTTTGTTGTAATGCAAGCTACCACAGAATGACCCAGGTCAGTGATTTTGTTCTTGAATCTGTTCATTACAAGATACAGTGGGTTGATTTCTTTGAATTTGTTTTGGCCAGCTCTGTTCATTCAATTCCTGGAAGTCAGAGGCTCATAATGGAAGTGTCTCCTCTGCCATATTTATGGCAGAAAACTAGTACAAAAGTGGAAGTGGTATAATTGAAATTCACGTGGAAAGGGCCGGCTGAGAAAGGTTGAGCACAGACTGGTCTGGAAAGACCTTGAATGTAATGGAGCTGCAGGATTTATCCATAGTCAAATTAAAGCAGCCCATATTTTTTATCATCAATGTATATATGTATCTAGCTATCTAGCTATCACAGCCAATTCTCAACATTCTCTTTCTTGGCTGCAAACTTAAAAGCAAAAATAAAGATGTATCTCATCCTAGAATCACACAAGGAAACCAGGTGGAGATGTGCAGACAACGATGAAAAGCTATGTAGCAGGGTTGGCTCTGATTCAGTATAAGGAAATCTATCTACTTTGTTTTCTTTCACTTTCTCCTTCCTGACTCTCAAGTCTGCACATTTCAACATCCACCTGTGATTTCTTTATTTATTTTTAAAGAGTCCTCAGTGTTCTACTGCAAATTTCTCCTAACCATTTTCAAAAAACCCGATTTTGCCGAATACAGATTTTTGCAAAGCAACTCCCCACCCACCCAGCCAAATATAATGCATTTTCACGTTGCTTGGGCTGAAGAACTGCATTGCTAAATTTGCCAAAGTGTGGCTTTTGAAGGATGGCTGTGTATTGTTCATGTATTGTTTTAGAAAGTGCAGACTGGGTAGGTTTGCCTTTAAAAAGTGAAGTGAATCAAATTTCTTCCCCTTATGCCTAGCTCTGATCTTGGTGACTGTTAGTGAACTCTATGAGATAAAAGCACTTTTCAGATATCATCCATACCTCAAAGGTACTCAACAGAAACAGACCATGTGGACTGGATCTTCACCCAACACCACATACATCTCTGAGTCCAACCTCTTGGTGTTCATGTATTCAGCACAATGACTTGAAAGAGGTGCCTGACTATTCATAGTCGTTTAACAGAATAGGAAACCCAACGTGAATGGGATCAATGTACAGTCGTACCTTGGTTTTGGCTCTCAAATGATCAAAACCTGGAAGTGACTGTTCCAGTTTATGGAAGTTCTTTTGGAAGCTGAACATCTGACAGGGCTTCCACAGCTTCTGATTGGCTGCAGGAACTTCCTGCAGCCAATCAGAAGCTGCGCTTTAGTCTTCAAATGCTTTGGAAGTCGAATGGACTTCTGGAACAGATTCCGTTTGACTTCTAAGGTATGACTGTATATAGAAATGCCTATTTGGTGACAAAGTATGCTTAAAATCATGCACATTGAGGGGGAAATATTTTCAAAATATTTATGTCTACATGAAGTTTCATGTAGATTATTTTTAATACACAGATTAATGCAGAAATTGGATAGAATGGGCTTATGAATGAAGAGATGCAAAACTGACGGAGTCTAGAAACAGACTGATTCATTCATCCACTCACCCATCCCTAATGACTGATGGGTTGACTTTTACTTGGTGGTTCAGAAATGATGCAGACTTACGCAAGAGGAAATAAATGCATCTCAGGACCTAAGTAGGCAATATGCATGATCACATTTAATATTTTCTTTAAAAAAAAATAAACAGTAAAAAAGTAGATGTAGTGATCAGATCTGGAACACAACACATGGGATGGATGTCCCTATGAAAAGTTGCCTTCTTGCTATTCCCCTTGGGAGAGAAGCTGCCCTTTGTCAATGCTGTGATGCAAGGGGAATGGTTAACCCAGGAGACCTTGTTTTCAACATGATTGTTGCATTTCATTGTGGACAACCTTCCAGGAACTGCATGCCAGCAGTGAGCAGGACCAGAAGCAAAAAGTAGGTGGAGCAACAGAGATGAGGGTCACATCTGTGACTCTCATCTCTGTACAGCAGACTAAGTTTCAGACAGGCCAAAGTCATAAATTTCTACCTCCACATAGCTCCCCATCCAGCAAAGCAAGAGGCATGATTGTAGTTCAAGAACTCATCCGAGGCAGGCAAAAGCACCTCGGGAGGTCCAGTGAGAGGTATGGTCTGGGGAGAGTTCTGAGAATCAGATGGAGAGGACCAGCAGGGCATGAGGCTCTGTATCCTGGGTTAAGGCCTCCACTTTGGACACAGTGATTCTCAATATGATTAGAGAGCCCCATTCCTGCTGTGTGTGTGGGTTTTTTTAACCCCCAGACAAGTACGTGAAATGAGATCATCACACATCTAACACACGGCCTACCTTGGCCCTGATTTGTCCTATTTGTTCCAGCTTCAAAATCTGGCCCAATTGCTGACTTCAGAAGTTTTTGAACAGAATCCTACTCCCACTTCCTTCTATCTATAATCCCTTATGTTAATTTAGGATTAACACTTCTTTGGTGCTATGCTGGAGAATATATGTGTCCTCAACAACAACAATAACCTGCTTTCTTCTTGCAGCCAACTCAGCTATCCAGATACCAGACTGTGGCTTGCCCGGCTGTGGCATTTGGACTTTGCTGAACTGATCATTAGACAAGGCTGGTGCGCAGCAAGCCAAGGCAGATGGAGCTTTCGATTTAATCCAGAATGTAGATGCAAACAAGTGTGGGACATGTCTTATATATCCACAGCAGTGACACAAAGTGGACATCAAGAATAGCTACTAACAAGCTGGATGGTGCTTTGAGAATGCATGAGCTCCTGTGAATTGACTTTGCTAGCTGCACATTAAACAGAAATGACAGGGCAAGAAGAAATGGAATTGCATGCTTGGAAGAGAGTTATAGGTTATAAATTGGAAAGAAGTCCAATTCAAGGATCTGCTTTATTCCAGCTCAGATTATTCGTTCGTCTAGGCCAGTGCTGTTTGCTCAGACCGGCAGAGGATTTCTGGGTTCTCAGGGGTAGGTCTTTCCTTTTAATGTGAAATGTTGAGTGCTGAACATGGGACCTTCAGCATTCAAAGCATGTGTTGTACCACTGAACTGTGGTCCCTTCTCAAGTCTACCAAAAGGAATCACCTTCTCTGGAGGTTTTTCAGCAAAGTCTAGAAATAATTCCTCAGAAAATTATAAAGGCCTTATACAGACTCAGAACATTTCTTCATCAGACCCTGCTATGTATTCTCTGCTGGGAGTGGCAGCAGAGGTCAGGGAAGTCAGACAAAAGCTCTTCTGAGCTCCACATGGGCCTGCCAGGAATTGAACTTAGGAGACAGGCCTTCTGCATTCAAAATGTGTATTGTTCCACTGAGTTGTGGCTCATCCCTTTAAACCATATTTGGGGAACCATTAGCATTCCATTATGTTGCTGAATCACAGTTCCCATCAGCACTAGCAAGCAATGTCAATGGCCATGGATGATGGGAGTTGTACTTCAGCAACATATGGAGGGCCAAAGGTTGCTAACACTTGTTTTAAATGTTTTGGTGGAACAGTGACTATTCATTTGAAAGTCGCATGTTCTTTCAGATGGTCGAGTATCCAGGATGGAAACATAAGCATTAATTTATCCTTGCAACAGCCCTGTGAAGTAGGTTAGGCTCAGAGACTGTGACTGGTCCAAGGTCACACACATAGCTGTCAACTGTTCCCTTTTTTTAAGGGAAATTCCCTTGTTCCAAATAGGATTCCTTGCAAGAAAAGGGAAAAGTTGACACAGTTTGCATCATGGTCAAGGGGGGACTAGAACCCTGGTCTCCCAGGCCTTAGTCTCACACTCTAACCATTACACCATGCTGGCTCTTTGGGAGTCATGCTTCAGGAAAACCTGAGTGAACAGAAAGGGCTTGAGCAAACACCTGAAGGATGGCAGCATACATGCTTGCCTAATATTAAATGGGAGGGAGTTTCACAATGCAGGTGAGGCAATGCCAAGAGGGCATCAGGAGAATGCGACATAACTAGTCCCAATGAGTGTGGTGAATGGGCATGGGCAGAAAGTGTAAGGCATTTGCTGCTCTGCTGTAGTCTGTAAACTGGGTGGGTGGGCCCTGGATTCCCCTATTACAAGGGAAGAGGTTAAAACAGATGGCGGGAATAGCTTCTTCCTCATTCTTGGATTCCATAATGTAACTGAATCCCCTGCCATGTATATTGCTCTCTCTCATATACCCTGACTCCTTCCCAGTATATTCTTGCTGCACTCTGTCAAGGTAGCGCTGCCAGTATATGTCATTTTAAGCTTTTGCCATCTGTTCCAGCCCCCAATTACAGATTCACGGTGAACATATGACAGCTGAGATTACTAAAAAGTAAAAATGTACAGCTATGAGCCAAGCATGCAATTTAAAAGCCGGTGCACCTCGTTCTTCCTCTTTTTCTTTTATCCCACAAAGCATAGATACAAGAAGGACTTTCTAATTTCAACAACAGGGAGGAGGGGGGTGTTTGAGAATAATAAAAAAACAACTGCTTTTCTTTCTTTCCTGCCGCATCTCCAAAGATGACATTTCCCGTGGCAAAGTTTCAGACCTGAAGGAGAATTAGAAGAGCGACAGCGTTTTAATAAAGGATTAGTGAAACGTGTTGAATGCAGCTATGCAACAAGGAGATTTTGAGTGCTTTCATATATTCCTCAAGTAGCCTGCATGAAGCAAGATGCTTCACTCTTTAAAGCCTATCTCACAGACAATACCACACCTCTGTTCTCAGCTCAGGTTAATCACCTGTTGCTTGGGTAGCCAGATACCGCTTCCAGTGTTTTTTATTTATCCTGTTGTGTACGTGTGTGGGTTTTATTTTATTTTTTTACAAACAAAATGTATACTGGGAGCTGCTCTTGAGAAATCGTCCCTTAAGACTGGGAATAGTTTGCAGAATCTGGCCTGCTTATTCACTCCTAGAACAGGGGTTCCCAAACTGTAGTCAATGGATCACCAGTGGTTCCATTTCATAGAACTGTAGACCTGGAAGGGATCACCAAGGATCACTTAGTCCAACCTCCTGCAATGCAAAAAGGCCCGCAGCATGACTGAATTGAAAATTCACGTGGATTGTAATTGTATTTTCATTATTGCTTCTTGCATTATTTCGTTCTGTTTCAATTTGAATTCTGTGAAATTCAAATTGCATTACGATAAAATACAACATAAAAAATAAAAGAAGCAATAGAAATACAATTAAAAACCACACAGCATCAAGCACAGTGCATTACAATGGCAGGGAAGGTGGGCACAGTGCATTACAATTGCAGACACCATGATGAGCTCCAGGCTGCAGTAGTGGCTTTTGTTGTAGAGACTCTCCAATGTACGAAGTTAGCCTCCCAGAAAAATCAGCTGCATGTTGTGGTCTGTGAACCATGAAAATGGGTGATTTCACTCAGCAGCAGCTGCAGTTCTCTACACCAGGGACAGGAGCAACATTTGGCTCTCCAGATGCTACTGAACTACAACTCTCATCAGCCCCAGCAAGCACAGCCAATGACCAAGGTTGATAGAAGATGAAGATGTAGTTCAGCAACTTGTGGAGAGTCAAAGGTTCCCCATACCAGGTCTACATTTTTATTAAAGACTCAGTTCCATTGAAATAAGTGAGAGCATGTAGGATAGCACTGTGGTAAGAGAAAAGGTTGCCAGGTACTTCTCTTCATAGCACTGCCTTATTTGAATAGAAAAAGCCTCACCTGGTTTCTATGCAACTCTTACAAGAGCCACCAGAAGTCCTGGACCTGGCAAACATCAATCCAGTACATTTTTTAGACTTCCCTCTCAGCCTCATTTGTCTCTATGGACCAAGACACTTTTGAAGTGAGCCTCTCAATTCTGCAGGTGGATAAACCACTTTTCGTAAACAGCTTTGCAATCAAGTGGGGTGCAAATCTTATGAAATAAATACAAGACCTACTGGCAGATCCCCTGCCTGAAACCCCAGACAACCACTGCCAGTCAGTGTAGACAATACTGACCTGGATGGATGGTTGCCTTAGTATAAGACAGATACCTATGATAGTATGTTGTACAGTGGATCTGCAAATTTCAAAAATTATATGTATTTCCCATGGAACATTTGGATGTTTTCCTCCCCCCCCCCTTTACTTGTTGAACTAGAAAGTAAATTGGGAGGATTTTTCCGGAGAAAACCATATATGCCAAACTACATAAAATTTGAAAACACAGCGTTCCACAGACATTCTCTGCTGTTCTACAGGCATTTGCCGTTCAGTGCCAAAGGAACATGTTTCTCCCCTGCCATTCTCTCCATTTGTTCCTAGCGCATCTCTGTTTGCTTCCTCACAGCACTTTTCTTGCTGAAATCTTCAAAGGGACCCCCTGACATGACATGAATTGTGTCCCCATATGCCTTCCTTTTAAGCAACATCCTCATGAGCAGGTAACCCTTTCCAAAGCACCTGTAAAAGCAGCTTAAAGGTAGCAGCTAGCACAGCAGGTATCAAAAGACTATATTCTGCTCTGAAGGGATCACTGGTCAGAATTAGACATCACCTTTTCATTTAATGATGGCTAAAATGCTGGGGCTGGGGTGGGGGGGGGGGAAGGATGCTCAGTATTTCGTCTCATACCCCTTCCCCTAGAACTGCTATTTATAGATCACAAAACACAGGAAAAAGGATAAGGAGGATAAGGCTATCAATGGTTGTGTACTATATCCAGTACAGTGGGGAGATTGTTTTTAAACTCAGGTCCAGCTTGCAGGGTTCCCAAAGGCATTTGGTTGGCCACTGTGAGAAGATGCTGGGATTAGATGGGCCATTGGCTTGGTTCATCAAGATTCTTATCTTCATTCCACAAAGTGGCACTATGATAGAGCACAGATTGTGATAGGACACAGGCAAAATAACTTTATTTAGATATATTCAGGCAGATTTGGGGTTTAGATAAGATAGAACTAATTGTAATGTAAAGTTAAGGTAAAGGGACCCCTGACCATTAGGTCCAGTTGTGGCCGACTCTGGGGTTGGGGCGCTCATCTCGCTTTACTGGCTGAGGGAGCTACAGCTTCCGGGTCATGTGGCCAGCATGACTAAGCCACTTCTGGCGAACCAGAGTAGCACATGGAAACGCCGGAGGTACCTTCCTGCCGGAGTGGTACCTATTCATCTACTTGCACTTTGATGTGCTTTCGAACTGCTAGGGTGGCAGGAGCAGGGACCAAGCAACGGGAGCTCACCCCGTTGCGGGGATTCGAACCACCGACCTTCTGATCCGCAAGTCCTAGGCTCTGGGGTTTAACCCACAGCGCCACCTGCGTCCCTAATTGTAATGTAGCTGGAATGTTTTAAGAAGCTTTTCCTAATATATAGACAAAATTTACTTCCTTGCAGCTTCCAACCTGTCCTGGTTCCAGTCCTGTCTTCTGGAGCAACGGAAAGAAAACCTACTCGGCAGGGCAGCTATTCAGATATTTGAAGATGGCTATCACACCTTTCCTTGATTTCTTGTCATCTAAGCATGATTTGATGTTTCGACTGCTCCTCATCGGCATAGTCCTTAATTTCATGACCCCAGCAATCCTAGTTGACCTCCTCTGAACACAGTTTGGGTTGTTTACATACAGTGTTAGCTGCTGAGGTGGAAGGCAGAGAGTCCAATAGTAGGTGGAGCTAGAGGCACTAATAAGGATTCATTCAGATGTGGGGAATACTATGTTAGTTTTCCTGATTATACTGTTGGTGTCTCTGTCCTGCTTTCTAATATTCCTTTCACACTGCAGCACCTGCTGTGCTACAGAACTGTGGCTTTTTACTGATATAGGTAAAGGTAAAGGTACCCCTGCCCGTACGGGCCAGTCTTGACAGACTCTGGGGTTGTGCGCCCATCTCACTCAAGAGGCCAGGGGCCAGCGCTGTCCGGAGACACTTCCAGGTCACGTGGCCAGCGTGACATCGCTTCTCTGGCGAGCCAGAGCCGCACACGGAAACGCCGTTTACCTTCCCGCTGGTAAGCGGTCCCTATTTATCTACTTGCACCCGGAGGTGCTTTCGAACTGCTAGGTTGGCAGGCGCTGGGACCGAGCAGTGGGAGCGCACCCCGCCGCAGGGATTCGAACCGCCGACCTTTCGATCGCTAAGTCCTAGGCGCTGAGGCTTTAACCCACAGCGCCACCTGCGTCCCTTTTACTGATATACTGGCATGTAAATTTCATTCATTGTCAATGGCCAATCTTGCTACTCCCCCACCTTTTCTGAACATATATTCACCCATGATTCTCCCATGAAAGCTGCAGAAAAATGTATACACATTTAATTGATTGATTGATTGATTGATTGATTGATTGATAATAGAACTGAACCCCAAATTTTGTCACTTTACAGCTGTGTTTTTCCAGGTTAAGGCGACTGCAAATTGTCCCCCCACCCCCTGGAATCAAATAACATGGAAATGAGTACTAAATATGCCCTGTGTTCATTTGTTTTCTGGAAGTGGCATTTACTTCATTTGAATGCTCAAATATAATGCAGAAATTGACAGTTGGGGAAATGGAAAAAAACTGCCATGTGGATGCAGTCTAAGCGGAGCCAGCTATTTCCTGTTTTGTTCCCATCCTTCTTCCAGCTTGAGTCCTACAAGGCAACACTAAGGCAAAAGAGAAGGAAGCTAATGGAAAGGACCACCTTTTGGATTAGTTGTTTTAAGTAAGAAGGCAGGCAGGCAGGGGTTGTCTGAGGGCAGACTGGGGTTTGTGGGGCAGTGCCCCATTTGCCCTAGTGGATCTGCCTCTACCATCTCCATCCTTCTTAAAATGTTTCATCCAGAACAGGCCACAATAATACTTCAGATTTATAGGAGACTGGTAAGGGAAAAATGGGACTGTCATTGGAAAATAAGGACAGCTGGAGCATCTGTTGATAAATCAACACAAGAATTGGTACACACAGATGAAAACATTCTTCTCCAAACAGAATTTCATGGCAGATTTTTTTAATATGCTTTGAACACTTGGTGTTAAAAAATGATGGAAAGACAGATGCAATATTTTTTTTTATTAGTGTTTTTGGAAATCTTTTTAATCACTGTTACATGGGTTTATTTTCAAAAAAAAGAGAGAGAGAAAGGTGTGATGTGCATGTTTAAGTAGATTAATAAGGAACCTACTCTTGCAAAGGTCCTATTGCTGTATTGCACTCCCATCTTGGCAATCTGCCTCTAGAGCGGTAGTAGGAAGGATGAGGCAGGAATGCTTGAGGAATTCTACCTTTAGGAATTTCCATACCAAAAGTCCTGAGCCACAGTCTCGAACTAAAACACTGATCGGAGCTTAGCCATCCCACCGGATTTTGCACTTCTCTGAATGTTGTGACACAGCTCTTGGCAGTTTCAGCATGTCAAAATAAACAGTTTAAACACATGCTTTGAAGGGAAATACACATTTAAAAATAAGAACATGGGGATGAAGCACACATTTAAACTGTGTATTGGACTGCAAGAAGATCAAACGCATCCATTCTTAAGGAAATTAGCCCTGAGTGCTCACTGGAAGGACAGATCATGAAGCTGAGGCTCCAGTACTTTGGCCACCTCATGAGAAGAGAAGACTCCCTGGAAAAGACCCTGATGTTGGGAAAGATGGAAGACACAAGGAGAAGGGGACGACAGAGGATGAGATGGTTGGACAGTGTTCTCGAAGCTAATAACCTGAGTCTGACCATACTGCGGGAGGCAGTAGAAGACAGGAGTGCCTGGCGTGCTCTGGTCCATGGGGTCA
Organism: Podarcis gaigeae; assembly: GCF_964106915.1. Taxonomy (NCBI): domain Eukaryota; kingdom Metazoa; phylum Chordata; class Lepidosauria; order Squamata; family Lacertidae; genus Podarcis; species Podarcis gaigeae. Next base: position 15,534,365 of record NC_139692.1, on the reverse strand, counting down.
CGAAGAGTCGGACACGACTAAATGACTAAACAACAACAACAACATTATGGTGGTGGGAGGGGGTGCACATTAAAGGCTACATCCAAGGGGTGAATGGCTACAGATGTGGGCCACGTTATCCAACGGGGAAGCCTTCCAGGGGCCACGTGCCGGGGGTGAGTGTGGTTAGAAGCAAAAGCTGAAGAAGCAACAGGCAAGACTCTTTCCTTGGTGCAAAATGTTACATTCCAGGCACATAAAATCAGAGGTTTCTACCCACACATCTCTCCAGGAGGCAGTATTGCCAGGCAGACAAATGCCCCAGAGGAAGGCATTGAGATGTATGATCTGGGGAGAGCACCAGGGGCCAAATAGGGCTATATCTGAATGCTGGTGTCTGCTAATGGAGTAGGGGGCAAGTTCTGTCAATTAACCCTCCCCATGAAGCCCCCTAGTGCCCCCAAATAATTGTTCAGAAGTGTCCTCCAAATTTCCAGAACAGATATTTGGGGAAGAGGATGCAGGGGATGGAGAGAAATGAGGGGTAATTAACAGGAGTGTAATTTGAACTCCGTGGGAAGCACCTCCCAGGAGACATGCACAGGTCTACACAGTCAATTACATATATTGAGAGAAAACCCACACGTAAACAGAGATTTAAATGTGTATTTTCAAATGATTAAGAAAGAACCTCACTGATTAATAATGTGGAAACAAAATGAAATGGAATGAGGAGTGAAGATGTGGATCCAAAAGGGACACAAATGTGAAACAGACAGATTTGACCGTCCCTAATATATAAATGTGGCAAACAAAGAATTGCAGCCGAGAGACAGTGAGCAGAGTCCCCTCGCCCCTTTCCAGCCATTGCTGAATCAATCTTCCCCAGCAGTTCTCCCTCTAATGAGCAAGACTCTCCCCATGCCAGACAGAAGGTGGGGGAAAAGCTGGCAGGGAAACGGTTTGGGCAATGTTGCAGCTTTCTCCTCCACCTCCCGCCTCCGATCCAGCAGAGGATTTTAAAAGGGTAATGGTGAACTGACCAGTAGCACATGCTGAAATTCCCTCTTTATGCAACTAATATTGTTGGGGGAATTGTAGCACTCTCTGCTGCATAGTTAGAAATGGCCAGCCAGATCCCTTCTGAGATCCTGTGCTTGAGTCCTTTAAGTTGGGTTGCTATTATTTTATCTTATTTCTTTTTGTATAAAGCCTGCAGTATACCTACATCTTGCCTTCACAGCAGGACCTCTTTTCTGCTTTACACGTCGGTCTTCATCACACAGAGGGTATAATTCTTTTTGGCTGCACAAATAGAGGGACACTAGAGCCATCCATCAAGCATATGTGCCCAGCATAGGGAGCAGAGCTCCACACTGGAGAAACCGTGCTGAGTTTTTCTAATGCAACCCACCTGGATGCAGGTGTTGTTCCAAACCAGGAGGGATACTTCATTGGAAAAGGCTGGTGAAGTAAGAAAACACCTAGGCTGCAATCTTATCTGGATGTACCTGGGAGTAAATGCCATTGAACCCGTGGGGTTTACTTATGAGTAGGCAGAAGCATGGATGGATAGGGATGATTGTGTGGGTGGATGGAGAAGCTGGAAGCCTTAGGTTATTCTGGAGCCTTTCCCCCTGCATAATACATGTCTTGAATTTTAAAGATTGGCTTGACCTTGTGCAAAAGTCTGACAGATAATGGCAGGTCAAAACTTGTCTGGTCTCACTGAAAATGTTTAACTTCCCCTCCAGAAAGAATAGCATTCTGAACAAGCTCTCTGCAAGGAATTGGGATTGTTCAGTGAGATTTACCTAAGGTTATTTTTTGAAATGTTTCTGTTAACATTGCAGTACAAAATGAAGAAATCTGCAACTAACCACCCTCAGAATGCTTCCCTGCCCCTTCCATGAGCCATAAGAACTGTTAGGTATTTGTTTACATCAAGTCCATTCATCCACCCACCCTTAAAAAAAGAAAGCAAATCGTTGGAGAAACCACACACTTTGTTCAGCAAGGAGAGAGGAAGGTGGTGACTATTCTGTGTCTTTTTTTTTTTTTTTTAGTAAATTTTTATTAGGGGTTTTTACAAAATAAAGTACAGAAATAAACAACCTTTCTTTTCTCTCAACAAAGTTTCATAACTTCTTTGGGCTTCCTCACATCTCCCGCTGCCATTTTCATCATCATAAATTTTTCCCAGCAATTTATCATCTAATTTGCAAATTTTATAACCACTCATTTAAATATAATCCTCTGTAAATTAGTTTCTCTTAATCTCACTTTACATCCCATTTCGATCCGATTTTGTGGTGGCCAATTATTTATGATCAAACATCCTACTTAACTTTCCGCCAAATCACAATATTTTTGTAAATAAATCTTAAATTTCCTCCAATCTTCTTCAACCCTCTCTTCTCCCAGGTCTCGAATTCTGCCAGTCATCTCGGCCAGTTGCATATAGTCCATCAGCTGCATCTGCCATTCTTCCAGAGTGGGTAGATCTTGAGTTTTCCACTTCTTGGCGATAAGTATCCTTGCTGCTGCTGTTGCGTACAAAAAGAATGTTCGGTCCTTCTTTGGCACCATCTGGCCGACAATGCCCAGGAGGAAGGCCTCTGGTTTCTTAAGGAAGGTATACTTAAATACCTTTTTCAGCTCATTATATATCATTTCCCAGAAGACCTTCACCCTGGGACAAGTCCACCAGAGGTGAAAGAATGTTCCTTCATTTTCCTTACATTTCCAGCATTTGTTGTCTGGCACATGGCATATTTTGGCTAGTTTAACTGGGGTCATGTACCACCTATAAATCATTTTCATTACATTTTCCTTCAGAGCATTACATGCCGTGAAGTTCATCCCCGTGGTCCACAACCTTTCCCAATCCTCAAACATAATATTATGCCCAATATCCTGTGCCCACTTTATCATGGCCGACTTAACCATTTCATCTTGTGTATTCCATTTCAACAGCAAGTTATACATTCTTGAAAGTACTTTAGTCTTAGGTTCTAACAATTCTGTTTCCAACTTCGATTTCTCCACCTGGAATCCTAACTTTTTATCCTTTTTAAAAATTTCTTGAATCTGAGCGTAATGTAACCAGTCTCGCACTTTATCTTTCATTTTTTCCAAACTCTGCAATTTCCAATTGTTACCCTCTTTCTCTATTATTTCCCAATATTTCGGCCATTTGGCCTCCATATTGGGTCTTTTTCGGGCCTTAGCCTCCAGAGGTGATAGCCATCTTGGAGTTTTATTTTCCAATAGGTCTTTGTATTTTGTCCAGACATTAAACACTGCTTTCCTGACAATATGGTTCTTAAAGGCCTTATTGATCTTAACTTTGTCATACCATAAGTATGCATGCCAGCCAAATGCATTGTTAAAACCTTCTAAATCTAACACATCAGTGTCCTCTAGAAGTAGCCAGTCTTTTAGCCAGCAGAAAGCTGCGGCTTCGTAGTACAACCTTAAGTCTGGCAGGGCAAAGCCCCCTCTTTCTTTCGCATCAGTTAATATCTTAAACTTAATTCTGGGCTTTTTGCCCTGCCAGACAAATTTAGAAATATCTCTCTGCCACTTCCTGAAGCACTCCGTCTTATCCACAATTTGCAATGTTTGAAATAAAAACAACATCTTAGGCAATACATTCATCTTAATAGCAGCAATTCGGCCTAACAAAGAAAGCTTCAATTTTGACCAACTGTCCAAGTCTCTCTTAATTTCAGACCAACATTTTTCATAATTATCCTTAAATAGACTCAGATTTTTTGCTGTTATGTTTACCCCTAGGTACTTTACTTTTTTAACCACAGTTAGTTCTGTTTCTCTCTGAAACCGTTCTGACTCTGCATCTGTCAAGTTTTTTCCCAACACCTTAGTTTTCTGTTTGTTTAGTTTAAAGCCCGCTACCCGACCAAAGTCCTGAATCAATTGTAACACTCTTTTTGTACTAGATTCTGGCTCTTGCAATGTCAAAACAAGGTCATCTGCAAAAGCTTTAAGTTTATATTGTTTCACTCCGATCTGAATCCCTTGCACCAACCGGTCCCCTCTAATCAAGTTCAAGAGCACCTCCAGGACAGAAATAAACAGCAAGGGGGAAATCGGGCAGCCTTGTCGTGTCCCTTTTTCAATCTTAAACTCTTCTGTAACCACATTGTTAACTATCAGTTTTGCCTTTTGTTCTGAGTAAATCGCGTCAATCCCATTTTCAAAACCCCGCCCCACTCCCATTTCTTTTAAATTCCCCTTCATAAATTTCCAAGAAATATTATCAAAGGCCTTCTCCGCGTCTATAAAAATTAGAACTGCTTTAGTGTTAATATTTGTTTGCAAGAGTTCCAAAATGTCAATAATGTTCCTTGTATTAGCAAATAAATGTCTTCCTGGGAGAAAGCCTGCCTGGTCTTTATGAATTATCTCATTTAAAACTCTTTTGAATCTTCCTGCCAAAACGTCAGCAAATATTTTGTAATCCACATTTAAAAGGGAAATGGGGCGGTAGTTCTTAAGTTGTGTCTTTTCAGTTTCTGATTTTGGTATCAATGTGATGAAAGCTTCCTTCCACGATTCAGGCGCCTTCTTTCCCTCCATAATTTCATTGCTGACCTCCAGCAGTGGTTGAATCAAATAGTCACTTAATGTCTTATAGTACTTGGAGGTCAAGCCATCTGGCCCTGGAGACTTGCCCAACTTCATATTCTGAATGGCCTGTTCTATCTCTAGTCGTGTTATTTTACTATTCAGGAGTGATCTATTTTCTTGTGATAGTTTTTTAAGTCCATTTTTCTCCAAAAATTTTGCAATCTCTTCCTCCTTTTGTGGCCCTTGAGTGTATAATTTCTTGAAATATTTCTGGAAACATTTTCTAATTTCCACCGGGTTCTGAATATTCCTTCCTTCTATTTCCAAATTTGTTACTATGTTCAGCTTTTGTCTCTTCTTCAACTGCCAAGCCAGCAGTTTCCCACATTTATTAGCCGATTCAAATGTTTTTTGTTTCATTGATTTAATCTTCCATTCTATTTCCTGATTTATCAGTTTGGAATATTGTGCCTGATGAAGTTTAATTTCTCTCAAAATCGGCTGTGACTTCGGGTTTACTCTTAGTTTCTTCTCTAACTCTTTAATTTTCCCCAAAATCTTGTCCTTTTTCTCATTTTGTAGTCTTTTCTTTATGGCGTTCTGTTGTATCAAGAACCCTCTCATCACAGCTTTGCTTGCGTCCCAGATTGTTCTTTTTTCCACAGCAGTGTTCAAATTTATCTCAAAATAGTCCTTTATTGTTTTTTGGGCCTTCTTGATAATCTCCTGATCTCTAAACAAGTTGTCATTCATCTTCCATCTAAAGGAGCCGGTTGGTAATAATGTCATGTCCATTTTCAACGCGTTATGATCGGAGCAGGTCTTTGGGCAGATTTCCACTTTCTTCACCTTAGGAGCCAGACCTCTAGAAATCCATATTTGGTCAATTCTTGTCCAAGTCAGTTGGGCTTCAGAGAAAAATGTTCCTTCTTTCCCTAAGGGGTTCTTTGTCCTCCATATATCAATCCAGTCCATGTTGTCTGTCATTTCAAAAAAGGTCTTTGGTAGTCTGCCTTCTTTAGTAACCTTTTGGCTTTGTGACCTATCCATGTTTGTAGAAACGATCCCATTCATATCTCCCATCATAATGATGTTATCATAGTCCAGATAATCCAGCATAATCTCATGCAACTTCTTGTAGAATTCTGATTTCCCTTCATTTGGAGCGTAGATTCCTAATATCAAAATTTTCTCTCCTTGGTGCTGTATTTCAATTGCCAAAATTCTTCCATGTTCATCTTTAAATAGAAATTTTGGTGAGAGGCTCTCCTTTGCATATATCACCACTCCTCTCTTCTTAACTAAATCCGAAGATATAAATTCTTGGCCTATCCTTTTATTTACCAATATTTTTCTGTGGAGCCTAGTCACATGTGTTTCTTGTAAACAAGTAATGTCTAGTTGCTCCTTTTTTAATAAGTGAAAGATTTTCTTCCTTTTTTCCGGGCTGTTGCAGCCATTTATATTCCAACTTAAAAGTTGCAGAGACATCCTGGATAAATCTGTTTAGTTTCCTTGGGATGGTATTTTGTTCTGTGAGTCTTCAGGGTTCTGAGGTACAGGCACCTGTGGTGGTTCAGACCCTGAGGGTAGTTCAAGTCCTTTATGAAGGTCCTCACCGTAGGCAGTCAAAAACTTATCCCTATCTTCCAAAGTTCTAATTTTGATCTTCTTCCCTCTAAAGGTAAAAGATAGTCCTTGGGGAAAGTCCCACCTAAAGATGATTGAGTTGCTTCTCAGCAGTTTTACTAAGTCCAAATATTCAGATCTAAGATCCAACAGCTGTTTAGGAATGTCCTTAAAAATCTCAATTCTTTTGTCCGAAATGTTCAAAGAGCTTCCGTAGTGCAGGCCCAAAATCTTGTCCCTTTCCTCCTTTGATCTCAACGTAATCAAACAGTCTCTGGGCCTTTCTCTCTTTGTAAGTCTTCCAAGTCTGAAGGCTGACACAATTTTAAAATCTTCCTCCTCTAAACCCCAGAACTTGGAGAATTCTTTGGTCAGAAACTCAGCTAGATTACCTTCTTCCACTTCTGGTATCGATCTTATCCTTAAATTAATCTCCCTGTTCCGAAGTTCCAACATAGAGAGATAGGTCTGATGTTCTCCGACCTGCTTACTGAGCGGCCTTACTTCTTTTTCCAACTCTCCCACTCTTTGGCTGGTCTCTTCGGCCAGTTTCTGATTTTCACCTGCAGCCTCCTTCAGTTGTCCGATTGCTTGTGCATTCTGTGCAACTTGCCCAGATAATTTGTTTAAAGTTTCTGTATTAAGGTCAATTTTCGCAGTTTGTTGGTCAACTTTCCTCTCCAAAGACTCCAATTTCTCAAGAATTCTCTCTAATACAGAACCAGATCCTCCTGAGGCCATCTCTTCTAGTTGTAAATCCTCAGTTTCTTCCTCCCCTGCCTGTGACAGGGAGGTAACTTTTTCCTCCGAGGGCAAAGTGGGCACAGATGATCTGCGTGCTTGTGAGGCTGCAGTTACGGTTGTCAGAGTTGTTTGTCTGGTTCTTAATCCCTTTCTTTTTGCGCCACTCATTCCAAAAATATCTAGCAGTCAAGGTCAAGCTGAGTTATTCCCATGGGAAAGCTACGGCCCAGATGGTAGCAATCAAACAGAGGGCCGGGAAATAGAAAGTAAAACAATGTTTTTGTTGTAAGTCCTCAATCCTCTAGGGGGAGCATAAAATGTCCTAGGAAGAAGAGTCCATTCCACATACAAAATCTAAACCAATTCTTAGGGATCTTCACAAAAGTAGTTTTAGCAGAGTTGGTTTTAGGTTTGCCACAATATTTCAAGTTGTGCTTACTGGAGTTCCAAAATGCAAGAACGTAACCATTCTGAACTCCCTCAGACTGTCTCCAAGTTTAAATAGAATGTATCCAAATTTGCAGTCTGACAGTTCTACTGCTCAGGCAGTTCTGACACCTGGGCTTCTTAAACAGAATTGTAATCCACAAAGAAAGGAATATATAAGTCCTAATAAAAGTCCAAAAATCAATTGCTTACAGTCTTTAAAAGGAAAAGTAATTTCTGCGGGTGCTCAATCTGAGCTGTCAAAAGTTCTCTCTATGCCTCCACTCCTCCTGCTCTTTGCTTTAAAAATCAATGGCTGCGGAGGACGGACTTCCTTTTCCTCGTCTCTCCGCTTTCAGCTTATTTTCAATATTTTAGTCCCGAAATTTAGTAAAGTCCTCAATTACTCACGGGTTGTTACGTTTTGGAATCTTGTGTTGAAGGAAGAAAGGTCGGCGCTCACCGGCAACGGCAACGCGGCTTCGCTCCGCTGAATGCGCATAGACCCACAGCGCCGCTACCCCCTCTGCGATCCGGAGCCCCTTACGGGGTTCCCTCAACGTTTCGGGGGTAGCTCCTGGCGCCCGCCGGGTCCCGAGACCGCAGGCTTCCGCTGCCTGCGGTTTTCCAGAATGGGTCTCCGCTTCGCCGTAGCGGACGACCCTTTTCCAGCGTAGCTTCCCTCTCCCGGTTAGGAAAGGGCAGCCATTACCGTTCGCGCCGCCTCCGGAAGTCGACTATTCTGTGTCTTCAACTAATCAGGATACAGATTCAGAGGCTTTAAGGGGCGGGAGGGGGACACACACTATTTAGAACATTTGTATCCAGACTTTCTTCCATCGTGACATTTACATGCTTAGTTTCTTCAAGGTGGCTGCATCATCTTCCCATACCATGCCCTGAGACATGGTACCACTCATGTAGCAGTTTAGTCCCAGATGACCCAAAAAGCTATCTGTGGACACAAACGCTGGCTCCTTCAGCCTGAAGAAAGATGAGCACCACACCCCATAGTCACCATTGACTGGACTTAACCATCCAGGGGTTCTTTACCTACTTTTTTCTTTTTTGCCTACCACTCATAACAGCTATCTGTACCTTCCATAAGGAGGCCTTTCTCAAACTTGAATGATTATTTTCTTGGCCAGCATCATTTTCAGCCTCAGTATCAAAGGCAGGGGTAGCCAATGTTGTGCCTTCCAGATGGTGTGGGCTGTTCTGGCTGGAGCTGATTGGTACTGTAGTCAGCAACATCTGGAGGGCACCATGTTGGCTGCCCCTGAAGGGTGAAGCTCTGAAGGGTTATTTCATACACCTCCAAGTGCATTCCTCCTGAGTCTTCACCTTTGTGGATCCTGCGAAGTCCTTTCTCAGTGTTTGCACCTTTGAAACATGAGGTAGCAGATAGTCACTCCACCTACTTTGCTGTCCTCATCAGATCTAGTAATTAGGGAGGGAGAATAGCAAGATTAGGAACACAATGGCCCTTCTTCTACATTTCAGTTTCTATTATGCTGCCCACAACCTGAGCCAGCAGTCCTTCCAGAAATAGACCATTGTGTTTGATCAGATTGCCATTTCATTAGTAGTGCCAGGCTTCTGTTATCATAATAAATTGGGAGTGCAGTGTCTGCATACCAGGTTCTTTCAAACGTCTTGATTAAGGAAATATCTAATATCATTTCTCCTCCTCCTGATTAATTTCCCTTTTGACCAGTCCCAGGGGGGAGGGGAGGAGGGGATGGGGTTTCTCTGCTTATTTTGCCCATGTGTGATATGCTTTAATCAAGGGATAGATGGAACAGCAGGTTGGGGACATGGGGACACGGCAGGTTGCCAAGTCAGAGTATTGGTCCATATAGTTCAGAACTGTCCATGTTGACTGGCAACCATTCTCCAGGGGTTTATACAGGAGTGGATCTCTCACTCCCCTACCTAGAGATGCCAGTGACTTCAATGGAACTTCTGCAGCCAAGGCAGATGCTCTACTACTGAGCCATTCCCCTTACTCAGCTACACACACACACACACACTCCTATATAGTTTTAATTAATTATAAGTTTAACATTATTTTTCATGGAATGAATCTGGTCCTTAGGTTACAAAGCCAACACCTGCTGCTCAAAATGTAACTGCCTCCCCAGCTTTAAAGGAGACATCAAAAGGATTTGAAAAGAAATTCATCCTCATTATTACGCAGCAGTGAAAAGGTCCATCAAGACTGACAGGCAGGTGGTGAAGGGGAGAGGGAAAGCCCATTGCCATAGGTGGAGCAATGCCATGCTTCAGAAGCCCAATTCTGCTCTGAATTTTGTATCTGGATCACATCAATGTGCGATTGAACATTGAGTCCTGGCTTTGATATACAAGGTTTGTATGCTGTGTGGTCTGACAATGATGACCACAGTGGCAATGGAAGCTTTATGGGTGGATGGGTGGATGGATGGATGGGGAACAGACGGATGCCAGCAACAACATTTGAAGATTAGCTCAGCAGCTATAGAAGGTGAAATGGCAAGTTGTGTACTCTATAATGTTGAAAGAAAGCTGCCTTATAGTGAGTCTATCTAAACTGAGTACTGTCTGTACCATCCTTTATCAACCTGATGCCCTAAGATGCTTTGGCCTATGATATCCATCAATCCCAGCCAGCACATGGTGTGCTCAACACTGTCTGGCCATGGCTTTCTGGGGTTTCAGAGAAGAGTCTCTCCCAGTCATACCTGGAATATACAGAAACTGGACTCAAGACCATCTGTCTGAAAAACATGTGTTCTACCATTGAGGCCACATCCACACTATACATTTAAAGCACTATGATACCATCTAGTATATACTGTATATACCTGCCTGAGCTCTAAGGTGATTTTTGAAGGGCCTTCTTGGGGTGCACCTGCCAAAGGTGATGAGGGAGGTGTCTGTTAGGGGCAAGGCCTATTCACTGGTGGTGACCAGTTGTGGAATATTCTTCCCAGAGTAGTTTGCGCTCTAGACTGTTTGGTATCAGCTGAAAACCCTTTTAGGTTCTATAGTTTTAGTGTTTTTTAAAGTACTTTAAGTACTGTTGCTTGAACCAAACCACCTCAAATATTATGTACACCGATTGTAAGCGACTCTCGAGGCAGGATCTCTCCCAGCACATTGGAGTTGCCAGGGATCGAACCCTTATGAATTTATTATTTAACCTTCCACATTTATTAATTTAACAAAAGTTGTGTATTGCTTGGTTTTTAAATAGAACCTCTAAGTTCTATTTAACAGAATTAAAATAAAACAAACTTCCAGATTTTTAATAAAAAGATGAAGTTTTTAAAAAACCAGGTTTGTTTTTTATATATATAAAAATGCAAATATAATTAAAATCCACACGCAAAGCAGATGCTTTGCCTCTGAGCTATGGCCCTTCCGAGGACCTTTTCTGTGGCTGTTCTTTTCTTTCTTTCTTCTAATTCTGATACTCTTTTAACTGTTTTAAGATTTTGTGCTTATGTTCTTTTTTATGATTCTTCTTCGAGGTTTAAATGTTTATTTGTGTACTGCCAGATGATTTTTTTTTAAATGAATGGTACAGAACTCTTGCATGTAAATATAGAAATAACCATGCATTGGGGGATCAGATGCATCCATTCCTCATTCAAATACCAAGAGTCAAGTTCTAGAGACCCCAAGGAAGGAAGCTCAACCCTGGTGAATGACAGCGCCATCAATTCTAAAGCTGTGTTCAAATGATCTCTCAGAAGTCTTCAACTTGTTTGCTATAGTGAAACAATATGATGCCCAGTGGCGGAGGAAGCTGCTTGGGCACCTGGGGCGGCATGCCTGGGGGGCAAGGCAAGGGCAGGGTGCACCATGGGGCTTCTGGAGTCTGCCTGCCTCCTCCGACTCAGCCACCCTACAGCTGGGGAGGAGGCAGCGAGTGGACTGTTTGAGCAGCATGGAGCCTGCATGCACCCAAGCCACTGTGTCTCTCCCATGAGTGCTACCCAACATTTTGACACACACACCCAGTGGTGACATTCAGGGCGGTCTGCACCCACTGCACCCCCCTTCCTCTGCCCCAGATAATGCCAACTGGTATATTGAAATTGAGGAGACCATTTCACTGTGTTTCTCTGGGTAAAGAGAATCTTCTTCCCCTTCCTTCCTTCCTTCCTTCCTTCCTTCCTTCCTTCCTTCCTTCCTTTCTTGTTTTGCAAGTGGCAGCAGCAGCAGCTGTATTGGGAGCAAGGCCATAATTTTGCATGTTCAGAATTACCCTGATCATTGCTGCAAATCTTGTTTGTGTGTTTTTTCTTTTTTTGTAGTGGGGGTGATAGTCATCTCTCTCTCTCTCTCTCTCTCTCTCTCTCTCTCTCTCTCTCTCACACACACACACACACACACACACACACACTATTCTGAGGAAATTCTGCAATGCAGTCTTACTCTAGGGAGGGGTGAAAAAATAGGAAAAATCTCAGGGGGTGGGAAATGTTATTTGAGAAATTTCAGCTCAGTTCTAGTCACCCCACACTATTCTTTTTTAAACAAAGCATCTCTTGACAGTAAAAATAGGGACAACAGATGAAATCATTGTTCCTCCACTTTTAAACATGGTGATTTAAAAGTATGGTGTTAATTTTATGTTAGATGCTGTTCTGATTTGTTATTTTGATTTTGTATGTACCCCATCCTGGAACCGTCTGGTGAAGAGCAGGTTAGAAATAATCTGTCATTGTGCGGCATCCATTGGAGGATTTGTAGCACCTCGTCACAATCTTGGGTTTGGATGAGGTCCGGCAAAGGAGGAGGCAGGTTTTAGAGTTGATGGATTTAAACAACTGCAAAGGTTTGAATAAAGTCAAGGTGGAGGGACACATAGGAACTGTGAAGATATGGGGAGGCTTGGAGGCATTGTAAAAATATGGGGGAGATGAAGGAGCGGTAAGGATATGCAGGGTGCTGAAGCAGCAGGGTGCAATGGCGTGGAGCTTCATGCTCCGGCACTGGGGGGTGGAGAGCAGTCCCGGGGGCATGGTGCTCCACCCACAGGGACATGGCACGTGTCCTGGGGACGTGGTGTCCAGCATGGGCAGGGGGCAACAGCGATGGCACCCCACTGGGATCACGCTGCCGTGGGCCGTGCGCTCCCCCTGAACTCCTCTTCCTCCACCAGTGGCAGGTTGAAGGAGCTGTGGAGGGCTGAAGGACCAGAGAAGAAACTGGAGGATGGGAGACTTGAAGGAGCTGTGAGGGGATGGGGATTTAGGTGGGGTATAAAGGGAGGATTTGGGGTTGGTAGGGGTCATGTATAGGCTGAGTTGGCGAGTAACTCAAGCAGGCATGACAGGCCTTAGTAAATACACAAAAAAAGTAGTGAACTGTATCCAATGAAGCTCTACTCTGGGTAGACCCATTACATCTCCAAGGATGTAATAATAATAATAATAATAATAATAATAATAATAATAATAATCCCTTATGCTAGGCTGTGAGGCTTTTGGATTGAGCACAGGCTCAGCCAGCCTCTCATCAGCCACCAATGCAACCTCCCATTTTCACTCATTGGATGGGCAGAAAACTTGCCAGTGGAATTCTTGCCAACAGAGCTCAGTGGGGTGGGCAGAGCTGAGCAAGCCCAGGATCCACTTGGCTCCCACTGGCTTGTTCAAAGAATCGTAGAGTTGGAAGGGACCCAAGGGCCATCTTGCCCGACCCTCTGCAATGCAGGAATATCAGCTAAAGCATCCATGACAGATGGCCATCCAACATCTGCTTAAAAACCTCCAACGAATGAGAGTTCTTGGTTGGTATGATGCCCAATCACTGCACCAGCATGCAGTAGGCCCAGGGATCAGGCCCAATCTGCCTGATCCTACTTTCTGCCACTGCTATGAGTGGCCATTCTTCAGATGTAGTGGTAGTTCTATCACTCTGTAGAACCTTGGCGATGATGGATTTGGACTGTGATTCCTGTATGGCTGGACATTGGATTAGATGACCTTTGGGGTCACTTCCAACTCTACAATTCTCTGATTCTTTAAGTCTATGCTTTATAACAAGGATGACCCTACAAATGTAACTGAACTACAATTCCCGCCCACCTCAGCGAGCATGGGATAATGGGAGTTCTAGTTCAGCAATATCTGGAGGATATTCACCACACCAAAGATTTGGCACACCTGCTCCATAACTTAGGCCAACTTTCCATACCAAGAGTAGTTTGACACGGAACCTGCAGGCCACACTCTGCCTTGTTGAGCAAAACCAAAAATTTGATCTCCTCTGCAGCCTTCATTGCCAATGACCACCAAAAAAGGACTTGAGAGCCACATAAGGCCCTCAGGTCTCGTGTTTCACTGCCCTGAACAGGCCCACAATTTTCATTGTGTCTACTGAGAGTAGGACTTAGTTGGATACAATCCAGTGATATCCCCCACCCCCGGGATAGGTCATATAAAATAGGAATTACCCTAGACACTCTTGAAGCGTATGACTAATTGCAATCTTTGGGAACTTCTATTTTTGATACCGTTTTGGTGTGTTTCAGGGAATAGGTTGTTAGAGAGGGCGAGCGAGTGTTGTTACTGAGAATTGCTATGTCTTTAACAGGGGTGCCTTTAAGGCTGTGTAATTAATAGAGAAAGAGGTCTAAACTTCAACTAGAGATAGATGTTGGATGATGAGAGTGGAAAGGCTGTTTAACATATCAGAAGGATTTGCTGCTTTTTATATATAATCTTTGAAAAAAATGCATTTATTAATAGGGAGTTCAGAAAGATCTAGCCATCAAAAACCAGGAGATGGTTTTATTTCCTGAAAGTAAAATCACAGACCTAAAAAAAAAGGGTAAAAACCTTCAACAGTTGGAGAAGAGAAGAATCCAATTTAATGAGGGTGAAAAGTTTATTAAAATAGAAGAAAAGGTCTGAAAATAGTTCTCAGAATGCGTAGACTTGTTGATAAAGGGTTAAGAATTCATACCTAATCCATGAGAAATATATTGAGATGGTGGTTACCAAAATAGATGCCTTATTAGGATCTGCTAATCCCCTTTGGGATTCTTAATTACACACTGCAGTTCAAAGCTGGGTGCACATCTACAAAGACAAAATGAATGAAAAAGAAAACAGCAAATATAAAAAGATAATTTGTTTTGCCTTTGGAGTTTGTTGGTTTCCCAGGAGGAAACATGCAAGATTCATTTCCACCCTTCAAGTTGTGATCCACCACCTCATTTATCCAGCAGTTATTCAGTACTCCTACTCAGAGTTATATTTACCATTAGCTACATCAGGCATGCACCCAGGAATGAAACTTTGGATAATGTTATTTGAAAATCAGATGATCAATTAAAGAAACCAGGAACATTTGCGGTACAGTCCATTGAATCCGAAAATATGTTATGCCACTCATGAGCCTCAGGAACTGGAAGGCACTTTTAAATGTCTCCTTCACAAATCACCCCACAGATCATTCTGAAAAGTTTCATTGTGAGATGTTTGAGATGTTTGAACTGTAATATAAAATCTTCAACTCTGCATTTGGAAAACTGGCCAAATCTATTTTAAGAACATGAGAGCATAAGAAAATTCCTGCTAGGTCAGGCCAAAGGCCCATCTAGGCCAGCATCCTGCTCTCACAGGGGTTACCCAGATGCCTTCAAGCCTGACATGGATGCAATAACACTTGTCCTACTTCCATTCCGCAGCAACTAATATTCAGAGGCCTACTGCCTCCGACAGTGGAGGTAGAACATAGCCATTATGGCTAGTAGCCTTGATTTCATTTTATTATATATATATATATATATATATATATATATATATATATATATAACATCAGAATCATTTTTCTAGCCCTACAGATTGCATCAAAACTGCATGACTGTGGCAGAAGCTGAAAGACGCTTGCACAAGCTAGCACTCATCAAAACTTGAAAGCTTTCTGTTATCATTAAAGTGCTTTAAGTCAGCTTGTAATTTTGTCTGTTGACTTGCAAGGGAAGTTTGATCAGTTATGGTTTTGTAACAAAAAAGAGTCAGGAAAAAGTGGCTGGAAAATGATAGGAAATAGTTAAGTCATTTCAGATAGAATTCCTTCCTTCCTTCCTTCCTTCCTTCCTTCCTTCCTTCCTTCCTTCCTTCCTTCCTTTTTTTCTTTTGACAGGATTGTATGTATGGCACAGACTTGCAGTTGGGGAAGAGGGGTGTGTTGAAAGGAGATATGGTTGTGGAATTGAAGATTTCAAAGTTTAGATGTGAAGTGGTCTCCTGAACTCATGTATGAATCAGAAAGTACCATAGCTTCTTCTTTACAAGCAATAGGTATCTCAGTTGAGATTCCTGCTTTGCAGGGAGTTGGACTAGATGGCCCTCAGTTCCCTTCCAACTCTACAACTTCATGTTTCCATGATCCCTGTGGAACATACTGTATGTGTCTACTGAGTAATACATCCCATAGAATCATAGAATCATAGGGTTGGAAGAGACCACAAGGGCCATCGAGTCCAACCCCCTGCCAAGCAGGAAACACCATCAGAGCACTCCTGACATATGGTTGTCAAGCCTCTGCTTAAAGACCTCCAAAGAAGGAGACTCCACCACACTTCTTGGCAGCAAATTCCACTGTCGAACAGCTCTTACTGTCAGGAAGTTCTTCCAAATGTTTAGGTGGAATCTTCTTTCTTGTAGTTTGGATCCATTGCTCCGTGTCCGCTTCACTGGAGCAGCAGAAAACAACCTTTCTCCCTCCTCTATGTGACATCCTCTTATATATTTGAACATGGCTATCATATCACCCCTTAACCTCCTCTTCTCCAGGCTAAACATGCCCAGCTCCCTTAGCCATTCCTCATAAGGCATTGTTTCCAGGCCTTTGACCATTTTGGTTGCCCTCCTCTGGACACGTTCCAGTTTGTCAGTGTCCTTCTTGAACTGTGGTGCCCCCCTGCATTATGGGGGGCTTATGCCAGGTAAATGTGTAACAAGTGGTTATAAGATTGCAGCCTTAGCTATCCACATCAAGCCTGGATTCTACAATCAGCATGCAGGGTATAAAAGGGCAGCAGAGCTGAGGTGCTGTGTCTGCTCAACTGCCCACGTTGATGGACCTCAGCTTGGATGCTTCAGAATCTCTGGGGGACTGTGCTTACTTTGGACATGTGGACTGACCCTGGACTGGGGACTTGACATACTGACTTGCTGCCAGGTAGGCCAGGGGTTTAGGACACCATTGAGGGCTTTATAGGTCACAACCAGCACTCTGCATTATGTCATGAAACAGACCAGCAGCTAGTACAGCTGCTATAATCTGTGAGTCACATGCTCTCTATAACAAGCCCTAGTCAACCATGACTGACTGCAGACCTGTGTCCTTCCAGATGCTGTTAGACTCCAGATCCCATCAGCCACATCCTGTGTGGCCAATAGCCAGGGATTGTGAGTCTTGTAGTCCATCAACATCTGCAAGGCTGCAGGCCCTGGATCTCCCTCTAGACTGGGGACACTTAAGCAAAGGATCCACACAAACACCCAACATCACCAAATATGTTATTAGTAAACCAATGCAAGAGGAAAAAATATGAAGGTGGTGAATTCTGGGGTGGACTGTGGGGATAAAGAAGATAAATCCTAAGAATAAAAACTACACAGGGAGAAGATAGCAAAAAGTAAAATAAGTGTTGGAAAAAAAGATAGATTTGGGTTATGGGGTGAGGGAGAGAAGCAGTAACAATATATAGCACATCTATTGGAGGAAAGGGGGAAATTGGGAGAAATAAGATAAATACCAAATGGGGAATAAATAAAAAAAAATGGTGCATCCAAAGGGGGGGGGGAATGTGTGGGAAATAAAACTTCCCATCTCTAAAGGAGATATGTGGAGTAAGACAAATCGGTTGTGACTAGCGAATACAGATGTGATGATAACGATGCAAACAAATACTAAGAAGAAATAGATATAGAGCACAAGTGACCAGTCAAGCATTTTTGGCAGATGGTGGATAGGGTGGCACATCACATATACAAATGTTCTGACATTTATGCCTCTTTTTCAGTTATTGTATCCTGCCAGGAGGCTTTGGAGGTATGGCATAGGGCATCAGTAGACCATTTGGTTCCTTCCAGGTATTGTTGGATTCCAATCCCTTTCCTCAGCCCCACCCAGCAAGGTCAGTGGTCAGGTGTAACTGGGGATTGCAGCCCAATAACTGGAGGTCAGAGCGTTAGTTATTCTTGACATACAGAAGGTCATAGAATAAAGTTTGACCTTCCTCTTGTTTTCTGTATACAGTCATACCTCGGGTTGAATGTGCTTCGGGTTGAGCGCATTTGAGTTGTGCTCTGCGGCAACCCAGAAGTAACAAAGCACATTACTTCCGGGTTTCGCTGCTTGCGCATGCGCAGAAGCTCAAAATGACGTCACGCGCATGCATGGAGGTGGCAAAACGCGACCCGTGCACACGCAGACGTGCCATTGTGTCTTACGTTGCGTTCAGGATGCGAACGGGACTCCGGAACAGATCCCGTTCGCATCCCGAGGTACCACTATAGTGGAAACTTTGCACCCACATTTTTTACTAGCATAGTTTTCATTTCATTTCTTCTTCTTCTTCTTCTTTTGTATATCACCTTCCTGCATTGTTGTGCACAAGGCAGCTTATGAGCCACAGAAATGACAAAATGCACAATAAAGATCACACATCTCTGTGGCAATTGCGTGCAAATAAGCAGTAATGAAAAGGGTGAATATAAAAATAAACAACTTAAATTAGTTTAAGTGATTTTTAACAATTCATCTGAAATATAATGCTGCATGATAAAATCAACTCTCAAAATCAGCAAGTGATCAGAAAGTCTCTCTCAGGAATTGCAACAAATCATAATCAATGAAAACAACAGCAGAGTCACAAATGCATAAAATACCACGGGCCATGTACAGTATGTAAATGATCTGCTGAGCAGGAAAGTCACAAAACGTATCTAATCCACAGGTGGGCAGAGTGCTGCTGAACTCATGTCCAGCTTGTAGGCATCTGGCTGGCCACTGTGAGAGCCAGATTTGTTACTTATTTAAAAAGGTAAAGGGACCCCTGACCATTAGGTCCAGTCGTGGCCAACTCTGGGGTTGCGGCGCTCATCTCACTTTATTGGCCAAGGGAGCCGGCGTACAGCTTCCGGGTCATGTGGCCAGCATGACAAAACCGCTTCTGGCAAACCAGAGCAGCGCACGGAAACACCTTTTACCTTCCCGCTGGAGCGGTACCTATTTATCTACTTGCACTTTGACGTGCTTTTGAACTGCTAGGTTGGCAGGAGCTGGGACCAAGCAATGGGAGCTCACCCCATCATGGGGATTTGAACCGTCGACCTTCTGATCGGCAAGTCCTAGGCTCTGTGGTTTAACCACAGCATGTATTTGAATCAGGGTTCTCCAGACTTGGATTTCCAGCTGTTTTTGGACTACAATTCCCATCATCCCTGCTAGCTAGGGATGATGAGAGTTGTAGTCTAAAAACAGCTGGAGACCCAAGTTTGGGAAACCCTGATTTAAATTACAAAACTTACTTTCTCAAGCTGGAGTGCTGGCCATCAACATGGATTACTTTCAAAATGTTTTAGCCAAGTCCATGTAGGATAAGGCTGTGAATGGCTACTTGGGAACTTCTTCATTCAGAACAAAGACTCTGCGTCGGAGCTACAACCCTTCCCCATTCACATTCAGTTCACAAAGGGGTATGTGGATGTCCAGGGTTAGAAAGAATCAGTTCTGCTTACTGCAACACTGTAAACGCCAGCATATGGTATATAACCTAGCACAGCAAGGGATGTGTGTGTGTGTTTCTATGTGGAGAGCAGCGTATGACCAGCCCACTGGCCCTGACAAAACAGATGATGTGGAACTCAGCATCCTTGGGGACAGAAATGTCCAAGCTGGTACCATCGCTCACTCAAGAGGCAGGGAATGAGTGAGCGATGACTCGCCTCTCACCCCTTATTGACAGGAGATAAATCCCAGTGCCTCCAGATTTTTATGGCATGTGTGATTTATGCCATGATGCGCCTTGTTTTCTACGATGTGCACTGCCAGCCCAGCTCCTGGGTTTCTCTTTCTCTCCACATCTCTTTACCTCTCAGTCTTATTCTCCACAATGGCTACACAGAAACTTATAGCAAGAAAAACCACACTATTTTTTCTCTCTGCGTGTTCAGCATGGCATACAGTACAGTTACGGTCTTCCATAATTTGGTACCCACTTTTCCACCCATCCACCCTAAACATGCTGAAACTGGTCCAGTCAGCATAGCCAGTGGTGAGGTGGTGAGGGGAGTAGGTAATCCAAAACTTATAGAGGACACCAGGTAGGGGAAGGCTAATATAGCTGGTTCATTTGGCATCTATGGTTAGATGCACATCCTGATTTGGTTTCTGGAAGCCCTTTCTGAATCAAGGTGTGCTAAAATGCTATTGTAAAGCAAAATTGTAAGGAAAATAGATTCATTTTCAGAAGCTGTAAGAAAAAATAGTACACTTAGTTAAGTATCAAGGCATATAGCTGCCAGGGTTCAGCTCTGCCGTTTCTGAAAATTCCATTTGTGGCACCGTACCCTGTAGAACATTATAGGACAATGACCTGAAAGTGGACATTTTCTGCTATTGTCCCTGTTTTGTTTTTGTTTTTTAATACCCTTCCATCTGCTGTATGTGGAGCAGCAACCACCAAGGGCTTCAGATGCTTGTAAAGGCGTCTCGTTTTGCCCAGACTTTATATGATCCATAATATGACACCCTCTTTTATGTGTTTGGTTCCTCTTCATCTCTCATAGGGGGAGTGCTGTCCAGATAATGTAGATTAAAACTCCCAGCATCCCCTGCCATTCACAGTTGCCAGAGCTGATGGGAGCTTGCATCACAAACATCTGGAGGGCACTGTATTGACTACTCCTGTTCCACTGGGCTATAGCAGCAGAGGCAACAGCAAGCCAGGCAAGAGCTTCATAGCCACTGTCAAGGTACCTGGCTATGTGCACGTGGTACTACTTGGGTACATGTGGGGCTACTTGGAAGCATGTTCCTGGATCAGGATCTGATCCAGAGAACCAGCAAATATCAGGTCCTGGTCCAGAGAGAACCAGCAAAGGCCTCATACAAGCTGTCATACTGAACTGCTTTATTGCTAATAATCAAGCTTTGGATTTCACATGCTTCGGTCCTATGCAAACATGGATATCTGGTGATCCAAGAGGACAAATAAATTGGTTGAAACTGGCCCACAGATGGTGCTGACATTAAGTGTATCATTGGATATCATTGGATTTTGTGTATATTATTTCATGGTTGTGCCTGAGTTCAAGTGCTCCTTATCTGTGAAGCCCTTATTACAAGGTAAACCAATTTTTGTCATACAGCCTAATTACTTATAACTGTGTGGATCTCTAATTTTCAATTATCCCAGTTTCTCATTCTTGTAATCTTAAATTTGCATTTCTGAAGAAATCTGAGGATTTTTAATTTTTTTAAAAAAAAAAAAAACCCTCATGAAAATTTGTCAGAATTTCAGTCCAAATTCCTCCCAATAAACACATTCTTGTATGCAGTTCTAATATAAAGTGAAGGTAAAGGGCCCCCTGACCATTAGGTCCAGTCGTGACCGATTCTGGGGTTGCGGCGCTCATCTCGCTTTACTGGCCGAGGGAGCCGGCATACAGCTTCTGGGTCATGTGGCCAGCATGACTAAGCCGCTTCTGGCAAACCAGAGCAGCGCACAGAAACTCCGTTTACCTTCCCGCTGGAGCAGTACCTATTTATATACTTGCACTTTGACGTGCTTTTGAACTGCTAGGTTGGCAGGAGCAGGGACTGAGCAATGGGAGCTCACCCCGTCGTGGGGATCTGAACCACCAACCTTCTGATCGGCAAGTCCTAGGCTCTGTGGTTTAACCCACAGCACCACCCGCATCCCTGTAAATTAATCTTATTCATCTGTATACACATTCCATGAAAGGCAGTGGCCTGGAGTGCCTTCCATCAGCTTCAGGTGGCCTAACTACGTCCTTATTTGGACAGGAATAGCCTAACTGCTATCATTTATGCTCTGGTAACCTCACAGTTTGATTACTGCAATGTGTTATATGCAGGGCTGCCTCTGAAGACGGTTTGGAAACTTCAGCTAGTGCAAACTTCAATGGCTAGGTTGCTCACCGGGGCCTGGTTGTTTGAGTGTATTACACCGATCCCGGTCTGACTGCATTGACTGCCAATTAGTTTCTGGGCCCAACTCAAAGTGCTGGTTTTGACCTATAAAGCCTTAAATGGCTCAGGACCACAATACTTCAAGGACTGCCTCTTTCCATATAAACCTACCCGAACCTTGAGATCGTCTTCTGATGCCCTTCTTCATGAGCCTCCTCCACAAGAGGTCTGGAGGGTGGACACACAAGGATGGGCCTTTTCTGCAGTGGCTCCCTGTTCGTGGAATGCTCTCCCCAGGGAGGTTCACCTGGTGCTTCATTATACACCTTTAGGCACCAGGCAAAAATGTTCCTCTTTAACCAGGCCTTTGGTTGGTTGATTGACATTCAATGCCCTTTTAAAATGTGTTGGGGGGGGTTATTGGGTTGTTCTTGTTGTTATTTTGATTACATATTCTGTGATTTTATATTGTGATTTTGTCCTGTGAACTGCCCTGAGACCTGTGGATATAGGGTAGTATACAAATTTAATAAATAATGAAATAATAATAATAATAATAATAATAATAATAATAATAATGCACTGGTTAGAGAGTCAGACTAGGAGCTGGGAGACTAGGGTTCAGATTCCCCCTTGGCCTTGAAGCTCATTGAGTGACCTGGGGCCAGTCACTAACTTTTAGCCTAATCTACCTCACATGGTTGTTGTGGGAACTAAATGAGGAGGGAGAGGAGGCCTTGGAGGAAAAGGTGGGATAGAAATGCAATAAAAAAAGATATTAAATGCCAAAGAGAACTGGAACATTGAACGGTACTTCAGCTTGAAGTTGCTTCTTGCAACTTAAATCCTTTTCCTTTTGAGTCAAACTGCAGGCCAAAATTTTAATATACCTTGATTGAAACTGGGTGGTGACTCACATAAGATAGTCTCATGGCAGAGCAAGATACAGCAACATTATTAAGGTCTGGGTCCAGTCAGTACCTGAACAGGAGACCCACTAAGAATGCTCTATATACACTCCCTTGAATTCTGCAGAGGAAAAGCGGCAGGATCTAAATGAAGCAAACGAAATTACCTAAGGGGCTGGATGAGGTCTGCAAACAAACAATTTTCTAGGCTGGTTTATAGATGATGAGAAAATAGGTGTTTCAGTAGAAATGGCTGATAGGTGTTTGCAATGTTGCATCATTTACGTTATAAACATAATGGCTTCCTTTAGTTAGCCTCATTCACCATTTGCTGCTGTCTCAACTATTCCATTAAATCTACTTTCTGATTTATGTATTTGTTGGCCCTGGCTGGGAGCTGATATTATGACACGTCCAAGCTTCAAAATAAACCTCTCTCTTGATACCGGGTTATTTTATTGGGTGCATCAAGCTTGAAAGCAACCTCATCCATCTTAAGAAATGTATTTTCCCATTTGCTATATAAATACACGTACGTTCCCTTGCATCATACCACTCAGTCCGGCAGACAGATGAACAGGAACAACAGTGCTATGCTTCTGTTTCCATTCCTGTAATAAAATCGGCACTGGGGATCGTAGTGGCAGGAATGGCTTGCCTTTATAGAGGATTTCTTGGTAAAACAGACAGGTAGGTGTTTGCCATTCTTGGCAGCTGTATTTGTATTGTAGAGAAAGGGAGGAAAGGGAAGATAAGGAAATCTGAAGGAGACCCCTTGCATCACACACAATTGGATTACAGGGCATTAATTAGCTGATGCTGAACTGAATTCCAACGTTTCATTTTATTGCTCATCTATAAAATGCATTTCACTATGATCATCACCCATGCTCACAGATATATTTTCAATGTACACTGTACACAAAGGGAGGATTATTTCTCCCCTCCCCAACTCATGTGTTGAAAACATATGAAAGAGTAGCAGGAGTCACACTGGGCAGTCCCACTTCTCAAGAGCCACACATTCAACAGCTGTGTGAATGGACCCGTGTGCACTAATCAGCCAATCAGAGTTTCTCCTTACATCAAGAAGCCTTGTGAGTGGATGAATAATCATCATCAACTACCTGCTTTCAGGGGCCGGACTGAGGAGGACTGGTGGGGACCATCCCTCCTGAACCTTCCTGAGAACAGGAGGACAGTATAGGTTTAGAACAGTGGTTTTGCAGAAGGGCATAGTTCAGAGGCTGCAGAGGGCAGAAGCTGGGAAATAATGGAAGAAGCAGCAGCACCAGGGGAGAGACAGCTGACAGACTCAGTATCCTTGGAAAGCATTCCTGACCCGCCCTCCTCTCCCAGGACCAGGCAGCCATTGAGGGTAGTTGAACAGAGAGCTCAGTGGCAGAAAGCTTAGACTAGCCAATGCAGGAGTGACATAGAATAGGGGAGACAGAAGGGGGTGGGACTTTAATTGGAGCAATGCAATAGAGAGAGCATTCTCTCTCTTATAGAGAGAGAGATCACATTCCTTTGTCTCTTGCTGTGGTTATTGAATAAACTACCGTAATTGGTAAGAACTCTTCTTTGTTTTTTCTCTGCTTTTTTGCTGCCACTGTGGGAGGGATCTGATTCCCCCAGTGGTGTAGCGTGGG
Source organism: Podarcis gaigeae (assembly GCF_964106915.1). NCBI lineage: Eukaryota > Metazoa > Chordata > Lepidosauria > Squamata > Lacertidae > Podarcis > Podarcis gaigeae. The sequence goes on along the minus strand of NC_139692.1, from coordinate 15,510,262 downwards.
TTGTCAGCACCCGGGGCAAGGCAAGTAATTTGCACCCCCTAACCTGTGGATTTGCGCCCCCTAACCCGTGGATTTGCGCCCCATAACCCTAACCCCCAGATGTTGCGCCCGGTGCAGCCGGCCCCCCTGCACCCCCCACGCTACGCCACTGGATTCCCCAAAGCCCAACACCTGCACCCTTCTAGACATTGTTGGACTCTATCTGCCATCAGCCCCAGCCAGCATGGTTGATGATTAGGGACGTCGAGAGTTGCAATCCACCAGCATGAGGAAAGAAGCTTATCCATTCCTGAGTTAGACCATCCTGCTCATACATGCCCCAGCAACTGCGGAATAAGAGGCATTCTGCCTCTTATTTAGTTATTGCATTTATATATTGCTTTTCCTCCTGAGATCTCAAAGCAGCATGCATGGTCTGCCCCATCTATTTAACCCTCACAACAACTCTGTGCTGTTGGTTAGCATGAAAGATAGTGATTGGCCCAAGAGCAGCTACTGAGGTTCATTTGAACCTGGATCTCAAACCATCGTACTCAAATACTCTACTCACCATTCTACATTGGTTCTCAGCCTGCTGATTCTGTGGGTAGCACATAGACACTACTGCAAGCTCCATGATTTAAAGGAAAAGAATTGGCAAACCATGTATTACATTACATTCTTCAACTGCATTTTAAAAATAAAATAAAATAAATCACTCCTTAATTTTTGGGGAAATGCCCAAAACAACTGAAAGCTTTTCTCTGCTGCTTTGCATTACCTCTGCTATTTCAATATGGATGGCTCTTAATTGAACCTCACCGTTAACTCTAATCATGTACACGACTCAATATCAAACCTACAGACTTCCTCTGTTCATTAGCTCCGATCTTGTACCTTTCACGAACAGTGTTGGGGAAAAAAATCCATTTCCAGCAAATATCTTTGCTAGCATGTGTCTGGATGGGTGGGTTTATGTATTGATTAAAGAAAAGCTGTGATGATATTTGAAATACATTAAACCTTGGAGTTGTGCTGGTCTCTCCAGAGAAATCTTGGAAGCTTTCTGGGGCTTTCCTTGAAATTTCACATAAGTTTCCAAGAAGAACAACCAGATTCACCCAGACAGTTTGTTTTAGGTTAAAAACAGCTTCGCCTCCTGCATGGAGAGTTTCATCACTCTTGTGCAGAGTGATGCCTCCCCCCAACACCCCCCCAGCACACATACCATCCCCATCAATTACTAATAAAAGAAATTGTGTTCAGTAAAATAACATTTCTTTGAATTCTCATGGGCTGGACTCATTTTGAGCTGGCCAAATCATATCTCTGGTGGCCTGCAATATTCAGCATTCCTGGATGCCTGCATTTCTGAAAACCCCATGGTGTCCTTGACTGCACTGGCAGAGGAAGAGGAGTGCAGGGGGAGTGCACCACCCCCAGCAGCATGATCCCAGTGGGGTGCCATCGCAGCTGCCCCCCCCGCTGGTGCTGGGTGCCCCCGCCTGCTCTTTGCCCCCCGGTGCTGGAGCATGAAGCTCCGCCACTGCTTGACCGGGCTTTCTGGTAAGTGTGAGAAGCTGGAGATGCTGTCTCCCATGCTCCTAACAGCTGTTCAGCTTTTTGTTTTCTTTTTGGTGGAGCCTTTTTACTTTTAAAGAAACCAGTGAAAAAGGTTATTTATTTAATGGATTTGCCATGGATGCTTGAGTTGAGATTTCTGCATTGCGGGAGGTTGCCAGGATGACCTCTGAGTTCCCTTCCAGCTCTATATTGCTTTGATTCCATACCCACAATGTAACTTGTTGATCAACTTTGTTACATGCGTATATTTGAACCCATGTGTTCAGTGCACACATGACTCTAACATGCACTTCCTCTGAATAAAATCTTGAGTGTAGACGTAGATGTGTGTTGTTTTAAATGCGTGCATATGTTTAACCTTCTACCTAATGAGGAACTCTCCAGACTTTAATAATAATTTCAAAAGGCAAGATGATGTGGGAATATGGAGAACTGAATTTATGGTTGCAAAATTGACAGAGTCACCTGTTCCTGGGAGCGAGCATGGTATAGTGGTTAAGAGCGGTGGACTCGTAATCTGGTGAACCAGGTTCGCTTCCCCCCTCCCCAACATGCAGCTGTTGGGTGACCTTGGGCTAGTCACACTTCTCTGAAGTCTCTCAGCCTCACTCACCTCATAGAGTGTTTGTTGTGGGGGAGGAAGGGAAAAGAGATTGTTAGCCGCTTTGAGACTCCTTAAGGGTAGTAAAAGGCAGGATATCAAATCCAAACTCTTCTTTTTCTTCTTCTGTGCACACACCACCACTCAAATAAATTTAACAGTTTCCCTGAGTGCCAGCTTCTTAGAGCAAGCACACACACACTTAGCTTTATCATGTAGTGCTGGCTGAATTTGTGTCTACTCTTTCCTTATATCTAGCCAAGAGGTCTGGATATAATCCAGGCTTCAGAGGATAACAAATTGAAAGCTTCCCTGTCCTTTCTTATTATTTTTATTGGTTCAATATTACATGAGAAGGGAAGGGAAACAATGTGAAATGTGTGGACCTGGTGATAATGTGTGTGAGACCTGATGCTGTATCTGGACCCAGAAAAATAAAACACTGAGAAATCAAAGTGACAAGCAGGCACATAGGCAGGGAAATGAGAAGCATTGGCTTGGCTGGGCTTTCGGAAAGCAAGGAGAATTTCTCCTTTTCCCTCAAGATGGATTAAGCAAATGCTACCAATAGATAATTTTGAACTTCCTTTGTAATGTGTTATGGTTCGTCACATCCCATGGATCCTCTGGCCTAGGAGGCAATCACATTAAAATGGGTGCTTGTTGAGGAAAAGTGTAAACCACACTAAGGCTCAGGTTAGACTGGAAAGTCAGGGAAGGGACAGAATCCCCTTCAACATTTTATTTTCCAATCCTGAAATTCCTTCATATCTTCTTACTAGGTTTCTCTAGTGTCCCAATTCATGCTGAATTATGCTTTATGCAAAATCAGTGGTGGCTGCAGAAATGCATTCCCTTCCATCATGATTTATTTATTATTTTACCAATCCTATCCAAAATGGGGCCGAAATGGACCCTCCATTTTACGACCCCTTTCATGGGCAGCAACAGAGACATTCCTAGGACATTCTTTACCTGGGGTAAACCATAACAGAACCTTAAAGATCATCTCACCCCTTCAGCAGCGTAGCATGAGTTGCTTGCGCCTGGGGTGGGCAAGTCACCAGAGCACCCTCCTCCACCAGAGCCAAGTGGGTCCACACTCTCTGCTTGCCCCCACAGGGGGGAGAATAACTGGCCGATGTGGCACCTGGTTGCACCCCATCTGAATTTTGCACCCAGGGCCATGGTCAGCCTCGCCCCCCCCCACTATGTCACTGCACCCCTTATATGCACATCCAGTCACTGCCCTTCTGCAGATACCATCTTGTCAGGAGGTCTATTCTGCTTGATGAAGGAGCTGGACCTTTAGTCTGGTGTCATCTGCAGTCTGGAACTCCCTTCCCTAGCACATCGGGCAATTGCCATGTCTGTTGTCTTTCGGGACACATATTGAAGACTCTTCCATAGGGATCTGTGGAACTTTAAAAAGACTGTGGTTGTCAAAAATTAAAATGTTACACAGCCTTTCCACAAGATTTAATGTATGCAAACACACATGTGATTATATATATATATATATATATGTGTGTGTGTGTGTGTGTGTGTATATATATATATATATATATGAGTTAAGCTGTAATAACACCCACCAAATCTGACATTGCAAAGGGGGAAAAAGCAACACCTGAGAATCTGTTTTTTATGTCAGCCTGTAACAACAAGAAAAGTTGTTTTAATTTGAGTTGAGAGTTACATTAGGCGGTGCTTTTGTTATTCTGAGGTTTTAATGTTTTGTTTTGTTTTGTTTTTAACGTTAATTGCAGCACATTCTGAGTTCTGTAGAGGCAGGAAACAAATATTTAAAAAAGAAAAGAAAGAAGGACTTTATTCATTTCAGATATTAATTTATAGCTATTTAAAGCTACTAGTGCATTCCAGCTCAACAGTCTAATATGGCAATTGCATGCAACTAGATCAGTCAGTTGTGGAAACCCACCAGAAAAAGGTACATTTGAACTAGCCGCCTAAAATGATAAAGAGGTCAAGCCAAACATCAATACAGAGGGACCACAGCATGCATCTAAGGCAGGGGTCAGCAAACTTTTTTAGCAGGGTCCACTGTCCCTCAGACCTTGTACGGGGCTGGACTATATTTGGGGGGGGGAAATGATGCAAGAGCCCCACGAGCCCCAGTGGCTGCTTACCTGTGTCTTGTGAGTGGTAGGGGCTGGTGGTGGCGGGACGATGAGCAGCATGAAAAGGGGCTCCAGAGAGGGGCTGCTTAAAATGGTGGCTACTCGGGCACTGCTGCTGCTGGCACCAACAAAGCCCAGCCCCCTTCCTCCTCTAGGCAGGGCGGGGAGAAGCCAGGAGGAGGGAGGGGGGAGGCAGCGCCACCGCCGCTGTGTGAGGGAGGGAGAGGGAAAGAACGCATGCTGCCGATCCACGCGGCGATTCCAGGACTGTCCGCAGGCCGGATCCAGAAGGCAATTGGGCCTGATCCGGCCCTTGGGCCTTAGTTTGCCTACCCATGATCTAAGGCTTGGATCCTAATACCATATTCCTTATATGACCCAATGACCTTAAATGCCAAAATAAGCAACTTGAATTGGGCTCGGAGAGCTATTGGCAACCAGTATAACTGTTTTAATATATGAGCAATATCTCCCATTACCAGCTTACTAGTCACAACATTTTGCACTAGTTGCAATTTTTGGACCATCTCCAAAGGCAGCCCTCTTAGAACACATCACAGTAGTCCAGCTTGAAGGTTGTGTGTGTGTGTGTGTGTGTGTGTGTGTGTGTGTGTGTGTGTTGCACTGCTTTCCTTAACATTTCTTGGAAGTTTTACATGAGGAGCAACCTCCTAATCAGCCTTGAAAATGAACTTTTGATTTAAAAAATCTGGTGATCATCTAGAGATACATGGAAACTCACAGAGAAACGTTAGTACAGTCTCAGTGAAACTTTATTCAGCTGCCCCTCGAGATCCACCAGGTGTTTTGCCTCAGGAGAAAGTCACAAATTTACTTTGAACTTTGCTTTAGGGAGGGTAAAAATACCAGTTGCAGCAGCTCTGAAGTTTATTGGCAGAAGCAAAATAAGCCTGCAAATGATGCTCCTTTTCTCTTCATTAGCATCATAAGCAGATAAAAGTCTCTGCTACTAGCAACATCCTAGGACTTTGTCTATTAGGTTGACCAGTCTGTGGAATCTGTGGAATTTAATACTGAATAAAAAGGGTGGAGAACACAGCCTGCAATACACAGCTATCATTCCAGCAGGAATGTAGTCTGGCCTGAATTAAATAATTAGTCAAGTTCTTTGAGTGGTTCAGATGAGGGGTGCTCTGTAAGAACAAAGCTGCTTTCCTATTATCATTACTATCCTCATTGCTATCCCAACAGTGACTGCAAGATCAAAGAGAACATAACATGAATGGGCATTGGTGCAGAGTTCTGTTGTTCCTATTGATTTTTTTGCAAAGCACTTTTCATGTGTATCAAAGTGCCAGGCGATAGATGCACCAAATGATGCTGCAGATCCTGCGGCAATCAAACTCGGCATGTTCTTTCTTTTTTTAAGGATGCAAATAACAAATCTGCCGGATTGAGAGCAAGACAAAAATTCCAAGAAGCAGTGCGAGATGCCAGACTGAATTCTGTAAAAGGTCTTGGCATGGGCAAAAAATCAGAAAAGGAAGTATTTGTGTTTGATCTTTCAGAAATATAGTGGAACATAACAGAAGATGAGTGCACGTTTCTGTATATTCTGCTGCATATTTCTGGAAGTGGCTTTTACATCGTGTGAAAGCTCAAACACAATGTGGAAATCAACTGTCAAGGAAATGCAATAAACTGCCATGTGAATGAAGCCATTGTCTAAGCATTGGCACTTGTAGAACTCAGTAGGGAAGAGGATACAGACAAAACTAGAATTGCCTGTCATTGGCTCTGGTGCCATCTACTGTTGATCTCCCCACCTTCTGCCCTACCAGTTCCAGTGAGCACCAGCCATCGCTGCTTTTGTGAGAAATTTTACTTTCTTGGGCTCCATGATCACTGCAGATGGTGACAGCAGCCACGAAATTAAAAGACGCCTGCTTCTTGGGAGAAAAGCAATGACAAACCTAGACAGCATCTTAAAAAGCAGAGACATCAACCCTTGCCAACAAAGGTCCGTATAGTTAAAGCCATGGTTTTCCCAGTAGTGATGTATGGAAGTGAGAGCTGGAGCATAAAGAAGGCTGATTGCCGAAGAATTGATGCTTTTGAATTATGGTGCTGGAGGAGACTCTTGAGAGTCCCATGGACTGCAAGAAGATCAAACCTATCCATTCTTAAGGAAATCAGCCCTGAGTGCTCAGTGGAAGGACAGATCCTGAAGCTGAGACTCCAATACTTTGGCCACCTCATGAGAAGAGAAGACTCCCTGGAAAAGACCCTGATGTTGGGAAAGATTGAAGGCACAAGGAGAAGGGGACGACAGAGGACGAGATGGTTGGATAGTGTTCTCGAAGCTACCAGCATGAATTAGACCAAACTGCGGGAGGCAGTAGAAGACAGGAGTGCCTGGTGTGCTCTGGTCCATGGGGTCACAAAGAGTTGGACAAGACTAAATGACTAAACAACAACAACCTCGGGTTACATATGCTTCAGGTTACAGATTCCGCTAACCCAGAAATAGTACTTCAGGTTAAGAACTTTGCTTCAGGATGAGAACAGAAATCGTGCTCCGGTGGACCGGCGGCAGCAGGAGACCCCATTAGCTAAAGTGGTCTTCAGGTTAAGAACAGTTTCAGGTTAAGAACAGACCTCCGGAACAAATTAAGTACTTAACCCGAGGTACCAATGTATATTGTTGTGGGAATACTGACTGGCCATTGGTGTGTGATATAAACTGTAGAAAGCCCAAAGTCATCATGAAGGCAATACTCAAGAGTAACTCGTTTCAAGGGTAACTGGCAAGGGAGGAAAGGGTAGTGGCAGAAGTAGGGAAACTTGGAGAATTACTGGGTTTTCAATTGCTGAAATGGAATACTTGAAAGAAAGAAAAAAAACCTCAAGGCATTTGTTTTTGTGTTGATGTTTCTTCAGCATTTTACTTGAACAGTTGAAAGGCACGGTTCATTTTTGATACGAGCAGGAGGGGTATCCCATATCTCAAGTAATAAATGAAAACAATCTGTGGTAATGAACGCATTTCCTTTTCATTGAATAATCACCAAAAACATAAACTAGAGTTTCCTGCTGTGGGTGTTGCCAGTGTTATTTCTTTATTAAATGCACATCACTGCCCATAAATCAATATTCCCTGAATGGCTTGCAGACAACACAATATTTTTAAATATACAGTGTGCCATAATTAAACCAGAACTGTATACAATAATTAACTGGAAACATCCATATAATTAGTGTACATTGCTTATGGTATGTAATAATACCCCCACCTCAGTTTTTCTACCCACAGACAGGATGGATGCTGACACATGGAGAGGAAAATGAATACTTTCTTGAAACTATTGAACCTTCTCCTCTTCCTTTGATGCCCAAGTGAAAGGATTGATGCAAAAACCCATTGAGTCTTGCCATGATCCTTCCACATAAGTGATACTGTGTAAAATCCAGTGTACCTAATCCAACCAAATCCTTTCACATTGCAAGTGCAGCCAGAGCATACATGCAAGAAGGAGCACATCAATTATTATAATTGCATTGTAATAAAAATGCAAACTTTTTTTGTGCCACCCCGTCTCTGGAATGCTTTCCCTTGGGGAATTCATAATGTAGAGACATTAATGCCTCTTTAAAACTTTTGTGTGTATCTAAAATTTAATAGTCTCTTGATCTTTACTTTTTTTTGTTTCACACACTGTTCCTTAATTTTATTTGCGATGTACAGTTGTGTTGAGGGTCTCTCTCTCTCTCTCTCTCTCAATGTTTTCTGAACAAAAAAAAATTCCTTCCAGTAGCACCTTAAAGACCAACTAAGTCAGTTCTTGGTATGAGCTTTCGTGTGCATGCACACTTCTTCAGATACACTGAAACAGAAGTTTCCAGACCCTTCTATAAAGTTTCCAGACCCTGAAACCTCTGTTTCAGTGTATCTGAAGAAGTGTGCATGCACACGAAAGCTCATACCAAGAACTGACTTAGTTGGTCTTTAAGGTGCTACTGGACGGAATTTTTTTTGTTTTGACTATGGCAGACCAACACGGCTACCTATCTGTAAATGTTTTCTGACTTTAACAAAATGTATACTCCTGACTGTAAAATAATCAAAGAAACCTCTGTTTACAGAAATATAAAACATTACAATTATCAATAAAAACAGTTAAGACAGGTGTTTAAAACAGCCGAATGATTGCTAACATTATGAGTAGCTAAAACACAATAGAAGAAATTTCAGTGTTATACATATATAATAGGAAGCAGCCTTATAGTGAGTCAGACCTTTGGTCCATATTCTTCCATACTGCCTACACAAACTGGCAGTGGCTCTCCAGGGCTTCAGGCAGAGAGTCCCTCCCAGCCCTATTTTGGAGAAGCCATGGATTGAAGCAGGGACCTTTTCCCATGCAAAGCAGATGCCTTTCCACTTATTTATGACCCTTTCCTTAGAGGGAAGGGGTAGCCAGGGTCCAAAGCGCTCTCTCTCTCTCTCTCTCTCTCTCTCTCTCTCTCTCTCCACATACACACAAACATGCATGCATACTAATAGCAACACCTTGAACTTGACCCAGTAGCAAATGGGGAACCAGTGCAGATATTTTGAATGCTGTTGGGGCAAAAGTGTCTCTAGCTCAATCATTTTCTCCCTTTCTGAAACTGTAGTATAGGAAGTGCAAAACAGTGATTGCTGTTCTCTATGAGCCATGCATATGTCAGATCAGGCAAATATTTTTTCTTCAGCTGATTTGTTTTAAGGTGAATCTCTCTTTGGTAGGAAGGAAGATAATTAATCAAAATTGACCGCTAAATTTTGATTTAAAGAGAGAGGGAGGTGGGATCCAGTATGAGTTGGGTGGCCATCTGTCATGGATGCTTTAGCTGAGATTCCTGCATTTCTGGAGGATGAACTATCTGGCCCTCAGGGTCCTTTCCAATTCTACAATTCTATGTAAACCACTTAGATTTTTTTATTATTATATTAAGCAGTCTATTTTCTTTGAAAACGATAATGCATACATACATATCATTTCCTTGAAATGTTTTCCCTAACGTGCTGGACCATGAGTCATCACTTCTCTGGAACGATCTGATGGAAATGTAGTGCTTCTAAACATTCATCCACAGAGTAAAACCTCCTTTGTTCTCTGAGTAACTGAGTACAATCAGCCTGAAGATGCAAGAAATCAAACAGTTTTTAATTTTGCATAGACCCCGCAAAGAGATTCAAAGACTTGCGCTTCATTCTCTCTTTAAAAGGAGTTGGGCTATATAAAAAGAAATAAGACGCTAACAGCCCAAAATATGATCTTTTGAAACCAGTAGGCAAACTTCTGCCTTCTTTACCTTCATGTTGCCTGTACCTTTCCTTTCTGCCCCTCATTTTCCCGCTAGGTTTTTCCCCCCTTTCAAATGCCTTTTCCTCTTTAACCTATAGGATCAGGGGTGGGGGATCTCAGGCCTGGTGGGGGGAACAATATTGGCCCCCAAGCTTTAGTCCCTTGGAACTCTTACCAGGACACACTGCTCATTGGCCCCGTTTTGCACATTCACACATGCACACACATGTTTTCATTTGTTTGTTCATAAGTCTCCTCACTCCCTTTTCCACATTAATCTTTGCTGGGGGGGACGGACCTGCAGCATAAATACAATATTTAAATTTGTGTTTTAAAATATATATTTTCCCTATTCTGCACCAGGCGATGAGAACAGTCTCTCTGCCTGGAGCACTAACCAGACTAAATCCATGGCAGAGAAGCTCTGGTCCATGGACATCATCAGGCCTGCTAGCGCTCCAATTTTGCTCCATATGGCCATTTTGGGCAAGACACACTGACCTGCACACTTGTCAGGTGCAGGGATGGTAAGGGTACCACCAAAGGGCCAAAGGGTACCAGCATTTTGTAGGTGCTGCCAATGTACAAAGTTGTGTGCAAAACACATCTGATGTCTGAGTCCCCCTGAATGTGCCCAGCTTGGCATGGAACTCAGCCAAAGCCAGTGCACAGCCCTAGTTTAATCCTTGATGATGACTGTTAAATTGTTACCCACCTTGTCAGTGCAACTAGGATTTGTATAGCAGCCAACTGGGAAAAGAACACACTTGTCATTTATTTGAGTTGCCCTAAAAAATATGGAATATAGCCATTTTATCTAAACTGACTCAACATATAGGTATGTATAAAGATCAACAGCCAAACACATTTGTAGAACATGATGTTTTGGAGTAACAGACAACATTCAGCTAATTTCTTGCTTTTATTGTAATAGCCAAATGTTTGTATTGTCTGTTGTGGTTCTTTCATATTGGTTCCTAATGTTAAAAATTGCCTAACGCAAATCTGAGCCCCAAAGGTAAAGCTGAACATGTTAACCAGGGATGAGGAGCCTATGATCCTCCCAATGTTGGTGGATTACAACTCCCATAACCCCTGACCATTGGTCATGTTAGCTGGGGCTGATGTGGTCTGGCATCATCTGTAGAGCCTTGGGTTCCCCATTCCTGTTATAAACTGAAAGGAAACAGCAAATATGTCAAGTCTCTGATACTCCCAAAGAGACCATAACCTGACATCTGCCAGGCTGGTAAGAACACAGTCCCTCCAAACAGACAATCTGGGTTTTCGGTGCCAAGGTTACTGATCACTAGGGATGGGCAAATCAGTCAATTTCAAGTTCTCATTTTCCCCATCTTAAATCCAGTTCTCAATATTTCTGCAAGAATTTGCAGACTAAAACAAAAACAAAAAATTAAGTGCTCATAAAAATTCATCAGAATTTTAACACATTTTTGCAGAACAATTTCCCCATATCTAATGTATTTCTGCATGCTATTTTCATTAGTATATGTACTTTATGCAGACTTTATTCTAGTTTATACAGTTTTGTATGCATTCCTTGGCAGAAGAACTGCTTTGCAAAGAATTTCAAGAAGTGTGAATTTCCAAAGATGACAGTGTTTCCTTTCACATATTGTTTTGGAAAGTGTGAATTAAGTGGATTCACTTTTAAATGCAAACAGAATCTAATTTCCCTTGCATCCCTAGTCCCTGCCAAAAGCATTGGTATTTATACAGGACAAGTGGTACTCCCTACCTAGCTGTGCCTACCCATTTTTAGTTCTGATAACAGCTACCCCTGATACTAAGGACAAATCTACAATTACTGTCATCATTACCCATTGTACAAAATAAAATATAATATAGGCCTATAGATTTCCCACCCTTTTGAAAGCAGAGGAGAAAAAGATCCTCAAAGCTATATTCATTTTTGTTACCAAGTGCAAAACTTCAGTTCCGATCCTATCTCAGCTCCCTGGCAATTATTTTAAAAAGTATTTTCATACCTCCCACTTGCTCAAAAGATTATGAGATGTCTTTTGAGCAGGTTTATGTTATCCAACATTGCTGAAGCTGCTCACTGGATAGGCTAGAAGGTGTTTTGCATGTGGATCAAAGCAAGAGAGAGAGGGTGGAGCATCTCCCAACCTAACTATGACTCTTTTCAGAGGGGCAGGGGGAGGCGGGGAGAGAGGGAGTCAAAACCTGTCACATCTGGATCCGTGTTGCAGGTAGTTGTACTTATATCTAGAGCTGGAGTTGGTATTCTCCTGGATGAGTTCACCGTGCTCACTTACTGAAGCTAGAAGGGAAGAAGCAGAACATAGTGCCATGTTGTCCATAGAAAGAAAGTCTTCCAACATCAGGGCAAACCCTATCATTAGGCAGAGTGAACTGACCCCTTCAGGTGGCAGATGCAGGAGGACAGTGTAATGTCACCAGGTGTAGTGGAAAGCCCAGCAGCAGCATCGAAGCATGGTCCAGTTGTCAGTCTGCTCAGCTTTTGTACATGGAATGGGAGCAGGCACCCGCAGCGCTGCGTCTGTGCATGAACAGGTCATTATTCGGTGCTTCTGCACATGCACAAAGTGCAATTTAGTGCTTCTGCACATGCACGAGTACTGAAACCCAGAAGTAACCCATTCCAGTACTTCTGGGTTCAGCGTGGTGCGCTACCCGAAGACACACAACCTGAAGCGTCTGTAACCTGAGGTACAACTGTACACAAGGCATTGTTGCTTCCCAGAGACACGGTGTATTGGTTGCAAGCTCCACTATTCCTCCTCAAACCCCATTAGTTTCTCATCCACCATTCTGCAGCCTGCTGACAATGATTCAAGCAACCTCTCCCCTGTAGCAATACCAGCCAGGCACCAAGTCTGCTTTATAAGGGTCCCAGGACAGGGAAGGAGGGAAGGCAGGGGGATATACTTGCCCCTTGCTGGTTCCAGCAGCCTCCCTTCTGTAGCAATACTTGGACAGACAGCAAGCCCCTGCTGTAAGAGAACAGCCGACATCAAGCACTGAAGTTTATTAAGTAGCTTTCACCTGGAATTGTGGCAGGAAAAATATTGCAAAGTGTTTTGTGCTCAAGTGAACTAGATAATAATCATATGCTAATAGTAAGTTCTAATTTATAGGTGTCCATGAATAACGGCTATCTCCTCCAGCAGTCTCCATAAATAACCCTGTAATCAAAGCTGTGCACACACATTTTTTTTTAACAAATAATAATCAATTGCTATTGTATGTAGTGTTTTTTTCCCCCTCTCCAAAAGGAACTTTACATCAAGGATAGGATTTGTGATGTTCTCCCACAAAGTCCAATATTCTGCCTTTCACTCAATGGAACCCAAGGAAGTTCACAACATTGTCGCAGCTCTGGGGTAGCTCAGTCGGTAGAGCATGAGATGCTTAATCTCAGGGTTTAGGGTTCGAGCAACACTTGGGCAAAAAAATATATTCTGCATTGCAGGGGGTTGGACTACATGACCTATGTGGTCCCTTCTAACTTTGCAATTGTATGATTCTATGAATAAAAACAGATGCAACTTTTTTAAAAAAAACACCAATAAATATAAATATTAAAGAACGACTAAATAAGTTACCCTATTAAAACAGCACTGTTAGTGGCCAAAGGCCTGTCTAAACAAACAAAGGTAAGTTGATTGATTTGATTGACATCCTATGCTCTATTAAAATGTGCCGTGGATATTATTGGGTTGTTTTTTTTATTTTGATTATGTGCTTTGTGGTTTTATATTCTGATTTTATCCTGTGAACCGCACTGAGACCTGTGGGTATAGGGTGGTATAATAATAATAATAATAATAATAATAATAATAATAATAATAATGGCAGAGAGGGGGGACATGATATACACAAGGCATGCCATGAGAACCCTGAATGTAATTCACTTAGTGCAGTGGTGGGCAGCTTCTATTGTCTTTGTGATCATTGTCTTCTCTAAACTGTGGTCCGAGAGCTAGGAGTGGTCAGCTGCATATCAACCATGTTGGCATAAAACAGAGGTGGGGAACATATTGCTCACCAGATCTTTGTCCCATCATCCCTCACCTTTGACTATGTTGTCTGGGGTTGAAGGGAGCTGGGATACAACAACTTCTGGAGGACAGTGGATTCCCCTTCAATGACAAACAACATTCAAAATCCAAAAGAGAGATAGGCCATTCCAGTCCTAATGGATGAGCAGGGGCTGTGTCATCCAGTGTTCTGTGCCCACTAGCGCAAGGGCTCTTCCACTAGAAGACGGGTGAGTTTTAAAATATTGCTCAACAGAGGAATCCAATGTAACCAGTTGCACTAGCAGAAAACTCATTGTGCAACAGTTTGCACAATCTATCATGCAACAAAGTTGCCAGCAATCACACAATCAATTGCTTTGGGAGAGAACTATGGGAATTTTGGCTCTGTGAATGGAATATGGGATTCCTAACAACTCTCAGCACCCTTAACAAACTGCAGCACCCAGTATCCTTTTGGGGGAAGCCATAACTGTTTAAAGTGGTATGATACTGCTTTAAATGTATGGTGCAGGTGAGGCCTTAGTCATAACTTTCATTGGAACTGCTCTGAGTAATAATAATAATAATAATAATAATAATAATAATAATAATAATTTATTATTTATACCTCACCCTTCTGGCTGGGTTTCCCCAGACACTCTGGACTGCTTCCAACAGAATATTAAAATACAATCATCTATTAAACATTAAAAGCTTCCCTGAACAGGGCTGCCTTCTGATGTCTTCTAAAAGTCTGGTAGTTGTTTTCCTCTTTGACATCTGGTGGGAGGCATAGCTGTCAACTTTTCCCTTTTCTTGCAAGGAATCCTATTTGGAATAAGGGAATTTCCCTTTAAAAAAGGGAAACGTTGACAGCTATGGTGGGAGGGCATTTCACAGGGCGGGTGCCACTACCGAGAAGGCCCTCTGCCTGATTCCCTGTAATTTGGCTTCTCGCAGCAAGAGAACCGCCAGAAGGCCCTCGGCACTGGACCTCAGCGTCCGGGCAGAACGATGGGGATGGAGACACTCCTTCAGGTATACAGGACCAAGGCCGAGTAAAGCTTAGCTGAATAATGATAATGATAATGATGGTGATAATAATAATAATAATAATAATAATAATAATAATAATAATAATAATTTATTTATTTATTTATTTATTTATTTATTTATTTATTTATTTATTTATACCCCGCCCATTTGGCTGGGCTTCACCAGCCACTGAATATCACCCTCAGTGTTCCATAGTTCTCCTTTGTTAAAGCAAGGCCTACTATTGTGGGGTGGGGAATATGGAGGTAGTCTGCAGGCTTGAAAGGTTAATGCTGAAGTGAACAAGGCTGCAGGCCAGGGCTGGTGGAGCTGTGTCCCTCCAGATGTTGGTGGACTACAGCTCCCATCATCCCTGACCATCAACATGCTTCCTGAGGCTGATTGGTCAACACCATTTGGAGTGTCCAACAACATTTGGAGATTCAAAAATTTCCCAATCACTGCTTCAGACTCTTCTTTCTTTGCAAAGGAGCTTATTTCCTAGAAGAAGAGCAGCCATGTCAAGTAATATCTCATGTTATATGTGCACATTTCAAAATCTTATTGCCTCCAGCTTGTTGCCTGTAGGAAACCTGGAAAATTGCACAGACTTTCTTGATCAGGAAAGCTCTTTAGGGTAATTGGAGGCTCATTTCCAGGGCGGCCATCCATGTGGCCTTCTTTACAAAGCACAGTGCTCTGTTTGAAGGAGCCCTCTGTTCGAAAGGCTACTGTTTAGATCTGGTTTATGGTAAAGGCCAAGAGAAAGAGGGAGCGGAAAGGGCTTTGGTTACCCACCAACACTTAGCACCAGGATAGCAGACTGAAGAGACACATGGGGCATCTGGCTGCAGCCTCATTTCCACTGTGGTAAAATGTATCTGTAGCTCTATTTAAAGCACCACAAGTATTTCTAAATGTGAATCTATAGAAATTGACACCAGCAAGTTTAATGCAAATATGTATATCATTTTGTCTTCATTTTTGGTTATGCATAAGTGGGGACCCCCGCCATTTCTTTCTGCATTTTGAGTATGTTACGGATGTAGCTTGCTGTTTTATTATTTTAATTGATGCTGTTAATTTCTATTGTGGTTTTATTGGTTTGCTTATGGTTTCTTTGCAAGTTTCTTTCAGAGCCTATTTGGGGCGCTAATGATGAGCACAAATTCTAGAAACAAATGGGAAGCTCTTATTCGCTATTTTAAAAATAATAAAAAAAATTGTTGCTGTCTACTCCTCTTCACTCCCACTTTGCTTGGGAAAAAATAGAATCAAGAGGAGCATTCCATATAGCCTTTGAACCAACCAAATCTCTTCCTTTCCTGCTGTCACTTCCTTTTTATATGCCCAGATCCTTGGCTATCTCTTATGACATTAGGGCTCTTCACTGCTGCTCCCTTTACACAACTGCAGTGATGACAAACTCTGGGAGATACAACAATATAAATATGTGTATGTAAATAGAGATGGAAAAGGAATCTGTTTTAAACTGATTTCTTTTTGCAAGGAATTTGATGTTTTTAATGGATCAAGCTTTGTCCCCATTGGATCACCACTTGCTCCAGCTGCTTGTGCATTGTTTGGGTATATATACATATATATATATATATATATATATATATATATATACACACACACACACATACATGAATTCATATGCATCATACGCATTTCAAATTCAAGTCCCAAGTGGTTGTATATTTCTACAACTTCATTTTATAAATATTAACACCCGTTTGTACTGTTACATGCATTGTGGTATGTTGGTTACCTTAGGAAACTTAGTTTACATATTTATCACACAGAAACATTTATCTATGTCTATATGTATATTGAAAAATAGTGTCTAATAATGCATATACTGTGCAATAGTTGTTTGTATATTTAGCGGAACCTGTAATAAAAAAGCCTCACTTCTTGTTGAGATCAAATAATCTGATAAAATTTAAAAACTGGGCAGATATGCTCAACATTGAGATTTTCGGCAAAATTCATCCCTGCTGAAAATGGTAACCAACCATTTCTGTTGTGAATGCAGATCTGAATGCATGTCCGCACATCCAATGAACAAATTCGATTTCAAAAGCATCCAGAAGCACTAGCTGTTAGACACGTCCAGTTGTCTATGACTGCACCTGGATTTGGGACCAGTGGTGAAGCTACATGCTCCTCTACCGGGGGCTGAGAGCAGGCGGCGGCATGGCTGGCCTCCCCAAGGCCATGCCGCGCATCCCAGGGGCATGGTACGTCGCCTGCGAGGGCGTATGTTCTGGGGGCATGACATGCCGCCTGTGGGGGCATGGTGCCCAGAGCGTGTGGGGTGCGGCACGTGTCCGGGGGGGCACTGCAATGGTACCCTACTGGAATAGTGGTGTCGGTGGTGGTCCACCTCCTCCGCACTCCCAGTGTCTGGGACATGAAGGTGCCACCTTTGACTTTAAAATTGCTTTCGAGTGTAGACAGAATATTGGACAAAGTTTGGCCTTCTCACAGAATGTTCCTATCACATCTTTCTCTACACCTCAGAACTGAGGTCACACAGGTGGCGCTGTGGTTTAAACCACTGAACCTCTTGGGCTCACTGATCGGAAGGTTGGCAGTTCGAATCCATCCGATGGGAAGAGCTCCTGTTATTCTTTTCCGGCTTCTGTCAAGCTAGCAGTTCGAAAGCATACCAGTGCAAGTAGATAAATAGTTACTGCTGCGATGGGAAGGTAAACAGCATTTCCGTGTGCTCTGGTTTAGTGGTTTAGTCATGCTGGCCACATGACCCAGAAAGCTGTCTGTGGACAAACGCTGGTTTCCTCGGCTTGAAAAGAAGGATTAGCACCACACGCTTAGTTGCCCTTGACTGGACTTAACCACCCAGGGGTCCTTGACCTTTACATTATACCGCAGGATACACCCCACCTCACTTATCATGCACAGTGCAGTGAAACCTTCACTAAGCTGGCTGGGGCTCATGAGAGTTGTTGTCCAGAACAACCTAGGAGCAAGGACTAGCTTGGCACTTCTCATTGTGGCTTGCCATACCAGGATGTGCCTGAGTCATCTCTTGGGCATTAGTGCTTTCACTTTTAGTTCTCTACTGCAAACGTCAGTCTGCTGCACATTTTTTCCTCCAAGGACAGCGTGCATTAAAGTTGTTCTTTTTTATGCATCCTCTGTGTGGCCTTTGCTTCATGATACTTTCTGCACAGAAAACGTCAAGGGTTTCTTTGAACAAAAAGGATATTACAGAAAATCCTGATGTTAGAGGAAGGCTATGAAGTGTCTCTATATCTGTGCCTTGCTGAAAGCCACCATCATAGCTGCCTGCCTTTAGAGCCTCGAGCCAGAAGAGGAAACAAAAGAACTTCACATAAGGAATTTGAATCACTTGATTCTTTGCCACGCCTTCCAAAACTCACGGTAGGTATTCTCAGTGATCCCTTCTTTTTGAGACTCTGCAGCAGGGATGGGGAAGCATTTTGAGCCTGAGGGCCAGATTCCCATCTGGGTAGCCTTCTAGGGGCCAAAAGCAAAAGTGAGTGGAGCAATTATTCATAGAAGCATAGAATCATAGAGTTGGAGAGTTGGAAGGAATCCCAAGGAACATCTAGTCCAACTACCTGCAATGCAGGAATCCTGTGTAAAGCATCCATGACAGATGACCATCCAACCTCTGCTTAAAAAACCCCAAGGAGGCAGAGTCCACAACCTCCCAAAGGAGACTCTTCCACTGTCGAACAGCTCTTACTGTCAGAAAGCTTTTCCTGATGTTTAGTCGGAATCTCTTTTCTTGTAACTTGAAGCCACTGGTTCAAGTCCTACCCTCCAGAACAGGAAAAAACAAGCTTGCCCCATCTTCCACGTGAAGCCCTGGAGATATTTGAAGATGGCTATCATATCTCCTCTCAGCCTCCTCTTTTCCATACCCAGCTCCTTCAACCGTTCCTCATAAGGCTTGGCTTCTAGACCCTTGATCATCCTAGTTGCCCTCCTCAGCCCACGTTCCAGCTTGCCAATATCTTTCTTAAATTGTGGTGCCCAGAACTGGACACAGTATTCCAGGTGTGGTGTGGCCAAGGCAGAATCGAGTGGTACTATTACTTCCCTTGATCTGGACACTATACTTCTATGCAGCCTAAAATAACATCATCATCATCATTGTCATCATCATCATTATTTACCCCTCTACAATAGGCTAGTTCCTTCACACCTCTCTCTCTATTCCCCTGCCCCTTCAGGCAAGCAAGAAACATTATTTGAGTTCATGAACACATTCTAACTATGCAAAAACACCCTAGAAGGATAGAAAACAGGTTTGAAGTGGGATGTGATTTGGGAGAGGGTGAGGCCAGAGAAGACCCATGGAGCAGACAGAAAGGCTTAGAGGGCCACATTTTGCCCCCAGACCTATGGTTTCCTATTCATGCCCTACTGTTTCCTTTAAAAATGTCTTGGTCACAACTACCCAATCCAGGGGAGAATTAAGGGAAGAAGTACCCATGGATTTGTGATTGGAGTAGGGATGTCTGGAGAATTCAGTTTCTTCTGCATTTTAATGCGAACCTACCCAGTTCACACTTCCTGAAACAACAAGAAGGCAAAAAAGCAGCTATCCTTCCAAATTCACACTTGCCATCACACCCGAAACAAGACTTGAGATACAACATTATGGCTAAGCATATTATGTTTATTAAATATAACAAAATTAGAGAATCTGCAAACAAACTTAATTACCCAGATTAGCAAAATCAAATTCATCTGGGCAGGTGAATTATGCATTAAGGGGGAGGGGCATACAATCCCTACCATCCCCTGGGCATGTTTATGGTCGCACACTGTGGCCATGCAGCAAGGTTTGGAAATTACTCTCCTTCCCTGCTTTGTGTAGCTTGGGTGTGTGAATCTGACATGCACACCATAGTCCCACCAATCAGTGTTCAACCTGGTGTGCATACCAAGCTGAAAAGTAACCCCACACTCCCAACTCAGAGCCCATGGAAGGTACTGAAACAAAATAATGCCTTGGGTGTTGCAGTGCCCATTTCTTAAATATTCTTACCTGCCTAGGCAAAATGCAGATTTTATTTTATTTTATTCATCAGATGAAATATAACTTGCCCTTAAAAGAATCACTCAAGTTTCAGCTGAGCAGCACCAGTTATAAGCAAGTCCTTTACTTTTGCACTGTAGCCGTAGCCAATGAAGCAATGAATGGGCCATGCACTGGTTCAAAGGCAGTACATGGCAAAATGCAAATTGAGCCATATTCAGAAGAAACAGTGGTGTTGCATCATTTACTGGCACACAGGGTGCATGAACATGCATACACACATGCACCAGGCAGGACCAGGGACTGGGCATGACAAAACCCGCTGCACCAGCCCAACCCTCACCACCACTGCCGGATGGACAGGTGCTGTGCTGCACCACCTGCCCACCCACACAGGGGGAACCCGGCCAACCCACATGGCCCTGGACAGGTGCATGCCCCCAACACTAGCCAGGTGGCCATTGAATGAAGGGATCAGAGGTGTGGCAGCAAGGCCAGGGTGGCCTCGAGGGCCCAGAGACCCCACTGGCAGGTAGGGTGGGGATCTTTGCATGGGGGCACCTGGCTCGTACCCCCTCAAAATCACATGCCTGGGGCTACGGGCCCCCCTGGCGCTCCTCATGCTATACCATTGAGAAGAAATGCCCCTCCCATCACACTCGCAAGACCCAACAGTGTGAAGTAAGCAAAAATAGGACTCACAGAGACTTATCAGGGGTTCCTGCAAAAAAGATCCTACTCAGATATTAGCAAAGCCCACAATGTAAAGGGCAAAAAGGCAGGTGCCAAAAGAAGGACGAGTGTGGGGTGGAGTCAGTTTAAATATTCTGGTCTCCACATCTTACCTCATTGGGCTGGATAGCCTATAGGTCTCTCTCCCATCATACAACTCTCCTCTTCTTCTGGGGGAGGAGGGATGTAGAAAATTCCCCTCCCCTCTAGAAGGGGAGCAACAGTCTCTAAATTTTGCATTGCAGTTCTCTAGCTAAAAAAAAAATGCATTAAAAATGTATACTTTGGGGGGAAAGTGTGCAATAAAATGCATATGCTAGTGAAAACAACACACAATGATGCATTATATTGGAGAAATGACTTATAAAAATGTGTTTACTACACAACCAAAATGTACATACTAAAACAATGTGATAATTTTTTTTTAAAAAAATGGGGGCGGGAATCACGAATGGATGCAGAAATGTGGTGAACTGGAAAAAGAAGAAGATGAAAAACTGAAAGAAACTTAAATGGACAGATTCACCCATGCCAAGATAGGAGAGAGAGAAAGTGGGAGGGTGGGTGTGAGAGAAAGTCTCCTGGAGCCAGGAATGATCTATAACCTCAAGCATAATCTTCATGCTTAGTTCTGAATGCTCTTTATTCTCTCTCACACACGGAGGCCCTTGTCAAAACTGTCTGCCATCTTTCCTACCAGCACTGACAGTTTGGAGCCCTCCAGGGAATCAAAAATCAAAAGCACTTGAGAGTTTATCCCTTCTGGACTGCTTGCTCCTCTCTTATCTGTGAAGCAGCTGAAGCAGGAGATTGTTGTGGTCTTGATGGATGGCCAGCCGAGAAAGGGATAGGAGATGGGGAAAATGAAACCATGCCAACGGGTAAGGGCCCAAAGTTGAGTTGTTCTCCAATAAAGCCTCCAAGGTCTAGAGTTGCTTCAAAATTAGTACACACCACACAGATGGGCAGATTGGCAGCATCACCTTCTCTGGACATTTATTTAGCTCCAATGCTGCTTTAGACCTTTTTCTTTCCATTTGACCTCCTCTTCCTCTGTTACAGTCCACAACATCATTTGCTCACTCTGCCATTTAATCTGATTGGCTGTGATGGTCCAAGTGATTTTTAAAAAAGGTTTCTAAAATATCTAGTATTATCATGGATGTCAACAGCAAACATAAAAAATGTGGATTTCTACAGCCAATAAGAGGTACCATATTTTTTGCTCTATAAGACTCACTTTTTCCCTCCTAAAAAGTAAGGGGAAATGTGTGTGCATCTTATGTAGCGAATGCAGGCTGCACAGCTATCACAGAAGCCAGAACAGCAAGAGGGATTGCTGTTTTCGCTGTGCAGCGACCCTTCTTGCTATTCTGGCTTCTGAGATTCAGAATATTTTTTTTTCTTGTTTTCCTCCTCCAAAAACTAGGTGCGTCTTGTGGTCTGGTGCATCTTATAGAGTGAAAAATACGGCAATTATTTGTGTGGACAAATGGACACTGTGAGAAGTGGAAGGGGGCAGGGAGGAGGTCATGATGATAATGTCGCAATTATGATGCCGCGATAATGATGATGGTGATTAAAAATGGCCTTAGGAAGTACAGCATCAAAACAACATGAATGTGTTGGCAACAAGCTCTCAAAAATGAGGGACACTTTTTTACATTTGGGGTGGAGAACCCGGAATGAACCAAGTAAAATCAGCTCCACGCAGACACAGATCTCACAGAGCAACTGTGGGTGAGTAATTGCTTCTCAGCCTAATTTGCCACACAGAGTTGTTGAGAATGAGGTTAGAAATGAGGGACTGTGTAAGCTGCCTTGAGCTGCTTGACATAAAGGTGGGACAAGAACAGAGGCGGCTGCCTTATGCGAAGACAGACCAATTGTCTATCTAGATTAGTGGTTCTTCATCTTTCATCCACAACCATCCACCAAGTACGACTGAATTAATGGTGGAATAGGAAGGGGTGTGGCAGGAAATAAAGTCTGGTAAATGACTGTTTACTCACTCTTAGGTGGTAAGATGGAAACAATGGGTTTGATGGAACATGAGGTGGAGGGTTCTTCAAGCTTGTACAGACAAGGGAGAAAAGAGTTCTTTTTTTTTTTTAGTGCCAATTTTAATGTGAGCTCAATTTCCACTTTTTCTGAGTACCTGTGTTAGAGTCAGCCCCTTGCACAGACCTTTCAAAGTCAGAGGATGAATCATCAGTGCATGCAAAACCCATTTCAGCCTTTACCTGCCCCACACATGATGTCATATGTGATGGCAAGCATAAGGCAGGTGGGAATGCCCTAGATGAAATGGCCTCCCATGGGGAAGCCTCGTGGGACTAATTAGGGTTATGGGTTGGAGCCCCCCACCCCCCACCCCTGTTATGGTGGAGCATCCAGTCCACATTGTAGCAATGAAAAAAGGTACACAAGATATGAGCCTTCCATATCATGCATTAGCAAAGACGCTCCCTTCAACCTTTTCCAAAGTGCCTTTGACCACAGACAATGTTCTCTCTCTGTGTCGGAGAGCTAACATGCTCAATTTTCATACACTTACAAAGCACCGCTATGAAGAAAGATTACATGCAGGTTTGAGTCTAGGGCAAGGGATGGGGGAATTCACATCATGATTTGAAAGACTACACTTGGATTAATTAAATATTAGATTGCAGAAAGAAAGAAAGAAAGAAAGAAAGAAAGAAAGAAAGAAAGAAAGAAAGACCCGAATACATTTTATGAGTATTTGCTGTGCTTATTTTTTCCATAGCTCATATGATAAATAGATACGCAGCTGTTGCTGAGGAAAAACTGCCTGAAGCTGAAACACAGCAGCGGAGAAAAGGATTGTGCCCTGCCCTGGCCTCGGAAGATGGAACCCATGACATGCAGACTTCTTGGCAGGACTGCTCAGAGGCAGAGGAAGAATTAGATGAGAGCACTGAGCTTGATGCAGGGAAGGGGCCAAATAGTCTATCAGGAAATGTCCCCGTCCCTCTGGTGCCAGATGTCTGGGTACAGAAGGGAGAACTGCCCACCCTCCTTGTGCCAGCAGGATCAACCAGGGAGCCATTTGCGCCTGTATGCAGCTTGTATCAGCTTATTAAATTAGAATGGTGTAGCCCAGAAGATCAAGTCCTCCTCATACTTTCAAATTTTATTTGCTTAATTCACATGCCAAGAATGAAGAGTTTACTGGATTACAATTTTAAAAAAGAAGGAAAAAAGATTGCAGGAAAATGTCTCTCTTTTAATTAGAACCATAGTTCCTTCAAAAGTTTGTGTCAATTTCATTCTAACTAACACAAATTAGATTAAAGTAATTATACAAATTATACAAACTGAAGTCACATTGAATTAAGGGATATTCATCAGTGAAATGGTGCATTTCAATGAAAAACAAGTTTGCAGGAACTAAAAACTGGGAGGAATTTTGTAAACAGGTGAGCAAAAAAATGCCCTGATGAAGGCAATCACATAGCATTTCTAGCCACACAACATTTTGCAACATTTCAGTGGCTACTAGGCATAATGACAGTCAGAGGCAGTATGTCTCTGAATACCAGTTGATGGGAATCATAAAGGGGTAGACTGCTACTGTTCTTAGGTCCTGCACGTGGATTTCACATAGTACCAGGCTGGCCACTGTGAGAGCAGGATGCTACATCATCATAGGCCATTGACCATGCTGGCTGGGATTGATGGGAGTCAGATACTTCCCCTTTGACCATGAAGTCCATCTTTTAACCTACATAACAGGACTCTCAGAGACACCATCTTGCATCTGACTCTGCCCTCAGCATTTGTCTCTCCCCCCCCCCACCTGACTCCAGTTGGAAAACCTTGGGATTCTAGCACCAGGAACAGCACAAGACATGTTGGTGCCTTGGGAAAATGGCAATGATGCCCCACTGCCATTCCACATAACAGAAGCAGAGCAAGCATGTGGCACAAACAGCTAATGGAAGGCAATAACTGTGTGGCTTAGGATGAACGGGAGCCTAGCTGTCACTGCTGCTTCCCAGCAGCTGCAGCCAGAGGCAGCCTCCTCACTCTGTCTAATTATAGGGCCAGAGGTACAGCCCTATCTACTACAGAGCCAGAAGTCTGTCTGTGCCTGGTAAGATGACTCAAACATCTCCAGCATCAGAGCCGTTTCCTGACCTCACCGATTAGATCAAGAGGAAGAGCTGCTCCCAGTACAGTGGTACCTCGGGTTAAGTACTTAATTCGTTCCAGAGGTCCGTACTTAACCTGAAACTGTTCTTAACCTGAAGCACCACTTTAGCTAATGGGGCCTCCTGCTGCTGCCGTGCCGCCGGAGCACAATTTCTGTTCTCATCCTGAAGCAAAGTTATTAACCCGAGGTAATATTTCTGGATTAGCGGAGTCTGTAACCTGAAGCGTATGGAACCTGAGGTACCACTGTATAGCTAGAAGGGTCAACCACAGGCTAGTGGGTGAATCATTCAAGCCCTGCTTAGCATCTGATTTCCTTCTTTTATTCCATAATTTTAATTCTTCCACTCAGATTCTGCCTTATTTCCTTCTCCTATGCACTCATCCTCTTTAGCACTCAAGCTAGAACATTCATGCTACATTAAGAAAAGCCTATCAAGACCATACTTTAGAACTGTATTTGCTCTACTTTTCTATTACATGAGAGAAGGAACTACATCCTCTTGGGTGAGAGCAGCAATGAGGGGCCTGCATCCCTTCATATTTCAGCCTACAGCTCTCATCCGTCCCAGCCAGCATGGCTAATGGTCATGAATGATTGGAGTTGTGGTCCAAAACATCAGGAGGGTACCAGTTTGGGGAAGGTTGAGCTGGAGTACAGATGGGGAACCTGTTAAGTTGTGGGTGAACATATCAGATGACACAGCGATTCTTCAAACAGCTCTTGTTTATTCACAGGCCAGGACAGAACTGAACTGAAGGGTTCAGTCAGCCTGCTTATATAGAGCTCCAGTACAATGTAACTAACAATTTTCTAAAACTATCCAATCATTGAACGTCACTTTCGATCCCTTATTTACATAACTATCTACAGTATCCCCCTGCTGGCCCAGGGTGAGAACTTCAGTACATAACAGAACCTGTGGTCCCCCAGATGTTTCTGGAGAGCAGAAGTTCTCGACTCCTGGTCTGTAGCTATTAAATGAGAGAAGTATTGTCTCCATAGGCAATAGACAGTTTTTGGAAGGTTCTCAAACTGCCATATCACAATATGTAAAGAATGAGATTCAGACTTAATCTGCACAGCTTGATCCCATGATTCCCCCCACCCACACCTTCACCTTTCTATCTGCCAAGCAAACATGATACCTTCAAACTTTTCTGCAGCGAGTACTTACGATCTGGCATTCCTAGCTTCTGTAATTCAATGCCCAGGAAGGCTCTGCAACCTTCGGTGAATAGAATTTAATTCTTTCCCCCCTCTTTTCAGATCAGCGTCTGTGTCAGCAGGGTACAGTTACAACAAGAGACTTTATTACAGCTTATCCAACACTTGGCAAGTTCTGAATCTTAAGGAGAACTGTTTTGTACTACAAAGATTAATGCTCTTCACTGAATACTAAAAAAAGAAAAAGGGAAAAGAAATATAGAAGGGAAATTGAAAGAGGATTTGAAAGCATCTTGCTAAGCTTTAAAAGAAGAAGAAAATTTGGAAATGCTTCCACCACTACCCCCTCTGTAAGAACCAATATCATATGTAGAGTAAACCAGAGGCTCTCTCTCCCTCTCGCTTTTTGGTATGAAGCTGGTAATGCAATGATAGAATAGTAAGAGGAAAGGAAACTGGTGTTTCATATGAGTGCTTACTAATCAGATGCCAAAGGAAAAAGGAAAAAAAGAAAGAAGCCCTCAAGGCGAGATTCTGTTCAAAATGGAAATAGCTCGATTGTGTATAAAAATGGAAGTGGAAAATGTGCAGGGCCTCAGAAGCCCAGAACTTTTAAATGTAGCATCATTATGTGATGGTGCCATGTATCAAAATAAATCGCACATAGATAGATAATATTTGGATAATATCTGACGTTTAATATAGTGCTAAATGCCAATTTAGATGTGAAATCTGTGGGCAGATCCTGCTTTTAGAAAACAACAATGTATAGCAGCCAGTCAGTTCTTAGAAACTTGTAGGCAGAATGATACATTTTGTGAAACAGAAGAGGGCCGTTAAAAGTAGTTTCTTCAAGTTGTATTCTGATCCTCTGTAATGTATAACAAAATGCATTATATGTCTGGGTGAACCTAACCTAGTACTTTGCAGATGTTGTTGACTACAACTCACATCAGTCCCAGACAGCATGTCTAATAGTCAGCGGTGATGGGTATTGTGGCCCAGCAACATCTGGTGGACCACAGCTTTCCCATGGATGAATCCTCCTCCCGGACCTTTTCCAATGATATTTCAATACTATCTAAACTGGTAACCATCACAGCCTCTTCTATGAAGAAACTACCACTGAGGTGTAGGCAATGAGCAAGGTACACTTTGTATTCATTTTGTTTTGTGATTGTGTGTTTGTGTGTGGAGTATCTGATAGGGAATTTGTGTCACTGGAAAACCTGCTTATAAAATCCCAGCCCCCTCTCCCCTTGAATATCAGACAGGCACTGTCTCTGTTGTCTTTTTGTCCCCTGCCAAAGACTTTCCTCTTTCAACAAAGCTTTCCATTTGAGGTCTTTCCCAGCCTGCATATGAATTGGTTTTAAATTGTTGTCAGGACTGCCTCTAGGTCCCAGCTCACAGAGGACCAACGCCTGGTTGATGTAATGTACAAAAGTCTTTATTGAAGTTTAGTTTCCATTTCAAACCCCAGAGCGCGCAGCCCTACGTCTAGACTCTAGATCGGCGAAGTCCCCTCTGAGTCACTATCCCTTCCACACCAGTTTAAGATCCTAGCCCGGCTCCACCTCCTGCGCTGTTCCTTCCTCCTCTGGGTCCTTCTGCCCCCTGGGGTTTCCTCCTTCCTGGACTCTTCTGATGCTGACCCCCCTGAGTCTTGCCCTTCCTTCCGGCGGGCTTTAGGACCTGGCTCCCTATCCGGGCTCCCTGCTGTGCCGCTCGCCTGTACATTTGAACTTGGCGCGCGCGCCCAGCCTGTAACCTTCCTCCTGACCGTTTCCCCGCTCTCCGATGTGGGCGTGGTCAAACCTGACTCATCTCCTCTCGCTGGTGGTGAGAACACTGGTCCCGATTCCTGGGACTCCCCCTCCCTACTGCGCTCTGGTGGGGAAGCTGATCCTGATTTCCAACTGCTGCTCAGGGAGTCCCCGCTGGCCCCTTCCTCCTGGGGTTTTCCCCCTGGAGCCCCCCTTGCCCTGGCCATCGGCGCTCCCTTCTGTGAATCTTCCGATTCGCTGGAGAGGCTCGTGGAATGACTCTGGCCACTGTCACTGCCTCCATCCCACTCGGATTCCTCCTCCTCGCTCTCCATTTGCTCCCCCTCCTGTGTCTCTGCTCCTGAACCCCTGACAATTGTTTTATCACTTCTTGTTTTCTGCCCTGGGCTCCTTTTCAGAGGAAGTGTGGGATATGAATTTCATTTAAAAATAAAATAAAACTTGCTTCCAAAAGCAACACATCACAGGGGTGGAGAAAGCTCTGGCCCATGGGTCAGATTGCATATGTGAGCCAAATTATGCCCACCATGTCACCCAATTTGGCCTGTGAGGCTGCTTTTGGCTGGCCATACCCACCTGTCACTCACATGATGTCATATGGCATCAGGTGCATTGCGGGCAAAGCTGTAGCTGCTAAGGAACAACCAGGAGTGCATGGGTGAGAGTGAGCTACCGACTGTTCCTTTATAATAGGCTTCTAATTGGCATTGTTTAATAGGCGGTATCAGATGGACCTGGCATCATATGCAGTTTTGCCCATCAGTCAAATGTGGCCTGCAGAGAGCAGGCCACTTTTTTCTCTGCCCACTG
Source organism: Podarcis gaigeae (assembly GCF_964106915.1). Classification (NCBI taxonomy): domain Eukaryota; kingdom Metazoa; phylum Chordata; class Lepidosauria; order Squamata; family Lacertidae; genus Podarcis; species Podarcis gaigeae. Next base: position 15,481,868 of record NC_139692.1, on the reverse strand, counting down.
AGCAAAAGTAGTTCTCCACCTCTGCACTAGTGCATCATGAGAAATGTAAAAGGCAGACCGCAGTTGAGTTTGCTAGGCCCATGGTAGGCATCATTAACGTAGGAGGGTGAGCCACTTGAGGCCACTATGGCAAGGACCCATGCAGGCCAAGAGACAGCCTTCCTTTTGTCAGTGTTATAGGTAAAGGTAAAGGGACCCCTGACCATTAGGTCCAGTCGTGACCGACTCTGGGATTGCGGCGCTCATCTCACTTTATTGGCCGAGGGAGCCGGCGTACAGCTTCCGGGTCATGTGGCCAGCATGACTAAGCCACTTCTGGCGAACCACAGCAGCACACGGAAACGCCGTTTACCTTCCCACTGGAGCGGTACCTATTGATCTACTTGCACTTTGACGTGCTTTTGAACTGCTAGGTTGGCAGGAGCAGGGACCAAGCAATGGGAGCTCACCCCATCGCGGGGATTCAAACCGCTGACCTTCTGATTGGCAAGTCCTAGGCTCTGTGGTTTAACCCACAGTGCCACCCGCCTCCCATGGCCCATGGTAGGTATCATTAACTTAGGAGGGTGACCCACTTGAGGCCACTATGCCAAGGACCCATGCAAGCCAAGAGACAGCCTTCCTTTTGTCAGTGTTATACGTGTACTTAAATTCTAACAGTCTTCTGGATGGTAGATGCCCCAAAGAAACATTACCAAAGGGGGGGGGAATGCTTGGAGGATTTTGTGTTTTACAGTGGCACATCCTGGAAAATAACAAAGTAGGCTGCTATACTCCAGTTAAGACAGAATATCAGGGGTTATCATTGTTCATTTTTCAAAGTGGCAGTACCAGCCTCAGTGTCTTTGCCCTCTGCTAGCAAAGCGAGTTGGCAGTATAATGCTGCATTTTGTCTCTTGGCATCCTAGAACCTTGACTAGTACAAAATGCCCTCTAGACGTTGTTTTTTTTTAAAGGTAAAATGGGATGCATATTTTATTTTCTTGTCCATGGGGTTCTGAATATAATAGCTAACAGGTTCCAAAGGGACATCTATGGTTAACTCCACTCATGATAAAGGTTTCCTTTTTTTAAAAAAAGGTAGTTTTTTAAAAAATGCCAGTCATGCCCCAAGCACTGATGAGTTTTCAGACTTCCTGATTTGTGGAATATGGTATGATATCCCACCGGAGCTTATTAGGAGGCCTATAGATAGACAGCCATGCACTCAGGCACAATATGCATATATGCCATTCAAAAGTTTAAAAGAATTACCTAGCAATTGCATACATCCCTCCTTCCACATCTGCAACAACAAGGTTAATAGAGGGGCTATTTTCGGTACATCGTGGTAGATAAAAGTAGTCTTTTCGAAAAGCAGCAGAGAATTGGCTGAGGAATATTTTGTATCTTGTAAAGAAGTACTGGGGGGATCTGTGACCCTCCAAGTACTGTTGGACCACAACGCCCATTATATTTCACCATTGGCCACACTGGCTAATGTGTGGCAGGAGTAGGAGTTCAACAGCATCTGTTAAAAGGAAGTGCCAGATAAATTCACTGCACAGATTTCATCATAGTTACACTGAGCTCATTGAGTACATATCAGCAAATCAAATAAAGGGCTTTCTGAAAGAGAAGGTGGAATGCAGATGTTTGATTGGCATGTGCTACGTGGACATGGGGATTGGTCAATTTTATCTTTCTAGAAGAGGAGTGGGGACCTGTGGTCCTCCAGATTATGCTGGACTCCCCTAAACTCCCCTAATCCCCAAACGTTGTCTATACTGGCTGGGATAGATGGAAGTTGGGAGTCCAATAAGGTCTGGAGGGTCACAGTTTTAGAAGCACATTCCCATTCCCCATAAAAGTCACCTCTAACACATGAGTATGCATCACCTGTTGGGTGAAAAGCAGCTTGGAGGAGGAGGAGGAAGAGGAGGAGAGTTTGGGCATGATAGCCTGCCTTTCACTACCCTTAAGGATTCTCAAAGCGGCTATAAATCTCCTTTCCCTTCCTGCCCCACAACAAACACTGTGAGGTGAGTGAGGCTGAGAGATTTCAGAGAAGTGTGACTAGCCCAAGGTCACCCAGCAGCTGCATGTGGAGAAGTGGGGAAGCGAACCCGGTTGTCACGGTCTGGGTTACAGGCAGTCAGAGTCCTGGCTTGGTACATCGGGACCCAGATAGAGTTTGAGAAGCAGGAATCAGCAGTCCAGGGTCAGCAGTCCAAGGGTCAGGAAGCCAAGAGTCCACGAATCAGGAAACCAAGAGTCAGGAAGCCAAGAGTCCAAATGTCAGGGAACCAGGAGCCAGGAAGCCAAGGGTCCAAGAGTCAGGATACCAGGAGTCAGAAAGCCAAAGCACAGCTAGGTGGCTAGCGGGTTGCTGTTGCAAAGAGCCAGGGGAAACTGCTGGTCTTATACACCCCTCCCAGCCCTTGCCACTAGGTGATATGAGTCTTCTGTCAGGCCTCACCTGTGTGGCCATGCCTTGCCCTTACAGGCCAAACTCAGGAAGGCCCCAGTCCTGCAAGGCCCTACCAGTCACAGGGCCCGGCTCCTGCACGCACTCCTGACACTGGTTCACCAGATTATGAATCCATCGCTCTTAACCACTACACCATGCTGGAGGGGTGACTTTGATGGAGAAAAATAGTAAGTGCAGGTGTATCTTGCTTGCCACTTCCCCACTGGAAGTCCATGCACTTCTGGTTCCATATTGCAATGGAGAAGTGACACATGGATAATAAAAAAAATAATTAAATGTATGGGTCAAGCACAATGGGTACTCTATTGGGATAGCAAGTGTGGATGTCCTCCAGATGCTTGTGGATTCCAAATCCCATCAGGCTCAGCCAGTGCAGCCAACAGTCCAACAACATCTGGAGGGCAGCACATTGGATACTCATGGAATAAGACAAGAACCAATTCTCTTATAATTCTCATGAAACAATGCATCTTGAGCACTGATTTGGCTGAGGAATCAGCCCCATAGTCTTTTTCAAATGGCACTTCCCCAAACTATTGTTATGAAGTAACAATTATGAGAGTTCCTCTGAGCATGTTCAGATTCCATTAGCACCTTCACCTTCACCTCAAATTAAGGAGAATCCCCAGGGCAAATGCTGTGAATTCCAGGCAGCATCTCCAGGTTTGAGAAACTGAGTACCAACTGGATTCATTAGGTGATATTTTAAATCTACAGGACCACTATGTCTGATCCATTTCTTCTCCAAGCTTCTCTTTGTTCTCCTGAAACGCCAAGAGTAGCTACACCAAAGACTGCATAATTCAATAGATTTGCAGATGTGTCTTGAGTCAATTTTAATTCTATTTAAAGGACAGTCAATAGAGTCCTCTCTGGGGTTTTCAGAATGGAATTTTATATTCCATTTAATATGCACTCTTATATGTAGTGAAGAGGGAAGAATGCATTTTACTGTCAATGAGGCAGAAAGGGATGGGGTTCGGGAATTGCTTTGAAATTCATCTGGTTCTTTCTTTTCAAATGCAATCTGAAATTTTCCGAGAAAGATGCTTTGCATGTGCACATTTGTGCACATGTATGGACTGTATATATCGTATTCTATTCCATTTCTGAACTTCAGAGGAAATCTGTCTGCCATTATGCAACCAAACTGCAACTGTTTAACACTATATATTTCTGCCTACCAGTTGCTGTGAATTGCAAGTGGGGAGAACACTGTTGCATTCAGGTCTTGATTGCGGGTTTCCCATGGGCATCTGGTTGGCCTGTGATGAAATGGGCCTTTGGCCTGATCCAACAGGGCTCTTCTTACTCTCGTGTAAGTGAGAGGAACCAGATGACTCAAGTGAAGCCTGAGCTTAGAGTGGGGAAACTCTTGGGGGGGGGTTACTTTTGAGTGAGTCTGAGTAGAGCTCTAGAGTATTCTGAGTTTCCTTAATAATCATGACCTTTGTGGTTTCAGATGAGGGGTATCAGATGAGGATGATCACATATTATTATTAATAAAAGTGTTAAATCTACTGGTGAGCATCTTTGTCTCTGAGTTTAACAGAACTTACTTCCATTTATGTCAGTTGGGCAAGATACATGCGACCTAATCTTAATTTTAATCAACTAGATGCAAAACCTCTATGCACACATATGCACATGCAGAAATATTACCTTATAGTATGGGCCATGATGGCTCTCTGTTTACCTAGTTCAGCTGGTTCAGCTAGTTAGTTCTGGAAGGAGGAGCAGTAACAAGATTTGTGACACACCCACATAGGAGAATCCATGAGCAATGCAGCACTAGCTTGTTTCAACTAGTATGTATCTGGAAAGTTCAAAGGGAGAGGGTCAGAAAGGACATGAGCAGCATAGAGCCCTGACTACTGGCTGTACTGGCTGGGGCTGATGGGAATTGTAGCCCAAATCATCTGGAGGGCGCCAGACTAAACACCAGGAAGAACTTTCTGACAGTAAGAGCTATTTGACAGAAGAACAGACTCCCTCATGAGGCTGCGGACTCTCCTTCCTTGGAGGTTTTTAAGCAGAGGTTGGATAACCATCTGTCATGGATGCTTAAGCTGAGATTCCTCCATTGCAGGGGGTTGGACAAGATGACTCTTGGGATCCCTTCCAATTCTACTCTATTCAATTCTAAGATGGGCATGGCTGCCCCCAACCTGGTACAAGCTAGCAGTGCAGTTTCAGCTCATAAGACCTTAGGAGCAACTTTCTCACAAGTTTGAATTCCACCTGCATTCTGTCATGCAACCTGCCTAACATATTGTCTAATCCCCAAAGACTCACTGATCTGTGTTAGCCATTTCATTCACCTGCTCAGTTTACTGTCCCGCTTCCCACAGCACACACCCAGCGTGTTATAGGCCCGAAGACTGGTGTGAAGGTGCTCAATATACTTCTACCTCTGTCACTAAACATGCACTGGCTATAGTGTATCACCCCAAATAATAAATTGTGTGGGATGAATCAACAACCACAGAGACAACTTCTGAATCACTCAGAGTCAACTCAAAAACAATAATAATTTCAATGGAAGCAGTCTACACTAGGGATGGAGGACCTGTGGTGTTCCAAATGGTGTTGGACTATAATGCCCAGCATCCCTGACATGGTCTGAGGCTGATGTGAATGGGAGTCCAGTGATTTCTGGAGGACCATAGGTTCACCATGACTGATATACATTTTTTGGCTGAGGGTCATCAAGTGAACAGACATGAGAAATGAGAAATCAAGTGAACAGACATGAGAAATCCACCCCCAGGAATGCAGATAAACACTAAAACAAGGGTGGAGAAACTTTGATGTTCCAGATCTTCTTATTTCTGACCGTGAGAGTTGAAGTTCAAGAACACCCAGGGAGCCATAGATTCCCTACCCCTATGCTAAATCTTGGACAGCATATGTGCAGCTAATGATTGATCAGTTAAGAAAGTATCATCCTCTTATACTTTCCTTTGGTACTTAGTCAGCAACAAGCTTCTCCTGAAAGATACCGCCTGTTGTAAAGTTTTGAAGTCTGAGACTTACAGCAAGTTCCAGATCTGAAGTTCACATTCAATCATCAAAACCCACACTAAAAGTCATGAGAAGTTTTTGTTTTTTAAAAATTGTTTCTCCAAATTTGCTTTCATGGGCGGGTTGCCATAGCCATGGTTTACTGTATGCTTGCAGTAGCAAATTTAGAATCCACTTCCTTTAGAAGCTTTCTGTTCATTTGCCTGAAATGAAGAGCTAAGGGTGGGGCCATTAACAACCATGCTACCTCCAATGGATTGCAGCAAATAGACCAGAAACCAGGTTCTTCCCACAGCTTGTATCTCAAGCTGAAACTGTCTCTTTCTTTGTGGTTGGTTTTTTATATATATAGCAGAAGCTGGTTTGCAAATTTGTTCACAGGCTGGCGAGGCAGATTGCAAGGTGTTTGCCTTGAGCAGAATCTGCCTGCAGAATGCGCAAGATTTGTAGGTGTAATATAACCAGCATAGAAGAACTTGGAATCCCAGAAACTCGATGGCACTCACTCTGCAGCAGATTGGATCAGAACCTCTTTTCTCCAAATATGGGCTAATAGAGCCTCTTTTAATTGTGTGCTCTAGCTCTTAAATAGGGTCACTCCTGGGAAGCAGAGCTGGACTAAGCTGAAGCTTCCCAGAAAGCAATTTTCTGACATATTTTTTTTTAAATCAATTTTTATTAAAAGTTTTCAACATAAAATACAATAAAAGCTAAACTAAGCTAGAGAGGAGAAATAATAAAAAGGAAGAATAAGAAAAGGAAGAAAATAAAGAAGAGATAAAAGAAGAAAAGAAGAGAAAGTGAATACAATGCCCTCTATCACAATTATATCTTAAGCTTTATTCAAACGCAAAAGAGTGAACCCCTCCTCCCAGCTCTCACCTGGGAGCTTCCCCCTCTTCCTCCAGCCTCCCACACTCTGGGAGATCCCTTCTACCTGCCCTTTATCTTGCTTCCATCACCCTCCTGTACGTATCTTCATTAATCAAAGATGTGGAACTTCAAAAAACAAAGCATAAATATAGATAGAATCAACAGAAAGGAAACAAGAATCAGAGATCATAGATAAGATAAGAAGAGAAATAAAATTTAAAAGAAAATAATAAATAAGAAGGGATTCCAATTCTCTGTCTGCCAATTATGTGTATGACAATTATTCAAAATATTCGAAGTATGCATTCTTGGATAACATTGACTTGTATTTATGTCCAGCTGTTTCTCAATCTGTTAGGCATTGTTTTCTTAATCATTCACCTTTTTCTACCCAAAAAGTTCAAAAGAAGCTCTTCAATGATTATTATCATTAAATGTCCAAAATAATCCTTCTCTGGTCCAATATGTATAATGAATTTCTCTCCATGAGTTATTATTGGTTATCATCAATCACCACATAATTATTTCTGTGGACCTCTGTGATTCTGACCATTTGTGCAGCTGGTCAGAATGTCCCTGCAGGCCCAGCCTTAGAACACAGGACCAGAAACTTGCACCCATGCTTTCAGTACATAAGCTCGTGTCTTTTGCACTAGCAGATGGGTGTGTTTTAACATTGCACAATAAAGGAATCCAATGCAGCAGTAATGCTAGGGGAAGTTCACTGCACAACAGTGGATATTTTACAAAGAAATAAGTCCAAAGGGTAAGTGTCACAACAGAAAAGGGACTGATAAGGAACATCTCCTTATCTGTGAGGTGTAGTGGGTAGAGTCAGTGTGAGGTAGTTGTTAGAGTACTGGGATACCGGGGTTCAAATCACCACTTGACCATGAAGGACACTGGTTGACCTTGGGCAGTCACTGTCTCTCAGTCTGACCTACTCAACAGAGTTGTCATGAAGCTGGGAGCAGAGCGATGTATGCCACCTTGAGCTCTTTGGAGGAAAGGTGGCATATAAATGTAATAATAAGCAGAAGTAGCAGTAGCAGTAGTCGTCATCATCATCATTGTCTAATATCAGTGACTGGTAAAATGCAGAGCAAAGTTTCTCAAGCTGATTCAACACACGATGGTGTTTGTCCTTAGTCACAGCCTCCCAAAACATTTAAAGCACATGGCCTCTAGCACAGCACCCTGGGAGCTGTAGTTTTTAAAGGTGCTGGGAATTATAGCTTTATAGCTCTGTGCAAGGTAAACTGTTGTCTTTGTCCATGGAGTTTTCTTGGCAGGGATACTGGAGTGGCTTGCCGGTTCCTCCTCCAGGTGGATCACGTTTGGTCAAAACTCTCAACTATGACCTGTCTTGGTTCAAAATTGGAAAAGGAGTACAACAAGGCTGTATATTGTCTCCCTGCTTATTTAAACTATGTGCAGAATTCATCATGCGAAAAGCTGGGCTGGATGAATCCCTAGCCGGAATTAAGATTGCCGGAAGAAATGTCAACAACCTCAGATATGTAGATGACACAACCTTGATGGCAGAAAAGCAATGACAAACCTAGACAGCATCTTAAAAAGTAGAGACATCACCTTGCCAACAATGGTCCGTATAGTAAAAGCTATGGTTTTCCCCAGTAGTGACATATGGAAGTGAAAGCTGGACCATAAAGAAGGCTGATCACCAAATAATTGATGCTTTTGAATTATGGTGCTGGAGGAGACTCTTGAGAGTCCCATGGACTGCAAGAAGATCAAACCTCTCCATTCTTAAGGAAATCAGACCTGAGTGCTCACTGGAAGGACAGATCGTGAAGCTGAGACTCCAATACTTTGGCAACCTCATGAGAAGAGAAGACTCCCTGGAAAACACCCTGATGTTGGGAAAGATGGAGGGCGCAGGGAGAAGGGGACGACAGAGGATGAGATGGTTTGCGAAGCTACCAGCATGAGTTTGGCCAAACTGTGGGAGGCAGTGGAAGACAGGAGTGCCTGGCATGCTCTGGTCCATGGGGTCACGAAGAGTCGGACTAAACAACAACAACAAGCAAGGTAAACTACAGTTCTCAGGTTTCCTTGGGGAAAGTCATGTGTTTTAAATGGAAATTAATTTTACCTTAAATGTATGGTGTGGATGTGACCCAAGATACGCCTAAAAATATGCTGGATACAGGATCACTTATTCACTAAGTGTACCGACTTCAGTTCTTCTGTCCTTCACATCAGGCCCAAGAAAATGTAGAGAACTGGAAGATCAATAGCAGGAGAAAAGGTCAGTCCATTTCCATGCTCTCCTTAACACCTAAAATGGTTGATAGAATCTACAGTCAGTCCACAACACTTGGACGTCCTGCAGAGGGTGAGTGGAGGAGATGTGGTCTGGAGATGGAAAGTATTGATAAAGAAATAGGTTTGCATTTCTTCAGCTCATTTAAGAGGCTCCCTTGAGGGCTTGTGGAGAGGCTAGCATACAAAAGACAACCTCTGGTGCAGCTTAATAAATGGAAAAATTACTATTGCAAAGAATAATTCTGTGCACAATGAAATTTGATCCTAACACTCAGAGTATTGATTGCCAGATTGAATTTCATGATTGCAGTCAAAACATTAGCTTTATCAGAAAAGACTCCCACTGTACATGCCAATAAGCTCAGAAACAGATCTTCACTGTGAAACCGGGTAGATACAGACAATCAGAGCCCTCCCTTATTCCACTGCCCCAGCAAGTCTTATGATTACTGAGTGGTGCCACTCACATTGAACTATATTTTTCTGAAGGGGTAAAAGTCATCAATTCCATGGTCAACAAGCTTTCAACAACTAGCTGTTGTTGACTAACAAAGTTCCAGCACATACATTTGATGTTTCGGAGAAATCCAGTGTATGAGATCCCAGCTAGGGATGTTGTTAATAAACTTGATTTTCTACCCCTGAAATGAAAGTCATGTAATAGCTTTGTAGATGTTCACCAAAGAAGCAACAGGTATGTGTATAATTATTGTGGACTATTGTGGATAAAAATACGGCGGCAGCTCAAGACAACTGAGCAACAATTATTCAGATTGGCATTTGATCATTAAAATGGAGAGCAATATGCAGGGAAGTCAGGTCGTGCTTATTTGGGGAAGAATGTGCAGTAAAGCCTGCTCTGCATTTCTGAATTGAACAACACACAATTAAGCCAGGACTTTGCTTTCACATGAGGAACAATGCATAATTAAGCCAACTGCACCCACAATACACAACAACAATGTGCAGTTACAATTTAAGAACTGTCCACGTCATATCACTGCAAGGACTGCATATTTGCCTTTGTGGATAAATGTTCTGAAGATGCAAAGTTCATGTTGAGGATGACAGAAATACTTGTAAAAAGAAAGGGGAAAGTTTTGCACATTGCCAATCTGCCTGTTAAGTGACTACCAAAGATGCCGCTGATGATGGAAAATATTTTATCAGAGTCCAACAGTTGTGCCTCATATTCCACTACGAATGATCACTACATGGGCGATGGCCTTTTTTAGGGTAGCTTCTGAGCTCTCAGACTCTATGCCATAGCCCCTGTCTCAGCATCTTTTATAGTCAACTAAAGACCTTGTTATTTCAATGCATATTTGTTCAGCATGGTCTAATTTGATTGCCTCCAGTTTTGTTTTGTTTTTTAATTGTGTCTGACATAGGGTTGTATCTAACATGGCTCTAAGTTAAAGTCACTTAGCAGTATACTTGTTCCACCAGCAAAATGTTTTGTGCCGGTAGAACATAGTTGCATGAAAGAATGCATAAGCAGGTTACCAGTAACTTTGTTGCACAATAGATCAAGCAATCTGTTGTGCAGTGAATTTCCATTAGTGCATCTGCTGCATTGGATTTCTCTGTTGCACAACAATCAAAATCACCCATCTGCTAGAGCAAGAGCCCTTCTGCTAGCAGACAGAAAACATTTGATTCAGCACATTTATATTTGAGATTTCTTATATTATTATTATTATTATTATTATTATTATTATTATTATTATTATTATTATTATTTTAAACAACTACTTTATCTGACTGTTGGTTGTACTGAGGATCCAATTTTTAGGAATTAATCAGAGCAAAGGGGTCACATTATTGGCTAGAGCTAAATCTGCCTGCTACCTAGGAAACTCCTATACGTGAGAATCAAGCTTGTTGCTACATGCAACACTGCACCCTTTCATCTGTAAAACACCCAATTTGTTCCATGATCATGCAAGCTACAGCGTGATGATATATAGCACAAGAAAAGGTGGTATAAAACTTGCAGTCATTCCTTCATTTTCCTCTTAGCTGGCAGCTGACATTTTCCCTTTCCAGAAATGGCCCAGAATGATGCAGAGTTGTTACAAGAGACATACTGGGGGAACAAATTGGTAGCTACAAACTTAGGGAATCTGGGAGGAACGTCAGATTCAGCCTTGCACTTTCCAGTTCCATGGGATCTTGAGGCTCACAGAAAAGCACTCCTGAAAGTCATAGCCAAATGAAAGCTGAGGGCAGACAAAAACAGGACCTTGGACAGCTCCAAGTGGACCTTGCTGGTTGAAGTATTCCCGAGATCAGACGGGATCGGGTGCATTCAGGGTGGTGTGGCTGTAGGCATTGGTTGAAGTATTCCCTGCCCAAAACAGATTCAGGAAGATGTTTCTGTGGGAACTACAGAGCCAACTGAAGACCTTTGCGGTGCAACAAGGTCTGGAATGTTATACGTGCTGCTTCCCTGGAGGATATATCTGAGTGGTTAAAATGGCCTCTGCCTTGTTTTGTCATTTTTTACTTTTCTGAAACTGGGGAGAGAGAGGTACTATAGGAGAAACATCCTTTGTGTCATAGGATGGTGGTTGGTTGTGTCTTCCTGCCCCAAAATGTACTGGTGTTTCTCCCCTTGTGAAAGCATCCTGAACTTCATTCTAAGAGCCCTCTTCTGTGTTCTATTGGGCCATCACCTTGTGGGTCATAACACCCATTAGCCAAATGTAGAAGAAGTTTATTTAGTTCTGACTTCCTCAAAATCTATGCATGTGTGTATGTGTGTGTGTGTGACATACCTAGATATATGTATATAGGCTCTAACAGCACCTGCATTTGGCCTAAGTGTGCCAGAAAAGTGTAGGCTACATCATGCTGCATTCTGCAAATTGCAGAGGTTGGTACAAAGTCTGCCCCCAAGTCAGAGCCGCAGAATGAACAGAGGCAGACTTAAATTCCACCAGACAAATTTATATGGTCTTTTTTTGTGCTAAGAAGCACTCTACAGTTTAGAATAAATTACTCTGTTACATTTGGGGGGTAATTAGCGTATATCAAAGAATTATTCAGCCAGGATAGTTACTTTAAAAATCTTGTAGACCTCTTGAAGGGAGGGGGTGAAGCACAACTGGAGCACATTTTCTTTTCTATTATGCCTTTGAAATTAAGTTATATGGCCCTAATAATAGCTTCGGCTTTTAAAAGAATGTGGTGTTTAAAGAACAAACTCTCCAATGTCGCTGGCATGGCATATTTGTCTTGCAGTTAATTTCCACTCGCTGTTGTATTATTAGACGTTAACATGGTAGTTTTGTTTAATCTGCAGCTCCGTCGCCCATGGCTGACTCCAAACTGATCACTTGCGCCCGTTGATGAAAGTCCTAATTCATCCTTGTTAGTGCAATTAGAAGGAAATTGGATAACTGTACCACTTCTCTCCAAAGGTCCATGAGAGGGTGAATCTTTCCCTTGAGAGGTTAAGCAGCCAGTGTGCTTTTGACTGGTGGAAAGGGAGAGGGTGGGGCTTGTCTTCCCCAGCAAAGGGAGGGAAGACTGGGTGAATTTAGACTTCAAGAAGTTTTGAAGTGAATGCTGAAGGTGTTTTTCTTACCTTTTCAGCACAGCAGGGAAAGATCTGAAAACCAAGGATCCCAGCTTATTCTTCTTCATGACACAATGAAGTCCACATCTTCACATCCAAGCCCTGACTGTTTTTTTGCAACTTTCACCAAAAGAGCTGCAGTGGCTCCAGTCATTAATTCTATTGATGGTGACAATGACATTGATTAATTAGATTTCTTACCCTCCCCTCACTATAAGTTATTGGGGCAGAGAACAACAATACTGAGATCACTTGAAACAATTTACTATCAGAAGAATAGGTTAGATTCTTTAAAAAGTATATGTATCGGGTGTCAAAGGACAAGGTAAAGAGGTAGATCTTCAGCATATGGTGGATGCTATAAAATGATGGTGACATATTGACCACACCTGGCGGGGACTGTTGGAAAGGAGGCATACCTTCAGATATTCAGGGCTAAGTAGTTGAAAGGCTTTAAGTGCCAATTTGAGCACTTTGAACTGGACCCAGAAATGAGCTCTAGATGGAGACATGGCCACTGCATTTTGGACCATTTGAAGTTTCCAATACATCTTCAGTGGCATCTCCATGTAGAGTGCATTGCAATAATCCATACTGCTATTAATACTATATTCTGGTTGATTCTCTCTCCCCAACAAAAATCTTTCTCTACCGTTTATCTCTACCAAAAGATGAATTGTACTGGGAACCTAATTACAGGTGGGGTGGGGTAAGTCTGTTGAATAATTTTAAAAACAAGACTGCAAACAATTCATGTTTTGGAAGATCTAACGTTGACACCTTCTTTGTCATACTTAACTCAAAACCTGCAGGCATGTCATGGTTTCAAACTTGTGCTGACAAATGCTTTCCAGGAGAAAGCACTGATGTGTGACATGCCTGTCACTTTTTTTTTAAAGGAATTGCACACAATTCAGGCTCCTGGAGTTGCAAGTACATTATCATCATCCCTATGTTTGTGGCATCTATTCAAGGCATGAATTCAACATTTGAATTCCAAACCGTCTCTAAGATGCTTGCCAGCATCTCAAGCTCAAGATCTCTACAGAGTACCATGCAATGCTCTCCAGATGTTTTTTGGGCTGTAATTCCCACTAGCCCTAGCCAGCATGACCAATGATCAGAGGTAATGGGAGTTATAGTCCAACAACAACTGTATGGCATTCATGGGCTGCCCCTGCCCTAGAGGGACACTCCCTGTGCATTTCACATTTAATGGTTCCTGAAAGGCCACTACATGCTTCAGAAACATAATTTCCTACTTTTTTTCTACTGGTGTTAATAAGATCAACAAATTAATGCAGTAATCATCTACTTGCTTATTTAGTGATGAACTATGTCTGCATAGTTGTGTACATGTCTTTTCCAGAGGTAAATGTATTCCTGCTGTCAGTTAATAAGAATATGGAGAACATATTACTTTACTAGTTTTGGTAAAGCTCAACATCATCTAGTTCCATTACATATTCCTGAGTTTTGCATGAATTTTATACTATTATATTTCCACGGGGCATGGATGGATCTCTTGTTGTCCTGCAGATGTTGTTGGACTCCAGCCAGCATGGTCAATAGTAGGGAAGATGGGAGTTGTAGGCTAACATCTGGATGGCCACAGGTTAGCCACCCCTGCCACCATGTATTCCTGTTTGCTGCAGTGTAAGGCCCCCTGAGTCATTACTCACATGAAGAGGACAGGCATGGTCGAAGGGATTTGTGCTCCCTGTTCTCATTAACTGGAAGTAGGAATACATTTGCCTCTGGAAAAGAAAGGTGTTTGCAGACATATTTCATCTCCAAATAAGTCTCTAAATAAGTAAATAGATGGTGAGGAATATGAACCTGTGTAAGCAACACTGCAAGTGGCAGAGAAGATTTTTGCCCTTCTGGGCAGTTTGCCACTTATCCTTACCCTGCTGATTCTTCTTGCATTACCAGACCATGACTAAATTGTTCAAGGATGCAACTGAATGTACGCAAAAGCCGTTAATAATATTGCAATGTGAAAACATTAAATAGTAATAAAAACACAGCCTGCACAATGTTCAGAGAACTATAAAATTCATTTAACAATCTGCAGAAGATGCAAGATTAATGCTCAATAACAAGGTTGCCAATTTTTGAATGGGCTCTTGCAGCTGGACTTTCAGCAGCCATTTGATCTACAGCTATAAGTAAGGGAATCAAGTTACACCTCCATGCTATGAACGCTCCTACATATTTTTGCAACTTGAACCCCTGTTAGGAAGACCAGAACAGATGAAACAAAAAGTTTTGTTTTGCTTCCTTCCCCAGCCACTTGGCAATTTTATTTGGTAAGAATGCGCAACTTGCCGAAAGAGACAAACAGGAGAGGTTAAATTGCCTCTCTCCAATTGGAGACTGAAAATAGGCAACTGTTCCTTTAAGTGGCTCTCAGCAAGGATTCCGTAATTGTCTCTGTGGAAAGTAAGAGTTCCCCCTAGTGCAGAGTGATAAATCACGGATAATAATAGCTCTTTCCAAAATAATCCTCAGGCAGAAGAAAAACCCAGCAGAGAAGGTGGTACCAAGTCAAAATGTGGCACCTGGATCTGTCGTTTTAGTGAGCTCTATAAATACACCAAGCGTTGTTTCCTTTGTCACAGATGTTGACATAATGTATTATCATTACTACTACTCAGCTATTAGGCCTTTAATGCCTATATTTTGGGGGGTCGCTCTTCCCTGTCATCTTTTCTCCTGGAGCTTCTGAGCTACCTACCACCCAGTTTGACACAGACATCCCTAAGGAACTGTTGTTTGCACCAGGAGGCACAGTGAAGTTTTTGTGCTGGTCTTAAATGGGATTTCTACCCCAACCCCAATATCCATGCTGGGATGCCAGCAGGTAGGAACACAAAGGGTGTCTGAATCCTAGCAAAAAGGGACCAGAGCACAGAGAGAAATGCTGTGGCTGATCTTGCAATCCAAAGACTGCAGGACAGGGAAGTATAAAGACTTGGGGGTGGCAGGAAAGGTGGGAGGGATGAATATTGTATGTATTCAGAAAGAACATAGGAAGTCCAGGTTTGATCCAAAAGCATTTATAGTCAGGTCAGGTCAGGGAGAATCAATGGGTTTGCTGGATGGGTGGCTCTATGGGAGCATAATGTAACTCTTTCATATTTTTCTCTGGATCATTGAGAGGCTTGCCACTAAGGGCAATGGAACCTTATCAGGAAGCAGCTGGTTGCCCCAAGCGATTTGCATAGAAATGCCAAATAGAGCTTTCAGGGCCTTCCCATTCTCCTGCCACAGTTAAGTTTGGCTATACAGGGCAATGGGGAAATATGCTCAGTTCATATGTTAAAGCAAACCCACCTAATTTGCATTTCCTGAAGCAAATTTGAAATGTGCATTTCTCCAAATTTTGTGATGCATCTCCCTAACCCAAATGTGTGCCTAGATATTAATATATTAGTAAAAGTGGCATATAAAACTGTAATAAAACAGTTATTGCACATATGAACAAGATGGAAAATATAGCAGCTTCATCCATACAGCATATGTGTGTATATATATATATATATATATATATATTTGCTTTCGTAGATTTTCACGGGTACAGGAATGCAGGTTTTGGTGTCCTCGGGTGTCTTCCCGTGTAAAAGTTGGGGTGTCTAGGCGACGTTTCGACGAGGTCTCACTCGTCATCTTCAGGCTGGTGCTTTCGGCTTCTTGTTACTGGAACAGAGCGGGATCTCAATGTTTGAGTTCCTATAAATACTGTAGAGGGGGTGTGGTGTCTAGCCTCCAATGTTCTGGGCAGAGAGGAAGTTCCCAGAAAAGGCACACTAGCCTGGGAACTTCCTCTCTGCCCAGAACATTGGAGGCTAGACACCACACCCCCTCTACAGTATTTATAGGAACTCAAACATTGAGATCCCGCTCTGTTCCAGTAACAAGAAGCCGAAAGCACCAGCCTGAAGATGACGAGTGAGACCTCGTCGAAACGTCGCCTAGACACCCCAACTTTTACACGGGAAGACACCCGAGGACACCAAAACCTGCATATATATATATATATATATATATATGGTGGGGAGAGCTGGTTTGATTCCTGATATTGTGCTCTTTTTCTTTCTTTCATTGTATTGGATAACCTGGATTCTTTTTTTTTCTTTTGTGTATTACATAAAATGGCTAGATTCTGTGCTGTATCATAGTTTTTAATGGATGTGTGTGTTATTGTATATGTGTTGTTACTTATCTTTTAAGAAGAAAAGCAATTAGTTTAAAGAACACATACAAAACTATTTTGCATTAAAGGGAACTGCTTGCAAAAAAAAAAAAGTATAGAAAAATGTATACAATAAGAGAAACATACTCCAAAATGCAGGTGGATTTTCATGCAGATGTTTTAGAAAGAAAACAAATGCAAACTGATGTGGAACTGGGGTGAACTGAACTTAAGGGTAGAAAAAATGAGAAACTCAAAATGACAGATCCATCCATGTAGTAGACTGGGGCCTAAACATAGTGAAAGGCACCCATTGCTGTCTTGTGTTATCTTTTTGTTCCACTATGAAGTGAGAAAGGCCACTGAAAAGTTACAGTCACTCCTAATTAAATATCCACCATGAACTCTGGAGACAGGAAATAAAAGCACAGCAAGCATGGCTAAGGCAGGTTTACTGAAATAAGAAAGGGGAGGACTATGAGCAAACACAGCAAGTTCAGCATCTTAATCTTAAGGTCACATTATTTGTTGCTGAGGAGTGTTTTGTACCACCAATTGCTGCATCATGAAAAATTCTCACGACTCCAAAGAGCTGAAGCAAGGCACACCTGAAAGCAGTTTAATCAAGCTCCAATTTTATTCCTCATTTGTCATTATATCCTCCAGTTAAAATATTTGCTAGAAAAATAGGCTGGTTGTGTTTCAGTTTACATTTCTTCCCTCCTATTCCAGTGGCACCGGCGAGATCAGATGTGGTTTTAAAGAAAGAGAAAATAATACCTGTAAGGAAGCATGAGGATCTGTTTCAGACTTTCTCCCTTTCGAACAAGAATGTCAAAGCCATTCAAGAACTTTCACAATAGAGAGAAAGGTAAGATTTGTGATGTACTTATCTAGTTCCAGACACCCTAGGCCTATTCAGGGAGTTTAAAAATTAGGGAGTGGGGAGGGATTTGCTGGGCCTGGTTTCCTAGGCAAACTTACCTGTTCTGCACCCACTGGCCTGATGTGGATGGAGATTGGGAACAGTTCACCTGAGTAATCTGCACTACAACCAATCTATCTGAGGGCTGCCTTTCATATTTTTAAATCTGTTTTCCCTACTTAAAAAGTTAACATCTGCTGGAAGAGCAGCTAGCAAACATGATGTTTCTGCCCACATTGAAAAGTTGGCTCACATATGCCCTGTGTCATGAAAGAGATGTTAACGTATGTTGCATTCTATGAAAAAGATGTCGTTGTCACAGTAGATGCTCGGCGACAACCTTATCTCCTCTGTACAATGGTTGTACAAATCACCCCCATCATATTGCAGGGGCATTTGTGGCCCCTTAAAAATGTATGAAGAACATTGCTGGATCAGAACAGGGACCCATCTAGTTTAGCGTCATCTTCTCATAGTGGCTGACCAGGTGGCTGTGCAAAGCAATGCAAGCAGGACCTGAACACAACGGCACTCTTCCCACTTGTGATTTTCTTTAAATGGTATTATTGAAATGTATGGAGTTTTGCAGCAAGTAAAAACTTTCCGAGATAGATAGATGATAGATAAATAGATAGATGATAGATGATAGATAGATAGATGATAGATAGACAGTTGATAGATAAATAGATAGATAGATGATGGTGATGATAGATAGATGATAGATAGATATAGCTAGCTAGCTAGATGATAGATAGATAGATAGATAGATAGATAGATAGATAGATAGATAGATGATAGAGAGACCTCCATTCCAAGAGTATGGGCTTCACCAGATCAGTCAGTCATCAGATCCATGCTTTTCTTTACCTGCTCATCCCAAGTTTTGAAGAGCAGGCCTGGCAACAGCAGTCTGCCTGGTTGGCCAAGGGCCCCGGCAACTCAAAGGGCCCCTTACCAGCCTAGGTAAGCATCAAGGTTGGCCTGCCCATGAGGCTGGGTGAGGCAGTAACCTCAGGTGGCAGCTGGTAGGGCTGGGAAATCTGGCCACTTGCCACCTCTTGTGCTTGTCAGCCTCCTCTCCCACAGCTCCCCACAGCTGCCTCCTCCATTGCCTCCACCTTCCACTCTTCTCTAGCTTTCTGCACCCTTAGTATTCCAGGGATTCCCTGGGCTGCATCCAGTTACCTCAGGCAGCTATTGAAGAGGCTGTGAAAGGGAGTGCTGCTGCTGTGGAAGAGGAGGCTGTGGGGAATTGCCCCCACTTTACCTCAAGTGGCAAAGTGTCCTGTGCCATCCCTGCAAAGCATTACCACCCATTTTGGCAGGCCCCTTAGTGGCCATTTAAGTATTGTGAATAGAAGCCCAGATCAGCTGCACTGGTTACCTGCCATTTTAATTCACCCCAAATGCAATGCCCAAATGCATAGATCCCATGCATCTATGACGAAAGTGCTGAGGGGAACCTGGGGAGGCACCAAATGACTTCCTTTCACCATAGCTAGGAACAGGCTAGAGCTATCCCCATATCCATTTTTGCTGGACGGCTGTGAAAACTGGTGGAATGGGCAGTGGGCAGACCTACATTTTGGGAGCCTGAAGCTTGAACTGTTATGATTGCCCTTTCACAGCAACACGATCTGAAGAACCACTGTTATCTTTTTTTCAATTGGGTTGTTCCATGATAGATCACCAGACCTTTACAGCATCTACTGACTCTTAAACTTTTGGGTTGTTGAAATATATACAACAAAAATTAATTGGGTCTACTGACTAAAGTCAAGCGATGTAGACTAAAGTCACATCTGGGGCCACTAAAGGATTAGGGGCCCTGAAGCTTAAGCTTCATTAGTTTTGTTAACGGAAAAATCCAAGGGCTCCCTTCGACAAAAATAAAGACACCAACCAGGATTACTTGGAGCAAAACAGCAGCCTGTAGGCTTGGCCTTTATTGATCTGTTGCAACAGGGTGCTCCCCTCACTTGCAGGAGAGAGGAGGGACCCAGAAAAATGGTGTGCAATATATAAAGACTTTTGAAATTGCCACCCTGTAGATCAAGACCACCCCCCAGAAACATCATACATACATCACAGAAGGGGTGTAACCTAAGACCACCCCTCAGATACATCACACCTACATCACAGAAAAGGCGGTCTAAAACATAAATTTTAATATTGTTTTTCTCCTGTCCTTGTTTATCTCCTGTCTGGCAGGTTACTTGATTGGATTGCCTGGGGAGCTTGGCCAATCTTTTGTAATGATAAATAGTTCCTGGGCCAGGTCACAGGCTTGCACCCTCTTCAAACACAGACATACCCTTAAGACAGGATTTGTGAAGGAAAGACAATGGGGAGGCTTTTCCAGTTTGACCTTGCAGAGAAAACATTTGCTCAGTTTAGGAATCAAAATGGTTCCAGGTTGGCCTTCCTGTGCTGATCTATGTATGTGCTTGGTTGGTACACTTATGAACATTACCATATATCTAAGACCATAAAATTTCTATCACAGTTTCATATCAGATCCACTGAAAGCTACCTTTCAGTCAAGCTACCTGAGGATGCTCACTGGTCTGACTACACTTGCCTCCTACAATGTGCCCTGAGCTTTCCAGTTGTCACCAACACATGACAATCAAATCAATGCAATTATAGGAGTCATTTCTTTCAAAATTTGGCAACCTTCATCTAGAGGATAGGTCTCCTCTGCATGACTTGGCAGTAATCCCCAGTGGATTCAGCAAGATGTACTTTTGAGCAAAAGTGCATTGCACTGGGCCCTATTTCTAATACTCTCTAAATTGCATATTCATAATTGCAGATGATATTACTTTATTGATCTCCAGGATTGCGATCTTCATATGCAGCAGAGAATCTTAGTGCCTCAATGACCTTGGAATGAAGTAAATGGATTTTTCCCTTCACTCTCACAGACAAATGGGATTTTCCTCAATCTCAATAACTCTTCAAAAGTTTGAATTTGTTTGATATTCAAGCTCAACCATCACATATATGGAATAATGTTTCCTTAGACTAGGTTTCAAAAGGGGCTGGGGAAGCTGGAATGGGCCCCATCAGGCTGGTAATGGGTCTCTTTAGATGTCCTGGAGGGAAGAGGTAGAACAAAGAATGATTGTGGGCATTCAGATAAACAAAGCCCTTTTCAAAGTATATTTGGATTTGAGCAGATGTCTTTAGAGCTAATAAAGGTTGGAAGCGATGACAGTGTTTAAGGGAGATTAAAGTAGTAAGATAAGAAAGAAGCTTCCTTGTCCTTGGTACATAAAACACATCGGTTTGTCCCATTGGTCAAAGAGGATTTGCATGCTGTTTACCACCAGAGTCAGAAGTTGGATATGTGTACATATATCATGCTGAGCAAAGCCTATCTTATGCCACCTCCAACACAGAGGACAACTACAAAGTTATGTGATTAAAAATAATAATACGCTGTTCTAGCCAGTCAGGGTTGATATGATGATGCCAGTAGTATTTTGCTACATGATGGTGCAGCCATCAGCAAATGAAGTCAATAGGAATGAGGTCATCATGCTTCTTGGATTAGTCACATGAGTGAGTGCAGCTTGTCACAAATCACGTAGTGAATAATAAGATGTCACTATGCTATATGGCCACTCAAATTTAACTATGTGATGTCATCACAGAGGCCAAATTAGGTCAGTTAAGAGAGGACATATTCATGAGGAGTGCCAGTACATCATTAAAGACAGGGATTTTTCTACACTGCCTCCAAACTCGTTTTCAGCAGTAATGTGTATAGAATTCAAGGTTTTTACCAGCATGGTACGCAAAGGCACAAGTGTGCCTGCCAGTACCTCTGATAGCACCCACAAAAAGTCTCAGTAAATATCCCCTCAAAAATTCATGTACATGAGATAACGTTTGCTCTTCTTCCTCAGTTTCTATCTGCACTCCCTCAGACTTTTCTACACTGATCACGGCTCCTAAAATATGCCAACATTTCATTGGACACCAGGACTGTATGTCCATCTTCACCATCTGTCCAATGAAGGGAGAGTGAGGGCTTCCCATTTGTGTCCCTGTCCCTTTTCCTGGTTTTTTGTTTTTTTTAGATGTGGCAGCCATCATATGTTAGTCACATCTTTCCAGTACTGTAGTTAATTTGTGATTGGCACACACAGTATTTTCTCCATATTCCAAATGAGCCCACTCCCCCCCCCCAAAAAAAAAGTTGGTGACTCCTGCTTTAGGCCAATTCTTCTGAATTCGTTGGACACATGAGAACAGCATTTTTTGGCAGATTGTTCCCAGCAATTAATTGTTCATTAGCAATTTAAATTCCATTAAAAGTGCTGTGGGTTCTCTCTTCCAGAAGTGTCATCAAAACCAGCAGGTGTTAACATCAGCAGAGAACCTCCCTCTTGACAGGCATGCGATAACTGAACCTTCAGCAATTATCATTCCCCCATCCTCTAGCTGGGGAGCATGTTTGTCCCACCCCAATGAAGAAGGAAGCCTCTCAAGACCACATCCCAAAGGATGGGGATGAAGGACTCATTTCACATGGTCTTCATTAGCCGATAGGCTCAGGGGATGGGTTGCCTGAAGAAAGGTGCCTCCTCTTCAGTGTCTTCCTCCTTTGATGCATCCATCCCTGATGCAGGTTAGGTTGAGGGCACTTCACTGACCACCTCCTGTTGTTAGCCAGCTTGGGGAAGTGTTGGATCCGGTGTTCCCAGGGTGTGGTATGTGCCACTTGCTGAACACTGAACAGCAGTGGCTGGCACCTGGCAGGGCAGACTCCCATGACTTCCATTTATAGAAAAATGCTATTTGCCTTCCATCACACCAGTGTGGGTAATGGAGTTGATCTAGGGTGGTTTGGCCCATAGCCATAGGCAGGATACTTTGTACTTTGTATGAGAGCCAGTGTGGTGCAGTGGTTAAGAGCGGTGGACTCGTAATCTAGGGAACCGGGTTTGATTCCCCGCTCCTCCACATGCAGCTGCTGGGTGACCTTGAGCTAGTCACACTTCTCTGAAGTCTCTCAGCCCCACTCACCTCACAGAGTGTTTATTGTGGGGGAGGAAGGGAAAGGAGAATGTTAGCCGCTTTGAGACTCCTTCAAGTAGTGATAAAGCGGGATATCAAATCCAAGCTCTTCTTCCTCCTCCTCCTCCTCCTCCTCCTCCTCCTCCTCCTCCTCCTCTTCTTCTTCTTCTTCTTCTTCTTCTTCTTCTTCTTCTTCTTCTTCTTCCCCATGAAGGTTATACCTGTCCATACTTGTTAGATATGTTTTGTATAAGTTCTTCCTTGTGATATTTTAATTAACATAACCTTCTTACCAATTCCTGTCTTGTCAAATCTTCATTCCAGACACGGGACAAATAACATTATTCTTTCTGAGCCCTTTTTAAAAAGAACTATATAACAGCGGCACAAAGAGCACCACTGAAAGCTTTGCGGTCAGGATTTTGGTGTCACTCCATCAGGACCTATGATTCGCATAAACCATCTCGTATGCTAAAAGAGATGTTTACGAGAAACCAGATTGGCCCTAAAAGCTGAGGCGGCTAGGTGCCCCAAGAAAGTCACGTTTTTTACCACAAAGGGAGGGTTGGGGGGCATGGAAGGACTTGGAGGGCAGAAAGGCACCATCCAGCGTCTTTTATGTGTCTATCAAAAAATACAATAATAATGATGGCTATAAAAGCCATTATGTCCTAAAAGCAGAAGTAACAGTATCATTAACAATTTCTCTCTGGCAGCAAGATGTCTCTGTAGAAAGAATACTAATTCATAGAGGACATGGAACGAGAACTATTTAATCAAAACCCTTAAGAAACAAAAAAAATATGATGTTAAAGAAAATCAGTAGAGAAACTGCATCATTCATGGCACAATCCTACTCCTGACTACTCAGAAGTAACTGATGTTGAGTTCAAACATGCTGGTTCACTAAGGTTGTCATCAGAGGTTAAGTAAGGGGCTACAAGGAGCCAGAACTTTTCTCAGTTGGTTGTGAAACACCAGCTTCAAAAAGAGTTCACCTTCAGGTTGGATGGCCATCTGTCATGGATGCTTTAATTGAGATTCCTGCATTGCATGGGGCTGGTCTAGATGATTCTTGTGCTCCCTTCCAACTCAACAAATCTATGCTTCTATGATTCTAGGTATCAGGTTAACAAATGGTCTTATTTTCCTGTGCTTTCCCTGGTTGAGTTTTCTACTAGTTGCCATGTTTTTATTTCACTTTGACGTAAGCCTTGGATATTAAACTAGAAAGGCAGAGTCTACGTCTAATCAATTGATTTCTGTATTGGTCCAACCTAATATAGGCTGCACACCCTAAAACAAGATCTCTGAAATCGTGGCTTCTCTACCTGAAAAAAACATTATTGTAGGCCACGATCAGGTTTTATACAAGCTAGATTTGAGGGGGATGTGTGGCTTATAATCAGCTCAATATGGTAATAAATTAATGGACAATGAAGCTTTTAGGCACCTCAAACCAATGGAGAGCAGGCCCAGAAGTGGTTCTTGCCTTTGTGCAATAGACAGCATTCAGAGGGTTTAATAAATAAAGAACCAAGTATTTACATACATTCTGTGCAATACAATGTGAAATCAGTGTAAGAAAAAAAATGCAAAAAAGCACAATGCTAGAAAGGAAAGGAAAAATCTAAATGATGCTCATAAACTTCTCTTAATGTTGCACAGGGTCGCTGTATTATTCAGCCTCAAAGTTCCCCTGGAGACCACCCAGCTCATAAAAACTGAAAGTGTCATCTAGTTACTATTGAATAGCATATCTTGCTGAGACTTTATGAATAAAGTCTTGTTTTGCTGTGTACTCAATAAAAAGCTGTCCATGTGGAATAAAATGTGTCTCTTTTAATCTGTCCCTTAAGTAGGCACACTTTTGGAGTTAATTTTTCCCTGAGATTGCCAGAAACTAGACTTTAGCATACCAGCGCTCCAGAGAGGCTTCCTCTGTAAGTACTTCCAGTGTGATGGGTTAAAAGCATTCTGGCTGCCATTAAGAGAAAATTAACAAGAAATTTTTGTGAACACACACACACACACACCTCCATACAGGCAACTAAAATGCATGAACACAGCTAGGCAAAAGCACTTGGGGTAGAAGCAGAACAGCAGTGGTGATGGATGTGGCTTGGAATAAGAAGGGTGGGTGTAACCTCAGAAGGGGTGTGGACTAGAGAAAGTCTTGAGGGCCAGGTAAGGTGAAATGGGGCACATGGAGCACCTAAGCCTGATGTTCCCCAACCCTGAGCTATCTCCTAAGAGCACCTACAGTGCTAGAATGCACATTTATTCAGAGAGTAATCCCACTAGGTCCCATATGGCTTACTCTTACTTTATTTTATTTATTTCTCTGAAATATTTCTAATCCACCTTTCCTTCTATACAGATACCAGGGCACGGCACAGATAATAAAAATAAAGACAGCCCTCCACCTAATAAAATAAGCAACAATACATACTAGAATACAGTATCCGACAAAGAGGGCATGTAAGAATTGTCAGACCAGGTGAAAGGCTCGCCCAAACAAACTTTAAAATGTCCGGGCAAATAAATGAATCTTAACAATGCACTGAAATAATAGCATTGATGGAGTGAGCATTCCACAGATCAGGGACCACCACAGAGGAGGCTTTATCTCGTATAGCAAACTTCTCTGCAGCAGTTGGACTAAGGAGAAAACCTTCTCCAAAGATCTCAAGATCTGGTTGAACTGGAACTCTAGAGTAGTCAGCCAGTAAACCTACTTCTATTGCATAGAGCAAGGCCTTATGGCACCCAGATGTGGATTTCCCTCCTTCTGAAGAAATGGATGTTTCCCCACACTTTCTGATTTTAGATGACAGATTAAGACTACATCTTCCTTGAGGCCTATGGAGGTGGCTGCTTTATAAACTGACTGACTCGGATATTGTTTAGGGGGCTTTGTGTATAGGGAGATGTTGCTGCTATTGCTGTTATTTTGGGATATCTTTGTTTTAGATTATGATTTATCCACAAATTGTTCAAATTGTTTGCAGTTTTGGTGTTTTATTTATTGTCTATGACTACTTTTGATATGCAGTGTATGGTGTGTTAGGGGAGGGGTAGTCCCTCAGGTGGGGGACCTGCCATACTCCTTCTGGGGTAGTTTGTCAACCTTTGGCCCCCACCCTGCACTCAGCTCTCACCTGTAGCTCCTAGAAGCTGTCAGCATGCAACTAGAAGAAGAAGAAGAGTTTGGACTTGATATCCCGCTTTATCACTACCCTAAGGAGTCTCAAAGCGGCTAACAATCTCCTTTCCCTTCCTCCCCCACAACAAACACTCTGTGAGGTGAGTGAGGCTGAGAGACTTCAGAGAAGTGTGACTAGCCCAAGGTCACCCAGCAGCTGCATGTGAAGAAGCAGGGAATCAAACCTGGTTCACCAGATTACGAGTCCACTGCTCTTAACCACTACACCACACTGGCCTGGGAAACAACTTTGACTGGCCGGCTAAACCAGGGGAGGGTAACTCAGCGAGTTAGGGATTTCCCTTGCATGCAAAGACAGACTCTGGTGGATTGAGTGGATGAGACCAATCGTGGGTCAAACGGTCAAGAAGGTGGTTTCTGCAGTAGACAGAAGTGAGGGGCAGATGGGGCTCATCAACCCGGGAACGTAGCCCAGCTAGGAAAAGGAAAACTCTGACCCTAAACCTCTTTTGCCTTGCACAGAAGAAAAAGCTTAGGCGTAAACTCTTCACAAATCCATAATGGAGTCCCTAAGATATTGAGATGGCACCTTGTATGGCCTCTTCTGGCAACTCATGCAGCCAAGCTCTTGCCAAAAGTATTGTTCTGCCTTCCTTTGGACCACATCAGCAAGGTTGTGAGTGGGTTCGTGTCATCTGGGCAGCCCAGGACCTCCATACACTTGGTCCAGGCTTGCATTTCAGGGAGGTTTCTTCGGTGTTGCTAACAAAGTTGTTTGACTTCACCCCCAGAGGCACACTCCATTGTCTCTTGAGACAGACAGATGCTGAGAACTTTTGCTATGTTGTTGTCGTTGCTTTCATTTTGTAAGGCACCCTGAAGATCGTTGAACTATGGAAAGGCAGCAAACAAATAAAATTATGTATGTATATACACATGCATGAATTATTTTAATTGCTTGTTAAGGCTTTAATCCGTTGCTTTTTAAACTGTTTTTACAGAAAATTCCATTGATTTATTCTTTTTTGTAAATGATTCTGAGGGCTAGGGTGTTTTTTAACAATCAAGTGGTACATAAATTTTATGAAAGAAAGAAAAATAAATATTAGTTCTTTATTTTATATTTATTTATAAAAGTATTCCTATACTGTCATATCATTGACTATCAGGTTGGTGTACAATGTTATAACATAGAACCCAATTATAATTATTATAATAACTATTATTTATTTATTGTATTATTAACCATGCTGACAATGTTAAATATATAAATGCATTACCAGTACTATAATCATAGAGCAGTGTAATAAGATATTAATAGGAATGTAAGTTATATACTGCTTTCATGTTTCAAATAAATCTCTCAGCAGTTTACAACATCCTGAACATATCACAAGTACAAATAAAACACGAATTTTAAAGACCACATTTAGAGTAACTGAAAACAATTAAATAAGGTATTTTCTTGCAATCCGCCAGTTCTGAAGCATGTGAATCTGCTGATGGCTGCAATGAAAAGTGAGTAAAACATGAAAGGGGAAAAAAAAGAAAATCTATTCTCTCTGCAAGCAAGAACTAGAATCCCTGGGTTAATAAAAATGAAATAATATTGGTAAGAGAGCAGAGCACAGCAGAAACTGCTGTGAAATGTAAATGGTTTATTGAAAAGGAAGGAAGGAAGGAAGGAAGGAAGGAAGGAAGGAAGGAAGGAAGGAAGGAAAGCTTTCTGCTGACTCATCGTATTGAGTCATGTTGCTTGCTTTTTGCCCTGGTTCAGTGATCCGTTTACACTTCAAGCTTCCTTATCTCATAGGAGCTTTCAGGTCCTAGAAACTGAATGAGAGATGCAATCTGTATGTTGTACAAAAGGGCTACTTCTCAACAGGGTTTTTTATCAGTCTGAACTCACTGGAACTCAGTTCCAACATCTCTCAGCTGGTTTCCATTGCCATTCTAAGGAAATGAGGGAAGCGTTCATTGTGAGTTCAGACACCTCTTTTTCTACAAAAATAGCCTCGCTTCTCAACAAGGTAGCTTGAGCAAGGCTCCTGGGCTAGGGAGGGACAGGGATTCAAGGATTGGTGAGGGGTGGTGGTGTGTGCGCTAGGAACCGATATTGACTAAAGATACTGAGATCGAGGGAAATGTTTCGTAAACTGGGATTGCTCAATTGGTAGAGCATAGGACTCTTAACCTCAGGATTGTGGGTTCAAACCCCACATTGGGCAAAAGGTTCTTGCATAGATGACTCTTGTGGTCCCTTCCAACTTTACATTTCTATGATTCCATGTGTTTCTTCCCCTGGATTTGCCCCTGGATTTGAGGAGGCCCTGAATTTGAGGAGGCCCTCTTTGGGGGAGGGCTGTTACCTTGACCACTCTTCCCACTACCACTGCTTCTTCCCAACATCATCACAACTACCACTTGCTTGCCTGCTTGGCATTACCCAACCACACTTTTCTCCAGTGTCAGGATCAGCAGCAGCCCAAACAGCCCACAGCCAATTTAAAAATGGTCCTTTATTCCAGGAAGTTAGAAGGAAAGTATGTTACGTAATGTAGGTTTTTTCCTACTTCATCACAGCTCTGTTTGCAAGATGGGAGCAAATTGTCACCCGGGCTGCTGCTGTGACAACCTCCAGAATCTCAGTAAAACTGGCACTTGAGGACATGCAGCTGGATTTTAAACTGCATTCCCCCCCCCCACCTTGTGCTTTAAAAATCCAAGTGAGCTAGTAGCAGCACCAGTAGCCTGGGTGGCCCACCTTTGGGTGGTCATGTGTTTTAGTAAACAGAGGACATTTCTCTATATGAAATCATGCTTTGTGTCTGTTTCAATTCCAGCTCAAAGAGCTTCAAGAAGGGAGAGCAGAAGGGGGTGTTGAAGGTGCCCATCAGCACTTGGACAGCAGACTTAGGCACCTGTTATCATATGTGGTGGAACTGTAAAGTGATAAAGGAATTCTGGGAAATGACATATAATGAATTGAAAAGAAAAATGTTTAAAATAACATTTGTTAAATAACCAGAAGCCTTTTGGTTAGGAATTGTAGGTGCAGAGATACCGAATGAACTGAAAAGACCGTTTATGTACGCTACAACAGCTGCAAGGATGCTTCTTGCCCAGAGATGGAAAGATGACAAGATAGGGTGCACTGGCAGATGAAACTATTGGACTATTCAGAGATGGCAAGATTAACCAGGAAAATCAGAAATCAGGAGGATCAAAACTTCAACAAAGAATAATACCTAAATATAGACGGTCATTTACCCTCACTAGATTCAATGTACTGCCATCCACCTTGTTGCAGGGTAGATATGCAGGTAAACAGTATGTGGAACGAGTTTGCCCCTGCGGTGCGATAGAGGTGGAAACAGTCTCTCACGTCCTGCTACGATGCCATTTTTACAGGGATATACACTCACCCCTGTTAAATTCCAAGTGGGCCCGAACCTCAGTGTTTAAAATCTCTGATAGAGGACAAGGATCCAGAGATCACGTTAAACATGGCCAAATTTTGCGTGGTTGCCATAAAACGTAGGGAACAAGCTGTGCTATTATAAAGACTATGGCCTTAGAAGCAAATTATTGATAATATTGTAGAGATTAAGACTTAAACCATATTTTAACTGCTGCCATAATTGTATTGTTTATCGTTATATTGATTGTTAATTTAAACTTAATTTTCTTGTGTTTCTGATCTGTTTAGTACAGGATGTGAGTCTGGTCTGGGACCGTAATAAATTCAATTCAACAAAGAATGGGACAAATGGGACAAAGACTACTGCAAACACTTGAACTCTTTGGCAGGCTTCAAATAACTCTTGCAATGACGCATAAACTTTGGATACAATGGAGGATGATAAACTAGATAGATTGATAATATGCAGTTTAAAAGGTTACTTAAAGAACCCACAGAGGGGAGGAGGGAAGTCTTGAGATTCGGAAGAATCTTGGGCAAAGTTTAATATTTGTGATAATACTATTTGTGTGAATGGATTTGTAAAATCAAATAAAAATTATTAAAAAAAAAAAAGACATGCAGATCACCCTCTCCCGAAACTATGATGATATATGATGGTATTTTTTGCTCTATAAGACTCACTTTTCCCCTCCTAAAAAGTAAGGGGAAATGTGTGTGCGTCTTATGGAGCGAATGCAGGCTGTGCAGCTATCACTGCTTTTGCAGTGCAGCGATCCCTCTTGTTGTTCTGGCTTCTGAGATTCAGAATATTTTTTTTCTTGTTTCCCTCCTCCAAAAACAAGGTACGTCATATGGTCTGGTGCGTCTTATAGAGCGAAAAATATGGTAGATTGTAACCTGGTAGACAAATGAAGAGTTGCACACATTAGGTTACTAAATTTGAAATAAATACATTGGGGGGAGCTATAGGTGCAATAATGTGTCGAAAACACCAGGCAAAGCCTGCACCCAGTAGGGTGACCAACCCCTGCCTGTGAAAATGGAGGTATGGCAGTACTGCCCACCCCCTTCCTCAGGCCTCAGGTGAGTTAAGTAAGCTTTTCCAGCATCACCAACCCTCCAGGGTCTCTGGGCTCCAGGAGCAGTTGGCATCAGAGGTGGTCCCCAGGCCCTATAGTCCCACAAGCCAACCTTGGGGAAATTGCCTCTTACCATGCTGAGATCTCCTTAACTCCACTCCCCATACTTAACCACCAAAAGTAGCCAAATCAACCTATTCACAAATAACAGCCCACTAATGCCACCTACTGGCTATTCAGCACCGAGTAGGTGCTGAAAATCCAACCCCTAGTGGGTGGGTCCAATGTTCCTACTTGCCCCGAAGTGACCAAACAATCACATTGATCATCAAGGAGTGAGGGTGGCACAATGAAGAGAGAGAGGAGTATCAGCCAGCCAGCCCTTACAGGGGAATGTGTGGCATCTGGAAGGCTAACTCCCATCAGCCTGGAAGACCAAAAATATGCCCTGCTGGCCAATGCTGAGCAGATCGGCGTGGCAGAATGGGACTAGTATTTTTGCATAAGGTATCATAATTATTTCTAAATGTGCATCTATGAATGCAAATTAGCATATGTCATTTTGTTCCCTTTTTCTTGTGCTTTTTAAGTAGTTGTCTTATTTCAGGGCCAGAGAGCGAATGAGAGAGTCAGGATATTTGTCTCCTCTGAAAATGTGGGGGGGGGGCACCTGGATTTTGGTCTCAAGATCCACACCTACTGGTGTCACTGTTATGGAGGGGGTAGGCATTAAGCCTTGTTCAAGTTACCAATTTCGTTTTACAAAACAGAACCACTCTGCAGATGGTGGGGAGAGCAAACTACTGTTGTTACAACTGCTGCCAACCCTGCTATTGATTCTATTTAAAATGTGAAGCTAAGGGCTGTCAGTCAATGAAAGAGATTTTAATTGGCTAATTATCTCCATTTAAATAAATCCAGTATATTACCTGTCAAATGTGAATAAATTCACATATCGCCAAAAATGGAATATGGGTGCCTTTAAGATTATTGGTTCTGCAATGACATCTCCAGTGGAAAGAGGATATCAGGCAGCAGTCAACACAAGCACCCTTGGTTTGACAGCTCTGCCAGTATGAGAAGGGGAAATTGTATGAGGTGAACTGGCTAGCCTGCCTCCCTCCTTGCTGAACAGAAGCCACTAATTGTTATAAAGCATTTTCTTTTATGTAATACAGTATTTTAGTTGTATGCTGAAGGACGTTTGTGAATCAATCAATAACAATTTACTGATTTATTACCCTACATTTTCTCCAAGAAGCTCAAGGTGGTATACATGGTTCATCCCCACAACCCTGTGAAGGTATGTTAGGCTGAGCAACAGTGACTGGCCCAAGGTGAGTTTCATGGCAGTGTTCGGTATTTGAACTCTGGTCTCCCATGTCCTATGGAATGCAGGTGGCGCTGTGGGTTAAACCACAGAGCCTAGGACTTGCCGATCAGAAGGTCGGCGGTTCGAATCCCCACGATGGGGTGAGCTCCCGTTGCTCGGTCCCTGCTCCTGCCAACCTAGCAGTTCAAAAGCACGTCAAAGTGTAAGTAGATAAATAGGTACCGCTCCGGCGAGAAGGTAAACGGAGTTTCTGTGCGCTGCTCTGGTTCGCCAGAAGTGGCTTAGTCATGCTGGCCACATGACCCGGAAGCTGTACGCCGGCTCCCTCGGCCAGGAAAGCGAGATGAGCGCCGCAACCCCAGAGTCGGCCATGACTGGACCTAATGGTCAGGGGTCCCTTTACCTTTACCTCCCATGTCCTAGACTGACACCACACTGGCAACAAGAACAACCAATATCTTATGCAAATCTTCTCCACCCATCATTACCAAAAGTCAGGGATGATGGATGGAGCCTAAAATATCCAAAGGGACACCAGGTTGGGGAAGGCGAGTCTTAGCACCTGCTCTTGTAAACAAAATGTTGACCTAGTGCAGACCTTAAACAGGCTCAGAAAGGCAATTCATATATTAATAAGGCCGAGGTATACATTTTAGGACTATCTTTATCTTTCAGTAGCTTCCATCCCATTCTTCCTTGACTCTTTTTGTTAATGTTGTCTGATTTTATTGGTCATTCATTGCCTTGAATTTGCAGAAAGGCAGGACAGAACTCTTTTACTAAGTAAATAAGATAACCATTGAACACACCGAGATAGTGCCTGCATTTTCTTAAGCTCCTTTGTTTGATGTTGGCCCTTTGCATTTCTTCCACGTGCTTCCAGATGCCTCAGTGCCTGTGATGTTTTGGTTCTTTCTGCTAATTTCTTCTTGCCGCGTCCTTTCATCCTGGGTTTGGGTTCATCACGCTTGATCCCAATTCCGGCTGTGAGACAGAGAGATGGAGAAAAGCAGATCACTTTCCCCCCCTCCTTTTGGCTGCAGGGCCTCATGTTATTTCCATTTAAAAGATTATTATGACATGGCTGTCTTGGCATATTTGCATAATTAAAGGTCTACAATGTTGTGCTAGTGCTGTGAAACAATTTTCAGTTTTTAAAAGAAAAAAAAAACAAAGGAGAAAGGTGGGAAGAGAAGGGAGCAAGTTATTCTGTGGGGAAAGAAGTTATGCCCCACATAACTCAAGGCAGAGGCAAGCTTCCCTTCAATCTCAGGAAATATCTGAATCAGTATAGAGCTATATCCAATGCAGGATAAAATTAAAATCACATAGTAATATACCATAAAGAAGGCTGATCGCCGAAGAATTGATGCTTTTGAATTATGGTGCTGGAGGAGACTCTTGAGAGTCCCATGGACTGCAAGAAGATCAAACCTATCCATTCTTAAGGAAATCAGCCCTGAGCAGATCCTGAAGCTGAGGCTCCAATACTTTGGCCACCTCATGAGAAGAGAAGACTCCCTTGAAAAGACCCTGATGTTGGGAAAGATGGAGGGCACAAGGAGAAGGAGATGACAGAGGACGAGATGGTGGGACAGTGTTCTCGTAGCTACAAACATGAGTCTGACCAAATAGCGGGAGGCAGTGGAAGACAGGAGTGCCTGGCGTGCTCTGGTCCATTGGGTCACGAAGAGTCGGACACGACTAAATGACTAAACAACAACACTCTACATGTTTCACAGGCAAAATGTTTTGCACCAGTGGAACATTAGTGTGCAAGAAAACACATAAGCAGGTTGATGGTCCAGCTCCAAGGGCCTTCTGGCGGTTCCCTCCCTGCAAGAAGTGAGGTTACAGGAAACCAGGCAGAGGGCCTTCTCGGTGGTGGCGCCCACCCTGTGGAACGCCCTCTCACCAGATCTCAAGGAAATAAACAACTATCTGACATCTGAAGGCAGCCCTGTTTAGGGAAGTTTTTAATCTTTGATGTTTACTTCTGTTTTTAATCTGTTGGGAGCCACCCAGAGTGGCTGGGTATAAATATTATTATTATTATTATTATTATTATTATTATTATTATTATTATTATTATTCACTAATTTGCTCCCCCCCATGAAGTTCTACTAACTCAAGTGCTATGTTGGATTCTTCTGTTGTGCAAAATGAAAACTCACCCATCCATTGGTGCAAAAGGCCCTAGTGGACAAATCATAGCTTTCACCCTAGGATTGATTCCATATGTATTTTTAATGCCTATTTTGTACTGTTTACATGATTTCAGTGATTAAGTGACATATAAGCCTGTTAAATAAATAAAATAAAACAGCTCTGCATCTTACTGCATCCTTCCAGCCTATTCCAGGTTCAGTATTATAGTACTTACTTTATCATCATTTCAGGAATAAGGCACAGTCCATGGTGTTTTAGGGGAAAGTAATCTAAAATTGAGGGTGCCCATCAAGTTTTATACTTCAACATAAAATAAACCCCTTTAAAATAAGGGACACCTCTTAAAACAAGGGATGTCTGAAAAGAGTGTGAAACACAACAAGCAAGGCTATATCTGGTTAAATAGGCCCAAGACTGTGGTAAAAAAATGCATTATGATCACTAGGAATGTATATGGAAGGAGAATAATAGTCCTACCTTTCTGTTCCATGTTAAGAGAAAACTGTATTAAAATAATGACAAGTAGGTATATCACCTCCCAAATAAACTTCAAACCATTATTGGAAAGTATAGTCCTGTAAGTTAGAATTATGTGAAAGACATAGGCACATTTTCCCATAAATTGTGGGCATGTTCATTAGCAAAACATTGTGGGCAAATATTATCTGAAATAGTATTCTAATAACTAGGTTAAACCAGAGTCTCAAACCGCATTTTCTTAGGGATATAACAACAGAAATTAGAGAAATGTGTCATATTTGATTGTTGCAGCATAGATTTGCCATGAAAATATTGGAGAACTGACAGAGTTCCATGCAAAAGGGAATGAGGTTTTTTTCCCTCAGCAATAGCTAAACCATCTAACAATGTCAAAGTGAAGGAAGGGAGAGAGTAGGCAAGCTCCTTTGTGTAATATTAATTACAATTTATACATTTGGGGGGAACATTAAGAATATTGATGTGCCAAATCTATTACAGGTATTCAAAACTGAATAGGGTGAAATTTGTGCACCATGCCAGAATGTTGGCGCTATCAGGTGCACATTGGCTCTGTGCATATGCCAAATCGGGTGAATCAGGATGATTCATGGAGGGTTCTCAGTTTTCCAAGTCACATTGTTCCATCAACAAGGTGTCTTCAGGTGGATCAGGGACTCCCTAACCTTCTGAGTGCTTCAGCTCACAGAAAAACAAGTGGTTCTCTCCCGCCCCATCCTGAGAAATGAAATCAAGCTGAGCTGGAGAGGCCAGGGGTGGAGAAGTGGGGAAATTTTGCTTTGGCAAACAAGCCTAGCTTTCAGTCACGGTGAATTATTTCCCCAAGGTTCTCCAATCACATGGATTTGGGGGAGGAATTAAAAACTGCTTTGTTTTTTTCACGTGGGTCTATGCCTTCCCCTCTGCAAGTCAATAGATAGATCTCCATTATACCCTTCTGATGCCTCTCCACTTCCATCAATAACCCTTCAGGCAACTGTGTCCTAGATGTGGTAGGTGACATTTCCCCCCTGTTTCTCCAGGGAATCTTTCCTCCACCACTCATTCTCCTATGCAAGTCAACTGAGAGACTTTAGGGAGCTGTATCCTAAAAGAATAGGGGAGGGGCAGAAGCCTACTAACCTTTAATGATCTTGGGCATGGGTAGGCAAACTAAGGCCTGGGGGCTGGATCTGGCCCAATCCCCTTCTTAATCTGGCTCGCGGAGCATGTTTTTACATGAGTAGAATGTATCCTTTTATTTAAAAGTCAATTGAAAGATATCTCTTTTCTTGAGAGAAGAGACTACATTCCCAAATATTTGTTTGGGAGAGTAATTTATTCAGTGCCCCCATGATTCTTAAAGTACCCACCCCAAAACATTAAAGTCTGCCTTCCGAGGAACCGACTGCAACTATTATTCTAAAATTTCACAAGGGGTGACCAGATTGCATCAGAAAATGTAACTGGTATATAAAGATATGCACACATCTACAGTTTGATAGGCTTCATCCACTCTGGAGGGGTTCCTGTACCTGTTATGACATCCATTTTGGTCAAAAGAGAGGAAAATTATAACTGTTTTTAGATTTCTCTTTATACTGGATGGGGAACACAGAGCTTTGTTATACATATAGTGGCTGAGAACTTGGAACACATGTTGAAACAGAGGGAGCACAGAGCAACTCAGAAGCAGATCAGAACAACACACCAATATAGATACAAGGCAAAATCTTGGGTCCTGTACACACCTCTAGTATTTACTATTTAAGGTTGTTGTACATAATGTACAAGTAAGGATAACATTAAAATGGCTGTGGTGAAAAAAATATTGCACGTACAAAAGAAATTTAGTAAATATCTGGTAAACAGGGTGGATTTAGAAGTCCCCCACCCATTGCTCCATGACCAATGTGATGGCCAACATGGTTACCAAGATAGTGGGATTCCAGAGGAAGCAGGTTGTCTGAATGGGCAGCAAGACCAGCATTGTTGGAGAAGCTTGGTGGAGAGCACTCAGGCTGCTATAAAACTATCTACTACATGTTGCAACCTTCCACTGGATCCCTATCAAAGGGTACTAAGAGGGGAGGGGGAGGGAGGAGAGCTTAGTTGTCTGATTCCTCTCACAGATAAATACACTAATACACCTTGAGTGTGATTAAGGGCTACAGTGCCAATTTGAGCTTAAAAACACCTGTGCTCGTAACCTTTCTGAAAGATCTAAGTTCATTAGCTTGACATATAAATTGCTAATTGGCTGAAGGGCATGTGTTTTTCTTTGCACAGTTTCATCTAAGAGAGTAACTCTCTGACTGGCACTTTCTCACAGCTGCCATGATGGGCTTTTCACATGATAAAAGGTTAGATACATCCATGAGTTCCTGCCACCACTACTTCCTCATAAAGGTGTCTGTCATCTTCCCACGATGCCTCAGCTTTCATTGCTATGCTGACAATAGAGGTGGATAAACCTTGAAGAAACCTATTTCACTTATTTTCTTCTTGTGGCATTCTCAAAATGCTGGAGTAGATGGCCTTTGACCTGGTCCAGCAATGTTCTATCACAGGCATGTCCAGCCACAGGTAGCCTGAGATCTACCATCCTCTATCAAAAACTGGCAGCGATCTACCACACTCTCCCATTGTCATTCTTCAACTTAAACATATTATATTTGACTGAGCTTGGGATAAAAATAATAACAAATGATAGTCACTTCCATAAAACCTGAAAAGTTCATCATAATATATATTTAAAAAGACATACCTTGAATTCTTCTAATAGCATAAGAAAATAACATTGAGGACAGGGTCCTAAATAATCAGAACATGATGCATGGATTGTTGTTCACAAAAGCTCATGCCATAATAAATTTGTTAAGTCTTTAAAGTACCCCAGGACTCTTGCTGGTTTTCAAATGAGTCAGGGACACATGTCAACCACAGTGGTTTCCCCCATAGTTCGAAACAGAAATTGGGTAAACTGAATTGCAGAGTTGACAGCCTTCAAGCACCACCTTAAGAACTGGATGAAACCTGTAGAAGCCCTTTCCCCTGGATCCAACCCACTCCTTCCTTTCAAGTAAACCTAAATCAGCACTTTCTCTCTCTGAGGAGTCAGCGCGCAGGGCAGTGTGTGTGTGTGTGTGTGTGTGTGTGTGTGCACGCACGTCTCCCCGCATGGGTGGGATGGCAGCAGCCAGGAAGGGTCCCCCACACCCTTGCACATGTTTACTCAGGAGTAAGCTACACCACACTCAGTGAGAGAGCTCATAGATTTACAGCGGGAAAGGCAGTCCTCTCCTTGAGGGCTGGATGCTGGAATCTCCAGCATCATCTCTTTCTCGCTTTCTTTCTCTGGACCCAAACCAGCCCTTGCTCTCAAGCAGGGCTTCTCTCTCTTGTCCAACCTCTGTCTGCATATGCCTCTGCCCACCTCGTGCCCGCTTGCTTCTGCTTCGAGAGAGAGAGAGAGAGAGAGAGAGAGAAAGAGAGAGAGAGTCAGTTTTCCACATGTCTGCATCAGGGTTTTTTTGAGTGCCCATTTCCCCTAGTACAGTATTTGCATTTTTGAAAGCAATTTCTCCCTAACATAATATATGCCTTTTTATGTACTTTCCCTCATATGTTGTGGGGTACACATTTTTGGGCTAGAGAACTGAACTGCAAAATCTGAAAAAAGTTGGGACTTCCGGTCGGCGCCAGCGCTTAATGGCGGTCCTCCCTCCGAGCTCCGGAGGAGGACTGCTTCACGAGTTTGGGTCTGACCGCTACGGCGAAGCGGGGACCCTCAAAAATCACAGGCGCAGAAGCCTGTGAGCAAGGAGACTCGGTGGGCACCATTTGCACCCCCCTTTACTGCAAAAGAGCCTTTTTAAAGACTCCGGAGCGGCATCGGGTGTGCGCGCGGTGCTGAGAGTCGCTACCCAGCCCGTGGAGTGAAGCCGCCTCGCCATGAGCGGAGAGCACCGATTCCTTCCTGAAATTGGAAATTGAATTGGAATGCCCGTAAGTAGGATTGAAAGGCTTACCGGGACTTTAAATTTCGTTTAAAAAATTTGGCCGAAAACGGGAAAGGTAATAATTAAGGAAGTCTGCCTTTCCCGGACTGCATGACATCTAAAGCAACGAAACTACAAAGCTGCAATTGGGTGAAAAATTTGATTTGAAAATTGTAACCTGGACATTGAACTTAAACCTCCCCCTAGCAAGCAGGAGCAAGGGGGAAGATAAGTGGATTTTGCTTAACCTGCATGGAAGAAGTAAAGGGGAAAAAAAGAGGTTTTCTGCCGTTTTAGACTCTTGGAACAGACTGCCTGAGTAGGGCACCGAGACAGTGAACTGTCACTTGAGATTTGCTACAAAGTTGGGACTTTGTTTGTTACAAGTTTGAGACTTTCACTTGAAACTATTAATTGACAGTTTTGATACATTGGAGGACTGTTGCTAAAAACTTTTTATTGGGGACTCTCTGTTTCTTTGTTCTCGTGCTTATTGGATACTTTGAATTACCCCCTCTAGAGGGCTGAGGGGTAACAGTTGCAAAACAGACTGTAAAAAACAAGTCAGTGGATTTTTCCATCTAAAAGCTGCTCCTGTGGGAACGACCTTGGGACATGAGTGGCCCACCAGAAGTGATAACAACAAGAGCTAAAAGTAAAATCGCACAAAAGAAAAGGGGCTCAATATCAAGTCTACTGCCAGCAGGTGCAGCCGGGCAGGAAAAAGTGACAAATATACCCATGGATCCAGTGACACAAGCACTACTTAAAATAAATGAATCTTTAGAAGTTTTGACAAAGCAGAGTACAGAAAATACCAAACAGCTGACAGAACTTTCAACAAAACTAGATCTGAATACTAAAAGTATTACATCTAATACAGAAACTATAAATAAATTGATTGAAGAGAATGCCATAACTCAGAAAATTGCTGAAGAAGCTAAAACTACTGCTGAAACTACACAGGAGAAATTGGCACCAGTCTGTAAAAAGTTGGATGAACATGATGCGACCTTGTCTTTGTGGGACCTACAGAGGAAAGAGAGAAATCTGAGATTAAGATTAGTCCCTGAAAGTGAAAAAGATAACTTGGTGGACTTTCTCACAAAAGAGTTTTCGGAATTTTGGCAGGTAAACCTGAAGGAAGAATAATTTAAGATAACAGCTGCCTTCAGACTGGGCAAGAGACAAAACAGAAAGACCCCAAGGGATTGTCTGATAACTTTAAGATCCAAAGAGGAAAGAGACAAAATATTAAACCTACATTACCAGAAAACTTTAGAGATCGAAGACGCTTATGTGCAGATCTACAAGGACATCCCTAAATACATTTTTGAGGCGAGAACTCATTACAAAGACCTGGTTTACCTGCTGAAAAGGAACAATCTACCTTTCAGGTGGGAATTTCCACAAGGTTTGTCTTTCAACTACAAAGGAAAGGAAGTAAAAATAAGAACAGTGCAAGATAAAGAACAATTCCTGCAAAGAAACGAGGAGGACCTTCAGAAGGGTGTGGTGGAATTGACTCCAGAAACAGATATTCTAAATTTAACATTTGGACTTAAACCACAGACAGAGGAAGAACAGAAACAGGGTGCAGCTGGAGGAGGGACTAACTAAACAACAAGATGTCTCTGCAATTTCTAAGTTGGAACTGTAATGGTTTGAACCTTCCCAGAAAAAGGCGTGAGGTTTTTCACATTTTGAAAAGAGAACAATTGGACTTGATTTGTTTACAAGAAACCCACGTGACCAGGGCACACAGAAAATTGCTTATAAATAAAAGATTAGGACAGGAATTTATTTCATCAGACAAAGTTAAGAAAAGAGGAGTGGTGATCTATGCAAAGGAAAAGTTGGCCCCAAAGCTGATTTTTAAAGATGAACAAGGAAGATTTTTGGCAATTGAAATACAAGTCCAAGGAGAAAAAATTTTGACAGTTGGAATTTATGCACCAAACGAAGGGAAGGCAGAATTTTTCAAGAAGTTGCATGAGACTTTAATGGATTATTTGGATTATAATGTAATTATGATGGGAGACATGAATGGTGTGGTCTCCACAAACATGGACAAAGCACAAAGACAGGTGGTCTCCAAGGACGGGAGATTACCAAAGACTTTCTTTGAAATGACTGAACATATGGACTTGATTGACATTTGGAGAACAAGGAACCCTCTGGAAAAAGAGGGAACCTTTTTCTCTGAAGCAAACATGACATGGACAAGAATCGACCAAATATGGGTTACTAGTGGGATGGCTCCAAAGATAAAAAAAAGTAGAAATCTGCCCAAAGACTTGCTCCGACCATAACGCCGTAAAGATGGAGATGAAATTAACAACAGCTGGCTCCTTCAGATGGAGAATGAATGACACCCTATTTAGAGATGAAAAGATTTACAAGAAGGCCCAAAAAACTTTGAAAGACTATTTCAAGATAAATCTGAGGACGGATGTCGAGAAAAGAATAATCTGGGACGCAAGTAAAGCCGTGATGTGAGGTTTCCTAATACAACAAAATTCTTTAAAGAGGAAGAAACAAAATGAGAAGAAAGATAAGATCTTGGAAAAGATGAAAGGAGAAAAGAAACTGAGGTCAAAACCAAAGTCTCATGAGATTTTAAGAGAAATTAAGTTTTACCAGATGCAGTATATGGAACTGATGAACCAAGAGATAGAATGGAAAATTAAGCAAATGAGACAAAGGACATTTGAATCAGCAGACAAATGTGGGAAACTTCTAGCATGGCAATTGAAGAAGAGACAAAAATTGAACACAGTTACAAGTTTGGAGGTGGAAGGAAAGAATATTTATAAACCAAATGAGATTAGTAACTGTTTTCAGAGTTACTTTAGAAGATTATATGCAAGAGGGCCGGAGAATGAAGAAGAAATAGATGACTTTCTTAAGAAATATGGTTTACAAAAGATTTCACAACAAAGTACAATGGTTTTGAATGAGAAAATAACAGAACAAGAAATAGAGGGTGCCATTCAAAATATGCAATTGGGGAAATCTCCAGGACCAGATGGGTTGACCTCCAGATACTACAAAGCTTTGAAGGAATGGTTAATACAACCACTGAAGGAGGTCTGCAATGAAATTTTAGAGGGGGAAAAGGCACCTGAATCATGGAAAGA
The DNA here is from genome assembly GCF_964106915.1 of Podarcis gaigeae. NCBI lineage: Eukaryota > Metazoa > Chordata > Lepidosauria > Squamata > Lacertidae > Podarcis > Podarcis gaigeae. Next base: position 15,440,689 of record NC_139692.1, on the reverse strand, counting down.
AGCATTTATTACACTTATACCAAAAACTGAGACTGAAAAGAACCAAATAAAGAACTACCGCCCTATATCATTACTTAATGTGGATTACAAAATATTTGCCGACATTTTGGCAAAAAGATTAAAGAAGGTGTTGGTGGAAGAGATTCATAAGGACCAGGCTGGCTTTCTCCCAGGGAGACATTTGTCAGATAATGTGAGAAATATAATTGACGTTATGGAATTGCTAGAAGTCAACATTAACACGAAGGCGGTATTAATATTTGTGGATGCGGAGAAAGCCTTTGATAATATTTCCTGGAGTTTTATGAAGAAGAATCTCCATGGGATGGGGGTAGGCCAAAGGTTTGAAAATGGTATAGGTAAAGGTAAAGGTACCCCTGCCCGTACGGGCCAGTCTTGACAGACTCTGGGGTTGTGCGCCCATCTCACTCAAGAGGCCAGGGGCCAGCGCTGTCCGGAGACACTTCCGGGTCACGTGGCCAGCGTGACATCGCTGCTCTGGCGAGCCAGAGCCGCACACGGAAACGCCGTTTACCTTCCCGCTAGTAAGCGGTCCCTATTTATCTACTTGCACCCGGGGGTGCTTTCGAACTGCTAGGTTGGCAGGCGCTGGGACCGAGCAACGGGAGCGCACCCCGCCGCAGGGATTCGAACCGCCGACCTTTCGATCGGCAAGTCCTAGGCGCTGAGGCTTTAACCCACAGCGCCACCTGCGTCCCATGAAAATGGTATAGGTGCAATATATTCTGAACAAAACCGAAATTAATTGTTAACAATGTGGTTACTGAAGAACTTCCTATAGAAAAAGGGACACGACAGGGGTGCCCAATATCCCCACTACTTTTTATATCTGTCCTGGAGGTTTTGTTAAATATGATCGGGGGGGCCAGTTGGTTAAAGGAATTCAGGTCGGAGCTAAACAATACAAACTGAGGGCTTTTGCAGATGACTTAGTATTAACTTTACAACAGCCAGACACTAGCACGAAAAGAGTTTTAGAACTAATTCAAGTTTTTGGTCACGTAGCAGGATTTAAGTTGAACAAGCAAAAAACTAACGTTTTGGAGAAAAACTTAACAAACGCTGAAAAAGAGAGATTTCAAAGTGAAACTGGATTAATGGTGGCAAAGAAAGTGAAATATTTGGGGATTAATATGACATCTAAGAATGTGAACCTATTTAAAGATAATTATGATAAATGTTGGACAGAGATAAAGAAGGATCTAGAAATATGGTCAAATTTGAGACTTTCCTTGTTAGGCCGAATTGCTGTATTAAGATGAATGTATTGCCTAGAATGTTATTTTTGTTCCAAACATTACAGATTGTGGATAGAATGGACTGTTTCAAGAAGGGGCAGAAAGATATATCTAAATTTGTCTGGCAGGGCAAAAAGCCCAGAATAAAATTTAAGATATTAACTGATGCAAAAGATAGAGGGGGGTTTGCCCTGCCGGACTTAAAACTGTACTATGAATCGGCAGCTTTCTGCTGGTTGAAAGACTGGCTACTTCTTGAGAACAGACATTTTGGATCTGGAAGGGTTTGATAATAGATTCGGTTGGCATGCATATATATGGTATGACAAGGTAAAAACTCATAAAGGATTTAAAAATCATATTGTCAGGAAAGCACTATACAATGTTTGGTTTCGATATAAAGATTTATTGGAAAATAAAACCCCTAGGTGGTTGTCACCAATGGAAGCTAAGGAGGTGAAAAAACGTAATATGGAATCCAAATGGCCAAAATATTGTGAAATTTTGGAGCAAGAGAGTGGAAAAATCAAATTACAGAATTATGAGAAAATGAAGTCTAAAGTACGAGACTGGCTTCATTACCATCAAATAATGGAAGTGTTTAAACAAGACAGGAAAATTGGCTTCCAGGTGGAGAGATCAAAACTAGAAACAGAACTGTTAGAACCCAATACTAAGAATTTGTCAAGAATGTATAACCTGCTGTTGAAATGGAAGACATTAGATGAGACAGTTAAATCAGCTATGATTAAGTGGGCACAGGACATTGGTCATGATATTATGTTTGCTGACTGGGAACAGTTATGGACCACCGGTATAAAATTTACGGCATGTCATGCCTTAAGAGAAAATATTATGAAAATGATTTACAGGTGGTACATGACCCCAGTCAAGCTTGCAAAAATTTACCATTTGCCCAATAATAAATGCTGGAAATGTAACGAGACTGAAGGTACCTTCTACCACCTTTGGTGGACTTGCCCGAGGATTAAAGCCTTCTGGGAAATGATCTATAATGAAATTAAGAAGGTACTTAAATGTACATTTCATAAGAAACCAGAGGCATTTCTCCTGGGCATAGTTGGCCAGGTGGTGTCTAAGAAGGACAGAACGTTTTTTATGTACGCCACCACAGCAGCAAGGATTCTTTTAGCAAAGTATTGGAAGACGCAAGAGCTACCCACGCTGGAAGAATGGCAGACGAAGGTGATTGACTATATGGGACTTGCGGAGATGACCGGCAGGATCCGTGACCAAGAAAAAGAGACGGTGGAAGAAGATTGGAAGAAATTTAAGGTATATCTTAAGAACTGTTGTAAAATTGAAGAGTGCTAAAATGTCAAGGGAAATGAAAATATAGAATTATAGCTGTAATTGATTAAGTATGAGAAGGAGCTAAAAAAGAAAATAAGTAATCAGACAATTGGTGTGAGGAGTTGTTGAAAAAACAGAAAGGGAGAAGGTATGGGGCAGAAAGGGAGAGGTAAGGGGAAGTCGGGGAAGCAAGGTTTAGGAAAAGGAGGATTGAAATTATACATGTTTTATATGTTCTGTTTGTTTTTGTATTGTGTGTTGTTTTGTTTTTAATATGTGTTGGAAAACTAATAAAAATATTATAAAAAAAAAACAAAATCTGAAAAAAGTTTGGAATTTGAAGGATTCCTTATTTCGACTCCCATACTGTTCTGCAGAAGGCAAAACCAAACTGAATTTCTCCTCCTGACTTGTGACTTCTTCCTCTGCCTCCCTATGATGATGCCCCAAATCAAGACATTTAGCTGCTTCAAGTGATTGGCAAACACTCTCCCATCTTACTGAATCAAAACTCAGTTTTGCTACAGCATTCAGACATCAGTTTCTGCTTTCAGCACTACCCATTCACTCAAAGCAGGTGGCTTCAACCTGATGCATGGAAAGACCAGCCCTGCCCCCACTCCCCAAGCCATTACATTAGCATGTATTATTAGGCAGAATAAGGCAACAATCTCAGTAATGGATGTGGTGGCACGGACAGACTTATGTGTGCCACATAGTCAGCCCTGTGCCCTCTCAGCTAATCTGCTGCCCCCACTGCAGTGGATGGAGTCAGTGAGATCCAACTGTCCTCTTGGCTTCTATACAGAGAATTGCAGAAGGCGCCATCTTTTCCTTTACCTTCAGACAGCAACCCCCTGTGTTTCTGTATATTGTAAACTCATCTTGGCAGTTTGAAGAAAACTGTAAAATAAAGAGACCCCAGACTAAATCTAATGGGATTTGTGGCGGAAATAAGCTTATATACAGCACTGAGATGCCTTATATAAAGCTACTTTGGGGAGAAATAGGGGAAAGCTGCAGCGATTTCAGGCTGATAACTTTATCCATGTGATTATGCAGTTGTAAAATAACTGAGCTGTTAGGGACCCACTTTTCTACCATAGAAAGATAGATTACCTTTGTATATGGTTCTTCAGAACTGCCCCTCATCTTGCAACTTTAGTGTTTACATATTTCAAAAATTGGAGCTGGTATGAACCCTGAGACCTGGCTGCAAATAGTGGATAAAAGTGTAAACCAATTCCCTCCATGGTATTCTCGCCTCAGCTGCAAAACTCACAAGGATGCTGTAGACAGGGGAAATCTGTAAGCTTCAGTTTCTCATTTTTCCAATCTTCAGTTTGTGATATTTGCATATCCTTTTGTGGGTTTCTTTTTTAAGTCCCCACAAAACTCCATTAGCATGTGTGGGGTAGTGGTTAAGAGTGGTAGACTTGTAATCTGGTGAACCGGGTTCGCATCTCCGCTCCTCCACATGCAGCTGCTGGGTGACCTTGGGCCAGTCACACTTCTTTGAAGTCTCTCAGCCCCACTCACCTCACAGAGTGTTTGTTGTGGGGCAGGAAGGGAAAGGAGAATGTTAGCCGCTTTGAGACTCCTTTGGGTAGTGATAAAGCGGGATATCAAATCCAAACTCCTCCTCCTCCTCCTCTTCTTCTTCTTCTTCTTCTTCTTCTTCTTCTTCTTCTTCTTCTTCTTCTTCTTCTATGGCTTTCCCCCTAATATACATCGTTTCATATGCAATTTTGCCTAATAAATACAGTTTCACATGCAATTTTCCCCAATATAACACATTGTGAGGAGCTTGGGATGCTACGGTATTTTCATTAAAATATGCATTTTATTTCTTCTCTGTTTACAAAAACTGCATTGCAAAATTCAGAGAGGGGTGACTTTCCAAGAACATATATGTTTCAAGAAGTCCGCTCATCTTTCCCAGTAGGTGGTGTTGCGGCTGGGCAGCCAGCACCCAACAGTAATCCGGCCGAGGGTGGGGGGTCAGAGTGTTAACACCCCTTTCCTGCATCGTCCCAGCTGCATCGTCAGTGCTGGGCAGGGCCACGCCCACTGTGTCCACGCTGACCAATCAGTGCTGGGAGGGGGTGTGGCCATGGGAGACTTTAGCGTGACACGACCGGCCAGGACCCTATCTCTCACTCAAGTGGTGGTTAGGCATTGGGTAAGCCTTTGTTTGGATGAAGGGGAGGTTGTAGCCTTCACCTGCCCCTCCTCAGTAAGTTATCCTGTTAAAGAGATCCAGGGGTGTTGATTCTGTCTGATGCCCGGACATGGGCTAGGGCCATATCACAACCTTTATAAGGACCCATTGGGGGGCCCTATTAAGCCACAGGGCTCCCCCATCAGTGGTTTACCCTTAGTTGGACTCCTTGCAGATGGGTGGGAGTCAAGATATAGCCTGGCTTCACCCAAATGCCGAAGCCAAACTGCTCACACCTGTAACCAATAAAGTTATGGCCTATTTGAAGCCATAAACCAAAAAACTTGTGTCTGTGTGTTTATTGTGCATTAGGGAACTGTGGGTCATGGAGGCCTTGGCATGCGAGTGTGAATTAGGCAGGCAGGCAGGCAGGCAGGCAGGCAGGCACACACTATAAAGCAAAGTGAGCTAACTATCTACACCTTCCTCAGCCTTAGCCAAGTCCATTGTTCTCCCAGTCACAGCTTCACATCTGTAATTTGATTTTGAAAGAGGGGGGAACCACTGTCCTTCTATACAAGGTTGTAGAGATAACTGAATGTATATGGAGTGTTTTGAAAGATATTTTAAACATTCTGATTATATGTATGTATAGAAAGAGTGTATACATGTCTTTCCAACACCTGGTGAAGATATTTTTATTCTACTGGGTTTTTGAATATTGTTTTGACATGAATTAGTCTATTTTTATATCTTTTTAAATTGATGCTGATGATTTACAGCTTTGCTCTTATGCTAGCTTATGTGTTTTTGCCCTGTGATGTTCTTATGGCCTTTCGTTTGTTTGCTTGCTTATTATTTACATTTATTTGTTGCCTAGGTTAACAAAAGACATATCAAATAATTCCATAAAATACATTTGGGGCTTGGCCAGATTAGTTTCAGGATTTTAGCGCTTGAAGCATTTAGTGCTTATGAAATGTGAGTTAGGCATTTGCTTTGATTAGTACAACAACAACAGAAGTTTTTATTAAAGGATACTAAGATCCATAACAGCTTCCAAGTAGCCCATGAGGTATGTGTGTGTGTGGGGGGGGTGACTTTGAGAACTGCTGGTTTTGAGGATAGTCTGGTCCTTAGTCTCCTGTAATGTGTAAAGCCGACCTCAGTTGTTTTGTATTCTAGAAAAGGGATTGAGAGTTTGAAGTACTGTAATCTATGCTCCTGCTAAGAAGGCATGCTGCCTATCATTTGAACTTAAAACAGGGCAGATGTTTAGGAGGATTTGTTCCGAGATCAAGCAGTGGGTTTTTTTAAAATATATACACCGTATTTTTTGCTCTATAAGACTCACTTTTTCCCTCCTAAAAAGCAAGTGGAAATGTGTGTGCGTCTTATGGAGCTATTGCAGGCTGCACAGCTATCACAGAAGCCAGAACAGCAAGAGGGATTGCTGCTTTCACTGCGCAGCAATCCTTCTTGCTGTTCTGGCTTCTGAGATTCAGATTTTTTTTTTTATTGTTTTCCTCCTCCAAAAACTAGGTGCGTCTTGTGGTCTGGTGCGTCTTACAGAGCGAAAAATACGGTATATATAATTCTGCCACAGGGAACTGCACATTGAAATGACAAATGGCAAGTGAATAGGGCTTCTGGCAGCGCTTAGAAAGACAAAGGCTTCCATCACTCTGCAAGAAATGCAAACAGAAGAGCTTCCCCACATTGCAAGGCAGTTGTCAAGCCTGCAGGGGGCTCCCTTGGGCTTCAGAGTAATTGTCTGGGATTGTTACTTCATGAGCAATGAGGCCAGTGTGTAGATGTAGCCAATGTGGTGTCTGCGAGCAAAAATGTGTTACCAGTTGGAAGTTATTGACAAAGAAACTCTAACCTTCTGAGAAATCATCACTGGTAATTCAGGGAGATGGAGCACTTCATGTGTTTACTGCTGGCATTTAGACAGGGTGACATTATTGTTGTGTTATTAAGAGGGCATAGGTACCAGGCAGAAACCTGGCCTTCATTCATTCATTCATTCATTCATTCATTCATTCATTCATAGGCTACCCTTCCCAAGTAGCTCACAACTCATTAAAACACAGGATTTTGTCTCTAATAAATAATAAAATCATAATTCTAAAAACATCAACAAATATAATGGCAGAAGTAGCAGGTTGGAGGGACAGACTTAAGACAGTTAAAAAAGTTGATTAGAGTAAAAATACATCTTTAAACAGGTCATATATATGGAATGATCCACTGGGTGCATGTCAAGTGCTAAGTTGGTAACAGTTATGGGTGGTTATTCTGTTCTGAGGAAGGACTGTGGCTCAGTAGTAGATACAGTGCATTGCGCCACCAGACTCACTCTGCCCTCAGGAAACCAAGCAGTTGCTTGCCTCCTTACTTAGAACCAACCTAGAAGGATGAACCTACAACATTCTCCTCCTCAGTCGCAGTGCTGCCCTTGTAGGACTCAACAGGGAGGAGGATTGGTCTGGCTTCACCCACAGTTGACCTCCTTACCTTCCACCCTACCACTCAAAATGGGCACCAGCCACCACTTGTTCAATCCTTAGTGTCCCCAGTTTAAAGGTCTGGGTAACAAGTGATGGTTAAGGTGCTTCTCTGTCTGAGACCCTGGAGAGCGACCATGAGGCAGAACAGACATTACTGAGCTACATGGACAAATAATCTGGTCTTGTAGAAGGGAGTTCCCTACACACCTGGAAAAGCTGGTGCTACCCCAACCAAAAAAGAAAAGAAAAGAAAAAGCCTTAAAACAGTGTTTCAAAGGTAACTTATGGATCCTCATATGTATAAAACAGAGGTAGAGAACCTTTTATAGCCCAAGGGTCACATTCTTCCCCAGTGGTGCAGTGGGTTCGTGCATCTGGCTGTTAACCAGAAGGTTGCTGGTTTGAGCCCACCCAGGGACAGCTGTGGGTAGGATTCCTGCATTGTAAGGGATTGGACTAGATGGCCCTACCAACTCCACAATTCTATGATTGTGTGATTCCCTTGTGGACAACATTATGGAGGCTGCTTGCCAGTTGTGGCTACGGCCAGAAGTAAAAGTGGGTGTGAAGAGAGGCAAATGTTACTCTTATCTTCGCACAACCGGGACGTGTAAAATACAGAGGTGCACACATCTCTCTACCATCCCTCCATCTAGACAAGCATGAGGCATTGTCGAAGTATTAAGGAAACTGTACTAAGGAAGCACTCTTGGAGGCCAAAGAGCAGCGCCGATGAAGGATGTGGCCCCCTGGAGAGGAAGTATGGCCTCGGAAGAGTTCTGAGAGCTGGATAGAGAAGTCTGGAGGATCATAGTTAATCCCTGGAGCTGAGCTTCCGTACCCCTTGAATAAAACATTTGAGACATTTCAAGGGAATCCAGAAGGGGTCTGGTGAGATGCTGTGCATCCATAACCTGGCTGCCATCTCACATGGTTGTTTTTCCTTCGAGGTATGGTAGGTATGAGGAAAATGTAATGCTCCAGAGGATACATATCAGTGCATATATTAGTGAAAATAACATACACAAGTGCACAATTGCTGGAAAAATTAGGTCATAGTGTCATAGTAGGAGAAATTTGCTCTACAATGCTGACGAATTTTCATGAGGATTTCTTTAAGAAAGAAAGAAATTGCTTATTTTGTCTATGACTTTTACATTTCTGCATACACTTGAAAATAAAGGACAGTGGTTACCATGATGCAGGAAAAGAAAAGAAATTACAAACTGATATGGAAACTGGGAGAAAGGAACTTAAGACTGGAAGAGGGGAAAAAATGATAGAAACTGAAATTGACAGATTCAACATATACACTTCACTTCTTGTGGCAATTCTTAACAGCACTTCACAAGTAGCAAGTGAAGGATTTTTAAGAAGGAAAAAACACTCAATTACGGTAACCGTAAATGTAAAACCAGGCCTTATACTGATCTAATATTCAACAGATTAAGCATTTGTTAAATTAATCTCAATCGCCTTTTCATTCTGAAGTTTATTTTCTTGTTAGTATAGTATGCTGGATCTCAAATATTTGAATAAAAACATTTAAGCTAGAACTTTACTCAACAGAGCCCTAGCACCGTTTTGTCAATAATCTGTACTAATTTGATAATAATTTACTAATTTGATCGCAGCTTCAAGCAATTAGGCCCAATACCGATTTCTTCATTAGCACCTCAGTGTATTGCTTTTATTTATAGAGACTGCTCTTGCTTCTAAACCCTTTTCACTCTCTCAGTTTGCTAATGAAAAAAATGCACTTAGTAGTTTAAAGAAACTCATTCAAGTATTCTTTCCCCCCCCAAAAAAATAAAAATCTAGAGTTGGCTAGGGATGAGGGAGAAATTAAATTCCATTTTCATTTGAAAACAAACCTATCATTATTTCCTTATTTGCATTTTATAAAACAATGCACAAACTGAAGCACAGCAATCCTTCAAAATTCACAGGTTTCCAAAATTCCAAGGCAATTCCCCAGCCAAGTAATTTGTTCATATATGTATACTAGAAACTTAGAAACTTCAATAACCAGTACAGTGGTACCTCCGGTTAAGTACTTAATTCGTTTTGGAGGTCCGTACTTAACCTGAAACTGTTCTTAACCTGAAGCACCACTTTAGCTAATGGGGCCTCCTGCTGCTGCCATGCCGCCGGAGCACGATTTCTGTTCTCATCCTGAAGCAAAGTTCTTAATCTGAAGCATTATTTATGGGTTGGCAGAGTCTGTAACCTGAAGCGTATATAACCTGAAGCGTATGTAACCCAAGGTACCACTGTATACAAATAGCTGAAACAAATATTAATGAACATAACATATAAAATGGGCTATACTATGCAAAATATGGTTTCCAGAATGTGTATATTGGGAGAAATTCACACCAAAATGTTGATGAATTTTCAGGAGGACTATTTTTTAATATAAAAATGACAAGCTGATGTAGAAAGGGGGAAACTGAATTTAAGTCTGGCAAAAATTAACAGATTCACCCACATCAAGGGTTGAGCCTGTTGGACGCCAACTCTCATCTCCCCCCCCCCCCAGCATGACTAATGGTCAGGGATGATGGGAGTTGGAGCCCAACAACATCTCGAAGATCACAGGACAATCAGCCCTGCTTTAGTCAATCATATGTAAATGAGAACCAAATTCATTATTTTGAGTTGGCAAATCACGTGTCCCTGCCAGGGACGGAGTTAAAATGGATGGTCCAGAGATTATTTTGAAGCCTGGGAATTTGATATCACTGACCTGCATAACAATGAGAAATGAGAAACCTTGGGGATATCTGTGTGCTGTAAGAATGGAATGCTGGGAATGCAGAGGAGTTTGTGCTTAGCTTATTAGAACCAGTCAGATGTTTATGGGTGGAAAAATAGTGGGAGAGATGGGTTGTGTGCATGGATTATTGATTTATAACTAAGGATTTATGTGGGCTGACAAAGTGAAGAGTCACTCTTCTTGATATTTGGGAATAGTTAAGTAAAAGTCTAGAAGGAATTGAAAAAGAGCAGCTGATGGGAAATGAAGAAGAGGACAATAGAAAAAAAAATAGGGATAAAATGCTAAAATAGGTTAATTTTCTTGAAATGTACAGTAATTTGGAAATGTATGATACTGAGCAGCAACTGAGAGCGGGAAGTGAAACATCAAGGCAGAGGGACGGGAAGTCAACTTTTAAATTTGCATTAAATTTGCATTAATTTGATGTTCATCTGTTTTAAAAAACTGAAAAGCAATAAAAATTAATCAGCAAAAAAAAAAAAAAGCAAAAAAAAGCAACTTGTCCCTGCCAATGAAAATTGCACCATTTAATCTGTAGTCTACTTTCGGGAGAGGAGCCTCCACTGGCATCAATAGAGGATTCCCTCTTAATAGAAATAGCAGCATTAATTGGCACTTGGGAAGAAGGGGCATGATTTTTGAGTAGAACATAGGCAGGAGAACAGGGGTAAAATTCCTTCCCCAACCCGTTGAGTTCCATTGTCGCTTGGGATCTCCTGTAGCTGCTATTTATGCTTTGTAAATTGCATTCACACAGTTAACGTCACATCTAGTTTGGTCTTCTGTGCCAATGCTACATAGCTGAACATTGCCCCAAGCTACAGCTTGATGGGTGCCAAATATATGATGGAACTGAGCACTCTCAGCCCCAGGACACTGTCTGGAGAACAGAGCTGCATCCCAAGAATGCACAAGTTGTCTGTCCCTCACCTAGGGAAATGTCATCATAAGGGGGGGGGGGATGTATTGGAGACATACCAAGCAGGCAAGTATCCTGTATCAGAAAACAGCTATATCTAGTGTTAAGGACTAAAATGATTGATTATTCAAGAGCTGCAAAAAGGGCTACAGATCAGAAGCAACCAGCAGCTCCCCAAACCTGTAGGTAAAAAGATCAATAGACACATCAAATGGAGCCAGAGTTGATACAAAGCTAACAAGCAGACAGACAAATGTAGACTTATACTTTTTTATTATTTAGCTAGGAATACTGACAAACACTCTTCTCATACAGCCAGAGATTAAAATCTTGCAAAAATATAAGGGGTGATATGATAGCCATGTTTAAATATATAAAAGGATGTCACATAGAGGAGGGAGAAAGGTTGTTTTCTGCTGCTCCAGAGAAGCGGACACGGAGCAATGGATCCAAACTACAAAAAAGAAGATTCCACCTAAACATTAGGAAGAACTTCCTGACAGTAAGAGCTGTTCGACAGTGAAATTTGCTGCCAAGGAGTGTGGTGGAGTCTCCTTCTTTGGAGGTCTTTAAGCAGAGGCTTGACAACCATATGTCAGGAGTGCTCTGATGGTGTTTCCTGCTTGACAGGGGGTTGGACTCGATGGCCCTTGTGGTCTCTTCCAACTCTATGAGTCTATGATTCTATGATAAGAAGGATTTTGACACATCTGGAAGTGGGACTTCTCATTCTGAAGAAAAAAACACCTTCCTGTGTTTCAGACATACTTTTCATTCAAAACTGATGGACTATATGCAATTGGCGGAGATGACTGGCAGAATCCGAGACCTGGGAGAAGAAAGGATTGAAGAAGATTGGAAGAAATTTAAGATTTATTTACAAAAATATTGTAATTTGGTTGAATGTTAAGAAGGATGCTTGATCATAAATAATTGGCCACCACTAAACTAGACTGGAATTTGATGATAAGTGAGATTAAGGAAAACATAAACCTTTCGGAGAATTGCTAGACTATACTTAAATGAGTGGATATAAGATTGTAAACAAGATGATAATTTGTTTGAAAAAAAACTTTTTAACGATGTAAGTGGGAGCAGGAAACGTGAGGAAGTCCAAACAAGTTATGAAATTTTGTTATGATATAAGTAATGTTGTTTATTATCTATGTATTTCTTTTATAAAAAAACCTTAATAAATATTTATAAAAAACAAAACAAAACTGACTTAGGTCCAGCCTCGAAGCATCATCTAGGATGTCATGTAAAAATTCCCTCATGATCTCACCTTAGCTCATGCTTCCCAGTTCTGCAGATGGCCATAAACTGACCTAACCATATCCTGATGTATCAGATTAACTTCTGCTAAGACCACTCACTTCCTGTCTGATCACTGAAAATATTTTTGTTTTCTATATATACAAAAGTTTTTCCTTGCCTTGGTATTGGATATTTCTTAAATTTACTGAACATCTATGGTTACTTCATGCCATCAAAACTCATGTGCCCAAAATATTTCTGTACCGTTATCTGTTTAATAAATTTATATGGCTATAACCTTCCTCTTGCAAGCATTTCAGTAAGATGAGAATGGGAGGGAAACTGTCTTTCTGTCACCTGCTTTTAATCAACTTTCTCCACACCACGCATAATCTTAGATACCTCTGTTATGTCCTCCTTTATGCACCTTTCTCAACTAAAAAGCCACAAATGGTGTAACTTTTCCTCTTAGGGTTTAGTTGATTCTTGCCCCTGCATGATAAACTGCACCTACTATAATTTTCTTGTATCCAGCTATTAAAAATACAAGAGTTCTTAATACTGAATGCCGTTCTCCATTTTTGGAGTTTGAGATTGTAATCTCTGTTTGAGTTTGTAATCTCTATTTGAGTTTGTAATCCTTGTCAGAATACATACTTTTGAATGGATTAGTTTTTGTTACAATTGACTATTGATCTGTGAGTAGGGACCACTCCCACTACTGAAATTGGCCTCAGTTCTTGGTGTGCTTTCTTCTTGGTATATTTAATAACAAGTTCTCCATATTTCTGCAATAATTTGCATTAAGAAAGAGACCCTCATGAAAATACTTCAGCATTTTAGGATGAATTTCTCCTAATAAACATATTTTTGCATGCAATTTTGACTGACGTATTGTTTTAGGGAAACTGCTTGCAAAAATATGCACTCTTTTGTATGCTATAGCCATGAGTACTTTAATTACTATGCACATTTCTTCCTAATATTTGTATTTATTTAAACATTGTTTGGTTGGACAGCTCCCTTGGAAGATTTGCATAATAGTGAAATGCCAAGGCTGCCTGTGTTTTGGTTCTCAAATTGTACTGGAAAGTACAAATTCGATAAATTCAGCTTTAAATGCAAACTGAATTGAAATTCGCCCCCATCCCTAATCCTGCCTACCTTTAACCCTGGTTACCCAATATGCTTACTTCCCCTATTAATGGGGAGCAGAGGTGTTTGCTCTGCACCTGACCTTTGCATACTGAAGATCGAAAGGTAACTTGGAAGCATGTTTGTTGAATGTACTTAGAGGCCTCCCTGTGACTGGGAATCCTGTTTTAGGATTCCTGACCATAATGCAAGTGAATTGAGCCCAATGCTTGTAGGTGTGTTATGCCAAATGCACGTACAAACTTCTTTCAGACCTTTCAGGAAGGATTGAGGTGGAATACACATGCACTGAAACAGTGGGGGGATAGGCACACAGCTACCACTTCTTTCCCCATTTTAAATCCCCAGGCATTCTTCTGAATGCTTGGATGGGGCAAGTGTATCATGGGAAATAGAACATCTAAATTAAACACAGAGAGACACCGATGAGCCTCACAAACTCCAGAAGTTACTCAAGTATGGAAGACAATAGGATATTTTATGGGGTAGATTTGTGAATCTCAGTAGAAGCCTGAACAATATACAGAATGCAAACCATTCTGTACATAAGCCAGAATGCTTACGACACATCTGAATTCTGCTAGACCCAACCATGGCAGAAGGGAAGCAATGTCTCCCTATTTCTGTTTTGCATTGATATTGGTCTACATGGGAGTATGAGAATGAGTGAAACTTAGCCCAGCCTGAAGACTGCTTTAGTTTGGAACTGGAAGAGAATAGAAACCCATCACTACCCATCTGCTCTTTCAAATGCCTTTCACCCATTTCAGTCCTGAAGCATTATCACTCGGCAGGCACTGAAAACAACCCACCAGGTAAGCATCCCTGCCTTAAACCACACTTGGCATATATATAGCATTACAAAGGTTGGGCACAGCCCCCCATCACTGCCAAGCTGTAGCAAGATTCCAAGGGGTTCCAGGTGCTCACCCAAGGTTGTGTTTCTGTTGGGAAATCAAGGCATAGCAGAGACTTTTGCCTTTAAGATATATGGCTTATTGTACACATATTTATACCTGGGTCTACTTTGGGGAGGGTTCACAGCATTCACATCTCAGGAGAAGCCCATCCTTCACAAAAGTCCAGCACTGGATTCCCAAACATCTCTGTGCCTCTGTCCCAGCCTGCCAGGGAGAGCCTCCCAGCCATTCAGCCAGCCAAGATGGTTCTGGCCTTCACAGCAGCTCATACAGTTCTTCCCCTTCTTCCCCACCCTCTAGATTTCAAAAGGACACATTTTTGCTGGATGACATCATGCCTCCTGTAACCCCCTCCTCTTAACTTTGCTATTTACCCAGAGAGGCAATGAACAGCCACTGTGCTGTAATTATACCTTGATGGCCCTTCTCCCCAGGCGATTTCCTAGTTTAGCCTGCAGTTTAAATTTGGCATCTGGAATCTTCCCTTCAATACTGCATATATTCTCTAAATTCTACCATTTATTAATTTCTAATATTCCCTAATTCTAGCAGTTATGGATGACCTTACACCCCGAAACTCTTGTTACCTCAGATCTGTAAAAATACACACAAATGCACTCAAATCTATGGACTGAACCCTTCACAGCCTAGGACCTTCGTACCTACGGGACCGCCTCTCCCGGTATGCCCCACGGAGAGCCTCAAGGTCCATAAATAGCAACACCCTAGTAGTCCCAGGCCCTAAGGAAGTTAGATTAGCTTCAACCAGAGCCAGGGCCTTTTCAACACTGGCTCTGGCCTGGTGGAATGCTCTGCCTCATGAGACCAGGGCCCTGCAGGATCTGATTTCTTTCCGCAGGGCCTGTAAGACAGAGTTGTTCCACCTGACCTTTGGCTTGGAGCCAATTTGATTCCCTCTCCCTTCTTTCTTTTTCCTTTTTCCTTTCTCCTCCTTTGATGAGGCTGCATTTTAATATTTTAATGTTTCAATAATTTAATTGTTGTATTTAATCTTGTTTTTAAGTTGTATTCATTCAATTTGTTTTTATTATTGCTTGTTAGCTGTCCTGAGCCCGGCCTTGGCTGGGGAGGGCGGGGTATAAATAAAAACTATTATTATTATTATTACACATAAACTGCTGGGGGAGTTTTGATCCATTAGCCCAGGGAGGTACCTGTGACTCTCCAAATGTGCTTAGACTTCTGCTCTCATCATCCTGGACCATTTGTCATGCTGGTTGTGGTTGATGGGAGTTGGTGTTTGATAGCATTTGGAGGACCACAGGGCCCCCATCTTTGCAATAGTTTTATAGTAGAGCTATTTGGTACAGATAGAAATAAGGGATTCAGAGAAGGAAGAAATTGAAACCGTTTGACTGGATGGAGGGAGACCTTGGCAATGGGGAAGAGGGGGGAAAATGGAGGTCAAACAGAAAAAGGAAAGGACACAAAGTGACCTAAAGAAAATCCCTATAGCAAGCAGCAGCAGACACTTTTAAAATCCCAGCCTTAGAGGATAAAAATGTGCTTTACATCATGCCTGATCAATTTCAGGAGCTCCATGAGCTAAGAGCTCTCTTCAGCTGACTGTGTCCTGCTTCCCGCCTCCAGCTGCTTCTGAGGGCTGTGTGAGCAGCAACTGATCTTGGCTGACACATGGGGATGACGTGTGCCATGCAGGCACATTAACATGCAGGGCAGGATTTGCCTCTGATAATCAGAACCAAAAGCCAGGAAAAGTAACTTTCAGTTAAGGGGAAGAGAGAAAAAAAAGAATTCTATTACAGATCAGCTAGCTGTGAAATGCCATACCTGAACATGATCTGCCAGGAAGAATACAAAGGCAAGAGGTGGCCAGAGATGCTTCTAGCAAAAGGAAGATTTCCTGAAAAGGTTTAGAAGGGTTGTATGGAAGGAAGGAAGGAAGGAAGGAAGGAAGGAAGGAAGGAGTGCAGAGGGATGCATGAAAATGATGCCCTGAAAGATTCAGATGGAGATATCTGCCTGAATCTGCTGCAGAAGGATAGCTGGAGTTTGGGGTCTGCCTTTTCAGTGCTATGCTGATAAGACCCCAGCCCTACCTTTCCTTTTTAGCTGATGTCAAAGAGACTACCAAAGTCTGAGCACAATGATTAATTGAATGTGGGCTAATGAGTTGAGGTTATTGGTGGCCAACCAGATACTTATGGGAAGTCTGCAAGCAGCATTGAGTGCAACAGCACTCTCCCTTAGTTGTGATTTCCAACAACTGGTATTCAGAACCATACTGCATCTGGAGGTAGAACATAGCCATCATGGCTGGTAGTTGACAGAGATGGGGGCAAACCTTTAGGAAGGCTTTCCTTTAAGTTCTGTGGCAGTTTGGAAAGCAGGTAGCTGTGGGTGAGAAAATACAGCAGAAGTCCAACCCACAAAGAGGAATATGTATTTTGGTTACTCTCTGTTTCTCATATCAGTCCTCCACATTTCCACTTTTTTATAAGTCCTTGTGAAAATCCCCCAACATTTTTATCCAAACCTCTTCTAATATACATTTATTTAAATGCAATTTTCTAATATGGACTTTCCCCAAAAAAACAAATTTCCCCAATGTAATGCATGTTGCTATGTTGTTTTCACTAATATATGCATATATATGTCTTTAAACAGTACATGTTCCTTGGCCAGAGAACTTCGGTGCAAAATTCAGAAAAGTTCAAAGTATGACTTTGTTTCGGTTGACTTCTCCTTCCCGAAAGTCAAATAAGGCAAGTTCACTTTAATTGCAAACTGAATCAAATGCCTCTCCCATCGCTCCCCAGAAACCAGCTTAGCAAGCTGTATTTTGGAGAAACTTGGGGAGAGGACAAAAACATTTCTAGCCATGGAAGCTGCTGTAGTTTGACAAGCTTGTGCCAACCTGGCAAACACAGAGGCTCCCCACCCCCACCAGGCAACTCTGGTTTGGCATAGGGGAGAGGAAATGCCCCCTGCAGAATCTTTTCAGTATGCACATAGCCATGGTGTTGTGTCTAAGGCCAAGCAAGTGTGAAGGAGGGAGGGAGTGAGAAAGAGGAAGAGTTAGATTCAGGATGCCCTGCTAAATCCCCCTAGGGACCAAATCCAAAGTGTCTGCTTTCAGGAGATAAACAGAAAGCGCTGTTCATCGTGGGAAAGGAGAGTGGCTGAGTGGAGTGTTAATCTCTTCATGTCCAAGGTCCCATCACCATGACAAAAACCAGGGTAGGCAATGCCGTGACTGTAAAGACTTCAAATCACTTGAGTGAAAACATCTCCAGTGCATGCATTTTAGAAGATGTGCAAAGCAGGGAAATGGTCCTTAAGATGTGCTTCAAGACTGGTGATGGAAGAGATGCTGTTTTGCTGCAAGATCTTTGCTGGGTTTTATCAGGGATCTTTGACTCCTGGTGATGCTACATTCCCTGTAGCTACTAGACACAGTGACTATGCTCTGCCTCCAGTCAGAGACAGTAATGCTTCTGAATACTAGTTGCTGGAAACCACAGATCCTGCTTGTGTGCTCAGATCCTGCTTGTGGGTTTCACATGGGAATGCAGCAGGCCACTGTGTGAATGGGATGCTGAGCTTGATGGACCATGGGACTGATCCAGCAGGCTCTTCTTCGGTTCATAGCGCTGAAGTCACTAATAATAATAATAATAATAATAATAATAATAATAATAATAATTTATTATTTATACCCCACTCATCTGGCTGGGTTTCCCCAGCCACTCTGGGCAGCTTCCAACCGAATACAGTGGTACCTCGGGTTAAGTACTTAATTAATTCTGGAGGTCCATTCTTAACCTGAAACTGTTATTAACCTGAAGCACCACTTTAGCTAATGGGGCCTCCTGCTGCTGCCACGTCACCAGAGCAAGATTTCTGTTCTCATCCTGAAGCAAAGTTCTTAACCTGAAGCACTATTTCTGGGTTAGTGGAGTCTGTAACCTGAAGCGTATATAACCTGAAGCATATGTAACCCGAGGTACCACTGCATTAAAAACAATACAGCATCAAACATTAAAAACTTCCCTAAACAGGGTCGCCTTCAGTTGTTTTTTAAAAGTAAAATAGTTGGTTATTGCCTTGACATCTGCTGGGAGGGCGTTCCACAGGGCAGGCGCCACTACTGAGAAGGCCCTCTGCCTGGTTCCCTGTAACCTCACTTCTCGCAGCGAGGGAACTGCCAGAAGGCCCTTGGAGCTGGACCTCATGGGGCTGAACGATGGGCGTTGGGGAAGCTCCTTCAGGTATACAGGACTGAGGCCGTTTAGGGCTTTAAAGGTCAGCACCGACACTTTGAATCGTGCTCGGAAGCATACTGGGAGCCAATGAATTAGCTCATAGAATTGTAGAGCTGGAAATGACCACAAGGGTCATCTAGTCCAAGCCCCTGAACTGCATGAATCTTTTTGCCCAGTGTGGGGCTTGACCCCATGATCCTTAGATTAAGGGTTTTGTGCTCTGCCAACTGAGATATCCTAGCTCCAAGTCACCAAGTAGTATAAGGCAGGTAATCATACTTGGCCACCAAGGCTATGTCAGTGGCAGATTTTGGGGTCTCAAATTTCAGCAGCGCCTTGTGCAGCACCAAAATTCGGTGCCCTCATCTCTCACCTTCCATTCTACATCATAGTTGAAGAGCCCTCTGCAGTGCCCCCAAGACTCAGTACCCAGCAGGACTGAACCAGTCACAGTCCTCTAAATCTATCTTTGGCTAAGTACTCCAAGTGCAGCCACATATCAGTGGAATGATGGTGAGATGATATTGGAGGAAAATTCACACAGAGTAGCACCATAGTGTTGCTTTTGTTATGGAAGACTATTGGTTCATCTTGTCAGCAAAGCTTGTCAGCACTAAATCATTATCAGCCTCCCAGTTGTTGCCAAGTAGAAGGTGAATTTACACAAACACACACAGTGGCGAAGGAAGAGGAGTGCGGGGGGAGCACACAGCACCCGGCAGCGCGATCCCGGTGGGGTGCCATCATGGCTGCTCCCGCGCTGGGCGCCCCCGCCTGCTCTCCACCCCCCAGTGCCAGAGCATGAAGCTCCACCACTGAACACACACACAGAGACACACAGACACACTGCTTTGGGGTGGTCAGTGGTAGAAATTGCTGCTTGCAGAAACTATTTTAAATTGTGCAGATGGTGAAATCACAAAACCCTGTTTCAAAGCCTGATATTTTAATACTTCCTTTCCCTTCCTCTTGCAGGATCACAGCTGCCTGGTCCCACGGAGTGTTTTGTATTTTTTTTTGTTCCTTAATCAAACAGTCCAGAATTTTTCCTGTTAAAAAATTCCTCAGAAGTAAAGTATGCTCTAAACTGTACAGTGCCAAACTGAGACTGAGATGCCGGAAAGTTTTCTCAATACGGTCAGAGCAATGGAAAAAAAGTTTGCCTTCAGAAGTTGTGGAATATTTCATTGGCAAAGCTGAATAAAACATGTTCAGGAATCGTTGATGTCTAGTGAGTCATGTTACAGTGCAAGGGCGCTTCCAGTGCGCTTCTACCCTATGAAGAGCTATTTTTGTTGCAAATATTTGTAGTTAAGTAAGGGCAAATCTGAGGGACGCAGGTGGCACTGTGGGTTAAAGCCTCAGCGCCTAGGACTTGCCGATCGAAAGGTCGTGGTTCGAATCCCTGCGGCGGGGTGCGCTCCCGCTGCTCGGTCCCAGCGCCTGCCAACCTAGCAGTTCGAAAGCACCTCCGGGTGCAAGTAGATAAATAGGGACCGCTTACCAGCGGGAAGGTAAACGGCGTTTCCGTGTGCGGCTCTGGCTCACCAGAGCAGCGATGTCACGCTGGCCACGTGACCCGGAAGTGTCTCCGGACAGCGCTGGCCCCTGGCCTCTTGAGTGAGATGGGCGCACAACCCCAGAGTCTGTCAAGACTGGCCCGTACGGGCAGGGGTACCTTTACCTTTACCTTTAAGGGCAAATCTAAAGTAAAAGAGTAATTTGTATTGGGGTAAGGGCAAATTCCATTTTCCAAGGATGCTGCCTCAGCTGTGGAACATCCACACTTTCTGCCACTTTTTTGTGGGGTTGGGGAGAAGTTTGTATAAATTTATATATTTTTCTGTGCCAAAGGACTTACCATATCATAGAAGGCAGCAGTGACTTCTGCAAGTTTTTGCTCCTTTTAAAATCTAAAAAGAGCCTTGCTGTGTCTTGAAACAGCCATAAAGCTACTGGAGCTTAAGGATGGTGTGTGTGTGTGTATGGGGGCGGGCACACATGCACTCTGAAAGTACCAACACAAAATCTGCCAAAAGCTTTGGGCCACTGCTAATTTACACCCCCAGAAAGCAGCTTAATGTTAGTATGTTTTCTTTTTCTTCTTTTGATTTCCAATACTTTATTATGAAGTTAAAATAACAATCCAGTATGCAATATGAAATACAGTAAATTAAAATGTGTGTTGGGTGGGGGGATAGTACCAAAAAAACCACCCAGGGATCACAGCCATCACTTCATAAAATAAAGTACATTCTCAAAAGACCACACCATGAATTAGATGTTACAGCAAAAAGCAACCTAATACAGAAAGACTACAAAACAAATGTTATTAATACCAAATAAAGCCATATTTCATTGGGACTTGGTTCCTCTTTTGTTACATCCCCTCCCACACATAGGGGAACCAAGTCTTGTTTGTTTTCCTATTGCTGAGTGTCAGCTTTAGTACAGCTCCTGCAAGTAGATAGAAATGTTAAATCTGGTAAACTTCTTAGGGTACCAATACTATACCGTATATGCAATCCTTACATGGGAGAAAGTCTCATAGGCAGCTGACGTGCATAGAGATGTACAGAAATGTATGTCATGAAAATCAACCAGAGAGAAGAATACAACATAAAATTAGTGAAACAATGAATATTGCATGCCTAGGTTCCCAAAGCAAAAGAAATATGCAGCTATGTAGACGTCTCCCCAAATAAACTAGCTTTTGAACAAGAGAGAGCTGAAGAAGCTGTAAAATGAAAGGAAAGAGGGTCCTTCTGTTAAAAAGTCAGTGGCTGACTGAATCCCTTCCAATTTTTTTATTATTGAAAGTTATTGTGTAAGGGAAGAACAGAGTAATCTGAGAAATGTGTTAGGACATTTGCATAGTACAAGAGGTATAAGGGTATTCACAGCTTTCAAAAGTTGGGGTGGATAAATCTGTCAAATTTGGTTTGTCTTAGTTTTCCCATCTTAAGTTCAATTCTCCACATTTCCACAGTTAGCAATTTTTAAAAAGACCTTCACCAAAATTTAGGGGGATTTTCCCCTCCCCCCAGTATATACACTTTTTGCATCATTTGTGGTGTTAGAGAACCATTTCACAGTGGCATTTTGTTGTTGTTTAGTCGTTTAGTCATGTCCGACTCTTGATGACCAGAGTACTCCAGGCACTCCTGTCTTCCACTGCCTCCCACAGTTTGGTCAAACTCATGCTGGTAGCTTCGAAAACACTGTTCAACCATCTCGTCCTCTGTTGTCCTCTTCTCCTTATGCCCCCCATATTTCCCAACACCAGGGTCTTTTCCAGGGAGCCTTCTCTTCTCATGAGGTGGCCAAAGTATTGGAGCCTCAGCTTCAGGATCTGTCCTTCCAGTGAGCACTCAGGGCTGATTTCCTTCAGAATGGATAGGTTTGATCTTCTTGCAGTCCATGGGACTCTCAAGAGTCTCCTCCAGCACCATAATTCAAAAGTTAGGGGACTTCAATATCCATGCCAAGGCTGCCTCAAACAGGCTGGCTTGGGACTTCAGGATCTCATGACAGCCATGGGCTATCTCAATCTATCACTGGCCTAATACATATGGCCGGACAAAACACCAACTTAATAACAATAACAATGATGGTATATTATTTGCCACAGCCAATCTCGGTGGCTTCCACTGGACATTTTAGTAATGCTCCATTGATTGGGGTGGGGGGGGGGTTCATTGTGAGTCTGTTGCCATGGACGACTCAATCCCTGGTGAGATTTGGGCTGAATATGTGGCTACTCCACTCTCTGGGGTGGGGTGGAGCATTAAGATGCTCTGCCCTCAAAGACTTGTGGAATCTGATGGATCCCTAAAATACTCAGGGAGGGGGTCTGACTGACATGGCTGGCACACATGTCAACCCTCTTGTCTCACTGTGGAATGTTGAGATTTGTAGAACCATTGACACAATATGTCACTGTGGAGCCACATAGACCATGTTGGTACTCTAGTAAGCTGCATGCAATGCAGCAGGAGGGTTGGCAGCTAAGAACGCAGGTGGTGAAAATCTTGGTCAGAACCTGGCCGAACATGGGTGAGGTTACATCATTGGTCACAGCAGTGATGGAGAAAGCTTACCTCTCTGCCACCATTACATCAGCAAATAGTTGTCTGGAAGAGCTTTTCTGAGTGGTGAATGGACTTTTCTCACGTGGCCAAGAAAACATTGCACTGACACCCTTCGCAGCTTATTGTAAACAATTTTGTGAGGAACTTTAAGGACAAAACCGCTCATTTTCAGAAAGAGTTGGATGCCACAGTTACAGCAAGTCAAATGGAGGGCTCCAGAGCACTATCTGATTCATCTGTACTTGATTATTGTGGCCTGAGGATGTGGACAAAGTGCTGGAAAAAGTGTGTTCAACCATTTGCTCCCTTGACCCCTGCCCACCTTGGCTTCTTAAAGCTAGCCATACGGGGTTGACCGGGTGAGTCAAGGAAGTGATTAGTGCTTCACTGGAGGAGGGGAAAGTACCTTTAGCCCTTCTGAGTTCAGGTAGGCTCATCTTTAAATGTAAACAGAACCACTTTTCTTTCCCATCTCTATCAAAGGTAAGCTGATAGACCACACACACAAAAATGTGCTCGAAAATGATGCAGCTGTCTTTAGCTTTATATAATGATGAAGCTCATTAAGGAGCTTAACCAAGCTGCCAGTCCATATGAAATATATTGCTCACTGCCCTCCCAGACTCTAGAGTGGAAAAACACCCACTAACAACCTATCTCCCCTCAGTAAATTAAGACCTCTGAGCCACAAAGCACACATCAGGTACCTGCCAACTTGCCTAGCTTGGCCTCTAAGAGCAAAAGAAAAATTAATATCCTAGTCCAAATTAAAGAACCCGCCAAGCTCGCTTTCATTATAACAGCATGATGTAATGAGGGTTCTTATTTTAACAACCTCAAAGGCTTGTGTCTGTCAGCTTTTCTTACAGGCAACTGAAACCTTGTTCAATTCTCTACCCACCCCCCTCTTTTCCCACAAGCTCTGAGTTCCCCAGTGCTTGCCTTTAATCTCATTCCCTCCTTCCAGGCTGTACTGTATTACCACCTCTTTATTTCTGCTTGAGGATTTGACAGCAAGTTCACAGTGGTGAGAATCTGCTCTTTTTGTGCTAGCAAAAGGGGGTGGGGGTGGGGATCAGGAGCTGGCTCTTTTGCCAAGGAATGACTTCCGGTTAAAACAATCTGCCAACTGCTAGTCTTATACATGTGACATTTCTGCCCTCGGGGTCATGATGGTGTAGGAGGATGAGATAAGTCACAGGTGCTGAATTGCTGGCTCCACCTTGGCTTAGATGTCAGGGAGCCAAAGGAACGGGTTCCAGACAGAACATGCCAAGGGCATTATTAGGGAAATGGTGACAAAGCAGCAGAGAAATAGTACATCTCTGTCCGATAGGCAGATTTGTGGAGAATAAGGCTAGCAATGAGAACTGGACCATAAAGAAGGCTGATTGCCGAAGAATTTATGCTTTTGAATTCTGGTGCTGGAGGAGACTCTTGAGAGTCCCATGGACTGCAAGAAAATCAAACCTATCCATTCTGAAGGAAATCAGCCCTGAGTGCTCACTGGAAGGACAGATCCTGAAGCTGAGGCTCCAGTACTTTGGCCACATCATGAGAAGAGAAGACTCCTGGAAAAGATCCTGATGCTGGAAAAGATTGAGGGGACAAGGAGAAGGAGAAGACAGAGGCTGAGATGGTTGGACAGTGTTCTCAGAACTACTAACATGAGTTTGACCAAACTGCAGGAAACAGTGGAAGACAGGAGTGTCTGGCATGCTCTGGTCCATGGGGTCACAAAGAGTCAGACACGACTAAACGTCTAAACAACAACAACAAGGCTAGCAATAGCCACAAGCTATTGTTCTACTGCCATATGCCTCTGAACGCCAATTGCTGGGTATCACAAGTGAGGAGAATGGTGTTCAACTCAAGTCCTCCTTGAGGGCTTTCTACAGGTAGCTGATTGGCCACTGTGAGAGTAGGATGGTGGACTGGATGCTATAGCAAGTCAAGCTATTGGTCCTAGTAGCTCAGAACAAGTTAACACTGGCTGGCAGCCATTTTCAGGGTTTCAGAGAAGAGCCTTTTGAGTACATGTGCAGCATGGTAAAGTGACTGGGGGAATCATCTAGAGTAATATAAAGGAAACCTCTTCACTGCCTGCCAGGTACAATATACTGAAGGGTGAATGAAGATGTTAACTGTAGAAAAGTCAATACAGACACAAGGACACAGTCACCATATTATGAATATGAGGGATCTTGAAATACCTCCCTGCAAGGCTTTGAAAATTAATTGCATTTTCATGGGGTTAAGATATCAAGATACCTTTGTGTGGGCTGCCTATGTTCGACAGAACTTCCAATGACAGAAAATCTCCAGAACTTGTCTACACTATGATACGTTTGTTGTTGTTGTTTTAAATGAATTTAGAGCAGGTGAGAAAAGGTTGCTCAACCTCAAATTCACGAAACTACTTAGAAATGGTAATGATTGATTGTTATAAAAATGCCTTAAATAAATAAACCCAGCTATTTGAGGAGAAATTGTTTTATTTATTTATTTTACTTTGTTATTTAGGAGATTTCTAGCCTGCTTTTCACACACAAAAGCCCAGAGTGCAGTGCAACAATATAAACATAATATAAAAGTATCTAAGTCTAACAACAGCAAGAAGACATCAATATCATATACAGTTCAGTGAGGGAGGAAGTTTATTCTCAACAATTAAGTACAGGTAAATGACTGGGTAAATAGACAAGTCCAGTGGTATAGCGTGGGGGGGTGCAGGGGGGGCGGCCACACCAGGTGCAACATCTGGGGGTTCGGGGGCGCAAATCCACGGGTTAGGGGGTGCAAATCCACGGGTTAGGGGCGCAAATCTACGGGTTAGGGGGCGCAAATTACTTGCCTTGCCCCAGGTGCTGACAACCCACGCTATGTCACTGGACAAGTCTTCAAAATACATTTGAAGCTCAGGGTTAGCTTGTAAAACACAGCGACTTGAATCCAAAGAACCATGGGGTTTGTTACAGGGATTTTCCACTTAACAGCAAGAATGGAATAAAATGAGGCTGAATGTTGCTGATCTTTCAGCAGAGCCAATGGAAGAGATCCTGCTGTCCCATCTCTATCCTCTCTCACAGCCTGATGGAAAAGCTGCTATAGGTGACAATTGAAGGAGGAGCCTGGTAGAAGTGTCTGTGAGAAATAAAATAAACATTTCCTAATTAAAGAAAGGCTGCCCCTCCCTCCCCCTAAGCACATAATGAAAATAAATCTAATGGAACTGTCCAGAAAACAACAGGGCACATTTTTAAACTTTGTTTCTGCTTTAAACTAAGTTGTTGGGATTTTTTTTTTTTTTTTGCAAGATGTCCTTTTTTAAGTACTTCAAGTGCAAAAAAGAAGTGTGGAATGGCATGCTATGACTCTATTTTTAACAAGCTTGATTCAGCTGCCACCTTTTTTTTTTTTTGGAAGGTTATTTAACATTGCACGTCTTGAAAAAAGCAAACTGCTGGAGAATGATGTAAAAAGTATTCCTACTCCCTGTATATAATCAGCTGCTGCCCGGTTAGTAAGTAGCAAAGCCCACAGTGAGTGGCAAAGAAGGCAGTTGTTGTTGTGTTTGGTTTTGTTTTGTTTTTTAATAGTGGAAGCTAATAAGCTGAATAACCAATAACTGCACCTTTAAAACGCAGGCAAAAAGAGGCTATTGCCAGCATTCTCAGAAGGATGGATTTACTCAGAAGGAGGAAGAAGATCCTGTCAGGAGTTCAGCCTACACTCGAGTAGGACCCTGGCAGAGACACATGCCCAACTGGCATGTTCCCTCCCTCCTGGTCGATCGTTCGGGAGCTTCATAAGCTTTCTTCAGCCTGAACACAACAGCGACCGATGCCAACCGACACCGGCACACTTAGGGATCTGCAGAGTTTGCACATCATGTGTGACAGATCTCAGCAACTCAGTATTTTGGCTAATCTACTTTATTTACATAGTGTATAAACACAGAGTACTGCAACATGGCTCCCTCTCTCTCTAGCATCAGACAGCAAAGAGAAAAAGAACAAAGGACAATAGTCCCACTTCATGGAACACAGTAACACAAATATCCTGTCTCCAGCACTTCCCACTCTGTGGAGTCAAAACACATACCGTCATGTGGAAGACAACAATCCTATGACTGCAGTCATGGAGCAGGAATTCTAACAGATCCTTGAGCCCTTCGATCCCAGCCCCTTGAGGGTGAGGCTGGAAATGAAGGGTGCATGTCCTCACACCACCCTCCCCAAGCCAGCCTCATAAAGCAGTGCAGGGTTGGCCCAGGGAGGATTGCATGAGCAGCATGCTTCCCCACAAAATGTGCCTGGGCCAGTCGCCCCAGCTGCCCTCCCCCTCCACACTACATAACTGATTCATGGACATACTGACTCTGACAGCGGAGGTACAATAGGAGGAAGACAGAAGTGTGTCAGTTTAAAGTGCTGGTTTTAACTTTTAAAGCCCTATACGGCCTAGGACCCTCATACCTAGAGGACCTAGAGGTATGCCCCATGGAGGACCTTAAGGTAATAACACTCTGAAAATCCCAGGCCCCAGGGAGATTAGACTGGCCTTGACCAGAGCCAGAGCCTTTTTGGCCATGGCCCCGGCCTGGTGGAATGCTCTCTCACAAGAAACCAGGGCTCTGCGGGATTTGACATCTTTCCGCAGGGCCTGCAAGACGGAGCTGTTCCGCCAGGCCTTTGGTCAGGGTTCATTCTGATTCTTTTCTTTCTGTATAAGAACAAGCATTAAAGAGGCCTCCTAGCCCACTCACAGGACTTTTATAAGACCAATGGTAACATTTGGCCCTGGAGAATATTAACCACTCTCAATTTTACCTGTGGATTGCCATCTGTCCAGATTTTAATTTGTTCTGAACTAATTTTAAGATGTATTTTAATTAACTGATAGCCTGTTTTTATGTTCTTATGTGTTTTGTACACTGTGTTAGTTTTATGATGTTAGCTGCCCTGAGCCCGGCTCTGGCCAGGGAGGGCGGGGTAAAAATAAAATTATTATTATTATTATTATTATTATTATTATTATTATTATTAACCCTTGGTGAGTCAACAGTTCCCCACTGGAGGTCCTTATTGTTCAGCTTCCATTCGCTAGCTCAGATTCTTCCTTCAAGTCCCACAGTAGATGCTGGCCATTGATAGACCACATCCTTCTTACTGTACCTTTGCTTGCTTCCATCCTTGTTGAGAGTGGCAAGGGGCAACTTCATAGACAGACATAAAAAGGCAACTTGAAACAAAAGCCTGCTAATTTTGCTTCTTTGTTTCGTCTGGAGAGAGATCCCATTATCAAAGAGCTCATCTTCCTCTCTGCAACTTTCTCTCTCTCTCCCCGGCAACCGCCCGGTCGTTTGCTTTTTCTGTAATCAGTTTCACCTAAAGTATTATGAAGTGTTAATGTCTTCATTTAATTTTCCTGAGCAACATTAGTGGCGATTAGGCTAAGCAAGATAATGTTCTGCTAACAGTGTGAGCTGCTACTCCAGAACAGAAATCTTTCACGGGCTCAGCTATTCTGCATGTTAATTAAAATAGCCTTTAAAAAATTCAGGCAACACACACTACCAAACACCACATAGGCTTTGCAAACTTCACAATATGGGCAAAATGACTTCAAATCCTTTTATTTTATTTTCAAAAAAATGAAATAAATTGCTTAGCGGAAACAAAATTAGGATGAGTCAAAATTATTAGAGTCCTGGACAGTATTCTCATATTTATTTTCAGTATGGGTCAAATGGCAAACATCTATCATAAAGGGAGAGGGAGGAAGCCACTCTTTAATTAAGAAGTATTTATATTGTATCAAGCTCCTCATTCATTTGTCACCTACAGCAGCTATTCCATCAGGCTGTGAGAGAGGACAGAGATAGGACAGCAGGGCCTCTTCCATCAGCTCTGCTGAAAGACCAGCAACTTTCAGGCCCATTTTATTCCATTCTTGCTGCTAAAGATGCCTGTAACAACCTCCATGTTTGGATTCAAGTCACTGTATTTAACAAGTTAATGCTTGACTTGGCATGGAAGAATCTGTCTTTTTCTAGTCTATTTCACTTTCTCATGTGTGCATTCATAAACCATTTCCCTCTGGTTCTGAATTAGCCTATTGTTTTTGTTGGCATTCATCTGTCCATCCATTGACTTGAGACAATGGAGTGCACCACTGGGGGTGGATTCATACCACTGGTTAACAGCACCAAAGTGACCTCCAAGGGACACAAACCTGGCCAGTATGTATGCAGGTCCTGGGATGCCCTCTCAGCTTCATTGATGTGGACCAAAGGAAAACAGAGCAAAATGTTTGGCACCAGCTTGGCTGCAGAAATTGCTGGAAGGAGGCATGCAAGGCGCCATCCAACCTTCTTAGGGACTCCACTCCAGATCAGTGTAGGGTTTACTCCTTAGCCTTCTCTTCTTTGGTGTAGTGGTTAAGAGTGGTGGACTCATAATCTGGTGAACCGGGTTCAATTCCCCGCTCCTCCACATGCAGCTGCTGGGTGATCTTGGGCCAGTCACACTTCTCTGAAGTCTCTCAGCCTCACTCATCTCACAGAGTGTTTGTTGTGGGGGAGGAAGGGAAAGGAGAATGTTAGCCGCTTTGAGACTCCCTAGGGTAGTGATAAAACGGGATATCAAATCCAAACTCTTCTTCTTCTTCTTCTCCTGAAGATATTCCGCAAAGCAGCTGAGGTTTAGGATCAGAGTTTTCCTCCTAGACAGGCTACCTTCCCAGGCTGAATAGTGCCACCTTCCCATCACATCTGTCTACAGAATGTGCAGAGACTGCCTCCTTGACTATTAGACCCGCTATGGGCCTTGTCCATTCAATCTGCTGGAACATGTTTGAGATCCATAAGTTACTCTCACCTGGTTTGAAACAACAGTTGGAGCTGTTTCCTGGGGTATGGTTTCTGTCATGTACTGATAGCTCCTAGGAGCCACAAGTCAAAGCTGAGTGCAGGTTGGAAAACCAAAGGTGGACAAACTACCCCAGAAGGAGCATGATGTATTCCCCTACCAGGTGTACCACCCTTCACCTAACACCACATACACCCCAAATTAGTCTATGTAGTTTAAATAAGAATCTATATAATTTAAATCATCATAGTAATATGCATAAAATATACTGACCTATTTAAATGTTATATGCAGATTGTTATTACCGTTATTTAAAATACATAGACTAATTCAGAAATGCATTTTTACACATTTTAATGGTGTTTTTCTCCTCCGGAAAACACATATGTATCCCGAAACATGTTTTGAGTCATAAACTGTATCAGAATTTTCAGAAATCAAAATTCAGTGGATAACAAAGTTCTGGTCCACACATTAGTTGAGGGAATGCAGATCAGGTCAGAATTTGGAAAATATAAAATTCCTCAAGCACCGTGTCTGTTACTGCTTAAGATAATCCAAAAGAATTAGGATCTAATGTTGAAAAATCAGTGAATTCAACATTTGAAATAGAATTCAAGTTCTGGAATGTTTGGCAATTTGTAAAATTGTATGTGATGTTGTATGACTCTAGCTAGTAGCCCTTTTGCAAACTCAGCCACACAAGGAAGTAAAGCATGTTCATTCAAAGTTTTTACCTCTCTGCGATAACTTCTACTTTGACCCTCTATATTTACAGCTCATTGCAAGAATGCAAACATTTATGGTCCTGAGCTTATGAAAAACATGGGACTCGTTCTTCTATATTATTATGCTGCAAAATGTCATATATGGTGATGCTGCTGTTTAGTCGTTTAGTCGTGTCCGACTCTTCGTGACCCCATGGACCAGAGAACGCCAGGCACCTCTGTCCTCCACTGCCTCCCGCAGTTTGGTCAAACTCATGCTGGTAACCTCGAAAACACTATCCAACCATCTCGTCCTCTGCCGTCCCCTTCTCCTTGTGCCCTCCATCTTTCCCAACATCAGGGTCTTCTCCAGGGAGTCTTCTCTTCTCATGAGGTGGCCAAAGTACTGGAGCCTCAGCTTCACAATCTGTCCTTCCAGTGAGCACTCAGGGTTGATTTCCTTCAGTATGGAGAGGTTTGATCTTCTTGCAGTCCATGGGACTCTCAAGAGTCTCCTCCAGCACCATAATTCAAAAGCATCAATTCTTCGGCGATCAGCCTTCTTTATGGTCCAGCTCTCACTTCCATACATCACTACTGGGAAAACCATAGCTTTAACTATACGAACCTTTGTTGGCAAGGTGATGTCTCTACTTCTCAAGATGCTGTCTAGGCCTGTCATTGCCCTTCTCCCAAGAAGCAGGCGTCTTTTAATTTCGTGGCTGCTGTCACCATCTGCAGTGATCATTGAGCCCAAGAAAGTAAAATCTCTCACTACCTCCATTTCTTCCCCTTCTATTTGCCAGGAGGTGATGGGACCAGTGGCCATGATCTTCGTTTTTTTGATGTTGAGCTTCAGACCATATTTTGCGCTCTCCTCTTTCACCCTCATTAAAAGGTTATTTAATTCCTCCTCACTTTCTGCCATCAAGGTTGTGTCATCTGCATATCTGAGGTTGTTGATATTTCTTCCGGCAATCTTAATTCCGGCTAGGGATTCATCCAGCCCAGCCTTTCGCATGATGAATTCTGCATATAAGTTAAATAAGCAGGGAGACAAAATACAGCCTTGTCGTACTCCTTTCCCAATTTTGAACCAATCAGTTGTTCCATATCCAGTTCTAACTGTAGCTTCTTGTCCCACATAGAGATTTCTCAGGAGACAGATGAGGTGATCTGGCACTCCCATTTCTTTAAGAACTTGCCATAGTTTGTCGTGGTCGACACAGTCAAAGGCTTTTGCATAGTCAATGAAGCAGAAGTAGATATCTTTCTGGAACTCTCTAGCTTTCTCCATAATCCAGCGCATGTTTGCAATTTGGTCTCTGGTTCCCCTGCCTCTTCTAAATCCAGCTTGCACTTCTGGGAGTTCTCGGTCCATATACTGCTTGAGCCTTCCCTGTAGAATTTTAAGCATAACCTTGCTAGCGTGTGAAATGAGTGCAATTGTGCGGTAGTTGGAGCATTCTTTGGCACTGCCCTTCTTTGGGATTGGGATGTAGACTGATCTTCTCCAATCTTCTGGCCACTGCTGAGTTTTCCAAACTTGCTGGCATATTGAGTGTAGCACCTTAACAGCATCATCTTTTAAAATTTTAAATAGTTCAGCTGGAATACCATCACTTCCACTGGCCTTGTTATTTGCAGTGCTTTCTAAGGCCCATTTGACTTCACTTTCCAGGATGTCTGGCTCAAGGTCAGCAACCACACTACCTGGGGTATACGAGACATCCATTTCTTTCTGGTATAATTCCTCTGTGTATTCTTGCCACCTCTTCTTGATGTCTTCTGCTTCTGTTAGGTCCTTTCCACTTTTGTCTTTTATTATGGAAATCTTTGTATGAAATGTTCCTTTCATATCTCCAATTTTCTTGAACAGATCTCTGGTTCTTCCCATTCTATTGCTTTCCTCTATTTCTTTGCATTGCTCGTTTAAGAAGGTCTTCTTGTCTCTCCTTGCTATTCTTTGGAAATCTGCATTCAATTTCCTGTATCTTTCACCATCTCCCTCGCATTTTGCTTGCCTTCTCTCCCCCGCTATTTGTAAGGCCTCATTGGACAGCCACTTTGCTTTCTTGCATTTCCTTTTCGTTGGGATGGTTTTCATTGCTGCCTCCTGTATAATGTTACGAGCCTCCATCCATAGTTCTTCAGGCATTCTGTCCACCAAATCTAAATCCTTAAACCTGTTCCTCACTTCCACTGTGTATTCATAAGGGATTTGACTTAGATTGTATCTTACCGGCCCAGTGGTTTTTCCTACTTTCTTCAGTTTAAGCTTGAATTTTGCTATAAGAAGCTGATGATCTGAGCCACAGTCAGCTCCAGGTCTTGTTTTTGCTGACTGTATAGAGCTTCTCCATCTTTGGCTGCAGAGAATATAATCAATCTGATTTCGATGCTGCCCATCTGGTGATGTCCATGTGTAGAGTCGTCTCTTGTGTTGTTGGAAAAGCGTGTTTGTGATGACCAGCTTGTTCTCTTGACAGAACTCTATTAGCCTTTGCCCTGCTTCGTTTTGATCTCCAAGGCCAAACTTGCCAGTTGTTCCTTTTATCTCTTGACTCCCTACTTTAGCATTCCAATCCCCTATAATGAGAAGAACATCCTTCTGTGGTGTCACTTCTATAAGGTCTTGTAAGTCTTCATAGAATTGGTCAATTTCAGTTTCTTCAGCACAAGTAGTTGGTGCATAAACTTGGATTACTGTGATGTTAAAAGGTCTGCCTTGGATTCGTATCGAGATCATTCTATCATTTTTGAGATTGCATCCCAGTACAGCTTTCGCCACTCTTTTGTTGACTATGAGGGCCACTCCATTTCTTTTACGGGTTTCTTGCCCACAGTAGTAGATATGATGGTCATCTGAACTGAATTCACCCATTCCCGTCCATTTTAGTTCACTGATGCCCAGGATGTCAATATTTATTCTTGCCATCTCATTTTTGACCACCTCCAACTTACCCAGGTTCATGGTTCTTACATTCCAGGTTCCTATGCAATATTTTTCTTTACAGCATTGGACTTTCCTTTCGCTTCCAGGCATATCCACAACTGAGCGTCCTTTCGGCTTTGGCCCAGCCGCTTCATCAGCTCTGGATCTACTTGTACTTGCCCTCCGCTCTTCCCCAGTAGCATGTTGGACGCCTTCCGACCTGAGGGGCTCATCTTCCAGCGTCATATCTTTTATATGCCTGTTGTCTTTGTCCATGGAGTTTTCTTGGCAGGGATACTGGAGTGGCTTGCCGGTTCCTCCTCCAGGTGGATCACATTTGGTCAAAACTCTCCACTATGACCTGTTCATCTTGGGTGCCCTGCTCGGCATAGTTCATAGCTTCTCTGAGTTCTTCAAGCCCCTTCGCCACGGCAAGGCAGTGATCCATGAAGGGGATATATGGTGATAGCACAATGTATATTAATAGTAATGGTGGTAGCAGTAGCAGTAATTTATGTTGTGAACTGCCCTGTGATCTTTGGATGAAGGGTGGTATACAAATTTAATAAATAAAATAAATAATAATAAATAATCTACACACCTCAGGATTTGGCCTCTAGTTCTTCTTACAGGACTTCCATTTTCATAGCACAAATTGTTGTACCATGCCAGACTAATGTTTTCAGTGTAAATTTATTTGCACTAATGAGCACTTGGGGGTGCTATCAATCTTGCTAAACTAAATAGGTATTACTTTCCTGAGCTTTCACCCTCACGCCAGATAGCACATAACAAATAACAGTCACTTCATTTGCATGTGATGCAGGAGAAAGGTCTGTAATTAGAATATGCATATATTTGCATTTCATATTTATATCTGAATACCTCTCCACCAGCACCAATGCATTCATTACTAGGGATAAGTAATTATCACAATGAAATAATTTCATGCTGGAAATCAACTGGTGGAAATTAGAGCTGGGTGCAAATTGTATTTATTCTAATAATTCATATACTGTACTGCTTACTGCCGCAGTTTGAAATGGCTTATCGAAATTCACTACCATATTCGCAGGCAGAGAAATTGTGTCGAGGTCATTTCACCAGTTTTCTTCAGGGACAGGAAAAATTCTGCAGCAGTTTTTTTTAGGGGGGGCATTCATTATGGTAGTAGCACAGATTATTTCCAACTAAGTCCCCCACCTACGACCAATGCAAGCAGCAGCAGCAACAAGTGTATGAAAAGGCTGACTACAATTTTGCAATCTGCACAATGCCCCAGACCACACAGAGTTCCATGGGTGGGGTGGAATTGCAGCCATCACCACCCCCACCTCCACCCCCAAAATGTTGGGAAATATTCAGAGGAAATTCCGTGAAGTGGCCTAGGGGTTGGGAGAAGTAGGAAAAGAAGAATCTCATACATTTTCTCAGATAAACAT
This sequence comes from Podarcis gaigeae, assembly GCF_964106915.1. Taxonomy (NCBI): domain Eukaryota; kingdom Metazoa; phylum Chordata; class Lepidosauria; order Squamata; family Lacertidae; genus Podarcis; species Podarcis gaigeae. The sequence goes on along the minus strand of NC_139692.1, from coordinate 15,406,115 downwards.
GTTCTGAGCAATTTCGGTTCAGCCCCAGCTGACATTCCACAAGGAGAACTTGGCTTTTGCCCCTATATTCTTACACACACACACACACACACACACCATAACCAGATGTAGATATGGCTTCAAGAGCAACCTGTAAACTCACAGACATCCTCATCTTTACAGATCATAGCAAAGCAACTTAGCTGAGTCCTGGGAGGTATTTGCTTATTGCCATCATTACATACCTAGAAAGAAAGGACAGAAAAACTAATGCTCCAAAGACAAAAAAGCCTTGTTTTTGTCGAACATCTCGGATGACCTAATGCTCCCAGCAGCCTGAGATACACACAGGTACCAGTGGGGTGCTTTCTTCTTCTTGTTCTTCAAGAAGCAGAGCTGTTTACTAGAGGTGTAATGAGATAATAGGTTACCTGGGAGAGATTCAGACTCCTCCAGGGAAGGATAAATACCTTGAGTAAATTCCCCTTACTGCAGTGCCTTGTCAACCACTTATCTCACTTAAAAGGAACGTTTCAAGATGCGGCTCCCAAAACACTTAAAGGAGAGAGTTCAGATGACTCCTGTGTAAGGTTGGGCTGTTCAGGCTGCTCATCAGAACTTTTCATCTGAGAGAGCATTTCTGCCTGTGCCTTTGCAACAAATCTCTCAAACTTAAAAACTAATAATAATAATAATAATCTGCACAACAATTTGCATTTGAATATGAATTTAATATGTATTTCATCACAATATATGTATTTACATATGTGTTTTATCTTGAAATGAACATCTTTTGCCTCTCTGCTCAGGTGTTTGGGGAAGGAGGAGGCAATCTGAATTTCTGTTATTGATGGTTTTATTTGTAACTGAGTTTTGTTTTCTGAAGCAGATGATAATAGTTAATTATAGTAAGAATTGATACGAGATATATTTTCTAGATAAATTTAAACACTAATATAAAAACACATACATATGTATGTGTACACTTACATGCACACAAGGAGAAAGAAGGACGTTAATATTTCAGTTTGGCAAGCATAAATGAGGTGAAACCATTACTATATTGTTTCCTACAGACTGTGTGCTTGTGCATTATCCTGTGTTTGAGTGCACCAGAACATGATGGAATTGCTCCATTTTTCAGTAAATAAGTTCTCTGGTCGCCTCTTACCCTTTGAATGAATGAATAAATGCTAATGCATTTTTGTATATTTTTGAGCCAAGAATTGTATCAGAAAATTTGACAAGTGCAAAATCAAAAGGATAAATAATTCCAAACCACACTTTAGTCTGGGATGTGGGGATCAGGTCAAGGCACCTCACGTTTCACAAAAACCAAATCAGTCATGAATCTCTCATCCACTCTCAATACTATGATTATAAAGTGTGGACCCTCTTTTGGATGATGGCGTCAGACTGTAGCCATTTATTTGATTAATCATCATTATTCTACTTTTTCTTTAAAAAGGAAGCCCAAAGCAGCAGCAAGAACATAGAATAATGAATACAGTAATATGAAAACTCAGCCAAATTATGTATTAACTGATTTATTTCATTACAGAGTAATCCCAACTCTCCCTCTGAGCTCGGTGGAGTTTTGTGGAGTAGCAGTGTAATATGTGTGGGTAACACACTGGCAAAGCCAACCCCTGCAGTCAGTAAGATTGTACCCTCTGCTCACCAATTGATGAGCAGGAGGTTCAATCCTGCTCAGTTTGACTGTGCACATGTATTCTCCTGATGGGAAACCACATGTGCAGTCAATGCCCAGTGTGGGGCTGTTTGAAATCTGTGTTCTATTCATTTGCAGGGACAATATGCTTCTCTTTCTTCTTGCCCAACACCCCATACCCTGATAGGTCTGCATCACTCCAGGTGGTCTGAGCCAGGACCGTCTCCACTTGACTAAGTCAATTCTGGATCCACCTGAATCAGCCCAGTTAGGTTTGGGCTTCAGCCAAATTAGATGCACAGCCCCATTATTCTCCTGTCAAATTTGGTTAAAAGTTGAGCAGTTTCAAGAGATTCAATACACCATCTTGATTCAAAATAGCATCCAAGGGCATCCAAACAAAGGCAGAAAGCTGCTCCTTCTTCTGTCATGCCAAAACGGGCAATGATATATTCAGACGTGTCCAAATCATCACAGTTTGGAACAGTTCCGTGTGCCATCTTGATTCAAAATGGTGTCCAATGGTATCTAGACATAAACAAAAACTAGTAAGGAAGTTGACTGTGCAGATATGTGAATCTGAAGAGCGTATAGTGAGATTTGGACATAATTCTTTTTGTGTGGATAAGTGAATTTTTGGATAGTGGGCATGTGGACAGAGGGACTTGCATGTATAAGAAAATATAGCTAGCTAGCTATTGTTTTATAGAATCATAGAATTGTAGAGTTTGAAGAGACCCTGAGGATCATCAAGCGCAACCCCCTCCCTGCAATGCAGTGATATGCTGCTGTCCCATACAGGGTTATTGGTTTGTTATTGTAATGATGTCTCCTGGGACCATAGCATCAAAGGTAAAAATTAAAATCATGCTATTACTCTTGACATTGTTAGTTATAGTTCTTTGACGTCTCCTTCAGTCCCTGTAGAATTAGCCTAACAATGCAGTCCATTTTCAGGCCATAAAATAAATGAATCTAAATATGAAATTATGGGCTTGAACCTGCATAACTGAACATGGCATTTCCAAATTGTGTAACACATTTTGGAAGTGTATAGGCATTAGGGCATTAAATATTTAGAGTTCTATTTCAAGATGTGAAAATGTTAAACAATTATCACAATCAAAGGTTGTTAAGACAATCTCACAGGCCCTAAAACATGGTGTGGGTGGAAGATTTCTTGGATAGGTCAAACTGCAATAATTAAGATAAATGTGTTATGATTTCTATCTCAGACCCTAGTGCTACTAAATATATCATATTCAACTTTTGGAACCATTATGGATATTGAGAAAGAAGATTAGATCCTATTATTCACTCTGCTGGAAATATGTTGCTGTGAGACCCACTTTTGTTTAGTTTAGAGTGAGACAAAATGAAGGCTGGTCAGAGCAGCCTAAGATAATCTTAGGCTGAAATCCTATACACACTGACCTGGGAACCATTGACCTCAGTGGGACTTATTGCTGAGTAGACACATAGAAATACATTGCTTGTTCCACAAGCCAACAAACCAGCCTGACACCAAAAGGTTGTTATAGGCAGGGATCCACAGATAAATTCACTGGGTAGGCAGTGGTGACCTACAGTATAATTCTGGCAACCAGCAGGAAGAACTTCTAGTGCAGGGCTACCCATTGTGTTGCCCTCCAGATATTGAGGGACTCCAACGTGAAGTTAGAATCAAAGAACACACCAAAACAAATCAGGAGCAGGCAGAATGTTACTGCCTGGGCAAAGTCCAAGTCCAAACAGGAAGCCCTTTATAACCCCTCGTATCCAGGAGGAACCAATGGCCAGTCTTGGTGGGTGGGGCCAGTCAAGAGCCCACAATCACATCTCTTCCCTGGAAGATATGTCAAGCTGCAGAACTTTATCATACAGGCAAGGAGTTCCTGTTTCCATCCCTCCTGATATTGTGGAGGGAGGAATCTCTTAACAGAATGCTCTGACTTTTGCTCAGCTACAGTGTTCTCTGAGGGAAGCCACAACTGCTATAACACCAGTATATATTTGCAGTGTAGCAATACAATCCATGCTCACTATTCCCTGCCATTTGCTCCCAGGTGTTAGGAAGGAGTACCTCTTTAAATATCTCAGTGGCTCACACAAGATTCTTAGTAGTTAACTGTTACTGGTGTTCCAATTGTTCCATATATTTGTATAATCCTATTTTTGTGTGTGGTAAAATGATACCTCTGGCCATTATTACTTATTGACAGAGAACAGCACAGTTCAATTGTGTCTTACGTGGACTAGTCATTGTTAATATCCCTTTTAAACTCATTGCATGTAAATGTCATGGTTGAAGACCACTCCCTTGTGTATCTGATGAGGTTTGGGCTGTTGCCCATATAGCCAGGGGCAGACCTCCCCCTTTTGTTACTAAAAAAAAAGACATATTCACCCTCCTTTCCCTGTTTTGGAGGGCAATTAGAGACAGCAGTATTCTGTCCATGGGAACCACTGTAGGCATGGCTGGCTGCCCATTTTCTAGGAACTGGGAGGGTTTGCATCTTCTTGTTTTCTATTTTGCATCTCATTCCCAGATTGGCCAGGGTGAATGGCTGAATGTTTTTGTGGTTGCCTTGCTGAAAGCAAACACATGTACCTTGGAATCTGTGTTTTAATTCCTGCAGTTTCTACTATGAAGTTTCCAGTGGGGATGGATGAATCTGTCAGTTTCTGTTTATCTCAGTTTCTCATTTTTGCAGTCTAAAATTCAGTTAGTGGTTTATTTATTTTTAAATCAGATGAAAATCCAGCCAACACAGACCCTGCCTCCTATAACCTTTTAAATGTGTTTGTGGGAATAGGAGAGGGAGGGGATAGCTAGGGATGATGGGAGTTGTAGTACAAAAACAGCTGGAGACCCAAGTTTGGGAAACACTGCTCTAAAGTTTCCCTCCCATGCACAGCTTCATTGGCTGTTACTTCCAGGGTTGTGGAAACTCAAGAGTGCAATGATGTCACACCATGTGCTCTGCATCAGTAGACTTTACTAGGGAGAAGTGGAGAATGAGCTATGCTGCTTCTTCTTTGGACCTGCTGTGAATACTCATTCTGCCTGTGAGGTTCATAAAGTTCCTCCAGCCGTTGACCATCCTGGAGTGCTCCTTGGATATTGCTTTGCATCATGCGGCACAGTCACAAAAATGATGCCCTCCACAGTCATCTATGATTGACAATCTTGCCCCAGGCAAGTGGCAGTCTCTGCCGACACATTGCTCTGTTTTACACAGCCCACAATTTCTCATCTTTCAGGTTATAAAAATCAATTGCCGACTTCCAATTAGTGCTAACACCCATTGCAAGGGAGAGAGGGCGAAATGAGGAGAGGGGGATGTTGAAGTTCCATGCAACTTTCACTTTTCAGAAAGGTTGGCGACAGACTCTTAATATCTCTGAACACATATGGTCTCCTCATTCCGCTGAGCACATTTTTAGGGCAAACTTCTCATCCCACTTCTGCTCTCTAGACTGAAAATAGAAGTCTGAATTTTTGGGATGAAATGTACAAGAGTTGGCTAGGGAAAATGTATTCAATTAGAAACTTCAGCTGCCAGGAATATATTATTTGGTGCATATGCTGCCTGTGATCCCATGCTTTTCCTCCCCTCCTTATTTTTTTTATATATAAAAAATGGACTTGTTTGAGAGAGCAGAAGGAGAGGCTTGCATTTTAAATTTGCACATACTTTAAACTTTTATGGGTACTTCAAACAACCCAGATTAAAATTCTGTAGCCTCAGACTCTAAACCAAGAGGTGAATGTTGCACTGAGGTCTACAGCTCATTAGAAAGAAAGTTATTGGTAGAAGGGTAGTGGTAGGCAAAGATGATGTAGAAAGCTGGGATTTGTAAAACACAGTTGAAAAGCAGTGTTGCCAGTCCTTTGGAAGCAAACAAGAAGTCAAGAGCTGGTACCCATTGATCTGGAATGAAGCCTCAGACAAATAAAGCTTAGGTCTTTAGACTATGTTCAGAAACTGCATTGCTGAAGCTTCTAACTTTCCTGTAAGCTCTCATAGCCACACCTGTATACATAAAACCTGTATCTCATAAGAACATAAGAAGAGCCCTGCTAGATCAGACCATTGGCCCATCTAAGCCATTATCCTTTTCTCAGACTGGCCAACCAGATGCCTTTGGGAAGCCCATTAGCAGGACCTGAGCACAACAGCATTATCCCCTCCTGCTGTTTCCAGGTACTGGTATCCAAAAGCATAGTGCCCCTTACAGTGGAGACAGCAGCATGAAGCCATAGAATTAACCATGAAGGAGATTCCTGGGTCACCTTAAAACAAGGGTGGAACATCTATGGTCCTCCCAGATGTTGCTGGACTCCAGTAACAACAACAACTCCCATCAACCTCAGCCTGAAAGTCCAGTGACCCGGGATTATGGGAATTGGAGTCCAACAACATTTGAAGAGTCACAGGCTTCCTGGTCCTGCATTGAAACACTTTTCCTGATCGTTCGATGATCTTAGGGTTAGGTTAGGCTATTATTTTTGCATACTGCTTCCCACTAACAAGTCCTAAAATGATTTAGAAGAAAGTTGCCATAAAAATACAATAATAAAATTACAAATACAGATTAAAGAGCATTGACATACTTAATACAAATATCACTTACATTTCCCAAATGCCACAATCTTAGGTAAAATACGAAGGCTGCGTACAACAATATACATAAGCACTATTAAACATAATATATCATAAAATCAATACAAAATGACCATTGAAACAACTGGCTAGTCCTATAAAAAAAAACAAAGACCTGTCAACATGAAAATGTCTTCAGCAGATGCCTGAAAGTCAACAGCAAAGATTCCTGCTGAAAGAGTATTCCATGACACTGAATGCCTAACTTTTGCTAGAGGCAAGTTGAGCTAGTGGCGTAGCATGGGGGGTGCAGGGGGGGCCGGCCGCACCTGGCGCAACATCTGGGGGTTAGGGTTAGGGGGCGCAAATCCATGGGTTAGGGGGCGTAAATCCACGGGTTAGGGGGTGCAAATTACTTGCCTTGCCCCGGGTGCTGACAACCCACGCTACGCCACTGAGTTGAGCCTCTGTAACACAGGGGACAACTAACAAGGCAGCTTCCTCATTTGGTACAGTCATTCCTTGAATGGAGCTTTTCAGACTGAAGCTTCGATGCCTGAATGGAAGATTCATCTTTAACCAATCCCCTTTTAAGCCCTGTTCTGTGCCCAATAAGCATGGGACCCAATTGCCCAGCAGTGCTGTGGTCTATAAAAAAGGTAAAGGTACCCCTGCCCGTACGGGCCAGTCTTGACAGACTCTGGGGTTGTGTGCCCATCTCACTCAAGAGGCCAGGGGCCAGCGCTGTCCGGAGACACGGAAACGCCGTTTACCTTCCCACTGGTAAGCAGTCCCTATTTATCTACTTGCACCCGGGGGTGCTTTCGAACTGCTAGGTTGGCAGGCGCTGGGACCGAGCAGCGGGAGCGCACCCCGCCGCAGGGAAAGGTCGAACCGCCGACCTTTCGATCGGCAAGTCCTAGGCGCTGAGGCTTTAACCCACAGCACCACCTGCTGTGGTCTATAGATGGCAGCAAAATACTGGGCAAAGCTGTCCCATGAGCCTTTGCAAAGTGGAGGGGAAAGTCTATATAAGGCTGCTTTCCCTGGACCTCAGGGCCATTTTGTCTTGAGAGCTTCCCACCGTCCCATCCTCAGGTTTGAGAGTTCACTGAGCAATTTTGGGTCACTGGGCAAGACATGTTTCTCATCCCACACCTGATTGGCACTTGTTTAGGTTTTGGTTAGAACTTGCTTATTTGACTTTCACCACAGCAAGGTTAAAACAAAAAAAATTCCTTCCAGTAGCACCTTAAAGACCAACTAAGTTAGTTCTTGGTATGAGCTTTCATGTGCATGCACACTTCTTCAGATACACAGCAAGGTTAAACACTGTTCAACTCATATGGAACAGGTTTGGAGCAGTCCAAACCCAGCAGATCTATTCCATCAACATGGGGCTTGTGGAACAATGAACTGATCCCGGGACCCAATGCCATGTCCACTCTTTCCCTGCCTGCTGCCTGCTGCTGTCAATAAAGATTTGGCCCAATTTTATCCCATCACCATTCTACAGTCTTAATATATTGCTGCTCTCATGGGACACATAATGCACCTGCCTGGGCAAATGTGTTGTGGGAGGCAAGGAATTTGAAATCTTGCTCATGCCCTCTCAGTGAATGTTCATTTTTCTTTTTGGAAATGTTTGATCACGGAACCTGGAATTGTGATAATGCATTGCAACAGGGCATGGGAATGACTTTGCTGATGGGCAAGTCTGATCTTTGGTCTCTGCCAACTTGCCAGGGGTATCAGGGGTGTATCTCTGTTGCCACCAGGTTTTCCCCTTGTTCTTGTATCAGGTTGAAACATCACAAACACAGTCAAGTTGTTCCCTTTCTCACTGAGCCTGTGAACAGGAAAGCAGAGGCTTTTGGAAAGAAAGAAGTCTCTGTAAGAGCCGTTTGCCCCTTTGGCTTGATTCTGCCTGTGGCTCCAAAGAACTTTTAATAGAAATCTTCAGAACGGAATGGGCTACAGCTGTTTGCCTTGATAAATATATTTTATGCTACATGCCTCAGCTGCCATCTGTTTGCTGATATGAGCGTTTCTTCTCTGCAGCAATGGAAAAGCTTTCAGAGGAAATCACAAGAGATGATTTTAGTAGCAGGTATGGAGGGGGGAATGGAAAAACAAGCTGTGCCCATAGTGCTACTCTGCTATTTTGCCATGCCATTATTGCATGCAAAAGTACTGGCATGGGTGGGAGAGCAGGAGAATGATCTACCACTATGAGTGACCACTATATTGTTAATTCTAAAAACTGGATTTTTATTTTTTTTTTTGAAAAATGCTTTCCCCTTTCATGATAGCCAAGTGGGTCAAGTATTTCCAGAATGCTTGGGCATTGTTCAAAACTGCAATAACAGAAGCCCTGCTAGAATGTACATCACAGATCGGAAAATGTACCCCATAGCCAAGAGGATGCCAGCATGGTTGATGAGCAAAGTCAAGACAGCTATTAGAGGCAACAAGCATACAGATGGAGGTGATCTATTCAATGTTTTGTAAAATGCATGTGTTTATTCATAAGTCCAATCTACACCTTTTCCATATTCACCTGTGATTTATTTTTCAAAAACTGTACAAAATTTATGATCAAATATATACTGTATCTAAATACATGTGCAAATATATATTTAAATGTATATGCACATATTTAAATGTGTATTTTATTACAAAATGTGCATTTAAATATGTATTTTACCTCAATGTACATATTTGTAATGTATTTTGCCCCATAATATGTAATTTTTATGCATTCTTGAACATTTTTTGAGCCAATAAGTATATTGCAAGAAGTTCAGAGGATAATTAAGTTTCAATCTGTGCATCGTCCTGGAGGTGTAAATTAGTTCAGTTTACTTAAAAATGTGGACAGAATGAAATTATCTTCTACCTCTACTGTGAATACTCAATGCCAGGGAAAACAGAGGTGAATCATTATACTCATACCTTGCTTGTAAGTACTTACTGGTATTCACTGCTGTTGGAAACAGAAAGCTGAATAAGATGGACCTTGGTGTAATCCAGCAGCACAGTTTCTTATGCTTAGTGGCTTGATTTTGTGATGTGCCGAGTCAGAAAGCAGGGAGTGAATTAGCTACAAAAATTTACACATCATGACATTGGCTCCAAGATAATCTGTAGTACCAATTCGCAGCTAGCTACATTTTACTGCTCTTGAAAGTGTCCTCAGTTTTGAGAAGAGATGAGCCAAATTCTTACAGGAGTTACAGCATTTGATTCACAGCATCACAAACTGCCTAATGTGGAAAATGAACCCAGATTCAGATAGGGAGCCCTTGGTAGACAAGGAGATTGGTCATTCCAATCCCCAAAGAACATGCGCTGTGTCCAGCATTAGCTGCAGATGGGGAGGGGAAGGCCCCCTTTGGCAAGAGGCTCTCAGTGGGATGCCAAACCTGTACCTCCCAGTTCCTTCCCATTGTCACCATTGCCCATTCTCTTGCTCAATCCCTCTGAGCCCAATTTGCCCAGAAGCAGAGGGCAAGGCGTGTAGATGCTGTTGCTCCCTCTCCTTGCTCTTCCCACAGCTTGCACTAGGGCCATGCCCCAGCTTTGGCCAAATCCCAAACCAAATTGTGTCAAAACAGACCAGGGGAATGGGTTGGGGGTTAGGGGGTTGTGCACAGCCTCAGCTTGCAAAAACAGGAGCCACCAACCAAGAGGAGGTGGAGCAGGGTCAGTAGTATCCTTCTAGGACAAGGATCCTGGTAGATGAGGGATGGGAAACCTCAGAGCTGGAGGCAAAAGTGGCCTTCCTGGACTGTCCATCTGATCCTCAGAGCTCTCCCCAGGTGACACCATTCACTGGCCTTCCATCACACCCTAAGGTGTGATAATGCCTCTCACTTTTCTGGATGGAGGATAGTGAGAGGGAGGTGTAGTCTACTATGCAAATGTGAAATTTGCATTCATTGCTCTGTCTGCTTTTGCCTCTGGATCCAGTCACCACTGACCACATGGCCCTTAGAAGGTTGCCCAGAAGGATATCAGCTCTTGGGTTGAAAAAGGTTCCACAGTCCTACTTGATGATGCTAATCCATCATGGAAGCCCTAAGCATGAGACATACAAGCAAACCAAAGATTATTACTGAGACCAGCTCATATTATTCCTATCTTTCACCAGAACTGTAGAAGGCCTTTGTCACTGCCAGAAACTAATTCACATATTACACCTTAACCATGGTCAGGGTTCACATTTAAAAAATGATGTGAGAATAATAGAAATGTTCTGCAAAGAATGTTCAAAATTTGAAGAATGTCACTGCTGAAGTGTGAATGTCGAAAATCCTCAAATCAATTTTCTGAATTTCCAAAAAAAATCATAGATACATCAGTCACAGTTGCCAGCATCCACTGATGAATGTCTAACATGGGGATGACTACAGATGTTTTTGAACATACATAGAATTTTATTGGGGATTATCAACAGTCACTTCTGAAAGTCAATATTCAATAGATTTTTGGATGCTCAAAAGTTCAGCAAGCTGTGCCAGAAGTGGATCTGCAGACCTTTTGCTCATAGACTGGGAAAAGAAATAAGTTGTGTTTATAACCTCTTTGCATATTTAATTATTTAAAAATTGAATCCTGCCTTTCAATCTAGTGTTTCAAAGCTGTTAACAAGGAATCAAATGATAATAAAGCAGATTTAAAACTGCAAATAAGCATTGATAACAGCATTATGCATGTGTATGTTTTTAAAGAAGACTTAGCCTAGCGCCTAAAATCTACATATTAGGCTAGGTAAAAGGCAGGCTTCTTGCCCTCCTTGAGTTCTTTTGCCTGGCTAGTATGTGTCATTGAACAGTGAAGAAACCTCTGGGTATTGCATGGCTAGAACACCACCTGCTACACTAATATGTTACATTGGTTGCTCCAGCCATTTTTGCCTCTGACCCTATGCACCACTGGGAAATGGCCCCTAAGACAAAGCTGTGTCATGCCCCAGTAGACCTTCTACACTCTGGCTTCCAAAACTCCTTGCTAACCATAGCTACTGGAAATGAATGAGTTTCAGAGATTGCTTACTCACAAGCAGACCCCTTACTCATAAGAAGACTGCAGACTCTCGATCCATAGGTGTATACCATGTTGTTGAGGCTCTTCACTTTGGACCCAAAACTTTTGGTGCTGGCTCTCTCAAGTACTGAGGTAGCGGTGGCTCCACCCCCTCCTCTGACAGTTTCAGGGGTACCCTCAGCATTGGATCCAGGTAGCCATGGCTGCTCCTCAAAGTCCTCAATCTATGGGGTGTCTAGGTCATCTTCTGATGACTACATGTCTGGTACATGTTCAGAGCTAGGCAAGGCATGCTGTCCTTGGGAAGAAAGGATTCCCCATCTCTGATTTAGACAATATTCTGTTTCCCTAGAATCACCCAGGACCAGACATGACTCCCCACCTGAAGCATACTAAACGAAATGTAACAAACAAGAGGTAGAAGAGGACAAATTTCAATAAGGACTTCAACCCAGTGTGCAGCAACTGTGAAAAAGGTGAATTCCATGTTAGGGTTCATTGGGAGAGGAACTGCAAATAAAACTGCCAATATGATAATACTGTTATACAAATCTGTGGTGTGACCACGTTTGGAATTCTGTGCACAGTTATGGTTGCCTCACCTCAAAAATTGTACTGTAGAGCTGGGGAAAGGTTCAGAAAAGGGCAACCAAAATGATCAAAGGAATTGGAAAGTTTGCACTATTGGGGGCTTTTTTAGTTTAGAGAAAAGGCAAGTAAGAGGTGACATAAGAGAAGTGTGTTTTGTTTTGTTTTGGTTTTTTTGTTTTTGTTTGTTTTTTTCATTGTAAAATCAGCATATTTTATTGATTTCTTTATTAATATCACATTTAAACATTTATACAAAAGTCCAGTCCTCTGAATTCTGTTTTACAGAGTATTCCCCCCCCTTCCCTTCCTCCTTGCCACCCCAACCCTCCCCCCCCCAAAAAAAACCCCCAGTGCTTCAGCAATTGTGCAAGTCCTTCATGATCACCATCACAACAAGAAGTATGTGTGTAAAGGTTCTAGTACATACTGAATCACGTGCCTTGCACACTTTGGGAGAGAAAAGAGGCCCCACAAATACTCACTGGTGTGTGTGTGTGTTTTAAATTATTGACAGCCCAGCAATGGAGAAACATGGATGTATGTTATCCTCAATAGTCTCTGGAGCATTGTAGTGGTCTTCTTCAATGATATGTCCTCATGAAAGAGCCACGTTTTGCTTGCTCTCTGTCTCTCAGGTAAACATAATTCTCAGCAAAGTTGTAACCCACTCTCCAATCCAACCCCTTTCTGCAGAAGGCATGCAGCCCATTCACAACCTTGGCTTCCTGAGCAAGGTTTTGCTGAGGTCCTTGACTTCTTCTGGGCCATTGACTCTCTCATAGCCTAGAATGGCCATGGGCTGGTGGCAATACTCCTCAACTTGCTTGATCTGCAGAAAGCTTAGTGCTGTCCTTCAGGCATTCACTGCCTGGCTAGCATTCCTGGCAGAAACCACAAAGGGCTTGGAAGAGTATCCAGGCCCAGTGGTCATGTTGAGAGCAAACTTCTCCATCTCCGGGCTCACCGCCAGGTTGACAAACCCGTACACCTGCCGCAAAGTCTTGATGGGGTCCACTACCAGGTCCTCATAGCAGACGGCCATGTAGTTACCCTTTAGCCAGTCAGGCGGGCGCAACGCAGTTTGCAAGGTCTTGGCCATGCTCCCACAGATCACCTCCATGGCCCCTAGGGCGTGGTAGTCGGAGCCACCTCCCCCTTCCTTCTTGCTGTTCAGCTTATGGCCAGCATCCAGGAAGGGCATGCGATGGATCCGGGGGTCCCTGCTCCTCACCACCTGCAGGCTCTCACGGATCAGCCTGTGGCGGGACTTGATCCTGGAGCTGGCCTTTGTACCCCACTCTTCGGCTGATAGCCGAAGAATTGATGCTTTTGAATTATGGTGCTGGAGGAGACTCTTGAGAGTCCCATGGACTGCAAGAAAATCAAACCTCTCCATTCTGAAGGAAATCAGCCCTGAGTACTCACTGGAAGGACAGAACCTGAAGCTGAGGCTCCAATACTTTGGCCACCTCATGAGAAGAGAAGACTCCCTGGAAAAGACCCTGATGTTGGGAAAGATGGAGGGCACAAGGAGAAGGGGGAGACAGAGGATGAGATGGTTGGATAGTGTTCTCGAAGCTACCAGCATGAGTTTGACCAATGGAAGACAGAAGTGCCTGGCATGCTCTGGTCCATGGGGTCATGAAGAGTCGGACACGACTAAACGACTAAACAACAACAACCCCACTCTTCAGCCCCAAAGGCTCTCAGAGTGGCTTACACACAATAAAAACAAAACAGTCCCTACCCGCAGGCTTACAATCTTAAAAAAAACTACATGCAAGGAAAAAGGTGCAGGGAGGTAAGAGGGAAAAATCAAACCTCAGACACCAATTTATAAACAGTTGTTCCTGTAACAACCATCTGGCATAGTGCGCTTTTAGCAAAGTTGGTGAAATGAGCCTTCCTTGAGCTGTGCACTCATAAAATGTTATTCACACGTAACATTCAAGTGTATAATATTTAGCATGGCATGAAGAAAGTGGATAGGGAAAAGTTTTTTCTCCCCATCTCATAACACTAGAACTCATGGATATCCAATGAAGCTGAAAGATAAAAGAAAGTACTTCTTCTCACAGAACATAGTGAAATGATGCAAATCACTCCCATGGCAGACAGTAATGGCCATCAACCTGGGTAACTTATAAAAAGAATTGGACAAATTCATGGAGGAGAAGGTTATTGATAGCTACTAGCTCTTCCTCTACAGCTGGAGGCAGTGATGCTTCTGAATACTAGCTGATGTTAACCAGTGGAGTGAGGCTCAGATCCTGTTTGCAGGCTTCCCACAGGCTTCTGGTTGGCCACCATGAGAATAGAATAATGAACTGCAATGACCATTGACCTGATCCATCAGGCTCTTTTTATGCTCTTGTGTTCTTATCAGCTTGAAAAGCTGGACAGCTGGACAGACAGTGGTACCTCGGGTTACAGACGCTCCAGGTTACATACGCTTCAGGTTACAGACTCTGCTAACCCAGAAATAGTACCTCAGATTAAGAACTTTGCTTCAGGATGAGAACAGAAATCGTGCTTTGGTGGCGCGGCGGCAGCAGGAGGCCTCATTAGCTAAAGTAGTGCTTCAGGTCAAGTTTCAGGTTAAGAATGGACCTCCGGAACGAATTAAGTACTTAACCTGGTGTACCACTGTATAGAAGTTGAGATGAAATCCCACAGTATCACTCCAAATGTCTGACTTTCAGCTACAATGCAAAAAGTCACACACACACACACACACACAGAGAGAGAGAGAGAGAGAGAGAGAGAGAGAGAGATGGTAAAAAAAAATAAACTCCCCCTAAACATGCACCCACAGCTATTTCTGAGGCCTGGTGACTATATATGTAATGGCAGTAACTGGCTCTTACTTCAGTTTTATTTAACTCTAACAACTTGCATTCTCCCTTTGTAAGGCAATATTCTCCCCTCCCCATCCCACAAAAGGAGACCTTGCTTTATCTGCAACAGGGTGCAGTTAATTGCCACTTCCAATAGCCTTTCCAGAGACCCAGAGTAGAGAAAATAGCACTGAATTAACCTTGAATGTCAAAGCAGAGGGAATAAAACAACTTCAAAGAAATCAGAGGTGGGAAATTACCCTTAAATAGGCATTAATGGGGAAAGGAAAGGAGTTGAACACATGGTAAAGCAAATTGCCCCTGGTTGGCCTTTAGTGCAATGGGGCTTCCTGGGGTTGGAGCCTCCATTTGCCTGGATTGGAAAGTAAAGGGGTTGGGGAAAGTTTGGTTAACAGCAAATGAGACTCACTTTGTTTGTTGTTTTGGGTGCCTTTGCACATGCCTGAGCACGCACTGCAGTCATCTGTTAAGACAGGACAAAGGAAATTCTTCTTCACACCAATAGGTCATTCCTGTTTGAAAGGCACTGCCACAAGGTGTAGTGAAGACCACAGCTTTAAGAGAGAAGTAGATCAAGAGTGGGGAATATTTTCAATCCGAGAGCTGCATTCTCTTCTGGGCAACCTTCCAGAGGCAACAAACCAATAGGGTTGGGGCTAGAGGCAGAATTTTCATGAGGACTGTTTTTTAAAAATTCAAACATGTGGGAATGTGATGAGGTCTACTTCAGAGTGAAAAAACATGAAAAATAGAGAGATGCCTAAATTTGTCCATGCTGAATGAAAACCTAATTAGTAAAAATCAATGGTAGAGAAAGTCTACAACCTTCATGGACTGTGTGTTACCTTCTTTGAAGCATCTTGATTAACTAAGATTTTGGTCTTCTCCAGGAAGGCTCATCTTACATTCTAGTTGCCCACATAGTGAGGGGATCCCCTTGGTCTCGTTTTCATTTTCTGTTCCCATTTTTATTTCCTAGTCTTCCTGGATCCTGCATCTCTAAACTAGGGAGTGACCATTTTATTTCATTCAGTGGTTTGAGGAAGTCTTGCATTTCTTACGATATGCTACATGAAGGCCTGGACTCATTTGAATTTTTTGGAATGTTTTCCTCCTTTTAGAAACTTTTCAACTCTTTTCCGCCTGAGATGCTCCAAGCTCAGAGCCACAGACCATCTCCCATTAGGGGGAATGCCATTTAAGTGAGTTTCATTATATTACGAGACATTTCCCAGTGCAAATCGGCAATTTACGGTAGCTCACCTTTACGTTAAATG
This sequence comes from Podarcis gaigeae, assembly GCF_964106915.1. Taxonomy (NCBI): domain Eukaryota; kingdom Metazoa; phylum Chordata; class Lepidosauria; order Squamata; family Lacertidae; genus Podarcis; species Podarcis gaigeae. Next base: position 15,390,082 of record NC_139692.1, on the reverse strand, counting down.
AGTTCTCATCCCCCTGAGTTATTAATAGAATGCCCTTTTCCATTAGCCTTGTCCTTTTCCAGCTCAAATGCCCCTCTCTTCTTACTTTCAAGAAGACATCATCCAGCAAAGAGTCTTTCAAGAGGACAGTATGGCTGCATGGTGGGAAAGAGGTGTAGGACAAAAGAGAGGTTGAGAAGAATTAATAGGGGCACATTTCCCTTTTCTCCCAACAGAGGTCATCATACAAGGTGACCAAAGCAGTGGCCAAAACCAGACCTAAATCCTAATTGAAATGAATCAAAAATCAGTTTCCTCCATAAGTACCTGGATCTGGTCCACGACCTCCTGCTCAATAACCTTGCCCAAGTAGGCGAGACTGGCAACTGACCGATAGTTACTTAGATGTTCTGAATCCAGGGAGGGTTTCTTGAGTGGTTTTACCATTGCCACATTCAAGCAGGCAGAGACCACCCCCTCTCGCAAGCAGGCATTAATCACCTCTTTGGCCCAGCCAGCTGTCCCCTCCTTGCTAATTTATATCGGGGGGCAAAGGTCCAGAATGTAAGTGGTTGCCCTGACTGATCTATGCACCTTGTCCATATTCTCAAGACTTACTAACTGAAACTCATCCAATAAAACAGGACTAGACAGTGCTCTGGACACCTCTTGAGATTCAACTGCTACAACAGTGGAGTCAAGGTCCTGGTGGATGCAAGCAATTTATCCTCAAAATGCTTTGCAAATCAGTCACCTCCTTAGGACCAGAGTATAAAAGGCCCACACTACTCAGAAAAGCTCCACTGGGCAGCAGAATGAGGATGCAATGGAAGCAGCAAAGTATGCCTTCTTTGCTACCTTCACTGTTACTGGGTAGGCTTGATGATGTGCCCTCACCAGTGTTTGATTGCATTCAACTGGATTTTTGCTCCACTCATGTTCAAGCCATCTCCCAGCTTCTTTCCTCACCTAAGCTCTGGAGTATACCAGGGAGCCAAACAGGATCCACAAAGTGGGAGACTGCTCTCAGAGGCAATTGTGTCAATGGGTCAAGCTATTTGAATGTTCCAGAGGTCTGCCAGGGCTTCAACAGAAGCACCATTCATATCAACCAGAAAATCCCCCAGAGACACCTAGAAATTCATTGGATTCATCAGCCTCCAAGGGCAGACCATATTAATAGATCTCCCACCTCTACAGAGAGAAAAGGGTGCTGAAAGCCTAAAACTCAACAGGAAGTGATCTGATCATAACAAGATACTGATGTCAATATCCCCTACTTTCAGATCACCCTCTTCCTGCCCAGTTGAGTAAACAAGGTCCAGAGAGGATGAGAGAGGCCCATTGAGCTTCTTATTATCCCCACCTTTCTGGTCATTCGAAGCTTCTCTGACAATTTTCCATATGAATGCAACCTGATTTAGTGGAGGAAAGATCACTAGGCAGGTAGCTTGATACTGCAATAGGCTGAATTCAGTACCAAATATACTCTGAGAAGTGACTTTCATATGCTCTCAGGAACATTATCTCATTTTCTCAGACTGTTATTTTCCCTCTCTTTCCCCTCTTCCTTCTTCAAGACCTATATTCTTCCCAACCTGTATTTTCAACCCCTATTCATGCCTTTCTTAGCAACTACCACCTGCGTCTGGAAAAAAAAGAAGACACATCTCACAGCTTGAGAACTAGTGTTGTTATTTTCCATCGTGATGTTTCGGGCCAAGAGCTCCTGAGTTCTCCCTTTGTAGGGTGGATGTTATATGTCAAAAACCTCAATCAGGATGGGAGACTTCACTTTTTAAAGTTCTGGTTGATGTCCCCAGGGATTAGAAAACAACATTTTTAAAAACAGATTTAACTGAATAACAGAATTAGGGTTGCACTGAATAGATGCCGGTTTCAATGTGAGGTCATAACTTGCTCAGAGGACAACATGGATGAGGAGTCTCCATCTCTGCTACCAGATCTTTCCAGACCAAAAGACATGGCTTTATCTTCAGATTCAGAAGCCTCACTTCCAGGGGGGCCTCGTTGCCCCCATGGCAAAGCAGCAATGGCCACAGTTCATTTTTCAGCTTGCTGAAAAAAGCAACCAGTGCTCTTCTCAGAGTTCTGACTTTGCCTCACCTCAGTGTGACATTGTCTCACCTGAACATGACTCTGCCACATTTGTTGCTATGCAGCCATGCTAAGAGATAGCCCTCTGACCTCTGAACTCAGCCAGGGAAGGACAGGACATCCTCCTTTCTGGATGGGTAATGCCAACCAGACAGGAATCATGTAGTAATGCCAACCAGACAGGAATCATTTTCTGAGAATCCTCCGGAAAACAATCTCTCAAAGGACCTGTTGATGGCATTCTACCATTGCACTGTGGAGAGTGTACTAACTTATGGTCTGTGCGTGTGGTTTGGGAGCTGCACGGCCAGGGAAAAAACAATGCTATCCAGGGTTGTAAAGACTGCAGAGAGAATTATTGGGTGCACTCTTCCCACCTTAGATCAAATCTATGCTGCCAGGTGCCATAAGAAAGCGGCAGAGATAGCACATGATAGTACGCACCCCGGAAATGATCTCTTCAGCTTCTGCCTTCTGGAAGAAGGTATAGGGTAATAAAGGCCAGGACTAGCCACCTGAAAAACAGTTTCTACATTAATGCAATTCTGGTTCTAAACGCAGCATAAGGGGTCTCTGTAGTATAGTGTATTTTAAAATGGGGTTTTAGAGTTTTTAGGGGTTTTTGAATGTTTTATGTAGTTTTTATGTAGTTTTATGTAGTTTTATGTAGTTTTTCAATTTCATTGTTCCGCAAGAGACAATGACAATAAAGATATCGCATCGTATCATATCGTAAATGAGATAGCATCAGAGTATTTTGAGGCATCTCTAAATAAAGCATGAGACTCTTAATCTCAGGGTTGTGAGTTTGAGCCCCATGTTGGGCAAAAGATTCCTGCATTGCAGGGGGTTGGACTAGATGATCCTTGCAGCCCTATCCAACTCTACAATTCTACGATTCTAACTTTTTTCATTGGGAGCTAAACAATACCCCAACCCAAAAGTCTGTTCAGCTACCTTGGCTTTCATAGCTGGTCAGTCAGAGCCCACCCTCCTAGACCAAGAGGAAGAGGCTGGCAAGACCAGATCCCCCAAGATGTATAAATATGAAAAAAAATTAAACAAATTAACAGGTGTTTCCTCTGACTTTAACTTATGTCTTATCTCTGACCTTGTTTCAGTCTGTGCATCATCTCCATTTATTCCCACCTTTGGCACACTTCCCAAAATCCAATTTTGTACATTTTGTACTCCATTTGGGCTGATTTAATTGAACTTATATTATCCCATAAACAAAGCATTACATAGTGGAAAGCGGAACTAACAAAGTAAAATGGCTGGCTATTCCCAATGCTCTACATTAGATAGACAGGACATTAGTACTCAGTTAGGCCTGCCAGGTGCCAATCAATGCTCAGCACTATGGGTGGTCATCAGGGAGTGCAGTCCAGCATTGGCTTTATATCCATAAGCACAAGCTTCCCTTTTGCTTGTTATGAAGCCAGATGGGCTCTGGGGCAGATTCTGGAATCTGTGGGGGAACTGGCTGTCAGTCCATGTGGGCCAAAAGAAATGGTCTAGTCAAATGAGATAATAGTCAAGATCCAAAGCAGCATTCAGGGGAGGAGAACAAAGCTTAGCAAATGCCCAAGACTTCAGATGTGCTGCCCAGACTCAGGGGCAAGTTCTGGCTGGGAGCCATGCAATTGGTGTGGAGGCCTCCAGTACTATGATTAATACATCAAGGCTGGGAAGTTCTGCAAGAACAGTCGGTTCATTGGAAGCATGGGGAATTCTATGGTCTTCTGGGTGTGTGTGTCTGTCTTGCTTTCCCTGTGCTTGAGGATTCCCTCAGCTTTGGGGTTTGGGCAAGATTGGACCCCAACACCTTCTCAACAGTGCCAAATCTTGGGTCCACGCATTACACTTTCAGCTATAGTCCTAAGGCATTTCAAGTGTAAAGCATGAATGTGATAAATATGTTGGCAAACACTTGGATCTCATGAGTACATCTACCAGGCATCCATGATTAATTGACTTGGGACTCAGCCATCTTAGTCATAAAACAGCATTTTGAATTCATTCTTAACATGCAACACCAGATGGTGATGGAGAGCAACAAAAATTATTTGTGATTTTCCATAGCAGTTTTCCCCCCTTTTGTTACAATTATTTAATTTCAGACTTATTTATAGATACCCTTGGTATCAGCAGAGTCAGGATGACTCTGAAACAATCTTTAGAAGGTTACAGATTCCAGGACTACAGGGAATATCAGAGGGATACAAATTTTGATGGTTGTGTTCTACCTCCAACATCAGAGACAGCATACATCTGAATTCAAGACGGTTGAATTTGTCAAGTTTGGTTTCTCTCAGTTTCTCATGTTTCTAGTCCTAAGTTTAGTTTTCTGTATTTTGCCTTTTCCTTTCTTAAAAAGTCCTCATGAAAATTCATCATGATTTTAGTGTGATTTCTCCAGCTAGACAAAATTTGCTATGCAATCTTGCCCAGTCTAAACATTTCCGTAATGCAATTTCGCTTTAATGCAATTTTGTATGCTGTTTTCAGTCACATATACATTTTTATTCACACTTTACCATATATATGAATTTTTGTACAAAACTGAGAAAAGTATGGCTGTGTTTCCTTTTGTGTATTGTTTCAGAAAGTGTGAATTAAGTTGGCTCCCTTAATTACTATTTTTTGAAATAATTTTAATTTGATTTTTTACAAATTCATTCATACAAGTAGTATTATCAAAAATATTAAACTCTACCCAAGATTCTTCTGAATCTCAAGACTGTTAGGGTGTGAAACCTAAGACGCTGGCAAGTTAGCAATGTCATGTGACTTTAAGTAGTCAAGCTCGTTAAGTTGTTAAGTTGCTCAGTATATAAAGAGTGTTTGTTTTCTCTGCCTGCGGGGCATGAAGCAAACATGTCTGAAAGCTCCGGAGGTGTTTCTGTTATCTGTCTGCAATAAACCTGTCTTTGGAAAGACAGGCTTCCCTGTGTCGTTATTTCTTTGCTGCTGAGACTCTGAAGCTTGTACTGCAACAAGAACCTCTGCACTGGACTTAATTAATACTCTGCAAAGAGAACTGTTGCTGGTTGCGCAGCGGAAGCATTTACTGGACCAGTACACAGACTCTCTTAGGTTATGGGCCCAGCACGTTTCTACAGCTGTATTGTGTGCAGAGAAAGTGAAAGCAGCTTTCGGATGAGAGAAGACCGGCTTGGTCGTAAATCCAGCTCTTAAAGGAACTGAGAGGCTGCAGAAAGTTGAGAGAGCTGCGTAAGTGAAGATTTACAGCTTCATTAGCTGCAAAAGGCTAGCTTGACCTCCCGTTCTGTTTTTGTTTTGTTAATAAAAACAGAGGACGGTGGTAGGTTGCTAGTGAAGAGACGGAGGAAAAAAAGTTTAAAAGGCTTCAGAGGAGGCTGGAGGCGTCTGAAAAGTGAGTAAAACAAATCCCAAGGGGAAAGAGAAGCAAGGGCACACAGAGGGAGTAGCAGCAGACCCCAAGAATGGCAGTGGAAAATTTCCAGGTTCCCTTTACAAAGTTGAACTCTGCTAATTACGTGCAGTGGTCTAAGAGGGCTCAAGTCTGGTTGGAAGCCAGAGAAGTGTGGGCTGACTATGTCCAGAGGCGAAAGCCGTTTGTGGCTGTTGCAGCAGATGCCACAGCAGAGCAAGAGGCTGCTGCACATGCTCAGAACAGGGAACATGATAAAATGGACACTAAAGCTAGATGCATGTTGATGGTATCGATAGACGATTCCCAATTACCTCATGTGGAAAATTTAAGGTCTGCATTTGAAATTTGGGAAGCTCTTAGGCGAATTCACCATAGAGCCACGCCCGGAGAGAAGGTGAACATTATACATGCTTTGTATGAGTTGAAACTGAAGCCAGGGGATAGTGTGGTTGAACACACGTCACAGATGACTGAGTATTTCAACCAACTGTCATCTCTAGGTGTGAATTTTCCTGAAAATATTAAAGTTTATACTCTGCTTAGCAGCCTGCATGCAGGGTTTGAAAACTTAGTACTAACTTTACAAGTTTTGCCAGAGGAGCAGCTGAATATGAATTATGTGACTGGTAGATTGTGTGAGCAAGAATATCAACATCATCGAAAACGTAGTGATAATTCAAATACCCCAAGGGTTGGATGTTCAGATAATTCCCAGTGTGGGGGAACTAGCAGGCAGAGCTGTAAGGAAGCCTCACAAGTGTCTGCTATGGCCAGCAAGTCATGTTTTCGATGTGGCAGCAGGTTTCATTTGATAGCAAAGTGTCCTGAAAAGCAACAGGAATTTCAACAGTCCAAGGTCAGTTTCCGGAGCTACAGGGGAAGACGAAGTGAGAGCTACAAGAATCAACGACCCAGAGGGGGAGCAGGTGCTGATAAGGGACTATCTGCAATGGCAGCACAACAGAGTCCTAAAAGGAGCCAACAAACCTTGAAGTGGATAATTGACAGTGGAGCCAGTCACAGTTTAGTTCCAGCGACATCTAGTGGCAGCTTGAAGAACTGCAAGACATTGCCAGTTGCAAAAACTGTGACTATAGCAGACAATAGTAAACGAGAAATGAGCCTTAAAGGCACAATTTATGTTAATTGTTTGCAAACTAACCTTCCTGTTCTTGTTCTTCCAGGAATGAAGAATGGACTTTTGAGTGTGTCATGCCTGGTAAAAAGTGGTTTTAAGGTTGAGTTTGAAAATGATGTGTGCACCATTTCGAAACAGGGGAAGGAGCTAGTTAAAATTCCCTGTGAGGATGGGCTTTTTGTTTTGGATGAAGAGCAGTTAGCAGCAGGTAGATGTTCAACAGGTGAAGCGCAAGCTAAGTGTGTAAATAAGGCTCCTCATACAGGTTGTGCACATCTACTACACAGAAGGTTAGCTCATATATGCTTTAAGTATGTAAGCAAGATGCCAGATTTAGCTGAGGAGTGTAACATTAAACCCTGTCCAAATTTTCTGGATTGTTGTGCTTGTAAACATGCTAAGGTTAAGACATGTAACTATCCTAGATCTGACAGAGTAAGCAAGAAACCCTTTGAACTTGTGCACACAGACGTGTGTGGCCCTATGCCAGTCAAATCGCTTGGAGGTGCGAGATTTATGCAAATTTTGGTGGATGATTTTTCAAGGGCTAGTTGGGTTTTCTTTCTGAAAGAAAAATCGCAAGCAGCTTCCATCCTGATGGATTGGATTGAAGAAGTCGAATGTAAATTTAACACCAGGGTGCGTAAAATACAATCAGATCGTGGTGGGGAATATGTGAACCACACGCTGGAGACGTGGATAAAAAGGAAAGGTATAGTTCATAGACTTACCAATCCCTATTCACCACAGGAGAATGCAGTTGCTGAAAGAAAATTTCGAACATTACAGGAAGCCATTGCTGCTTTGCTATTTGATTCTGGACTTCCACAGCGGTTTTGGGCTGAGGCTGCACTGTATGCGAATTATACTTTTAACAGAGTGTACAATAGCACAGTAGGCAACACTCCTTACTTCATGCTATTTGGAAAAAAACCAAAAATTGATCATCTAAGAGTTTTTGGTTGTCGTGCTTATGTGCTGGTGCCTAGGGCACAACGTAGGAAAGGCGATCCTAGATCTAAAGAAATGCTTTTCTGTGGTTATCAAGCAAACACAAAAGGTTGGAGATTTGTGAATGTAGAAGGCAATCAAACGAAAATCACAATCAGCAGAAGTGCGGAATTTTGTGAACAGGATGGTTGGAATAAAATTCATGGAAATCCTGACATACTATTTGACGTGGTGAACAGTAACAATGAAACTCAGGCCCCAGGGCAGGTATTAGTTCCAGAACAGGCTGAGGAATTTGAGTCTGAGGACAAGGGTGAGAAATCGTTTAGTTCACCCAAGTCTGTAAAGTCAGAATCTTCTAGCTCTTCTAGTTCACCTGTACAGCAAGAGAGACGTGTAAAGTCAGAATCTTCTAGCTCTAAAAGTTCACCTGTACAGCAAGAGAGTGTAAAGTCAGAACCAGAAAGTTCTTCAACTACTAGTGACAAACAGGTGACGACTAGTGATTCTGGGTCAGAGCGGGAAACTGAAGGAACATCACAGGAACTGTTAAGGCGTTCCAAGCGTGCCAACAAAGGTATACCTCCTGAAAGGTACCAAGCTATTAGTGTTTGGGCTGGTTTGGCAAATTGCGAACCTGAAAGTTTTGAGGAGGTTGAGCAATTACCCCAGGAGGAGGCCAGTAGGTGGCGTGAGGCCATGCAAAAAGAGTTGAATTCTATGAAAGAACTGGGTGTGTTTTCCATCACCAAACTGCCAGAAGGTACCAAGGCAGTAAGTTGTAGGTGGGTGTACAGGATAAAGACAACAGCGATGGGGAAACCAGAGTACAAAGCAAGGCTTGTAGCTCGAGGTTTTACGCAAAGAGAGGGGTTACATTATTCTGAAGTCTATGCGCCCACTTCAAGGAGTGAAACCCTACGGGCACTATTAGCAGTTGCTGCTCAGAAAGGGTTCAAAGTGAATCAATTTGATGTCTCTACAGCTTATCTTCATTCAGACTTGGCTGAAGAGCTCTATATGGAGCTACCGCCAGGATTGAAAGTTGGTAAATCAAATCAGGTATGGAAACTACATAAATCTATTTATGGACTCAAGCAATCTGCTCATAATTGGAATGAGTGTTTGAATGACGTTTTGGTAGGCATTGGTTTTAGCAGGAGCAAGGCTGACAATTGCTTATATTTCAGAGGTTCAGGAGATGCTCAAGAATCTTTGCTTGTTTATGTAGATGACCTGATTTATACTTCAAAGACACAAGAACAAGTAAAAAAACTAGCCAAAGAGTTAAATAAACACTTCAAAGTTAAGAATCTTGGTGATGTAAAGGTCTATCTTGGTGTTCAGATAGATAGGACCAAAAATGGCAGTTTTCTACTGAATCAAAAAGGCAAGATATTGCAAATGTTGAAAAAGTTTGGCATGACAGAGTGTGCAGGTGTTAGAACACCAATGGAAATGGGTTTTGTAAAAGACAATGAGTTCAAGGATAGTGCTGAATTCAAGCGTGCTGAAATCTTTCAGTCAGCACTGGGAAGCTTACTTCATCTTTCGCAATGGAGTAGACCAGATATTGCTTACGCTATTAACTTACTCAGCAGAGAAGCTGCAAAACCTAGTGTAAATGCATGGAAAGGAATTCAAAGAGTGTTAAGATATTTACAATACACCAAAGATTTTTGCCTTGAATTATCTTCTGAAGGACAAGCACAGATTACTTGTTGGGCAGATAGTGATTGGGGAAATTTAAAGGATAGAAAATCAGTGTCTGGCTGTGTAATAAAATTTGGTAACTCTCTGATTGGGTGGAGATCCAAGAAACAGAACCTGATTGCTTTGTCGTCAACAGAAGCTGAGTTCTGTGCCTTATCTGAGTTATGTAGAGATCTAGAATTTTACAAATGCTTGGCACAAGAGATGTATGAAAAGGCCATCACTCCAATCACTGTATGGGGTGATAATCAACCGTGTCTTAAGTTAGCACAAAATGGGCAGTTTAAAGGTCGTACAAAACATTTGGATATCCGCTTTCAAAATGTTTGTCAAACGGTAAAAGCAGGAATTGTTAAATTAAATTACTGTCCCAGTCATGAAAATCAAGCTGATGGTTTTACAAAACCGCTTGGGTTTCAGCGGCATGAAAACTTTTGTGAAGAAATGGGTCTGAAGTAATTTTGTTTTTTGTATTGCCAGCGAGAGGGGGTGTTAGGGTGTGAAACCTAAGACGCTGGCAAGTTAGCAATGTCATGTGACTTTAAGTAGTCAAGCTCGTTAAGTTGTTAAGTTGCTCAGTATATAAAGAGTGTTTGTTTTCTCTGCCTGCGGGGCATGAAGCAAAAATGTCTGAAAGCTCCGGAGGTGTTTCTGTTATCTGTCTGCAATAAACCTGTCTTTGGAAAGACAGGCTTCCCTGTGTCGTTATTTCTTTGCTGCTGAGACTCTGAAGCTTGTACTGCAACAAGAACCTCTGCACTGGACTTAATTAATACTCTGCAAAGAGAACTGTTGCTGGTTGCGCAGCGGAAGCATTTACTGGACCAGTACACAGACTCTCTTAAAGACTTCCCTCCTCCTCTTCATGGGTTCTTTAACTAACTTTTTAAGCTGCATATCATGGATCTGTCTAGTTTATCACCCTCTATTGTATCCAAAGTCTATGCATCATTGCAAGAGTTATTTGAAGCCTGTCAAAGAATTCAAGTGTTTACAGTGGTCTTTCAAGTACATTATATATTTATTCCATTCCTTTTTGAAGTTTTGATCCTCCTGATTTCTGATTTTCCTGGTTAATCTTGCCATCTCTGCATTGTCCAATAATTTCATCTGCCAGTCTACCCTAGTAGGTATCTTGTCATCTTTCCATCTCTGGGCAAGGAGCATCCTTGCAGATGTTGTAGCGTTCATAAACAATCTTTTGAGTTCCTTCGGTATCTCTGCACCTACAATTCCTAACAAAAAGGTTTCTGGTTTTTAAACAAACATTATTTTAAACATTTTTTTTTCAATTCAACATATATCATTTCCCAGAATTCCTTTATCACTTTAAGTTGGCTCCCTTAAAATGCATTCCCCCCCCCAGCCCTATTCTGAACCCCAGTTGCTGGGAAATGGGGAGAGTGTTGTTACATTCAGGTCCTGCATGTGGACTTCCCATAGACATCTAGCTGGCCGCTATGAAAACAGAGTTCTGGACTAGATGGGCCTTTGGCCTGATTCAACAGGGCTCTTATGTTCTTGGGAGACAGAGCAGCCTACCCATGAGGCAGGATGAAGTGCGTGCCTCAGGAGGTAGAAGCAAAAGAGTCAGGGCTCTGCCCATTCCACTTCCAGTGCCGAGAGGGAGGCATTCCATTGCATGGTATTCCTGGCACACATCACTGCCACTCACCTTCCTCCCCTCAGACAGAGAAGCTGAGCAAGTGGTAGTGATTTAAGGAACATCCCAGCTCCCACCGAATTCGGCAAGAGAAAGGCGCAGCGGCAAAAGGAGATACAGTGGCAGAATGGGCCGGGGGCAGGAGCCTCAGGTGGCAAAATGGGAAGGACCACACTTGTTAGGAAATCTCAGGGTTTTCTTTTTCCTAAGAGTGTAAGATTTGAATGTTTTCTCCGATGCCCCTTGCCATCAAAATCTGAGCATCAGAGATGACACCTTGTCTTCCAGTAAACATCTCATCATTGTGATTATCACCCGCTGCACCAATCACTGTCTACATATATCTGTCCATTTCTTCTCTGCACTCAAACCTCACTCAAGATTCCTCCCTGCCAGAGGTTGCTGAACACAGGTGCTTGTTATGTCGGCGAACATAAAAGCGCCAATGAATTATTCCTTTCACTAAAGCCAAGCTGAGAGTCATTGGCCTGTGGTCTTGTAAAATTAACGTGCTCTGCAATAAATAATGACACTGTAATGGGTTGTCATTGATGGCTTTTTGGAAAAGGCTTGGTGCATAAGAGCAAATGTTTCAATGGCCAGTAATTGAAATTAAATGAAACCCGTCAATGTTAGGCTTCCGGTGACCCACGCTAGGACAAAAATCTATCACGTACTGGGGGGAAATATGCTGTCTCTCAGGAAGGATACAGTGAACAGAATGCTCTTTGCCTGCATGTGGCTTGATTGGTTGTGGCTTAGGGCAACTTCAGAAATTTAGCCAAATCAAGTGATGTGGGATGGCCACTTTGGGCTGCAAGTCAGTAGCTGCATTAAAAAACACACAAAAAAACTTTTTAGAAAATCTTTCATTTGACCAAAGATCTCTGCACGTACAAATACTGTGAGATGTAATCCATTGGTGCAGTCAAATGCAACATTCCTTATTTCCCTAAAGTGGGCACAGGCAGGGGGACATCCAGTCAGTGTAACTTCCTGTTCTAGTGGTCTGGAGTTTCCTCTTCATGCATGTGATCTGGGAGATGAGCGTGGCCCTGGCTGACTCCTTAAAAGAGCCGAGTCATGCAGCCAATTTCTTTCTCCAGTTCGACTTGATATTGCTGTTGTCTTGTTCTATCTTTTGCTGCCATGCTACTTACTCTCCTGCAGCCATTTTGTGTTCTATTAATGTAATTTTTGCTGTCTGCTGGCTCTCAGCCAGCAGCACATGAGTTCAGTCTTCCTATGAGATTAACCCACGGTTTCTTTGTGTAACTACCAGGTAAAGCCTGCCTTTCAGGGATCATATCGTGAACTGAAATGTGAGTAAACTTTTTGTTACTTTATTCTCATGTCTTTATTCTTTTAAGAGGAAATAAAGTGGACACCAGGGAATAAACTTAATTAAGAGATTCAAACAAATCTGCAAACTAGCTTTCAGCTATATTGAGGGGAATCTGCTCTGCTACATCACTTACCAGTGTGAGTGAAGGAAGGATAATATTTATTCAATATATCATTTCCTAATATCTTTAACATTCTCACAAATATGCCATGTCAAAGTTAAGGGCACATAGCAAGCTTATTTACATGAAGTTAGACCACTGGTGTATTTAGCTCAATATTAACTATGTTTTCCAGTAGCCGCTCTCCGGGGTTTCAGATACAGTGCTGCCTTGGTTTAAGAACAGTCCTGTTTACAAATGATTCAGTTTACCAACTCCGCAAAACCGGAAGTTGTGTCCCGGTTTGTGACCTTTACCTCAGTCTAAGAACAGAATCCAAATGGTGGAAGGGCACTGGTGGTGGGGAGGCCTCATTAGGGAAAACACGCCTCGGTTTAAGAACGGTTTCGGTTTAAGAATGGACTTCCAGAACGAATTAAGTTTGTAAACAGAGGTACCACTGTATAGGTCTCCCCCATCCTTAGCTGCAGATGCTGGAAGTTGAACCAGAGACCTTTGCTCCACCACACGGTGCATCCAAATGCTCTATTTTTCAAATGCTGATGGGGTTTTCACATGGTGTTACAACTCAGCATGATCAGGTATTTGTCGAGAGGCCTCTAGACCCTGGCAGGCTTCTTCTTGAACCAACCCCTCACTCTTGCAAAGAGGGAGCAAGCAGAGGTGGTCAAAGAGGAGAAACTTCCCAGTTCTTGCTTGTTCAACTGGTTCTCTGCATGGTAAGTTAGTAGGTGCTATCAATGATGATGATGAAGAGCAGCAAAAGCAGCCAGTGATCATGGCAGTGAGGGGGCTTGGCTCACTGAGGAAAGGGGACCCTTTGATGGTTTCTCATCCAAGCCAGCCCTTCCAAAACCCAGAGCCTTCACTGCATACAACCACCCACACTTCCCCTACATACAGTGGATGTAAACTTTGCCACTCCATTTTTGCTGTTTGTATAAACAGGATCTTTGTTTATCTGTATATTCAACACATACGACACCTTTCCACTGTCAAGGACGTTTCAGGCATTCTCATAGATCTGCCATAACAGTGAAAGGACCAAAAATAGCACTGAAAACATTAAAATGAACTCTGTGACAACACTTGAGAACAACAGCTGCAGGTATGTGCATCTCCTGCAAAGGTCTTGTAATGGAATAGGAAAGTCCTGAGACACCAAGAGGGATCCAGCCTAGAGTGTTATCATACTGCTGTATTTGGATGTGGAAGTCACTGTAGTGAAGTAGTTAAGAGTTTGAAGCTAGGAGCAGGAATTCCTCAGTAAGTCCCTCATTCTAACCTACCTCACAGAGTTGTTATGATGATATAATGGAGGGTGTAAGAGAGAAAATATTTTATGCTGCCCTGCCCCTTTAATTGAGATTTCCTGCATTGCAGAAGGTTGAACTAGATGACCCACAGGGCCTCTTCCAAACCTACATTTCTATGATTCTATGATTCTATTATCTTCTTGGAGAGAGGATGGGATAGAAATGTAAGCAGTAATATTACATTCAGAGCATGTGAGCATGCTCAGTGGATCAGACACACGCACTGAGTTCTCGGATCTTATTGTTATCAATTTGAGAAGGGAGAAGTAGGCTGTAAGTGAGATCCATCTAATCCCTGGATCCAGCAAGTCTTAAAATATACGTAATCCAGGCTAGCTTGTGTGTTGAGGTGATTGCCTGGGTGATGGACCATTAAGAGAACAAAGGACAGGGGGCTTTGTGCAAGAAGCTTTACCTTAGTATGTGCAATTTTTTTGTATACATTACTTGGCATACCTGGATGGAAAACTACACAGCAAAATTGGGAGAAGGGTAAATTTTGAAGTATTTGTGTGTTTCAGTTCGTGTATTGTTTTGGAAAGTGCTGATTGGGTAGGTTCACCTTTTAATGTGAGCTAAATTTATTCCCTCCATCCCATGGCTGTCCCTAGTGTTTAATGTATTTGTATTTCCTTTTCCCCTTCCCTGGCCCCAAGCCTAAAGAGCAATGTCTGTTAGATATCTGAGGAAGCTGCCGGATACTTAAGCCTGGCTACTTGCCCATCTCTCTAGGTATTGTCTACTCTGACCATCCCAGTGGAGGTTGCTCTATTAAGGCAAAATGGAGCAGTGCTCCAAAAACCACAGACTGCCCTCGGCCAATTCCCACCTGCCTGCCTTCTTACTTACAACCAGTCCAGGGGGGTGGCACCGCCTTCAGTTTCTTCCTCCTCCTTAGTTTCAGTGTTGCCTTTGTAGAACTCTGCAGAGAAGATGGGAACAAAACTAGAATTATTTGGCTTTGTCAGTCATGGGTTCTGACCTCACCTACTGTTTGGGCTTCCAGCTTTCTACTCCACTAGTCCCAATATGCACCAGCCACCACTTCCACCAACACTTCTAGGGTATCAGGAACAAGTCTTTCCCATAGGCTACATGATTTTCTTTTTAATTGCCATGGATTGACCCTGGAGTTTGGAGGTTCTAGCAGGGGAGCACAGCTATTATATAGCCTTGACCGCAGAACGGTATACTCCTTCTATCTGTGGTGGTCGTCGTCTTCCATCAAGCGCACAGCTTTGGAAGGGACGCACATGGAGTGGTGAGGAAGGAATGGGACACCCACCTAGCCAGCCAGATCAGCCAAATCAACCCTGGTGATCAATGAGGTGACAGATGTTGTAGCCAGATCATCCTCACATGCAAAAATTCTGACATGCTTTTTCCATACAAAAGGTGGCAATCACATACCATCAGCACTTGAAGTGTTTAAAGCTAAACCCCTAGCACAGTTATTATATGGGGCTCAGATCTGGACCGGCACTCACTTTGGATCTACAGAAGCTGTTTAATATAAGTTCCTAAGGCAATTTTTTTTCCTGTTCCATCCTGTGTTCCAAATGCTTCATTACACTTAGAGGCTAATCTCCCCTCTGTTGAATTACAGATTTGGTGTAGGACGTTTAATTATTGGCTTCGCCTAAATTTAAACCCCACTGGTCTACTACCCTTAGTATCTATCGCAAGATTGTCATGAGAGCACTTGGACTAAAATTGTCAACCAAAAACTTTACTTTTCTGGTTTATCACCACAACAGTTATGAACACTGGGTTTCAGTAAAGCAAATAATTTAATTAGACATGATACTGAGTGACAGAATAATTTGACCACAATAAGGAAATTTTGCCCATGGTATGATTATTTTCCATCTAGTCATTTTGACACTTTGGCACCCTATTTGCAAAATTTAACCATTCCAAAATATAGACACACTTTCACTTTTGCAAGAATGAATAGAGAGGCCCCATTAGCTAAAGTGGTACCTCAGGTTAAGAACAGTTTCAGGTTAAGAACAGACCTCCAGAATGAATTAAGTTCTTAACCCGACGTACCACTGTATTTACATAGTGCAAAAGGCTGCTATTACTCATTTTTATTGTTATTACACAGGGAGAGCTGTGGTACTAGGCACCTGATGTTAATCAGTAGATCTTACTTGGATTTCAGAAGACCCACCTCAGAACAGAGATAGCATGCTAGCTCACTTCAGCAGCTCTTGCATAAGCAGCCCTCCCTGATTGTTTAGCCTTGCAGCTGCAGCTCTCAAAACTCCCACTGGGATGAGACTCTTTGGGGCTATAAGTGGGTCTTCAGAGAGGTTCGCTCAGCCTACATCTGCATCCCCAGCTGTCTTCTCAACCGCTATGTCTTTCCCTCCTGGAGAACAGGCCACAATCCCCCGATGTGAGTTTAAGAGCTCCCATGCAGCATTGCGTGTGTGGCCTAATTGCATGTAACAAAACACTGGCTCTCACGAGAGAGAGGGGTGTTTTGTAGCGAATGCACAGATGAGGGAACCTCTCCAGGAAGGGCTGATTAATATCTTGCTTTCCAAGCCACAGGGAATGCTCCTTGAGAAACAGTTTTGACTGTTCAAAAAAATGTACACATAAACATGGAGGACAGGCATATGCTTCAGGGCTTCGTTCTGAAGGGCAAGGGAGCAGGCAGATTGGGGAGCAGGGAGGAGGAAGGAGGCAAATGTATTCCTAACAGGCTGTGGCAATTTCCAGGCACTTCAGAAAGGCAGAGCAAAAAAACACACCCATTTCATTATCCGGGAAAAGAAGCTGAATGCACGGCACAGTGGGTCGTTGAAAGGATTAATATGGTCTAATTATGAAGACTGCTTTCCGACAGAGGGTTTTGAGGCACTTTATAAAACATTAACTAATCAGGCTATGCAGCAACTACTCCTCTGGGGTCAGCCGAGTTAAATCCATGATGCCATCTGGTAAACTGAGGCACGCCAAAGTGGCAGGGGCAACTGAACAACAGAAGAAAGCGGCCATGTAAAACAGTCTATTTTAAATGGAAAGGACATAACACACCATTGTCATACTCCACAACTGTCCCAGGAAAACTAGGACATCCTGTTTATTCACATGAGAGCACAACAGCCATTTTGGGTGCCACAATCTCATCCTGGGGAAAAAGCCTCTTTTTTTCAAGGTCGTGATCTTGTACAGGTCAAATGACTTGCCTGGAAGACACACATCCTGAGTTTTGGGCTGGATATGTTGGAGGATATATGTTGCTCTCCTCGCTTCCCTAAGTCCTATTTACAACAATAAGTAGAGGGGTTGGATTGGGTTTTGTTTTTTTGTGTGTGGTTTTTTTTATGAAGGGGCACATCTGCATTTCATTTCCCTCCCCTTTCCCCTGATAAGAGTGATTTCTTAGCACTTTGGTGAAATGTGGTAAAAGACTGGAGTAAAGTTCTGGGAGGTAGTATATGTCCCAAGGCTTTGCTTCTTGACATACTTTTTAAGGCATGCATGAAGCATTCCATCTTCTGGCCATTAAAAATAGGGCCTTCCTTTATTTGGAGCTGAAATAGTACACTGCAGTATTCTACAGCCTCAGTCTGCTGCTTCCTCTTTCTAGTTAATGGGTAAAGGTACAGGTAAAGGGACCCCTGACAGTTAAGTCCAGTCACGAACGACTCTGGGGTTGTGGCACTCATCTCACTTTATAGGCTGAGGGAGCTGGTGTTTGTCTGCTTCTGCAGACAGCTTTTCTGGTCATGTGGCCAGCATGACTAAGCCGCTTCTGGCAAAGCCAGAGCAGCGCACGGAAATGCCATTTACCTTCCCGTCAGAGCGGTACCTATCTATCTACTTGTACTGTGTGCTTCCAAACTGCTAGGTTGGCAAGAGCAGGGACTGAGCAACAGGAGCTCATCCCGTTGCAGAGCCTCGAACCGCCGACCTTCCAATCGGCAAGTCCTAGGTTCAGTGGTTTAAACCACAGCGCCACCCGCATCCCTTAGTTAATGGGTAGAATGGCTCTAATGTTCTGGTTCTAATGCAGTAAAACAGCTGGGGAATCTTTTGCAGCTTGTGGGCCGCATTGTTTCATAGGCAGCCTTCTGGGGGCCACATGTAGTGGTGAGCTGGGCCAGAGCAAGAGGTGCACCTGCCACCTTTGAATAGTAAAATTCAGAGGTTTCTACATACACCCAGAACCGCCACTTTTCTAGCCTCCATCCAGCAAGCAAGAAGCAATATCACAGGCTCTCCAAGTGTCCCTATTTCCCAGGGACATCCCTGATTTAGAGAAGCCATCCCGGTTTCTGATTTGACCCCAGAATGTCCCACTTTTCCTTAGGATGTCCCTATTTTCATTGGAGAAATGTTGGAGGGTATGATAGGATTTTCATTGGAGAAATGTATGGCGTTATCCAACCCCCAAGCTGTCTGAAGGTAATCCTGCACAGGGAAGGGTTTTTAAATGTTTTATTATGTTTTTATATATGTTGGAAGCTGCCCAGAGTGGCTGGGCAACCCAGTAGGATGTGTGGGGTAAAAGTTAAAGGTAAAGGGACCCCTTAACATTAGGTCCAGTCATGACCGACTCTGGGGTTGCGGTGCTCATCTTGCTTTATTGGCCAAGGGAGCCGGCATACAGCTTCCGGGTCATGTGGCCAGCATGACTAAGCCGCTTCTGGCAAACTACAGCAGTGCACGGAAATGCCGTTTACCTTCCCGCTGGAGTGGTACCTCTTTATCTACTTGCACTTTGATGTGCTTAAGTAAGATGTGTGGGGTATAAATAGTAAAATTATCATTATGGAATGGGACATTTTCATTGGGGAAATTTTGGAGAGTATGATATCACAGATCAAGGACATGTTCAACACACTGAGGAGGGTGCAGAGCTGGGCCATTGAGGGGTGCAGTTTGAGGATGGGGGCATGTCCTGGAAAGAGGTGTGTCTTGGAAAGAGTCGTGAGAACCAGATAGAGAAGCCTGGAGAGCTTCACTCAGCCCTGGGCCTCAGTTCCCCATCCCTGGGATAGAGGAAGCAGAATGGAATGTGTCAGTGCTTGAGCACCACACCCACTGCATCCATCCTGCCAGTGCTCTTCATTCTTCTGTCTGCAGCTTTGAAACAGAACCAGCATCCTACGTCCCACAGTCTCAGTTGAGACTGGTAGGAGAAGCAGACTAGCAAAGAAGAGGCAGAGGAAGCCACAAATAGTAATCAAGTGAGCAGGTGTGTGGAGCAGGCTGTCAGGCAAGGCTGAGACTTTACACAGTGGGGCTCCAGAACAGGACCCGGCAGGATCTGCCAGTCAATCCAAGCAGGCCATAAGCATAGCTGTAAACTGATGGAAGTCACGTTCCAAGGCAGCAATCAATTCTCAGGAGTTCCAGAACAGCTATTGGGAAAGGGAGCATAGCAGTGCAACTGGGTAAGTGAGGATTCTCCATTACAGGGTTTCTCAGACCTTTCCCTCTTTATCTGCAAGGTGTGTGTGCGACTCCTCTTTAGATCAGGGGTGAGGAACCTTTTGGGCTCCACATGCCAGATCGTTATCGGGATCTAACTTTACAAGCCAAATTTGAGGGATGAGCAGGGTTGCCTACCTGCCAATCACCTGAGGTCACAATGGCATCAGGCGATTGAGCAAATTGAAGTCCCACAGTTGGTGCTCAGGCAGTCTGATGGTAGCCAAAATGCTGCATTCTAAGGACAGAACTCTCTTGCACAGGCTTGTGGTGGGTACAGCCCATCAGGAGAAAGAAGGCATAAGGCACTGAAGATTGACTGGAGGTGAGCCAGGTGAACTGTTCAATTGTCACTGAGAGACAGCCACTTGGCTACCCTATATGACAGTGGTAGCTCATGTGCTGCTTCCCATCACCTGACCATTGAGCTAGCTGGCTGTGGCTGAGGGGTTTTTAGCCTGCACTGTCTGGAGGGCAGCATGTTGACTACCCTTGCTGTATGGCTCACACTAAGAGCAACAGCAGCAGGCCCAGGAGTTTTCAGGCAAGGAACAGGGGAGCGACTGATTCTTCCTGAGCACCTGGCTTTGGTCTTGCCCAGAGAGAGCTCTGCCTGATATATCTTGAAGGGCTATGCAGTTCCTTCCTCTGGCTATCCCTCCTGCTGTTGCCTTGAGCCAAGGCTCTCAGAACACTTTCATTGATTCCCTTGGCACTGCACAACCAGGCCAATGAATTCAGAGTCTGAATCATTAGCCGCAACCTTTAGTCAGGAATGTGATGCAGTGAAGAAGTAGGCGGGAGGGGGAAGGGGAGGCGATGAATGGGGCAGGCATCTCTTTCTTCCCTTTCCCACCCAAGATCCCCATCAATCACTGTGCTGATTTCCCCAGGGACATCATCATTAAGTTCAAAAGTGCTGAGTCAGCATCAACGAGCAACCTTGTGGGGAAGGAGGAGGTGGTAATCAACCCTGCAGGCTTCTGCTGCAGGAGTTATGTTACACTACGACATAGTCCTTTGCTGGCTTTTAAACCATCCCCGATGAGCTGAAGGTAGCAGCTGTATCCCACAGGGAGCCACAGTAATGTATCAACTACGTGCTCATTCCCTTCAGTGCCAATAATCCTCTAGCACCATGCATAATGAATTCCAATAAGGACAGCAGAATGCTATGAGCCAGGTTTTGATATGTGCTTGGGTTTTGCTTTTTTTCAAAAAAATAAACAAGTTGGAGATCTGGAGAGCTTAACCTAGGACCCCAGGTCCAAAGGTTCACAGGAGACTGCCTTATACTGAATCAGATGAAGGGTTCATCTAGCTCAGTATTGTCTTCACTGGCAGGTAGAAACTCTCCAGGATTCCAGACAAGTCTCTCCCATCCCTATTTGGAGAGGCTGGGGGTTGAACATAGGCTATTCTACATGCAAAGCTACAGCCCTTTAATGCCCTTTAATGCATTCAGAGTCATTCAAAGAATCTAGTCTACTTGAATCTACTTTCAATCCACATTGAACCATGGCTTGCATTCCCAGTATAAACAGGTTACTATGTAGGTCAGGGAAACTAGCTAAAAAAATATGCCGATGGGTGATTTTCTACAGTCCGTTATCTGAAGTAGCCTGTGGTACACTGCAGGATCCCTTGCAAAGCTTTAAAGGAGTAGTTCCAGGATGACCTTTAACCCTTGACAGCAACATGGCTCCACTTCTAATTTAGGCTGAGTCAAACCTTTTCTAGACAACCCTTTCAGTTCAAAAGTGAGCTTCTGTTGGAGGGGCTGTGTTATGCAAGGTATACACATACACCTTTGGTGGGAATGTAGGATAGTAAGTTTTGGGATGAGGTTCTCAGACTTATTTCTGATATTTTACACTTTGAAGTTGAACTAGATTTGGGACAGGTTCCATCATCTTTATTTGTATGAGGAACAAATAAAGGTATTCTCTGTAAATTGCTAACTATCCATCTCTTCACAACTGCACAAATGAAGACTGCATTTCCTGGGAACATGAATGACAACCTACCCTTCAATGATGGTATGACCCGGTATGGCTGGAAACTTTATCTGTCAAACTTAAAGGTAAAGGGTAAAGGGACCCCTGACCATTAGGTCCAGTTGTGGCCGACTCTGGGGTTGCGGCGCTCATCTCGCTTTATTAGCCGAGGGAGCTGGTGTACAGCTTCCAGGTCATGTGGCCAGCATGACTAAGCTACTTCTGGTGAACCAAAGCAGCACACAGAAACACCATTTACCTTCCCTCCAGAGCGGTACCTATTTATCTACTTGCACTTTGACATGCTTTTCAAACTGCTAGGTTGGCAGGAGCAGGGACCAAGCAACGGGAGCTCACCCCGTCGCAGGGATTCGAACTGCCGACCTTCTGATCGGCAAGTCCTAGGTTCTGTGGTTTAACCCACAGCGCCACCCGCATCCCTCTATCAAACTTACCCAGCAATATAAACTACCCAAAGGTGAAATAAAAAGTGACCAGTTTCATGAAGCCTGCATCCTTTGTCTCTCGTATATTAATTCCAATTTGGGAGGACCTTAGCCATCTGTCTCTCATGTTTCCTTTTAGTGAGGTGAGATAACAATGTAAATTCTTACTGTGTCCCACAGTGGTTCTTTCATTTTCTTTTTTTTTTTGTGTGTGTGTGTGTGTGTTATCTATATAAGCATGTTTATGTAGTATACATGTTGGTTTGTATGTTGTTTTTGTATTATTGTACTGATTTTTAAATCATTTTTTAAAAAAAAGATTTTAATGGGAGCTTCTTGTGGTGGTGGCAAATGGGGAGGAGGTTTCCCAATCCCAATCACATTTTTCATTGTCTGTTTATGACATAAATGTCCCCCGTTCTGATGCTTTTGGTTATCAAGGTATCTTGGAGTTTACATGTACCAAATTTCAGGGCTCTGGTTCAGAATCTGGCAGCTGGTTCGCAAGCCTAATATTAATAAACTTGGATGACAGTTCTCCTGCATGATGACCTTTCAAAGCATTTTTGAATTTTTATCCATGAATGTTACTATAGTGCACCTCCAGAATGTGTCATGCATAATCGGACATTCTTTATCCACCCTGTGCATCACAATGTCATGTCTCATCCTTCTCTGGTTGGTCATTATCACATATACTTCGTTTACAGCGATAGACTGACATGGAACCACAAAGTGGGGAAAAGAAGGTCTATCCAAGAAGCATTGAACAAGAGGTGTCAGAATCTTCCATCATCAATTATTGTTTCTTGGTTCTAGATCCAAGCTTTTAAACTGGTTGGTTTCTTTGGCCAAGAGTAACAAAATGGTTAATGTGAAATATTGCTGAGCCTGTGCAAACAGCTGAAATTTTCATTTATTTCAGCAGCTAAGGAGTCATGATATGCACAACATTCAAGTATGTACAAAGACGGTGGAGTTTGGCTGCATGGTCAGACTAGGCACACAAACGATGCAGATTCAGAAAAAAAGGTTAGACATCTTGGCTATATGGGGCCAGCCCTAATGCCAGTTGCTACGAATCATAAGTGGAGAGACTTCCTGAGGCTTGTCATAGGCATCTAGTTGGCCAATATGTGAACAGGATGCTGCCCTGATGGTCCTTTGGCCCAATCCAGTAGGCTCTTCTTATGTTCTTAAGACTGACAAAATAAGAGTTTCAAGAGTTCCACTACTCATGAAATGACTTGTTCACAACCTGAACAACAGGTTCACCTGCACGTCTCTAAAGATGAAGAACCAGTTTGTTCCTATTTCCGTTGTGTGCCCAGTCCAATTGGAGCCAGGGAGTGTCATAAATTTCTCTTGAATGTCTGCTTGCTTGGTGCAATAGCTGACCTATAGAAGTTGAAATGCATTCCAGTAAAACTCTGAACAACTTTCTGGTGAGCCCCATGGGGGACTGGGAGTATTTGGCAGTACACCCAAAGAAGAAGAAACATAGAAATTTATTTCAAACCACTTGGGACTGGAGGGAAAAAAACACCCAGATATCGAAATCTTGCCAGAACATCATTTCTTGTGGTGCTTTAACATTTTAGAGATCAGCCTGGTGAGCGCAGAGACATCTGTAAAATAAAACCAAGGAAGAGTATGTCTCATCCAGGCTCTTGGGAACTAGCGAGCTGCTTGCTTTCATGTTCATGGTGGTGGTTTGATGTTATTCTTAACAGTTCATCCAAGCCTTACCTGAGACTGTACAGTCCCGCATTGGCTCATTACCAAACTCTTATAAAAGGGGAAATATCCCAGGAGGAAAAAGGAGGAGATCATGGGAGATCTGTTTTATTGTATGCATTCTTCTTAATGTAGGAGGGTAAGGGAGGTGTGAAGAGTTGACACCTAACCCTCCACACTGGATACTGATTTGTGTTTTGGAAAGCGGAGGAAGACAAGCTGTGCTCTCCTCTAAAGAAGGTGAAGGGACCATAGCTCAACAGCAGAGTGCAACCGTTGCATGTAGTGCATCCCAGGTTCAATCCCTGACAGGTCCAATTAAAAGGATCAGAAAGAAGATAATGCAAAAGATCTATTTCTGAAGTCCTAGACAGGTCCCCCTGCTCAGAGTAGATGGATGAAAAGTCTGCCTGGCTCAACTAGGAAGGCAGAAGCCTACACGACTGCAGAAATTCAAGGTAATTTGCCTTGAAAATCACATCCTCGGGCCCGGTTTATATGTTAACTTCAGTGGTGCTGTTCTTGCCACCTCTGGGGTTTATTCCATGCCACTCCAAGTAATGTGTGTGGCAATTATGGTTTGATGCCCTAATTAAACACTGCACAAGTGTTAATGCCCTAATTAAACACTGCACACTCCAGTTTGGTTTGGGACCTGGATCTGAGTTGGCCCAAGTTGGCCCTAGACCTTCTCAGATTGGACTGGGGATTCTCTGAAAGCTGCCCACAAAATGCATACTATCTAAATGCATAAGTTCTGTGTGTTCTTTAAAAGAATCTGCACAAAACAAGTTGGAATGGCAGTATGATTTAGTGGCAGCAAGACTGAAGCAGGATGGAATTAGGTTGCTCGGTTTCACCCCTAATGACTGATAATGTTTTGCTAGCCTAATGTTGTGGGTGGGTTTTCTGGAGTAGAGAGAGCGCAACAGATCTGGTGGTAACTATTCCATTCAAGGTGTCAGGCTTCAGGGAATCTGATCCCTCCCACGGTGGGCAGCCAAGGAGTGGTAATAATAATAATAATAATAATTTATTATTTATACCCCGCCCATCTGGCTGGGTTTCCCCAGCCACTCTGGGTGACTTCCAACAGAATATTAAAAACAATACAGCATCAGACATTAAAAACTTCCCTAAACAGGGCCACCTTCAGTTGTCTTTTAAAAGTAAAATAGTTGTTTATTGCCTTGACATCTGCTGGGAGGGTGTTCCACAGGGCAGGCGCCACTACCGAGAAGGCCCTCTGCCTGGTTCCCTGTAACCTTACTTCTCACAATGAGGGAACCGCCAGAAGGCCCTCAGTGCTGGATCTCAGTGTCCGGGCTGAACGATGGGGGTGGAGACGCTCCTTCAGATATACTGGACCGAGGCCGTTTAGGGCTTTAAAGGTCAGCACCAACACTTTGAATTGTGCTTGGAAACGTACTGGGAGCTAATGCAGATCTCTCAGAACTGGTGTTATGTGGTCCCGGCGGCCACTCCCAGTCACCAGTCTAGCTGCTGCATTCTGGATTAATTGCAGTTTCTGGGTCACCTTCAAAGGTAGCCCCACATAGAGGGCGTTGCAGTAGTCCAAGCAGGAGATAACTAGAGCATGCACCACTCTGGTGAGACAGTCCGCAGGCAGGTAGGGTCTTAGCCTGCGTACCAGGTGGAGCTGGTAGACAGCTGCCCTGTACACAGAATTAACCTGTGCCTCCATGGACAGCTGTGAGTCCAAAATGACTCCCAGGCTGTGCACCTGGTCCTTCAGGGGCACAGTTACCTCATTCAGGACCAGGGAATCCCCCACACCTGCCCGCCCCCTGTCCCCCAAAAACAGTACTTCTGTCTTGTCAGGATTCAACCTCAATCTGCCATCCATCCTCCAACCGCCTCCAGGCACTCATACAGGACCTTCACCGCTTTCACTGGTTCTGATTTAAAGGAGTAGATAACATGAGTGGCTGGGGAAATCCAGCCAGATGGGTGGGGTATAAATAATAAATTATTATTACAGTGGTACCTCTAGTTACGAACTTAATTCGTTCCGGACGTCCATTCTTAACCTGAAACTGTTCTTAACTAGAGGCGTGCTTTTGCTAATGGGGCCTCCTGATGCCACTGTGCACACGATTTCCGTTCTCATCCTGGGGCAAAGCTCTCAACTCAAGGTAACTATTCCAGGTTAGCGGAGTTTGTAACCTGAAGCGTTTGTAACCTGAGGTGTTTATAACTCGAAGTACCACTGTATTATTATAAGAGTTCTTACCAAGTCCTTTATTCAATATTCACAGAGAGAGTCTTTGAAAAGTGCCTCTACATTGCGGTAACAACATTGCTCTGAGTAATCTCTTCTCCCCCTTTTAATTTCAGTCACCAGCAGCTCCACCCCTTATACGGTGGCTCCGCAAGACCCTTTGTCTGTTTGCTTTCTGCTCTCCCACTTTCACAGCCCTCCTGGTTCTAGGAGAAGGGGTGTCAGCCAGCTGTTCTGGCTCTGCTGCTTCCCCCTCCTCCCCTTCCATTATCTCCCAGCTCTGCCCTTCTTCTGTCTCAGAGTCATGACCTTCTACAAACCACCGTTGTAAATCTATACTGCCCTCCTCTTCTCGGAAAGGTTCAGGAGGGTGGGAGGCATCCTCCACCATTCCTCTTCAGTCCAATCCCAAACACAAGGTAACGTGGAATTCCCCGCCCCCCTCAAAATTCATCCAGTCAGTCTATGTTCAACAGCAGGAGTCTTCCACTTATTCAGAGCTGGATCCCATCATTAACTGCAATTTGCAGCACTGAACCCATTTATTTTTCGCCCTATAGGACGCACTGGCCCATAGGATGCACCTCGTTTTTTGGGGGGGAAATGAATAAAAAAAAATTATTCCCCGACCCCAGCCCACAGAACAGGCTGCTGCCTGCAAGCCTTGCGAGCCTGCGGGAACTCCCCCCGGGTGCACAAGGCTTGCGGACACCTGCGCGAAGCATGGGGCGCCCTCCGGAGGGCTACCCATGCTTCGGGCTGCAGGCTGCTGCCCGCAACCCTTGTGAGCCCGCGGGAACTCCCCCCGGCCGTGGAGAGCGAGAGGGTTCGGGGGGCCTCTCGCTCTCCAGGCTTCAGCGAAAGCCTGCATTCGCCCCATAGGACACACAGACATTCCCCCTTCATTTTTGGAGGGGGAAAAGTGCGTCCTATAGGGCAAAAAATACAGTAATTTGTCTCTCATTCTCTTCTCTCATTGTATCTCTTTTGGCTTTCTTGGGGGCATATCTCTACTGCACTTGTTTTACAGGAAGTACTTCTCTAAGTAAATACATACAATACCAAATGCAGTCATAGCATAGAGTTTTCTATCTTTCTAAAGAGCAAAGTTTTAAAGAGCAAAGTTGGTAGTGGCATGTGTCAGGCTGAAACCCACTTGAGAGTCCTGCCTCACATAGTGGAAAACCCAATGTATCTGTCACTTGATAAATGTTTCTGAAGAAGTGTGCATGCACACGAAAGCTTATACCAAGAACAAACTTAGTTGGTATCTAAGGTGCTCCTGGACAATTATATATATATAATAACTGCGTCAGACCAACACGTACCTGAATATGTCACTTGATAGTTAGGGCTTTCTCTCATATCTTCTTGTCCTGTACCTAGAAAGCATAGGTCTGAGTGGTTTTCCCCTTGCCCTGCTCCCTTCCCAGGGAAACCTGCTCTTTAACTCTAAAATGGAACAAATGGCAATCCATAGAAACCCAATTGCTCAAAACCTATACAGTGGTACCTCGGGTTAAGTACTTAATTCATTCCAGCAGTCTGTACTTAACCTGAAACTGTTCTTAACCTGAAGCGCCACTTTAGCTAATGGGGCCTCCTGCTGCTGCCACGCCGCCAGATCACGATTTCTGTTCTCACTTTGAAACAAAGTTCTTAATCTGAAGCACTATTTCTGTGCTGATCCCGGGGGGCAGGTTACCATAGGCGTAGTCAAAGTCCGGTCCTGAGTCAATAGCCTGGAAATCAGTCCACAAGGAGTGGGGCGAGGTCCAAAACAGGAAGCTGGGCGGGGAACAGGAGCACTGGAGAGTCAGGTCTGGGTCCGGGCAGGAACAGGAACTCAACAACGATGTTGCTCCCACAACCTGGGACCGGGCCGACTAGCCTTTATCTATTCTGAGGCTAGGGGCGGTCCCGGCCCCCAGGAGACCCGCCTCTCTTGGCCTTAAGGCGAGCACTCCTCCTGGGAGCAACCAGTTCCCTTCGCCTCTGCAGATCAGGAGAGGCTAAAGGGTTACTGGGCCCCGGAGGAGGCTCACCTGTAGACACTGAGTCCTCAAGCACCTCTGGGGCCAGAATGGTTTCACCTGGTGCCTGCTCCTGAGGATCTGACACAGGTGCAGGCTCCTCAGAATCTAGGCCTTGCCCCAGTTCAGCTGGCCCTGGAGGCGGGGACTCCTGTGCAGGCTGGGATTCCTCTGGTTCAGCCTCTGAATCGGAATCCTAGGCCATCACACCATCCCCCCTCCCAAGCCCCCCCCCCTCAATCGAGGGTCTGGACCCGGCTTGCTGGGGTACGCCGCATGGAAATCTCGGAGGCAAGCAGGCGCGGTCCTCCGGTCCATATCCCTTCCAGTCTATGAGATACTGCAGAATCCAAGCCCTGCCCCAATTCAGCCGGCCCTGGAGGCGGGGACTCCTGTGCAGGCTGGGATTCCTCTGGTTCAGCCTCTGAATCGGAATCCCAGGCCATCACAATTTCTGGGTTAGCAGAGTCTGTAACCTGAAGCGTATGTAACCTGAAGCACATGTAACCCAAGGTACCACTGTATCAGAATACATTTAAAACATGCATTTGGGGAATAAGTATTTTTAGAAATGTGCATTTTCAAAGAAAAGGAATAACAACAACAATGTATTGTTTATTGATTTAAGGAATTACAGATCATTGCCGAAAAGAAGGCAGAAATGATTTATGGGTGACACATGCAAAAGATACACAGACTGGAAATAGATTACCATATTTTTCCATGTATAAGACGCCCCCATGTATAAAACCCCTGGTTTTTTTAACCCCAAATTAAGAAATTAAGTCGTTTAGCTTTTGGGGTGGGGTGGGGGAGGCCACTTCCGCCAATCGCTCACCTCCCTGCCTGCCGCTGCCAATCGCACTGCCAATCGCACACCTCACCGCAGCCGCCAATTGTCTGCCCACTCGCCGCCACCAACAGCCCACCTGCCCACTTGCTGCAGCTGCCAATTGCCTGCCTGCTTCACCACAGCTGCCAATAACCTGCCCAATTGCTGCAGCCACAGCTAGTTGCCAGCAGGTCTTGCCGCAGCCACCAATCACCTGCCCAATCACCACTGTCAATCTCCTGCTTGCTGCTGCCATTAATTGTACGTCCCCGCTCTGCATTCACTATCCGTGTATAAGGTGACACCCATTTTTTGCGCCCCCCTTTTTTTTAGCAAAAAGCATTGTCTTACACATGGAAAAATACGGTAGATTGCCCATCCCTACTCATAACAGGAGGAGGAGGTGATACAGGAGGTGATACAGTGAGCCAGTGTGGTGTAGTGGTTAAGAGCGGTAGTCTCGTAATCTGGTGAACCGGGTTCGCGACCCCGCTCCTCCACATGCAGCTGCTGGGTGACCTTGAGCCAGTCACACTTCTCTGAAGTCTCTCAGCCCCACTCACCTCACAGAGTGTTGGTTGTGGGGGAGGAAGGGAAAGGAGAATGTCAGCCGCTTTGAGACTCTTTCGGGTAGTGATAAAGTGGAGTATCAAATCCAAACTCTTCTTCTTCTACAGTTCACACTGTATCCTGTCCATTTCACCCATTTCCCAGCGACAGTGGCACAACCACTGGCAGTAGCACAGTGACAATGAGAGCTCTTCCCAGCAGCTGTTGGCTGACAGCCAACATTTCCCAGCTCAGACATGATCTGGGAGCAACGCTACATGACAATGTAACATTTCCCAGGGGTGTGTGTTTCACTTACTGCATATTTATTTAAAAAGAAAAATATAGGCAGAGCTACATGTAGGGACGCAGGTGGCGCTGTGGGTTAAAGCCTCAGCGCCTAGGACTTGCCGATCGAAAGGTCGGCGGTTCGAATCCCCGCGGCGGGGTGCGCTCCCGCTGCTCGGTCCCAGCGCCTGCCAACCTAGCAGTTCGAAAGCACCTCCGGGTGCAAGTAGATAAATAGGGACCGCTTACCAGCGGGAAGGTAAACAGCGTTTCCGTGTGCAGCTCTGGCTCGCCAGAGCAGCGATGTCACGCTGGCCACGTAACCCGGAAGTGTCTCCGGACAGCGCTGGCCCCTGGCCTCTTAAGTGAGATGGGCGCACAACCCCAGAGTCTGTCAAGACTGGCCCGTACGGGCAGGGGTACCTTTACCTTTACCTTTTACATGTCCTGTGCAACAGGGGGGGAAGTTATAGTCATGTTCCAAAACAATGCAAATTTTGTGCCATTATGACATGCATATATTCCCCCCCCCCAAAAAAAATATATTCACATTTATATCTGTTTGTTTGGTTTGAAGGGCACTGAAAATTCTGGATAGTCCCCATAGCCCTCACCCAATCACTAGACAGTGACTTTGAGGGAAAGCAACCACTTTGGATGCAGAAGGTGCCAGGCAGAATTCTGGAATTTCCAGGCAGAGTTGGGAAAGACCCCTGCCTGAAACCATGGCAATGGGAGACTTTGGGATCACAAATTTCAGCGGTGCCCTGTGCAACACTAAAATTTGTTGTGCCCCCTGCCTCTCTTACTATGTTCTACAGCATTGTTATGGAACCTCTGGCAGGGCAGTGCCCAGTGAGGTTGAACTGGTTGAGTTACCCTAAAACCAACTCGAACCATGGAGAGACACTGCCAGTGTGGTCCTAGAGATGTTGGAATAGTCCATCAAAAACAGCAATCGGAACAGAAATTGCTGGTGTTTGCTTATTCTTCCCATGTCTGGAACACAAATCAATCCAGCGATCGCTTTTCACTGTTCTGTTTGGTTTTAGTCCTTAACAGATTATGCCACACACACACCACAATTTGCATTGTGTTTCCTTTCCATTGAAACAAATGGCGGGGAATACGATAATGGCAACATGACTTATGTACTCTATGTAATTAATTACATAAATTACTTAAATGGTGTAATTTCACCACAGCAGTCATGCCATTTTTGGCAGAAGGCAAACTGCAGCAGAACATAAACAGTGCTGTATGCAACAAATACAGGGCAAATGGAAAACAATTCCTTCTTGCCACCCCAGTGGTGTCCTGCAGATGTTATTGGATGACAATTGCAATCACCCCAGTCAGCATGGCCAGGAATTATGGGAGCTAAGAAGAGACATCACCTTGCCAACAAAGATCCATATAGTTAAAGCTATGGTTTCCCCCGTAGTGATGTATGGAAGTGAGACCTGGGCCATAAAGAAGGCTGATCGCCAAAGAATTGATGCTTTTGAATTATGGTGCTGGAGGAGACTCTTGAGGGTCCCATGGACTGCAACAAGATCAAACCTATCCATTCTGAAGGCAATCAGCCCTGAGTGCTCACTGGAAGGACAGATCGTGAAGCTGAGGCTCCAATACTTTGGCCACCTCATGAGAAGAGAAGACTCCCTAGAAAAGACTCTGATGTTGGGAAAGATGGAGGGCACAAGGAGAAGGGGACAACAGAGGACGAGATGGTTGGACAGTGTTCTCGAAGCAACCAGCATGAGTTTGACCAAACTGCGGGAGGCAGTGGAAGACAGGAGTGCCTGGCGTGCTCTGGTCCATGGGGTCATGAAGAGTCGGACACAACTAAATGACTAAACAACAACTACATAGTCCAGTAACATCTGGAGGGCCCCAAAATTCCAATCTTTGGTGTGGACAATTCTGAGCTAGAAAAGAGCTTCCCAAACTTGAGGCTCCCAGGGCCTCAGTGTGACCAAAGTACTTTGCTCCTCATACAGAGTTACCGTTTTGTGCAGCCTGGAAAGAAGCATACTTTCTCTTAAACAAATGGAAGGATGGCAGGGAATCAGCTTTTAAAAGCATTCAGGAGTTGTGTTCCTTTGCAAGAGATCGTGAATTCAAGGCTGCCTTTGTTGCTTCAGAGACTTTGCTGCATTACTGATGAGGCTGGGAGACTAAAGGTTTTACAAGCGAGTTTCATTCCCCTCCCCCCCAAAAACCCTTGGCTCAGTAATTCCTTGTTAACATGATAAGATTAAACCTGTGTCCCAGTCAGAAAGTGGTGATTTGACTGTATTGCTTCCATCAAGTATTCACGTTTGTAAGATTTATTTTTTTTAAGATGTTGTAATCTAAAGATAAGTGTAACTGTCTGCAAGCTTCCCAATTCTCTTCAATCTGATTACAATGGCAGTCAAAGGACAGGAGCTAATTAAAATGCCAATCAAGGAGAAATGGGATTCCTTGGTGTTTTAAAATACAAACATTTGTAGTTTCTGCAATTTTATTCTTGTTCAACTGGTGGAAGACAACCTGCAGTTCTATCCTTGACTACCAGAATTTCAAGAAATGCAGTTATGAGCATAGAAGCCAATTCCTAAGAGCCATGGGAGCTTCAGCCCCCACAATAAAATAGTTGAGGGGGCCAGGCCCCTGCAAAGTTGTAGGGCATTCCCATTCAAATGCTGTGTGTGCACTGCGTCATGTGATCGATAACGTGGAGGAGGGCTTACCTGGGCACCCACAATATTCTATTGAAGTTGGCACCCCTGATTATGAGGATGTACAACTTGCTAATAGAGTATCATTTCTTACCAATTAGAGTAATCCCCAATGATACAATGAATATTCAGAGGTCCACTTCATTTTAATGGAAATGAATTGCAGGGGGCAATTGAATATCTAATGCTTCTTACTTTTGTAACATGCTCTTATCCTTACAAACATTTATTTTAACAGCATCTTAAATTGAGTTAAAAGGGAATTGCTTCTTCAATATTGTCCATTACTAATTTTGAATATTTTTCCATTCTTTTGGGGGTGTTTGGAGCTCTGCAGTTTATTTGAACTTCATATCTTCCAATGCTCATTTTTCATATTTGACAACTAATATTAGACATGTTTTGGTGATGAACAAATTTGATAGTATTTAACAGCTGGTGTGCAATTGTGTTAGCATTGGATGGTTGACACTCTATAGTATAGAGTGTGATAAAGTTTTTCAAATGGCATGCAATGGTACATAGCTTTTGACTGTTGACTGCTTATGCGATGCACACCTGTTGTAACATCAATACATGCCAAACTGTTTAAGGGTCTAACTACATATTACATTGAAAGCATAGTTTGCATTGATGCCAAGAGGTGTTTTTAAAAAGCAGGGGGTAGTTTCTGTCAGCATCACAGGGCATGGGGAGGGGATGTCTGACTTCTCTCCCCCATCATAATTCCATTGGTGCCAATGGAAGCTTTCTTCCCATAGTTCTAATTGCAGTGTGGGGGTGTTTTTTTTTTAAGAAACATGGTGGGAGAGTGAAGGGTTAAAGGCCTTCACCCCATGTGCAATGGTGCCCATGGAAACAGTGGTCCCCATGCCTAGAATTAAAGGAAACATTCCCTGATGTGGCTGAAAATGTTGTATGTAACGTAATGTGTAGTTAGGCACTAAAATACTCACATTTGTAATCCATCAAATTTAAAGTTACACAAGCACAATCTGAGAGGGAAATTTGGGAGTAACACAAAACTTTGAATATTTGGGGAGGGATATATGTATACATTTCAGCTCTTAAAATCACAATTAGCACATGGAACCTAATACAATATTTGTTATAACTTCCTCTCATTTAGAAGCAATAGCTTCAACTTAGAAAAGCAGTTTCTCAAATCAGATTCTTCTTGATATTTGATTGATGGTACGGTCACCAATCTTTTTTTAAAAAAAAACTTTATTGAAATTCATAGATATCATACAGTATCTTAAATCCACACATGGGGGGAAAAATAGTAAGGTAAAGGTACCCTTGCCCGTACGAGCCAGTCTTGCCAGACTCTAGGGTTGTGCGCTCATCTCACTCTATAGGCCGGGAGCCAGTGCTGTCCGCAGACACTTCCAGGTCACGTGGCCAGCGTGACAAGCTGCATCTGGCGAGCCAGCGCAGCACACGGAACGCCGTTTACCTTCCCGCTGGTAAGTGGTACCTATTTATCTACTTGCACTTTGACGTGCTTTTGAACTGCTAGGTTGGCAGGCGCTGGGACCGAACGACGGGAGCGCACCCCGCCGCAGGGATTTGAACCGCCGACCATGCGATCAGCAAGTCCTAGGCGCTGAGGTTTTACCCACAGCGCCACCCGCGTCCCATAAGGGGGGGGAAATAACCTTACATAAATTTACAGTTAAATATTAAATTACTCTTTCCACTTATTTTCTAACTAAACTAAGATAAAATAAAATAAAGTAGACTTCCCAACATTTCCCAATTAAATTGACATTTGTAATATTGAATGTACTTAGATTTACTACCTTACTCTTAATATATTTTCTAGTACTTTCTTACAACATGCAGTACCATTTTTCCTTATTTCTTAATATTTACTTTACACAAGAGTCATTCAAACACTGCCACAGATGTTATATCACTGTTACATTTTTGTAAATATCTCTTGAGCCTATCCCATTTTTGAATAAATGATTGTTTTGTATTACCCCTTAGTTTATTTCTCAATAGAGCCAATTCTGCGTAATCTAATAATTTGTTCTGCCATTCCCTTAATGTTGGTACTCCCCCCCCCTTTCCAGTTTGATGCACTTAATAAACGGGTGGCAGCTGTTGCCTATCACCAACCACCATAATTGTTATATTTAGATCTTTCCTGTACTTCTTGGAACCACATATCTGAATAGACATAAACCTGGCAAACTGGTATCATACATCATGGTTCTCAGTGCAGAGTTCCCAAGGGGGAAGTAGGTACTCTTTATACCAGAAAAAGGACCAAGCAAGGGAACTCTTGAGATCAAGGATGGGGAATGGCCTCTAAATGTTGCTGGATTCCCAACTCAAATCAGTTCTAGCTCCAGTTGGAGTTGGAGTCTGACAGCATCTGCAGGGCACCATATTGGCTGCTCCTGGTTTAGGCACATGTGCATTCAGGGGCAATGAGGAGGGGAATCTGGAGAGTTTTGGGGGCCAGATAGAGAGAACTGGAGTGCTGCAGTTGGCAGCTGGACCTGAAGTTCCCCACTTCTGAATCAGGAAGTTGGGCAACCTTGCAGTTTCAATTACCAATGGGTCCTCCATACTGGTGCCTGGCTCTTCCTGCAATTCAGGTCAGGAAGGTTCCAGTGTTATAAACAAGACGTACTGGCCACCTGCACGTTCTCCTTTGATATTGGCTTGTGGAGTTGGTTTGCAATGTCCAAAGAGGAAATTTTGTCAAAACATTGTGTAGGTTCCACTGGTACAATCTCTCCTTTCAAACATCACAAGCAAGCCCTGCCAGCCAAAGGGGGCAGAGATTGCCCTTGGCAGCTGTTGGTGCTTGTTTGTAGCATCTGAAGCTGCAAATCCAATTCATGAAATCAGGGATAATGTTTAAAGTTCACACTCTAGCCTGATGCAACTCCATTTGGTAGTAAAATGAAATTTGTATAAATTGGCAAATATGTTGTTTACATGCTTGGGCTATGCTTGAGTTTTGCCCATAGCAAATGCAGACAGTAACTTTGGTTTCTGTATAAATCATGATCTCATGTGTATAGTATATTTTATGCATAAGCGTATAGCTTTATTGGTAAGTTACAATGGTATTTTATTGTTCAAGTGAAAAAGCGTAAGTGCTCCTAAGCATATGTGCTCTGAATTTCCAAGCCATTCCCTCTGGATTCGGTGGGACTTGCTCGCTAGTAAATGTGTGTGGGATTGCAAACTAACTACTAGTTTTCAGTTTGTGGTGCTATGAGAAATTTATCGAAGTATAAGACTTTGCCAAAGAAAGAGGCCATAGTGCAGAGGCAGAGCAAATTCTTTGCATTCATAAGGTCATGGGTTCAGTCCTCAAAGTCTCCAGTTACAGAAAATCAGGTCACAAATTGAATAAAATGACCTCTCCAATGCCACAGAGAACCATGGCTAATTCAAGCCATTGTTGGGGTCAAGGTTTTTGCAGTACATGACCCAAAATTCACTGGTTGCCAGGGCATTTCTGGGCCCAATTCAAAGTGTTGGATTTCATCTTCCAAGCTCCAAAGGGCTTTGGATGTGTTATTCTATGGATCGCCTACAGCCATGTAAGCTTGCCAAGGTATTAAGAGCTGCCTCAGATGCTCTGCTTTTATGCTTACGTGTTGGCAAACTTGGGATGGCAAACTTGAGAAAGAAACTTATGGGACCTTTTCTGTACTGGTCCCTAGTATGTGGAACTCCCTCCCCACAAGGTGCATATAGCTTAGCACCACAGGTTTTTCAGTGGGCCTGAAAAACCCATATTTTTCAAACTTCTTTCTCTTAAGGAAGTCTATTCCTCAAAAGCAAATTAAGGAAACCTAGCCCTGTTACCTATACTGTGGTACTGTGGTTGTCAAACTTAATCCATCCCAGGAGTCCCAGAACTGTTTGAAAACCAAGGTGTGGCTTCTGATTGGCTGCAGGAGCTTCCTGCACTCAATCCTAAGCTGCAGAAGCTGCGTCAAACATTCGGCTTCCAAAAAACATTCGCAAACTGGAACACTCACTTCCGGGTTTGCGGCGCTGGGGAGCCGATTTGTTCAGGAACCAAGCCATTCGACAACCAAGGTACCACTGTATTGTAATTTATATTGGTGTTTTAAATTGCTTTAACAGACCTATGTTTTAAATAAAGCACAGGGAGCCTGTGACCCTCCATTCTTTTCTCTTTTGGGGAACTCCAGCTCCCTTTAGCCTCAGGCAGTTTGACCAATGGTATGGGATAATGGGAGTTATCCATCAAACATCTGGGGGGGGGCACAAGTCCCCCATCCCTGTTGTACATCTGCAGGAATTTCCATTCCATCGACTGAGATATGCAGGTTGTGCTATACAGCCTTTCCTTTGCCTGTCCTTCCAGAATAAACTAAAACTCTCCGTTTTGACATTCCACTCATGTGTTATCCCCCAGGTCCTAGCAATGCCAATTAGGTCACAGTTTCCTTTGTTCCTTACAACTTCTCACTCACAAGGGACTGTGTATCTTCATTTTGTCTCTCAGAGGGCAAAAGGACACTTGGAAAGCTAATTAGCTTGATCCTCTGTGGACTGCAACCATTTCTTGAGTTGAATCAGAGCATTTTATTAGACGTCATGTAGGAACTCCTGGTGACAGGCTGGAGCAGGGAGTTCACGCTAAGATTTGGCTGATGGAGAGTCATTGGGGTAAAAAGTCTCCATAGAGGTATTCTATGTGGTTATCAAATGACCACAGTGAGCAGTGTATGGGATTATGGCATATATAGTGCCTCCCATCACTATTCTGGAGGCAGGGCAGATAGTAGTGAAAGGGAATTTCACCCCCAAGCTTGCATTCTAGCTTCTTATGTTACTTCATACTTGCTTTCTCTCAGAGATGGAACTAGACACAGGCAACCACCTGAAGCACTAGAGTTTGATGGGGAGCAGGGGAGCTACCATGAGCTTTCTACTCAGCTAGCTATTCAACAGATGAAACAATGATGGCATAAATACAGACACTGTCATGTGATAGACAACAATCTCATGACTGCAGACATGGGGAATGAATCTCCAACACAGAGATCCTCATCCCTGCTCAATGCAGTCCTCCTGTGGTGATGGTGGTCTGTTTGTTCTCCTGCTCCCTTTTATCCCCTTACTGAAGTAGGTATTTTTTTGTGACACTGTCATATATTCAAAGGACCTGTTGTCCTGCCTTAACACAGTATGGATCAGGAAGTTCCAAATCACACGGGGTGTCTACATGAGTAGAGGCAAGATCCCTGCTGCAAAAGGTCATCCTCCAATTTGGCAGTGGGGAATGGCAATGGTACTAGCAGAGCTTGAACACCCATCTCCATGTGTTACATGTCCTCGTTAATATAATGCTTGAATAGAACTATAGTCAGTGCCCTATTAAACTTAGCAGCTCCATGGCATTCAATACGATTGGGTCATCAATCATTCCTTCATGCTCTTGTTCTGCAGCAAGATCCTAGGAAGCATATTTACTTTTAAAGTCGCACTGAGTTCAGTGGGATTTCATTCCTGTTAAGTGACCTTAAGGTTGCAGCTTCAAACACTTTCCCTGGTTATCAACATTTTCAGTATCCTCTTAATATAAGTAATTAGTCTTTCTATAAGTAAGCTATATAAGTATCTGGCCCTTATCAGCATTCTTTATTTATCCTGTAGAATGCAGCAAGAGCAGAACCCTGAGTGGGTAGGAGGGTCAAGCTTCCTTGCCATGTTTGCATAAAACAAACTGTCATCAAATATCTCTTGTTGCCTTCTCATACTTGCATTGCTCCCAGGGACTGCCTGCTTGCATCTCCAAGTCAGCACTGTCCCCTAACACACTGTCTAATAGCTTATCACATGCTGCAAGAGAAGAATTTTTGGCAGCCATCCATGCACAAGGGAGATCTCGCTTGCACCCCGTTATCTATGTTTTCTGGAGGTGCCACAAGGAACTGGCTCAGTTTCAGATATTCTTTATGCTGAGAATATTATCACAAGAGGCAACATTTGCAGAACTGGTGCTTTGTTCTAGCAAACCCAAAAGGTTGTTCTGCACACTCGCTTCTTGGAAGACCTGTGCAGAGGTCCAGCTGTTCCTACTAACTGGCAAACACATTTGTGCAGGCTTCATTGGTGTTAAAAAATACGACTTACTTCTGCCCCAGTGAGGCTCAGGGTGCAGGGCTAGCCAGAGCAAGCCAAAGATATTTTGCTACCTAAGGTAAAAGACAAGATGGTCTCCTTCATCCTCTGCAGATTCAGAAGCTACCTGTATTCACGCTGGCATTGAAACCATCAAGACTGGTGATGGAAAAGCAGTCTCCACTGAACCTGAGGACAGCAGGCGATCTTCATGTCGGAGTGCAAGGCAGGTTGTGCAGCACACACAGCTCTGCCCTCCAAACAACTTGCTAGGCAGTACTATTCCCATCTGTTGTTGTTGAACTGCAACTTCCATTATCCCTGACTATTGGCTATGCTAGCTAGGGCTGATGGGACTTGAACTCAGCAACATCTGAAGGGCCACAGGTTCCCTATCCCTGCTGCATAATGCCTCTTTGGATATATGCCTTTCCAGACCTTGGGTTGTATCTAAAGTTAGTCACATGCAGAGAAGACCCAGTGAATTTAATGGGCATGACTAACTTAAGTCTTCTATCTGTTGCTTTTAGAATAAATCTATGGGTTTTTTTTAGGGACGCAGGTGGCGCTGTGGGATAAACCACAGAGCCTAGGACTTGCCATCAGAAAGGCAGCAGTTCAAAACCCTGCGACGGGGTGAGCTCCTGTTGCTCGGTCCCTACTCCTGCCAACCTAGCAGTTCGATAGCACGTCAAAGTGCAAGTAGATAAATAGGTATCACTCCAGCAGGAAGGTAAACGTTGTTTCTGTGTGCTGCTTCGGTTTGCCAGAAGCGGCTTAGTCATGCTGGCCACATGACCCGGAAGCTGTACGCCAGCTCCCTCGGCCAATAAAGCAAGAAGACCCCAGAGTTGGTCACGACTGGACTTAATGGTCAGGGGTCCCTTCACCTTCATGGGGGTTTTAGTACCTGTTGTTGTTTTTACGCTTTTGTATATTTTGTACAGTATGGAAACCATGAATTCTGGTATGTGTATCAACAGGTTGGTAGGGGATTTCCCCAAAAGAGCACCATTGCAACTAAGCATGCTTAGTGCTCACAGAATGCTCAGAGGCTGTATGGTGTGTGTGTAGAAAGTGAAATGGGATGAGGGATGGAAGGCAGTTGCTGGAATCCTGCACAGCTGTGCTCTGCCCTGCAACAGTTTAGGCACACACACAAAAATCTGCTTGAATGAACTCTCTCTCTCAGCCATGTTGCACACAGAAGTCAGAATACTCTGTTGTCTTATTTCTCAAGGTTTAGAAGCCTGACTCAGACATGACTCAGCCACTGGCAAATATTAACCATCAAAACAGATTGTGTCCACCTACTGAGAATACAACAGAAATGAGAAAGTTCCCACTTTGTAAGAGACACACACGGCTAAACAGGGATTTCATCAAGGCGGGACTTTGGGGGCAACAGTCTAGGGCACTCACTCCGCAGATTGAGCAGAAGGGTCATCCTCAAATGCAACAAGGCTGGCTGACTGTGTTTTGAAGTACTGATAACTCACAGCTTACAGTAAGTGCATTTAACTTGTGCACATTTAGCTTTCTGACAAAAAAGGGAGCAGGAGTATGGAAGAAAAGATTTTGGGTTCAATGGCGGGTGGGATTGCCAATGTGTTTTGCCTATATACAATTTTGACTTAGGTACTATCCCTGGAATGTCACCCCTGTGTAAGTTCTTTTTTTATAATAATAATTTTTATTAATTTTAACATATAAATTATAATACATACCACAGAACTTCATCACTTATATAATCTTTTTTGGACTTCCATCAGCACCTCTGATGATCTTCCGTTTTGACCACACCACCCCAGTGTAAATTCATGCCTGTGCGTGAAGCAGTAAACATTACCTGAATAGGTCCCTTTAAGACCAATGGACAGTGCCCATCAGTTCCAGGTTTTCCACTTGTAAAATGGAATTACATTCTCTTTCCTTCTCTGCATGCTCCCTGCAACCTAACTCTGCCCCAGAGGGTTGGGGAAACCCACAGAACAGATTCAGGTGGTCTGCTGGGTAAGGGGAGAAGGAAGAAGCTCTGTTGTGCAAGTAGAAAGCTTTTTGTGGACAGAATGTGTTAGCAGGATATTGCCCATCAAGTCCAGAGCCTAAACTTCCTTAACTATGCCACTGTTGTTGTGTCATGTGCCTTCAGGCTACATACCCTGGGTCCAAATGA
The DNA here is from genome assembly GCF_964106915.1 of Podarcis gaigeae. Taxonomy (NCBI): domain Eukaryota; kingdom Metazoa; phylum Chordata; class Lepidosauria; order Squamata; family Lacertidae; genus Podarcis; species Podarcis gaigeae. The sequence continues at coordinate 15,349,705 of NC_139692.1, read as the reverse complement.
TACAATACAAATTCATGGAGCACAGGTCTGAAAATTGCTACTAGTCATGATAGCTAAATGGAACCTCCAGATTCAGAGGCAGTATATTACTAAATACTAGCTGTGGTGAGGCAAACAATAGAGAAAGCTTGTTGCCTTCATGCCTAGCTGGTGAAGCCATCTAGCTGGCCACTTTGAGAAGGAGGATACTGAATAAAATAACCTTTTCAGCAGGGTTTCTCTTACCTTCTTATATAATTCCGTGTCAATGGGGTAAGGACTGTTTCCATTTGCAATACTTGGCCCAATGGTGTGCAAATCCTCAATCCTGTACACTCATGAAACTTCAGCCAGTATAGGTTATAGCTGATGCTAGTCCTACCCCAAGTAGACCTAATGAAAATACTTATATTCATTAGATTCAATGGGTCTACTCTGAGTAGAACTTAGTTGGACACAACTTAGTGTAGCCATGTCAGAGACACTGCCTGGGTAATATGAATTCTGTGGGTTCTGCATAAAGACAACATATTTTTCGGATGGGTTATTTTAAGAATCTGGCGTATAATTGTAGGTTATAATTTGCAATTCTTATTACCTGAAGTACTTGTAGTGCATACAGAAATTAGATTTTATATAAAAAACAAAAACAAAACTGAGAAAGCTCAACCAAATTCACAAGTTTATTTTCACAGGCAGAAGATATCAAAATAGTCCTCACTTTGTTTAACAGCTGTTTTGCTGGGTGTGTGTGGTTCCTTATACTATACATTTTCTTGACAAATACATAGATTCATAATGTAGTATTTAAATTGGATCACCGGTAAGACACACCCACCCACCCACATCCATTTTAAGAGGAATTTTATGATCTGGGCACTTTATGCTTAGTGCCAAAGCATTTAGCAAAGATTGTATGGCATCCAGGGCTCACAGGATACTAGCAACAGTAGCTATGTTCTACCTCCACTTTCAGAAGTGATATGCCTCTTTAGACCAGTTGCTAGGATTCACAGGTAGAGAGACTAATGCTTATGGAACAGAATGCCATACTAGGCTGGCCTTTGCCCTGACCCAGCAGGGCTCTTCGTATGTTCTCATCTGTTCTTGTTGTCTAAGGTCAGGAAGATATATTTGAGCTTGTAGGGAAAGAGTGGGAGAACCCATATCTGAGCACCTCTCTCCTCACCACTATGACTTCTTGAGCGCAAGAGAGCAAGAGACAGAGAAAGAGCACACCATTGTGGTGTAGTGGCTAGAGTGCTGAACTAAGACCTGGATAGACCAGGGCTCAGATCCCTACTTGGCCATGAAGCTCATTGGGTGACCTTGGACCACTCATTGCCTTTCAACCTAACCTATCTCACAGGGTTGTTATAGGGATTAAATGAGAAGGAGAACCATGTATGCCTCGTTGGAGAATAAGGTGGGATATAAATGCAATAAATAAATCATGATAATAAATAAATGTTGATAGGGGAATGTCAGGGAAAGAGAATGTCGGGAGGAAGATTGGATACAAAGGACCTTGTCCTTTCACAGCAGCCCAAAATGCCTCTCAAATCCCCCCCAGCTCTGTTGATGGAATAAATCAGTCTCTTTTATAGTAATGGAAGGGGGAAAATTGTGGAGGGGGTAATGTGGCCAGGACAGAAGAGCGCTCCTCTGTTGTCAATTTTGCACTGCTGGCAGGAGAAAACTGCCTTCAAATAAATTCTTCCTACATCAGCATTGCAGTCTTAAATGTTTGGAATCATTGCAGGTGGTAAGTTTCGTTTATTGTGATAAAACCAAAGAAAATGGATATATTTTGTTTTCAATCCAGCATTTTAGCCTTGTGAACTATTATTTCTAGCACATGATGGATGGAAATGTGTGGGCTTTTAAACATGTCTTTCACGTTTGTAACTCGTTTGCTTCTTGCAATTATAAATTGGATTTGCTTGTTTTATATATAGCCATTACCTATGGTTTCTAAGCACAGAACCACACATTAGTTAGCAGGTAGAAAACATGGGAGGCCGCAACTAGCTCGTGCAATAAGCTGTAAAATAAAAGTTTACCCCCAGTCATTCAAATCCAGCTCATCTGTTAGATGGCTGGCACATGTGGGCCTGAAAATGGACCTGCCAAACAAGGCACTGGGAAAAAGGAGGTAACATGAATTCTGGGAAGGCAATGGAAGAGGAGAACATAAACCAAGGGTTGGAAAACTAAGGCCCGCCGGCTGGATCTTTCTAAATCCGGCCCGCGGATGGTCCGGGAATCACCACATGGATCGGCGTGGATCTGATCATTTGGGCTGTGCCAGTGTGCTCGTTCTTTCCCTCTCTCTCATACAACGGCAGTGGAGGTGCCTTCTCCTTCCCTCCTCCTGGCTTCTCCCTGCCCTGCCTAGAGGAGGAAGGGGGCTGGGCTTTGTTGGTGCCAGCAGCAGCACAGTGTGAGCGCTCAAGCGGCTGCCATTTTAAGCAGGCTCAATTGGGGGTTTGTTGCTGCCAGCCCCTCTCCAGAGCCTTTTCACGCGCCGCTCATCGTCCCACTGTTGCCAGCCGCTGCTGCTCGCAAGGCACAGGTAAGGAGCCACCGACGCTCATCCAGTGCTGTGGAGAAGGGAGGGGAGAGTCGTGGGGGGGGGGTGGCTTACCTGAGTAGAATGTGTCCTTTTATTTAAAATGCATCTCTTGGTTATTTGTGGGGCCTGCCTGGTTCTTTTACATGGAATGTGTCCTTTTAAAATGCTTCTCAGTGTGCATAGAAATTCGTTCTTCTTCTTTTCAAAATATAGTCCAGCCCCCCACAAGGTCTGAGGGACAGTGGACCACCCCCTGCTGAAAAAGTCTGAGGACTCCTGGCATAAACAAAAGGAAAGGTGCTCTGTCCAGGTTACAGTGGTATCTCGGGTTAAGAACTTAATTCGTTCTGGAGGTCCGTTCTTAACCTGAAACTGTTCTTAACCTGAGGTACCACTTTAGCTAATGGGGCCTCCCACTGCTGCCGCACTGCCACCACCCAATTTCTGTTCTCATTCTGAAGCAAAGTTCTTAACCCAAGGTACTATTTCTGAGTTAGCAGAGTCTGTATCCTGAAGTGTCTGTAACCTAAAGCATATGTAACCCGAGATACTACTGTATTTGCATATTTTAGGGCCATAATACATGAAAATACAGGACACATGCTATACAGGAGTTGTAAGCAGAGACATGAAATAAAAAGACCAGTCAAAAGCTTTTGGGGTAAACAGTTGTTGGGTAGTGCCCAAAGTGAGCCTTGCCCTGACCTCATCTGCAAGCCGCAGGAACCAGCATTCACCTGTAAACGTGGCCCAAGGTGCTCATCTGCTACCCCCCCCCCCCAATCTCTGGAAAGGGATCAGGACCCAAAATCAGCCTACTTAAAGACCCAATCCCGTCTAATTAAATAATCTCCAAGGGTACCAGTATACAGTGTGTATGTGGCTGTACTACAAGCCAATAGAAATGTACAGCAAGAAACTCCTGTAAACCAATTAGAAGTTTTACTGGAATCAAGCAATATATACATTTTGTTAAATAAATACAGTGGTACCTCGGGTTACATACACTTCAGGTTACAGACTCCGCTAACCCAGAAATAGTGCTTCAGGTTAAGAACTTTGCTTCAGGATGAGAACAGAAATTGTGCTCCGGCAGTGCAGCAGCAGCAGGAGGCCCCATTAGCTAAAGTGGTGCTTCAGGTTAAGAACAGTTTCAGGTTAAGAACGGACCTCCAGAATGAATTAAGTACTTAACCTGAGGTACCACTGTAAATGAAGTGTCATCTAATCTCTCTGCAAACAAATAAAAACAAATGCACATGGAATAGGCAACGTTGTCTAACCTCCTCATGAATGTTCTACAGACAAATCAGGATGATCAATAAATAGGTTATCAATATAAATATTTTTGATTATACTCAGAGTAGATATATTGGAATTAATGGACCAAGTTAGTGATATGCATTAATTTCAATATGTCTACTCTAACTATATCTAACACTGTACTAATCTACACTGGTCAGTTAAAACATCAAAAATGTGTTATAGAAATGTGACACCAGAGGGATTTCCCTACAAATAGGGATAGGGAGGAAGTCTATTTAGTTCACATTTAAAGTCAAATTTATGAAATTCATACGTTCTGAGAAAAAAAAATAAGAATGCAAACTCAACAACACTTCAAAATTCACATTTAGCTGAATTTTGCAATACAGCACTCCGATGTTTACCAAAGTTCCAGTAATAAAGTATTACTGAATATAACATAAAATGCATTATGTTAAAGTAAATTGCTTGCAAAAATGTGTACATTAGTAAAAACTGCATACAACCATGTAACTTATTGGAAGAAAATTGCACTAAAATGCTGAGGAATTTTTAAAAGAAAAAATCAGAAATGTGGATAAGTGAAATTAAGAATTTAAAAGAGAAACTGAGAGAACCAAAATTCACAAATCTTCCATCGCTAGATCTAAATAATGGCAGCTCTTTTCAGGTAGATCTAAGAGGGCTCGACATTCTTCTAAATTGATGGAAACTGAACATTGTCTTACAGAGTCAGGTGATGGTTTAATCTAGCCCAGCACTGCCAACTCTGATAGTGTCAACTGTCTTCTCCTCCACTCCAGTTTAGGTTAGGGAGATGAAGGCTGGGTGCCCCCCAAATCCATGGGTTCGGCCTTGAATGTACATTGTATCATATACAGGATATTCATTTGAATTGTTTGGGGAAGACCATCGCCCAATAATGGAGTCACATGCTTTGCATACAGTTAACCCCAGGTTCAGTGCCTAGTAAATGTAAAAGGATCTGAGGAAAGACTGGGATAGTACTCTCTCTCTCTCTCTCGGGCCACACTCTGAGCAATCTTCCAAGGGTCAAATGCCAGTGATGGCTGGGAAGAGAGGCCAGAGTAGTAAATGTAGATTTTATCTTTACACAGTGTGGTAGTTTCTATACATACCACACGTGAGTTCATCCAGGCAAACAAGATGCATTATTAGCCTGAGGAGGGGTCCCCAGGGAGTTTGGAAGATGGAATGTGGCCCCCAGACCTGAGGTTCCCCATCCCTGCCTCAGAGAGTCACCCCTACTCAGCACAGACACCACTGGCAGCATGGATCAGTAGCCTGATTTAGCATAAAAATATCTTCATGCATAAACTCAGGAAATGCAAAAACCCAATTGGAGTCACATGCATTAAAAAAAGCCATCTAAAAGCCGTATTGAAATTATCTGCTGTTCCAACATAAATTTGACTGCAACATTGTTTGCTGGTCTCATCATTACCTCCCCAAGATGAACTGTATTTGCTATGCACCATTGCCCAGATACTCGGTTAACCTAGTCCCTGTTCCTTTGAGCTAAAGGTTGCACCATAAATAGATTTTGCATTTTGGACGCATTGCTGGTTCTGTGGCTCTTGATAATTTCAGCTCCAATTTACCCATGTAAATCCACAATAGCTCTGCTGAACCCTTACTACTTTCTATATGAGTTGAACGCATAATTTGTCTCCATGTCTCTAATGGGTTCCTTGGATTCCTTATTCTTGTGTGTGTTTTGTTCCATTTCATAAAAGCAGTAAGACTTCAGGCAGCTCATTACTAGGTGATTATTACTGTGCTCAGCTGGCTAAAGCCATTCAGCCATTGACTTCCTGGCTTGTACCAGGATGAAGTCATGCAACAGGCCCAAACCTTTTGGACTAGAACCACACTGAACATTGGTTTCACTTGCAGTTGTTGAATTTGATCTCTATTCACAACAAAACAATTTATCCTGGAAAGCAGAACTGCCACCTTTCCCAAAAAAAGAGGGGCTGGAGAGACCCCAGTCTAGCAGCTTGCTGATATATGCATATACATAAGTTCTTTACATATTTTTTTCTCTATCACATGAAGCCTCACATTTGAATATTTAGCTAATCTGCAATGAAAAGCGTTATGTTGGGAAAAGGTCTTATTTTACAAGAGTTAACATCCAAGGTTGCCTAAAAGCAATTCAATAAGTGAACCTTGAGGACCATCCTCAAGGACCAACCTTGAGGACCATCAGGCAAAATATTTGAGGGATTTCAAGGGAAAACCAAACAACTGATAAGGATCCTGAAATTTTTCATGGGTAGTTCAAACACTGTCAATGCGATATGAACACACCATAAGTGTGGTATTTGATCAGAGGCTGACAGGAGCTGGAGTCCAACACAAGTCCCTCTTCCCCGCCTTTCCATGATGGGTTCCACCCAACTTATTATTAGTAGAGAAGCTTTTGATGATCAGCAACCAATCTCCACATTCCAGAAAGGAAGGTACCTACTTTGAGAAATTATGGTTAAGCTTTCTGGTAGCAAGACCCTGTGTCAACTTTTCCATGCTGAGTGTCCAGTCCAGAGGTTTGTGTTAAGCTTCCTACTGCTTGTATTTCAATAAAATTACCCTACAGATGAGACACTGCCAAACAATCTGTGCCAAATCAACACATGTCAACCTGATAAGAGGCAAAAAAATAACAAGATTTTGCCTTGCTGAATGGGCACCTCCACCAACCACAGCTTTCCACACTCTCCACTTCGAATGTACTGCTAAAAACCTTTCTGCCCTCTAGCTGCTGCGAGGGGACCAGTGTGAGTGCTGAGCACAGCCTTGGAACACATATTGCAGTTCCAACTGATTCTCCAAAACTCTGTGCCATCTTCTTCCTGCAGCAGCAGGAGGTAGCAGCTGTCTAGATACTGAATGCTAATAGGAAAAACTTGCAGAGGAACAAGAAAGCTGCAATGCATCAACTTTTTTCACCTATGTTTGGAAGCTATCACCACTGACATGAGTAGGGCACCTGAATAACCTCCTGATTAGGCTGCAGAACGATAAACGCCCATTACCACTTTTCTTTTTTAATGAAAGAGGGGGCATTTTCAGCTGTACATCATCTTTGGCCTGGTAACAAGGAATGCAAGGAGCTCACCGTTCAAGTCAAAGTAGGCTCCCCCCCCCCCCCTACTAAAAATAAAAGATTTAAGGAGTTCAGAATTGTTCTCATAGACTCTGGCTTTATGCTGCTCCTCTTGAAGGGACCTTTATGGTTTTCATGGATTGCTAGATGTCTGTTTTTATTGACACTTTATTGATTTTGATCTTTATGATGCTTTATGCTGTTTTTGCACACTGCTTTGAGATTGTGATGGACAATCATCCTAAAAATAGACTGCATAATAATAAAATGAACCCCCATCACCCCCCGCTTACTGTTCTTGAACAGCACTGGATGCCTCCATAACATGCACTGTTGATTTCAGTTGTTAATGCACCAAAGAGGAAGCAGGGACAAACTTGGCAGAGTTTGCTTCCAGATGTTCAAGAATGCAGAGATGGCAACAAGGGAAGATGGGAATGGCAACAGCAGTCCAAATGGGAAATGGGAAGCAGTCTTGTGTTACTTTGCTCCATGGGAGTGGCAATGGACCCTCGACTAGTTCACACAAATGGCAGATGAGGCAGCAAAACTATTCCTAGCCTGTATCATTCCAGACTGCAAATGACAGTTTCCTTGGCTGAGGTTGCCTCCAGACTGTCAGGGAGGAAATTACCATCACGTTATGTTGAACGTTCCATCAGCACAAGCTTTTCAGCTTCACAAACAGAATGACTCCAGCTCTCCTCCCCACATGTGATGTTCTGAGGATTCTCCCAACCCCACACAAAGCCAATTTCAGGGAGTATTGGGAGGGGGGAAGAGGGGGGAAAGCTGCATTGTACAGTGAAAGTCTGTGAATGAGGTTTCCACTGACAGGTGAATCTGTCCTCAGTATTTTGCAGGAGAGAGTCAAGTACATATTGGAAATTTAGGTTTGCACAATTAAAGTGCATCAAAATGCTCTCTTGCCCTGGTGCAACACACACACACACACACTTACTTTTTTCCAATTAGGAAAGTGATGGGAAACTGCACTGATAAGTGTGGGATGAACAAATGATTAGCCACTGCATAGACACTGTGCGAGCAAATCAGGACGGATGCTCATGAGCATATAACCTTCCTGCAAACAAATCAGACCAAATGCTCAACAAAGACGAGACATAGTCTAGCCTCTGTGTAAGCTTTGTGCAAGCAAATCAAGATGAATGTTCAATAAACAGGCCACCTGAAGGAGTCAAGAATCATCCTCTTTGGAAAGAAAACTCCCTACAACACCAGAAAAAAGATGACAGGAAGAAGAGTTCTAGCCTTCCCTTCCCTACATAAGCTAGTTTTGTATATGTATCTCCCATGGGAAAGCTGACCACCATGCAACTCCCTACCTGCACTCTAAAGTTGCACAATGCATAAACAATTTTACCACCTCCTTTGTTGTTTGTATAAGATACTGCACATGCCTCAAACTGGTCCACAGTGCACATCCAGGCCTCAAGAGAACGGTAGGCAATGGTGACTGCAATCTAGGGACTGAGATCTGTGTAGTAACAAGAGCACGTGCAATTCAAACTGAGTTTTTGGGCAGCCATTAGGGGTGGGATCCAGAAAAAAAGAGGTAGCTTTAACTTTCTTCCTCTCCCACCATTCCCATGTCCTGGATCAAAATCTCCCCCCTGCCTGAAAGCTGCTGCCACCTGTACCTGTAATTGTACCCCCAAATCTACTACCAACATGGGGGATTTAAATTAAGAAAATGGGATGAGGGAGAAGGGAGAACCCTCCCCCTGAGAATGGTGGCTCTCTTACAAGTCAGACACAAACACAAACACAAACACAAACACACACACACACACACACACACACACAGCTTCTAACAAAACTAAAGTATGCTTGCATAATCTCCAACACTGTGCCTAGTTTCACTATTAGAAAGCTTGTCACTTCCATGACCGAATGCAGAACCAATCGTTTGCTGTGAAAGAATCCTCACACAGGTTTTTGGACAGCAGGAGCAGTTTGTGCCGGTATACAAAATAGGAATACTGGATGAAAGCTTACAAAGAGGAAGTCCCAGGAAGTTGGGAAGCCAGAGGTGTGGTGCTTGCCAGGAAAGGCCAAAGAAGACAATGACCCGGAAAAAAAGCAGGAGCCTGGGGGAAGGGTTGGTTACAAAGGAGAGGAGAAGCAGAGGAGAAATGGTAGGCAAGCATGAGAAAACTGTGGAGCCTCTGGAGAAAGAGGGGCAGAAAGAAATGCTGGAGAGGCTGGCCGAGAGTTTGACGGCAACATGCAGAACATACTTGCCTGTGCAAACAGTAGGGAATGGATTGATGGGGATATACACAGGAGGGTGAGAGGGGCTGTGTGTGGGAGATAGAGGAAAAAGGATCTCCCAGGGTGGGAGGCTAGGGGAAGAAACAGAAACACCCAGGTGAGAGCGGGGAAGGCCCACTTTTCTGTAGATGAATAAAAGATATGGTATAATTAATAATTAAATTATTATTATTATTATTATTATTATTATTATTATTATTATTATTATTACCCCGCCCATCTGACTGGGTTTCCCCAGCCACTCTGGGCGGCTTCCAACAAAATATTAAAAATACAATAAAACATTAGACATTAAAAACTTCCCTAAATAATTGAGATAGAGGGTTTTTATATCTATTTCTCTTCTTTATTGTTGCCTTTTCTTTTAGATTAGCTTGGTTTTTGTTGTATTGCATGTTGAAAAATTTCAATTAAAAATATTAACAAATAAAACAGCAGGTAAAAGAGGCATGGAGATAAGTGTTGAGAACTTTCCCCTCATTTTTCGGTGAGAAATTAGCCTGTTTCCCTTCCTTTTCAGTGGTTTTCTTTGCCTGCCCCCTAACCCCACCACCACAACCCACACAGAAGCTCCTGCCCACACCCTTTACAACGTGCACAGAATGAAATCTGAGGCAGCAGAAGCCTGAGTTAATTGCACTTGGGCCTTCTTTCCAGCTTGGGTTTTTGGCGGGAAAATCCTGAGGGAACATTCTGAGGTGTTTCTCTTGTGACTGCAGTGGGCAGCAGCAGACAAGATGGAGGCAGTTGCCTCACAGCAAGTCACACCACTGGTCCATCAAGCTCATTATTGTCTACACTGACTAGGCAGCGACTTTCCAGGATTTCATAAAGGGAACATTCCCAGTCCTAGCTGTAGTTGTTGGGGGATCGAACCAGAGGCTTTCTGCACACAGAGCAGATGCTCTACACTAGGTCATGGAAGAAGAGGGAAGGGCTAGTTTTGAAATTTCTAACTTTTCATTCCTCTCCCTGCTCTGTTTCAGTGGACAATTGGCACCTTTTAATCGGTTCCATGCCCCTATGTCTTTTAACAGTGGCCAGGCATGTTGAAATGGATGCTTTTCGCAGCACATGCCCCTTTTGGTTCTCTGCCCCAAATAACTGCCATTTCAATGCCACATGCTGAAGCTGCTGGTTAGTTGAACCAGATTTGTGAAACATACTTTTATTCCCTGAGCCACACAATTTTTTTGCCTCCCCTTAGGATGGAATCATATACTTATCTGCCTGGGAATGAGCCCAGTCAGTGAGATTTTAAGAAATGCCTAGGACTGCACTATATAGGACTACACTATAATCTTTAAGATTATAGAAGGGAATCTTTCACAAAGGCAGTCAGTCCATCACACACCCAGCAGGATTCCCCCATTCTCTCATAAGCCCTGTCTGCCAAATTGTCTGCCGCTCAGAGGGAGGAGCAAGGAAATTAAGGTTGCCACCTGCATCTTTGTGACAATGCTCCTATGTCCTGAACTGCTGTACTAAAACCAAAAAAAGGAACAGCTTTGGCTGGTTGTTTCCGCCAACGCCACCGGTCTAGGCATTAAACAGAGGAACTTCATTTTTGCTAGACTGTAAATACATGGAAATGACGGGATGACAAGAAGGTTGTCCAGCAACAGGAAAACAAGTAAGTGGAAGGGGAAATTGTTTCACTTTCTTGATGCATCATTGGACCATCTTTGTGTCTGTGGATCCCACAAAGAAAAAGCCAGGAAGTGCATTTTTCCCCCAAAAATCTGTTCCAACTTCCTGGCTGCTGCATACTATAAATATAAGGCACATTTAAAGCACATGACTTCGCCACAGAATCTTGACTACTGTAGTTTGCTAAGGGTACTGGGACTTGCATCTCTGTGAGAGGTAAACTACAGTTTCCATGATTCTTTGGGAAGTCATGTGCTTTAAATGTACTGCATGTACTCAGCCCCATAACGGGGATGGGGAAGCTGTGGCTCTGCAGCTGTTGCTAGACCACCACTTCCATCATCCCTGACCATTGGCCATGCTGCCTGAGGCTGGTGAGAGTTGGAGTCAGACAACTTCTAGAGAGTCATAAATTCCCCTTCTCTGCTCTGCACTATTATACAGGGGGAAACATACTCATCAGCTTTTTCCTTGTCACAAATACAATGTAGTGCATTTTTTAAAAAATCATTGACCCTTTCTTAACCTGCAGCAACCATCACCAGCCTTCCATATAATTTGGACTACAACTCCTATCAGTACTGGCCAGCACAGCTGTAGTCTTAAACATCTGGGGGAACCAGGTTAGCAAAGCCCTCTAGAATTAGGGCTGACCCACAAAAACAATTCCCAACCAAGCACTCCCTGATTAAGAACATAAAGTTAATAATTTCTCCCTGTGTTCTTTTATATATATAAAGCAGCGCTATCTTAACCGTATACATTTATGTTGATTATAAAAAGTCATTTTCCAAATTGATTTTTTGTCTGAGGAGATTTAAGTGTCTGCGAGAAAAGAACAGGCTGATTTATAATCTACAAGATGCCGAGGTGTAGGGATTAGCACACACATCAGACAGAAATGTGACCTTTACTGTTTGACAAAACCCTACCCCTCAAAACCCAAATAAAATAAAATAGATAACTGCTTCTTTCCATATGTCAAACCAGGAACCCTTAAATCAAGGGATTTGCAGATGGTGTTGGTCTCTAGCACACAACATCCTTGATCCTGACCATTGCTCATGCTAGCTAAAGAGGACAGGAGCTGAATTCAGGCAACCTCTGGAAATTCACCATCCCTGCCTTAACTCAAAGTGGTTACTCTCTGAGTTAAATATTTTGCCCCTGCACAATTTGTGACTAGGGCATTGGCAGTCATCTAATTGTGGAAATCTTAACCGATTTACTGCATGGTTTTTAGTCAATTAACTATTTAATTAAAATTTGCATGCAAGGAAAACAACTGATCTAAAGCAGGAGTGGCCATCCAGATGCTGGATTCCAACTCCCAACATACCCAGTCATCAGTGCTGGATTTATGTATAAGCTAAACAAGCTATAGCTTAGGGCCCCACTCTCTTGGGGGCCCTCAAAAAAAAATTAAAGGAAAAAAAACCTGGATGCACATTTCCAAAATATAAGATAAAAAACAAATCAAATGGCTTTAGATACCTATTAGGTCCATAAACTACCATATAGCATATATCCAACACAAAAAGCAGTGACAATTTGTTGTTGACAAAGGACAGCTGGACATATAAAGGGCCCCATTACCTCCAGTAGCTTAGGGCCTCATCAAACCTACCGCAAATCCGGACACCATGGCCAATAGTCAGGAAGTTGGTGTCCAAGGTACTAGGTTGACTATCACTGATCTAAAGCACTCTGTCTGTGTCTGTCTGTCTGTCTGTCTGTCTGTCTGTCTGTCTGTCTCTCTCTCTCTCTCTCTCTCCCACGTGCACACACACATGCACACACACCATCCTTTGTGCTGATGCACGTTCATCAAATATCCTTAGGAGACTCATCCTGTTCTGCATGGGGTAGAAAGCGGAATACATATTTTAAGTTCATGCTCATTAGGTGTTTGGTTGTTTGTTAAAGTTGCTTCTAGTATACAAATTATTCCTTTTTAAAAAAAATCAGCCCAGTTAATTTTTAGCTGATCAATAGATTTCATAATTGGTTACTCTAACTAGTTACTTGATTAAGCATTGCACCACCAGCCATATACTGTGGCCTCTCATATGCTTTTGAAATCCATTTTCCTCCAGTCCTTGGCAGGCATAAAATTCAGGAGGTTGCTAAGTAGATTTTGTGGACTGGCCTAGATGGCAGATGGCATTCATTCTGACACGTCACAAATTGTGAAGGTCTGCTTTAAGGTTACATGAGAACTATGAACATCAGAAGTAATCTTATGTCAAGTCCATCCAGTTCAGTATTGCCTACTGGCTTGCAGCGGGTTTCTAGGGTTTCAGATGTGAGTCCTCCTGAACCTTACCTGGAGATGATGGGGATTGAACCTGGGAAGACCTGCATGCCAAACATGGGATCTACCACAAGGCCTTTCCCCTTTCCCCGATGGATTTTGTTTTGTTACGGCAACATTGTAGTAAGAAAACCTGCAGTGGCTGGTGAAATATCTATTAACATTATATTAGCCTTCACCAATCCGGTGCCTCTCCCCCACCACCTGACATTTCGGACTGCAACTTTCATCAGCCCCATGCTCGTTAGAGTTGATGTGAGTCGTAGTCTAAAACATCTGGAGGGCAAAGGCTGCAGTATATGAAACAGGAGCTCAGTTGGGTCTAGACTGAACAACTCTACTCCACAGGATCTCTCCTAATAACAACCACACATATACTGAATTATAAGAAATTGCATCTAGTGAAGATATATATATATTCCCAGCAGCTTTCCTACAACTCAGAAATTGCTTTCCTGTGGAAGCTCATCTGAGTATATTTCGGAAATAATTGTTTTTTTGTGTTTTTTAAGGACATTATTTCACTTTTCTCTTATGACTGCCAGTAGAAACAATAAAGAGAAAGGGATAAATGAGGACAAGGATTACATAAACCCTTATGTGAAAAAAATCAAATAATAATTATTTTGTTTTGAAAAACACTCTTCATTTAACAATAAGATTGCAACTCAGGTGTCAAGACTCGCTTAAGAAATCAGAACAAGCAGTACTTATATAACCATCCATATACCCTGCATAATAACAGAGAACTCCCTTAATAAGTGAACAAATTATTATTTGGTAAACAAAATTAATAAGTTTAGGATTTAAGTTCTGATGGTATAAAAACAATAACCAATAAAATAGAATACAGGGTGTGTACCTACCATCTACTTTCCCCCCACTCTGCCATCCAGTACTCCTATGTGTGCTGGCTTGCTCCATGGCAGGTCAGAAATTCAACGGGTAAATCTTTTTATGGCATTGAAATGCCAGGATAGGGGTTAACATTATCTGTTGATTTTTTTCATCTAGTAGAGCACCTGAGATCTAGTTTTTTGTTGTTGTTGTTTTAAAAAAAGACAGGGAGAAGTTGACAACCATACAGCCAGTAGGGCTTTGAAGGCTGGGACAAGGGTAAAATCTGATTCAGTTCACATTTAAAAGTGAACCTACCTAATTTGCAGTTTCTGAAACTACACACAAACCAAAATGCAGCCATCATTTGGAATTCTCGCTTCTCTGAATTTTACACCGCAGTTATCCAGCTAAGTAATGTGTGCAAAAATGCACGTACCAGGGTAAAATGCGCATTAAAATTCTGTTACAAATATTATTTTGTGTATTTTATAGTTTATTGAAAACAACATCCACAAGGTGTTATATTTAGGGGTGGGGGGGGACTGCTTTGCAAAAATGTGTATATTAGGCAGAATTGCATACAAAAATGTGTTCATTAGGAGAAATTCATGTTAGAATGCTGAATGAATTTTCATGAGGACTTTAAAAAATAATCTTAACTAGTGTGGAATTGTGAAGAAGTGAACCCTAAGATTGGAAAAACGAGAGACACAGAAATTGCCCAGGGAGCTTGAGCTCCAGGACCTCTTTCTCTTGTCGTTTTTTTTTAGTTAAAATGCTGCTGCTGTTACATTTTCAGGAGGACTTTTAAAAAAGTATATGCAAGCGTCTGCTCCGGGCCTGTGCCTTAAGCCCTTTTAATACCTCACAATAACTTTTCAGACAGCTTTTCCCCCCCTCCTCCTCGGCAGCACTGCTTTCCAGGAAAGGTAATCTTCAAGAGCTCAGGTGTTAGTCTCAAGAGTAATCAAGCAGGTTATTCACCTGCCACCCTTTCCAAGAACTTGCGGCATTAAGGGACTGTAGCGCTTTGCGCTCTTGATAGCTGTTTCATTTTGAAGTCTTTCCCTTTACAACCGGAGAAAAGAGAACTTCGCTTAAAAGCAAGTAAGGAGGCTTCTTTACAATGCAGGCTTATTTTACTCTGTCGCAACTATCAACCATCTATTTCTCTCTGTTTCCTGCCTGGGATCCAAACTGTAGCTCAGGAGGACTGCCAGCTTCTTTACTGGCGCGTGCTCTTCTGCTTCTTAGAACCATCTTGCATTCTATATGGAGGGAGCGAAGTTGCACCTGCTAAAACATCCTCTCTCTGTTGCGCGGTTCTGAAAGGCATAGCAGCCCCCGGCATTTGAGCCACGTTCCCTGTCCAACCTTATACGTACAAGCATGCTTCGAGTTTTCCGTAGAAATTACTTTCCAGTATGTGTGCTCAGGATCGGGTCTTTTTTCTTTTGTGCCGGGAGCTGCGTGTCTGTGCGCTTACTTGCGAGTAAGTTCTAATTGGGCTCTCTGTGGAACTTTCTTCAGCGTAAACCGTGCATTAGATCGGCACGGCAAGGCTGCCATCCGAAGCATATATACCTGGCAGCAAGTCTCATCGAAATCTATGGGACTTAGTTTCCAGAGCAAATAAATACATGCATCGGATCGGGCTGCAAGATTCCCTTTGCAATTCTATGCCCACTTACTAGAGAGTAATCCCATTGACCGCAGTGGGTTTACTTCTGAGAAAGCACGCCTGGAATAGTCGCGTAAGGGCCGTTTCCTCAGAAGTAAACTCCAGCGTTTTCCGCGCGAGGTTCTCTCCGGCAGGTGTGCGGGTGGCACAGGCAGGCTTCCCTGAGCTTGGAGATTCATTGAATTCAGTAGGGGTTTTTTGTTCTGAGCAAAACATGCCCAGGGATCGGGCTGTCTCAGGCTGGACTAACAACAACGACAAAGATATTACTTGAACTTGTAATAATAGCAGCACAGATTTTGTAAAGAAGGACGAGGCGAAAGAGGAAGGGGGAGAGAATAACCCCACCGCCCTCCTTTCTCTCAGGTTGCTCGCAAGTCGTTCCTCTTTAAAGACTACTCCAGTCGGCGTGTCAGTCAGTCCAGGCAGCGGCTGTGGGAGGAGCTCCTCGGGAGGAGGCTGGCGAGGCTGAGAGAGCCAGGGAATGGAGCGGAGAAGAGCGCGTACATGAGCGAAGAGGAGGTAGGCGCCGGGAGAGCGAGCGAGGCTGAGCAACTAAACTCCATCTCCGCCTTAGCAGCAGAAGCAAGAGCCGCCGCCGCCGCCGCCGCTATTGCTGCCAACCCAGCGGACGCTTCGCCGGTGTGTAGGAAGACGGCTCCGGCAAGAGAAGAAGGCAGGCGAGAGCATCGGGAGGCAGATACAGCTAGCCCCCGAAACTGCTTAAGCGCGCAAGTTCGTCTCTCTTATTTCCCCGCCGAACTCTTAAGGAATGAAAGCTTTTCAGACAGATCTCGTCCTCCTCTGCTTCTTCCTCTTCAGTCAAGGTAGGACCCATCTATATATGTTTCTCTCTCTATTTCTTTTTAACTTTCCAGGTGGGTTGGGGATGATGATGGTGGTGATGAAGGCATTTGCGGCCAATGTGTCTCTCGCAGCTGGGCAAAAGGAGGAGGAGGAAGGAACTCCGATGACTTTTGTTTTTGGAGCTGGTTTCCTCATCCCCCTGCTATTCCTCTCCAGCCCCCAACCGCCGCTTCTTCTTGGCGTATCGCTGTTTCAGTTGGAAGTGAAGGGTTTAAGCAGCTGGTGTATGTTTTTTTTTTGTAGATCTACCCCCACCAAAAAGAAAAACGGGGGGATGGACGGGCGGAATGAGTTTGCTATTGTTATGCTTCAGCTACTGTTCGGGAGGGGAGATCTTGGCGTGTATTTATTATTATTATTATTATTATTATTATTATTATTATTATTATTATTAAAAAAGCTTCCAAATGTTTCTATTCCTCCATATATAGCCAAACCAGGAGGGGGTGCTTTTTTGTGGCTTCTGGGGAGTAGGACTGAAGAGGAGGTGATGATGAGTTTTTAAAATGATGATGATGAGAGGATGATAGGCAGTCCGAGCCTGTGCGCGTTTACTCGGAAGTAAGTGCCGCTTAGACCCTCCCAGCAAGCGTGCATAGCGGCGCAGCGGGAAGGTGCGTTACCATTCTCTCTTAGGCATTAGTAATTATAGTCTCCTGATTGTTTCTGTTCAGGTATCTGTGTCCATTGGATACATAAAGGCTGCACACAGAACAGTCGTGCGTTTTTTCCTGGGGTGTCACGTTGACTTGAATTGGACTTGTCTGCTTCTACAGGAGAGGGAGCAGTAGGTACACCCAGTGAGATGATTTGGGTTTGAAGTCCATTATGTCCGTTGAAACACTGTGCAGACAACTGATGGGCAGCTGTTTTTTTTCCTTTAGGGTCACCTACATGCATTGCATCTTTCCACAGCAACTGTTCCTGCATTTTTATAGATGTCTGGAGAATAGACCCATAAATTATTCTGGGTTATTATAATGTTGTTCATGGCTGCGGGCAAAAGCACTCACCTGTGGAATAAGGGGAGTGAGGATAACTCAGCTTTCCATGTGCCCTGGAAACACCCACCATAACCTTGTGCCAGAGCTGAGTGCCATCTGTGTTTTGCTCACCCACCATCCCAGCATAGCTCTTGGGGACCAGTGTGTGTGCTTTGTTTTTCAAACTGAACACAACAGGTCCATCTGTTGATTAAATTAAGAAGAAAAGTTAGTGCTTTGGTGCTTGATCGAGAAATTGCTTTTGTACCCCATCACATTCTCTTTTTCTGAAAGCATGAGACTGTGCAGCTATCAGTTTGTTTACAACTGCTCTACTTTTGCTGCCTATGTTGTATCATAGTGCCTTTTCTCCATGCTGCTTCTCTTGCACTTAAAACAAAGAATTACTAAATTGATAAGCCCGTACCAAAGCTGATGTTTTCTATGTAGTGGAGATTTAGGTTCTTTTGCAATATAGAACTCTTCCCCCCTCCTTTAAAAGAACTAGCAGTTTCCCTTCATACCCTTAGGTACCACTGGGAATGGATATGTAGGGGAGACTGGAAGTTTGAGTTTCTTTTTTCCACCTTATTTCTTTTTTTTTAAAAAAAAGTTGGTGCTCTGTTAAAATAAAGATGATGGTATTTAAAAGCAGCTGCTTTGTTCAGCATGGTTGGATACGATTCTCTTGCCCAGTGTGCCTCTGATAGCTCCTTAGTGTCTGGTGAGGTGATGGCAAAGTCTCTTTTTTTCAGAGCTGCTACTGCTCCTTCCTGTAGAAGAACCTAATTTCATTGGTGTGCAGCTAGGTTTGATGGCATGAAACTGGGTTACTAGCCCACTGGAGTGTAGCTGGCTTCGATACAATTATTACATCACTGCTTAGATCAGCTTGGTGGCTAATACCAAGCCGGCACTTGAAGCCTACTTTAAAGGAGTTAGTGGGGCGAGATGTGTTCAGACAGCTTTCTCCTTTCAGCTGCTGCATACAGTTCCTACTGATGTTCATATTGACTTCTGTCCATAAGTAGATGTGTACTACATAAAGGTACTATGTTTCAACACTTAGGTGGTGATGAAAATAGGGATGTAATTTTCTCCTCTTACTTGCCTTGCATTATGAAGTGACTGCCACAATGTCACAACCATGGCACTTCAGTTGTTTGGTGTCCTGCTCAAACTATATATGGCTTTTTGTGAGTCCTGTGGGATCTTGTTAGAATTTCAGAGGTCTCAATTAGCAATTTCCTTGGAAACAAGTAAGTTTCTGGTCCTTGTAGCTACATGACAAGCTCCTAAAGTCTTGTCCCATGTGAAGATCATCCAGTATCTTGCTGGCAAACACACCACACACACACACACACACAGCAGCTTGCTTCAAGAGTATGCAATTCAATGTTTGAGAGTCTGGCCTGAAGCCAAATAGGTTTCCCTTCAGATCTGCAAGGAACTATTGTGTGCACACAAGAGATTTGGATAGAAGTACAATATGCAAAATGTAGTGGAGGTTCTTTATGTAGGTGTTTGAGAGGTCTGCATGATGGCTATCCTGTAGGCTATCCTTACACTTGGTCAAACGAATGCACCTGTTCATTTCTTTGCATTTGTGGGATGTTACGCTAGGAGAATGTCTGGTGTGTATGTGGGGGAGAAACTTGGCACATAGCCCCAACCCATATTGTGGGAGTCTCTAGTCCTTTATTATTATAATTGCTTCCTAAGCATGTTATACTTTTGTGCGTTCTCAGCTCTGGCTAAACAGGTATCGGTTTGACCTGTCTCAGCTGGCGTTTCACTATGTAAAGTGCAGCTACCTTTTTGGAGAAGAGCCTGCTAATACATTTCTGCTTCCCTGCCGAGCCTTTTTAAAGCCTCTTAGCAGAATAATTTTCAGACACGCTCTTCAAAGCCAGATTTCAATCGTATCTACAACATGTAAATGTCCAGTGGCAAATCCACTGTGCCAACTTCCTGGTCTCACTGCCTTTCTGCCCCCCTGCGCCTATGGTCTTAAGAGAGGTTATGAAATAATTAAGGATATGATCTCTAAAGACTCAGATTTAAACTGTACTGTTGTGAACAGTCGGGCTCTGGCTTCTCTTAAGATGGCACAGGGAAAGAAAGCTCTTCTCTGTGACTTTCTGTGTTGTGTTGGGAGGTGCGGTTCTTGTCTCTATAGTTGGCAATGAGAAAACCAGGTCCTGGCTCAGAAATTTGACAGCTGCCAGTGTTGCGTATATTTGGTCTCTGTGTGTTCCTCCCTCCTTTCCTGCTGGTTGTTTTTCCTTGTGCTGCTGCTTTCCCTAAGCTGTCAGGGCTATAGTGCTTCACAAAAACTGGTATAATGTCACAAGGCAATTTACCTCCTGCTAGCAAGAGGAATCAACCGTGTGCCTTGGTGGAAAGAGAAGTGACCCTGTCATAGGAAAAAGCGTGGAGTTCTTGTTTGTGTATGTGTGTGTTTGCTGTAGGGTCGTCTCCCCCCCCCCATTGCCCTCTTATTTATCTCATTCTCATTCCTTGGTATGAATGTATTTTTAGGATGGAAACAACAAAAACAGAGAGGCCCCCTGCCGTCTGTCAGATCTGGAGTGTGGTGACGTCCGGTCACAGCTGAACTGCATCCTCCTTGTGCCCTTGAGTAGAACTTTGCTGTCACACACACAGGGAGCCCCTGGCACTGCTGTGGTTGATCCTTTGGGGGGGTTTCTTCTGTGACTCATGACTCTAACTCTGATAAAATGAACATACTTGCGGGAGGGGGCATGGATAAGCATTTCTCCAGTTCCACTTGAACACCAGAGAAAACAACAACCATATATTGAGAGTTGGTGGCATGGAGGTCTAAATCACACCAAGTTGCAAAACAAAGGCATTCGTATAGGCATAGGTATATCACGTTCATGTCAGATATTATGGGCTGTGGTTTACCATAAGGACCTCATTATAGGTCCATTTCAGTGGTGTCTCCAGGTTTTGGAAGTCTACCACGCTGGGTGGGTTCACCACCTTCTCCCTGCTGTTGCCTCTGCCTATTCCAGAGGTAGCCATTGTCATGCCCTCCAGATGATGATAGGCCCCTAACTCCCATCATTCTCAGGGAGCATGGCCAATGGTCAGGGATGATGGGAATCACAGTCTAACAATAGCTGCATTAAATATTCCTAGCTTATTCATTTGCCATATCTCTTGGGGCCAATCTCCACAGGGGGAGAGGACAGGGGAGCAAAGTTTCCTGTTGCTTGCTTCTGCCACCATTCACCTTTGAAGATTTAAGAATCCCCAAAGGACAAAGGAATGGTCTACTAAGCAACTGATCAGGGATCAGGATGGAAGAAAGAGACACTTCTCACAAAAACTGTGATACATGCCTTTTTGTTTTTCTATAAGTTGGAGTGGAGCATGGCCCTTCGATTAAGCTCTGATTATGCAGGACTTAAAGCCTACATTAAGAGCCTGATGTTTCTTAGGACTTCCTTGATAATGCTGAAGTGGAGCAGGGACCGTCAGCGTTACAGAGTTCTTATTCCTTAGCCTGCTGTCTTTGTGTTTGATACTTGGTGAGGAGGGTGTTGCAGGCCTTATAAAGTATTTTATTTTAGTCCTTAATGGAAGACGTGCTTCCAGAAGGAATCAAATCCCCAGCGCAAAAGAGGGGATTCATTTTTGCAGTATCTGCATACTTACGTCAAGTCACAGTAAGTGTAACTAAATCAAAGAGACAATGTTTTGACCCTTTTCCAAGTTTTCATATGGGAAAACTCCAGTCTCCTGTGTGTATATATGTTCTAAGAATTGCAGGATAGGGGTTGCATGTAATGTACTGAGCATAAAAAAGTTCAAAAAGAGAAGAGATGCTAATGCTTCTCCCCACCCCCATAACTTCATGGCCGTCAATTTTTGCTGCATGTACTGTGTTACTACAATGGAATTTCCTACAGCAAATACATGAAAGAGTGAATTGCAGACCTGATTGAGATACATTGCCATACTAAGTACTTGGTGTGCACAGGTCAGGTACACTTGCAGCAAGCTGTAGTTACCATGCAAAATTCCAGATTGCTCCCAAGAAGCTAATGCTCTTGCAGGGCAGGCAGATGACAGAGTTAGGAAAAGGTATTTTGCATAAGGCAATGCACTGCTTTGCCCTGTCTAGCTTTAAAGCACTCTGTTAACAGGGTATACAATATGCAGAAGTCAACTTTTCTTTCCCTTTTCGTGAGATGCACTTCAGAAAAGAAGAACTTCTGAAGTGCAATCCTTGACATACTTACATTGAGCTACTGCTGCTTCATTCTTACACCCATTCCTAAAGCCATGGAAGTAAATGCCATTTATTTTGGTGGAACTTACTTCCCCTTTAATTTCTCCTTGGAAGAATTCATTAATTAAAGGAAGAATCTTCATGGATCATATCTGCTGCTTTTGTGCTTCTGATTCTTTGCAAACTGGGCTATTCCTTTAATTCAGACTCTTCTAGGTTTTCTGCCTTGTCTGGTAGTGGAGACGGCTTGATAACACACAGTGCAAATAAAGGGGAGAGACTTGTCCACTGGTGCAATGAGGTGAAACAAAGTTAACTTTTGAGCTTTTAAAACAATCCAGTAACTGATCAAACTTTGAGGACACTTGTAGCAACACACCAGCTTATTCCTGGTATATTTGCTGATAGCCTTAAATGTAAACTTCACAATATTCCTTTGAGCATGGTTGGCATCAGCATTTGACATCCTTGGGCACCTGCCAGTGCTTTGGTTCCCTGCCTTTGGGGTCCCACCAGTGATACCTCACTTTGCAGCAGGGGACTTATTTTCTGACCTAGTCACCACTTTAATATTGACAATGTCCCTGGTATTGTGAGGAAATAAGCTGGTGGGTAGATCCAGTTGCCTGGCAGAGTTCTAACATCTCTGTCTACTGCTGCCCTGTAAGCCTACTACTGTCCTTATTCTTTACATTTATATACTTCTTTTCACTGAAAAATCAACAACCCATAACAACTACAGGCCATAAAATACAACTACAGAATTCAACAGCAACTCACTAAAACTTTTCAACAGGGGTGGGAAACTTACTCCCTCAGAAGAGGGTTGCATTCCTTTCTGGCCAACCTTCCAAGATCCAAACATCAGAAATAGGTGGAGCCTGAGGCAAAATTGGGTGGAGCAATGAATGGGGAGGAGAAGCTTTTGTACACTAGGCTAGTTTCTACACATACTCAGGCACCCCTGTCTATCCTCCATCCATGAAGCAAAGAGGCATTGTTGGATTTCAAGGACACATCCCAGACAGGCAAAAACACTCAAGAAGGGTGTGAAGCAGAGGTAGTAGGGGTTGTGGTTGAGGGTAGTGGCCCAGGGAGAGTCCTGAAGACCAGACAGAGAGGTTTGGAGGGCTGCTTTTGGCCCAGGAGCCTGTGGTTCCCAATCCTTGCCCTATAGAACAGTACTGCAGGAAATATGAAGCTAAGGATCACTTACAAGGAGAGGGTTGGCACCAGATATTTTCTCACCTCCACCCCAAGGCTGAAATCCACCTTGCTCTTGAGCACTCTTAAGAAATCTTAAACAGAATGTTGGAAGATCTCCATAACACTGTTAATTTTCCCCTTTGAACCCATAGATGGGCTTTTCCTTGTGTTTGTGCATTTGGCGACAGTGCAACCTTCCCCCTGCTGCCTCTTATTGTGAGGTGCATTCTTCAACATGATTCCCCTCCTTGCCATTACCCTCTTCTGCAACTTAATGCTAACATTTTGTTCTCTAAAGAACCAAAGAGGAAGCAAATGTCGATCCAGTATGGTTGTGCCCCTGGAGAGCAGAGACCTCCCAGGTCCTCCTTATATACCTGAAAATGTTAACATCCCTTCTGCTTGGTCAATGACTCCTTGAGAGGCTGTTGTAATGTGTCAGAACATGTCACACAGGTCTTTACATTCCCACCTAGATGCATGGTGTCTGCGCACATTCAGCAGCTGGGGCTATGGAGGTGGACCAATTGACTACAATTGTACTAACCAGCTCTTTGGATTGATGTTGGCAGCCAATTCCAGCAATTAACTCTGTATGTATTGAGGCATGTCTCCTGAGTGTTCTAAGGGGTTATCACATTTCTCATGGAAGCAACCACAGGTTTGCCATGCACATACATTTACCAAGGAGTTGCCTGCACCTCTTTGTGCTGAACAACATGTTTGCCACATTTGCCCTTTACTTTGCTGTGCCTTAGAAGTTTTAAACATTTGATGCAGCCATTAGTTTTTCAGAAGCAACTATTATGCCAGTTCCCCGTCTAAAACTTTCTGACATGTGTTAAATGTCTGCTGTGAGATCACACTTGCTAGGTTCTTATGTGAGAAGGTATTTTCCCCATTAAGTACAATCTTCCAGTTAAATACTTTTAGCAGTGCTTTTTTACAGGGGTACTGCAGGGGTACCTGCACCTTTCTTCTTCTTCTTCAGATGTTAAAAGTGTGTCACTTACTGTAACAACTTCATGGTGAGTACCGGCACCTTTCTTTCCTTAGAAAATGCTCTTCTTTTAAGGCATTATTGTTCCTGAGTTGCTGAATAGCTTGCATTAATGTTAATGAATGGAATCTATGTTAATGATTTCATAAATAAGTATTAATATGGTTTCCCCTTGCTTAATTGCTTTAGTAGAGTTCATCACTCTCCAACAAATACACTATGCATGTGTGTGGTTTGGGTTTTTTGCATAGGACAAAGTCTCTACCCATTTCTAACACCAAAAGACACCCCCCCTCTTGTTTTGTTCTAGACGTGAAACTCATGACTACTCATTGAAACACTGTAGTGTGTACAGACTTTAATCTTGTAGTTCGGCCTTTCCCCAACTGGTGCCCTGCAGATGTTTTGAAAGATAGTTCCCACCATCCCTGACTGCCAGTTATGTTAGCCAAGGTTGATAAGAATGGAAGTCCAACAACATCTAGAGGGCACCCAAATAGAGAAGATTGTTGTACAATGTACTAGAATCAACATATGCTGAAGTTCCACATTTTTTATATATTACCCTATTCACATGATTATCAAAGTGTATAGCAGTGAAAGGCAAAATATTTTCCAAGTTGGTTCTAAGTTTTGACTAGTAAGTTCTGTGCCATGCACAGGATTCATCTTCTAAAAAGCCAACATGAATACTCAGCAAGCAGTTGTTGCATGTGCTGCTTCAAAAGCAGCACATGATGGTAGATGAACACAATCTGCTCATTATGGGCTGGTAGCCAACATGCACAGGCTTTCCCAGTGTCCCCAATCTTATCCCCCATAGCTATTCTATGCTTGGTGGGGCACATTAATATGCACTGAATAAGAGAATGAAGGAAGAAATTAATGGTGGAAGGGTGTGTTGTAAATCTCTTTGGTAAATTTAAACATGAGTACATTCAGTGTAGTTATGTACACATCATGATGTTGATAGTGCTATTATTGGAGGCATGGTTAAAACGATCATGCAGTCTACTCAGATTTGCATTGTTGTATTCCCCAAAAACATTTTTAGGCCCAGCCACACTGACTTAATTATAGTACCTCCATCCTAGTGAAAATTGAGTGTAATCTATAAGAAGTGAGAGTTACATTCTCTGTATCTTGATAAAATATTTGATTCTTTAAATGGAATCAATTATAGTTTAAATGGTTATAATTTTGTAGTCTAGATACAGCCATTTTTGCCACCTTTGTTTAGCACACCCCCCTCCTCCCATGTTAGCTTTTTGAGGTACTGATTAACTTTGGTTCCAAGCAAAGATATTGGACTTTCTCTCTCCATTCTTGAAGAAAAGGAAAAAGAGTATATCTAAGTACCAAAACTAGCATTTCCCTCTTGTGTTATTATCGGCCCTAACTGCATCACCTTCCTTAAACTTCAGTGTGATGTAAACAATGATTAACTCACAGCCATGTGTGATTGAACACTTGTGCTGAAGGAAAACTAGTGACCATTTGCTTACTTGGCATTGGGTAAACAACGGGGTTGATCTACAAACTTTCACCCTGCTGCCTTACAGAAAGCCATAAAAATTGCAGGGGTCCTATCTCCTTGAACAGAAGATCCAATCCAGCTCCATGCACACTCAGCAGTTGGGGCTGTGATATATGGACCAGTTGGATGCAATCAGTTATTTGTCTTGATGTGGTGGCCAAACCCAGTCATCTGCTTCCCATTCCAAACTGCCAGTCAGTAGTATTGCAAGTATTTGCCAGGCTGTGCATATATAGCTTTGGCTGCCACATCTTGCTGGGAACTTTATTTGTGCACACGATTTTGTCCAAGTTTAAGAAATGCATGCTAAACCTTCTTCCATGTACAGATGATTCTCCAAGCCCATTCCCTCCCCATATACTCCAAGGAAATAGAAAGCATGTTACATTACATAAAATCTATTGAGCTCTGCCACCCTGCCCTACTATGCAGAGCCGGCTACTTCTCACTGGTTGTCTTTTGCTGTTGCTCTCTAAAAAGAAATAAAAATGAAGAGCCTTGATTATTTTTTCTACCACAGACTCTTTCCAAATATATTCTATGGCACAAATGAGAACATAGACTATATACTGCCAGGAGTCAGTAAATGTCAATAATGGCTAAGTGTTTCCTTTATATCACAGCGATTTAGCATAAGCTTCTTGGAAACAAATGTCTTCCATAACTGTGCAATATTTAAGTACATAGTCAACAGTGCTATGAAGATTAAATAAATGTCAGTGCTACGTGGGTGCTCAGTAACAAGCTAGATTGACTGAACTTGCATAATGACCAGTTTGGCTGAAGCAGATCTCCTTTCAGAGGGGAGCGGGGGGAATGGGAAAGAGAACAAGGGAAAGCAGTTCATTTCATGCAATCTTCTCCAGGTTAATTTGTATGGATTATCACCATCATGTTTGGATCTATCTAATAGGAGATAACTCTAGAACAGCCTTTCCCAACCTGGTGCCTTCTATTATTATTATTATTAATTATTATTATTATTATTATTATTATTATTATTATTATTATTATTATTATTATTTTCGTACAACTCCCACCATCCCTATCCATGGAGGATGCTGGCTAGGACTGATGGGAGTTGTAGTCCAACAGCATCTGCAGTGCACAGGGTTGGGGATGTCTGCTCTAGAACAGCAATTGTGAAGTGGTAGTATTTAAGCTGTCAGATGTTCATTTAGAAGAGTGAGTCGCTGCTATTAGTAGATGATGGTACTTGAGCAAGATAAGTGTGCATTCATTTGTAGTTTAAGTACTTGGACTGACAGGACAATAGTAGGTTATGTGGGTGGGACCGCCTCAGACTCCTGAAAATTTGGGAAGGAAGTTAGTAAATCATGCTGTGGGGTGGGAAAAATATTTTAATTGGTGTTGTAGTGTTTGATGATTCATTTTTTGGATAGCATGAAAAGTGTGGGGTAAGAAGTTGAATGCTGCTGCCATTAAACAGTGGATGGCTTAGCATATGTTGAGCTGTTTCGAAACACACACAACATAAAGGAATTGTACTGCTGGGTGGGCCAGTGTGGAATGTTCTGTATGAGCATAGAAAATACTTGTATCCCAGGTGAAAGGGATGATAGAGAAGACTGCTAAGTCATTCATGATTGTTTTTGGACAGAAGCCAACAGGCCTTAATGTTCTTGCATGAGTGCACAGGTGGTGTGTTTCAGAAGATGCCTATTTGCATCAAAACCTCATCAAGCTGAGCTGGAGGTGTATTTGATATCCTCTTCTATAGCAATCTCAGCATCTGGCCTATGTCTATATTTACAGCTCAGTCTGGGTGGGAGGGAAGACTCAGCGCATGTCTACGGGAAGCCACTGGGCCATGAAGACAAGTGTCCTAATTCTGCAGTAGTTGATAAAACAATCTTTCTGGCACAGTTAATTCAGACACGTTGTTGGGAGGGGTGTTGGTTGCTGGGGAATTTCCTTTCACAAATGCCCTGGGAAGCAGCTGTTCAGATGTGAATAATAGATTTGAGATGTGTGAAAGTGTCCATGTTTCTGCCTTGCCAAAAAGTGGCATTGCATGCTCCAGACATTTATCTGCAAAAGTAGTTTTTCAATTTTCTGCAATTGTAGGATTTTCCAAATGGCTAGCTAACATCCTAGCAGAAATGGGTATAATTCCCCATCCAAGTGCTGTCAGTCCAGCTATTGCATTTGGCTGCTCAGCTACAACTTTTCACCCTGTGCATTCTGTGGTTAATTGTGCAACAAAACATGGTTTCTTGCCCCTATCCTTTCTTCAGAAAGTACAGTGTAAAGTGTTATCTTTACTAGAAGCATTTACTTGTAGTGGCAAATACATAATCTCTACATCAGGAATCAAAAATTCTGAGACTTCTGTGTATAGGGTGGTATATAAATTCTATTATTATTATTATTATTATTATTATTATTATTAATTATTATTAACAACAACAACAACTCCTATTCAAAAGGCTTCTACCAAAAAAACAGCTACCCACTCACCAGCATATAAACATCCCCTCACCCCATTTCTTTTCAATTCTGGGTCATGATGTGACAATTGTAGAGAGCAGGTGGACTGGAAGAGGAGTCTGTATTACAATAAGTTCAGATGCGTCATATAAATAGGGGAGTGTACCGTTTGCAGGGGAGGGCCAAAAGGGAATGAGTTCAATATCCATTTTGACCTGGAAGGCGGGAGCAGAATCTTTCTCAAATGGAGCAATCAATCATCCCAAGGAACCATTTCTGAGCACATCTGTGGGCTTCTACCATACATCCTGTCTCCCTCTAATTGTGGCAATTTTTGAAGTCCTCAGTACAGTTTTTCATTAAGCCCTTGACAGACAGAGATCCTTGTGCTTTAAAGGATAAATGTTGATAGCTCTATGTCATAATCGAAGCTTTAGTAACTAGTGCTCTTTGAGTGAACATCATAAAAGTCTTGTGGCTTTGCCAAAACAGATTAGAACTTCTCATTGGGCTTTTTTGTTTTTGTTTCTAGCTTGCGAGCACCTTTAAAAGAAGTCCTGCATAACTTGAATCCAGTCAGTAATATAGCGTGACAGCTCCTCAGACAGGTGGCTAAAGCCAAAAGTTCATTGCACCTTTGTTGGGCTCTCCTACATGGCTGGGAGACTGTGTTGTGTTTAGCCATGTGTGGTAGACTTGGTTTTTATAAAAGGCTTCCTTATGTGAGGCACACAAAAAACGTTGGTCAGAATGAGTGTTTGAGCTTCTTGTTGCTCAGCGGATGGAGAATTACCGTATCTGTAGTCTTTCTGTTTTTTGTTTTGTTTTTTCATAATGTAACTTGGAAACTGTGTCCCCAAGTCAGGTGCTATATTGTCAGATGTTCTCTGCTTTTGATTCATCTGTTTCATGGTGCAGAAGGCATATGCAATGTGACTCTTGCAGGAACCAAATGTGTCTGTGGAAAACTGTTGGAGGCCTCTGCTTAGTGGGCACTGAATGTCTGCTTTCTTCCAACAGTATTGGCAGATGATCCAATGGCTTCCAGCTTCACAGCAACTTCTTGGTTCAGAGATGGGGCACTGTGAAGGGCCTCTGGGTAAAAGGGGTGTTGCATGAATTCCCTATGCAAAGATTTCACATTCCACAAGTCTGTGCAATTTCCACTGTAGATTGCAGGTGTTTTGAGTTGCACCGGCTGCACATTGGATCTAGTTTTCAATTGCAGAGCAAATGTGTTGCAGATGAAGTGTTGGATTTGAACTGGGGAGACTTGGGTTCAAATCCTGCATCACCCCTGAAGTTCAGTGATTAGCTCAAGGTCACTCAGTATGTCTCACCCTAACCTAACTCACATGTCTGTTGTTAATGATAAGGACCTCATGTATTGCTGTCCAAAGTTCCATGGAAGAAGGGCAGGATGATTTACAATGGGTGGAGAACGTGCAGCCCTCTGAATGTTGTTGAACTACAACTCCCATCAGCCCCAGACAGCATGACTAATGGCCAGAGATTATGGGAATTGTACTACAACATTATCCACAGAGCCATAGATTAGCCAGCCCTGAGACAAAAAAGATGTGGGAAAACGGCCCCTGGTTTGGCAGCATTAATGTTAGGCCATTAAGCCAAGATGCTATTTAACAGACAAAGCCCCTAGCTTCCAGTCTCCTGCATAAGAGCCTGTAAGAATTTCATAGCTGCCCATCACTTTGCATCTCCATCAACTGCCCTGTGGTATCATTGGTTGCTATGTCTCGGCTGGAGCTTGTCATTCATGAGCTGAGAAAAATAATGCGAGGGTTGGGGGTGGGGGAGAAAGACACAAAGAGAGAGAGAGAGAGGGAGGGAGGGAGGGAATGAAACCTATCAAAATGATCTTACGTTTCATTCTTGTAGATACGGAACTGCTTCTGTTCCAGCTGATTGCAGTCTTGACATCTGCTCAGCTGGGCCAGAATAGCTGCTGCCAGCGCTGTAGAGATTAGAAGTGGAAAGACCATTTTGGGCTTCCTAATAAATCGTTCCTGACTCCCAGTTGCATTAAGCCTGTTTCCTTCTAGCATGTCCTTTACTGCTGTGCTCTGTCTGCTGCAGCCCTTAGTGACTCAAAGAATGTTTCCTGATTGGGGTCTGATTGGTCACTGCCCACCATTAAGGGATTTGCAGGCGACTCAAATAGCCATTCCCCAAAACTGAACTCGAAATGATCGGCGGCTTTTCCCCCAGCTGTGTACTTGCTGGCGCTAGAAAGGAGCCCAGATACAAATGTGGGGTGCCTTAATAATGCAGGCATATTGAAAGGAGGGAGATTGCTCTCTCCTCACCATCCCCTAAATAAAACACATGCATTTGGAATATTAATTCAGCTTGCAAAGTGGTAGCACTGCTCTTTTAATGTTGGCCTTGTGGTGGCAGCAGCAGCGCTTCTATGGGATTGAACAAGTTGGTTGCTCTGTGTGGAGAAGGCGGGCAATCAGATGAGGCTTGTTTTCTGGCTCCTGCAAAAAGGAGGCAGTGATTTGAGCTCTTGGCAGGAAGGAGCATTGCCTCAGACCTCTGACCAAAGTTCTGGAAAGCGATCATGAGAGAGATTAATGTGGAGTGCCCCAGTATGTTTTAGTGGGTGGGTTCACTGTTTATTGGGAACCCCTGAAAGTTGGAGGTTGGAATTCCTTCTTGTTGCTTGACACAGGCTGACAGCCTTATATCAACAATGCAGTAATTGTTGGTGTTGAGTAGGGACAGGGGATAAATTGGATTCAGTTCACATTTGCAGGTGAAACTACCTAATTCACACTTCATGACACAATGTGTGAACTAAAACATAGCAATCCATGAAAATTAGCACTTCTCTGTGTGTTTCTACCAGGGTAATGTGAACATAAGAATGTATGCATCAGTGAAAAATAACATCCAGAAATACATTATATTAGGGGAAATTGCTTTGGAAAAATGTGTATAATTAGACCATATTCCATACAAAAATGTGCATAATAGGATAAATTACCTTTAAAATGCTAGTGAATTTTCATGAGGACTTTAAGAAAAGAAACTGCAATGTGATGCAGAAATGTGAAGAACTGAACTTAAGACAGGAAAAGTGAGAAATAAAAAGCGACAGATTCACCATCCAAAGTGCTGAGGCAGAAAGGAGAATAAGACTGATCAGGCTTGCAGTTTACATCCAAACTGTTTCTTTTTGACAATTCCATTTTCAGCTACTGCTCTGACCCTCCTATCTTTCATTAAGGCTGTGCCTGATTTATTTAATTTATTTATTACATGCATAACCCACCTTTCCTCCAAGAAGGTGGTTCTCCCCCTCTGTTTTATTCACATAACAATCCTGTGAGGTAGGTTAGGCGGAGAGACAGCGACTGTCTGAAGGTCACCAGTGGGATTCATGGTTGAGATTTTTAACCTTGGTCTCCCAAGTCCTAGTCCAATACTCTGAGCTTTGAAGAAACCTGATCCATAATTGGTTCATCAAGCAGGCCAAATCTCTCTTCAGATTTTCCACACATTTGCCAAGATCAAACAAGGGGAGGACTTTGCACAAGGCCAAAATTTGACATCCCCCTGCCTCTCATCTTCCATTCTGCGTGTGCACCACGTCATAGTTGTGACATCCTGTACAGGGGTGGAGGAAGGGGGGGTGCAGTGGGTACGGGCCGCCCTGGGTGTCACCACTGGGTGTGTGTGACAAAATGCTGGGCAGCACTCACTGCAGAGCCTGCAGAGCGCCTGAGCCACGCATCTCTCCTGGGAGTGACGCAGTGGTTTGGACGCCTGCAGGCTCCGCGCTGCCCCAAACAGTCCTTCCGCTGCCTCCCCCTCAACTGTAGGGTGGCTGAGTGGCAGAACGCAGACAGACTCCTTGGAGGCCCCACGGAGCGTCCTGTCCCGGTTGGCCCCGCCCCACAGGTGGCTGGCCCCGCCCCTGGGTGCAGGACATGTGCACCGCCCCAGGCGCCCGATCAGCTTGAGCCACCTTTGATCCTGTGGTGCCTTTCTCATCTTGATGCCCAGTGTGGGGAAATCTTCCTCTGATCAGATTTTTGCAAGACTCCTATGGCACAGCCACAGAACAGCATAAAAAGCTCTCATGGGTGAATTAATTGGTGCACAAGCCAATCAAAATACGGGGCAAGTGAAAGTATGGATGGCCCCTTAATCTGTTCTTCATCTGCCACATCCTTGCTGCCTTACTGATTTCTTCATTGTTATATAACTCCCCATTGCTCATTGGCAGTCCATTTCCTTTCTACTCTTATCCTTGCCTTGTTGCATCACTTCCATACAGCACCTACTACATATATAAAGAGCAGCAAGTTGTTTGCTGCGACAGGTCTGCTTCTTTGTTTTTGTTTGCTTTTTTTAAAAAAACAGGTTGATGCTTTGGGGTATTTCTGGAGATAAGTGTTGACCAAGGCTTGAGCTAGGTGGCCAGCTTTGCCATATCTGCTGTTTAAATTGTTACTCCATAGTTCATGCAGTAAAATGCTGGATATTTTATAACCTTTTCTTTTTTTAACCAGTCCAGGCTGGTGCTCAAAGTTAAAGCTTCCTACTGCTTGTGAAAGGGTTGAAGTGTTGTTGGCAGCTCAGTGTCAGAAGAGCAACTCGTTTACATTTAGAAGAGAAGTCAGATGAGGCTTTCCAGGAGATCAGAAATGCTTTTGCTCGCAGGCCCCATGATAGCTGAAATGTCATCCAATGCTGCTTTAATAGCTGTAGCACTGTTCAGTTGGGTAAGTGTCTGCATGCTGTATAACACACACTCTCTTCCTCTCCATGTCTTCAATATTTTTTGCATGTAGGCAGCATCCATCTCCTGTGCTAGGAACAATTTCTGAAGATGTTCTCCCTCCCCCTCCCCCTCTCTCTCTGGTCATGCTCCAAATATTGGTTTAAGATGTACATTTAAGATAAAACTAGGTAATGCGGAGTTCTTTCAAGTCTTCAAAGCCCTCTTTGATCAAATCAGTTGTCTTAAAGGAAAATTGCTGGTCACTTGGATTTCTGCATTTGAGGTACAAAAGACCCTTCTAAATTGTCTTCATTTCTAACATCCCCTTCATCCTTTTCCTCTCTCCTCCCTCTGACAAAGCCTCACACTCTATCAGTGCTGTATCACTTGCTATATATGGGTTCTGTATTTCCACTCTGCCTCCATTGTACCTTTTTGATCTCTAAAATGCTTATCTTTTTAATACAGTGGGATCATACCAGAGGGGAATAGGCCACCCAAACAAAATGAAAAGTATTGTGTGTGTGTGTGTGTGGTGGGGGGAAACAGCAGTCAATGTACACCATGCGTGGGGAGAATAAAAGGCTGTGTGATTCTGCAAACTGGCTCAATGCCCTTTTGTTGCCTTTTGCAATGGTGCCTACAGCCTCCTTTCATCCTGAGACAGAACGCTGCAGCCTTTATATATATTGTCACTTTACTCTTCTGTGGGTATTCTGGAAACATCTTAAAATGGAAAGTCAAATCATAATACAAAGTGACCTTGACCTGGATTCTTCTTACTTTGCTTTCTGCTGCCCCATTTGTACTGCCCACTGATTTCCACTTGCCGTCCAAAACATCTTGCCTACAGAAAACCAAGGATTTGTGGGTGGGTGCTATTCTTGGATGCTTAGTTTGGCATAGAGATGGAAATGATGAGCTGCTGGTTATGGACATCGTCGTTTTCCCACTGCAGCCCTGGTTATGTATTTATTGTGCAACCTACCATGCTGAATTACTAAGCAAATCCTTCCATTGATCTACATGAAGCAATCTTTCAACACCCTTTATTTTAGCAGCTGTAAGCATATTGTAGTTTGGCAAAGGTGTCCACTTGCAGATGTTTAAATATGTGCATTTAGACAGTGGCCTAAGCATAGAACTGGGATCATACTTTGGGGGGGGGGGGAGACACAAAAGTTGCAGAAGGGAAGTACTGTCAGTTACTTCCCCTGCCGCTGCAAGCTATTCCAGGGGGACATCTTCCCTCTTCTAATAATAGTGAACTCAGTTGGCGAGGGTCAACATAATTGGAGCCACTGAGACCCAAGAGGGAAGGCATCAACATGCTCAGGAGAAAAATTTAAAGCCTATAGGAGCAAATTCCTATTACCACCACCTCCAAAATTTAAAAATATAGTGGTACCTTGGGTTAAGAACTTAATTCGTTCTGGAGGTCTTCTCTTAACATGAAACTGTTCTTAACTTGAGGTACCACTTTAGCTAATGGGGCCTTCCGCTGCTGTCACACCACCGGAGCATGATTTCTGTTCTCATCCTGAAGCAAAGTTCTTAACCCGAGGTACTATTTCTGGGTTAGCGGAGTCTGTAACCTGAAGCGTCTGTAACCTGAAGCATCTGTAACCCGAGGTACCACTGTACCACTGAAGATTGAGCATGCTCAGTAGCCATTGAACATCAGTTGGAAAATGGGGTGAAGGCAGAATCCTGGAAAAGAATATGGCTGGTTGGAACTCTCCTTTTAGGTGAAGATACACTGCAGACAGTGCTATTTTTCTAGAAGAAGGAGTACCAGAACTCACCATTAACACTTCCCTCATTCTCTTAGAATGGCAATGGCACCCATTTTAGCAGTGTCAGAACCCACCTGAGAGGTGCCAGAACTGAGTTCCAGCTGAAAAAAAACCCTGACTGCAGGATTGTGGTTTGTTAAGTCCTACATGTCCACACTCAGTGGTTCAAATCCCCACGATGGGGTGAGCTCCCATTGCTCGGTCCCAGCTTCTTACCTTTACATGTCTGCTCCAGCTCAGCATTGCATGCTTTTCTCTTTTCTCAAAACACTGTGGTTTTAAGAGAATGCACTTAGTCTAGGCCTTTACACCAAACTTTCCTTTGAATCCTTCCAGGCTGAGACAAATGCTGAAGCCCTGTTCTTGCCTATAAGAAAATTAAGCCATTTCAACCAGCCTAGTGCACTTCACGTTTCTGGAACTATATTGTGAACAAGCTGGCAATAATGTCAGACCAGCACAAACTGCAGGATGAGTTGATGAAAGTATTTATCACTAGGCTCTATGGCACTCAAACTTTAAATTCATAGTAGATGGGTGGTAGATTGCTGTGGTAGATTGCAGACAGCTGAAGCCAAGATGCAATCTTAAATAAATATTTTGTCTAGCATCCTGTCATTTTTTTTGCGGCCTTTGGATTTTTGTGTGTATTTATTCCACCATTAGCCAATCTGTATTCTGTATGGTGGAGTTGGTGCAGAGAGTATATTTAAAATGAATGTGGAGCAGGTGTTGCTTTAAAGGTAGTGAGGTTCAATATGTATGTGGGGGAAGTGGATGTCTGTATGGGTGGATGAAGACAGACTCCAAATTGTAAATGGGGATATTGACCTAGACTGTGGCTCAGCACTAAGAGTACTTGCTTTCCATGCAGAAGGTGCCAGATTCAATCCCTGGCACCGTCCAAGTAGGCTTGGGAGATGTACCGATCTGAAAACCTAGAGAGCTGCTTCTACTTTAGTGTAGTGAAAGCAATACTGAGATAGGTGGACCCAATGCTCTGAGTCACACCTTCCTATGTTCCTGCAAGAGAAGTGTATTAAAATAAGGGCCATTTCTAAAATGGAGAGCAAACTTGTAGATTTAATTGCATTTCTTTAATTAAATGGTTTGATTCTCTCTCCCCTTCCCCACCTAAGCTATCTTGGAGATCCTTCTCAAACAGAAGGAGGGGTAGAAATTAAGTATTCCTACCCTTGGCTTAGGGATGTTTGTGTTTTGCCACCTGCTTTTGTTTCCTTCCATTCTGCTTTGATAGATTCATTTCTGTCAGACAATGCAAAAGGGAGGTGCGACTTGCGTTTCTCTCTCTTTGGAATGAACCCTTAATCTGCTCATAATTACATTAGAAATTCCCAATGATTAAAAAGGTGCTGCTGACATTCATTTGGCCCCCGTGCATTGAGGAAGCAAGCAGAGGTCCTGAGAGGCAATAGACCTGATTGATGGGCAGGAGTGTACAGAATAGCAATTTTTTTTTGTCTTGTGTGTTTAATAAAGTGGTGATTGATGACAAAATACGGGCCAGGGCCCCCCTGGCTAAGAGGCCAGGAGAGGCAGTTAAGCACCGAAGCTGCTTAACTTAATGAGGCCCTGCAATAAAAATGAGGCATAATGAGTGAAGTATAATAGTGCTGTTATGTTTATAACTCCGCTTCATTGGCAGAGAGCTGACTCTGTGGATATAGAGGAAGGATTTCTGTTGGGTGCAACCTCTGTGGATGGCCAAATCCTATAAATCTTTATTCAATTGCAGTGGCAAAGAGGGTATAACAACCAATCATTGTGCTCTGCCAGTGAGGGTTTCCTTCAGATATCATCTCATCGGGAGGTCCATTTCCTATGATGTAGGAATTAGGCCTTTAGCATAGTGCCACCTAGCCTTTCACAGCTCCTTCCTAGTATATATTAGTCAGACACCATCTCTGTTGACATTTCGGCTCCCATTGCAAAATCCTCCTTTTTCAGCAAACCTTTTAAGTGGGGATCTTTTCCCATTCTCTCTCTGTTTTGTGTTTTGGATCTGAAGTTTATTTTAGTTGTGATGTCTTTGTTTTTATTGTTCATATTGTTTTTATAAATGAAATGGTACAATCGTTTCTTGCTGTGAATCAGTTTGATATATTTTATGGGAAACAATTCATAAATGGAAATCAATAAATAAAGGTGGGGGTTGATGGGGGAAAGTATTGGTCACAACTAGGGATAGGCAGTTGTGTCAGTTTCTCTTTTTTGTTTTCCCACCCTTAGGGTGTGTGCATAAAGTGCATTTGCTGCCTTCTTCAAGTGCGTTTTTGGATCAGTACACTGTAACATATTGTTAACTTTGTGTTGCTGTTATAATGTTATTTTGGAGTTTTGAAAGCACTTAGAGCAGTTATAAGCCCCCTTACATTTTGCAATGCTTCCTGAAGCGCCCCTTGCCTTGGTATGGAAACTGAGAGCACATTCTCTGTGAACCTTCTATTGGGGAAGGTCTTATGAGGTTCCACTAATAGTTTGCTCTTTAAAAGGGCATGCGGAAACTGCCACCAGTAACTCTCTTCTGTACTTGAAAACAATGGGAAAGGGGCTGGCTTCTGTCACAGCATTTATTATTTGCAAGTACTTCTCCCAGTTCATCCAAATCCCAAATAGTTCCCTCCTTTCAGAAGAGAGCTAAGCCACATAACTACACAGTTCACAGACTACCCCTTCCAATGTGACCTTTGGTGGTGGCAGAGGGGTGGATGGGTGCTGAAGTGGGAAACTTAACTTTGGAGGTCCTGCATCATGTATACTCCAGCATATCCAAGTAGGGCTGGGAGAGAACCGCTTTTGAAATCCTGGAGAGCCAGTGCCTGTCAATGTGGATAGTACCAATGGCCTAATTTGCTATAAGGCCTCTCTAGTGCAGTGGTGGAAAGCTCTGCATTGCTGGAGCAGTCAAGGGGTAGTAAGGGCAAAAAGGGGGTGAATAGCTGTGCCGTTGCTTCTCTAGAGCAGATGGGGGAAACCTATGGTCCTCCAGGTGTTACTGTACTACAACCCCCACAATCCTAGGCCATAGAACATGTTTGCTAGGACTGATGGGAATTGTAGGTCAGCAACCTCTGGAGGGTCAAAGGTTCCTTGTTGCAGCTCTAAAGGCTGATGCACTTGAGGAAAAGAGGGCTGAGCAGATAAGAAAGCAAAAGATGAAACCATGATCTTAGTTCTGAGCTATGGCTAATCCAAACTATAGTTTGACATGAGTTTGAACTGAGCATCAGGGGCAATCACAAGTTAGCCTCTATGGAGTGTGAGGTATTTCATTTAGTATTTCTAGACTAGTTGTACAAAACACTGGTTTTCTTAGTGATATAGGGGAACTAGTTAATTGCGTTAGAAAAGACCTAGATTGCACCTACAGTATGTCCCAAGACTGAGTGCCTGAGAGGTGTTGATTCCCTCATAAAACCAGTGTTCAGATAGTATCATGACAATTGCCCAGGAAACAATCCCTTGCCATATTTCATTCCCTTGGTGATAGGTAAGAGAATTTCAGATGCATGGAGAAGCGGTGTGTGTGTGGTGGATTAGCACAGTCATCCTAAAGCAGAGTCTTTTAAAATGCTGTTAGTTAAACTTCAATGACTCCTATTCTAATAATGAGGGGAAGAGAAACTAGCACTCTAAATGATGCATGTCGCTCTTGAAATGTGTGCTAATTGAAAATAGATATTTACTTCAAATGAAAATGTAATACAATAAAAGGATGGGTTTGGGAACTCCACGCATGAAGCAGCAAGCATTTCTGAAACCTCTTCATCTGATCTGTAATTTTTTTCTGTTCATGTGTGGAGGATCAGGCACCTGCGTGTCTACCTACATCAGAATTCTTATGGGGGAAGGACAGGAACTCTGTTGTGGAGAACATGGTTTGCATGCTAAAGCTCAAGTTCAGTCCCCGGTATCTCAGGTTGAAGACCTGTGGTAACAGGACTGCCTGAAGCCTTGGGAGACCAACTGGAGTGGATAGGCAGATTGCTTAACTCCTCATAAGCCAATTCCATATGTTCTCCTCCATTTCTTTGGAGTTACTGCTTGAAGACCAGTTTCCACAGTACTTGAGGGAGGGCTGTAGGGCTATCAAACAGCCGATCTAGCTGTGGTTAGACACTGGCCAAACATAAGTATTACATTTTAACATTGCTTTTTTCTTGGCGGGGGGGACGCAGGGGGACACATACCCCTAAACATTTTGTGAATCTAAGTTTGGCCTCATTGAGGGGCAGTGTTTCAATATTAGTAGGAAAATGAGAGTACCCCTAAACATTTTTAAAGGAAAAAACCACTGCATTTTAAATGGATTTTATATATGTATATCATTTTAATTC
This sequence comes from Podarcis gaigeae, assembly GCF_964106915.1. Classification (NCBI taxonomy): domain Eukaryota; kingdom Metazoa; phylum Chordata; class Lepidosauria; order Squamata; family Lacertidae; genus Podarcis; species Podarcis gaigeae. The sequence continues at coordinate 15,310,760 of NC_139692.1, read as the reverse complement.
TATTAATGTTTGGTTGTATTTTTCTGTATTTAGTCATGCTTGTTTTTATCTGTAAGCCGCTTTGAGTCCCAGCAGAGGAAAAGGCAGGGTATAAATAAATATATAAAACAACAACAACAGTGCTTTGAAGAAAAGGTGGCACAGGGGAGCTACAGTCAAGTTTCTTAAGGGCAGAGGGAGGAAGAGAGAGTAAAAAAAAATGCAACCAGTCTTGACAAGGAGCCTACTACCTGTTGCATTAATTCTGTGGTTTGAAGCTACATCAGGGGATTTAAAAAACAAAACAAAAACCCTTAGCATAGGGGGAAGGAGGGATATTTCTATTTGGACTTCAGCATATGGGAAGGGGAGGTTTTAACCCTTCCCAGCTGTGATCAAGCGCGCGCACACACCCCTCTCTGCTGTAATTAGCAATAGAATAAAGCTATGTTCATGCTGATGAGCATCCTTCCTCCTGACCAGGACTATTTTCCTAGTTTATATTTTGCCACTATAGTGTGTGTGTGTGTGTGTGTGTGTGTGTGTGTGTGTGTGCATGTGAGAGAAAGAGAGAGAGAGAGAGAGAGAGAGAGAGAGAGAGAGAGAGAGGTGCGTATGTGTATCCTCATTTGCACTATCAATGCACATGGAACAGCTTTGCCTCTGTCCTTCCCACCTGTCAATCAGACTCCTAGAGGCGATAGCAGCAGCCTTTTCAAGCCAGTCTGCATCCAAAGCTGTCTGATAGGTGACCAGCTTCCAATAAAGGTTAAGCTGTCAATGCTCCGAAGCAAAAGGTCCCACCCTACAGAGTGTCTTCCATTGCACCCACCCTGGATTGAAACTGAGCTGATTCTAATCCCATTATGCATAACTCCCTTGTTTGTTTTCTTCTTAGGGATGCATTAGTATACATTTGCATTGATTCTGTCTGATCATATGCATAGAATTCAAATTGAAATAGGGTTGAATAGATTTGAATATTAACAAAGCATTTCTTTTTCTTCTTTCTCCGTTTCCATTTGGAGTTTGAAATAGGCAGAATTATGGTGGAAAGAAGTAGAGTTTCTGCCAGCAGAAGTGTCCTTCTGTCCTGCTAGAGATACTGCAGGTTCCTGCCCTGGGATATGGTTGGAAAACAACCCACACAGAGCAGGTGTCAATATTAAGTAGTAGTTCTCCATGGAGTAGATTAAGGGGTGGCAATCTATTTGGGCCCTATGTCCACAAATCAGAGAAATTGGCTACTATAAAATACTTCTTTCCAGCCTTATTTCAGCTCTATGGGTGCCCATGGGGGCCACATCAACACTCCCTGGGACAGATGAATGAACAAGCAAAGAAATTCTATTGAAAATAGATAATAGTGGAAGCAGACCTGTAGCAGTAACACATTACTCAATAGAGAGCCTGACCACCAAGAAACTGTTGGGATAATTTCTTCTCCTCTGGATAATTTTTGCAAATAAAAGATCCTCATAAGTTTTCTGCTCGCGAACAAGATGAACAGCTTTGAGACAATTTTGTGTGCCAGCTATAGTCGAACAAAGGTTGGTCTCTCAATCTACTGCTGGTTTGTGCATGTGTTATGCTAACACTAGTACTGTGTCTCCTACTATGTCTGCTTTTGAGTTCATCATAACAACTTCTTATGCTGGCACTCTTCCTAATGAAACACATTGGTAAATGTGTTCAAGTGTTTGGAGACTTGGTCCCAATGGCTCCTGCCTTCTAGGAGTCTTCTCTGCAATTTCTCTCTCTCTCTCTCTCTCTCTCTCTCTCTCTCTGTGTGTGTGTGTGTGAGAGAGAGAGAGAGAGAGAGAGAGAGAGAATGATGAATCTAGTCCCAATTGTATAGTACATCTGGGGAGCTGCATCAGTAGGAGAAGCAATATTGAGCTGCCTGTGTCCTTCCTAAGCCTGTCCAGTGCAGATGCTCAAAGCATGTTGAAGAGTTTGTCTACCATATTCTGATGGCCCTTCAGCCTCTCTCAGCTGTAGGACTGCAGCTGAGCTCATTATTAGGCAGTTTTTCATCACTTGTTCTTCAGCTGTTTCAAAGATCCATTGGGACTAAGATGAGGTGTCCTTGTCTTGGGAGCTCTCCTTTCAGTAAGCACTGAAGAATGCACCTATTTGTGCCATAAGGAACTTGCAGAAAGCCCCTTGGTATGATAGGTGGCACATTTGTGTGGGTAAGAGATAGTTTATAGATAGCAGTGACCTCTTCCTCCAGAGGTCACTGCTATTTCACTGTTCTCTCTTCCCATCCACCTGCTTCCTCCCCTCTTCCAAGGGCAGCACTCTTACATTCTGTGTAGGAATAAATGGCAATCATTCACTTGTATAAGAAAGTGGGGAAATGTATTTGGATACTATTGGGGTTAGGATACCTCTGGTGACCTGGGTGTTGCTAATAACAATCAAGGGAGCGAATGGTGCTGTGGCCTCTTGGACTTGCCGATCGGAAGGTCAGCGGATCAAATCTGCATGATGGGATGAACTCCCGTTGCTCTGTCCCAGCTCCTGCTAACCTAGCCGTTCGAAAACATACCAGCATGAGTAGATAAATAGGTACTGCTGTGGTGGGAAGGTAAATGGTGTTTCCATGCACTCTGGCTTCTGTCATGGTGTCCTGTTGCACCAGAAGCAGTTTAGTCATGCTGGCCACATGCCCCGAAAAGCTGTCTGCAGACAAATGTCGGCTCCCTCAGCCTGAAGCGAGATGAGTGCTGCACCCCATTGTTGCCATTGACTGGACTTAACCATCTAGGGGTCATTTACCGTTACCTTACCTAATAACAATCACATGAATTAAGAAAGGAGCTTAATTCTTACTTGGCTCTTCCTGGGAACTGTTTTTTGAGAACAACTATTTACCTGGATGTTGTAAGCTGATACACCATTATGTAGTGCTTATTGCTAATGCAAAAATTGCATGCATTGCTTTCTTTTTAAAATGGTAAGAGCTGCCTTTCCTTTTTTAGTATGCAATTTAAAAAACTAACTTCTTGGCTTTTATCTATGGATCAATAAATCACTCTCAGTCTTGCTTGATCTCTCTCTCTCTCCCCCCCCCCCCATTTCTTTTGTGCCCAGAGATGCACATGATCTGAACTTGGGTACAAACACCTAAAAGTCAAGGGAAATGTTGCATACTAGAAAAAAAAAAGTTTATTTAAATTCTTCATTTTATTCTAGAGGAAGTTCTTCATTGCAGGCTTTGTTAAGAATACCTAAAGGAGTTGGGTTCTTTGTTCAAGACTCTCTAGCTTGTCTGCCAGCTTTAGGTTTTATCCCACTGACAGAAAATTACATTTTCTGGGTTGGTTTTTCTTCTCATTGTTCAACACATTTCCCCCTAATGTAGCTGCAGAAACCATCTGCGGCTGCATTTATAGTCTGCTCTGCAGCATTCTTGCTTCTTGTCTTCTCCCTTTTGCACACAATAGGCATACCAAGGACAAAGTGCATTTTGCAACTTGATGCTGACAAAGTACCATGGATCTTACTTCTGCCAACTTTTGAGGCAAGGATAAAAAGCCATGCTGAACAAGAAAACCAAATGTCTCACTGTTGGAAGCCTTGAGCCAAAGTGTCTTTTTCTCATCAGTGAGAGTGAGAAAAGAAATAGCATGGAATTCAAAAGGGAAGAGGAAATGGTGAAATTCTGGTGCATGGGTGAAATTCTCATTTTTGAGAATTTTTGTTGCATTCATAAAACAGGATCAGGCCAATGGTCCATCTTGTCCAGCATCCTGTTCTCACAGTGGCCAACCAGATGCCTGTGTGAAGCTTGCAAGCTGGACATGAGCACAACAGCACTTTGCCCACCTATGATCACCAGCTACTGATATATTGGCTGGACTTTCCGAAGTTCAGGAGACACAGAAGCTGCTAATGTGCACCTAAGACCTGTTAACTGTTTCTAAGCAATGTACAGTGGTACCTCTAGTTGTGGACTCAATCCATTCCAGGGTGTTGTTTGCACACTGAAAAGTCCGCAACTAGAGTGCTGCTCCTGTGCATGTGCGTGGCGTGGTAGAGCGCTTCTGTGCATGTGCGAAGCATGCATATCTCTTCTGCACATGGTTTGCCACATCTGTAACCCAAAAAGATGCAACATGAAGCAGACGCAACACAAGGTATGACTGTATTCTTACCATTAAAGAAAACAGTGCATAAAAAATAATGCAAAATCACTGATGTTTTACATATCCTCTAAGGGCAGTCCCCATGCAAAATGCAGTTTAGTAAGGAAGTCTGGATGTTATTAGGGCATGGATGGTTGTGGTATGGCTATCTCTGCATAAAATAGGCTACAGGTGACACATCAACCCAAGATGGAGAAAGCCATTTCATTCATTATAGAAGCAGAAATTATTCTTATACTCATAGGTCTGATTCACCCATATTTAAATGTCATTCCATGGGGCAATCCCATAGGTATGCCCCAAAGCATATGGACCAACATTACCATTGGAACATAAGAAGATCCATGTTGAATTGGCCAAAAGGCCTAGTCCAGCATCCTGTTCTCACAGTAGCCATCCAGAAGTCCATGGGAAGCCTGCAAGGTGTACATGACCATAACATATGTCATTTATGATTGGATGACTCTTCCACATGGAAGATTTTAGCAGGCTATTGACCAGGTGAAGGAATTAAGCATGGTGATAGGTATGGCAATGACATATCTGCACCCACCCTTCTTTCCCCTTTTGTTTAACTACCATTAAGACCCGCTTTCCTTCTGTGAATTAATCCAGATCTGGAAATGCCACTGACCTCAATCACAATCCAAACAAATGACAGCCCTCCTCTGAGATTGAAGGGCCATTAAAAAAAAAAAGTCACAGGTCTTGGCGTTTCAAGAGAGAATGCTGCACAGCAAGCCAGATAAGCTCATTTGTTTTACATTTTGCAACTTAATGAGACAGAAATCGCAAGACAGTTGTCATACGTAACAGAGATTGCTGGCTTGTGTCTAAATAAAGTATGAGCACTCCTGCAGCAGTTGACACCATTCACAATAACAAGAGAAGGGAATGTGACATCTATTGCCAGGTCTTTAAAATGCTGTGATTGGGTAATACTGCATGGACAAGTGCTCCCTATTACTGCTGATTAGCACAGATGGGCCACAGCACCCAGTCAACATGCTGTGCTATCATGGAGGAGTAAATGTTGCTGTGTTCCATTACTTTCCCTGGGTTCATATTGGACATTAGAAATGGCAACCTTCAGAAATGAGATGGGGAACCTCTCAGTCTTCTTGAACTGTGGTTGGACTTAAATTCACCATAGTTTAAAGTCAGAGGGGAACTTGAGCATGAAGTCACCCAAGTCAATAATACATTAGCAAATCAATATTGTAATGCAGTAACTAATGTTGTGTTGGCGGATTAGCTCAGCCAGTGGCGTAGCGTGGGGGGTGCAGGGGGGCCGGCCGCACCAGGCGCAACATCTGGGGGTTAGGGTTAGGGGTGCAAATCCATGGGTTAGGGGGCGCAAATCCACGGGTTAGGGGGCGCAAATTACTTGCCTTGCCCCTGGGTGCTGACAACCCACGCTACGCCACTGGGTTCAGCTGCCCTAAAACCATAAAAAAATGTCTGCATGGGGACAAATGTGCTTAGAAATGCAAATTATCAACCTCTGTTATCTCATTCAGATACAGGCGAAGATTGCTGAACCCATGAACCCTTTCTTAAGCATAACTAGGTCATTGGTACCTCTAGTCCAGTATTTGGCCATGTGGCTGGCCACTGTGACAAGGCGTGTTCTCCTTCATGGAGAGCACGTGTTGCGGTGGGGTCTGCTGAGCCACCCCTCTGTTACCAGGCAGGGTCTCTAAAGATGGCCTGGGGCAGTGATTGGTTTACTGGGTTGCTGGGGTAAAAGTTATGTTGCAATTTTGCTGGGAGGGGTAAAATGTTTAAATACTCTGCACGCAGCCTGGAGCTTTCTCTTTGCTGTGTGCAACGGATCACCCGCCCTCCCGCCCTTGAGTAAGGGGTTGTTGCATTGACCTTGCTATGCCTGTCATGGGGTCGTCTGCCGTTGGGGCAGGGGCTTGGTAGGAATTTTGTCCATCTGGCTGATTGGCTGGGCCATTTGGTTCTTTTCGTCCAATCCCTGGAATGGGACTAGGGCCGGCAAGCCTTCGGGGAGCATGCGGATGAGAATTGAGGGTCTGTGACTCAGCTCCATTTCTCCCCAACTTGCTTTCCCCCGCACTGTCTTTTGGTGGTGCCCGGAAGTCAGTTCTGTCCCCAGGCGGGGGGACAGATAGTCTTAACCAATGCCTAAACAACCACTCACGGTTTTGTATTTAAATAAAGTTGTGGCCAAAATTATGCCAAAAACCTTAAACAAAAATTAAGTGTGAGTTGTGAGTTATTTGGGGGGTGGCTTGGGGACCTCGACACACAACAGAATGCTAACTAGATAGGCCTTTGGCCTGATCCAGCAAGGCTCTCCTTAGGTTCTGAGTTACTTAGGAGTAGACATCTGGTCCTTAGTGTTTTCCCATCTGGCCATAACATCACACCTGAACCTTCTCTTGGATGTTGTTTTAGCCAGTAGTCCTGGATGGAGCATCATGTAATGTATGCCTGTTTTTACATACATCTCTATGCTGCTAAACAAAGAAAATGAAGTTTTCTGAGTGTTGCACATAAAAACCAACATGAAATCAAAAGTAAAAACATAAAAAGGCGAAGCTCCAAAGAACATAGAAGCTGGGTCTCATGGCAGGGTAACTTGTGTAAATAAAAGCATTTTAAACTGGCATCTAAAACTAAACACAGCAAAGATGCTTGCCTAAATACTGAGAGTCCACTACTTTTGGCTGCCAAACAGATGTCATAAGGGTGAGCCATTCCCAATGTTTCCCCTATTTTGAAATCTGGGCAAAAATGGAGGGAATAATCATTTCCTAAAAGGCCCTTTAATTATTGTCATTTTACAGTCAGTTTCCTGCAATTTGTTTCCTTCTCTTCTGCTTCAGTGGTGCCATTTTCCCCCTCTGGTTAGGACTTTCAAGTCCTTACAGGTTAGTCCATCCCAAAATGCTCCCAGCCAATCAAGGAACATGAAGGCTCCAAAGGGCTATGTAAGCCATCAGGTTTAGCAACATTAAGTTGCTGAGGGAAACCTAAACTAATTTGGAGTGAGTGCAGGGCTTCTTTAACTGGTCATATGTGTTTGTAAGGGGGGGGAGTCCATCCAGTACAGAAGCCGCTTTATTCAAAGTCAGACCATTGATTCATCTAGCTCAGTATTGTCTACACACTGACTGACCAGCAAGTTCTCCAGGTTTTTAGGCAGAATTCTTTCCCATCCTTGGCTGGAGATACCCAGAATTGAGTCCGGGGCCTTTGTAGGTTACAGCCATTTTCTTTTCTCTGCATGTGTCAAGTTCTGCCTGCAGTCTCTCCATGACCCTACAAACTGAAACTTAAGAATGGGAAGCCAGTCTTTTAGCTCTCATTAGTATGGTTGCTATTCAAAGCTTTCCTGAAGAACTCTCTATAGGGTTGTTCAGTTTAACTTTATACTACCTATACTGTAATGTCCCAGTATCTGGAACATAATCATTTTTATTTCCATCAGCTCATTTGCCAGCAATATTCAAAATGAATATAGGAAAAAAACACACGTAACAGGGCTGTTTGTTACCACCATTCCCTTAACAGCTTTCCTTTTGTCTTCACTGGGTATTTAACAATTCTTTAGCTTTGCTAGTCCAGGAAAGACAGCTGTATTGTTCCATGATGTGATATTTATGGAGCCATTCTCTGTTTGTTTTTCCCCCTTTTAAAATTCCCATCTTCACTTTGGCCATATGCAAGGATGTAATACAAATTGCTGCTTTAGTTGAACAATATCCTGTTGCATTCCCTTGCTGAAAACTAGTGCTTTTTGGTGGCTTGTTTTCAGGCTTTGCTAGCAATTGGATATTCTTTCAGAAGTGGGCATAAAGGGCTTGAGTTTGTCTTTTGGCAGTCTTCCTGCTCCCTTGGGTTCACTCCAAAGGCAGGTACTTAAAGAGAACACATTGCAATAAGGAATGGGCAGCGTATTGTGTAAAAAAACGACAAATGATTAAGATAAAGTGGGCAATATTATGATGCAATATGGAAAATCACGCAATAAGTTTTCATGTTAATTTCACTTAGTTTAGTTTCTGCAACTGCACAGTGGTACCTCAGGTTACATACGCTTCAGGTTACAGACTCCACTAACCCAGAAATATTAGCTTGGGTTAAGAACTTTGCTTTAGGATGAGAACAGAAATCATGCAGCAGCAGCACAGTGGCAGCAGGAAGCCCCATTAACTAAAGTGGTCTTCAGGTTAAGAACAGTTTCAAGTTAAGAACAGACCTCCAGAATGAATTAAGTTCTTAATCCAAGGTACCACTATATAATATTTCTGCTTCTGGACTTCAGCAAGGTTTAAAATGATGGTACCATGTGTTGAGTAGAATATAGACCCTTCTGATTTATCTTTTTGTTTAATTTCTAGATTCACCCTTCACCAATTCTTGATCCCAAGGGTGGGTTACAACATAAACATACAATACCAATTGCATTAAAGCAACCAGAATGAAACAGTATTACAATTAAAACATAAGAATAAAAAATATACAATCTTAACTAAGCAACAAACAGACACCCATCATTCTGGGTCAACTCCCAGCAAAGGCCTAGCTGAACAGGTGTCTCGTCAACCAGAGGCTCCATAAATTGGGTGTCACCACAGGGGACACCATGTCACCTCACAATGAAGGACTTCCTCTGCAGATCCTAATACACTAGCAGCCTATTGTAGTAGGAGGTGCTTCAAGTAATTTGTATTATTTTTAAACCTCCCCCATGCACTGGGAATCTTTCTCACATTGTCTTGTGTGCTGAGGGAACCCTGCATGTCTGTGCACACGCCATGTGTGTTGCATATTCTGTGACAACGGTTTCTTTGGTGCATCGACAAAGCCTTTTGAACCTGTGATCCTGCACTATACATGGAATTATCCCAGCCGTTTCAAGCGGAAACTGGTTGTGGAGAACAAGCTGTCTCATTTTTTCAGTGAAGGGATTTCTTAAGTGTGTTTGACTGAGTGCATTTAGAACTTCCCATCCTTCAGACTTTCCCACTTAGTGCATGCAAGTTCGCTGGAGTTCACAGTGGGGAATACAGGGGGTTGAATTGTGAACAACTTCCTGCACCTCCTGCCTCAGTTGCCTGAATAGGCCTTGAAACTAATGGGATTTGCTCAGTTAACAGGATTCTCATATTAAGTTTTAAGTGTTTGTGCCAACATTGAAATCCCTTGTTGGGATGATTCCTTGATTTCTATTGTCCTATTAGCCAGTATTATTTTACCTGTATGACTGTTTATCATCATATGACTATGCAATTGGATATCCCTTTAGCTCCGGAACATCCATTTGTTCCAAAGCTTGCACAATGAGAAACAACTCTGGCCTGGATATAGGAGAAATTCATCTGGTTGAAATCGTGATCTGTTGTTGGTTTAATTGCTTAGCAGAGGTGGCTAACCATTAGTAGTACAGCAACATCTGGAAGACCAAGCCTTGTCATTCATATTGATTGGACAGACTGGCTGCAGCTGATGGGAGTTTGAATCCAGCAACATATAGCAGGCTAAAGGTTAACTGCCCCTGTTGTACAGTAATAGGAGAAGTTCAAAGCAGACCATCTGAATAATGCTGTAGGAGACAGCTCATACATCTGCAGTGTTTTCTATACTAAGCAGCATGGTAATGCAGTTAATTCTGCACAGATGGAATGATGTAAGAAAAGGTGATTTTTGCAAGTAGTTTTTCTAATAAAAAATAGACTTTCAAAGTGAAGTGCCTATGCCCCTACTTAAGGCACATCTTAGAGTGAAATCTGATATCCTCAGTTCCTTCTTAGAGATAATGGATCCCCCTCATCCAGGTTCAGAAATAGTTCAGACTACTAAATTATTTGCACAGCTGAACTAAATGCAAATTGGCACTGTGAATATGTGAAATAATATTTTAGACATCAGAAATAACAAATATGAAAGTGGACAGCTTTACAAGGGGAGCAGACAAAGTTATGGATTCTAATAGAGCCTAATGCTCCATGGCTGCCATGATGACTATATTACCTCCTCTGTCAGAAGTACATGATAACTCTGGTTGGTGGAGACATAAACAGGAAAGTGCTGCTGTTCTCATGCCTTCCTTGCAGGCTTCCCACAGGCATCTGGCATATTCATCCATTCCTAATTACTGAAACAACATATAAATAAAAAGGCAGCTATCCTTTGACATTTGGACTTCTCTGAATTTGGTGATTTGGTTCTCCAGCCAAACAATGTGAACAAAATTGTATAGGATAAGAAAAATGTGCGCAAATGCTGAAGAATGTTTACGAGTACTTGAAAAAGAAGGAGCAAACCATTAGCCCACTAGTTTTAACTACCCATTAACAAACCATTAGACCATTAGCTGTAACCACCCATTAGCTTTAACTACAAAGTTGTCAATCTGGCTGAAACATTGTATAATCAGCCCATTATTTCAGCAGCCACCTGCATGTTAACCAGTCTTTGTCATTTGTCACTGATTGCACATTATTGGGCATGTTGACTGACTACCAGTTGCTCCTGGTATGTTGGTTTTGGCCTGTGCGTTTTGTAACTCTTCCTGTACATGTGCATCTTCTCAATGCATGTAGAAGATTGCATGTGGAAACACCTTTAAGTACCAGCTGAGTGGATTCCTGAGTTTCTGCAAAGTTTCCCACCCCCTCCAAATCCTTCACATGAATTTGTTCCTACTGGATGCCTAAATATTATTATTTATTATTTTATTTTGCATTTTGTGTTATCCCCACTGTAGAATACAACAGGGTCTCTGTGCTCAACTCACTGTGCTTTATATCTATTTGAGAGCTCATACTATGTGAATTATAGCTATCCTGCACATCAGTTCTATTGGGGGACTATGAGTGCTCATATTTTACCTGTAAGATGAAAATTAGAGGGAGGCAATATGCTGAGGTTGGGAGAACCTGACAGTGTTGCACACAAATCAATATTTTCAATCTGACAATTCCCCTCCCTGCAAGTAGTAACCCTGGCTTATTAAGATCTCTGAGAGCTGTGAGATGCTGTGTGTGGCACCACAGAGCAGCTGACAGGATGTCAAACTGGTATCTGCTCACTAGTTTTTCAACACACTTTTTCTTTTCTTTTTTTTGCAATTTTTACTTTGCACAATTTAGATATTTAAACTTTCAAAAACTATTCCTCCCCCCCCCACACACATGGCATTGTCAATCAAACTAATGTCTTGCACTGACATATGTGTGTGTCAAGTAGATTTGTATCAGGGTTTTCAACTGCATGTGAATCAGGGCTGTGCTTTACTCTTAGTGTATGGATTGATTGATTGATTGATTGATTGATTGATTGATTGATTGATTCAACTAACATCCTGCTTATACAGAAATCCCTGGATTTTGTATAGTAAAAATTAAAAACATAAAAACCCTACAACTTAACCACTACTTAGGAACTTTTAAAGCTACCTTATACAGTGGTACCTCAGGTTAAGAACTTAATTCATTCTGGAGGTCCGTTCTTAACCTGAAACTGTACTTAACCTGAGGTACCACTTTAGCTAATGGGGCCTCCCACTGCCACCGCACCGCCGCCGCCCAATTTCTGTTCTCATCCTGAAACAAAGTTCTTAACCTGAGGTACTACTTCTGGGTTAGCGGAGTCTGTAACCTGAAGCATCTGTAACCTGAAGCATCTGTAACCCAAGGTACCACTGTACTGAATCAGACCTACAGCCCATCTAGCCCAGAAAATGGGATGGGATGAAAACAAATAAACAGATAATAATCTTTGTATTCCTTCTTCCAAACTCTAATAAAATTTATGCTTGAAAAAAGGATGAGAGAAGGATGAGAGAGAGAAAAAGGGATGGGATGGGGTACCTAGTTCTTTTCTAAAGCAGCCTAAACATTTCAGTGGAAAAAATGCTCCCCCCACCACTATTGATCATCTGGTGCCTCACAATCATTTTTAAGATGGCAAAAGCAAGAGATGGCTAAAAGTCAATCAGCATGCTCATGATAAGAGGTCACCATCCCTTAGGATTCAACAGGGAATCTGCTTTTGTGCCTGTGACAAATATATTCTTTTGTACATGGAGAAAAAGCAAAGGTGGGCCGAAGGATAATGATTTCCATATGTGTATAGATCAGGCACATGGGTTCAGCAGGCCTCTTACTATGTGTGACAATTAACAAAATACAAATAAAAACCATAAGCGTTATTAAGGCATTGCTGTTTTCAACCCCTACTGTGTGACTGGGATGGAATGCATCAGCCTCAGTTTTTCCCACCAACCTTCCTGCATTTGAATGGTAAAGTCTGAAGGGGATTTGTAAGCATGTTTACTCAGAAACACCCTTCAGACCCTCCTAATCAATGTAAGAAGGCTAGACTAGAGGGGCTGAAGCTCATGTGTAGCTCCTACTCATGTTTGGATTCCATGTTCAGGATTAATGTCTCAACGGAGTTTTGGGTTTGCTGATGTCCCATAATAGAGTTCAAGTTTTCTTAGAATGGAAAGCCAAATGTCAGGCCAGCCACAACATAGCTGCCATGGCCAGTAAAATTCAGCTCATCACAGAATCAACTAGCAGGTTCAAAGAAGAGGCAACATTCTACAGGAAGGATCTGATTACCAAGGTATGGTAACCATGATGCAATTTGACCACTAGCATGTTACGGATAGCATACCATTATTGTTTAAAGCATTGGCCAGATATGTAATATCAAATCTAGATTGACTCTTTCTGTTCACCATTAAGATTTATTATCCCTTAGGATGATATTGAGCAAGCCTTCACGTCACTCAATATTCCTCGCTCTGGACAATAAATCATGATGTTGTCCTTGGCAAAAATCAATAGCTCCTTAGAACCCCAGAGTCTCAAACTGTGACAGATCCCTTATGGGTCCATCACTGTTTCGGCTATAAATCTTTGCCTGCTAGAATTTAAACCCATGGCTCCACAACTTTCCTAGGGAATAAGCTGGTATGCCTGACTTTCTTTTTCTTTTCTTTTAGCAAACTGTTTTATTTCAAGAAAATGTGCAAAAGCCAAGCATAAATATAGCTCTATATACAAACACCAACAATATTTCTTTCCAAATAAATTAAGCAATTCCCTTTTTGGATGTAGCCAACATAGGGACAGTTTTAGACTCACACTTATACTCCGTGCTATTCCAAAGGTTCTTCCACCAACCTTTCTACAGCTCCAGGACAGTTTCCCATTTAGGCAGGTAAGAGATTTGCCAGCAATGACATCACATGGGCAACGATTCCTGCGTTGCGGGGGGTTAGACTCATGACCCTCATGCAGTGGCATAGCGTGGGTTGTCAGCACCCGGGGCAAGGCAAGTAATTTGCGCCCCCTAACCCGTGGATTTGCGCCCCCTAACCTGTGGATTTTAGCACTCAAGTCTCTTCCACTAGATTAGTTAAAGAAACCCTTACCCCTAAGCACATGTATTGTTTGCAGTGAGAGAGAGTGAGTGAGCCAGGTAGGGGCAGAGAGCTGCGAGTGTGAGTGCCCCCCCATGTTGCACCCAGTGTGGCCGGGGCCCCCCCTGCACCCCCACGCTACGCCACTGCCCTCATGGTCCCTTCAAACTCTACAATTCTATAATTCACTGTCATGGACCCTGATTGACTGGGATCACCCCTGTGAGTAATGCAAAAAAGAAGAAATTGGGAGCAGGAGGAAGTACTGAAGAAGAAACAGGCAGGAGAAATACTTACTCTTTGAGCATTTGAGGAAAATATTTCTGTACATACCCACCCCTGGAAATTGGACTGAAAATAACAAATACCTAATGGGATAAAGTTCAATGCAGCCTTAGTTCCCATCACCAAGTGAGCTGCATAGCTTGTGATAACAGTTGTCATGTTATAGTGGGTTGCATTGTATATAATGTAAGTGACCAAGCGAAACCTATGACTCAAGTTAGTTATGACTGATTTCAGTGGGTTCACTCTGCATATGACTCAGATGTGTTTCTTTTTATATAGTGCCACCAGGCTTACACAAATAATTACGGAAGTGTTAATGTATCTCTGGTGATATGTGATTTTAATTTTACGGCTTGCAACCAATGCTATGCTCAGAGTAGATCCATTGAAATTAACAGACATGGCTAAATTAGGTCATTTCAGTGAGTGTACTCTGAGTGCATGTTAGTTGGATACAAACCTATGTATTTCTTATTGTGTGTGTATATATATAACTGCAGTAAACTGCTTTGATTTTTTGGTGAAATTATGGTATAGAAGAATTTATAAAATAAATAAATACTAAATACATAATTTGAATGCAGCCCAATCAAATTATTATCTGTGGGATGGATGTAACATTTTAAAAGCTGTTGCTTCTTCAAATAAACTATTCTGGGGCAGAGAAGGCCAATTTAAACCTATGTGCTCAAACTTTTATATGTATGGGCTTGCTTGTGGCAAAATGGTGGCTTGGGAAACATTACCCCAGTTTTTTAGTAGAAATACCCCAACACTGCTTAACCTTAGAACTGCCATCTTGCTTCTCCACCATGATTTGATTGTCATCTTGCTGCAACTTGAGAAATCTGCATAGCATAAAATAAGGCACTCCCTTTGGCATTTTCACTGAAGTGATTTATCAGCTGAACTGGTAGGGAGTTTGACGAAGGAAGCCTGAGTTGGTGTCTGTTCGGTGCACCAGGGAGGAATTTGCAGTCTGTTGGAGGGAGAGAGAGAATATTCTGTGACCACCTGTGGCTCTTCAAGACTCTATGTGTTGGAACAGAGAACTCCATCTGTTCTTTTAAGCATATGTTTGTATTTTTCTTCTCCACCTTCTTTTGGAAAGCATCCATTGACAGGAACTCCAGGGTGCTCCAAGCTGTCATTCATATTATAGGTATATGTCCATAGCCCTGAAAATCTTTAAGAAATCAGGGGAGCCTTTTGCAATTTTTGATAATTGCATGAGATAAATTGTTTGGATTTGAAAATATTTCCTACTTTATCTTTGAATGACACTGGGAAGCTTGGGATCAGTAGCAGTTAAGGTGGTGTATATATAACAGCTTATGAGACAATCACTCAATAGTGTTGAATTAATATATTTCTTTATCCGATGATTACATTCTACAATGAAACAGGGCTTCACTGGCCTTCCTTTTTGCCTTCCTGTAGCAGTCTTTCTCTTCTTGCTTCTAACATCAACTTTTCATCATTGTCTGTTCTCTCCCCATCCCACATCTTTCAACCGAACAAAGGTTTGAATGGGAAGACATTTTGATTAAGCATTATGAGTCATTCCCTTCTGGTCAAAAACAAACAACAAAGGGCTCATTCACTCACCTCCTATGGGCAAATATCAAAAGAGAGTTGGGCAGAACCTTCCCAGTATTAAGCATTACCTCTGCTTGCTTCAATTTTGCATGTGCCTTTAATATATGCATTTTTGTACATACTGCTTGGCTGGAAAACAGCATTTCAACAATAGAGGTGGGAGGCAGATAGTTATTGGGCTATGTTTACTTTTCCTGACAAAGTTTTTGTGGTTCTTAAAACAAAATAAAAAAACCCCTCTGGTCAACTCACATAGAAAGACAAGAGTAGGCATGGGTCCCTGGCATAATGGTGCAATTTTTGTTTTGTAGAACATGGAATAAGTAGCATGCTTATAGGAGGAACATAAGATCCTGCTGGAGCACCCAGTGGCCCATCTAACTAATAGTCCTGTTCTCACAGTGGCCAACAAGATGCAAGCAGAATTTAAGCACTTTCTCCTCCTGTGGTTTCAAGCTATTTACTTCCACCAGCTATGGAGGCAGAGCCTAGCCATCATAACCAGTAGCCACCAATAGCTCCTTCCTCCATGAATTTGTCTAATTCTCCTTTAAAGTCAATTAGGTTGGTGACCATCACTACCTGCTGTGAGTATGAGTTCCATAGTTTAACTATGAGCTGCATGAAGAAGTTCTTTCTTTTATCAGCCCCAAATCTTCCAGCATTCAGCTTTACCGGATATTGAAGAGTTCTAGTGTTGTGAGAGCAAGAGAAGAACTTTTCTCTATCTACTTTCTCCATGCCATGCATAATTTTATAAACTTTTATCCTGTCACCAGTTACTTTTCTCTTAATTTAAAGGTCCCAGACACTGCAACCTTTCTTCACCGGCAAGTTGCTCAATCCCCTTGATTATTTTAGTTACCCTTTTTTGAAACTTGGATAAAGTTTCTATATCCTTTTTGAAGTGAGGCAACTAGAACGATATACAGTATTCCCAGTATCTTCTAAGATCTGAGATCTCATTCCTGGTTAATCATTACCAGCTCAGATCCCTGAGCATATATGAAAGCAGGCAAGATTATGAACTTTACATTTTGCTTCTTCTTCTTTTAAAGTTTTTGTCATGTCTTTAGAAAGTGGCACAAGTTTTTGGAGGCCAGACAGAACCGAATTCATTAGGTGAATTTTGCTGTGTTGCTACTGAATACCAAAGCAGTATTAGGTCGTGGTAGAAAATAAGTGGAATAATTTTTAATATTCTGCATGATGTTTGTCTACCCCATGCTAAGATGAAAAAGTATTTTTGTTTGTTAGAAATGGGAATAGCATGAAATTCAAAATATAAAATAAAATCATGTCTTTATAAATATATATAGAGAGTTCCTCATTAAGGTAGCTTTATGCTCCACCCCTCAATCTTGTATTATTCAGAAATTGTTGGACTCTAATTCCTATCAACTTACCCAAGATGGCCAGTGGTTAGGGATGGTGGAAGTTGTAGTTCAGAACATCTGGGGGCACCAGCTCTGGAAGTCTGGCATAAAGGAACAAGGGAAATACCTGCTTTAGTTGATCAATATTTGTGGCAGCAATCCAATGCACATTTAGGAGTAAGCCCTATTGAACATACTGTGATTTATTTCTGGGTAAAGATGGCACAATGAATGTCCTTTTCATTTGGAGTTAGCCATCTTGGATGATTTGAAGTTGCTTGATCTGTACATTCTGGAACCCTGGCATATATCCTCCAAGGGGAAAAAAGCAAGGCTGAAAAGAAAAAGAGCCAACCCAGCTCTTCAGTAGCTGCCAGAATTGGGCAAATGACTCACACCCATTCTTGGCATGTGAGCATAGCTGTCAACGTTTCCCTTTTTTTAAGGGAAATTCCCTTATTCCAAATAGGATTCCTCGCAAGAAAAGGGAAAAGTTGACAGCTATGCATGTGAGCCAAACAATATCTGAGAAAAAGGAAACAGGCAAAGCTTGTGAAAATACTGTTGCACTCCACCCCAGTTTCTGGGTGGTATGAGATTTCAGGGGTTCCAGGTGCCTTATCTATGGTTTGTATTTCCTTTCAGAAATGAGGCACAGCACAGACTGGTGTCTTTGTGATATATGGCTTATTTACACATATTCAACTTGAGCTTATGATGGAGGAGTTCACAGCATCAACATCCCAAAAGCGTCTTGCTTCTCCCATAGGCACAGCCCTGGATTCAAACAGACATCAACCATTGTTTCAAATATTATTCTGGTTTCTCCGTCACATCACTGTTTCCTAACCTAACCTTCTAACTCACATTGCTTCTAACTATGTACTCTAACGTGTAGTGGTTAAGAGCGGTAGACTCGTAATCTGGTGAACCGGGTTCGCGTCTCTGCTCCTCCACATGCAGCTGCTGGGTGACCTTGGGCTAGTCACACTTCTTTGAAGTCTCTTAGCCTCACTCACCTCACAGAGTGTTTGGTGTGGGGGAGGAAGGGAAAGGAGAATGTTAGCTGCTTTGAGACTCCTTCGGGTAGTGATAAAGTGGGATATCAAATCCAAACTACTACTACTACTACTACTACTACTACTACTATTCTTCTTCTTCTTCTTCTTCTTCTTCTTCTTCTTCTTCTTCTTCTTCTTCTTCTTCTTCTTCTTCCTGTTGAGGGAAGGGCCTCACTTATCTAATGTCTCCCACCAAGTCCCTTTGATCCTCTTCTCTTAATGGCCCATCTCCCAGGCTGTCATCTCAAAATGAAACCAGCCTGTCTTAATTAGCTTTTAAAAGAGGTCTAGCACATAACTTAGCACCCCAGGGTAGCCTGGCTATTTCCCTGGAATTAGAAGACTTTGATTAAATTCTAACACCAGCTATGTCAGGGGATTATTAGTGGTCTGGCACCCATAAACTTATAACAGTATAAAATATATATGCTACATAAAAAGTTTCTGTTCTCCATGCTATTAATGCTAAACATTTCATCTCAATCCATTTGGTAGACCAGGAATCACATAATTCCTGTTTGATGTTTCTCTAAGATTGGCAGACTAGGAATGTGGGAAGAGCCCCTAGAAGGGTTGGAACACCTGGTGCTCTCCAGATGTTTCTGGACTATAACTCCCTAATCTACTCCTTGCTAAGATCAAAGGCAGAAAAGAATTTTGTTGGAGTTGCTTAGGAATTTGGTTATACTGTAATGCCACAATGTATTCTTGAAGTTATGGATAGAATACAAGGACAGATGAATTTGTTGATTTCCCTTTATCTCAGTTTCTCATATTTCCAATCTTGAATTCAGTTTTCAACATTTTTGCATCAGTTTCTGCATTTTTTTTTAAAGGCCATGTGAAAATGCACAATTTTTATGCACCCTTTACCCTAATATATGCATTTTATATGCATTATTTAGTGGGAGAATTGAACTGCATCACAAATTTCAGAGAAGTGTGAATTTTAAAGGATAGCTGTATTTCAGTTTGTATAGGGGTTTTTTTTGGAAAGTGTGACTTAGGTAGGTTTGCACTAAAATCCAAACTGAGAGCTGAATTCCTACCAATTCCTAATGGAATATATCTCAGTTGAGATGCCAGATAAGACTGGGCAGAGAAGGCTTATGATTTGTCATAATGAGGCAGAAACTACTCTGCTTCAGTATTGGATTCCACTCTTATGGAGATTCACAAGCTAAACCAAAATTCTGAACCCATTAAGCTATCTCTCCCTTTTTGCCGCTTTGCTGGAAGACAGCCAACTTAATGTAAGTATTTTTATTCTTTTGTAGTTGACAGTTCAGATGCTTCTTACAAAAGAGGGGGAGAAAGAGAAACCCTCTGGCATTGCCTTGTATCTTTTTTATCATTCGTCCCTCTTCTCCTGATTTCTGCCTTCCAGAAATAAGCACTTTCTGGCTGGCTGGATAAACATCCATCTGCCATCCCTCCCGCCATGGCCAATAAATCAGCAGTAAAAAACAAAACTATATCAGTTGTCCTGTTTTCACCTGTATTCTGCTTTCAACAGAGTACACCAATATTCCACATTCTGCCAGTGGTTTATTTTATTTATAGACTAGAAGGATTCCAATTAAATACTAATGAGCAGCACTTTCCCCCTCTTCAGACACTGAGTTAGGGTAGCCTTTTCATATAGTACATGTCCACTATATATTCACTATACGTGAATCACTGGACTAGTTCCTCACCTGTCTGCATTGTGAAACAGTATGTATCTGAAGAAGTGTGCATGCACACGAAAGCTCGTACCAAGAACTAACTTAGTTGGTCTTTAAGGTGCTACTGGAAGGATTTTTTTTGTTTTGACTATGGCAGACCAACACAGCTACCTATCTGTAACTGAAACAGTATGAGTAAGTGTCAGTATGATGTAGTGGTTAGAGAGTTGGATTGGTGTCTGGGAGACCAAGGTTCAAATCCCCTCTCAGCAGTGAAACTCACTGAGTGACCTTGGGCTAGTCACAGCCTCTCAGTCTAACCTACCTCTCAGGGTTGTTGTGAGGATAAAATGGGGAGGAAGAGGAAAGTTGGGATATAAATGCATTACATAAATAAAACAGAAAGGATGCTGGGAGAGGGCAGTAGCTTTTGTGTGATCCATCAATCTATTGCCTTCTAATTGGAGGCTTCCCATATTGTTAAAACCGTGTTTATGGAAGACAATCTTACTCGGCTATGAGTGATCACCAAAGAAGAAGAAAGAAGAAGACACCTATTATAATTATAAGGCATCTATGTACAGACATTCTTGTGTCATCAATGTAGCATGCAGGTCAAGAACATGAGTTCTGAGTTGGGTAATTGCATCCCCTCCCACACAATTTTAGTTTAACTATGAAGTTGCTGAGTGTCATGTTCTCTTACACAAGTAGAGAGCTATGATTTGAATTCATCTCTTTAAAAACAAAACAAATAAATGTTAAATTAGGTGTAGGGGTCTCCATTTTTTCATCAGAACCATGGTTTTGGGAGAAGAGGAGCTTAAACATTTCCCACTATGACTACTCAAAGCTGCTACTAATCCCAGTGCGGGAATTTGGGGTAGTACAGGATGCATTATGTTGAAAATATAAGGCTGCACCTTCTTATCCTTACCTGACCTATTTATCTAGTAGAGGAATGGATAACCTGTGGCACTTGGATATTTGTTTGACTACACCTCCTGTCAGCCCCAGCAAGCATGCTAAATGATAGAGGATGATAGGCATTCTAGTCTAGCAATGTCTGGAGGGCCACAAGTTCCCCAACCCTGATCTAGTACACAACAAAAATTTGCAATAGAGATGAACTCATTCTTCCCCCATCACAAAGTTCTGTATATGCCTTACATCTCATCTTCTCCAGATATCTGAATACTTGAGTATTTTCTGAGTATCTGATACTCGACTTTGATATCTGATGACATTTGATTTTGGTATTTGATAGCTGGCATGCAATATTACTTAGAATTTCACTGTGCTTGAACAATAGCTTGAGACTTCAAAGGGATGGCTGCCATGATCAAAGCCATATGATATGCTAACCTGTCTAAAAACCCACATTCTGAAATAATATGTAACTTAGATATGACTTAGAAATTTCACGTTCAATACTTGAATTGTGAAATTCGGCCAAATTTCTAATAACTGTGAACATTTGTTTTAGATTCCACATGGTGGAACTTTCATAACTGATATACATGCAAAGGATTAATATTGAACTGCCTTTGTAAAAGTAAACTGTCTGATTTGCTTCGGACATCTCTTGGAGCTCAGGTTTTGATTCATAACAGAATTAAACATTTAATTGTCAAGCTACAGCTTGAGAGAGACATGCATGTATTGCTACGGGCTCTAATTCGCGCCAGTAAAATAACATCCTACAAATGAAATGTAGTAATCAATTACAATGTTTCCTGTGATGAAACTCTCTCTGCCTTGATAGCCGATGGATTGATTTCTCTCCCTTCCCACCCCATGCGCTCTCATAGCAACAACCAGAAGGAGGAGAGCAAAGGTGGGGGAGAAAAACAAGAAGAACATTATTATTTTTTAAAATAGTTTCCAATTTTTTAAGGATACACGAAGGAGCTGGATATATGATGAAAGATATCTGCAAATCAGAACAAATTGCAAATAGGCAATTGAGCTGGCACACTGGAAAGCTGAAAAATAAATAAATTAGTGATTTGATGCATTGAAGGAAGAGAGTGAAAGAAGCCCACAGCCACTGTACTTTTAAAAACATTGATTTCTGCCATCACTTGTAAGCATTACTATGGTGCTCCAGGAAGGTGTCCAAAATTTGTCCTTACAATAGTTCAGTGGGTGTTATTTTATTTCTTTTGTTGTTCCCAAATTGAATGAAGAATCTCCATTACAGTAAACACACACACTCCATGTTCGCATCCACATTCATTCTCTCTCTCTCTCTCTCTCTCTCTCTCTCTCTTTCTTACACTCCCTCATCCTGAAACCATATGTCATTAAAATGCTTAGATGAGTGGAAAAGGGACTGATGGAAATCTGGGGAGACAAGGGAGATGCCAGCAAGCTGAGACTTTGACAGATGGAATGATTTTGACATTCTAAACGCTAACACAAAGAGAAAGATACAGAGATAAGGAAGGGGATGAATGGGTAGGTAGACATAAAGCGACAGAAGAGTTGAGAGGAGCAACACAAGGCGGAGGGACCACAGCATAGAGATGGAAATTGTTCTTAATGGCCTAATAAGGCAAAAGATTGCAAAGATCTTCAAGTCATTGAGAGCAACAGGGGTTTGAGAGAAAGGATGCACAAATCTGTCCATTTCAGTTTTTCTCATCTTATATTCAGCTCACTACATTTCTGCATACATCTGTGATTCTTTTAAAAAAATATATTCAAATGTCCAAATGAAACTTTATATTTTCTCCTAATATATATTTTTGGATGCAATTTTGCCTAGTATATTCCTTTTTTCAAGTAATTTCCCCTTAATATATGCATTTTTGTACACATTATTTGGTTGGAGAACTGCATCATCAAATTCAGAGAACTGTGAATTATAAAGGAGTGATCTAGGTTTTTGTTCCCATATTGGTTTGGGAAGTTCATATCTGGCAAGATCACATTAAAAAGAACTGAACAAATGTCTCCCACATCATTATTTGAGAGTTGTGCTTAAATTGAAGCTAACTCTCTTGTGTGGTTTCCCATAAATCATCTGTACTTTTCACTTAATTACTCTCCCTCTTTTGCTCTTTAGGCCCGTTTTCTCCCATTTGTTATTGCTTAGGGGTATTGTTTTAAACCAGTGTACCTCAGACTTCTGATCTATGAGATACAGGCACCTTTTTTGGATTAAAATCGGAAGCCTGTTTCATCATTACACCAAGAGATACCATATTCTCTGTTAGCCTCTCTCTCTCTCTCTCTCAATTTCAGCACTTCCAAAACTGTTTTAAGAAGACGGCAGTTTGTACAAATGAAAGTCAAGAATCTAGAACACATTTTTCATATTCCCCAGAAACACTTGGTGTGGAAAACCAGAAAAAAGGGGTTTAATGTGATGTTAGAACAACAATGTGTTAATCAAGCAGTTTCTCTCTCTCTCTCTCTCTCTCTCTCTCTCTCTCTCTCTCTCTCACACACACACACACACACACACAAACACAAACAAACTGACAGTTTAAAAGCAAAACAAAAATCCCCAGTTTGCTTCAAAATACCAACAAAACATAGCTCTTTTATTGAAACAACAGTAGGCAAATCCCAACTGCAGTTATGTCAGGGAAGGGAAGATCTGACACTGGATAACATGCAGAAAAAGATAGGAAACAGAAAGTAAAAGCAGCCTTTGATACACAGCAAAATGTTCTGTTTTCTTATCAATTGTTTCAAAGTCTTTTGGGGGAAGAGAAGATTAATGCCAAACTAGAAGTTCAAGTAAGCAACACAAAACCCATGAGTGTATTGTTCCTGATTGTGTCTGGGTTTTTTTTTTTTTCTTAAAAAAAAACCCCAAACAAACAATTGGGGGAGGTGTTGAGTTGGAATGGGAGAATTTATTGAAGGAGAATGTTTTCTTAAACTTCTTGATACTGCCTATTCTTCTAGTCAGAATACAAATTTATGCTTCCTCAGCTGCTCTTTCAACCTTGGAAAGATGGGACTCCCCAAAAGTATTTTGGGGAGTGACTGAATGAGAAATTGATTTGATTGGAGTTGGGTGGGCTGGCATGTCTAATGGGGTTGCCTTGCTCTGCCCCCAGGTTCAGCTTTTGAGTAGCAACTCCTGCATTCTGTGAATACAGTATCTCTTAGGTTTTGGAAACTGGAGCTCAAACATTGGGAGCCTTTGAAATTAGATTGCTGTATGATGGCAAAGCAAGACATCACAAGGCAATATAAACTGGCATCTGAAAAAAAAGTTAAGGAAAGGCATTCATTTGTAAGGGGATTACTTCAAGCAGCAGTGAACATAAGGGCCATTATCAAGAAGTGAAGTGTTGTTGTTTTTTTTATTTAAAAATGCTAACATCAATCTGGTAAAAGTTCATATGTAATGACAAAAATATGAATTGACTAACTTCTCCTGTACCCCAGGTACAGGTACAAATCCAGATATGTTATTGATATTTCTTGTCTCTTTTTGGTTTTTTAAAAAATTGCCTTCATTTTTGTTTTGTTTTTTGAAAAATTGCCTTTATTTTTGCTCTGGTAAACCAGCCTGTCATCTTAAAAAGCCAATGCATTTCTAAGCCTAAGAAAACACACTGTAGATCAAAATAGGTTTGCCGATGTGCAAAAAATGGGGCGGGGGAATGAAAATGGAATGGCCTGACAAAGCGAAAGTCAGGAAGGCTGGAGGGAGGAGGGAGGAGAGATAGTATGGAAAATGAGACTGAGAAGCTGTGAAGGTGTCAGAGTCGGTTTGTCACATCCTGGATCAACTCAAAGTGAAAGAGTAATGGAGAACCAGAGGCAGACAGTGTCTGTCAGGGTGATTTAATTTGTATTGGAACTGAACCTCAGTTACAAGAGGCTGCTTTGGATGGAGCAGATAGTGACGAAGGCGGGGGAGCAGGGGGAAGGCTGGACACACTGGCATTTTGGAATGATCCAACTTGGTTTGGCTTTGGGGGGAAACAACGGAGAAGACTTGATGCATCCATCATGCTCACTTTCGATAAATTGGAGAGAGTGGAGGGGAAAAGGGCACACAGAATATTATAACAGCTCCACAACAGTCTCCAGTTACCTTGCATGGATTCATCCTACAGTTCTTGCATTGCAAACCGCACAGTAGTGTGCTCTCTGTGCTCTTTGTGTGTGGCTGTTTAGTAATAGCCATGAAGGGCTGCAGCTTGGTGATACAGCAACTGTTCTGTGTGCAGGAGGGTTCCCGGTTCATTCCCTGGTGTCTTCAGGTAGAACTGGGAGAACCTCTTTCTGAAATGCCAGAAGAGCAGCTGCCAGTTAGTGTAGTCAGTATTGAGCTAGATGAGCAAAGGATCTGACACAGTCTAATGCAGCTTCCTGTGTTCCTGTGTAAAATGCCCTACCCCAACTTTTCTCCCCTGAAGAGGATGCATAATTTTGTGCACAACCATGGATAAAACACATTATTGTTGAATAAAGTAATAGTGTTTGCCTCCTCTCTTAGCCCACTGTTTACTTCGTCCACCATTATCAACTAGAGTTGTTCGTATTAACTGACCTGAAATTCCTCAGAAGACAATTCTCTGTTGGGAGAGTTCTGTCACCTCAGTGGCTGCTCCAGTTTCACTGTCCACAAATACTGTGGACAATTTTGGGAAGCCATTTTTGTTTGACTCAAATAAATACCCATTAAAGACTTAGAATTGACTTAGCTGCCTGTTGAGTGCGTACCGCTGCTGTACATATTTCTTAAAAGCCGCCTGAAATTATTGCATAACATACTTGTTGAACTTTCATGTGGGCACACCATTCAAACCTAAATAAATAAATAAAAACCTTGACTAATTTAACACCAAGATGCTTTCTCTCCCCTTCAGTACACTTGCTTCTGCCTGGATAAAAACAATACAAGGGTCCACCCCTCCCTTTCTCTCTCCAGCAGGGTTTCAAATAAAAAGATTTATAATTAAGCGAGTAGATTTTCTTTTGCCACACTGTCCTAGATTATGAGAGAGTATATTTATATGCAATTATGAAATGAACAGTATTTCTTACCCAAGTGAAGCTTTAAAAGTCATTATGAATCCATTAACTCAGCAGACCTTACAAAAGGCTTTTTTTCTTCATCTATTGAATTTATTTTAATTTGAATCAGATAAGAAACTTTCACCCATCTTATACTTTAATGCTCCCATGCTGTGTTAGGAAGGGGCCACGTAGATCATTCCGCAGATGGTTTAATGTGCCATGTTTGCTGCTGATGTCAATGGCCACACAAGAAGGTTGGGGCACTGCACTGTGGTAAAACATTTTCCCTTATAAATATCAGTTATGAACATTCATTATATAAATTTCTTCTGCAGTTTGGCTTTTAAAATTTGCTTTTATGTCTTCCTATAACCTCCCTGTGAAGACATCTTAATGTCCACCTTTCATTTTGGGAAAAGAGGGGCTTGTTTTGCTGAATACATTGGTAGCATTCAGATTCATACCGGCTGAAGACGTAGGGAAGTTAGTTCTTGGTGGGAATCCCCACCCACACCCCATAATGTTAACAACAACTGTCCCATTTAACAAATCCAATGTGTTTTTCAAAACACAAATGTGATATGGGGGGAATTTGTTGTTAGCATCCTTCCGTCTCGAAAGACAAGAGAGTGCTCCTCTGGGGCTGAAGTGAAATTGCTGCATTAGCAACACCAAAGTGCCTGGGCAGTGTGCAAGCAGGTCCAAAGCTGCAGAGCTGCAGAGATGACAAGACTGCCCACTCGGCCTCATTGATGTGGACCGAAGAAAGGCAGAGCAATATGTTTGGCATTAACTTGGCTTCAGGGGCTGCTGGAAAATGCCAAACAAGGTGCAGTCCAACTGCCTTAGGGACTCTGCTTCAGATTTGTGTTGGGCTTACTCCTTAGCCTTTTCCTCTCCCAAAGATATCCCACAAGGTAGCAGAGGTTTAGAGTTTTCCTTCTCCTAGATGAGCTTCCTTCCCAGGTTGGTGAGCCCCATCTGCCCCTTACCTTCCTCTACAGCACATGCAGAAACCACCTTCTTGACCATTGTACCCACTATTTGTCTCATCCGCTCAATCCACCAGAGCCTGTCTTTGCATAAAGGGGCGATATGTGGAGTTATTATTGGAAGCTTAAAGTCTGCTCTATTTTAATAGCCCCGCCCCCTTTTACAACTGCATTAAAAAAAAATACAATCTCAATGAGTACAAAGGAAAATAAGACAATGGCATTGCCATCAGCATTATCCATTGAACAGATGGTGCATTTGTCCTGAGTACTTGCTTTGAAGTGAGCATATAGAAGGTAGCTACTGGCTGTTCTCCACTTCTGTGCTTTCTCATAGAGGCTGTTCTATATTCCTGGCAGGAGTAGATTGGGACTCACTGACTTGTTACATTGATGTAGGTTTTCTTCTTTTTTTATGGTTGTATGTCTTCCTTTGTTCTTGCACTTTGGAACGCCTTGCCTATTGATACATTAGGCAGACACTTTCATTCTGACACTTGTTAAAAATGTCTTTGTTTAGGCAAACCTACTGAGACATGTAATTTTATTAGGTAGAATTGGCTTTTAAAATCTGTTGACTTTTCTCTGGTTTTTCGTCTACTATTTTTAAAGACTGTTTTGATTGCTACACTTAATGACTGTTTTAAACAATTTTAGATAAACTGCTTGGAGTTTTTGTTGATTAATTGGTATGTGAAATATTGCTTAATAAAAAAAACAAACACAATTTGTAGTTCAGTTGGGTTCTATTTCACTTACTTGCATAATAGAGTAGCATATAAATGTCATAAATAATTATTTTTCTGATGTCACAAAGTGTGGAAAGAAATGACATTCAGAGAAAGGCCAGTTCAAAATCTCCCTCCTCCGTTTCCCAAATATATTTATTTCCGGTGAAAAGAAGCAGGCAGTTTTCTGGGCGGGTTGAAAAGTATAAAAAAGGAAAATTCCCTAACATTTTTGAGGAGGAGTTGTTTGGTTACCTTACTGGGTCTCATCAATAAGTGTTGCCTGTTGGAAGCTATGGAGAGAGCCTTGTGCTGCTTCACTCCAGCCACACTTCCCACAATGCCTTGGGAGTGTTGTGATGTGCTGTGATGTAACCTTGTTCAGTTTCAAAGTTGAGGCACCACAGCGGAAAAGGCTGTGCTGTGCATTGTTGCCCACTGTTCCTCTGAATTGAGAGGCAGATCTTAATGATTGAACAAGCTTGCATGGGAGTGAGCAGTCATCCAAGTAATCCAAGCCTATTTTGGAGTCTCATTGATAGACTATCTATTATGTTATGATTGAACATGGCTGTAGATCGTGGCTATCTAGGAGCTACAGTTTACTTCAGTGGTGGGGAACCTATGGCCCTTCAAATGTTGTTCGATTTCCATCAACCCAGTCAACATAGCCAATGTTTAGGGATTATGAGAGTTGTAGTCCGGCAAAATCTAGAAGGCAATAGGGTCTTTAGCCTAGGTTAATGTCTTGCACCTGCCACTAGTCAAATGTTTGCAGTCATTCAGAAAAGGAATCAAACTCCATTTTGCCTTCCTTTAATCAGTATAAGCCCGAAGTGAACAGGGCTTCTATTGTATATGAAAATTTGATTATTTTCATGAACGTTCTTAACAGTATTCCCTCTCCCTTAAATATCTAATGGGTTTTGTTGTATGCAGACCTCATTTTAGTGTCACCCCCCCCCAAGTGTGCTCCACATCCATTCATTGAAGAAACTAATTAAACTCTTAATGGTTGGACAGCTTATTTGTGCCTGATGGAGATGAATTATGCTTCCTTCTTTGGTCTGGGATGTAAGCAATTTTATTCTCTTGTTTTCCAAACATCAGTGTGCAGTCAATGGCTTGCTCCAAGCCCTGCAACATAAACTCCTATAACCTGCTGTCTGTTCTCCTGCTTCTCCCCACCCCAATCTTTACATTAAGGAAATTGGCATTTGCTACAGTAGAACCAGATAGTTGAGGGCTGGAGACCCTGCAGCCCTCCTAATGTTGTTGGACTCCAACTCCTGTCACCTACAGCCAGCATGACCAATGGTTAATTAAAATGAGAGTAGTAGCTCTACAACATCTGGTTTTCCCCTTCCCTGTGCTTGGTAAAGTGCTTTGTGTAGCTCACCACATATATAACAAGCCAATCAGCAATGCTACATGATACATCTACCCTGCACTATAAAGCTGCAAACTTCAGGGGGGAATTGAATTTTTGAATTCCTGCACACATTTAAGAGAGAGAAAGGGCATTCCTTTCATGCACATAACCTGCATGTTGGAGGAGCAGAGTGTAGAACTTTTTCTCTAATAGTGCATGAGTACGTGCTTTTCTCCCCATTAAACACTCCCCACTTTTTTGCACGAAGGAAGCATTCACATTTTCAGACCTCTGTAGCCTCTGTGATAAAGTGCAACAACTTCTGGAGGGTCACCAGTTCCCTGTTCCTGATTTTACTTTCTACAAAGCATCTTGCAGCCTCCCTGGGTGATTGCACTTCACAGTCTAAGTCCAGAATAAGACATCCTTCTGTAGCTCCTCCCATGGGATTTCCCCCCCACACACACACACACAAAAGGGTGGGGAGGAAGCATGGGCATGGGGTGAAAACAGGTGCAATGCAAGGTGCAGAATATAAGAGAGAGGTGACTGCAAAAATGGGATTGGGAGGATGAAGACAATTTGGTAGTTGCTTGGGGTGAGAAGGGGAAGCTCTAGGGCAGCCTTGGTCCCCCAGGTGTTATTGAACTACAACTTCCATCATCCCTGACCACTGACCATGTTGGCTAGGAATGGTGGGAGTTGCATTCCAACAACATCTGGATACCCAAAGTTGAGAAAGCCTGCTGTAGGGGATTAATATGGGGAGGAATGGCAGCAGGGTTGGTGAGAGGCCCTTAGTACTTTCATAATATTTTGGAATGCCTGTATTCCAGCCCCTTAAACCAACCCTACTGAAACTCATACAAGTTGGAAGAACTCAGCGTCTTTTTTTAAAAAAAGGATCAGGCCTGTCATCCTGCAGACTCTTTTCTTCCAGAAGCATAGTGAAATGTGACAGTGGTTTTGAGAAAGAGAAGAATCTAATTTCCTTGCTCATCACTCTTTGCACACATAGATGCTTAGGAACACATACTACATTGGTAGGCCACTGGCACGCACCTCAGCTATCAGTTTTGCTTAGCAGTCAATTAATAAGAAATTAATAGGGGACAGTGTGATTTATTACTTGGGTTCTTAATTATTATGAAAGGCCAGTTTCGTAAGAGAGGAAGCTTTGAAAGGATAACTGCTAGCATCTGTCTCTGAACCTCTTTCCGCTCCAAAACTTTTGAATAGCATTGGGGAGGGGGAGAAATAATTTCATTAAAAATGGATTAGAAGCATTGAGCTCCCCCCACTTTTTTTTAAAGAGAGAACTAGAGGTTGGTGTTGTTTGTGCAGCATGAATCTAGCCTAAGTAGTATGACACGTTTGTTTGCTTTTGCTATGCTGTGTGTTGGTTGCAATTTCATTTTAACAGTTTAGGACTTCGAGTATAGAGTTAGAAGGGAACATGATTGTCATCTAGTCCAACCCCTGCTCAATACATAATTTACAACACAGCAGAACACCTCCAGCATCGTTGTCAGATGGCTGTCCATCGTCCGCTTAAATCCCTCCAGTGACTTCTTCCTGAGACAGTCAACAATGCTTACTGTGAGGAGGTTTCTCCAGGTGGTTAGTCATAACCTGCCCTGTAACTTCCACCTTTCACTTAGGACTCAGCTACATTATTAAGGAAAAAGACGCTTTATATGCGTTATAACACTGTGGCACCAGATGATGCTATGGGGTCCTGTCTTTCACCAATGGGATTTCCATTTATGACATTTACAATGCATTTAACTGAATCACTTTTTTGATATGTCTGGATCCAGCCTTAGTGGTGGAGCATCTGCTCTGCCGGCAGATGGTCCCAGGCTCAGTCCCCAGCATCTTCAGATGGGGCTTGCAACCCTGCAGAGCTACTGCCAGTCTCTGTAGGCAGTACTGAGCTAGATGAACCCAATGGTCTGATTTGATATAAGGCAGCTTCCTATGTTGTTGACATTGTGCTGGCTTTGCACTTATATCACGCTGGCAAATAATACTCAGCTGTAAAGGCTTTTAGGATCAAGACACCAGTGTGTGAAACTCCTGTCATGCATGCCCTTCCCAGAACTGATCAGGTTTAGCTTTAAATGTTAAGCAACATCTGTTCCCTCCATCCTTGCAATGTTTCTGGTGTGTTTTTGGCACTCAGAAGGCTGTGCGGGGGAGGGTGGGGATGGGGGTAAGGAGATAACTCAATAGATAATTTGCCTTGTGCATGTTTTTTGAAGCTCCTGTTTAAATTGATTCAATCTCCCAAGGTTTTAACCACCCTTAATCTAGACTAAATTCTCTGCCTTTGGCTGCAGACTCTCTTAGCCCTTATCACGAAGATGCAAATGTTGAGAGGGGAGTAAAAGATGGAGATTCAAGAGCAGCCTACGATGACGAGACAGCTGGCTACTCTCTGCATATTTGCTTCATTTTCTCAGATGAACACTTATTTAAATATTTATGCAGAATTAAACCTGCACCTCTTGAAATGCCTTTTGGCTCAGACCCTTTTCCCTCGTCACCCCACCCGCCAAAACACTGTCTTCCTCACTATTCAAAAGCCTCTAAAGTACCAGCCTGTTTCTTAGCAGGAGAGATGTGCCTAGCATCCAAACAATGCAATGTCAATGTTGTAGAAAAAATTCCACTGAGGGCTGTTACAGGTTGAAGTAAAGCTAATCTATGAGGCCTTCCATTCCACTATCAGGAATGGGTTGTGCAGATTGTATATAATATTTCCCTATTGTATAAGCAGCTTATGCCACCTTCCCCCTCATGCATTGTGTATTTAGAGCAAAACTGCTACCGGGTGGATTGCAAGCTCATTGCATTTTTACATTCTGGACCCTAAAATCATAGATAGGAGCCACTGGAAAAGCAGACAATAAGCAGGTGAGCTTGAAATTCAGTGTCCTGTGGATGTTTATTTCCTTGTTTTTAAAGCAAGCATCTCTTATGGCTGAGAAGATACTGTTATATGATTATTGACCAACCATTGCTTTGTTAAGCAGTTCACAGTCCAATACATAGCTCAGGGTCTGAAGCTAATGTTTCATAAACAGAAGTTAATGGGTAAACAGAAGATCTCAAGACAACTGGAAAGATACCTGTTTTTGAATGAGATACCCCACACTCAATCAAAGCTTGGAAAAGCTACCCCCATCCAGCTGAGGGGGAGAGTCATGTAGGGAAAAGGCTTGGGAGCACAGGGACATCCTGCAAAGCAGAAGCCACCCCCTCCCTGGGAGAAATTGGGAAGTCCAACAAAAATGTATCCCAATTGAAGAGAAATCCAGCTAAAAGATCTCAACTCCCATTCTTTGCTTGTATGTTTATAAGCAAGCTGAATGGAGCATGGAGGTATGTGTGTGCATAAAAATCTCTGTTTTTGTCTCTGACATGTGGCCCCTGGAAGTTTCACCACAAGAGAATGTGGCCCTCACTCTGAACACTTTTCATTTCCTCTCTTTACAACCAGAAGAATATTTCTGGATCGATGGGATGCTGCTCAGTGTGTTGTTGTTGTTTAGTCGTTTAGTCGTGTCCGACTCTTCATGACCCCATGGATCAGAGCACGTCAGGCACTCCTGTCTTCCACTGCCTACCGCAGTTTGGTTAAACTCATGCTGGTAGCTTCGAGAACACTGTCCAACCATCTCATCCTCTGTCGTCCCCTTCTCCTTGTGCCCTCAATCTTTCCCAACATCAGGGTCTTTTCCAGGGAGTCTTCTCTTCTCATGAGGTGGCCAAAGTATTGGAGCCTCAGCTTCATGATCTGTCCTCCCATTGAGCACTCAGGGCTGATTTCCTTAAGAATGGATAGGTTTGATTTTCTTGCAGTCCATGGGACCCTCAAGAGTCTCCTCCAGCACCATAATTCAAAAGCATCAATTCTTCAGCGATCGGCCTTCTTTATGGTGCTGCTCAGTGTACTAGCCCACAAAAATAGTCTAGGAAGGGTGTTCTGCAGTTTTTAATCATCGGGTTCCATGCATTGCACCCAAGAGAAACTTATATGTGAGGTTAAAAGTGAAGGGTAAAGGATGGGCTGTGTGGGAATGATGAAGAGTGTCTGTGACATGCAAGGCGCATGAAAGAAATGGGGGAAGGCAGCCAGATAGACACCTTTAATCTTTCACATTAACTGTGTTTTCTGGCTGTGGATTTGGGATGTGGCTGGTGCCAGTGTAGTTCAGACTGCAAATGAAAAAGGGGGAAGGATTGGGGGGAGATCATCAGTGTTCTGAGTGGATAATGCTTGTGTTGGGTGTGGG
The DNA here is from genome assembly GCF_964106915.1 of Podarcis gaigeae. Lineage (NCBI taxonomy): Eukaryota > Metazoa > Chordata > Lepidosauria > Squamata > Lacertidae > Podarcis > Podarcis gaigeae. Next base: position 15,277,837 of record NC_139692.1, on the reverse strand, counting down.
GAGGGAAGCAAGGAAATCACCGACATCTGCTCTCCAATTCAATCTTCGCACTGATCTCTGCTTGAACCTGACAATCCTTTCTCGCTCATCCCTAAATCCCACCAATCTGCCATAGTCGGCCACCCTTAAACTACATATCCACATAATCTGCCTATCTACTGAAGTCACCACGCAAGCACACACACGCGCACACACACACCACCTCCCAATAACAGGCAGGCTTGTTGGCTTATTCCAGGCAGCTCAGAGGCTTTGACATCTGCTTTTGTGTGTCATTGCTCCAATGGGATGTGGTGTAGCAGACAATATTGATGCCATTCAGGTTGGATCATGCATGCACGTGCTAATCAGAATAAGCAAGGGCCAGTGGGAGGGGGAGACATTCAATTACACCATTTGAATTATGATGAGTGATTGTGTTGCTGGGAGGTAAATAATACATTTGTGAGCTGACCTTCTGTACAGACCGCTCTGGCTGCTAGAACAGAATGTTCTCAGCAGGCAGAGTAAAACAGGAGTGGAAGATGCAGATTACATGTATTGCTGTCTCCTCTCTTGCCAAGCTTGCTTGACCTTCTGATAAAAGTACTGAGCTGATATATGCAACCAAGATTTTGTGGCATGTCTTGGTCTAAGAAGCATTTGTATTCAACTACTGCCCTATCATGACAGCTAAATCTGGATAAGTTTATGGACTTCTGCTGTCAGAATTCCAGGGATTTCAAGTAAAGATAAATCAGCTCAACCTTTTACAGCCCAATGGTCACATTCCCTTCTGGTCAATATTCAAAGGACCACCCACCCCTTGGTGGGTGGAGCAAGAGACAACGGTGAGAATTTCACCTTTGTACAGTAGACGAGTTTTTTCACACTCAAACATCCTTCTACATCCTCCCTCCAGGCAAACAAGAAGTATTATTTGACTTCACAGACACATTTTTCTTCTAGCAAAACCACCCAGGCATATAATTTTAGTAGGTATAAGGGTTTTAAAATTACAGTTTTTTTATAGGGTTTTTTATGCAACTTGTTTTCAGTGTCTATTTTTTATTGGCATTTTAAATGAATATTTTAGACTGTCTTGAAAACTGCTTAGAGGTCTTTTGTTCCAGCAAGCAGCACATCAGTTTTGTTAAATAAATAAAAATAAAATAAGTAACATTGAAAGCCAAGGTAGCTCATATGGTGTTTTCAGGCAATTTTCTTCAAGGCTACTCAGCCAAAGCACACTTTCCACATAGCCAAGATCAGCCTAGATTGACTCAACATTGGGACTACTGCTCTACTTGTATTCAGTAATTGTTGCTCACACTACAGGCCCAAGTGGACTGGGTTCCACTCACTCACCTCTGGGCTTCACGCCAAAGCATACTGCCTTTCCTGGAAGACATAATTTTGTATTTTAAGAATTATGAACCTAAGGCTAACATGTACATTAGGGTTGTTCAACTTTGGGTCCTTAGTTCTTGTTGGACTACAACCCCAATCATCCCTAGCCAGCTTAGGCAGTGGTCATGAATTATGGGAATTTTATTGCAGCAACACCTGGGGGCCCAGAGTTGAACAATGCCAATGTAAAATACTCTGTGGAGCACTGGAGGAGCCTCCTTGCTCAAGGCAGCTGAAAACTGGAGAAACGTAATATGAACTCATCATAAGAGGTATTGGGGTTGAATACTATGTGTAAAATCTTCTGCTGCACTTTTTAATTATGTTGGAGAAATGTTAAGTCACAATAAAATAAATGTTGTCCCCTTGTTGGGCATAAGAACCTAACAGGGTGGTTGTCTTGGCAATATCTTCACTCTTATTAATTTGTTCCAGTCATCTTCTCTTCCACGCCGCTACATTCTTTGCAGCTGTAATCACTGCAAAATTGTTTAAACCTCCTTTTTGTAAAGGTAACCTTTGCAAATCTTATGTACAAGCCCAGCAAGTAAGAGAGTGCGTGTGGGGCCGGGGGGGGGGGAGAGGACAATGACAGAAAGATTCATTACTTATTAACTCATAAAAGTAGTAATATTCAAAGCTACTTTAGTACCAAAGTCATGTTCTCTTCAGTTATTCTGCATAATTAATTATAAAGTGATAATTTGTACACCATGATATTTTCATTCCAACATGAAAGTGAAATACTCCAACTTGTAACAGCCTTGGGCAGGAGAGGAGATGAGAAGGAAGGGGGGGGGTAGAGAAAGAGAGCTCCAGAGCTGTCTCACAATTGAACAAAAACCTGCATTACAGGCTGGTCTGTTCAGACCAGTGGGGCATTACTCCACCAGCCTTGGTCATTCTCCACCTGACAACCTCCTAACAACCAGTTGTGTTACAACCAGGGAGGAGACATTGGCTGTCAGCCTCTTCTTCCCCTTACTTAGTCTCAGCATTATCCCTGTGTAAAACTGCACGGAGATGGATGGGGACACAACTAGAATTAGCTGGCTCTGCCTGCAATTGGCTCTGGCTCTACATCCCTGTCTTCTGCCCTGCTGGTCCCAGTCAGCACCAACGACCACTGCAAACCTGGCTCCAGTGCCCAGGTATTCAAGGGAGGAAGCGGGGGCTCAAAGTCCCTGCTCAGATTATTAAGGCTGCAATCCTATACTCACTTAACCTAGGAGTAAGCTCCATTGAACACAATGGGGCTTGCTTCATAACAGGCATAGGAGGGATAGGATGGCCCTGGAAGATAGTCAGCCATGAAGTCCTTGGTGCAAATGCCAACCTTGTGGATTGTTGGGTGGCCTGAAGGAAGCCCCAACCACCCAGCATCAGTGTATAATTTGAGGGCAGTATAGGTCTACTTTCCATAGCTGATGTTGGGATTAGTGGGAATGCATGTGAAGTGCTTTGAACATGCATAAAATCAGTATATAAATGGTTGGTGGTGATTAGGTTCATGATCCCATTGTGGTAGAGACTCCTTGGTTAGAGAGAGCATAAAACCCCCCAGGGTTAGCAGTCTGAGCCTGAGGGAGGAAATCCAAGGCCACCTTCCTGTCACTTTTTTTTCTAAAGCAGAGAACACAACAAATTGCAGTTAATGCTTTGCCAGCATTTTGATATAACTGGCAGTGCCCACTGATAACGATAAAAATGCACTTTGCTAAGTAGGTGGTTCAGAGTGTCCCAATCTAGAGTTCAGTGTGCTAAGTTGGATCTTTGCTTCTTACTCGATTGATTGCCCTTTGCCCCCTTAGTCACTGGAGGACAATACCATGTCTGGTATTCCATTTGCAGTGCAGACTGTCTATAAGTTACTTCAGTGTGATCTTCTCAATACCCAAGATTTATATGTGCTCTCAAAATAAATTCAGGGGCTGTAATTGATTAGAGGGATCCTAGAAGTATGTGCATAGATAATAAAGAGGGTTGTGTGGAAACTTGCAACCATCAGTATGTATTTTCAGCTGAAAAAGCCTTCCTTGTTTGACTTTTTTTTTTCACTCCTTGTAGACTTGTTCTCTTTGCCCTCACTTTTCTTAAGACACATCAAAGATAACCAAATCTGATTGGATATTGTAGTACCATGATGTCATCCTGACTAATCCCTGAATGAGGTTGACCTGCCATGTGATGAATCCTAGAAGCAGCCAAGGGAAGAGTGTTGATGAACAGTATTTTAAAAAGAGTGCAAACACGTGTGTTTAATTGTTTTTTTAGAAGAAATTTCCATCCTGACATGACTTGTAGCTTTAACCCTAAATATTGAAAGTGGAGCCCTTTCGGCACAGCACTAATAAGTGTTCTCCAGCAGACTTTTAATCTGAGTTGCTGACTGTTGCCCCAGATCTTGCTATCCCACATTGGAGGCTGGCCTGTTATCATGATAAAATAGGATTTGCAATTATGATAACGAATGGGCCTGTGGCAGCAAGCCCTTTTATCACCATGATCTGTTATCGCACCAAGTCCCAATGGACTCTACTTCAGAGCAGGGTGACAACAGGAGCTAAAAGAGAGAGTGTGATAATTAGGCTGCTGGTAAGGTTGGGGATGGGGGCGGGGGGAAGGGAAAATGCTTTACAAGAGTGCATGCTTTCTATCCAGCTTTCTATCCTGCTTTGTATAATCGACTAGATAGCAAAGGATTAGGAGAAGTCTTTGCATGTGCTACTTCAGACAGAATAGGGAATATGTTTGTTTTCTTAACTTTGGAGCTATGTCTCCACTCCAGATTTCTGTAGGGTTTTCTTCTCCCAAAGATATATGTATAAATAAACCTTATATCATAAAGACACCACAGTCTCTGCTGTGCCTCATTCCAAGAGGAAACACAAACCCTGGGTAATTGTCTGGACCCTGGTAGTATCACATTGCTCAGAGACTGGGGTGGTAAGTACTGGTATGTTGCTGAACGTAACCAGTGCTAAATTGTTGGTCTCTTATTGAGCATGTAGCATCTTTTCTCATGTGCAAAATGTGTTCTGACAAAATATGGTACTGGTACTGATTGCTGCTGCTATAAGGTGACATATTTCCTTTTGCCACCAGGTGAAAGTTGATGCTGTGTGCAAACAGGTAAATCTAAAAAAACAACATCCATGCCAAGGAAACACTGCCTGGAGACAGAAAATAATATTTAGAGAGATTTAAGAGAAGCATCATTCCCCACTATTTTTATCCTCCGGTTAAACAGGTTCTAGAAAACGAATGAAACCCTGTGGGAAATCTGTTTGCCAGAGGTAAAAGTGGAACAGAGTACTGTATGCACATTACATGAAACGTTCCTCCTTTTACATATAATCTTCAGCTTCATTTATTGTTTATTTTCTTTATTTAGTTCACAACATTTATATACCACTTGTTTTGTAGGGTGGTTTGCAAAAATAATCTACATCAGGAACAAGTGGGAGTGGGGACAGAAAGATCATCGTCAGGATTTGCTGCCCTGGTGGACCCTGCTGTCTGAGATACATTGCCAACTCTGTTTCTTTGGCGCCCCCCTCTCAGGCAACAAAACTTGTGCTAAACTTTCAAAAGTTCAGCAAAAGCCTAAGGTGGCAGGGGAGGGGGGAACTGTCTGCAACCACTGGTGGTGAGAGTTCACTAAAACATCTAATTGGTGTAATCTGGGTGCTTGCCTTGTTTCTTTCCTGGAACAGCACACATATAGCCTGCTGGCTCATACAAACTTCTGACAGCCAAAGCATTGGCTGTGGCAGAGTGTATGTGTGTGTGTGTGTGTGTGTGTGTGTGTGCATACACTCATGTATATGCTGTGTGTGCGTGTACTGTATTAGATTTGCTTTTAATTAGACTATATACTTGTTTCCTTCATTCACTGAAGTTGTTTCTCCTGGTGTTGATGACTGTCCCATTTTAATGTGGAATCTGCCTGGGGCAGCTGTGAAAGCGTGTTAGATATTTAACGAACCTCTTTAGAGTGTGTTTCCTTTTTTTCTCTTTTTGAAGGTAAGGGAGTTCATGTTTCCATCAAATTGCTGCTTTCCTTGTTCAGGCATGGTAGTAGTGGGGACTAACCCCCGTGAAAATGATTTCCTATGAACCACAGTGATGAATTGTGTGACTTCTAATTGTCCTGGCATTTTTCCAGAATTTCAGCGGTGGAGGGTGATAGCAAACCCCATTGATGGCTGCCTTCCAGAATGTCTAGGGAGAACCATGCATTTGGAGTAGGAGGTGGTGGTTCCTGGAATTACCAGAGACAAAAAAAGAGGGAGAAGGGTTGTTTCCATAATTGTTAAACTTCCCCAATGGTTTCACTACCCTCCTCTGGAATTTGATATGTGAATTGCAGGCCAAACCGCATTACTGATAACTTCCAGCTCTTCATCTTAGCCTTACTGTACTTACAAAGTCCAATTCTGCCCATGGATTGGCTATTTTGCAATTGGCCTTTTGTGCAACATTCTCAAGGATAAGGTGCCATTTTAGGATGCCTCTTAGCTGTGCTACAGGGTGTCCTGCTTGATTCAGATATACAGCCCATGACACAATGAGGTGGCACTACTTTAATTAAAACAATATGTTTCCTAGATCCTAACGGACTATTCATTTAAAAGGATCAGTGAGAGAGGAGGAAAGCTGGCAATTTGTTAGAGCCATGATGTCGCTTGGAGACCACAAAGCAGCACAGATTTAGTGCTCTTATGCCTAACCTCTAATATTCAAGGAGAGCTCACAGGAGCAACAGACTCTACAGCCACCTCATATGGTACTTTAATTGACATAAAGAACTGCCTTGAACTATGGCAAAGTTTTCTTAGAAACTCTGCTTCATCTGCAGAACTTTGCTCTTTAGTTCAGAGAGTCATCAGTGTTTCCTGTCCATTCGTCTACTACATAATGAGCCTATGTATATATTATATTGAGTTAAATTGATTTACTCCCAGGAAAGTGTGTACAGTGGTCCCTCGGGTTAAGCACTTAATTAGTTCTGGAGGTCCATTCTTAACCTGAAACTGTTCTTAACCTGAGGTACAATTGTAGCTAATGGGGCCTCCCGCTGCCACCGCGCGATTTCTGTTCTCATCCTGAAGCAAAGTTCTTAACCCCAAGGTACTATTTCTGGGTTAGTGGAGTCTGAAACCTGAAGCATCTGTAACCCAAGGTACCACTGTATATTGTTGCAACCTTGATGTTCAATCTATCACATCTTCAGGTAGGGCTGGGAAAGATCCCTGCCTGAAATCTTGAAGAGCTGCTGCCAATTAATGTGTACACCAGTGTGGTCCCCTCCAGTCGATGATGGACTACAATGCCTGCAATTCTTTATAACTGCCCATGCTGGCTGGGGCTGATGGGAGTTAGAGTCCAACAGCATCTGGAGGGCACAACATTGGCTACCCCTAACACACTAAGCTATACAGAACAATTTATTGTAAGGCAGTTTCCTATACACACTACTGAAATATTTCTTTTCAGCCAAATAAAGATGGCCATTGAAATAATAGCATCCATAGAAGCAAGGAAAGAGCAAATGGCCAAATTGTAAGTATGCTCCAAGCAAGCTCCAGGTGAGGTGAGGTAACCTGTGGTGTTGAGATGTCCCAAGTCTCATATCTGAGTTGAGCATTTCTCTCTTTATTCTTTCCTTTATACTCCTCCAGCTGGCTTTTCTCTTTCTAATCAAAAAGCTGAGGCTTTGTGTATCTGTTAGGCCTATAAGCTAAGGGTGGAGGTTCTCTTCGCAAAGAGCTACATGGTATTGCTTCAAGGGACCTTTCTGTTGTCAAGGGGAAATGTCAGCCACCTCACAGACAAGTCTGAGTGGGCAGTTGCTTTGAAAAGAAAAGGTGCTTGAGGAGCGCAGTCAGTGTGGGAGGTTGCTAATTAAAGCTGTTTGGGGAGTGGAGTCCAAAAGACTGAAATGAGAGAGAGGGGAAATAACTGCCCATCAACATGCATTTCTAAGCTTCTTTTTGTTCTTCTCCCATGGAGGTGCCATGCAGTTGGATTTTTAAATAATGTGTTTAAATGTAGGATGTCTACAGGGAGTGGGACTAGGGTGACAGAATGCCAGGAACCATGTTAATGCTCTTTTTCTTTATCTTAAGCTTGCCACAGCAAGAAGGCAACTGCCTAGGCTTGAGTTTTCTATGTCTGCATTTGTGCTGCAATGCATGGGGGAAACCTGAAAAAATCTGTGGGGCATTTACCAAGCATCAAGCAAACAATGTGATTCCCAACGTGCCCTGTATTCTGTCTCCAGTAAAGGATTAGGCTGCTCTCTGCTAGAGGCACAGGATTCTTGAGCCAACAAGTACACAAGTACACAGCTGGGCTTAACTGAGATAGGGAAGAAGAGAAAACATGGAGCATCAACCTAATTTACTTACATTATGTCATCATTCGAGTAGATGCATAGGAAACTGTCTTATACTGAATCAGGCCATTGATCCATCTAGGTCAGTGTTGTCTACACTGACTGGCAGTAGCTCTCACAGCTTTCAGACTGGCTTTCTGCCCTACCTGGAGAGGCCGTTGATGCTACATTTATGTCTCAGTAGAGTTAGCTGCTGGATTACTATAGTCAGTCCTTGGCATAGCCTATTATTACAAGCACTCTTCAGGTATGAAGGCAAAACACATGAAAGCATGAACTGTGTAGAGCATTCAGGGCTACCTATGCTGCCCCTGCCCCCAATATCTCCAAATGAACCAGTGTCTTCAACTCCAGTCCTTCCCATGTCACACAGCGAGGTCTAGAGGGATTTTCAAGAACGTATGGCTGAATGTTTTTAGAAGCTTCTTGACAATCAGGAATCCCTATAATGCAGGGTTCCCAATAATGGGAAGACTGAGTGTATTCAGTTGAATGCATCCCTTACACCAAGTATGGGAAACCTATGGTCCTTAAGATGTTATTGGACTCCCATTCCCATCAACCTGTAGCCTGTTATGCACTGCTATACAGAATGACCCCACCACCCATACACCCACACACTATTTGACTTGGGAGGGAAGCTCCTGAATAGTGGGGTGTGGGATTTTCATTCAGGACCACAGCACATCAGAAAAGGCTTTAACTCCCCTCCCTGCATACCTGAATTGTGATTACCCCCTCTGTGCATGTATACATGCACTCACACGTACCTGCCACTTCAGAGGCATGTGTAGTTTGGTACAAAATGCATGGAATTCACCATGTTGCTCTAATCCAGCACAACAGTCCCGGCATTCTAGTTCCTCTGTGTCTTTCTACCATGTGTGTGAAATTAAGTGCACAGCAAAGATGCTTTTACAATAGCAAGCTGCTAAACTCCTTTCTGGTTTTATCCTGGTGATTAAACTACAGTCCTAGCGTGGCTTTTGAACTGGTGACCCTGAAGCTTAGCAGCAAGTCCATGTCCATTGATCCATCCTGACATCTGATCATTACAATAAATGACCATTAACGTGACTTTGGGAAGCTGCTTTCTCTGTGTCTAGTGGTGACGGATTGTCTGTGATTTTTGTTTTGTGTTCTTTCCCCCCTTTGGAGGGACAAGGCTATGATACACTGACAGTAATTATCAGGTGCCCACAGGGGCATGAAACAATGTGAGCCTTTAGAGATGTCAGACCTTGAAGGCTGAAAACAAAATGAAGGTTAGCGTTTTGTGAGCAGCTTTAAAAATCGACCAACTCCTATTTCAGTGGTGCATTGGATACAACCCTGAAATCAGGAAGTAAATTCAGTGGGACTTTCTCCTGAGTAGATCTTGGTTAAGATGCAATTGTCATTTTTTTCTTTAATAGGGAGAGATATTAAACTTGCTGCTATTTGATGCCAACTTTCAAATCGAGGAAGAATCCCACTGCAAGTTTCTTTGCTCAGCCATTTTTTTGTGAAAATGCTATATTCCTTCTCAAACTTAGGGCACAGTCCTGCTAACCCTCCATAGGTGCTGGCTCCCTTGGGCTCTGGGTGCCTGAGCACCCACAAAATTCCTCATGAGGGGGCTGGGCACCCATAAATTTTGGTGCCAGGGCCATGCATGCTGCATGGCACCCACAGCCCCGGGTACTCATGATCAAGAGACCAAGCTGGCACTCCCACAATCCCTTTCTGTGTAATTTCAGTAACATGGAGAGAAACAACTGAAGGAATGTGTGATGGCTATATCCCAACCACTCTGGATCCCAAGCCACCTGGGGAAGGGAGCCCTGGCCACAACAGATAGTACTTCTCTCATATACCCTGCCTTTCTCCATTTGAAGTACTCTTTGCCATCAGATAGGATATTGATTATTTACCAGGCTGCCCCTTATCCAGAAGCCTCCAAAAGTTCCATCAGGTTTCTCTGAAGCCTCCTGAGGTAGCATAACATCACAGCAACAGGCATGAGAGCGTTTAGAATAAGCTGAGGCCGCACAAGTTTATGAAACAAGAAATAAGTTTATGAAGATAAAAAAGAGACATGTAAAAGTTTAAGAGAAAGAAACAGAATATCCTCCATTTCCCTTTGGAGCAAAAAGCAAATTAAAATTACTTTAAAAATCCTAGGCTAGAGCATCACTAAATTTTAAGGCTTTTAACAGGATTTCTTGCTCACAAGTAGGCCTTTGTTCCTTGAAACTTTTCTCCTAGGCTTCCCCCATACTTTGTACATCAAGTGATATCCCCTCGATCTGCCCGTGTCCTGTCTGTTTTTATAGACCTCCCCTGTCAATCATGGGATACCTGCTTAAGGAACTTTAGTGCTTTTAAATTCTCCACCCTTGGAGAGAGGTGTGTGGTTAGACTCACCTGCTTATGCCTTGATGCTATATTAGGCTCTGGGCACCTGATAGAACTTCAAGCTGCTCCTATGCTCCCTAAATAAGTTCCAACAAGGTGGTTGTTGGCATCCATCTGTCTTGAGAGAGAATGGAGTGCACATCCAGGGGTGAATTCAAACTGCTGTGTTAGCAGCACCAACGTGACCTCCCCGGGGTTCAAGCCTGACCAGTGTGTATGGAGGTCCAGGGCTGCCCATACAACGAAACCCGTCCTCAACTTTCCTGATGTGGTCCAAAGGAAAGCAGAGCAATACGTTTAGCACCAGCTTGGCTGCAGGAGTGGTCAGAAGGAGGCGTACAAAGTGTCATCCAACTGTCTTAGGGAATCCCCTCTGGATTTGTGTAGGGTTTACTCTTTATCCTTTTCTTCTTCCAAGGATGTCCCACAAGGCAGCACAGGTTTAGGGCCAGAGTTTTCCTTCTCCTAGATGGGCTGCCTTCCCAGGGATACCTTCTGGCAAGGTATAAATTCCCATAATATATGCAAGCAATCCATGGGAGTAAAGTCCATTTCTATCACAGGGAGCTTTAGTGTGCAGCGGATCCACCACAAAGTGGATTTTAATTAAATCTACTTCTGATTTCAGACCACATTTTCTCCCTTTGACAGAACCCAAAAAGTTGTCCCAAATTCTGTTTTAACATCCTTACTTCAAGAACCATCTGGGACCTCAACTGTTTTCGACCAAATGTGTTCATTAGAAGCATAGCTCCAGCAGCAAAGCAAGAGATTTCTTTAAATCTTGAAGCATGTGTCCTCTCACAGCTGTTACGTTTTGCTTTGCTAATTTCAATTCCTGTAGCAATTGTTCAAGGGAATGGCACTCATGGAATCAAAGGATGCCTTCCAGGTACAATCTACTGTTGCACTGCCTCTGTAGCAGGGATAGCTATATAAAACTCTTTCCTATTAGATGGGTTTGGGGTCTTTTGCTGATCTCTTTTCATGTGTCCAGCTATGAAATCCTTCTTTAGTTTTTTAATGATATGATCTTCTTGGTCTATGTTAAGTTATATTTTGCTGGAAAATCCAAATTCTTTCTGGTATGCTTTGACTAGGAAGGATGGTTAAGGAATTCAATAGGTGTGAATTCCAGTAAAAACTGGCCTGATCCACAGTAGGGATTTTTTTTGGGGGGGGGGGAATTGTTCAATTACATATTAGCGCAAACTTATCAAATTTTCGCTTTCCAAACCAATATGTGTACAGCGACACAGTTGTCCTTCAAAATTTGCACTTCTTCAAGTTTTGCAGTGCAGATTCTCAACCAAAGCATGTATACCAAAAGGAATGCAGTGGTACCTCGGTTTTCAAACATAATCCGTTCCAGAAGACCATTCAAGTTCTGAAACATTCAAATCCTGAAAACTCAATAGCCGACAGCTAGGCCTCAGGATCTTGTACTCAGTGGAAGCCACATGGCATGTTCGACTTCCGAGGCGTGTTCAAAAACCGAAGCATTTGCTTCCAGGTTTATGGCATTTGAAAACCAAAATGTTAGTGAAAACTGGATATAAACACTAGTGGAAATAGCATATAAAAGCACATTCTCTTGGGGGGAAACGGCTTGCAAAATTGCATATATGTGGCAAATGTAAGTATTTTAAGATAAATGAGCATGGAAATGCATACCAGTTTTGTGTGGATTTTAAATGAACAAGCAAGTCTCAAATGTATGCAGAAATTGAAAAAAATCAGAAACTGAGAGGTAGTGAAATTGATGGTTTTGTCCATCCCTAATCCACATCTGCTGGACTAATGTACAGATCCAAACATAGTTATCCAACAGCTTTCTCAGCTCTCAGAATGATCCAACTTGGCTAAAAAAAGAAAAGTTTCAGAATATGCTTTTAAACATTTTTTCTCAAAATACATTTTTTCTAAACATTTGCCGTCCTAATATACATTTTTAAAATGGGTGAGGCACAAAATAAGTATTAAATTGCAGATTAATTCAGAAATGGGATGTGGAACACAAGTGAAAGAGACAAAGACAGGAAATCAGTCATCTCTGCTTTTTCATATTTGCAATTCAAGTCTGAAACAGTTATGTAATAGAGCTATGTGTTGCTAGGGGCAGATAGAGTATTCCATTTTTTACTTTGGAGGGAAGTGGATTTCTGAGGTGTTCTAGAATTTGACCTAAAAAACAAGCTGATGAGGGATGAACTTCACTGGGGCGGGGGGGGGGGGTAGTTTACAGAGGCTCACACCTTGTAACAGAAGCACACAAACACTGAATGACAACCTGCAAGCATAGACTATTAAAATATATCAGGCATGTATGGTAAAGTAACACAAACAATAACACTAAGTAAAATGATATCAACATTCTAATAGGTGTCACAACTTGGGGAAATGCAAAATGTCACAGAAGATCACAGAAACCTAGTATAAGGACAGTCCCATGAACTCAAATACAATGAAGCCCAGGCCAAAAAGTGGGTCGGGGGCTTATCTGGAACAAACTTGTAACATGCCCCTCTGCTTGCCTATCTTGCAGACTTGACAAGAAAGATTCTGCACGTTTTGAAACTGAAGGATTGATTGGCAGCAGGGCGTGAAAATGCATGTAGAAATTGCCTGTTAGGTCATAGGTAGTCAAGGCTGTAGAACTTGTTGATTATATATATATATATATATATATATATATATATATATATATATGATGGGATAATGAGCTGCTTGTGCGTAAAAGCTTGATCCCGCTGGGGTTTGGCCGGTCATCCAAACCCAGGCACTAACGGAGCCCCCAAAAGCATGACTCCGTCAGTCGCTGGTAGAATCTGACAGTGGGCGTCTACGGAATTTACGCCAACATAAAAGCTGTTTGACGGACATGCGCTTTCGTGACTCTCTGCGTGACAGTTTCCGGCGAAGGGAGGGAATTCCTAAAGGGGGTCTAGTTACCTCTTCACTATTCTCACTAGAAGCGTCTGAGAGCCTCCCCTCCGCTGTAACTCCTGCACTCCCCCTGCTGGTTCCTGCTTCTGCTGCAGAGTCTCTCCTACTCTGCTGGAGCCTGTCCAGCACCTCTAACTCCGATGGCAGTTCCCTGACATCCACCTCCCCCCCAGGCCCCCCTTCACCCCCTCCCGCCTCCTCTCCCACTGGCGGTGAGGGCGGAAAGCCCCTGAAAGAGCAATCCTCGTCATCAGAGGATTCAAACACTTCTAGCCACGGCGTCCCGTCTCTCTCCCCGTCTTCTTCTTCTTCGTCGGAGGCAGCTTCCTCACCCACCCCTGACTCTGGGAACCCTTCAAACTCTCCCTCCTCATCGGTGGTCCCAAAGTGTTCCCTTCTAAATCGTGCCACGGGTTGCGGTTTTCTTGGGAAACGCTGATGAAATGTTTCTATTAAGATCTCGTCATTCACTACCTCTGCTGGCACCCAAGTGTTTTCCGACTCTACTTCCCCCTCCCATTCTACCAGATATTCCACCTGATTCCCCTTCCACCTGGAATCAATGATTCCTGCCACGTTCATGTCGCGCTCTCTGTCTTCTATCACGAGCGTTTGGGTGGCCTCTCTCTCACGCTCCCCCCACTCACGTCCCTCTCGGTACGGCGACAGTAATGACCTGTGAAATACTGGGTGTAATTTCATGTGACTGGGCAGTCTGAGTTTGAATGCTACTGGGTTGACCTGCTGTATGACCTCAAAGGGTCCCAATTTCTTGGGTCTCAATTTCTTACTCCCACCCTTGAACGGTAGTCCTTGGGTGGACAACCACACTCGGTCTCCCACCCTTATGATTTCACCTTCCCTCCTATTTCTGTCTGCTTGCTTCTTATATTCTTCCTTGGCTCTCTCTAAGTTAAGTTGAAGCTGACGGTGGATCGCTTCCATCTCTTCAAAAAAATGTTCCGCTGCCGGCACGCTCCACCTCTCCCCCCCCTCTCCTGGGAATGCCCGGGGATGGCACCCATAGTTTGCCAGGAAAGGACTCATCCCTGTGGACACATTCTCCGCGTTGTTGTAGGCAAATTCGGCCAGCGGTAGCTTATCTACCCAATCATTTTCTCTGTCCTTTACATAACACCTCAGGTATTGTTGCAAAATGCCGTTTGCCCTTTCCGCTTGCCCATTAGTTTCTGGGTGTCGGGCAGTGGAGAAATTGAGTTCTACTTGCAGTAAGCTCATAAGTTTCCTCCAGAACCTGGAAGTAAATTGTTTGCCTCTGTCACTGACCACCCTCAAGGGGGCGCCATGCAACCTGAAAATATGCTCTACAAACAACTTGGCGGTCTCCTCCGCTGTAACCGCATGTGAACAGGCTATAAAATGACACATTTTGGTTAATAGATCTACCACCACCATGACAGCTGTTTTGCCTTTGGATTTTGGCAGGTCCGTCATAAAATCTATGGATACTGCCTCCCAAGGCCTTTCTGGCGTGGGTAAGGGTTGTAATAGCCCCGCTGGCGCCACCCTCTCTCCTTTTGCTCGCTGACACCTGTCGCAACCCCTAACATATTCCCGCACGTCCTCCCTCACCTTGGGCCACCAAAACTCCCTGGTAACCAACCACATGGTTTTGTGCTGTCCAAAATGTCCCGCTGTGGGGCTGTCATGCAACTGCTTGAGTACTCTGCCCCTCAGTTCCCCATCTGGTATGTACAGTGCCCCTTTGTAATACAACGCCCCGTTCTTTTCTTCAAATCCCCCTGTGTTCTCTTCTGTCCTCCTGAGTTCTCTGAGTTTCTCTTGGGCGTATTCATCGTTCTCCGTACCTTCCATCAGTTCCCTTTGCCCCACCAATGCCGCCCCACACACCCAGCGGTCTTCGGAGATTACATGCCTTGCCTCAGGCGCTCCCTCCCCCTCTAAGTACTCAGGTTTCCTGGAAAGGGCATCCGCTCTCACGTTCTCTGAACCTGGCACGTAACGAATCTCAAAGTGGAATTTGGAGAACTCCTGGGCCCATCGCACTTGTCTCTGGTTCAGGACACGGGCTGTTCTCCAATATTCCAGATTTTTGTGGTCAGTTCGGACTTGAACCTTGTGTTGCGCCCCAATCAGCAAGTGCCGCCATTTCCGGAATGCTTCATGAATGGCGAGCAGTTCTCTGTCGTACACTGTGTAGTTCCTCTCGGATTTGTTCAATTTCCGCGAAAAGAATGCACACGGTCTCCATTCCGACGTATCCTTTCCCGGCTGGAGAAGCACGGCCCCCACTGCTCGGTCTGACGCGTCAGTCTCCACTCTCATTGGTTGTTGTAGATCCACGTGCAGAAGCTGTTCTTCCGACGCAAACGCCTGCTTTAGGCGTTCGAACGCCCGCTGCGCTTCTTCCGTCCAAACAAATTTCTTTTTGCTACTAAGACAATCTGTGATGGGCGCGGTCAAATGGGCAAAGTTTTTGATGAACTTCCTATAGAAGTTTCCGAACCCCAGGAACCTTTGCACGTCCTTCTTGGTCTTTGGTGTTTTCCATTCCAGTACCGCTTGAACCTTGCTGGGATCCATGGCCAATCCCTTGTCAGACAACCGGTACCCCAGGAATTCCACCTCCCTAGTATGAAACTGACACTTCTCCAGTTTCACCCACAGCCGGTTTTCTCGCAGTTTGCTCAGTACCTCTCTTACATCTCGCACATGCTGCTCCTCATTCTCTGAGTACACCAGGACGTCATCTAAGAACGCTACGCAGTTCTTGTAGAGCAATGGCCCCAGGACGTGATTCATGAATGATTGAAAACAGGCGGAGCCTCCTTGTAATCCGAAAGGCATAACGAGGTACTCAAACGCCCCCAAGGGGGTGAACATAGTGGTCTTCCACTCATCCCCCTTCCTCACACGTATCAAGTTATATGCCCCCCTAAGGTCCAGCTTGGTAAAAATCTTCCCTTTTCTCACCTGTGTCAGAATGTCATCAATTCTAGGCATAGGGAAAGTCACTGGTTCTGACACTGCATTCAGGGACCTGAAATCACACACAAGTCTGGGCTTGCCCGTGTTTTTTTTGTCCACAAAGAACACTGGACTGCCCCCCACCGCTCGTGACTCTCTGATGAAACCTCTCTTGAGATTCTTGTCAATGAACTCCCTTAACTCCTGCATCTCACTGTCTGACATTGCATACAGCTTCCCCACTGGCAATTGTGCTCCTGGGAGTAAGGTAATTTGACAGTCAAAGGGTCTGTGCGGGGGCAATTTATCCGCTTCCTTTTCGCTGAATACGTCAATCAAGTCAGCGTATTGTGGTGGCACCTTCCCCTTGTCCATCACTTCCACCCCTGCTAGAGTGGCCCTGCTGCCTGCCTGGGCCTCTCCCTCCTTGCAGTGTTCTAGGCAATGTGCTGATCCAAAGGAAACCACGCGCTGATGCCAGCCTACTAGCGGATCATGTAGTGCCAGCCAGCTCATTCCCAAGATAATAGGGGCTCCTCCCAGGGTGGCTACGTTAAACGCTATCAGTTCTGTGTGCCGTGCCACCCTCATTATCATTGGTACAGTCTGTTGGCTCACTTCTCCTCCCAACAGCTCCCTCCCATCAATCGTGGTAACCTGCAAAGGCTTACTTAATGGGATAGTCTGTATCTGGTGCTCAGCTGCAAACTCCTTACTCATGAAATTACATGAGCTACCTGAGTCCAATAGCGCTCTTATCTTTAGTGGGTGTCCGTTTGCCAGTTCCAGCAACACCTCTATCACAAGTGCTGGTCTTGGGGGTTCCGGCGTGGGCACGTTCACTACTCCCTGGCCTGGCTGCTGTGCCCCGATGTTGGCAACCAGGCGTTGGCTTTTACTTGCTCCTTCATTTCATCCTCCTCCTTCCCCCCAACAGTTCCTGCCATCCCTTGCCATTCCTTCCTTTGCGGACAGACTCTGGCAAAGTGACCTGGCTGTTGGCAGAGATAGCATCTCTTGCCGCTCTTTCCCTCCTTCTTCCGCCCTTCACTGGTGTTTGAAACTGTGCGCGCGCGCGCTGCTCCAAGTTCCATCGGCTCTGCTGGCGGGAAAGGCTGCTCCGGAATCTCTGGAATGCGGAAGTCCTTCCAACGTTCCCCCTTTCCTTCCCGCTTTTCCAAAGCTCTAGCCTCCTGGCGTGCTCCTATGGACAGCGCTGATTTAGTCAGCTGGTCCATAGACTCCGCCCTAGGCGCCCGGGAAAGTTCATCTTTCACTGCCGGAGAGAGACCTTCTTCAAATAGCATTTGAATAGGTTCACTAGCAAGGTTCCACCCCAGTCTATGAATCAGCATGGTGAACTCAGTCCAGTACTCACGTACAGATCGGCTCCCCTGTTTCCAAGCCATCAACTCCCTGCGCACCATCCCCTGCTCAATCTCGCTGGAAAACATCAAGTCCATGGCGCGAAAAAACTTCATTGTGTCCTTTAAGATTTCATTATTGGCTGCCATCAGGGGGCGAACCCAGTCCCTCGCCCCTCCCTCTAGATGGCCAATCACGTACGCCACTCTAGAGTTCTCATCGGGGAAGTCATCAAACAGTAGATTGAGAGCATATTGCATCTCTGTTCTAAAGGCTTGATAGTTCCTGGGATTCCCCCCAAATTTCTGCACCAATCCAGGCACCCTTCTGGCAAGTGGGGTGGTTTTCCCCTTATCTGCATCTTGAGCCCTCCTCTCCTCCAGCCTCGCCGTTTGCAGTGCGAGCTGGACCTCCAACGCCCTGTACCTTTCTTCCAGGCTTGGATCTGCTCCAGCTCCAGCTGCCCCGGTTCCTGCTGGTTCACTCATGATGCCCTCTGCTTGCACAAACAGCTTTCGGAGACTGTCAGATTGCTATGATGGGATAATGAGCTGCTTGTGCGTAAAAGCTTGATCCCGCTGGGGTTTGGCCGGTCATCCAAACCCAGGCACTAACGGAGCCCCCAAAAGCATGACTCCGTCAGTCGCTGGTAGAATCTGACAGTGGGCGTCTACGGAATTTACGCCAACATAAAAGCTGTTTGACGGACATGCGCTTTCGTGACTCTCTGCGTGACAGTTTCCGGCGAAGGGAGGGAATTCCTAAAGGGGGTCTAGTTACCTCTTCACTATTCTCACTAGAAGCGTCTGAGAGCCTCCCCTCCGCTGTAACTCCTGCACTCCCCCTGCTGGTTCCTGCTTCTGCTGCAGAGTCTCTCCTACTCTGCTGGAGCCTGTCCAGCACCTCTAACTCCGATGGCAGTTCCCTGACAATATATATAGTTGTTGTTAATATTAGTAGTAAATAGCAGCTTTATTGAAAATGTGCTTCACAGCAACAAAGAGGCACATTGGGGTAGCCATTGTGGTGCACCCTAGATGTTTTACAACACCTCATATGATCCCTATTGGCCATATTGTGTGGGAATGACGTGAGTTGTAGTCCACACCCTCTAGAAGGCACCTTGTGGCTGTCCCTGAGGACTCGTTTTACCAGACAAAGTCAATGGGCTGCAAATCTTAGATACACTCATAGGAGGCAAAACCAGCACACACCCAAGTTACTGGGTTCACTTTTGACCCACTCAACCAAAATCGTCCCGTAGCCATATAATAACCCACTTATGTTTATTCAGACCCAGACAGAAAAATTGGGAAGAGGTATTGAGCTCTTTGGGTTCTTGCTGCCTGTGGCTCTTCAGATGTTCCTGAACTCCTAACTTCCAACAGCCCCTGCCACCAACATAGTGTATGGTTGAGGCTGGTGGGAGCTAAAGTCCAACATTATCCAGAGGGCCCAAGGCTACAATGTTTTGCTACTACAAAGTTGATCAAAACATTTTCTTTCTTTTTTAAGTGACTTGTTTCAACTTGGAAGTGGAGGGATGGAAAGCTTTATGTTAACCTCCAGGGGGAAATGGGACATAATGAAGAGAAAACTCTCAGAAAAATGTTAATAAAACTTCTGCAGGGCAGACATAAAAAAGTAAAAGGATCTTCTTTTTTTGTCTCTCCTTTCACAGCTACATGCTAATAACTAAGAAGCAAGTGTCAAGGGATGTTCACTGCATTATTGGGCACCTTAAAATACATCTGCCTTTAAGTCTGCCAGGCGTTTTGTTCTACAAAGCATATGGTTTAGCAGATAAAATGATTTTTGACCTGGAGACCTGAACTGACAACTTTGAAGGCACACAAAAAAAACAGGATGGCTCTGTCTGTCAGTCCCATTTCATCTCTGTGCTGCTTACTGACATTTACGTGCTTGCATCGGGGAAAATTCTGCATCAGTGCCCCAGCCCCTTTGCAACACTCTCTTGGCTCACTGAGGTTGTATGTGCTGTGTACGGCAGCTTGGCAAGAAACCTGTTCTGATCTCTTGATTTCTGGCTAGCTGCTGTCCATTGGATGTAGAGACGCTGCCTCCTGTATTGCTTGCATCCCTTGTGTGGGGGCCTCGTGAAATGGCTGCACACTGCTTTAATGGATGCAAAGGAGATGCCTGCTGCTGTATACATAAAGGGCCACAGCTCAGTAGTAGACCATCTGTTTTTCATGCAGAAGGTCCCCAGTTCAATCCCGGGCATCTCCAGGTAGGAAACTCCTGGTGAGCTACTGCCAGTCAGTGTTAGACATTACTGTACAGCACTGAGCTAAATGGACCAATGATCTGGCTCTGCATAAAGCGGATTCTTATGTTCTTGTGCTCCTTTGTGGCCACAACCACCCCATACATTAAAAGCACTCTTATGCCCCTTTAATAGTCATTTGTCATCTGCCCCCTGTCCCAATAATCCTGGGATTATGCCAATTAGCTACTGAGCTAAATTGAAGGTGCTGGTTTTGGTGTATAAAGCCCTATGTACCTTGGGACCAGGAAGTATCAAATCACTCCTTATATATCCAATCAGTCACTGTGCAGGTGAGGCCCTCATTGGACAGGTGTGATCTATGTTGTCTTTTTAGTGCCTTCTGAAGACCTTTTTCTTCCAACAAGCCTTTCAAGATGAGATCCTTCGGAGTCTGCATCTGTGTTGCAATAGTTTTAAAGATTTTTTTTTTTAAAAAAAAATATTTTAATATTTGTTGTTTGCCACCCTACACTCCTTTTGGGAGGAAGGGTGGGGTATAACCATAATAAATAGACAAATAAGAGTTTCTTAATGGTACTGAGCACTGTTAGGAGACTCCCTCACAGACCTGCAGTTCCCAGCGTCCTTAACAAACTAGTTTCCAGGATTCTTTTGGGGAGGTAAGTGGTATAAGAGTGCTTTCAATGTATGGTGTGGATGTGACCTCTTGCTGAAATGGCAGGTTCTGCCTGAACTCTTGTGGTGAGGCATCATTACACCAGCATTCTTGGGAACATCCACCGTCCACCTACAAGTGTATGCAGTGCTCCATGTAAGGGATAGCATTGTGGTTTTGTTTGTTTTGTTTGTGTTCCTATAGTGGGATGGATGGCATGCAGTTATACTGGACCCAAATCAGAAATGATAAAATAAAGCAATCCACTTTATAGTGCTCCCTTTATCATGCAAAAATACGTACATGCCTGTGCACACAAAAGCCCTAAAAACTTAATAGCAGCAATAGCAGCCAAGCAATAACAATAAATCTGCATTCCTTGCCAGAGAGTTCCCGCTTCTCTCTGTTTTTTTGGCATTGTCTTATTGTTGAAATGCCACCACAAGGCTTAAACCATTATTACAGCACTACAGTTCTCCTCCTCCTCCTCAGTGGCTGCTTCCAGGGAGGTAGTAGGGCCATCCCCACCTTCAGGATTATATAAAACTGATTCAAAACCAGACACCTCCTTAACAAGCTGTTCTCTGATAAGTAAAAGGCTAATTCTACTATGCCACAGTTACTAGTGTTAAATGATGCCTTTGTGCATATGGACATATGTGTCTAGGCACATTGCAGATGTACCTGTGAACATTTGTACAGCTGCAATGTGTATACAGCTGGAGATGGATAGTTACATAATTGTATTATTTAGCATTTCATAAAACATTTACATTTTTATGGGAGGGGCTAGTAATGCACAGGCAAGGTGTGGCATGAATGATATGGGAAGTGCTTAGCTGAGGGAGTGAGTATGGAGATGGAGGAAAGGGTTGTTTCCTCATGTTCTTTCCTGTCCACAAATGGGAAATAGCCAGGCAGAAGTTGTGGAGGAGTGGAGAGAAAATATGGGCTGCAAATGAATTAGGAGGTGGACATTTGGACTCAAGGACATTTCAGAAAGACAGTCAAAGTTCTCAGCAGGGCAAAGCAAGATTCACAGCAAGGATCAAAGGTCTACCCTTGGATGTGTTAAAAACTAAATTGCAAAAAACTAGTCTGTGTTGGATTTTTCTTAATGCCCCAAATAATTCAAGTAATGTATATTTCCAACACAAGCACCTCTTTTTAAAAAAGTGGTAAATTTGTCCTTTTGACTCTGAAAGGCGGATCTGATTTTAATGGCTTATAACTATCACTCTGTGTGAACAACAGATGCTGTGGATGAGTTATTGCATATAGTCTAGAACACCAGGTGTGGTTGGGAAGGGGAGCAGACTCTTTTAACTGGTACATCTGGCTCTCAAACCTTTCAAAAATTTGCACCATGTGAATCATGGCATAGTGGCCCACATTGTGAGCCACCCAGAGGGCACAGTTGATTGGGCAGCATAGAAATACCTAAATAAATATGTGCAAGATGATTACTTGCAAGGGGTGATTACTCCTAGTGCCATCATTGGTTTGCCCACAGATTATGCCCTGTGCTCCCACATTCCCATTTGGGGGTGCATATATGCAACTGAAAACTCCTATTGTGCAGAACTGCACATGTAGAGAATTGTGTTTATAGGCTCCCTCTTCAAACCTTTCTCTGAATGCATGGAAGCCAAGGGGTGGAATGAAAAGGGATGTTCATGTTGGGAGTAGGGCCAGCTGGCTCTATATTTTCCTTGAATATGTGGTGCAGGGATGGGCCATGGGTCTCCTAGATGCTGTTGGACTCCATCTCTTATCAGTCCTAGCCAACATGTCCAGGTGGGCTGGGAGTGATGGATGTTGTAGACTGAACAGTATCTAGAAGGTCACACATCTGCGGTCCATGAAGCAGTGTGTGGGTGGCTAACTTGAAGCTTTCCAGTTGTTGTTGGACATCTGGAACTCCCATGAGCTGTAGTCAGCATGATCAGTAGTCCAGCAACAACTGGAGGGCCACTGATTAAGCCACCCCTGATACAAAGAGTTCTTCTGAAGAGGGCATCAATCTTGTCCCAAACCATATACATATTCAGTGGGTGCCATTTCAGAATTTTAGGCTAGAGTAAGATGGAAAAAAATCAACACATTTTCTTGTATGCATTCAATCTGCATCCATTTTGTGTGGTGTGTGTGCGGTGTGTGTGTGTGGTGTGCATTAAACCCTCAAAACTACACGGTGTTGTCAACATACGTCAAACAGGCATCCTGTTTTGAGCAAAAGGAAATGTTAGTTCACCATCATCTTTTAGCTGTTTACAACATGAGTCATTCAATGGGTATAATGAGTGTGTTGGCAAAGAGATACAAATGCTGCTGCAGAATAATCATTTTTGGTCTGAAGGTTTGGGGTGGGCCTCCACTTTGGCAAAATCACTGGCTTCTGACAGCCATAATGCAAAAGGTATTTCCTACACTGCATTCTAAAGCTGGCAAGAAATGTCTGGTGTGTGGCTTTTGAAATTATATTACAAATATCAATACACAGGAGGTAATACATATGCATACCTTACCGTAAAGCGGAAAACAAATAATAATGGTTAAAGATTTCAATGCTGTTTCCACAGGGGAAACAAATACAGTAAGCCCGCAACTTACATGCAGTTAACAGGTTTATGCACATCACATTAAAAAACAATAATGATGAAATGGGTGTGGGGTTCCAGAAAAAATGACTTTGGCAATCCCGCCCACCATTGAACCCAATGGGTTTGGACTATAAGCATTTTAGCTTCAGGTACGATCCCTGAAACGTAACTCCTGCAGAAGTTGTGGCTGTAGTGTATTACAATCTGACCCCCCTCTTCTCTTTATTACAACTGCCAAATCAGGAAGTAGAAGAACATGAGAAACTTCCTGTGACTTCCAAGGACAATCTCGGTCCTGTATACCCGAAGGAGCGTCTCCACCCCCATCGTTCAGCCCGGACACTGAGATCCAGTGCCGAGGGCCTTCTGGCAGTTTCCTCCCTGTGAGAAGTGAGGTTACAGGGAACCAGACAGAGGACCTTCTCGGCAGTGGCGCCCGCCCTGTGGAACACCCTCCCTTCAGATGTGAAGGAAATAAGCAGCTATCCTATCTTTAAAAGACATCTGAAGGCTCAGGGAAGTTTTTAATATTTAATGCTGTACTGTTTTTAACATTTGATTGTGAGTCGCCCAGAGTGCCTGGGGAAACACAGCCAGATGGGTGGGGTATAAATAATAAATAATAATAATATTAATTAATTATCTGTAGCTCAATGCCAGGGCATGTGTTTTGCATATGGAATGCCCCGTCTGAAGGAGATCTGGGGAAACTGCCCCCCCCCCAATGTTGTTAGATTACATCTGCCATCACCTCTGAGTCCAACACCAACTGTAATGTCTAGTGGCGTAGCGAGGGTTGTCAGCACAAGGCAAGTAATTTGCGCCCCCTAACCCATGGATTTGCGCCCCCTAACCCGTGGATTTGTGCCCCCTAACCCGTGGATTTGCGCCCCCTAACCCTAACCCCCAGATGTTGCGCCCGGTGCGGCCGGGCCCCCCTGCACCCCCCACGCTACGCCACTGAATGTCACTGATTCCCCAGTCCTGATTCAAGCAATTTCATTAGCAGGCCTGATATAAGCCTCCCTTTCTCTGTCTTAAACTCTTTAGATTTGCTGCCAGTCAGAGTAGACAGTACTGAGCTCAATAGACTAATAGTATGATTTAGACTAATAGTATGATTTAGTGCATACAGAGAGAGGTGGGTGGAAATAAGCATGCTCTGCCCCCATTTATTTATTTTTTATCTACACCAGGGGTAGTCAACCTTTTTATACCTACCACCCACTAATGCATCTTTCTTGATGGTAAAATTTCCTTACCGCCCACCAGTGCTCGATGGAAGGAGGATTCAGCTTGTGCCATAGAACCCCCTACCACCCACCTAGAATCCTGAAATGAACACTAGTGGGCGGGAGGGACCAGGCCGACAACCCCTGATCTACACCTTTCAGCTTTCTATATTCATCCTGCGTTGCCCTTGTTAGTAGAACCTTGTACTGTATCACTATAGAGTTTATACATAATAAATGTCCGACATATTGGATGCTTTTAATATTTGTTTGGAGTCAGACAAAAATATATTTAATAGGCTGCTATGTATTTATTTATTTATTTATTTATTTATTTATTTATTTATGAATCAGCATAGCCACTGTACTATCTAAACACTACACATGTTTCCCTGTCTCTTTTCCTAGCTAGTGTTGTATCCATCTGCCATTGGAACATCATTTTTCAGGACATGTTACCAAAGCTGTGTCTAGCTGATTTATAGCTTATTGCTTGTCAAAGAATAAGCCTATATTTTTTTGCCCAGTGGGATGCACATTAAGGACAGACATTGACAATGGTTTGAAGCTCTGGGTGATAAGCCCACCCCACCCCACCCCCAACCCCTTACTGCTTCCCAGAATAAATTCCCTTCACCCAGATGTCCAGCCTTCATTATCCCTCTGATATGCACCAATCTCTGTATGGGAGTGTTTGATAAGTTCAGTCATTGAGCAGATGATAGCTTAAGGGGGGGGGGCGGTGGTGGTGGTGAGGAATTACTCACACATCCCTCCCACCCCCCTTATGACAGACATACTGTATTTATTTAAATCTACACCCATAAAGCCAGTGGTATCAGAGAACAGAAGCTTTGCTAAGAACTTTTAAGCAAATGTTATTAGATATGACCTCTTATTTATGAAAGGCTTTGCATCTAAAAATCCGCTAGACTGCAATTGCTGTAGCAAAAGACCTGCATTTCCTGCCTGCAAATATCTCAGCTAGCCATTTGTCTGATTAGACCTTAGGGTGACAGCGGTAAGTATCCAAAAGCTCGTTTTAACCAAATAGCACAAAATCAAATAATAAGTTTCAGGCTGGGGGTGTGAGAGGAACAAGATGGAATGGCCATAAAAAGGCAGAGCTTTTTTTACTTTCAATATTGTCTTAAGCCATTGCAGTTTCTGCAAACTGAGCTTTGAAATTCATCATCCAGTGTGCAATGTTCGCCAGATATTGCTTGATATAAACATCCTGGGGTATTTTACTGTTTGCAAAAAAAATATTTATATGGGTCAGGAAAGAGGGGGGGGGTGGAGCAACTTTTCTTTTCTTTCAAAATCAGAAACAGATTCTGCAATCTGCTCCCTCCCCACATCCAACACAGACTTTGCCAACCTGGTTCCCTTCAGATGATTTCAGGCTACAACTTGCACCAGCACCAGCCAGCGTGGTCAGTGGTGAGGGATGATGAAATTTAGACTTTCACAGCATCTGGAGGGCTGCAGGTTTATTGGTTTGGATGAATCATTGGTGGCACGTTCTTAACAGACATTGTCAGTATCTGCTTTTCAGATCTGGAGTACTTGACACATGTACTCCACCACAGATTACTCCCTGCATACACATACCCCAGTCATGTGATATTTTGTCAACTCCAACCAGCCAATGAACTGGTTGCAGGGAGAAATAAATCAGATGCAGCAACACAGATGGAAGGCAGGGGGAGATCAAAACATTGCAGGGTGGGTGGAAGCATTCATCATCTTTGTTGAGCTTTCTAATTCATTAGCAGTTTTGGTTACTCAATGCTTAGGCCTTAATCTTTAATTAAACACACAACCAACATTCTGTCTGGGCTAGGCTGAAAAGAAGTGGTCTCTTCTTAATAAGTGCGTAACTATGTCCCCTGCATTGTTAACAGAAAGTACGTTAGACTCCAAAAGTTTGTAGCAAGTGTTAATTGCAAAAGAGACTTTGTGTTGGTTATTTCTTCCTCTTGTAAATGCACAGTAGAAGGCTGTAAGGCTTTTCTTTTTTAAGATAATAATGTCTTAAACCAGAAGCATATTTATAGTGCCCAAATGACACTTATTCTATGTTTGCTAATTAGTCTACGTTGGGGACAGAGTATTAGAAAGTTTACTCTACTGAATGAAAAGCTCTGTGCGGGGCTTTAGACTTTATATAGCTCCTCAACCTTTTGTGGAGCAGTTTTAACATATTTCACAGGGTTGATCGTAACGGGACCCCTGACCATTAGGTCCAGTTGTGGCCAACTCGGGGATTGCGGTGCTCATCTCGCTTTATTGGCTGAGGGAGCCGGCGTACAGTTTCCGGGTCATGTGGCCAGCATGACTAAGCCGCTTCTGGCGAACCAGAGCAGTGCACGGAAATGCCATTTACCTTCCCGCCAGAGTGGTACCTATTTATCTACTTGCACTTTGACATGCCTTTGAACTGCTGGGTTGGCAGGAGCAGGGACCAAGCAACGGGAGCTCACCCCGTCGCGGGGATTCAAACCGCCGACCTTCTGATCAGCAAGTCCTAGGCTCTGGTTTAACCCACAGCGCCACCCGCATCCCTGGGTTAGCTAATAGCAATTTGGGGAAGGGCCATAGTTCAGTGGTAGAGCATCTGCTCTCCATGCAGAAGGTCCCAGGTTCAATTTCCGGCATCTCCAGGTAGGGCTGGAGACACCCCTGCCTGGAATACTGGAGAGCTGCTGTTAGTATAGAGAGTACTGAGCAAGATGGACAAATGATCAGACTCAGTGCAAGGCAGCTTCCTATATGCATAATTATATAATCCTTTTTGGAGATCTTTTACTGTGGGGCCAGGAGCCGGTGTCTGCCAAAACGAGCTGAGTTGTCCTCTGAAAAGGTTCAGGAAAAAGGGGTTATGGAGATTCTCTAAGATTCAGGTCTGATAAAAGAAAGTACTTCTTCACTCCCACAGGAGGCAGTGATGGTCACCAATTTGAATGGCTTTGTTAAAAAAAATTGGGCAAATTCAGGGAGGATACGATGGCCATGCTATTTCCTGCTTTCACAGGGCTGGCTCACCTATTCACCAAGTGGCTCCTGTATAGGCAGCAAGGGGGGGGGTTAAAAAGGAAGTGGCAGATCTGACCTCCAAGGAATGCACTGCAGCCATTGCTGCCGCCTCGGTGGTAGCAGCAGCAGCAGGGATTGCACATCTTGGAGTCCAGAGCTATTGCCCCTGTGAACCTGCCACCCCTGACGGTCTCCTCACCTTGCCTTATGGATGAATCAGCCCTGCTTCTAAGTACCAGTTGCTGGAAACCAAAGAAGGGGTGTGTGGAGAGTGCTCTTGTGTTTGAGTCCTGCTTGCAGGTTTGCTACAGGCAGGTGATAGTTGAGGAAGTGGAGGCCTGACGGAACTGAACTTTCAGTAGAGCAACTGATGGAAGTTGATATTATTATTTATTAGATTTGTGACCTGCCCTTTGTCGTATAGCCCCAGGGTGGGTTACAACAATATTAAAATCAGTCAAGACAATTTACAGTTAGAATAATAGGGTGGATCTATCCACTGACCTAACTTTCTATCTACATAACAGCTGTCAAAGGCCATGGTGAAGAGGGAAAGCTATGCAATGAAGGTACCAGGCACATCTCTGTGAGGAGGGGATTCCACAGTTTAGGGGCTGATACAGAGAATACCCTATCCTGGACCACCACCTCCCAAGTTTTTGAGGGCAACAGAACTAGGAAGGCCCCCTCTGCTGATCTTAGGGAAGGAGATGGCCTTTAATATATTTGAGGGCTGCTTGCAGTAGCTTTACTTAGCAAATTTTACTTTACTTTGCCACCGCCCAAATTCCTTGGAATGGTGCTTTAGGAACGGGGAGGCAACTCCACTGATTACCCCTCGACACACACACACACACACACGTATCACAATGTCAAGAATAATTAATATTATAAATCATGGGTAGGCAACCTAAGGCCCGGTGGCCAGATGCGGCCCAATAGCCTTCGAAACCTGGTCCGCAGACGGTCTGGGAATCAGTGTGTTTTTTCTTGAGTAGAATGTGCCCTTTTATTTAAAATGCATCTCTGGGTTATTTGTGGGGGCTGCCTGGCGCTCTTGCATAGGAATTAGTTCATTTCCCCCCTCCCCCCCAAAAAAATATAGTCCGCCCCCCCCACAAGCTCTGAGGGACAGTGGACTGGCCCCCTGCTGAAAACATTTGCTGACCCCTGTTATAAATGAATGAATGACAGGCACATTTATCATGCAAGCAATGACTAGAGGACCCCTCTCCCTCCCTCCCCCCCCTCTCTCTGTGTGTGTGTATCTTTTTTTTTTTAAGGGAAGCGAGTTTTCAACATTCTCAAAAGCTACCTCGCTGTGCCTTTAGAAGTCGCAAAAAGCCTTTTTCTTTTAAAGATGGTTTTTTCCTTTGTCAGCTTTTCTCTTGCAGAAAGAGAAAAGTGAGTTTGAAAGGAATATTAAATGGAATGCAGGAAGCATGAGCTGACTGTGTGGGGTGGGGGCAGCTCTCCCCATCACCCGTTAGGGCTCTGTGTCCCATATTTCTCTCCTTAAGGCGCATCCTTTCCCCCACCCTGAGTTGATTTACTTCCCCCCTGCTTCTTCCCCCCTTTCTTTAAACTGTCACGACATCCCAGAATAATTAGTTCTTTGCTCCCCTTTCCCCCCTTTAAAGTTTCTTTTTAAAGCCTGTTGTACGCATTTCTTCCACCAAAAGTACTCTGATGGGGCTCAGTATCCCTAAAGGTATGTAATCAATACAAAGCCTGAACCCATTGATACATATTTCTGTCACTTAAATATCATTACAGGAAAGATTTCAACAAGATCCCTGCACATTATGCTTTAAAGTTTGACTTTAGAAGAATGCCTGGTCTTTGCTGAAAGGCACCAGTAATGGGTTTCACTATCTTCTTGAGCTTAATTTATTCGAAAGAATTTGGGGCCATTATCTTAAATCTCTTTTCATGCCCCCAACTCCAAACTGGGGGGGGGGGGGACGACGAAGACAACAAAATAACAGCCTTCTGAAGTCCAGAGCTTCTGAAGAACATGCCATTTAATTACTTTTTTTAAAAAAGAAAGAAAGAAAGGTTACTGGAAGTTTTAAAAGTTTAAGTTCTGTATTTAAACTGTATCCTGTACTGATGCTTTATCCGCCCCCTGCCCCCCCCGTTTTCCCTTTTTTGTTCTTCCCTGTATAAGTCTATAACCAAAGCTTGATATGATTACAGTGGTACCTCGGGTTAAGAACTTAATTTGTTCTGGAGGTCTGTTCTTAACCTGAAACTGTTCTTAACCTGAAGCACCACTTTAGCTAATGGGGCCTCCTGCTGCCGCCACGCCGCCGGAGCACAATTTCTGTTCTTATCCTGAAGCAAAGTTCTTAACCCGAGGTAATATTTCTGGGTTAGCGGAGTCTGTAACCTGAAGCATATGTAACCCAAGGTACCACTGTACAATTTTGGGGCTGGTCTCCTCAAGCAAACTTGCATTATTTGGCAAACCTGTTTCTGAACTGCACCTCTTCAAACCACTTCAATTTTGCTGCGTGTTTGCTCCCCACAACATTTCCCCCCAGTACCTAGAAAGTTAGCACATCAGGCAGAAATCTTTGCTAAAAGTCTTCTTCCTGGCACATAGTTTATACTTGAAGGTGTGTTGCATGTGGTAACATATGGTCCTCCAATCACAACACCTGCTGTCTGAAGTGATCAGTTGTGTCACAAGATCTGCCTGTTATATTAAAGGTAAAGGTACCCCTGCCCGTACGGGCCAGTCTTGACAGACTCTGGGGTTGTGCGCTCATCTCACTTTAGAGGCCAGGAGCCAGCGCTGTCCGCAGACACTTCCGGGTCACGTGGCCAGTGTGACAAGCTGCATCTGGCGAGCCAGCGCAGCACACGGAACACCGTTTACCTTACTGCTTGTAAGCGGTCCCTATTTATCTACTTGCACCCGGGGGTGCTTTCGAACTGCTAGGTTGGCAGGCGCTGGGACCGAACGACGGGAGCGCACCCCACCGCGGGGATTCAAACCGCCGACCATGCGATCGGCAAGTCCTAGGTGCTGAGGTTTTACCCACAGCACCACCTGCGTCCCTATGCCTGTTATATTAAAAGGTAAAGGTAAAGGTACCCCTGCCCGTACGGGCCAGTCTTGACAGACTCTGGGGTTGTGCGCCCATCTCACTTAAGAGGCCAGGGGCCAGCGCTGTCCGGAGACACTTCCGGGTCACGTGGCCAGCATGACAAAGCTGCATCTGGCGAGCCAGAGCCGCACACGGAAACGCCGTTTACCTTCCCGCTGGTAAGCGGTCCATATTTATCTACTTGTACCCGGAGGTGCTTTCGAACTGCTAGGTTGGCAGGCGCTGGGACCGAGCAGCGGGAGCGCACCCCGCCGCAGGGATTCGAACCGCCGACCTTTCGATCGGCAAGTCCTAGGCGCTGAGGCTTTAACCCACAGCGCCACCTGCGCCCCTGCCTGTTATATTACTGCTATTTAAAAACAAGTTCCCTGCAAAAGAGGCTTCCATTGTCCTTCTTCACTCTATGGTCACTTAAAGCTTACCTTTGAATTTCAGTCTCTACAGCGTTTTGAGCTTACCACATCATTGTGATGTGACCAAGGATATTGTGTGAGTGTGTATGTTCCCAGTTAATATTTTTCCAGCACTCTGCAGCCTTCCCAGCTTCCTGCATTCCCTGATTTGACTAAGTCCAATGGGGAGATTTGCATTGTGATGCCTTCTCCTGGGCTTTGATTGAAATTGAGGCACACAGGAAGGCTGAGACCACTGGTGAGATAATTTGTGGAATGTCAGGAAAATACACACGTAGATAGCAACCCTTAGCAACCTGGAAAGTAAGGTAAGCACGGCAAAATCCCTGCAACTAACCCATGAGAATTTCACTGAAATATTCTCTCCTCTTTGATAATTTTTGAATGCAATTTATTTTCTCATTAATTGACAGAGAATGGTCAGTGGGGGAAATGCAGAAAAAATATTTCAGTACAACACTAATTTGTACAGACTAGCCACCCGCGTGTCAGGAATAGGGAATGTGTTCTTTCCTTTTTTGCTATTTAGTCTAATTTGACTTAGGGTAGACTGTTTTGAGATGCCTTCACTGTGTGCCTCACTCATACCTCAACCCATATTATAAATTAATTTGAACCAGAGTTCCCAGCACACACACACACAGCCTCAATGCAGAATCTCAGATCTGGAATATATGAAATAATTGTAACAAAAATTGCCTCTGAACCTTTACAGAGTGTGTTTCCCTCGCCCCTGAAGAATTCTAGCAGCATCAATGACATGGAAGCAGTGTGTGTATGTGTGCACCCAATGGCAGCAACTTTGTGATAACTTCCATTTGTGGAACAGCCATCACCAACGTTCTCCTGCTGCCTCAGATACAATGCACTGAAACTGCCAGGTTCAGTCCATGGCATCTCTGGGTCAAGGGTGCCAACTTGAATAAAATATTTTTTGGGTGGGGGGCAAACTAAATGCCACTAGGGATTATAGGAGTTCAACACATCCAGAGGGCACCACATTGGCAACCTTTAGGTGGACTGGTGGTAAAAAGGTAAAGGTAAAGGACCCCTGACAGTTAGGTCCAGTCACGAACGACTCTGGGGTTGCAACACTCATCTTGCTTTACTGGCCGAGGGAGCTGGCGTTTGTCCGCAGACAGTTTTTCTGGGTCATGTGGCCAGCATGACTAAGCCGCTTCTGGTGAAACCAGAGCAGCGCACAGAAACCCCATTTACCTTCCTGCCGGAGTGGTACCTATTTATCTACTTGCACTTTGACATGCTTTTGAACTGCTAGGTTGGCAGGAGCAGAGACTGAGCAATGGGAGCTCACCCCGTCGCGGGGATTCGAACCACCAACCTTCCAATCGGCAAGCCATAGGCTCAGTGGTTTAGACCACAGTGCCACCCGTGTCACCACACCATCACCATGCTACCTGGTGGTATGACTTGATAAAAGGCTGTTTCCTAGCAAAGGGTTGGAAGGTTATATCTGCTAAAGGTTATAATCCCTCTTGGTTTCTTTGAAATTCTTTAGCAAATGCAATTGACAATCCATTCTCACCTAGTAATAATCAAATAAATGTGGTGAAGATTTTGCTAGGGCTGAAGAACGATTCCTCCCAATTTTTGTGCTTGGGTTTTAAAGTTGAGCAATTCAAGGCTGCTGTTTTGTCAAAAGGATCTCGCTTCCTCTCCTCTGTTCTGGGTAGATTATAGCCGTAAGATGTACAGGGAAGAATGGGAAAATACCCCCAGCCAAACTTGCTTTCATTGTCCCAGTCACATTTTTGATATTTGCTGTAAGCCATGTGCTCTTCTGGGAGAGGGAGGGGAGAAAAAGCATTTGCAAGATAAGTAAAGGGAAAATGTAATCCCTGGGTGGAATGAAGGGTGCTTTGAAATGAATGGGGGATAATCCTTTTTGTTGTCGGTTACAAATGCACTTTATTTCTGCATTATCTGAGCGGTAGAATACCCTGTTCACCGAATCTGTCGCAGCGTTTTCTCTTTGGTATTTTACAAAACTCAAGTAACATAACAGTGTTATGGACCTGTGAACTCCTCATTGGTGTGACGCCAAGAGGGTCCTTTCATTTCTTTTTAAAAATAAACAAACTAGTGAAATGGATTGCAGCCATAACCAGGAAAATAAGCAGAGAGAAGACAGGTTAACAAGATAGAACATGGACCGCATTTATTGTATTTGTCTACAAAGATCTTCGGGGTGACAAATCTGTGTGGGTGCAATAAAATTCTCTTAACTCAGCCAGACTTTCCATGTCCCAAGACAGTGGTAAGATTAGCTCCTTCCCATAGTGCCATCCTTTCTGGTGGGTAGGGATGCTTTGCCGATTTATCCTCTCTTGGGGCCCCCACAACTCCAAACAGGTGGTAAAAGTTAGCCCCAGTGCCAATCCTTACCCTTCCAACAGAAACCAGAAAATAAATCTTGTGGTAATCTTTCACTGTAAAAATTGCCTAATGGTGTTCAGCTTAACTGTAACCTGCCAAAATGTACTCAACAAATCTTGTGAAAGGTTGTTACCACTAAGGATGCTCACCAGCCCCCAACAATTTAGCTCTGGGTAGATGAAAGACTAGCCAGTTGTGACAATCTGCAGATAGGTTAAAAAAACCCTACTCCTTTCCAAAGGCAACTGGCAACTTTCCAACCCTACTCCTTTCTAAAGGCAACTGGCTAACACTGCATTGCATAAAGGAAGGGAAGGGTACAAAAACTGCTATGACACCAGAGCTGGTTGGGGGACATTCTCTCGCTGATGGGACAGGTCATTATTTCCCCACTCCTGGAGGGCCAAATTTGTCAGGTAGGATTGTACTCCACTCAACCAGTTAGCAAGCAGAGAGTGCAATCCTGCTGACTGCAAGGGGTCTGCTTTGCCAGCATTTTCCCCAGGGGAAATATACTGGGAAAACAGACACCAGCAAGTCTGAATAATGTCTTCCAGCCCATCAGTTGACTTTACTCAGTGATCTCAGCTGATGGACAGGTAGGCATGGTTTCGGGAAAAAGGCCTTGCAGGCTCCCTTGTAGGCCAAGACTGGCACATGGGCTGGAAGTTCCCCACCCCTAAACCAAAGACAACCCATGCCTCTGATAGTGCTGTACCATATGCCTTATATGCCAACTTCGGTTGCCATTCCTACACTTCCCCATGAGAGCCGAAAAGCTGGCCCCTGCCCAACCCCATCAGGAGAAGCCACAGAATGAAATTGCTGTTATGATAGGTGATGTGGGCAAGGACAGCAAAAATAAAAGAGGAGGGTGGGGCACAGAAAGCTGAAATAATTCCAAAGGAGAAATTAGTTCTCAAAAGTTCCAACCAACTGTTAACATTTATTATAGCTCAGTGTGTTTCAGAAACGATGTAAAGATAATTAAAAATGGGTAGAAACCTTTGACATCTAAGTGAAATACTATATAAACTGGTTGAAATATTTGAGACATCAGTTATGACTAGTCTTCCCTCAACCTAGTGACCTGCAGATATCTTGGATATTTCACCATAAAATTGTTTTGGGGCAGAAAGTGATAGGTAGAGGAGAAAGGGAGGGTGGGAGGAGATGAACAGTCAAAAGTTTTTTTGCTTGGATTCCCAGAAGATATATCATCTTCACCACTGTTGTGGGAGCATTTGATTTGATGTTTGAAAAGCTGTTTGATAGCTTTTCACAAGTTGAGCATCGTTAAGCAGGCTTGATTGTCAAGAAATAAAAAAGGGTGACAGAAGGAAGCAGCTTCATGGTGTGAACCCTACGAACAACTTCAGAGAGTCTGCAGGCGCTAAAAAGGAAGTTCCGTTTTTCAAACTTCAACCATCTCAAGAGGATCCGATTTTGCATGACACCAACTCACATGTCTTAAAAGTAAGGGCCATGCTATAGTAATTTTTTTTCAGATCCTCTCTCCAAAGCAGGTGTTAGATAATTCAGTAATTAGTATGCACATCTAACTCCATCACAGCCTCTGTTGATCTCTCAATTATAGTTAGCTGGGTCCTCTGCCGTTTGCGGTAGTTAATTAGAGCATTATTGAACAGCCAGGCTTTGCAGCCAAGCTTTGCAATCAACTGACAGCTCAGTCCTGTGTACTTAGAAAC
Organism: Podarcis gaigeae; assembly: GCF_964106915.1. NCBI lineage: Eukaryota > Metazoa > Chordata > Lepidosauria > Squamata > Lacertidae > Podarcis > Podarcis gaigeae. Next base: position 15,242,976 of record NC_139692.1, on the reverse strand, counting down.
AGTTTAGTCCTTGACCTGTGCATATCAGGTTTGAATTGCAGATCCTAGAGGGAGCGACTCACATCTCTCCCTGCAAAATAAACCCAAAATGTAATGTTTCCATGAAGAAAGAGCAAGAGTATATTTTTTGAAAGCAATTTTCAGGGCAATCCCATTGGATGCTTTCATCCTTGACTTTGCAGGATGCATCACATGCTTAAGAAGACGAGGCAACATGAATGTTAAAAAGCAATGCGAAAATGACAGCTTAACCTGGTCTCTTTGAGCCTGGAAAACTTATTCACTTGGCACGATCTGCAGCACACATTGAAGGTGATTTCCAACACTGGATATGCCCACAGAAGACCTATTGAAGTCAGTAGACTTAAGTGTAATAATTTCAGTGGACCCACTCTGTGTAGGACTACGGATTGGACCCAATTTTAATCCTACCAGAGGAAATGCATTGAAATTAATGGACTTGACCAACTTAGGTTCATTAGTCTTCATGGATCTGCTCTGAGTAGAACTCAGTTAGATGCAACCCTAATATTGGCTGTCACTCAATATACCATATGTGTGGGAGGGGTGCTCCTGGATGTCATGGACTGGTTGGATGCAGAGGAATGGTGGGAGGCACCAGCTAGGGAACCCCCAGGAGAAGAAGGCTCAGAGCCAGGGGATTGGTGTTGGGATAACTATGAGTGGTCAGAGGGAGAAGAAAGAGAAGACTGGGAGGAGGAGGTGTCAGAAGCTGGAGGGGCAACAGGGGTTAGTGAGCAGGAAGAGTCTGTGTCAGAGTCAGGTGCAGACTCTGAGGCTGAAGCAGAAGCTGGAGAGAAAGGGGGTCAAGAGAATCCAAGGAGTCTCCCCCACCTGCTGTGACCAGCTCCCCTCCCCCTGGTCTCCAAGAATGCACAGAGAAATGAAAAAAGCAGAACAGAGATTAGCTGTGTGCAGGCTCTGTTTGAGGCTGTGTGGGGAAAACCCTGGAGAGGAGGAGACTTAGAGAGGGGTGGAAAGGCAGGGACTTTCAGTCCTCAGAACTGTTTCATTGGGTCAAGGCTTACCAGGATGGGTTGCTGAGACCACTAGGCCTGAGTTTATTTTTGTTTCCTTGAATAAAGAGCTAACTTCATTGGCACTGGTGACTGATTGCTTTAATGCTGACCCGCGCCTGACTCCAACCCTAACATTGTGCTTCAGATCACAAGTGATTATCACTCAGATATGGCTTGAGATTGGTTTTGCTCAACTAACCAGCTCTCTCTCTATGTATAGAGAGAAATTTTTTTTCTCTAACATTGATGCTGCTGGAAGTATGGGTTTAAGGCAGGAGTGGGGAAACTGAGGCCCAGAAGCCAATGTGGCTCTCTAGCCCTCTCTGTCTGGCCCATGGGACTCTCCACAGGCAACACAAATTCTCCAGCAACACTCTCTTGAGGAAATGTAGACCTGGGGTAGTCCTGAGGGCCAGATCAAGAAGTCTGCAGGGTACTTCATTCCTGACCCCCCCCCACCTCGCCTGAGGTTCTCCACCCCTATTCCAGTGAGAAAGATTCTCACCCACGTTGCTACATTTTAAGAAGACTGTGAAGCCTTGAGGAAATATAAGTAAAAGAAGATAAAGAAAAATAAAACTGGTGAAGATTAATATAGTACAGTTGAAGTATCTAGTCTAGGCATAAGCTGCAGGAAGGTGGTGGTTGATTTCTACATCATCCCACATTGCCTCTAGCTGAGAATGCATTCAAATCAAGTTACTCTTCTACCCTGCTGAGGCCCTCGAAAGAGCACTAAAGAGTGACAGAGGAGGCACGCAGAGAATTAGGGCTTTGACGTCTTGCATCAAAAGGGCATCAATTTCAAGTAGTTTTATCACTGACCCACACATGGAAGTAGCTGCTATTACACACTGGAAGCAGAGCTCGGGGAAAGAAATAAACAAAGAGCGAAGATTTAAGAAATTAAGAAAGCAATTTAGAAGAGGATAATTAGATCTCCCTTTTGCACCACATTGGGAAAATTAAATTACATTTTTATGAAGGTGTATGTATCCTCTCAGAGAAGTACTGTGGAGAGATTATATTTTTTAATATTCGTTTTCCTTCTACTATTCCATCTTTCTCTTTTCCTTTGGCTTCCAAGGAAGTGGCACTTTTTAGCCTTCAGCTGTTGCAGGCGTTCATCTTCAATAATTGCATTTGCTGCATAAATTGCGAACAAATGCAGAGAATAAAATTAGTTTTTAAAAACGAGCCCAAACGGCAAGCCTCTAACAAATATCAGATGGAAGGGACCATTTGCTTTCATTTCAGAAACAGATAAAAAAGGCAGGGAACAAGCCAATTTTATATTTTGAATTGCTGAATGTAGTTGGAGGTACCCTGGAAAGGCAGGGCCATTTTGGGCGGAAGGGATGCACCAAATCTACACTCAGTCATAACCCAAAATGCAACATGATGAGCCATATTCCATATTGTCATCTTCAGAAGTGGCATCCAATGTTCCTGAATCATTGTTACACAATGCAGTTCTATGCACATGCACTCAGAAATCAGACCTACTGTGTTTTATGGGACTTAGTTCCTGGTAGATGCAAATAGTGTTGTAACCTTCGTTTCCCAGAACCTACTTAAGGCTCACTCTTTCCCCAGGGTAAACCTAGGAAGACAGCAGACATTTAACACTTGGATAGGCCAAACTCCACATTTTTGCTTCCCTTGGAGCTACTTTAATAAAACCAACCCTTTGAATGCTGTCATCATCACACTCTCATCCCAAAACACAACAATAGCAACTCTTACTTACGAATAAGGAATATATTTTTATTCAGACTAAGAGTGGTTCAGGCACAGCAGCAACCACAAGGTCCAGAAGGCAAGGTCCCAAGATACATGGGCAAAGGTAAAGGTAAAGATAAAGGACCCCTGGATAGTTAAGTCCAGTCAAATGCGACTATGGGGTGTCCAGCAGGCAAGGGAGCCGCCGTTTGTCCACAGACAGCTTTCCGGGTCATGTGGCCAGCACGATTAAACTGCTTCTGGCACAACATAAGCCATGATGGAAGCCAGAGAGCACAGAAATGCCATTTACCTTCCTGCCACAGTGATACCTATTTATCTACTTGCACTGGTGTGCTTTCAAACTTCTAGGTTGGGAGAAGCTGGGACAGAGCAACAGGAGCTCAGCCCGTTGCACAGATTTGAACCGCACAGGTTCAAAACAAATGGAAGCTATGAGGATATCCCAACAGTTGACACACCCCTGCTGCCAAGCTTTTAATGATGAGGCAGGGCAGGCTCACTTGTGGGACTCTCTTGCCCTATGTGCCTACTGCACACACCATCAGACTGCACACACATACTCCACCAGGGTAGTTGCATCTGATTCCATCTACAAAGGTGGTGCCTGGTTCTCAGGCACAAGACTGACTCTTGCCGTTCTGCCTTCGACTCTGATGCCATTTCCTCCTGTTCAGTTCCTCCCTCTGGCTGGTCAAATACCTCCACGTTCCCTGATGAGGCTGTGTGCTCCACAGGAGGGGCAGGGGAGAGAGACAGTAGATACACTGCCTCCCCTCTGACATCTGCTTTCCCTGAATGCCCACCTTTCAGTCCCCCATCTGCTCCTTCTCATCTTGTTCCTAGGCCTGCCAAATCATGCCAGGTCCTACCAAAGCCAAAAGGCCCACAACAGTAACCATCTCTGTTCCTCTCCCTGTGTTCAGCCATGCATAGAGATGTGGGTGGTTGGTAATAGCTCCATCCACATCTATGGATGGAGGAGAAATATGCAAACAGAAATGCAGCTAACCTTTGAACATCACCCTTCTCCAAATTTTGTGATGGAGTCCTCTGACCAAGCAATATATACACAAATGCATATACTGCTTGCAAAACTGCATATGTTAGCCAAAAATGCATATGAAAACATATTAGGAAAACTTTGAACTAAAACACTGATGAATTTCCTGCAGAAAATGCAGAGAACTGAATTTAAGATTGGGACAAATAAGAACCTTGGAGAACTGAAACAGGCAGATTCTTCCATTCTAGTCAACTATGATGGCTTAATTGAATGTCTACATATGGAGGAAACGTCTTGTTGAATGCCAGAGACAGGGGGAAACAGCAGGGAATTTTCATGAATTTCATGCCCCATTTGTTGGCATCCAGCCAGATTGCTGCCTACTGTTGGATAGAGCAGCGTTTCCCAACCTTGTGCCTCCAGCTGTTTTTGAACTACAACTCCCATCATCCCTGACTAGCAAGACCAGTGGCAAGGGATGATGGGAAATGTAGCCCAAAAACAGCTGGAGGCACAAGGTTGGGAAACACTGGGATAGAGGATGTTAAATTTGACAGACCCTTTGTCCGGTCAGGAAAATCGGGGCTTTTGCTGATTTGCAGTTGTGAGTGGGACACCATTTCCCAACCATTCTCATTGGCCTCTGTGATCTCTGTGTTGCAGTAGGTTAGGAGGTCTGGCTGTTAAACAGAAGTCTGATGGTTCAAGCCTGCCCAGGGATAGCTTTGGGCAGGATTCCTGCATTGCAGGGGTTGGACTAGATGTCCCTTGGGGGCCCTTCTGACTCTCCAATTCTATGATTTTATGATTGTATGAAACACTAGGAAAAGTAGCAATCAGGTCCCACTTCCTATACCTCTCTCTCTCTCTCTTGCCTCCAACTCCTCCTTTATTGGATTTCCAAGCTGATTTTGCTGACTTTTATTTAATGAGGTTTATTGTTTGCTCTGCATAATTTTCAAAGGCTTGTCACCCACTTCGAGATCGCCTTCAGATCTTTGGCTTGCGGAAGGGAGGAGGAATCTTTGAAGCTACCTTCATTAATTCAGTATCTAGTTTCCGTATTTAACACCGCACGTGTTTTGAAGCCACCGTGGAAACATCTAAGAAGATTCCCCTCGATACCACACGTTACAAAGAGCACTTATAAAATAGCTTGGCTTGCCATCGTTGGTTGTAGTGTGTGTGTGTGTGTGTGTTATATGAATATCAAAAATATTGCTGTGCCACTCTGATTGTGGCTTCCCACAGCTAGAAATGGCACAGAACAAAGATTCAATTTTAATTATCAGCAGCTCAATTTCCCCCCACTATTGAAAGCGACAGATGGAAAGAGGAAGGACATACACAAAATAAAGAGCAAAGGCATTTATAAAGTTGTCTCTTCTGGTATTTGTAACTTGAGCATTTGTTGCTTCTGATGGAGCACTATGGTCTTTGATTGTGCTAATACTTGTGTGTACTTGTTTGCAGTTCTCTTTCACTCTTCTTTTCATTCCCTTCATTTCATACACAAGCTTCTTTGAATATCCATTTTAACAGGGATGAGTGAATATGTCAATTTCAGTTTCTCTCAGTTTCTCCATGGTTACGTTCAGTTGTCTGCATTTCTACTTCAGTTGTGGGGGGTTTTATTTTAAAAAGTCCTCATCAGCATTTTAGTGCACATTTCTCCTAATACATATCCATTTTTTAATGCAGTTTTGCCTGCAGTGGCTCCCTGTTGACTGCCAGTCCCAATTCAGTGTACTGTTGTTTACTGTTGAAGTCCTAAAGCACTCAGTGCCCCAATGCGCCTCTTCCCATATTCACCTGCCTGGACCCTAAGATTGTCAGAAGATGCCCTTCTCTGTGTGCCATCTTTAGGAGAATTACATTGTGTGTATACAAAAGAAAGGGCCTTCTTTGTGGTGGTACCCCAGTGGTACCATCTGGTGCTGAAACTAGTCTTGTTGGCTTCAGGTTAAAACATTTTTATTTGGCCAGGCAAATAATTGGACTTAGTTTATTCTATGTTTAGCTGGGTGAATAGATTTATCCCTCTTAATTTTCTTGTATTGTTGGTTTGTGCCACAGTGTTCCTATAGTGTTTCTTTGCATATTGCCCTGAAATCCATATTTGGGTGAAGTGTGGTCTGTCGGTCTGTCTATCTATCGATCTTTCAATCTTTAAAAACATAGAGAGCTAGAGAAGGAATCACAATAATGGATTTTAGGTCTAGCAGCATGCATAATTTCCAAGACATCAGACCATCACCCCATAGTCCCTAGCAGCAGGTTCATAAGTCTTCATTTGCTGAATCATGACCTAAACATTAGAGATCATAGAATCATAGAATTGCAGAGTTGAAAGGGACCGCGAGGGTCATCTAGTCCAATCCCCTGCAATGCAGGAATCTTTTCCCCAAAGTGGGTGTGAACCCACAGATTTGAGATTAAGAGACTCATAGCTCTACTGATTGAGCTACCCCAGCACAACAGTTGCACTACATGACCCTTGGAGTCCCTTCCAATTCAATAATTCTACATGGGTTGTACCCTGATCTAAAAGGTAGGTCAATACTATTGTCCTGTCCTTCTACCACTCACTCTCTTTTTTTAAAAAAGGGAAGAATGAAAATAATGTAGGGAAAGATGGAAGGAAGCAGAAAAGGTAAGAGGAAGAGAGTGAGGAAGTCAAAGAATAAAATAAGTAACCAGAGTAGGACAAATGTAGACATAGATGTTTGTTTGCCCTCTCCCCTGCTCTATGGCAATCTGCAACAATGTGGAAGGATGATTTACTTTTAATAGTTGCTCTGTAACTATATTTTAAACCTTGCTGCCATTCCATATTGCCAGTAATCCTTCCATTTGGTGTGTGAGTGTAACATACTCCATATCATTTTCTGTGGGGTTATTCTCAGTGATCAGCTACTGTATAAGGGCCCCCCCCCATTAAGTTTTTTTAAAAGCTTATGTAAAATATATTCCACTGGCTGCCACATCTCTTCCATGCTAATTCCTGCAGCATATTCTTGGAGCTAGCTTGCTCTTGGGGCACTTTTAGCATTAAGAACAGATGTTTGTGAAAAGTGTATGTCCCAAGGCACTCTGCTGATGACATTGAAATAAGCCCCTGGTATTCAGGTGCTGCAAACACAACTTGTAGTCAATGGAATGGAATGGTTCATAGCCTCAGCTTTGTTGGAGGCTACTTGTAACTGGGTTAGGCTAAATGGTTTTAGCCTAGGAGTTTCCCATGTTCTATGACAGCTGTTTCCAATTGGATTTGAACACACTGGTAATTTTTGCTGGTGTTCATGGAGGACTCTGGGGAAGCTAGCTGACAAAGGTTGCAGAAGACAGTGGTGTTCAACATTCTGATACATGCTGATACATTTTTAAGAGCCCAGAACGGTACAAAAATTACATCTACTGCTGCCACCACTCTGGTAAATTTCACTTTCTACTGGTTCTGGGTATTAATCATGCATTTATTTTATATACAGTACCTCGGCATTATGTAGCAATTAGCAGACGTGCTGCTAATTAGTTTTACATTGTAATGCAAGTCCCTCTAAACTTTTAAGTCATAACATTTCAAGCAACTGATGACTGCAAGGTCAGTTTTTTATTCGGCACAATAGCCTTAATACTAATGAACGCATTTGATATGCAGCAGAGTATTGCATGTTTTCCCTTGGTGGTCATTAGCATTTATCATTGGACACTTTGTTTAAATTGTTAGTGAATTCTGTGTGGCCAGGAAGGAACACATAAATACTCCCAATTAATTTTAACTGAAAGCCTGTCCTAGTGGTAACAGTGATTGTCTGTGGCTGATGCTGGCATTCTTTACAAAGACTAACCTTAAGGGTGATGTTCAAGTTAGCTTTACTCCAAGTAGACTTAATTAACTTAACTTGGTCATCTTAATTTATTTCAATGTGCCTATTTTGAATAACTTAGTTGAATATCACTCTAAGACCAGAACTTCATTTATAGGGAAGGTCCATAGCTCAATGGAAGTACAGAAGGTCCCGGGTTCAATCCCCAACATCTCCAGGTAGGGCTGGGAGAGAACCCTCCTTGAAACCCTGGAGAACCACTGCCAGTAAATGTAGACAACGTAGACATGGACCAATGGCCTGATTCTGTATAAAGTAGCTGCCTATGTTTCTAACCTAGAAGATCAACAACTGTAAACGGACCTAGTGTGCTATTCCTAACAGAAAAATTAGAAGGTGTCACTTCATGCATATATGCAATAATTCCATCGTCTCCTTCTCTCGATCATATATTGCATCAAGTTGGAATATATCTATATCTATATCATCTATATCTATATCATCTATATCTATATCCATATCCATATCTATATCTATATCTATATCTATAGCTATATCTATATCCATATCTATATCTATATCTATATCTATATCTATATCTATATCTATATCTATATCTATATCTATATCTATATAATAAAATTGTCCAGTGGCACATTAGAGACCAACTAAGTTTGTTCTTGGTATAAGCTTTTGTGTACATGCACACTTCTTCAGATACATTGAAACACAAGTCACCAGACCTTTATATATAGTGGGAGGGCGGGTTGGGGTTTTTCCTACTACCCTCCTGAGATTCAACAATCCCAAAGTCTGGTGACTTCTGTTTCAATGTAACTGAAGAGGTGTGCATACACACGAAAGTTTATACCAAGAACAAACTTAGTTGGTCTCTAATATCTCTCTTGACTGCATCAGACCAGTACGGCTACCTACCCTAATCTAGAAACAAGTTGGAATGCCCTTGTCAAGGGTTGTTAAAAAATCTCTACCAGGCCAACGTATTATGTTGCCCAAGGCAGAACAACAAATGTCCCCCACCCCTACCTCAAGTCAAGGTACATTATATCCAAGTCTTGTCATATTATTTTATCATCTGAGTCAGAAAATACAAGACACAAGATACATGATGGGTGGATCTACTATAAAATTAATGAAGCTTGGGTTTCAGCGCCCCTAATCCCAGAGGGCCCCCAAGAAGCAACTTTAGTCTACACAGCTTAAAAAACTGGGTCTAGTAGACCCATTTAGAGTCACACAACTCAAATCTATTAATTTTTTGTTGTATATATTTCGACAATCCCAAAGTTTGGCACAGATGTCATGGAACAACGCCACTGAAGAAGACAACAGTGGCTACCCAGACCTCGTTGCTGGTTCCAAAGGGGGCCTCATAACAGTTCAAGCTTCTGAGCCCCCAAAATGTGAGTCTGCTACTGCCCACTGCTGCAAAATAACAAACAGTGTAGTAACTCACAATTTGTTGCACTTTTATTACAACCAAAATGAACTATCTGAGGAGGCTGTTTCATTCTGTCTAATGGTGAGGCCTCCAAATAGCTTCCTAGCACAGAGTTGGTTGGTGCCTATTAGAACTGGGGGAAGGGGCATAAGGTGGAGCCAGAGCCAGTGACATGCAGAGCCATCTCATTCAAGGTTTACCCCCATCCTTCTCCCTGCCGAGTTTTACAAAGGTAATACTGGCATGAAGAAGGAAGGAGCTGACAGCTGGTGCCACACCCTGGACAGGTTGTAAATAAGGAGGTGGGCAAGTGGGAGCTGGCAGAGCATAGACTGAGCTTGGTGGGGCAGTGCCCCATTCATCCTAATGGACCAGTCACCATTGCCCTAGCAAAACATCCAAGGGTGCAGGAGAGCTTAATCCTTTTTATCCCCCACTTAATAGGGTTCTTTTGTGCTCATTGGAGTTCCCATTGTCAACAAATTCAATTCTTTCCATCACCCTTGATATTTGTACAGATTTCCTCCACCTTCATTCCTTCTCTCTCCCATCTAATCTACACCCTCCCCTTATTAGCAGAAAAAAAACCCTAACATTTACAACAAGCTCAGTGGGCCATTTGAATAGGTTCCAACTCTAGGAAAACCTCTGGGGCAACTTTTATTGCTTTTCATTCCTCTTTTTACCCATGGGAATACTTGAGAAAAGCAAAACAAAATGAGGATATATAAGGAAAATATCACCACGTAAGTGGCAGCGTTTGCATGCTGCTTAGGCCATGATGACTATTTCACAGGGCAGTTGTTCTGTTGAATAGTTCAATGTGGGACAACAACTTAAAAGGCCATGAGATGTGCAAGAGATTAATAGAAGGGCTGTCTCTTTCACAATATTTATTTCCCAGCTGCATCTTTGGAATATCTTCCAAATCATCACCATAATTATGAGGATTATGATATATTACGTGTCAAAAATGTTTAGAAGTGCACAGCAGAAATCATTCAGTATGAGACATAAGGGTTAATTCTTAACCTTAAATCGGTAGGTCTACCAACTTAGAGGGAACAGGCAGAGATGTTGCATGGCAACTAGGGAAGGTGGCATGACCAAGGTGCTCACATAGATTGTCCAGCTGAGGGACTTTCCTTGTGAATGATAAGCTGAATCTAAGCCTGTAAAAAAAGACAAAAAATCCTCTGATTCTTTGTGCTCAAGTTGTATACTGGATTTTTCCCAGTTTGTTCAGTAAATGTTTACCAGGGTTTTCTTTCTGAACTTTGCTGCTTTATTCCAATACCTGAGGGAATGTATTTCCTGCTACCATTGTACCATTGCTATTGTTCCTGCTATTTCATTGTGCCATTTACAATAGAAGCTAGAATGGTGATGGTGCCATGGGAGAGGGAATTCCTGGTGGTGGCACCCTGTCTATGGAACTCCCTCCCCGGTGACATTTAGTCTATCCTCGCAGCTGACATCTATAGCTAATAGTTCAGGATGTTCCTCTTTCTCCAAGCATTTGGGACATGAAATGTATTTTTTTAGGGTTTTGTATGGTACAGTTATTTTAGATTTCTATTAAGTTGCTCTGTGCTTCAATATGGAGGAAGGATGGTGTATTCAAATATGAAATAAATAAGATTTGGTTCAAATGCATGCTTGTGTTTGAAGAGTAAGGAAATGCACAGGCCTCAGACTTGTTGTGACTCTTTGTTGTAATGCTTAAACCATGGTTTAGTGTTATACATGAATGCAGCCAGTGTCTTCAAGCAAAATCAGCACACATGCATGCAGTGTTGTCAATAAACTGGTCCTGCAAAGTGGTACCAGCCACTTCCATGAATCATGAGATTGACGGAGCTACAAAACTGAGAAGCACTTTCTGTGTGCTTCTAAATGTGGAAATAAAGACTGCCTACCTTGACTCTTGGCACAGAAAATTAGGATTAATTTGCAATGTATCTGCTGTCCTCGTCCCCTTCTCCTTCACTCTGTTGCAGCATTTATCTCTAACTCCAAGGAAGTTGTTTAAATGTAAGCATTGGTTGCCTGGCCTCTTGCTGAAGAAGTCCACTTCCCTTTTGAGTGCCTGTTTGTTTCACCCTCTCTTTTTTTAATCGTAGGGTGCCACTCGCCTTGTTTGACAAGTGCTTTGAGATGTTGGATGAAGGGTGCTGCATAAGCATAAAGTGTTACATGCTAGTTCCTTAGATGTTTGTAAAGCTTCTGGGGGCATCTGATTAAACATACCTCTGTATTTGCTCTTCCCTTTCTTCAAGGCTTCCCGAAATCCACACATCTTTTATTTGCAGCCCATGCTGTGCCTGCTTTTTTTCTCCAGTGTTTTGTGTGTGTGTGTTTGATCCTCTTCTTCTCTCTCTTCTCTTTCCACCCCCCCAAAAAAAAATCTCAATTCCTCCTTCTCTATGGACTTGAACTTTTTTGATTAGTCTCTTTCATGAAACATTCCCATTTCCAAACATGAAAGGCCTGATCACAGCTGCTCTTTGCCTCTTCTTTTAGTAGAGAGCCTTGAAGCTTCGCTCCTATCACACAACCTTCTTTCCCTGTGTAGTTTGCTTTTTGATACTGTACGAGTTCTGTGAAACCAAACAGTTTAACCAGAACTGCAAAGTTTGTGATGCAAAGTCAGGTCTGACCTTATGCCCCAACTGGAAGAGACTGAGTTGCCACTGATATGTCTCCTGCATTAGGGATCACAAATATGGTGCCCTTAGGCACCAGTCTCCTTCTCAGTAGCTTCTATGTTGCCTGTGATTCAAGATGACCTTAACAGATTGGAGAACTGAGCCAAAACTAACAAAACGAATTTACACATGTTCTGCACTGAGGCAGGAATAACCAGCTGTACTACCAGGATTGCTAGTAGTACATGTGAAAAGAATCTAGGGATCATAGTAGACCACAAGCTTAACATGAATCAACAAGCTAACACCATTGTAGGCTGCATCAACAGAAGTATAGTGTCCAGATCTAGGGAAGTAACGGTACTGCTCTATTCTGCCTTAGTCAGACCACACCTGTAGTACTGTGTCCACTTCTAGGTGCCACTATTTAAGAAGGATATTGACAAACTGGAATGTGTGCAGAGGAGGGCAACCAATATGGTAAAGGATATGGAAACCAAGCCTTATGAGGAATGGTTGAAGGAGTTGGGTATTGTTAGCCTGGATAAGAGGAGACTGAGAGAGGATATGGTAGCCATCTTCCAATACAGGCAGCAACCATTTTATTCACATCCAAATGATGCATGATTGCCAACATGTGGGTCCTTATTGAACCTGGAAGAAGGAAGAATGGGGGCATAACAGATCGGGGGGGGGGGGGAGAGAATTCCCATGCAAAATGGTTGTCACCTTTATCTAAAGATGGAGCAAACTTGTTTTCTCCTGCTGCAGAGGGTAAGACCTGAACCAATGGCTTAAAGTTACAAGAAACTGTCATGGATGCTTTAGTTTAGATTTAGTTGCATTGCAGGGGTAGACTAGGTGACCCTAGAGATCCGTTCCAGTTCTACAGTTCTATGATTCTATGAAAATCCCAAATGTGCCCACTGTCTCAAATGCAACTGGTTGCCCCTACCCATCTACTAAGTGGTAACATTGCTCCAAGCTTCTGTAACATCTGCGAAGTGTTAGTGAGAATGCTATCTCTGCATCTTCCTCTCTCGATTTCTAATTGGCAGTAGATAAGTCCAGTGTGTGTGTGTGTGTGTGTGTGTGTGTGTGTGTGTGTGTATTATTAGATCAAATTACCTGACAGAGCATGAACACTTTCTTGTTCTCTATATGGATATGAGCAGCAGAACAAGGAGCATCTCCCATACACAGCTAGTGGTACCTTATTTTCCTCTATCAATTCACTACCACAGCTGTCCTGTTGTACCCCAGTTGTGCCAAGGAAGTAGTGGAGGTCCTTTTTAACACACCTAAGAACATCCAGCAGTCTGCTCTTTCTGTGTGTGGCTGTATCCTGGCTTCTTGGAGAAATGTTGTATGCACCAGGGGAAGAATGAGATACTGTATGTTTGACTGGGAGAGATTCTGCTTGACATAAACTGCCTGATTGCATCTGTCCACATCTGCAAAGCATAGGGCATGGATCAGGACTATATCTTGTCACCTGTAACTAGACAATAGTGGCATAAATGAAAAAACCTGCCCTGACTAAAGGCTATAGGTTTAGCAAAATTGGCTTCTGTGATTTAGCCAAATTGTCTGCCACAAGAGAGACTGCACTGGGTTGTATTTCTTCTTCTTTTTCTTCACAGATAGAACTTTTCCATTAACTCTGTGTCAATTAATGATGAGCCACTCTGTACAACATGGGCCTTTTGGATGTGCTGTTCTATGTTCTCTTGCTAGTAGAGGCCACATCTCTCTAAAGCAGAAAGCAATGTCATACCTCTTCTTCTGGAATGTGCTGCAAAGTTGTGACTCTAATGGAGCAAAAGCCCGGCAGTAGACTCTAAATGTGATCTGTTTGGAACTTCATGGTGAATTTTTCACTCTTCCATGCAAATGCGACTCAATCAGCCTTCATTCTTCTGAATGATTGTACCTATGTCTGCAGGCTCCTTACATTAACTCCCTTGAACCCAAGGACAGTCACCAACAATCTATGTGATCCAACACTTCAGTTCATTAATAGCAGTAGCCCTCTGTGGTTCCTGTGTGGTTCCAGTGCTTTGATTCTTTAATCAAAGTAGCCCTCTTCAGGCACTGAGCCTTACATAAAAGGGCAAAGAATGGGTAGTGGAGTGTGGATATGTGTACCTACTCTGCCCACAATGTCCCCATGAATACCAAGAATACCTGCTCCACCACTGACCTTCCCACATTGAGTGGTCAAGAGTGGCAACATGGGGCAGCATCAGCATCAAGGGGGTATCATGGTCAGGCATCTGCCAGGGCCCACTTCATAGGAGGGGACCCATGGACAAGAGACCTCTGGACCTGCTGCAGTGAGGAAATGGAATCACTGATAGAGGACAGATCTCTGGAGGAGGTCTTGTTGAAGGGCCCTGCAAATCCCAACATGCACAGGGACATTGGGGACCAAGCCACATGCCTCTTGGCCTCCTGAATACTTTCTACCCCTGCATGTCTGAGCTGAAGGCTTGAGAAGGCTTCACTAACACAGCCCACGCAGAGTGTAATATTGCAGCTGGAAATAAGAACAGAAAAGCCCATTAGAATGCTCCCAGTTGTAATTCCTGCATACCATAAATGCTGCCGGCTCCTTTTCCATACATAGGCAGGTCCACTCCATTTGTATTAATAAGATCTCTGCTTCTCCTCCTATTAGATGCATTGCAGCTGGAAGGTGCTGCGGTAGAGGGAAATAGCAAGTGTGTCAGTTAGCTGAGCACTTGCTGTCAATGGGCCCATCAATCCCTTTTTGCTCAATTGTGATTTCCCCCCCTTCATATGTGTGAGTGGCAGCTAGAAGGCTCTGGCATTTTTTTGGCACAAACATCCAGCCTGTTATTACGCTTCCATTAACATTTTGATAAACACATGATGCAGAACCAAGAAGGGGAAAGGGGGGAAAGTAATTACATGCCATCACATTGCTGCCTCATCTAAGAAAAGTTTACTGTGTAATTGTGCTGTGATTTATCCAGGTATAATGTGCATGCCACTCTGCAAAGGCTCTCTCTACCTCACTCCCCTCTCTTTCCAAGTTTACTTATAAAGATGCAAAATACTCTCTCTCTCTTCCCCATGGGACTACATTGGACTAAAATAAACCTGGCAATATAATTTAGCTTTCCATAAATATTCGTAGACATTACGGTGGAGCACTTCTTTGCATAATAGTTATTTAATGCTTAGAGTAAATATGCTGTGTGTTATATTGGCTAAGCTATCAAGCACAACTTTCTTTTGACGACGGGGACAAATAGCATTATTGTTGTTACTTAGCTTTCTACATTAGCAGAAGAGCCCCTCTCTGCTCTTATATTTATTTCAGTGCTTTTCACAATGACATTTTACAATAAAGCGAGTCTTGCTGAAGCACCTCGCCAATATATTGGCTCTTCCTCTCCTCTGCTCTTTCTAAAGGACTCTACTCCTGTGGCGATGGGAGAGGTATTGTCTAGAAGAATAGAAGTAATTCCAAATGGGATTTTATTTTCCTTTCTACAAGAGCCAAGCATGGAGGAGTAAAAAACAACGACAATCTCATTCATGTTCGTTCAATAGGCCTTCCCATAGCAATGAAATATTGTGAGATGGGAATGAGAGGGAACACACTTGTGTAGTCAAAGAAAATCACTGAAGGAGACTATTTGTTTGGACAAGGGATCTGTGTTAAGTGTGTCACCAGGTTTCACTGCAAACTGCCACCAGGACCAAACCCTTTCCAGAAAAGAGACAGGGCTGCTTCTGGAGACAGTCAGAGGTCTGCTTTGATTCCACAGCCCAAATATTGTGCAGGGTTGTGAAAGTTGATTTGTAGGGTAGTGGGGAAGAGAGACTCCTGCTTCAGTGCAGGAGGTTTGGAGGACTAGATAAGCCTTCCTCCAAATGTTGTTGAACTCTGACTTCCATCAGTCCTGGGCAGCATGACCAATTGTCATGGGCAGCATGACCAATTGAGAGCCAGTGTGGTGTAGTGGTTAAGAGCGGTAGAGTCGTAATCTGGGGAACCGGGTTCGCGTCTCTGCTCCTCCACATGCAGCTGCTGGATGACCTTGGGCTAGTCACACTTCTCTGAAGTCTCTCAGCCCCACTCACCTCACATAGTGTTTGTTGTGTGGGAGGAAGGGAAAGGAGAATGTTAGCCGCTTGAGACTCCTTTGGGTAGTGATAAAGCGGGATATCAAATCCAAACTCCTCCTCCTCCTCCTCTTCTTCTTCTTCTTCTTCTTTGATGATGAGAGCTGCAGTTCAGCAACATTTGGAGGGCATCCCATTGGCTACCCCTGCATTAATGCTTTATCAATCAGTTACTCATTGTATTATGCTAACTAGAGAGGTTTACCCACTGGCATCTGCTTCTATTTTATTGTGGCTGTATATCTATACCCTGGGTTACGTGGGAAGATGGGAGTTGTAGCCTAAAACATATTGAGGCCATCTGATTGGGGGAGCCTCCACTCCCTATTGCTACTGTGAGATACTAAAGAGAAGGCAATCCCCGATCTCTGTCAATGCACAAAGAACTCAACTCAGACCACTGGTCAGGTTGTCTTTCCTGAGTTACAGTAGCTTTCTAGTCTCAGATGGAGATCTGTCCCAGCCTTATTAGCAAAGATCCTTTTAATTGAAGATTGGACCTGAAACCTGTATCAGTGGTCTCCAGCCTGTTTAGATTCAGGATGAACCATAGTTCAGTGAAAGAACTTAGTTGCAGAAGAGCCAACTAAGGTACAGTGTCTCTGCCCAAGACACTGGACAGAGCTTGGCAGCTCTGCCTCTTGGAGTTGGCAATATTGTACTAGATGGGCAAATACCTTGCACTTCCATGTTTTATTCATTCAACTTGTAACTTGGAAGCCCCTTCTGACTTTTTGCCATATATGCCATCTTCTTTTTGCACATCTGTCTCCTGCTTTCTCTTTTTCATTTGTCCACCTTAGATGGGGCAAGACTTGGGGGCAGGGTGGGTTATGACCTACGAGTTGAAGCCTAATGGTTTCCAGGACTAGCATGCACAGTACCTTTGAAATGTAGCCCCTGGGTGCATTGCAGCTTCTGTAAAAATAAGTGAGATATTTACTTTTCCCAGTTCTCAGGAATTACAAGCGACCCAAGAGAGAATTGCTAGCAATAAAGCAGCTAATATAGCAACTTCAGCTGCTTCCTTGAAATGATGGGTGCAACCAAATCACATCTGGTGTATAACCACATTCTTCAGTTTATCCTAGGTGCTAACTCTTGTTTTCATGCAACATCTCTTGACTGGGCTCCCTGTCCAGAAGAGAGTGAGCCTTTTAGTGCCCTCTGCACAGACATTGACAGTAGTAGTGGAGATTAGAGCTGACTGCGATTTAACTGCATGCATGGAAGTGTTAGTGGAACGGGAGGGGCACAATAAGTAACTCTGACCTTGTTCAGCCAGTGCCTTTGGTAAGATGTATTAAAGATGAACCGAGTGGTGTGCATTTTCAAGTGTGTTTAATGGTTTGGTAATGCAATGTTAGTATATTATTAATCTTCTAAGAAGATTGGCATTAACTCGGCTTTAACAACTAGCCTCAACAAATATGTTAACAGGATGTGCCCAGGCTTGGGCGCAAGAACATCTGTGTTCAACATCTGTATGTTTGTTATGATTATAGGCTTGTGCCCTATATACAGCTCCGTTGAAATTAGATCTGGTATTTATACCTTTGCACATCTGCAACAGAGTAAATCCCTAAGCCCTGTGGCCAATGATAAAAAGGAGAGAGCTGGAGATAGGGTGAAATCATGTGTAGTGCTTGAACACTCTCTGGCAATTCTCATCCTATTTTTGAAAGTCGTGGAGCTATTGAGCACACACAATAGATTTTGTCTTTATTTGTTTCTGGTTCGAGTGAATTCTTGCCCAGCAGCTTCAGTGAGTCATACCTATATAGAATAATCATCATCATCATCCCACCTTTCCTCCAAGGTGCTCATGGAGCTCAAGGTGGGGTACATAGTTCTCCCACCCCCTCCATTTTATCCTCACAACAACCCTGTACAATAGCTTAGGCTGAGAGACTGTGACTAGTCCAAAGTCACCCACTGAGCTTCATGGTCAAGTGGGGACTAGAACCCTCATCTCACATGTCTTAGTTCAACACTTTAACCATTACACCACACCAGATCCAAAGACCATGGGATGCTTTCAGACTACATGTTAACTTGACATAGGGGAGATGTGGTGTCCTTCCCAGGTTCCTAGTTTTCCTGTTGCTATTCTTTTTTCTTGCATTGACGTCCCCTTGAAGAAATCTCTATTGCAGTTAATTAATTCATTAGTGAGTTTGACTGCAATTCCTCATAGTTTGAACAAGGATTATGGGCCTCTCTTTCCTTACGAGAGAGGTAATTGTTTTTCATTTGATCAGCCTGCTATAATGCTACAGCAAATATGAAGCCCCCACCCCACCCCACCCCATTATTGTGCAAGTTCTAATCTGGTGGACATGTTACAGACTGCTTAAGCAGAGCTGGAAAGAAGGAGAGAATATCTAGGGTGAGGTACTTCTGTCCGAACACCCTGACAGGAGGGCAGGGAGGTACTGTTGGGCCATAGCACTCCTCAAATGGTGGTCTCGGTGGGATCACACTGATGTGAAGTATGCCATTGGGTGATCCTTAACCTTGGTTAGCCCTGTTAAATAATCAATCAGCAGATGGGCTGTTTGATACAGTATGCACACTCAATACCTGCACCAAAACTTGCTGACATCTGTAATCAATAAAGTTGTGGCCTGTTTAATCCCCAAATGGACCAGAATCCCTGACTACAGACCACACTGACTAGGGCTAATAAAAGTTGCAGTACACACGTGCCCTGTCCCAGGTTTAAAGAATGAGAAGGAATGCCAAGCCTACAGTAAATCCTGCATGCAGGATGAGACCCCTACAAAGACTTGGAAGGCTGGGAAAGGCTGCTCTGCAGACACAGATGAGAACAAGGTGTTCAGTATTGACCAACATCATTGGAAGTCTCTGGGTTGGGTAGACCTGACATGGAACACTAGGGGCTTGGTGTTCTGTCTGTGGCTGGCCATCAAAACTGTACCTTCAAGTCTGAGGTCCCAGAGCACAGAGATTCTGAACTTGGAAGGTCTAGATTTGTCTGCTGGGCTGATCCTGGCATTCTATTTCTTTTCTGTCTTTCCAAAATTTTGAAGGAGCAGACTGATCCTATTTGATGAACTGGTCACAGAATATTTATTTATTTATTTGTTTGTTTGTTTGTTTGTTTACCCACCTTTCATCCAAGGAGCTAAAAATGTGCCATATATGGTTCTCCTTTCCTCCATTTTGATCTGCATGACAACCCTGTGAGGCACCTTAGGCTGAGATACTGTGGTTGGTCCCAAGGCACTCATCAAGCTTCCTGGCTCAGGAGGAATTTGAACCTTCGTCTCCCAGGTTCTAGTCTAACACTCTAACCACTGCACCATGTCTCAGTGTTGAATTATTGTTGAACACCTATCCATTTCTAAAGTCACTAAAGCCTGGAGTGCCACTTCACTTTTCAGCCTTTGTGCTGTTCCCATCATAAAGGGACGCCTGCTATTAATAACTACCAGTCCCAGGTGCTATTTCCAAGCCGGATTTATATCCTGCCTCCTTCCACAGTCTTCACAGATCTAGCAGTGTGGTATAAATGTGCCTCCTGACATCACTAAGCTCAACATTTAGTAGTTTGTTATACCCATCTCCCCAGTGACACCCCAATCTCCCCAGCAAGCCATTACCAAATTGCTGCAGATAGAGGATTTATATTTTTCCTTTTGTTACAAAAAAGTCTCCTTACCTAAAGTCTTTTTTTCTGGCAGCAAATTTGCATTTAAATGTGTGTTACTTGGAAAGTATTACTGAATTGCAGTGTGGTATCTTAAAAAAGGTTCAAAATGCATTTTTCATATACTTTCATCCTGCTATTGGTTTGTTTTTCTCCTATTCCCTCACTAAAGAGACTTCTTAAAATACTTTTCTTTTTTCTAAGGGAAATGGAGTCATTTCTTAGGGCTGGGAAACACTCCTGCTGGAGATATATGCTGTTCTAATATGGTCTTTAATGGTGGTTTTAATGTCTTTGTTGCCTATTTTTGTATCTTTGGTTCATTACTTGGAGAGAGAGGTCTATACATTCTTAAATCAGTAGCATCCTTTTAGTTTAAGATGCTATGAACTAAACCTACACCCTTCTACAGCCAAAGCATGTGCTCTCCTCCTGAGTTCTGGCAATTCCCAAGCTATATGGCAGGTGGGAAAATGGCCCAGTTCCTCAGTTCCTCTGCTCCAGTTCCTCTGCTCGAAATTTCCACTGCCCCAAGCAGCTTTTTAAGGGAAAAGGGGGGTCTGTTGGGCTACCATCACATGAAATGAGGTATTTGGTCCTAGGGAAGTCAACTGTGAACCAGAAAGTTCTTGGTTCAAATATCATCTGAATCATAAATTTGCTTCAGTTGCCTTCTGTCTGACTGACTGTCTTTCTATCTGTCAGTCTCACCCCATCATTATGCTATATGGCACTGGTAATGCTGTCCTGCCTTACAGGTTTGTTGTAAATGTTTCTTGAGAGATAATGCACATGAAGAGTTTTGAATGCTCTTAAACAGGTATATAAATTCTAAATAGAATGATTATCTTTACTGGGAGTTATGCTAACTGCAAAGATCTTCATTAAGACTGGACCAAAATGATGAATGCCCCCTAGAATTTTTTAAAAGGCTTGTTGAATTTCTGCCCTTCTCTCATAGTTGCTCTTCCCTCCCTCCCTCTTACAATGACAAGCTTGCAGGTAAAGTTGGAATGAAAGCACATGTAAGAGCTGGCCCCCTTCATTAGTTTAGCCTGCGTTGCTGTCTGTGGAGGGCACTGGGGTTGCAAAGGCTGCCCTAGAGTAAGTCCTTGCAGCTTTTTACAAGATTAATGTACACTGAATGCAAACTATAATGAAACCACTGCTTTATTGTGTTGTTATATGATTGTGATGGATTGTTGTTTATGTGCTGGTTGGTTGGGCTTTTTTTAAACAAAGTAATAGTTTAAATAGTTTTTTTTCTGTTTGTGTACTCTCTGTTAACTGCTATGTTGAAGACACATTTCTAAAAAGGAGGATGCAAGTATATTAAAAATAAATGAACGAACAACCTTCTTTTGTGTGGTGTTGGAAATTATTACAATTAATTTATTAAAGAGTGATTTACAAATAAGATAACTGAAATCACAAAAACAACAAAAAATTAAAGAAGACTAAAAACCTAAAAATAATAATATTACATTCATATTAAAGACCCATCTAACAAGCAGGGAAAGCTTGTAGTAACAAAATTGTCTTCACCTTTTTTCAGAAAGTGGAGATAGTGAGTGCCTATCATATCTTGACAGGGATTATATTCCACAGATTGGTTAGGGATATACATTTTGTTCATCAGCGCCAACTCTAGGGGGCCATGGGCCATTGCCCCCCAATAATTCTCTTATGAAGGCCCAGCACCCTCAATATTTCTCCCCACCCACCCACCTTCCTGCTTCCCTCTCTCCCTCACTCAATCTGCTGCCTCCCCACCCCAGCTGGTTGCTACCTTCTGTTTCCGACTTGCCTCCAGGAGGAGCAAGGAAGAGAGCGGTGGCCACAGGCCTGGAAATGTGTGCAGTGTGTACCTGACTATCCCCTCCCCACATGGCTGCCAGTTGCTCCTTCCCCTGCTTGCTCCCTTGCTCCCTCTGTGCAGCTTGGCACGGAGCAGCCCAGCAGGATTGCACAGGCAGGTGGGCAAACTAGCAGAGGCAGTGCTGTCCTGTGGCAGGGGCAGCAGCCCCTTCGGGGACCACCAGCCAAACTACCACAGTAGCTGCCTGAGCGCCGATGAGCATGTCTGACCAGCAGGCCTAAGAGAAGCTGGTGATATTCTGGGGGGAGGCAGCTGACCAAGGGAGGGAGAGAGAGAGAGGCAGGCAAAGTGGCCATGGTGCCACTGTTGCTGCCACCACCAACCGTCTGTGCTCACTGTGCCTGCCTGGGCACATGCTGGCCCAACCACCAGCTTAGAAGGAGCAGGGTGTGTCAAGGGAGCAGAAGCGGAGAGTGGGACAGGGCAAAGCGGCCCCCTCCAATGTTTCGTTCACACTGGCACCACTGATTTTGGAGGCACTGATTTTGCTCATCTCCATGATCCTTAAACATAACCCAAACTCAGAGCTATTTCTATCCCTCCCCCCTGTGTTTTATCCCAAGCTTGACTCGTAAGCTGAACTTCATTATGTTAAATTTAAAGCTGCCCCAAATGACTACATATGAGCCTTCTTCAGAGGTCCAAGCTTCACATGAATAGGGGGAGAGCAAAGATGAGCCTACTACTGTAGACACACACACACACACACACACACACACACACACACTTACACTTCTCCATCCCATCATTTTTGTGACCTCTGTTGCCTTCCATGTGTTTGGAAGGGAACTACTGCAGCAGGGAGTCTGTTATACTGTACTCATGTACCCCCCCCCCCCAAAGGATAATAGGAACTGTAGTTTGTTAAGGGTGCTGGAGAGTATAGTTTTGGGGTAAACTATTGGTTCCCTGATTTTGGAGGGGTGAATTGTGAAAGGTAAAGTGGTATGAATGTGCTTCAAATGTATGGTGGTGCGGATGTGACAAAAGCCCAGAAGATGATATCAAGATCAAATATGGATGAGTGAATCCTGAAATGTAGAGAAGTTTAGAGAAAATGTTGGTTGTTTAAAACAACAACAACCTTAAATGCAGGCCTCTGTGGCACTTGACTTATTTTTAAAAGATTACTACAAGTTATTGATTTTGGCAGAGGCAAAAGACAGCTTTTAACAGGGCCCTCAATGCACCTACCACATGATAGCTGGTTGCTGATGGGGTGGGGAGTTAGGGCTGCACCTAATTCTCTAATTTTGGTGTTTGTCTTAAAAGTAACAGAGCTTCCAAAATAAGGCACTGCATGCTCCATCCCCCTTTGAAATAATGATACTGCCACCTCCCACTCTCCCAATTAACAATGGTGGTCCATGATTATGCCTTCTCTTTGTGTTGTCCTATAGATCATGTTTATTATGTTGATACAAACCCTTTGATATTGTAATTGTGATGTACACATTATGAAGACAAATGTGTTGAGCTTAATGAGAATGGATTGCCAATAAAAGCTGAAAACAAGGAAAACGTGTTCAGTTTTTTGTTTTTTTTAAAGCAATAGCCATCTCATAGGGGAGGGGAGGGTTGTTGTTTTTTAGAAGAAAAGGGTTTGGGATAGAGATTTTGGAAGAAAAGCACCCTGAATGCAAATAGTATATTACTAGGCTGGTGGTGCTAAATTATTGACATCAGTAGCTTCTTAATTACGAGAAAGAGAGAGAGAGAGAGAGAGAGAGAGAGAGAGAGAGAGAGAGAGAGAGAGAGAGGTCACCTTGAGGAGTAGCTTTGCATGGAAACCGCTGTGGGCTCAAGAAAGATGAGAGGAAAGGGCAGTCACTTCACAATAGAGCATGATTTTGGCATGCAAATTATCCCAGTATCAAACTTTGGCATCTCCAAGTGGGCATGGGAAAGACTTGCACCAGTTAGCCTGGATTGGATTTCCCCAACCTGATGCCCACCAGATGTTGCTGAACTTCAACTACCAACACCCTTAGCCATTGGCTATACTGGCTGAGGCTTATAGAAGTTGAATTCCAAAACATCTGGAGGGCACCAGGTTGGGAAAAGTTGGTTCAGACAGTTTTGACCTGGATGGGCCAGTGTTCTGACTTGGGAATATAAGAAGCTGAGAAGTAGTCCTGCAGTCTACCTGTTTTTGTTCCTGGGGGATCTGACTTTGCATAGGCCACACCCTAGACCAGTATTTCTTGAGAAGTCCATCTGCAAAGGCCAGTTCGTTTATCTGCTCCGAGCTTTGTTTGTCAGTGAACAGAGGACGTTTCATATGCTAGAGCAGGACTAGTAAGGTTTCGGTTGTTGCGTTTCCATATGGCACCGTATTTGGGAAGCAACATTATTTTCATCCCACTGCTCTTCCCGGTGGACTGCAAACATCTTTGTTTCCTGTTGACTAAAGAGTGCTTCGTTTTGTTTGGTAACACCTGTTGTGGGGATGCAGAAGTCCCCTGCCTGTCTCCTGAAACTTGGCAAAAACTGAGGAAATGGGAATCCCTCACATGCTGTGTTAAATAAAATGTTGAGAAGAAAGGAACATGATTTTGCATGCAAACCTTAAGTGCCCATTAGAGAGAGATAAATGGATGAATCTGAGTTTTTGTGGTCCTTGTCACTTTCTCTTGTGTACATGCCTAAGCTCATTTCACCTGTTTCTGTGTGAAACAGCATTTAAATTCGTATTTAAATATATATATTTAAATGTATTTTTTCACAAAATATGCATTTCTGAGTGCCTCTCTTAATGTACTCATTTCTAAATGCATTTTTGAACCAATAACTATATTCCAGAATTTAGAGGAGATTAAATTCCAAAGGATGGCTATGTTCTGATCCACTCATTAGCCTGAGAACTGTGGATTGGGTGTGTTTGTACTGGAATTTGCAAATAACTAATTCCTCAAGCAGCTCCCATATGGCCCCATATGGGGCCATATCGGAGATTCATGGGCTTCTGAATGTATCTAAGCAGAAATGGTGACTATTGTTGTTTTGGAGACCCTTCAGTTTGCCAAGAGTTGCCTATTCAAGCAGGCTACAGTGCTGATGCTGGTGGTCATTAATGTGAGCTACAAAAGTTCCTTAGTTCAACTTCAGTCCGCCATTAATTTATGATGTGGTCTTATCCGGGACCAGGTGTGGGGAACCTTTAGTCCTCTAGCTATTGCTGAACTACAACTCACATCATTCCTGGCCATTGGCCACACTTGCAGGGGCAGATGTGAGTTGCAGTCCAGAAACATCTGGAGGGCCAAAGGGTACCCACTCTTGACCCAGGCAATCTCTTTTATTTTTCTTTGCCTCATCTGAAATATTTTATTTTTCTTTGCCTCATCAGTCCAGTAACCTCATCTGAAATATGGTGATAATTATACAGTGGTACCTCGGGTTACAGATGCTTCAGGTTACAGACGCCTCAGGTTACAGACTCTCCTAACCCAGAAATAGTACCTCGGGTTAAGAACTTTGCTTCAGGATGAGAACAGAAATCACACAGCAGGGGCCCAGCGGCAGCAGGAGGCCCCGTTAGCTTAAAGTGGTGCTTCAGGTTAAGAACAGTTTCATGTTTAGAACGAATAAACTTCTTAACCCCAGGTACCACTGTACTGGCCTACATTACACCTGTTACCTGTTTGTCAGCTCTGGGGAACTTGGACTCTGTTTTGTGTTTGTTTTGAAACATGTTTCTAGACCTCAGGATTAAAAACAACAAAATTAAAGGAAAAGAATGGGGAAGGAATTAAAACAAGGCAACTGAGGCCAACCATTGGAGTGCTAGCAGACTGGATAAAAGCACCTAACAACTATTATTTCAATTCAGTAAGAGAGATCCATGTAATCATACAGGGTTAGTGTTATTTATAGGCATTATTTCTAGGTATAAGCCTATAATCTTAGAACAATTATCCTTGGTATAGAACTTCTGAGTGTGTGAGAAATGTAGGTGCTCCTGATCATGGAAGAGGGGATAAAATGCCACCTCACCTCATTCTTCCAAACCATTATCCTAAGAACCAAACTACATGTTATGTTAGCTATGTATCATTTCCTGCAAGTGTAGGAGATTTTTTTTTATATAGAAAATTGCAAATTTAGCTGGCCCTGTTGTGATTGAGACCCTAGCAAGTGGTGTATGGAGTCTTCACATACTAAGTTCCCAGTTCAAATAACCCATTTCCAATGCTCCAATTGAAGTGAATGTGATTTTTCCCCCTCAGTGAAAATTGCAAGTCCCTGATTAGGATCAGAACCACAAGGGGGGGGGGAGGGATAAAGAGGTTTTTTTTAAAAAAAAAACTAACATACATGCTAGGGTCCTGATTTGGACACACACCAATTCTGGTAGTGTATATGCTTTCTTTTTTGAATTGTCATATATTACTGGAAATCAAGAAATACTTAACAAAATAGTAATGCCTGCACTTTAAAGCCCAACTACATAATAGGCACAATTTGGTCTCAAGTCTTCAAGGAATGGTGTATCCAGCCGGTTGGACACAATTTCCTTGCCCCTGTTTCAGAAATAAAAGTTGCATCTGGTTATCAGGCTCAGGATGAGGCCCATTCAGCATACAAAATGCAAGCTGATTTAAGGAGTCTTCGCAAACCTTCTATTTTTGCATTCTGTGCTTCCCTTTGCTTCCATCCATCTGCCCACCCAGAACCACTTCTTTTTTAGTACCTTGTAAAAAGATGCACTGGTAATTACCTAAAAAATTGCTCTCATTTAAGTTTCGTATCAGGAGCTTTTTGAGTGTGTGAGAAAGAATAGAGGCGGTTACGTTAATTTGCAATAAAAAGTATATGGTTGTTACCTTTTCTGCAGCAGTCCAGAAAGAAACACATTTGGAATCTGCGCGTTCAATAAACAATTCCGGCTTGCCTGGAAATCTGTTTGTTTGATCTAGTAGGCAGCTCACCTGGAAAGTTTAATGTCATGTTTGGCCTGTACTTGACTCTTTATTCTTTTTACTCACTTTGCCAGTCCCAACCTTGCCCCCCTCCCCACTCTAAAACGGTTGTGTTATGTGAATATCCGTGACTTAATTTGCATTGCATTAAAGTAAAACATTTTAAATTTCTTCACAGCAGAAGTAAATCTGACAGACTTTATGGAGCTATTATACCTGCAGGTATTTTATACTTTTTAAAATACATTCTTGTCAAGCTATCTTAATTATATTATTATATGTACTTTTGAACTCCTTACCCATTCCTGGATGATATATGTTGTGCTTTTGACAGCCAGTCCTAAAAAGCTACAATTTATATCAAAGTTCTTTGGCTGAACAAAGATGTATCTATTATGGATTCAGAGGGGATTTATTAATTTTACTGTTTTTTGGAATGCAGTTACTCATTGACGTGGCTTTTGAGCCTTAATTTTCTAACTGCATGATTATAAGGAGGAGTGGGGAAATAATTACGTGTATTTAAAGCTTTTGGGGAGGCTGCTTTGTGCTCAGGAGTTGAGAATGCATTGCAATGGATGGGTGACTAACTCCAAATTCAGTCTAACAGAAATGCTAACGCCCTTCTGCAAATATTGACAAGCTATATTGTCAGTGCTATAGTGCAACTGATACATGAAATTGCCTGCCTCCAGCAGGTCATCAGAAGACAAATGCTGAGCTTCCAGGAAGGATTTGTTTGCATGGTTTTGGGTGTTTTGGGTGAAGAAGAGAAGAGTTACTGAATGACTTGTGTAGTCTTTTTGTCAAATCTTGAAATCCTGAGCTCAGTGTTTTGCAACAAGTTTCTAGGCCTCATGATTAACTATAATGGTAGAAACAAAAAAGGGAGATCAAACACTGATGTCTCATCAGGCTAAGGAAACTCAACAACTGTAGTCTCAATTTAGCAAGAGAAATCCATGCGCATTGCCAATCCTTTTCAGATCTCATGTTAAGACCTTGGTGGCTGCTCCCAGATCCTGGAGCTCCCTCCCTGGAAAAGCTAGACTGGCTTCCTCCTTGTTATCCTTCTGGCAGACATTTGAAGACCAAACAGGCTTTTGGAAGTGACAACTGTTAATGAAAGAAATGGTGACCTGCTGTTGCAAGCCATCAGGAGTCCCAACAGGGAAACAGACATGGAATGAATATATATATATATATATATATTTGCTTTTCGTATATATATATACACACACACACATACATACACACACCCTTCAGTCATAAATCTCAGGGTGGTTGACAACATAAAATTACAAAATACATAATAACCAAAAATAACCAGGGTCAGGCCCATGACCTGAAACTAGGCCAGGGTCAGGGTCCCTAACAATGGTTGTTTTTTCTAGTTATTTCCCTGGTTATTTTCCAAGTGGTAACTGGGGAAACATACAATTTGTGAATTTTCGGGACACTTATTCACATGGCAAATATGCACTGGTTGGTTGATTGATTGATTTGGCAGTGGAGAGTCACAGACATTTGCGGTACCTTTTATCTGAAATTATTGAGCTGGATTTTTTAAAACCCCAAATCAGAGCCAGCATGCTTCATGTACTCTGTATCACTAAACAGCTTTCAGCTAGCAAATGCCTTCCATGCCCAATAGCGCTGGATCTGAATCAATAGCTTTGAAGTGAGAGGTTTTATCACTAAAGGTTTTGTTTTTGTTTTTAAAGTTCCCCAAGATTATGCTGGGCTGTAAGGTTAGAACTTTCCAGACGCCAAGGAGGTCTTGCCAGCCCGATTACTGTGGTATCTCTTCGGTTTCCCCATTTCCATTTAGCAGCAGGTGATTGCATGGCTATGCAGCCGCTCATAGACTCATTATATCTCCGTCAGCTTCCTGGCTGATCGGTTCCAGTAGATGGGAGGTTGTTAACTAAATTGGCAGCAAGGTGACGAAAACATCTGTTGGTTCAATTGTAAGCTTGCCAGCCTTGGCATGTGCCTCTCTTTGTTGGTTCCAGATGAGTCTTGAGTGTAGAGAATTGTGGAGTGGCAACGAGGTGAAGCTGCCTACCCCCCCTTTTTCTGTGAGTTTCCTGGCACAGCAAAACAAAAAGGGGGGAAGCCAGTTACCTTCTCCGTATCAAAGCCAGCTTTCTTCCCTTCCCTCAGATTGTGAGGATCTATGGAGCTGAAGCTTTGCCTTGCCTCTCCTCCTGACCAATGATGATTTAAAAGCAGGTTGAAAGAATCAGTTCTTCTCTATTTCTATTGTCCATTATGGCCAGTTCACAAAAAGTAGTTTTTCAGTGTACTTTGAAAAAATTGCTGTGTAATGCAACAAATGGCGTAGCAGAGAACCAGGATTCACTCTTGGGCTGCATTCTTGTGGCAATTTAATTCATTTTCATTTGAGCTTTCACATGATGTAAAGGCCACTTTTGGATTTATAATGGAATGCAGTGCAAGTTTAGCTTTCTTTTCCATATTATTTGCAAATGGATCTTCCCTGGAAACAAATAACATGTTGACTTAGGCTATGTACACACCATAGCTTTAAAGCTTATTCACAGCAGCTTTCCAATTCCAAGACTTCTGGGAACTGTAGTTTACCCTCACAGAGCTGCAATTTTCAGCATCCTTAGCATACTCCAGTTTGGAGGATTCTTGGGGAAGGGTTGCTTCAAATGTGCTTTAAACGTGTGTATGCAGCCACAATGAACAAAGCTCTCAATAAACAAAGTGCATTAGTGCTTATGTGTCATCATGGCAACCCTTATTTCTGTCTTTGTGAACAAGGAATAGGATGTGAGAGATGGTGCTGTGTAATGAGTAAATCCATTTGGCTCCTATGATCCAGAATTGACTCCTCTGATGGTGGTTTCTCCAGATCTCAAGTAAAAGTCTTTCCAATGCCTTCTAAATGAGATCCTGTTCATTAGAGGAGGAGAATGCCTTCTCTAAGGCATTAGAGGCCACATTTTCATCAGCATTTACAATGAAAGTGTCCATTCCTACTGACAATGCCATCTTTCCCTGAACACATGATGCATCTGGAACAGCTAGTCTCTACCTGCTTGCCTTCTTTCTTACAATTAGTCCAGGTGGTGGGACATGGCTGGCACCTTCCTCCTTAGTCTCAGTTTTGCTCTTGTAAAAGGTAAATGTACCTCTGCCCAACAGGGCCAGTCGTGACCGACTCTAGGGTTGCGTGCTCATCTCGCTCAAGAGGCCGGGAGCCGGCGCTGTCCGAAGACACTTACAGGTCACGTGGCCAGCGTGACGAAGCTGCTCTGGCGAGCCAGCACCAGCACACGGAAACGCCGTTACCTTCCTGCCATAAAGCGGTACCTATTTATCTACTTGCACTTAGGGATGCTTTCGAACTGCTTGGTGGGCAGGAGCTGGGACTGAACGACGGGAGCTCACCCCGCCGTGGGGATTCGAACGGCCGACCATACGATCGGCAAGTCCTAGGCACTGAGGTTTTACCCACAGCGCCACCCGTGTCCCGTTTTGGTGGTACAGACACCTAAAACACAAGTTTAAAAGACATACCTGGGAGAGAAAAAATGCATTGTCCCTTACTTTTTCTAGGAGCTAGTTAAAAAGACCCAGCTGAGCCAGTTTTCCATCTGGTTGGCTGGCAACCCAAGTTGCCTGGCAAATTTGGATGGCAGGGTTTTGAAAGGGCACCTTCTTTTCATGCACATACATGTACTTAGTAGTTTGCTTTTATTTCTGCACATAATGAAGAAAAACTAGGAAGACATGACAGAAAGTTGTAAATGATATATAAAATGAACCACCAAAAAGCTTTTTCAGCACACATAGCACAAAGATATTATAGGCAAAGCAGGGGAACTAAATATGCTCCCTGATCACTTTTGTTACAGGCAAAGCTTTGGGTCCAGGGGCCATAGCCAGGCAAAGTGGGGAAATCATTCTAATTTTATTTCCCCCAGGTTCCATTTAACTCACTCCTCTTCTCTCCCCAGCCAAAGCTGACATATTTGGGTCAGGGAGGCATTCCATACATTACCAGTGGCTCCATTTCCCAAAGGAAAACCCTCCCAATTAAGTAAGCTTAGAAAAGAACTTGACAGCTCAAGTCATTCCTATTCCCCCAGTTGGCTGTAAGAGCCCCAAGCCAAGCCCATGCTTAAGGTTGTTCTCCAGACTAGCCAAACAAGCAAATAGTTGTGACTGTACCTGTGCACAGGAAGTCTTTGTATGAAAGGTTACAGGAGGAGGTGGTTTGTTCACACCCAAGGGCTTGTCCTGAGCCAGAAACGAAGCAGTGTCTCCAATGAGCCACTAGGAAGTGACACACACAGACACACAGACACACACACACACACCTCTCTTGGATATTGCAACCCCCTAAAATCCTGGCATTGACTTAAGACACACATATGTGCATGCATAGACACATCAGGTTTCATTATAACCAAATAGAACGTGTGATCATAGAACTGTAGAATTGGATGGGGGGTCTGAGGATCATCAAGTCCAACTGGCTGCAATGCAGGAATATGCAGCTCTCCCATATGGGGACAGAACCTGCAACCTTGGCATTATCAGCACCACACAGTCTAACCAATTTATGGAGTTTCTGAGTGCAGGTGACACAGTCCAATAACTGTGATTTTGATTGGTTTGCTTTAAAATGTAGAGCAAACAAAATTATCCATCCCTAGTAAAACCTCAGCGCCTAGGACTTGCCGATCGCATGGTCGGTGGTTCGAATCCCCACGGCGGGGTGCGCTCCAGTCGTTCAGTCCCAGCGCCTGCCAACCTAGCAGTTCAAAAGCACCCCCGGGTGCAAGTAGATAAATAGGGACCGCTTACTAGCGGGAAGCTAAACGGTGTTTCCGTGTGCTGCGCTGGCTCGCCAGATGCAGCTTGTCACGCTGGCCACGTGACCCGGAAGTGTCTTCGGACAGCTCTGGCCCCCGGCCTCTTAAGTGAGATGGGCGCACAACCCTAGAGTCGGACACGACTGGCCCGTATGTGCAGGGGCACCTTTACCTTTACCTTTAGTGTGTGCCAGCAAAATTCTGCATCGTTTGTGTGTGTTCAAGCTACATTTGATGAGTAGCACTATGGTGGTTCTTCCCAATGCTTGTGTTGTTATTTTTAAAATAAAAACCAGAGAACCTCAAGTTTATTTACTCCTTGGAACTGGACAGAGAGGCTTGGAATTTCCAGGCACTTGAACAAATAACTACTGAACTATTCAAAACTTATTCCATGTGCTGCTTATTTGGGATACGCAACTTTTGCTGCAAGTCCAGACTATTTCCCTCCCAATCCTTAAGCAGAATAGAATATACAATTTTTTGGGGTTATGCTTGGTTATCTCCTGGACCATTCCATTATTTTAAGTTCCATGGGTGAATAAGGGATATGTACCACAGTAGAAAGTATCATTTTTGCAGTATATCTTATCTGCTTCCTGCATCCATAAAGCAATACAGTAACCATAGAAATTTGATGTGTAATGCTGATGGATTAGCACTGAGTTTAAAAAGAACTGCTCATATGGCAGGAAGTAATGCTTTCTCAATAAAAGTATGGTTGTGCATTAGGGTTCAGGTTAAAAACTTTGGGATGTAGGAACTGTGTGTGTCAGTGGTACACCGGAAACGCGAATGGCACTGTGGTCTAAACCACTGAGACTCTTGGAATTGCCAATCAAAAGGTCAGCGGTTCGAATCCATGCAATGGTGATGAGCTCCCGTTACTCTGTCCCAGTTTCTGCCAACCAGCAGTTCGAAAGCACACCAGTGCAAGCAGATAAATATGTATCACTGTGGCAGGAAGGCAAACAGGACCTGGAAAGCTGTCTGTGGACAAACGCTGGCTCCCTCAGCCTGAAGAGAGATGAGTGTCGTATCCCATAGTCAAGTTTGACTGGACTTAACCATTCATAAGTCCTTTACCTTTTTACCTACACCAGGGGATATTCAGTAGTCCAAGCATGGTCTCAGCATTGAAGGAATGCCAACCTCAATCAAGGAAACAATCAAACCATAATAAAACAAATTCAATTAATGATGATGATGATGTATTTTGTGGCTTTTACCTTTTTAAAAAAATGTTGTGGACTGCCCTGAGATCTATGGATGAAGGGCAGTATACAAATTTAATAAATAAATTTATTAATAAATAATAACATAATAATAAAAAGGGGTAACACTAGTTCCTCCTGTGACCATACTGCAAAGTTTGGAGGCTGCAAAACTGCCAATGGAAGCAGAAACAGGACTTACCCTTAGCTCAGACACATCTTGCTAAAGCAGAATGCCTGGGCTATAGGCTACCTGTCAATGTGTGAAGGCTGGTAAATGAGAAGTTGCCAATGGTATAAAATAAGTTGGGTTTTTTAATTCCAGTTAAAGTTATCCCTCAAGATGGGGGGAAATGTTAATTAAATGTGCTGTTGCCATCCATTTAGCTATTGGCAATATCTAGACGGGTCTATCAACGTGCTAATGGCTGCTGCTTAGAAAAAAAAGAAGATACAGGAATGGTGTTTGCCAAGTTTCACAGGAAAGAGCAATCATTATTTGTTGTAATTCTAGCCTGATTTGCACTTCACACCTTTTGTCAATGGTGATATAGTAATTAGTATATTGATATTGCAGTTTTTCAAAGTACTCATCTCAGTAACATGTGCAACAATCCTGGGGGTTGCCCAGCATATTAACACCACATGTCTCCCCCTGGGAGATTGACCTGTCACCTACATTTAGATCCTTTCATTGTCAGGTGAGGACCTTTTCATTCTCCCAAGCCTTTAAAAACGATGCTGTTATTGTTTTTGCCCTTGAACCAGATTGCTTCTGCTTGTTTTTAAATGCTGTTATGGATGCTTGTGCTGGTTTTTAAACAGTAAACTGATTTTTTAAAAATGTTTTAATTAATGGATAATGCTGCCATTGAACCCTGTCCAAACGCTGTGTGAACTGTGCAGAAGTGTTAGTTGGTTGGGTGGTCAACAAATGTTATAAATACAAAAAAAACCCCAAATATTTCAGGTGGGAGGGGGCACCAGCTGTGGGAAAAGAGACTGAATTCTAGTGGTTTACCGAAGGGCAGTTTCTGATGAGAAATAAGAGTACTGGGGTTGTGCTGAATATTTTTTTCTAATTTTGGTGTTCATTTCAAAGCAAGCATGTTCAGCAAAGCTAAACCAATCACCCCAAAAATTGATGATGTGGTGTAGTGGTTAAGAGCGGTGGACTAGTAATCTGGGGAACCGGGTTCGGGTGTCCACTCCTCCACATGCAGCTGCTGGGTGACCTTGGGCTAGTCACACTTCTTTGAAGTCTCTCAACCCCACTCACCTCACAGAGTGTTTGTTGTGGGGGAGGAAAGGAAAGGAGAATGTTAGCTGCTTTGAGACTCCTTTGGGTAGTGATAAAGTGGGATATCAAATCCAAACTCTTCTTCTTCAACAACAACAATAAGCACCTTCGTACTGCCCTGTGCAATACTTATCAGTGCTGCCTTTCTTCATCTCCTTTGTTCCTGGGTAAATTCGTTTCTTTGTCATTAGTCTGACTAGCTGTGGCAACCCAAATACATTTGCTTGTATATTTGTTTTAAACATTTCTAAGCTTTCTTTTGATTTTTTTTTAATTGAAGAGGATAGCAAAATGTAATACTGAAAATGGATGCAGCAAAACAATAAGCAGAAGATGTTAAAATTTCATATATATTTTTAAGTACAAATGATGAACAAAGTAGGTTTAATGCAGTCTTCAAATTAGATGTGCTGTTTTGACATTATTCACATAATCACAGGAGTCAACAGAGTCAGTTGAACTGAAATGAGGTTGGGAACAGTGAAGATATAGAAGGGAAATGTTGCCAAAAAGTATCACCAGTCAGAGGGGAAAAGGGGGAGTCTGGATACCATCAGGTCAATACAAATAACCCTAAATGAGAGGTGGTTTTTGACAGTTCATGAAAATAAGCACAAAGCTTATGTCAGTAGTTTTAGGTCAGCCTTGTGTGCTTCCTTTTTCTTTTTAAAAGAGTGATCACCAGTTTTTTTGGATATCTTTGTCTGTTTTTATGTCTCTAATGGTGTGCAGGAACAATATCTGAAGACTGGGCTATAAAACTAGAACATGAAGTTGATTTAATATCCTGAAGCTGTTCACAATAGTTTTCCACTTGAAACAAAAAAAGTGTTTATCAGGCGGGGTGGGGTAATTTGACCCTCCAGAACTACAATACCCATCAGTCTGAGTGTGCATGGTCAAGGGTGATGGGAGTTGTAGTTCACTAATGTCTGGTAGGGGCACAGGTTAGCTAGCCATGTTCTTGAATACCTCCTGCTTTGTTTGTTGTCTTCCACAAAGGGACTACATGCACCAGTATAACTTAAATTTGTATCATCCAAACAAAGTCAGTGTGAGAACCTTTGCCTGCTTTATCTGCTGATCCAAATTAGTCTGCAACTTTAGGGCTGTAGAAATCAATATGAAAATAATAGAATCATAGAATTATAGAGTTGAAAGGAACTGTGAGGGTCATCTAGTTCAACTCCCTGCAGTGCAGGAATCTTTTGTCCAATGTGGGGCGCAAACCCACAGCCCTGAGATTAAGAGTCTTGTGATCTAAAGTGTGTTCCAGGAAACCCTAGAGTGCTTTGAAAGCTGATCAGGTCAGCATTCCTCCATGAGAAGCCTGGTAGTAATGATTTAAGCTTCTAGGAAAGTCTGTTTACCCACCACTACCAATCTTCTCTTCATTAGAGTGTTGGGTAAGGGCTACAGCCATGGTAGGACAGGTGCTGCCCTGTAGATGTTGTTGTACTCCAACCCACAGCGTTCCATTGGCCATGATAGCTGAAAATTGCGACCCAAATTGCCACCCAAAACCTATGAAGGGCACCTCTTGAACACCCCTGCACTAAGTGATACAACAGGCAGGTCTAAAAGACTATGTGCCATAAAACATACCCCAGATTAGAATCCACGGCATAATAACATAATAAGAGCCCTGCTGG
The DNA here is from genome assembly GCF_964106915.1 of Podarcis gaigeae. NCBI lineage: Eukaryota > Metazoa > Chordata > Lepidosauria > Squamata > Lacertidae > Podarcis > Podarcis gaigeae. The sequence goes on along the minus strand of NC_139692.1, from coordinate 15,207,596 downwards.
ACTATATGGAAGGTCCATCTGTTCCAGCATCTTCTCTTCACAGTGGCCATACAGATGCGTATGGGAAGACCACAAGCAGGACATGAACTCAATAGCAATCTCCCTGCTTGTGAATCTCAGCAGCTGATAGTGCCTCCGTCTCTGCTTTTGACATTCCAACAGTATGCAGGGTTTATGTGGAAGATAAGGCAAAGTTTGAAACACATTGCTTTAGACCTTTAAAAATGCCTTCCTAAGCCTCCCCACCCCCCGCTTGCCAGAAAGTGGAAAGATGGGAGGATCCAAGGAGTGAAATCATGTGGTTATATATATATATTTACCAGTCATTAAAAATGAAAAGAATCCTTTCTCATTAATGTTGCAAATTACAAGCCATAGATAACTCATTTAGATGACAGTTCAAAAATCAATAAAAACCCAGGTTTGTTTTGAAAGCTGTATTGCCTAAATGCCAAAATACATATTTTTTTATTCTTTTTTTGGCAAATTACTTGATTTACATTTGAAAAGATCAAGCCTTATTCCTTCTGAAAGCTGAAAGGTAGGGTGTGGGTAGAAACACACAAAGCAATTTAAGCCTCCTTTTTGCAGTTCTGTATTGTGTATAATTTGATTGAAATTGATAGCAGGCAAAACTCTCTCTTGAAAAAGAAAAGAAACAGCATTGCTGCCGGTATAGCAAATCTTTAAGCTTTTTGCTAACTTTGGAGTGCTAACTTAATTCTCCCTGAGGAGTACTATCCCCCGCCAGAGGGAACATTTTCATTTCTGATGAGGATTTGTAGAAGGCAAGTGGTAATAGGCTTGTGCTATAGAAATCCTATCTAATTCAGCCAACATAGTCTTCCTTTTCCTGGAAATCTTGTCCCTCCCCTGCCTGCCCCCTCCCCCCTGCTAGAAATCTACAATGTGAAAATTATTTTTTCCTCGTTAAACCCCATAAATCATAAAGATTAAGTAATAATCTGATAATATCTGTGAACTGTGGGTTTTGTTTTTTGCAAAAAAGAAAGTGAAATCCAGGAAGATATACTATGAAGTCAACCATCAAGAGTCATACCATAGCTCCTTCTGGCCAGGTGTTTTTGACAGCTCTCCGGTTTTCAAGCAGGAGGTTTACCTGGAGATGCTGGTGACTGAATCTGGAGTCTTTTGCATGCAGAGCTTGTGCTCTACCATTCAGTGACAGCCCTTCCCCACTTATACCATGCAAACATGGGACTCTGCAGTGGTTGAAGGATACAGTGATGGGGAATCAGGCATCCTTTAAAAGTGGTGTTGGCAAGAGGAACACAGTGGCTGTGAAAAACTGTCATTAGGCCAAAGGGTTACCTAGTCTTGCTATGTGTCAAAAGCTAGCCTGGGTCAACTGCCTTCTGTTAGTGCATGCAAGCACCTGGAATATTGGTGAAACAGCTAATAGTCAGCAGTTGCCTACTCACTCATTAACGGGCATAATACGTCTGTAAAAAGCATTTAATTCATTGGTCTTTAATTGATGGGATTCCATGCCACAAGGTATGCTTAGCAATGCACAAGGGAAAGCTTCCTTTTGTGTGTCCTGAACCTATTGCCAATAGGAAATGCTGGACAACACCAGGTTCCAGTTATGTTGAAGAATTGAAGTAAGAATTGCTGCTGCATCGTCCATGAATCAGCAAAGTTATTTCAACTTTCCACACTCACTGTCCATGTCTTCTCAGATGAATTCAGTGTGGCTTATTCCTCCTATAATACATACTCTAAACCTGGGGGTGGCAAACCGGTTTTCCATACCCTCTAACATTCCTCAGATTTCTCACCCCCCTGCAACTGACTTTGCACCCTATTCTTTGACACCCTTTTTTGCCCCCCCAAACCCCTGCAGAGCATTTCCTATCAGAAGAAGGGCAAGTGCCACCACCACAGCACACACACCCTCCACCGTCCTGAGAAAACCCCTTTTTTGTGTACACAGGCTGTACAGTTGTCGAATGTCACACAAGGGTATCTGTACTAGTGTACAGCTCAACCATTCACATGCACAGGTACAAAGAGTGTACACTCCTTGAAGGTAGCATATGAACACCCGTTAAATGGTCATCAGATTCCACCCCTAAGATATGTGAAGGGAGCTTGAGATTTCCTCTCCAGGCAATATTTTTGAGGAATTTCATGGAAACCCTGAAGAGTTTCAGTAAGGTTTTAGAAGTCTGTTGGCAAATTTGCTTTCTGAGTAAATTCAGAAGTTCATGTCGGACATGAGTAGGTCTTTTGCGCTCTTAATCTGCATGTGTAGATGCCCCTTGCCCGTGTGGTGCTGTGCATACCTACAGTTCCTTCATTCAAACTCACTGCCTGCTTGAAAAATGAGGGCATTAGACTCCCGCCAGAGGGAAATAGATTGTTTTTGATTGCTATTCATCTATTATTTTAGAAAGTAAAATGAATAGAATTTATGCAGGTCACAGACATTAAAGGGCCTATTTTATATCAGTTTGGGAGCACTTGTCAGCTTTGATTTATTAAGTCAGGTTCCTGGTCTGGCCACCAGTTTCTGTGTTAGCAGTCTTTTTGATAATGGATAGGCCTCACAGCTGAGTGCTCTGTGATTAGACTCCTCAACTATATGTTCTTAAATAAAGGCATCACTTTTGGAGAGGTGGGGGACACTGCTCATTTTCCTCTCTCAAACTGTTTCATTTGTCATCTCCTGCCGAGGTTTTCCCCACTTCTCTCAAGTTTGTTTTCGCTGGCAGTGTCAGGGAAGGTAAATGGAAGGCATCTTTAAGGGTTTTCGTTCAGAGCCTGCTACCACCCTACCTTGATTGATTAAATGTCACAAGGGACAAAAATAGATGAGAAGGAGTGATCTAAACAGCATTTCTGAGAGACCTGGTTTGCTGTGCTGCATCTTAGAGTACTACTCCCTTGCTCCCGTTGTGTCAGCATTTTTATCACCAGACTTCATTTCTTAGCTGAGTATATGTGCAGAGAACATGTTTGTACAGTCCACCAAAGAGAAGGAAGGTGGATCATGGTTTGGACTATCGCCTAAATGCATGGCTAGAGATGGGGGGGGAAACACTATCCAGGTTGCGTTTAGAAGTGAAACCAAACCAATTCACACTTTCTGAAACGATACACAAAGTCAAATGCAGACATCCCTCGACATTTGCTCTTCTCCAGCTGAATAATGTATGTATAAAAATGCACATGCTAGGGTAAAGTGTAAATATATTAATGCAAACAACACACAAAAATGTAGTAGGGAAAACCGGTTTGCAAAAAGGTGTAGATCTGGCAAAAATTGCATTCAAAAATGTGTATATAGTGATGAATTTTTATAAACACTTTTTTTTAAAAAAAAAGAACAATGCAAGCTGATGTAGAAATGTTGAGAACTGAACTTAAGACTGCAAAAATGAGAAACCGAGGGAAACAAAATTGATCATCGCTATTAATAACCTTTGCAAATGCTTACCTTGATCTGCCTCACAATTGTAGCATAATGGTTAGGAGACAGAATGGTGAACCAGAAAATCCCCGCTCTGACCTTGTCTTTGTCACGGACTCTTAACCTTTACTAGGTTAGGCTATTTGTCTGTCTAGCCCAGCATTGTCTGCTCTGACTGGAAGTGGCTCTCCTGGATCTAAAATGAAGGTCTTTCACATTACCTGCCATATGGAACTTTTAGACATGAGATTGTTAGAAGTGAACTTTGGACCTCTGCAAGCAAAGCATGTGCTCTACTGCTGAGCTATTTCCATTTCCCCACAGGTAGCCTTAAGAAAGTTGCTGGGCTTTATTCAACAAACCTTTCTGTCAGTGCAAGGACTTCTGGCTGTGCAATGGAACAGAGTCCCTCTGAGTGTACAGTTATGCCTTAAACCTGTTCTGAAGGTTCCCCACACTCTCCCAGAGCAGATTTGGAGAGGGAATGGTGTGTGCCATGGGGAGATGAGGGGGGCGGGAGTTCAGTTGCACAAGCAGAAATCCTTTCACTAATGGAACAAGAGCACTGGCTACTGCCCACTGCCTTTCAGCCTTATCTGTAGTATGGGAAAAACAATACAAGCAGACTTTATAGGGTTCTTGTAAGGGAGATGCAACATGTTTTGCTAAGTGACTTCTGGGCAATCTCCCCCCCCCCCCATTTCCTTGATTTGGAGTCCCAAAAAATAGGAGTTGTCTTATACACGTGTGTGTGTGTGTGTGTGTGTGTGTGTTATACACAGAAAAATACAGTATGCACTCCTTGGTATCTAATGCACATGAAAATTCAGGTATTTAGTCCCCATTTGTATGTAGGTAAGTATTTAATCACAACATTATTACAAAATTCGGAGAAGTGTGACAAATGAAGGATTATTGCGTTCTGATCTGCATGTTAGTCTGAAAGACAGTCACATTATACCAGAATTCACAGAAATAAAATTCCTCAAGTATTCCTATCAAATAGAAGGCAGGCTCAGGGATGTTCCGATGCTACACGAGTTATTAGCCCTCCAAAAATACATTAATACATGGGCTGAGGTGCTAAGTGTTGTTTACCCTTAACTTTCAACAACAGGGCTGAGGAACTTGTGATGCTCCAGGTATTGTTGGACTCCAACTCCCATCAGTTATCCAGCATGGCCAAAGGTCAGGGATGATGGGAGTTGTAGTCCAACAACATCTGGTTTCTCATCCCATTTCAGCAGCCTTGTTTTGCCATGAAATCTCATACCTCTCAAGGCCATATTCCCGCTGAGCATGAGATGAGGGTAGCAAATAAATAATCACAACAGAACACTGTCCCTCCTTACCCTTCTTTTTCATAGGACAGATCTGCATCACTGCAGTTCCAGATGTGTCTTAATCGGGAACTATTGCAATGCTGAGAGAGTATTAAGAGAAATCCGGTTCCTTGCTGAAAGAAGATTATCAGGGGTTTATCTGCAGCTGATAATGACACTTTGTCCTTCTCTAGCACCCTTTGGTTTGATAAGGCATAAACACATTCAATTAAATATTGTAGGGCTTTCTATAGCAGCTTATAATTAGTGTTCCTAAAGCAAGTAGATGCACGATAGTTATTCATGTGAATAATGGAGAGCTGGATAGAACCGGATTGGTGGACTTCATATTGGCTTCATATTATTTAAGAGGACAATGAGGCATGGAGTTGATCGCTGAGTATTGCCAATATAGGAGTTTAACAAATGTGTAATGTGTATTTATGTATCTGAAACATGTAAAAATATTTTAGAGTGGTCAGGTGGAACCTAGATCTTCGAGAATGGAGGGTATTAGATGAATAGAATACAGTGGTACCTCAGGTTAAGTACTTAATTCATTCCGGAAGTCCGTTCTTAACCTGAAACTGTTCTTAACCTGAAGCACCACTTTAGCTAATGGGGCCTCCTGCTGCCACCGCACCGCCAGAGCACGATTTCTGTTCTCATTCTGAAACAAAATTCTTAACTTGAAGCACTATTTCTGGGTTAGTGGAGTCTGTAACCTGAAGCGTATGTAACCTGAAGTGTATGTAACCCAAGGTACCACTGTAATAGAATCATACAATTGTGGTGGTGAAGACCAGACTACCTCAAACATTCGGAAAAGTTATGTATTTGCTATGGTCTAAGTCTGGTTTGGGGACCAGCCATGTGTGCCACCAGTTTTGTGATGAAATGGGAGTCCAGAGAGCGCTCTTAGTTTGCACAGAACCTGTGCGAAGTGAGGGTGCCCTTGAATACTGTACTTCGGGGCAAGCTCTCATGGCTGATTCACACATTCCCTTATTTATTTATTTCACAACATACCTCTTCATTGTACTAAAACCTCTATTTATTTCACAATATACCTCTTCATTGTACTAAAACCAGTGTGACTGTGTCACAAACCCACTGTATTCTTATAGGGTTGCTTGTATCTCATGGGTAGCCTGAATAATTTGAGTGCTTCCTTCGTTAGCATCATAGGCCACTGTGACTGTAGAATGCTAGTGTGAGAAGGATACATGAGCTTTCAGCATCCATAACTTACTGATGTAAAACAGGAAGCCAATCCCATAGGAGAGACTTTGCAGAGAAGTAACTCTTCCATGAAGTCATCATGTGAATGTTCTCTTCAACTTGTCCATGAATAATTTCTATAAGTGCTTTTCAGGGTCTTCCAACATGCAAATCCTACATAACAGTGACTTGCTTGGTTATGGCAGAATACAGGATTTGAATGTATCCTGATTGGCAATAGTCATTATGGTTCAATGGGGAAGGGACATAGCTCAGTGGGAAAAGCACACTATTTGCATGCAGAAGGTCTCATGTTCAGTCCCTGGCATCTCCAGGCATGGTTGGGAAAGAAACTGAAACTCTTGAGAGCTGCTGCCAATTAGCAGTGTAGATATTGCCCAGCTAGATGATCCAGTGGTCTGCTACATTATAAGGTAGCTACCTATGCTCCTGAAAACATGATAGGGCTGTACCCAACATTCTCTGTCTGCTAGCACTACAGCTCTTGCACTTGAAAAGGGGTGAGCTTTAACCCTGCACAACAGAGGAATTCAGTGCAATAATTGTGCAACAACTGTCAGCAATCTGCTTATGTTCAACATTGTGCAACATTGTTCCAGTGGTGCAAAACATTTCACCAGCGGAACAAATACGCAGCTAAATTACGTTAACTTAATGCTATATTGGATACAGCCAATAGTCTTGGATAAGCAGGATAGGCAGAATAGGACTGACTGGTGCCCTTTGTTTACATCTTAAGCTGCATTTTAAACTGTATTCTAACTTATATTTTAATCAACTGTTTTTTTGGGCGGGGTTGTTTTTGTTTTGTTTTTAATGTTTTTACTGTATTTATTTTCAGTGTTAGCCACCCTGAGCCCAGTCTTGGCCAGGGAGGGCGGGGTATAAATAAAGAATTGTTGAGTTGGAAGGGACCCTGAAGGCCATCTAGCCCAACACCCTGCAATGCATGAATCTTAACACGCTGTCCCCTATCCAATTTGAAACCATACTGGACCCTGCTTAGCTTTGCGGATGTGCTAGCAATTTTATTGCTGCACAAGTAGAATCATTGAAATCAAAGAATCTAACTTAGTGATATCCATTTACTATAATGAGTGTATTCTGAGTAGGTCTAGCAACCCTATGTGCTTTCATTTTACCCCAAAGAAATGTCTAAAAGGGATGATAGTGCCTGTAACATATGTTGAAGAATGCAAAAGCATATGTAAGTGATGATGATGATGTTTACTGCTCTGTTTTCTCAGTGCCTAGCTTTTACCATAACAGATTTCTCAGTATGGTTTTCCCTAATGAGTAATTATACTTTAGGGCTGTGTATTCTTCCTACCTTCATTCCTTCCTTGCTCTTTTTTACTCTCTCTTCTGGAATGGAAGAAAAAGCTAACTAAGAAAAAAACCTCCCTAAAAACCAGGAAGCTAGAAAATCCTCTTTGAAGTAATAGTGTATGGAGAGGATTTATCCTTGTCCACTTAAATATTCATGACAGCTTGCATTTCTGTTCAAAAAGACACTTGTTTATTTAGATAAGATTTAATTTATTCATAATTTACCTAAATTTGCAGGAGCGTGCATGTACATTTTAGCTTATAAGCAGCATAATACATAAAACATTATTGAGGCATGCAAATTACACAAAAACACCATTTGAAACTGCCGGCTTGTTTTAGGCAGATAACTAATTTCTTAGCTCAAGTAGAGAGAGAAACACAATTGCAGGGGACTGTTGCCTGGGATGCACCAATTCAGAATTATGCTTCTTTTAATGGAAGAGGCACGGCTTTTTAATAGGGTCGCTCTGGAACCTAGATTCATGTAGCTTGAGCAATATTTATTCTCTAGTCCTTTTGTTAGCTGGAGGCACAGCCAGGACTTCTAGCCTTTTCTGAAGGGCTTGAGTTTGCATCAGTAAAGCTGGTACATCAGGGCTGGGTTTTCTAAGGACAAGGTACCCACAATGAACAACAATTTCCCCATAGGCAAGGCTGCAATTGAAGAGGACTCAGAAACTTCAGCTAGTCCAAAATGCAGCAGCCAGATTACTGGCTAGGGTTCCATTTAGATATCATATAAACCCTATTTAAAACAGCTGCACTGGTTGCTAGTTTGTTTCTGGGTCCAACTAAACGTTTAGTGTTTACAGCCCCAAATGACTTGGGTCCAAAATACCTGAAAGACTGCCTCCTTCCCTACAGACCCATTTGGGTGCCTTGGTAGTTCCACCCAGTGGTGTAGCATGGGGGTAGTGTCCAGAGGGACATTGACCCTGGATGCAAAATTCTGAGAGGAGAGGGGTGCAACCAGGCACCCCCACAACAGGCTCCCTCAGTGTGGCTGAGCTCCTGCCACCTTCCAGAGCCACAGGGAGGCAAGTCGCACCTGGGAGTGGCCTTTGGGCCTGGGGCAGCAACTCCTTCTCTGCTTAGCTGACAAATGGATGCCCGTGTGCACCCCATCCCTGAGCTAGCCAGCAAGGTTGGGCCATGTCATTCTTCCCTCTGTGTGGGCTCTGAGCTTCCCCTGTGGCTCCACCCTAGCTGCCCAGTCCACCTGGGGGTGCAACGCTTGCCCCTCCCCAGGTGTTGGCAACCCACGCTGAACCACTTGCTCCACCATCCTCAGAAATCCATGTTGCTTTTCAAAGAAGTTGGTTCACACAGACAGCTGTGAGTCATCCAAGGTAGGGAAATCAAGTGCATTTGTGAACCAGTCTAAAATTCTTCTTTGGCATAAGTACCAGATTCACAATGGAAAGTTTGCAAACTCCTCCCCCCCCCCTTCTCTAAACCATCAGAGATTCAACACTGCACTGCTCTTTACATTTCAGTTATTAATTATCACTGTTGCGATTTCCATCTGTTTGCTTACGTATGGACAAATTGACATCTACTGTCACTTGTTGTTACAAATCTAATTCCAAACCTGCATGATTGTAATAGGAAATTAACTTCTCTGCAGAGAGGTTCCATTTTGTTTGACAAATTGTGCGTGGAGAGGAAAATGATACATCTATATGTTTATTAATTGAGAAATTTATAAATGTGCATTTGATGATTTTCAGAGTATTGGAGTTTTTCTAATGATGGTCTTAAATTATACAAGTCCTTAAGGGATTTGGCTAGAATATAGAGATGCAGTTGTGTGGTATACAAAGTGGTAAGTGTACATGGGCAAAGATAGCTTATGGTATATGGCAATGATGAAATTTATTCCAATAGAGATGTTGGGGAAACATAGACTATTGATTAGGCATGGGTTTTGGGTTTTTCTATATACAAAAATGCAGCCTCTTCTGTGAATAGCTTAGGGAGAAAATATTGAACTTACTCATTCGGCTCTCGGGGTTCGTCCCATTTATTTTCAATTTGTCAAATGTGGCATTGTTGCTGCGATTGTGTTTGGTGATTTATTAGGAATTTTCTAAATGGGGCACTCTGTCATTGGAGTTAGTTTAGCATTGTGTCTTTGCAGTATGATTGGTTTTTTCTCCTTTTTTTACAAGCTCATGATAGGAACCAAAGATTTTATTTATTTATTTTTGAAAAAGAAAAGAAAAGAAAGAATGGCCCAAACTGGGTGAGCAGGGAGTAGGGAATGAAAAAATCAATGTGCTTTAAATGCGATGACAGGATGAGCTGTTTAAATTGCCTTTGCGAATTGATTTAAAACATGTTGGTAGAAACGTCTATTTCATTAACCATCTTTTCCTTCATTTCAGCAGCTGGAGTCACTGTCCCCTCCTGTCTCTCCCAGACATAATAAAAATACCCATGTAGACATCTTATTACAAGCCAGCGACAAAAATGCAGCAGCTACATGACTTGGGGGGGGGGAGTGGACAGGAAGACATGGGGGGGAAGAAGGACCACCATCACTCAGTAGCTTGACTTCAACTCCCATCATCTATCACTATTAGCCATGCTGACTGATGGGAGTTGGCTGGACCCTGCCCTTTTTGTGCCTCCCACGAAATATCCCCCTTTCATTTATCAAACAATGCATGTGCTTATTTATTCTGTCACTGCATTTGAGTTTGTCTTTACTAGGACAGATTCAAAATGAGAACTCTGGGGTGACTCATACCAAGAGGGAATACCCCTTTCTCTTGGGTCTGGTGGGACTTTCCAAGATGCATTTCCACCTAATAGAAGTGGCACCTCCAATGTGTGTGCTCACCCAAGCAAACTGCACAAAGATGGTTCCCTGAGGCAAGTGTATACTGGGTTTGGAGGGGGGAGCATGCCCCTTGTTGTTCCTGGTTTGTGGCAATGTCTTAATGTTTGTTTTTTTGAAAAATGGAAGGGTATTTGTTGTGTGACACATTTCTTGATTGTTCTGAAAACCTATGAGCAGAGAATCACAGTGGCTTTTATAAGTGCTCTTGAGTGATCCTGTTATCCTAAGATAACAGCAGCAGGAGGAGAGAGAGAAAAAACACCCACTAGCATCCAAAGAGCATTCAGTTGATTTAGGAGATAGGAGAGTGGCTTTATATTTCAAAATTCCTGACTGAGTTCAGTTTTAATGTAAGGCCCTTAATACTAGTTGTACTTTCACAGAAACATCTTGACATCTGATCGGACCAAGACACAAAAGCAGAGAGAGAAAACGTTATAACCCACAGTAATAAATAACTGCATGGAAAGAAGAAATGCCACTTTTCTCTAGAGCAGGAGTGGGAAAATCTGTGCCCCTCCAAATGTTGTTTGACTCTAGCTCCCATCATCCCCTGCCAGCATGGAGGGCCACAGGCTCACTACCCCTGTGCTATGGAAATAAGAAGTTGTCATGACGGGAGTCAGACTAGTGGCTCATCCATTAGGTTAGCATTTTCTGCAGTGAGTCACAGCAGCTCTCCAGGGTTTAAAACAAAACTCTTTGCAAGTCCTACCTGTAAATGCCAGGGAATTGGACGTGGGACCTTTCACATTCACACTTCAAGCATGTGTGGTAACAATGAACAGCCACCTTTCTTTACTTGATAATCTGAAAGTTGTTGTTTGCTTGCATAGCCTACCCTTCTTCCTGGAAGGAGGGGGCGGGGGCAAGATAGCTAACAATCAATATTAAAATGCAAATCAGCATAAAATAATAACTAAAACCAGTATCAATACAATACACTGCAGCAGAGTGTGTTACTTGGACTGTTAACTTCCACTCCAGCTGTAAAACAAAGCCCTGATCAAGCAAATATGTTTTAAGGTGTTGCCTAAATGACAATAGTGTGAGGGGCGACTAGATCACCACTGGGAGACAGTTAATCTTTTCAGTATGTTAGATGCAAATATATTTATTATTAAGATCTATAATGTTTGGATTCCCCCCCTTTTTGTCTTGGTATGAGTTAGTGTCAAGTTGTCTCTAGACATACTTCGGCATTACATGTATTACATTCCTAACCCACCTTTCTTTCTCAAGCTGGCATACATTGTTCTCTTCCTCTCCATCTTATCTTTGCACCCACCCTGTGAAGTAGGTTAGGTTAAGAGACAGTGACTGGCCACTCAAGGTCATCCAGTGAACTTCAAGGTTGAGTGGGGATTGGAACCCTGGTCTCCCAGGTCCTAGTCTAACACTCTAACCAGTGCGCTACACTGGCTCTCATATAGGGCTTTGCCATGTTAACGAAGGAGTCCTGCCAGTCCTGCCACTGACATCATTACCCGTTTTAGCAGCAGCCACATGTTGTATCTGTTTTTCTATAGTAAAAATCCAATTTGTAAGCACGTGCCTATGAGTAGAGGCTTGATGCAATCAGGGCATGTGATTGTGCAGGCATCCCGATGTCTTGTTTTCCATCATGGAACCCAAGGCAACATAATATTGTTCACCGGCAGTCTCCCATCTAGGCATTGGCCAGGCTCTGAACTGCTTGGCATCCATATGATGGTGGCTTTATGTGCTTTTAAATCATACCCTGCATCCTACACTTTAAAAAGAATTAGCATGTGTAGTCTGTGTGCATAAGGATGATAGAGCAGATATTATCTGGGCATAGACCACGCAAGCTGAGACTAAGCAAATTTGATTTTACATGCATTGGCCTTATTCAGACCGTATGCCCTTGCATGGACATCTATCAATTTTAGCGGGACAGTGGGAGGTACATTCTTTGCTCACCACTATGTGGATGAGCAAATGATTCATAAATGAAAACCTATACTCAACTGAAGATTAAAGTCCATGTGGGGAGAGGCAATATGAGCTGGAGGAGTGAAATTGCACGTATCATCTTCCCCACTGGACATGCCTGCCTGACTCCAACTACAAAAGCTGAGGCTGCTGAACAGACTCTTGAGCTGAGGTATCTATTGTTTATGACTACTTTTGTTATGTTTGTAATTACAGTGGTACCTTGGAAGTCAAACGGAATCTGTTCCGGAAGTCTGCTCAACTTCCAAAACATTCAGAAACCAAGGCACAGCTTCCAATTGGCTGCAGGAAGCTCCTGCAGCCAATTGGAAGCTGTGGAAGCCGCATCGGATGTTCGGGTTCTGAAGAACGTTAGCAAACCAGACACTCACTTCTGGGTTTGTGGCATTCGGGAGCCAAAATGTTAGACTCCCAGGGCGTTCGGGATCCAAGGTACGACTGTATGCATTTCTTCATGTTGCAAGCACCTTGAGCATGGGCTTAACTATGAAAAGGCGGCATACAAATAAATTTGTGTCTGCCTGTTTACCATATGTGGATGCAAAAAAAAAAAATCCACATGCAGATGTAAAAATAAAATAAAATATATATCCAATGTTTTCAGGCCTGAATTGTTCAGTCATTAAATAAAATCCAGAAGTGCCAGTGTCATTTAGACCTACACATGCTTGACTTGGTTAGTGCATTTCACCTGCGACTATTGCTATTGGAGCCATGTAAATAATGTAGCAACTATATTTACCATGTAAATTACCTTATTAACCTTGCTGCTTATACAGTGTTTTGCTAAGCAAAGCTGTTAAAAGTCCCCATTAGTATCTCTATTTTTTAAAATAACTTTATAGTTGGTTGGGTTTCCTCAATGATGGATATGCAAGCTTGGACTGCCAGCAGGGAGGAGGGAATCTTTTGGTCAAATTCATGCTGTTGTTGTCAGTGGAGCTGGCAAGAGCATACATTATCCAGTGTCAGCTCCCAGGTTTTGCGAAGTGCTTGAGCCCTTTTTGGGTTCCCTTCCCTCCTCAATGGTGTCCTCCCCATTCCCCTTCATTTCCCTAAGCCTTCTGATCCCAATCCTCAAAAGTGCCCAGACAGTGAGTGCAAAAGATGTGAAGGGTGCTGCTGCTGCTGCTGCTTCTCCTCCTCACTCTATGTCATCACTTGCATCCTCAAAACAAAGCAGGAAGATAGGAAGAAATAGCCAGGTCCCTCTGGGAGTTGTCAGTGAGCTCTTTACATGAGTGTAGTAGGCCTTGGCAGGAGCCCCAAAATGCCTACCTGTGATGTTGCCCCAGACCATGTCTACCTTGCCCTCTGTGTTATTGAGACATTGTTGGATCTTATGTTCCTTACTCTTTCTAGGCTAATGACCAGTGTAGCAATCATACTCAACCATGGTTAACCCTAACCATAGTCGTTGTTTTCCCTCTTAACCCTGGTGAAATGGGTTGGGTTCAGAAATAATGCAAATCATAGCTTTGCACTGCATCTATGAGGCTCCTCTCCTTCCTTTTCTTCTCCTTCCCTTATGCAGGCTCAAGTAGGAGACTGGAAGCATCCTTCTCCATCTTCAGTTTGTCATTTTGGGAACTTCAATCAGTTTTAATTGTGGTTCATCTGGGTTTGTAAACAGTGGCTTGGATTTGGTTTGTTCAGATAAAGCAGAGTTAAGAAACGTAATGGCAGTTTTCCTGGTCTAGGCAAAAGAACAAACAGTAGCAAGGTGAAAATAGAAGTGGACTCTTCAGATCTCCTCCCAAAGAGTGTGGGAAAGGGGAGGGGGGCAAGTGCATGAGCCTGAGGCTGGTTTGTATGCATAGCACTTAACTATGGTTCAGTGCTGTGTACAAATAAAACCAATGATTTAGCTTGCTGAACTAAACCCGTCTGGGTGGAGGGTGTTTAAGGGAGACATTCATGAATCACTTGTCCCAGTGTAAGTAAACAACAGTTTGCTCAGTGCAGACATGGGTTGTATCCAATGCTACTCCCACTCAGAGAAGACTACTAACAGGTTCATTAATTTCAATGGGCATTCTCTGAGAAGAATGTAGTTGGATACACTCCATAGCAATCACTCTTCACAAACCCGCTTTAAAGCACAGTTTGATATCCTGGTTTGTGGCTAGTACTACGCCATGGCTTAAATATTTGTTTAAATATCTGCACATTGTTTAAATAGTTAGACATAGTGCTCAATGTAATGCACAAAACACAGTTAAGTATTATGGCCACATAGGACCTAAAATTGTTCCTTCCCGCATCTTCATTGCACCATGCATCTGTCTTGCTATCCAGTTTTCATGTCCCATCCCTTAGAAACGTTGATGTTATCTGTTATAGTGTGCAAGAGATAATGGATTTTCTCAACATCTGTTTTCATTTAAAATGCCTGAGCTGCCACCCCCTTTGCACACAGATCTCGCTCCCTACTTATGATGCCAGAGGATGGGAAGTGGCAGGCTGGAGCCAAAACCAAACCCTTACTAATGAACATTTGCAGCTGCTGGTGGGACTTGGCAATTGTCTGCCAGCTCTGGTGACAGAATTCATCTTGTAAAACGTACCTGTGATAAATATCAACTTGCAGTGATTAAGCGAGAGGTTGTTAATTCATGAATGGGCTTTGCACGTGAGCCAGAGGGTAATTTGATTTCCAGCGGCTACAGACTACATTATTTTCTTCCCACCCCACCGAGGAAGCCGGATGCCAAGGCTCGTAAAGCAGCAACTGTTGCAAATACTCTCTTCTTTTTTATGAGCCTCAGCTGGCTCAGGCAGAGGGAAGGAAAAGTCTTGGCAAAAGACTTGAGTACAGCAGCCCAAGCAATGAAGGGCACACTGAAGGCTGATGTGTCCCTCTTGGACACTTAGGGGGGAAATGAGGAAATCCGATAGTCTGGAAAGATGGCAGTTATTTTGTGTCACGTTAATAAGTAAGTAGGAAAAGGGTTACCATGCCACAAAGCAAAAAGAACGTGAAAGGAGAGATCTATATTATGATAAAGCTTTCTTTTGTGACCTTGATAAGCAGCTTGTTGCTATGCAATGCCATACATCTATTTTCTTTTTATAAAAGATATACAGTCGTACCTTGGAAGCTGAACACCTTGGTTCCCTAACAAATCGGCTCCCGAATGATTGAGTGAGTGGAAGTGAGTGTTCTGGTTTTGAACAATTTTTGGAAGCCGAATGTCCAATTTTTGGAAGCCGAAGGTCCAGTGCAGCTTCCACGGTTTCTGATTCGCTGCAGGATGCTCCTGCAGCCAATCGGAAGCCGCGCTTACCCCCACCCCCAATGGTTCCGGGAGTCGAATGGACTGTACCTGTATGGAAACTGCATGAGAGGTGATTCTTTCCATCTCAGTTTCTCCCAGTTTTTTTCCAAACTTAAGTTCAGTTCTTCACATTTCTGTATCAGTTTGCTTTTTTAAAAAGAAGTGCTTGTGAAAATTCGTCCCATTTCTCCCTATACACATATTTTGTTTGAAATTTTGCTTGATATATGAGAGCACCATGCAAGGAGAGGAAATGTGCATGTGGCTCTGGGCAGCAGGAAACAATAGAGGTAAAGGTAAAGGTACCCCTGCCCGTACGGGCCAGTCTTGCCAGACTCTGGGGTTGTGCGCCCATCTCACTCAAGAGGCCAGGGGCCAGCGCTGTCCGGAGACACTTCCGGGTCACGTGGCCAGCGTGACATCGCTGCATCTGGCGAGCCAGAGCCGCACATGGAAACGCCGTTTACCTTCCCGCTGGTAAGCGGTCCCTATTTATCTACTTGCACCCGGAGGTGCTTTCGAACTGCTAGGTTGGCAGGCGCTGGGACCGAGCAGCGGGAGCGCACCCCGCCGCAGGGATTCGAACCGCCGACCTGTCGATCGGCAAGTCCTAGGCGCTGAGGCTTTAACCCACAGCGCCACCTGCGTCCCCTGCAGGAAACAATAGAACATGCCTTTTTCCATTGGCATAATTATATAGACATACGGGCCAGGTTTATCCTGCCTGTCCTACATAAATTCCCAGGATGTACAGAACAACTCAACATCTTCCTACTACTCCAGGATGAAAGCCCAGATGCCACATAATCAGTTGCTAGATTTTGCGCTGCCATGATGGATATTCGCCGAAGGATGGTTTGTGTTACAAACCAGTCCTAAATTGAAGGCCCATATTGCAAGACCTGTATTCCCTTAAGTTCTACCTCTTATAGTTGTTTTAACTGCATGCCTTTTAGTTCTTATCTGTTTTAATTATCAGTTTTTACGAACCCATTATCTGTGTTTAATCTCGTATTCTATTCACATGTTTTATCCTCTGCTTGTTACTTTGTTCTTATTTGCTCTAACAATTATCTGTTTAAATCCTAACTGCTATTTTATTCATATGTTTTTCTTATGCTGGTCTGTGACTGTAATAAATTTCATTCATTCATTCATTCATTCATAGATAGGAGAGCAATTTTCTGTAGCCTAATGCATTTTGTATTTTGTTTTCACTAACATGCGCATTTTCATGCACACTTTCATCTAATATCTACACATTTTTGTGCACAAAATTTTGGTTGCAGAACTGCATCAGAGAATGTGGAAATGCAAGTGTTGACCAAGGATAGCTGTGTGTTTTGGTTCATGTGTTCTTTTATGAAGTGCAAATTATGTGGTTTTGCATTAAGATGGAAACCAAACCAAATTTATCTAACTCTCGTGATATGTGTGAAATGGGGGCAGAGGGAGATCAGTAGCCTTGCTAAAACCTTTCTTTTGACACCTCTCCATTCTTTCACTTGAGAAGAAACCACCATAATTCTCTCAAATGTCACTTTAGATCTTGTCCCAGATCTTATAAACTTCACCTCATTCTGTCTAATGATAGGGTGGGCCCTGTTTGCTTGGGGAGGGGTCATGGGGGAGCAGCACATCACTTTGAAGTTTAATTCAGGTGTTCTGTATCTCAGGATACTGAGTGTGTGTATGTAGATCAAAGGTGATGGATGATGAGTGCTCGGAATGGGCATCTATTGTCTTCAATCAAGAAACATTATGTGAATTTTCAGGTGTAGATCCAGCAAATAAAAAATGAGGTGGGGGGGGGGAGGCTTTCTTCTCTATAGACATTCATCAACTCTATTGTTTTTAGACATGTAATGAAAACTCATTTCTTCTTCCAAGCTTTTTATGGTCCTTGAGCTTGCTGTATTTTCACTCTGAATTGCAGCCAGTAGTTTTAGGTTGTTGGTTGTTGTTGTTGTTTTTTAAAAAAAGTTAATTAGGG
The DNA here is from genome assembly GCF_964106915.1 of Podarcis gaigeae. NCBI lineage: Eukaryota > Metazoa > Chordata > Lepidosauria > Squamata > Lacertidae > Podarcis > Podarcis gaigeae. Next base: position 15,190,171 of record NC_139692.1, on the reverse strand, counting down.
AAGCATTTTCTAAGGTAAGGACTCGCTCTCCATTCCAGTGAATTTGGATTTTGACTTACATAATGTTGTTGGTAATCCAGCAAAAAATTAGAATTTAAGGCTGAGGCAAACATTAAAGCTGTCTGAAGTTTGGGTCAAATTTTGAAAAATGAGGTGATGAAACCAAGTGAAACTGCCCCCTCTTTTGCATTTTCAGGGGATCTAAAATAGCCCCCAATAGCAGTTGCCTTGTGGTTTGTTTTTTTAATCACAAAGCCATTTGATGGGTAGCAGCCTCTAGTAAATCAGAGCTATGAGAGAGTTCAGGTGAGTTCTTCCTGTAAAATTCCAAATTCTGCCACCACCATGCAATTTCAGAGCCTGCAAATGAGGCTCCAAGATTGTTATTTTTTTGTGTGAGAGGTACATTTTGGATCCAGGTGTACCTTACTCTTGGATGTCTGACTTCCACACTATTTGTGTATGTATTTAAAAGATTTTAGGCCACCTTTAAAAGTCAACCCCTTTGAGAGTTGCTTCCAATGTACAAAAAGCACAAGCTATACAATCAAAACCAAATGTGACCATAAGTCTCCACATAACAGTGATGGGATTAACAATAACATTCCAATAAATCAGCAGTATCACTAGCAGCAGCAACCTTCAGCCCAGCATCAGCACCACTTAACAGTCCAAACAATGTTGTGCCAAACAGTAGAAAGATAAATCCTTCGGAGAGAAAACAGTTGCAAAACAAGTATGCCTTTCAAGCCCCTTAAAATGCTTTAAACAATGGGGAAGGGCTGTAGTTTAATGTTAGAGCACATGCTTTTCATGCAGGAGGTCCCAGGTTCAATCCTTGGCATTTCCAGGTAGGGAATATTTCCTGTCTGAAAATCTAAAAAGCTTCTGCCAGCGAGTGCAGACAATATTGAGCTACATTGACCCAGTATCTCTCTCGGCTTCTTGGTTATACTAGGTTGTGGCACAATGTTGCAACCTGGTTTTTATGGTTCCATAAAATAGCCACCTCTTATTGAAATCTGTTGTGTTCCCATTTACTCAGTTAACAGGTTGTCCTTGGCAGCAGGAGACTTATTGCAATGTTCCAAACCTTGCTCTGAATCTAGCCTGGCAACAGACACATTCTCATGATTAGCTCTCCCCCACCTTGCCTGCCGGGACGCAGGTGGCGCTGTGGGTTAAAGCCTCAGCACCTAGGACTTGCCGATCGAAAGGTTGGCGGTTCGAATCCCTGTGGCGGGGTGCGCTCCCGCTGCTCGGTCCCAGCGCCTGCCAACCTAGCAGTTCGAAAGCACCTCCGGGTGCAAGTAGATAAATAGGGACCGCTTACCAGCGGGAAGGTAAACGGCGTTTCCATGTGCGGCTCTGGCTCGCCAGAGCAGCGATGTCACGCTGGCCACGTGACCCGGAAGTGTCTCCGGACAGCGCTGGCCCCTGGCCTCTTGAGTGAGATGGGCGCACAACCCCAGAGTCTGTCAAAACTGGCCCGTATGGGCAGGGGTACCTTTACCTTTACCTTTACCTTTACCTTTACCTTTACCTTTACCTTTACCTTGCCTGCCACCCACCCACCCTGCTCCCATTTAAAGTGTAACGCCAAAACTTGGCCCTGTAGTGGGCGGAAATGTCTCTTTCTGTTTCCCATCTCCAAAAGTTGTGTCTCAATGCAGTGAACAGAGAGGAGGCAGATTTGATGCTTACCGAGTGGGTTTTGACAGCTTTGCACCCAGGGGAAACCTGTGCTTCCATTTCCAGCCCTGTCCCCTCTGGGCACAGAGAGCTGAGCAGAGGAGTTCACAAGGATCAGCGTGCAAAAGGAAAACAATTTGATGATGGGGCCCTGGAGTTAGAAGCATAGAGAGCTAGTCTGGTGGGGCTTTTCAGATTCAATCAGCATCAAAGTTTGGTACTGTGGTGTGATAAGTGTGTGTTTGTGCACACACAATTTTCAAAACACTGTCTAGCACTTCAGACAAGTTTGTTCTGGATCCTGGAAGGATGCAGTTAACCACTAAAACCATGCATTTATTACACCGACTAACATAACAGATATTAAAGTCTTAAAACATGTCAGCTAATGCCATCTTCAGCTGCTCCAATGTGAATTGCTGATGTGGATCAAAGGGCACGGCGGCCAAGGTTGCAGTTTATGTTTGCATTGTAAAATCCAAAATGCCTACAGGGATCTCCAAATGAGATTACTTCTGGTTAGTCACATGGCCTCTATTTGTTCTTACTGACATTTTTTGAAGAGACACACCACATGATGATTGGATATTACCCTTCCTTTCTCACATTTGTGAGTTCCGTAGAGTGCCATCCCTTTGCAACTTAAAGGGAAGCTTTCATACGCTAGTTTTAGCTACAGTGGTACATCGGGTTAAGTACTTAATTTGTTCCGGAGGTCCGTTCTTAACCTGAAGCTGTTCTTAACCTGAAGCACCACTTTAGCTAATGGGGCCTCCTGCTGCCGCTGTGCCGCCACCGCACGATTTCTGTTCTCATCCTGAAGCAAAGTTCTTAACCTGAGGTAATATTTCTGGGTTAGCGGAGTCTGTAACCTGAAGCGTCTGTAACCTGAAGCGTATGTAACCCAAGGTACCACTGTATTTAGTTTAAGCAATCCAAGATGTTATAAGGCAGACTGGATTCTCCTAGTATTGCCCCCTTTTGTCCCCCATAAAACAACAATGACACACAGTCTTGTAAAAGGTAAACATAATATTTACTCACTCTGTATGCTCACCGAAGAGTAATAGATACAGCTGCTTTGGTCAGGCAGACTTAAAATGATAATTCAGTTATAAAGACATACTTAAGTCCAGTTTAAAAATGGAGTCTTAGCATGGAGCTTAGACATGCAGATGTCACATTGCTGGCTTGGTGGAGAAGAGCGGAAAGAGAGTGTGTCCAGGCAGGCAGGGGGATATATAGTATGGTGCTAGAACGTGAAACTGTGACATTTTAGACTCAAAGGAGGGCAGTCAACCCAGTGAGAGGGTTGTGATGCATCTTGACATCCTGATATGCTAGTTTTCTATTTGCAGGAAGTTTGCTTTTATGGGCTGGAAAACTCAAAAATGCAAAGCGACATTAAATACATCAGAACCTACCCTACTTGCTGTATTAAGTGCATCAATTTCGGGTCCAGACACAGTGAGCCAAGGTATGAGGGTACCAATAATGACAGGATAACATTGAAATGGGATTGAAATGGCCACAACCTTGATTGATTATAGATGTAAGGAGGCTTTGACATAGGCATTGGGTAAGTATCCTGAATCAGCCAAGGCTGATTGCTTCATTTTTAACATCTTTCTTTTAAAGAAAATGCCCTTGCTTCTTCATGTGGTCAGGGACGTTGTATTCAGCAGTATGAGGGGAGATGCTGGTCATTGGCCATGCTTGCTGGGGTGGATAGGAGTTGTAGTTCAGCAACAGCTGGAGGGCCGAAGGCTTCCCACAAGTGTTCTAGATGCACTCTGGGGAAGAAAATATGGTGCCCCCACTCCCATAACTATCACTGAATAATGCTCTTCCTATTTTGCATCCTCTGCATGGGGCAGAAGAAGTAGGAAAGGTTCTCCTCGTCCAGTTGCAGAAATATTACATCACTATCTCAGCCTTATTGCATATCCTGTTTTAATAGTGCTGTATTCTTGGCTTGGCATCCCTTTCAGTAAAGCAAAGAGTCATCCTGAAGACGCTCAGCTGGGGTCTGCCATTAAAATATTGTCAGGGCAAGAAAAAGAACCAGGCCTGTCATGTTCTAAAATGGCTTGTGAGTGCCAAGAAATCCCTTTCTCCATTAAATCTTGGCCACCTTGGTTCCCATTCTCCAAACCTCAATTTGTTTCCCATTAATACTGGGCACATATATTTTAATAAGATCTCCAGCCAACAGCAAAAGTTGAAAATGACTGCTTCATTGCATGCCAGAAGGTTCATTTGTTTCCCCCCTCCCTAATATTGTTTTGTGGTTCTGCAATAAAAAGGGGGGGTTATATTGAGGGGGGAATTACCATTCTTCAGACTGCATGATTATTTGACATAGAGCAATGGTAAACCAATCCACTGTTTCCCAGCAACGTATTATATTTATTTCAAAAGCTACTTCAGGAAAGTCATGTTCATTATGTTGGCAAATATCATGGAAGCTCCCACCAGTGTTGATTAGGACCACCTATGAATTCCTGGATGCAATCCCAGAACACATTGGACAGGGCTTTGGTTCTGCAAAAATTGCCTGGATGGAATAACAAGAATTGGGGAAATGATGGAATTACGAATGTAATTGGAGTTTGGCCTCAAAGAAGGCAACATGGCTGAAGAGTATTATTTCCCCCAACATGGCACTGTGTGGCACAAAATAAAGCAGTAGCTGGGCTAATCCAAGACATTTTACTGCTTGGGGCAGAGGGGAAGATGGTGCCTCCTCATTCCATTTACAAAAGTCGAACACTCTGACATTAGCGGTGATTCAATCACCATTCAATCCTGGAGATGCAACAGAGTCCTCCATTGCACTCAAGGGCAGTAGATTTAACTTGGGCTGCATACGGCAGGCCAAGAAGTACTCACTGCACTGTTTGCTCTCCACCCCTCATCCTTTGCTGTCTAAGGTGGCTACCTGACCCTGCCTAATGATAGGGCCAGCCCTGAATGGTAGAATGCTGCTATTGTGCCAGCTCCACTCCAAACTAGATCTTCCTCGTTTGAGATGAAAGTTCTGAGATTCTAAGCATAATCACTTGGGAGTGCTTAGAATGCCCCTTCAGCCTTTCCTTCTCAACACAGAAAGGTCTGAAGTAGAGCTGACGCATTCAGGACCACTGGGAGTAGGAAATGGAAGCAACTTGCCTCCCATCTTTAATCCTACATGCATTCACCTCTAAAAGCTTGAAATAAGGATGGGGAAGAAATTCTGTTCGCTTTGCATTTCCTGTGGACCTAATTCGCACTTCCCAAAACATTATGCAGACCAAAATGCAGCTATCCTTCAAAATTTACATTTCCAAATGTTGTCATGCAGTACTCCAAGCAAACACATGTACAAAATGCATATGATATGGTAAAGTGTGCATCAAAGCATGTATACCGTATTACTGAAAATAACATACAAAAGGATTATGGGAAACTGCTTTGAGAAAATGTGTTTAGACAAAATTGCAAACAGAAATGTATCCATCCTAGCCCTACTCAAAGCAAACCCTTTGAAATTGACAGACATGGGCTACTTCAGTCCATTAATTTTGCTGGGGCTATTCTGAGTAGAAGTTAGTTGACTATGCCCCTTTGGGTACTAAAATGTTGGTGAGAACTACTTTTTATTATTATTAAATGCAAACCAATGCAGGAATATTTCAAACTGAACTTAAGACTGGGGAAAAATGAGAAGCTGGAGGAAACCAAAACTGACCAATCTGTGTCCATCTCTAGCCCAGAGAGGGCTTGTCTCTAGATTTGTGTTGTGTCTTATGTAGGTGCAGGAGTGCATATGCTCACCAGGAAAGAAACACCACACCAAATGAGTCTTGAGGCAATCATAAGCCATTCAATCAGCTGTTTTTTTTACAGTTTTAATAATAGATATGCGTATCAGGTGGCGGGACGTGGGTGGCACTGTGGTCTAAACCACAGAGCCTAAGGCTTGCCAATCAGAAGGTCAGCGGTTTGAATCCCCATGACAGAGTGAGCTCCCGTTGCTCTGTCCCAGTTCCTGCCAACCTAGCAGTTCGAAAGCAGGTCAAATGCAAGTAGATAAACAGGTACAGCTGCAGCAGGAAGGTAAATGGCGTTTCCATGCACTGCTCTGGTTTGCCAGAAGTGGCTTTTTTAGTCATGCTGGCCACATGACCCGGAAGGTGTCTGCGGACAAACGCTGGCTCCATTGGCCTATAGAGCGAGATGAGCACGCAATCCCAGAGTCATCTGCGACTGGACCTAATGGTCAGGGGTCCCTTTAAAGGTAAAGGGACCCCTGACCATGAGGTCCAGTTGTGACTGACTCTGGGGTTGCGGAGCTCATCTCACTTTATTGGCCAAGGGAGCTGGCGTACAGCTTCCGGGTCATGTGGCCAGCATGACTAAGCCACTTACCTTTACCTTTACCTTATGCGTATCAGTAATATAAAGTGGGGAGGTTACTAAAGCCCCTTTGTGTCTCCCCACAAACAGCTGAGTGCAAAAGATGCTCCCTTTCCTTAGCTAGGTGCAGTGAAGGAATTGTGGAGGGTGGTTTGGCTTACTTTTAATTGCACACTCCCTAATTGGAAGAGAGCCTGGAAGTGCCATCTATTGATTCAACCAATGAAAAATTATGGGAAATGGCATCTTCCCCACTGATTGGCAGGCACCCAACCGCCTTCTCTGCATAGCCTATTATGATATTAAACTTCTGAATATGGATATTTGTACATGAATTAAAGCTAAATGATATCAAGACTCTGCAGTGTCCTTTTTGATTTGAAGTTATCTTTGCCTTTTGGAATAACAATGCGACAAGTTCCCAAGGGGGGTGGCACTTAATATCTCTTATGCAGAGTCAATGCTGAGACATAAGCTGAGAATCCATAACAATGAGGTAAAATGCATTTGCACGATATTCCTCTGTGCAGCTTCACCTTTAGGAAACAGAACCTCAGATTTTTGCATTCAGGAAGACTCCCCACAGCCCCAGTTAATCCATCAATTCTTATATTGGTTCATCCTACACATAATGAAATTCCCATTTGTACTGCAAATAGAAGGGAAGCAGAACAATGTGTTGGATCTTCTGCTATTAACTGTTTTTTATTTTATTTTTTATTTTATACCACCTAGATAACTTTCTTTATTGGGCAGCGTATAAATATTGTAAGCAAGTATACAAGCAAATAGGGCAAAGTTATCTAATTTGCACTTTCCAAAACAATGTTCAATCAGTTGTGCAGCAAATTAACCAGCAACCTCCTTATGCATTCTCTTGTGCAACAACTTTCCACTTGTGGAGAACTATTATCCTGCTAAGTGGCTTTAACAACCCAATAGTCCACATTGCCCTAGGTCTACTGAACCAAAAGAACATATACTAAGGGCTCCTGGCAATGGCCAGAAGAAAAAGAGAACCACTGGGAGGTTGTGCCCAGTCATCATATAAAAGGGAAGACCAACCTGGTCCCATCCATTGGTTAGTGAAAGAGCAGCTGCTGCACAGCTTTCTTTCTTCTTCTTTCTTCTCCCCCCCTGCAATCCTTTCCCCCTTTGGTGTTATAACTATTAGACTGTGAACCTGTGAGTAGGATAGGATTTATCTTTTAATACGTGTACAGTACTTAGAACTGTTATGTGCTTTGTAAGTGATTATTATTTAATGAACTATAAATAAGTGAAATAACAACAACATATACTGCCTCTACTGTTGGAGGAGACACAGCTCTGAATAACAGTTGCTGGGACTCACAAGTATGGAGAATGCTGTTGTACTCATGTACTGCTTGTAGGCATCTGGTTGGTCATTGTGAGGAGAGCTGGTTGGACAGTATGAGCCTTTGACGTGATCTAGCAGGGCTCTTCTTAAGTTCTTATGATAATGATAAAGATGGTTCTCTTCCTTGAGGGTAGAGATGCCTCAGTTGCTGGAGCTCCTGGGTGAACCACATTACCAATGCTCCTATGTGCCTCAGCATGCTGTTGATCAGCCTGATGGAGTGAGATGGGGAACACTCCCTCCTCTATTCTGCCTCGACTGCTGCACCCACCATTGATGTAAGAACAAAAGAGGGGGTGCGACACAAATGGTGGGGTGGCAAATGTGGGTTTTGGGGGTGGTGAGAGCGGCAGAGATGCACAGGTAATCTGATGCAAGCTTCACAGAGCTTGCTGATTTTTAGTTGTGTTTTCTCCAGATCTGATCCATCGTATTGATTCAAGTTCTTTGCATGCATGTCCCAGCTTTAAGGCTTTTTATCTGATCTGTGCTAAACCTCGAGAATGTTGGCAGCCTCCGTTTTGCGCTGATTTACCTATAAATGCTGCACAGTGTCAATTATTATTCCATAATCCCTTGGAAGCAAACCTTTGGGCTGCTACAAGAAACTGCGCTGTAAACTTCATGAGTTCTCTCTTCTTCTTTTTTTGCAGAGTGCAACCATTTGTAATTTTGAGATCAATGTGATGATGTGCTTTGTGAATTTTAATGAATAAACCGCATTGGTGTTTGTTTGTGTTTCCCCACTTTCTGATACTTTAACAAGTAGCTGTAGTGATAATTACCCAATCTCTTCTGTATTTATAGGGAAAAGAGGGAGGGAGGGAGGGAGAGAAACTCTGCATCTTTCATAAATATCCAACTGGGCAATTATCTCCATACTGTATATGTTGTTGTTTTTGTTGGGTGTCCCCCCCCCCTATAAATGTTGAGATTCAGTAATTATCACAAGAACAGGATGTGGCATTTCCGCAGTAGATGCATAGTAGATAGGGATGCCACAAAGTCATTAAAATTCAGATATCTTTCCATCTTTCCTTTGCTTGATTCCTTCCCTTTTGTTTTGTACAGAATGCTGCTGTTCCCAATTAAAATAGTTTTGTTTTGTTTTCTTACTCTTCCTAAGGGTTTCATTGTCCTCCAAAGGATCTAAAATGATTGCAATAGGGCGTAGTGGGTTGTGTCCAATACTAGTCCTACTCAAGAGTAGACCCATTGAAGTTAATGGACTTAGCTATCTTCGCTCCATTAATTCCAAACAGCTGCAGCTAAACTCAGCAGCTGTTTCTGAAGCTTGATCTCATCGTCTCCACCAGCTTCCTTTGGGTTACCAAAGAATGTTACGCAAGCAGTGGTTGTAGGTGGCCATTAGAAAGGGTAGAACAGAAGGCAGAGAAGCCAATAGTATGCAAGCCAGAGCCAATGACAGGCAGAGCCAACTGATTTGATTTTTAGATTCAGGTAGATAGCCGTGTTGGTTTGACGCAGTCAAAATATAGAAAAAAATAAATAAAATGTTCAGTAGCACCTTAGAGACCAACTAAGTTTGTTCTTGGTATATCAAATCAAATCAAATTTTATTAAACGGTCACAGACCAGATTGACTCGTACAGCTAGTCAGCGAAACATAACACCGGAAAAAACAAAGGACAATTTCAATACAAATTAGGCCATAACTACAATTTAAAATTGGACAACATGAATAAAATTAAGTATTTGCCTTCACCTGCATGTTGACATTGGAAAGCTCTTGGTTTTTGTGTGCATGCACACTTCTTCAGACACAGCCAACCTAGCAGTTCAAAAACACGTCAAAGTGCAAATAGATAAATAGGTACCACTCCAGTGAGAAAGGTAAATGGCGTTTCCATGCGCTGCTCTGGTTTTGCCAGAAGAGGCTTAGTTATGCTGGCCGCATGACCCGGAAGTTGTACGCCGGCTCCCTCGGCCAATAAAGCAAGATGAGCGCCGCAACCCCAGAGTCGGTCACGACTGGACCTAATGGTCAGGGGTCCCTTTACCTTTACCTTCAAGGTGCTACTGGACAATTTTTTTATTTTTATATGATTTAAATTTTGTCCCCATCCTCCTTCCTATTGGTTCTATAAAAGTAACACTGATAGTAAGGAAGAGGAAGCTGACAGTCAGGGCTGCCCACTGGTCTGCACCCCTGCACAAATTAATTGAAACAAACAAAGTAGTTCATTGTACAAAACTCACATATACATGTACAAATCTCACATATACGCTCATTAGTAATGGATATGACCTCCACTATTTTAAAACAGCATTTGAACATGGTTTGGCATGGCGTCTATAGTGGCATAACCTATGCAGAGATTGTTTTATTTCTGGCCCAACCTTTTTCTACAATGTGTATGTTCACAACACTGGGCTTGTCCACACCTCTGCTTGTCTTATGCTTTCTAGGCATGAGTGTGTGTTGTTTTTTGTTTGTCTCACTGCTTTCCCTGGGAAACCTACTGTTTACGGCTACATTGGAACAAATGCCAATCTGCAGAAAAAGCTATTCACTTTGTTCTGCAGTAAAACGTGGGGTTTCCGGTGGGGGGGGGAGACGGTAAGCAGCAGGACAAGTGGAAGTATGAATGAACCCAACAGCTCAGTGGTAAAGCATCTGCTATGCATACAGAAAATCCCACCTGTAATCCACAGCAACTCCAAGCAAGGCTGGGAAAGGTTCATTGTCTGAAATTTTGGAGGGCTTCTGCCTGTCTGTGTGGTGAAGTCAGAACTCTCCTCATGCTCTCTCCAGGGAGGCTCGTCTGGCACCTTCATTATATATCTTTAGGCAACAGGCAAAAACATCCCCCTTTTCCTAGGGCATGGGTAGGCAAACTAAGGTCAGCGAGCCGGATCCGGCCCAATCGCATTCTAAATCCGGCTCGCGGACAGTCCAGGAATCAGTGTGTTTTTACATGAGTAGAATGTGTGCTTTTCTTTAAAATGCATTTCTGGGTTAATTGTGGGGCATAGGAATTTGTTCATATTTTTTACAAAATATAGCACCCCACAAGGTCTGAGGGGCAGTGGACCGGCCCCCTGCTGAAAATGTTTGCTGACCCCTGTTCTAGACCTTTTGCTAATTAAACACCCCATGACCTTTTAAACTGTGTGTGTGTGGGGGGGGGTATTGTTTTGTTTGTTACTATTATGTTTTTTGTGTGTTTTTATGTTGGAAATTGCCCTGTGATCCTCCAATGAAGGATGGCATAGAAATTTTAAATATAAATAACAACAATAAAATACTGAGCTAGATGGACCAATGATCTGACTCAGTATAAAGCAGCATCCTATGAGTGGTCAGCTTGGGGCAAAACTGATTGCTTTGCATCAGGAAAGAAAACTTGTTTGGCACTGCCACTAAACAACTTTGATGTTAAATCACCAGTCCTATAGCAACAGTCACAGTGTTCCCCTCCTCTCTCCAGCCAATAGAAAGGTTGCATCTTTTATCTGTATATAAACACTTTGAATATCTCCAAATAAGTTGCTTTTTTAGCCATGCAGGCATTAAGGTTTATCCCCCAGCATGGCACGTTTGTGTTAAGGTGAATAGGAATTAGATGTACGAATACTTCAAGGGGACGATGAGGCCCTTGTGTTGACTGCATTATCATTTATACTAACAAAAAGAGCTTAAAACGTTAGCATATTCTTTTGAAAACAGAGCTTTGCATTCTATTAAGAGAAAGGAAATAGAACCCACAGTGCATTATGTTTCCAAGCGCCTGTCAAGAAATGACGCCTGCTTAAAGAGCATCCGACTGTAGGAAAATATTCACAATTGCCTGATCCTTGTGCTGATCCCTTGACTAAGAAGTGGCAAAGTCACTTCAATTAAAATCCCAGCCATCCTGAAACTTTTCTTCGGCAACTTGCAGTTCTGAAGCTGGAAGCTTCTTCATGACCTCTCTCTCCCTCTCACACACACATACATGCACACTCCTGCTTCAGCCTTTTCTGCTACATTTTTCCTGGTGTTTTTGGCTGGGCTTAGAATCGACAAATGCTGGAATTAAGTGCGCCGGAAAACTTTGGGCAGGTTCTTGTTTGCAATCTGTGGGCAGGTCAGATGTTAGGAACTGGCAGGGATCCAATGAGTGGGTGGGTGAGGTGCTGGGACCAAAGGCTGATCCAGAGGAAGGGGGCAGTAGAAGCAGGTGCCAAAATCACTTTGTACCACCTCGATCGCGTGATTGGAAAATGTGTAAAGGGCACACTCCAAAATGTATCTGACTGGTTTTGTATATTGTGCTAATAAAAAGAGCCTCAGCAGAGCTAGCTGGCAGCTTGCTTATGCCCAGCTCACCTGCATGACCAACTCCTGTCTCATGTCCTTCACTTCAGGTTTGTGCCCCGCATGAGGCAGGAGTCAGAGCTGGAGGGTTGGGAGGGGTCTGAGTAGTCAGAGATAGGGAAGGAGGTGCAGGATGTGGGGGAGAAGCTGGAGGGGAAGGGAGGACAGGAGGTGTCAGGAGCAGAGGGAGAGATGGTACCTGAAGGGAGGTGAGCAGCATCATCCCTGCCACCCCCACCCTTGCTGGAGGAGTTTGAAGAGGCAAGAACAGTGGCAACCTCCAGGTAGAAGGAGTTGCAGATTGCTTGCACTCATGCGCCGCCAGAGCACGAATTCTGTTCTCATCCTGAAGAAAAGTTCTTAACCTGAGATAATATTTCTGGGTTAACGGAGTCTGTAACCTGAAGCGTATGTAACCTTAAGCGGATGTAACCCAAGGTACCACTGCATATGCACATTGTATGCATATATTTGGTTGCAGAACCATGTCACAAAATTCAGAGATGCAACAATTACAAAGGATAGCCCTGTTTCAGATCATATATTATTTTGGTTGGGTGCATTAACATCTGAACAGAGACAACTTTGTCCCCCATCCCTATTGCTCACCTGTAAAGTAAGCATGGCTTCCAGCTTTCGTTGATGGTTTGGTTATATTACTTATGGCTTGTTGATTTGGAGTGATTTTGTTTTCTAATGTGATGGCTGGTTTAATTTTCAAGTTTGAAGTATTTTGTTTTTCTTAAAACATTATATGTTGTTTTCAGCAGAGATTGTAATTAATGTTCTTTCAATAAATATCTAACTCTCTTTAATCTGCCTGACTCCAGCAATCTAACAGTTTGCCTCCCTGGAAGTTGTTTAAGCAAAGGTTTATAGACAGGGGATTTTTCTTCCCCTCACAATTTTGTTTCTACCCTGTGGGAAGCCTGGGAAACTAAACCACCTGCATCAGTTGTATAAGGGGATGTCAAACAGGTAAAGCCTTTATCTGCTACAGAACCATTAACTTAATTGAAATCTTATATTGATTTGGGTTTCTTTTTTTTAAGTTGATGAGCATCTTCATCTAATTATTAGCAGGAAAACTGCATTGCAAATCCACATTGATCATGTGTATCAGCCCTTGGGACACTTTTACACTATTAAAACAAATTAGCTTTTTGTCTGTAATTACCAAGTCAAAATGTCAGTGAAGATAACAGATCGTAGAGACTTGGATCTGATTTTGCTGGGAGTCAGGATCCTAAACGATAGCAGGATCAGAGCCCAGGGTCAGGATGGAGCAGGCCATGATTTTCCTCATAAGTTCCCAGTAAAAGAAGATTTTAATACAAGTATAATAGAATGTTTTTTCCAGTGTTCTAAATGATCTCTCTATTGGTTTATTCATATATATATATATTAGCATACTTTGCAAAAATGCATTTGTGTTGATATCATCCTTTAGCCAAATCTGAATGGCTCCATCGCAATGACAGCACCCTGTTTCACTGTGTGATGTTCCTTATTGTTCCAGCCATGTAACTGATCCAGGAAGGCAGAAGCAGGAACTGCAACTGCGTGTGTGTGTGTGTGTGTGTGCGTGCATGCAGTGATGTCGTGGCAGCAACCATCAGCAGCATTGAATAAGACCGGTATCAAGGAAAATGTGAATATATTTCCAAGTGTGTCTGGCAAAAATTGCTAGATTTTACACATTAATCAGAAATAGGGATTGAGAAGAAAGTTGTTCCCTCTCCATTTTAAACTGAACCAATATAATCTGCTGGTTCCGATCTTACATATTTCTATAAATTTTGCTGTACTGTACAGCTTTGTTTTTCCAAAAAATGTGTATTTTAGGGGAGAATGCATTGGGGGGGAATATAAAAATTGGAAATTGGAAAAGAATGTGTATAAAATTTGTAGAAAGTGTCTGCAATTTAATGTGATATTTAAAAGAGGATGGAACGATGCTGTGTTTTAAATGCATGAAAAACTGACACGCAACAGAAATAAGCTGCTCCATCCATTCATAATCAAAACAGAGAATATTCTTTTAGCGCCAAAGGCAGATACTGGTTTTATTTTTTGCCTCATAAGTTTTGTCTGCCCATGTTTGTCCATGTGTGTTCAGCCTCTCTGCTTCTACTACACACACTAAAGTTGGAATCATACATATTTTTTTTAAAAAAAAGAAGAAGAAGATGTCCGGTTTCTTTTCCCCCTCATTTTTAATGGTTGCAAAATTGTACAGCCAGGATATTCCTAATACATGGAAGGGCTTCTGCCTTTGCTTACTCTGATTAATTTGTTCTTTCAAATCCAGCAAGCTGCAAATTTGTCATCTTTCTCTTTCTGGTTCTCTCAATACATTCTTGGACCCTTATTTTCCTTAACAGCCATCTTTGGGGATAAACCTAATATCCCTTTGGGTGGCTGGACCGCTTTAATATTCTGCACACAATCCTGCACTAAGACCCTGAGTACACCAAGGCAGGAAAGTGCTGTTCTCTGACAATCCTGAATCCCATTTTACAAGGCTTTGATGGCTGCTTAGCTTCAATCTACAAGCCAAAGAAACGTCCGAAAATACTGCAAGCCGTAGACACTTCAAAACCAGAGTTATCTGCGAAGGCTGCTTGGGCTTTGAGTTTACAGGGTGGGGAGGGGGGAAATAAAGTATTTTCTGCTTCAACACAAGGGAGGGGTAAAGTAGGGGCAGCAACAATGAAGTCCACTAGTGTGACTTTCAGCATGTGCAATAAGATAATATATGGTAATGAGGACAGGGCTGCAACTGCTGCAAGGGAATGTTACTGTAACAAGAACTTATCACCACCTTTGGCTGTTGCTGCCTATTTCTGGGATTCAGTCTTGCCAGAGTGGCATGAATAGAAGATTTATATTGTATTGTTAGACTGTCAAGCCACTGCAGAGCTACAGCTTCCAAATGATAACTTTCCCGGCTTACAGAAGTTGTGAATTACATGCTTTTAGATGCCAGCAAGCAGAGCTGACAGCTGCTCAGCACACGAATCTTCCCTTTCTTTCTCATCACTCCTCTCTCACTCTCACTTTGCTAGCCCAATATGGCCAGTGACTCAATATCATACCCAGAGCCTCCCCACTACTGCCATTAAGAATGGAAGGAACTTGTTTCTAGCAGAGATACAAATGTGAGGTAAGGAACACACAGGAATTATACTCTTTCTCCTCAGCACGCACATGGAAGGACAAATAGGTAGATCTTTGGTGTTTTTCTCGTTTTTCTAATCTTCCACATACATTTGCAGTTTTTCTTTCAAAAGTCTGCATAAAAATTTGTATACGTTTTCACACGTGTTTCTTTTAAGATACATAATTTTGCCCATGTATTGTTGCAAGGAATTTCTCCTTATGAGAAGGCATTTTGGTAAATGATTTTCACTAATACATGCATTCCTTGCACATACTAATATACACAGAGAAGTGTGATTTTCAAAGGGGCCGAGATCTCATGTATTGGTTCATGAAGTGCACATTTCATAGTATCACATAAAAAAATGTGAGCTGAATGGATTTCTTCCCCATCCATGCACTGCTGTGTGCACACAAACAAACACACACACATGCACCCCCTATAGCCAAGAGGGAAGATGGAGTGGCTGCTTTCTGCCACTCTAGACCAGGGCCATTTTCCATGTTTGTGCAGCACCAAGCACTCACCAGCAACAATGATAATGATATTTATTTTATTTATTTTTTGCATTTTTCAGCACTGAGCCCCTGGTAACAATGACAATAAAAATGAATATTTCCACATTTGTACAGCACCAAGCACTCACTAGCCCCCAGCTAGCATGGTCAAACATCAGGGATGGCATGACACTGAGAAGGCAGTGTGGTATAGTAGTTAGAGTGATGGGCTAGGACCTGGGAGACCAAAGTTCAAATCCCCACTTGGTCATGAAGGTTGCTGGATGACCTGGGCCAGCCTCGCTCTTTCTGTTTAAACCTATCTCACAGGGGTGTTCTGGGGATTAAATGATGAGGGGGAGACCCCATATACACCACTTTGAGCTCCTGGAATAAGACTATAAATGCAATGAATAAATTGTAGTCCAACATTTAAAATATGAAGTCCTCTCTCTCTCTCTCTTGATGCCTCCTTCCTTTTCAGCCAGGAAGTCCCTGCCTCTCCAGTCCTTGTTCCCTGCATAGATTCTCCAAGCTCACAACACCTTTATAACTGAGTCAGAGCACTGGCCCATCTTACTTAGTATTGTTTGCACCAATTGGCAGTGACTCTCCAGCATTTCAGGCATAGAACCTTTCCCAGCCCATTGAAGAAACGGACAGGGTGGGTGAGAGAGCAGACAATCAGAGGAGGTGAGTGACTGAGGGAATGAGCAGGCAAGCAAGGAGGCTTCAGCAAACCTATTTGTTGAGGCTACCTGGAGAGTTGCAAGCCTATAGGCTTCCTCTGTGGCCATGGTGAATATGCTCGCTCCTCACATACATATGAGAGCAGCAATCCTATTCACCAATGTTGCATGGAAAGGGGCAGCACCTGGAGGGGGAGGCAGAGGAAAAGAAGCCATTGCCCCACCCCTGTTTACACAGTGTCTACAGCAACCCTGCAGTGTAAAGAAGCAGTGGGCCAACAGCTTCCTCTTCCTCTTCTTCCCCCTCCAGGTGCTACCCATCTCGGGTTGCACCTGAGGTGGCTGCTTCATGCTGCCTTGTGGGCAGGCAGGCTCTGCACCAGACCATAAAACAATAGGTGAAATATCTAGCACATTAAAAGTTATAAATTAGCCACTTGATGTCTGGCTAGTGAGAAAATAAGACACATTAAGGAAACATCCATCTGCCTATAGAGGAACTGAAGGTTCACAAATATCAAGTATTTCCCAAAACATCAAATTTGGCCACTCAGTTTTTGAACACAGAATTTCAATTTAAAACCTATACTTGTAATGTTAAGTGTTTAGCTCAAAATTGTAATGTAAGTGTTTAGCTCAAAATTAGCTCAAAATTAAGAAGAATGTTTCGTTGGGGTATTTTCCTGGCACAAACTGATAGTCAGTCTATTCTAATCCACTGCACGTTCACATAACTACCAGGGATAACTTCATGGTATAGCATAGCCATTGCAATTTTTATCTCTCCAGCTGTAGAGATTGCAGGTGATACCTAACTTAAATTTGTTGTTTAATTGATATCTTGTATGTAGAATAGATATGGGAACTCTCAATTATCGGCAAGGAGATAATGGCAAGCCTGCCCACCCCTAGTAAAATAAGTTGAATAATTCCTTATCCCCCCAGAAAATATGGTGAACCAATCCCCCAAATTTCTATGATCACAAATAGGGTGGAGAATGTTAAGAGGCCATTGTCACACAGCTCTATTCAGAACAGAATTCAAAGGGATGGAATCAAGTATAAGGAGGAACTGGGATATTTGTCTGCACCAGTGGAACTCCAGTTATTTCTGGTAGGTTATTGCAGCATTCATTCTTTGTCAGAAGACAATTTCCATTATGAATGCCCTGCTTGGTGGGTGGGAGTGTTCTGATTTTTGTGTTTCTTTTGGAAGCATGCCACTTAATTTGCTTCCTCTGGAGCATATCACAGGCATGTTTGGTGAACATCAACTGTTTTCTTATTGTAATACAGTCTACTAATTTGGAATGTGTTGGGGCAGCTTTGCTTGGGCAGATAGCTGGATCAGAAGTACTTTCAGCTGAGAAAGTAGTTGCGATGTGAGAAAGCTCTGTAAAATAATGCACCAGGTGCCCATATTTTGGATGCTGAACCAGGCCTGGACACAGCACGAAGAACAGTCAGACTTAGTAGCACTTAAATGATGATGCAGTGGACAGAAGCCAAATCTCGGTGCTCATACTACTCAATCAGCCTCTCTGCAGCATGTTATTTGGTTGCCTATGGAGTGCTGCTGATCTACTGCCACAATACAGCTGCAGGAAAAGACACTACAATTGCTTTCCATAATTCTCCCAAGAGTGTATTCATGAGCTTTATAGGAATTAACTTACTGCATACAAAGCCCAATACGTCTACAGGTTCTTGCTATCATCTACCCAAGATCTCTATGCCTCATTATGCCTCAAAGTTCCAATTGCTTGAAATCACCAATGGGGAGACTTCTGCTGTATTCAAGTCCTGCTTATGAGCTTTCCAGAGGCATCTGGTTAGCCACTGTGAGAACTGGATAATTCACTTGAAAAGATCCAGCAGAACTCTTCTGTTCTTATGCAATTCTTCCATTTTTTAGCGTAAGAACACCTGCTGAGTGGATGTTACACATGCTAGCTATTTTTCTGAGTCATGGAATGATGCAGCGGTTTCACCCATGAAGCCCTAGTGAAGTAGACTCCACACACAAGATTTTGAAGGTGACTCTTTACTTGCAGACCCATCCCCTCTGCAGGGAGGTGGGACCAATTCAGATGGTCCGCCCCTGCCACTTAATGGATCCAAATGGCTTCCAGAGAGTGGTAGGGGATGCTTTATCCCATGTTGATGGCCTTTCAGCTGATTCCCTGGTGGCCCGCTGGAATGCGGAGTTAACCAGGGCTATTGACTGTTTGGCTCCGAAGCGCCCTCTCCGATTGCATGGAGCCCGGAGAGCCCCGTGGTTTTCCACGGATCTGAGGGCAATGAAACAATCGTTGAGACGGCTAGAGCGCCGGTGGCAGATAACTCATTCTGAATCTGACCGGACACAGGTTAGAGCTCAACGTCGAGCCTACCAAGTGGCGATAGTGACGGCGAAGAAGAATTTCTTCACCGCCTCTATTGCATCTGCAGAAAACAGCAGCAGGAGACTTTTTCAGGTGGTTCACAATTTAGCGGAACCACCTGTAACATCGGGGCCCAGTACGGGCCACATATTCTCCTGCAATGATTTTGCAAAGTTTTTTGCAGATAAAATCGCTCAGATTCGGGAAGAAGTAGACTCCACCGTGGGAGCAGGGCTGGGGCGGGAGAGTGCTAGAGTTCTGTCTAGTCAAGTTGAGTGGGATCAATTCCAATCTGTTACCTCCGAGGATGTGTACAGGCTGCTTGGACGAGTGAAACCAACCACCTGTCTCCTTGATCCTTGCCCATCCTGGCTTATAAAAGCTATCCGGGAAGGGCTGGGCGATGGGCTTTGTGGGGTGGTGAATGCTTCCCTCCATGAGGGAGCCTTCCCAGACCCGCTTTTCAACATTTACATGCAGCCGCTGGGAGAGATCATCAGGAGGTTTGGGCTGGGTGTTCATCAGTATGCAGATGATACCCAGCTCTACCTCTCTTTTAAGTCAGAACCAGTGAGGGCAGTTAAGGTCCTGTGTGAGTGTCTGGAGGGGTTGGAGGATGGATGGCGGCTAACAGATTGAGGTTGAATCCTGACAAGACAGAAGTACTGTTTCTGGGGGACAGGAGGCGGGCAGTTGTGGAGGATTCCCTGGTCCTGAATGGGGTAACTGTGCCCCTGAAGGACCAGGTGCGCAGCCTGGGAGTCATTTTGGACTCACAGCTGTCCATGGAGGCACAGGTCAAATCTGTGTCCAGGGCAGCTGTTTACCAGCTCCATCTGGTACGTAGGCTGAGACCCTATCTGCCTGCAGACTGTCTCGCCAGAGTGGTGCATGCTCTGGTTATCTCCCGCTTGGACTACTGCAATGCACTCTACGTGGGGCTACCTTTGAAGGTGACTCGGAAACTACAACTAATCCAGAATGCGGCAGCTAGACTGGTGACTGGGAGCGGCCGCCGAGACCATATAACACCGGTCTTGAAAGACCTACATTGGCTCCCAGTATGTTTCCGAGCACAATTCAAAGTGTTGGTGCTGACCTTTAAAGCCCTAAACGGCCTCGGTCCAGTATACCTGAAGGAGCGTCTCCACCCCCATCATTCTGCCCGGACGCTGAGGTCCAGCGCCGAGGGCCTTCTGGCGGTTCCCTCATTGCGAGAAGCAAAGCTACAGGGAACCAGGCAGAGGGCCTTCTCAGTAGTGGCGCCCACCCTGTGGAACGCCCTTCCAGCAGATGTCAAAGCGATAAACAACTACCTGACATTCAGAAGACATCTTAAGGCAGCCCTGTTCAGGGAAGTTTTTAACGTGTGATATTTTACTGTATTTTGGTTTTTATGGAAGCCGCCCAGAGTGGCTGGGGAGGCCCAGCCAGATGGGCGGGGTATAAATAATAAATTATTATTATTATTATTATTATTATTATTATTATTATTATTGCAGGATGGTATCTATTAACAAGTAGTAGTGTTTATGCATATCAAGGCCAATACAATGTTGTTGTTTTTTCTCCCTTGAACCCAAGAGAGGGTCTTCTTACTTCTAAAAATTACTATTATTATTAAAACTCCCTCAAAGCAGTCCATAAGTTATCAGTGCATAGCTTGTCTATCCTCACAAACTCTGCTTGAAGTTTCCACACTCAGCAAAATAACAACAACAAAAAAACCGCCTAACCTCCAACTCCCATCCTTCCTAACTAAGACACACTCACTTTTAAAGGGAGTTAGCAAATTAACAAGGCAATGATTCAGGATTTCTGTGGCCTTAATTGGAGTCACAAGATTTTGCAGCTGTTACATATGCTTTCTTTCCTCCAGTACAATATATTCTTTGTAAATTCATTTTCTAACAAACACAGTACAAATACTAACAACAAGCTTGTACATTCCTTCCCTGCCAAGATGTCAGCAATGACACTTTATCTTCTTAATACAAGCTGGTCTTTGAAGAGCACTAGTTGAATCTGAAAAATTGAGACATGATTTGCTTCCACTCTAAAACATGGAGCTCAAAATAGTTCTGTTCCATTGCTCCAACAGCTTGGAACGAATCGTGGCATCTGGGTATGTGCAGAAAGGCCTTCTACATGGCAAGGTATTGATGGCGTCACATTGATTTCTCACTAGGGCTACAAGCCCCTGGCTATGCAAGATGGAAGTCTGGTATTTGCCTTGAATTCTGCTGAGGCAGAATTAATCCCCATCTCTGTTTTATCCACCAGCCTTTCAGTCCTTATTTTACATTCCCACTAACCATGAAATACAAAAGTACAGCTTAAGGTAAAAGTCGTGCAATTCTGTTAGAAGCCATGGAATTCTGAGGGGAAATGGCCATCGTCAAGTGATGGAGCTTTGCATGCTGAACATCCCTGGTTCAATGTTTGACGTTTCCAGGTAGGGTGGGGAGACACCCCTATCTGAGACCTTGGACAGTTGCTGTCAGTCAGTGTGAATAATATTGAGGTAGATAAACTAATGGTCTGATTCAGTACAAGGCAGCTTCCTGTGATCCTGTCCTTTTACAAATGTCTCCTTTAAAGAGAACCTGCCATTTTTGGCTGTACAGCCTAGAAGATTAATCAGTGGAGCTTTTTCACTAGAAGCAATAGAGTGGTGCTCTACTGCTTCATCCATGTAATCATTGTGGTAAACCTAACTCAGAACTGAGTTATTCTTTCTTGGAAGTGAGATAAAAAGGGAAGGTGGAAAACTAAAGCTGTGAAAATGAAACAATTTAGAAGAATGGAAGGAGGGTCCCAAGGTTTTATGATTTGAGGCACCTGAGTTTTGATTGAGGTTCTAAGGATATAAAAATAGTCTGGGAACATGAAAAGTGTAGTACTCAAAGGAAACGTCTGTACATCGGTCCTGTGGACCTATTTCACTAGGGAGTGGAACACTTTTGGAATACTGCTTTGGAAACCTATTTGGCTCACAGGGAGATGTTCAAGCCCTGGTCTGAATGGCCCCCATTTTGTGACCCTACAATTTGTGATTGGAAAGTAGACACTGCAGGGGATTCTTCCGTGAGTGATTTTCTACTATTCTACACACATAAAATATGGTCTGCAACTCAGCAAAAGGTCATGGCCGGCCCAATATGGGTTGCTGCCCAAGATGAAAAAAACGACAGCACTCACTGTAATTCTTCATACAGAATCTGACAAGACTAGCAATGGAGTCTTACTTCAACAATGGTTCCCTCCTCCACACCTAATGATCCCAGGCTAGTTTAGGAGAGTCAGGAGAAGGCATGTGATGCACACAGCCCTCTCTTCCAACATTTCACTGCCACTGCCTCCCCACACCCACATCTGCCACCTGAAGTAGCCACACCACAGTGTCTAATGATAGGGATGATTCTGCAAAAGATGCACACTATGGTTTCAGAATGCTCCAGGTAAAAACTGTGGCATCTGCCATAAGACAGAGAACTATTTGGCATGGTGGCATGGATTATTCCTCCCCAAACCTTGCTGTTCCCCAAGGCAGGAATGCTGAGTGCCTTCATTGACTTTATCCTGCTTTGTCCCACTCTCACACCTGACCAGTTGCCTTCTCTGGGAGCAAGAACCACTTAGAGCCTAACTACACTTAACTCTATCAAGTAAAATAATTTTAAAAATAGTAATTGATTGATTGATTGATTGATTGATTAAACCAAGCATGGGATGGTTAACCCTCCCTCTCCCACACTTGGTTTTAATTTCTTTTTTAAGGCTTGTTCACACACTACACTGAACACAGGTAGACGTTATTTCTATACATATTATTAAGATGTTTGTGTGAAAGAGTGTACACTTTTTGATATGTATCTCAACAGTACACAAGTTGAATGATACTGATGTGCAGCTCAACTATCTGGGTACCCAGATTGTACACTTGTTGAAATTAATTAATTAATTAATTAATTCACCATTACGGTAATTGGATCTTTATTAGATGGAGTCAGGAATGTGCACTGGATACAGTCTTCTAGAGGGATGACTCTAGAAGTGGGCAATTTTTTTCACAACTCCTGGTTGTTATTGTTCTCTTAAATACCTTCCCAGTTCTTCTCTTCTTTTAAATTGATAGAAACTTAACATCCTTTGTGGTGCCAAATATCATTTGCTGGAGGTGGCAACCAGATATTCTCCTTAAGGCTGCCAAGATGGCACACCCTCCAACATTTCTCTGATGAAAATAGGGACATCCTTAGGAAAAGTGGGACATTCTTAGATCAAAGCAGAAATCAGAACAACTTCTGTACTTCCAGGACTGTCCCTGGAAAATAGGGACACTTGGAGGGTCTGAGATGGGCCTGGAAAATAAGTGTGAAATGTCTGCAGAAAAAGAGCCTGCATGATACCGAGATAAATCTAGACTGGGGAGGACTGAGTTCAAATCCCCATTAAGCCACAAAGTCCTCTGGATGATTTGGGGCTAGTCAATATCAGTGGTCTGAAAGGATTGGCACCAGTGCTCTACATATCTCCTATTCCCTGCCTAGGATATTGTTACGAAGGTTGTGCACCACCCCCTAAGTACTTAGTCATGATTTTAGAACTGTGTGCTCAGGAGCAGAGTTGAAAACTTTTATGCTGACATTGGGCAACCAAAAGAAAAAACTGGAAGGGGGTTGTTAAAAGGGCCAAGTAACCTGGTCCTATCCATGTTTGATCTGAAATAAATGCAACTGAACTCAATGGGCCTTTTGCATAGAATTGCAGTCTTGTTTTATAGCCTGATTAGCTCACTCCCCAAGGAAGGCAGACTTTATGTGTGCTATTGAATTATAATCTTTATCTTGCAAACCTTGATTGTGACAGTAGAGTAGCCTTACTCTTCCATTCTGAAAACGCTAAGCCTTATTTATGAAACAGATAGAGGCAATAATAGATATGAATATATATAATGAGTGAAAATACCATAAGAAAACCCTGATTAAATTGTGTTTGCTGACCCTGTAATTTTGTTTAAATATTTGTATTTGGATGCTAGTTGTGTGTGCGCGCAATTTAAAAAACATATATGTTTAGCAACTTACCAGCTTACGAATTGCAGAATTTGCGCAACACTCCTTATCTCTCCTGCAGAACCACTGAGATGGCAAAATATATTCTCTGTCTCAACAATGCTGTCTCTATTTGCATGAGAAAATTGGAAAGGAAGTTGTTTTTCTTCGTTTGCATGACAATACCCCAGCCGCTATACAATTCTCCATTTAATTTGAGATAGTTAGAGGGTGAGGAAAGGAAGGCTACACAATTTGGGATCCGTTTGGCTGCAAGTGCTATTGTGGAGAGGCTTTGTTGTAATTAAAATTGATTTGTACCTAGGAAAAGACTTGGAATACCTGTTTGCTCAGCAAACTGCATGTAGTGGTGGGGGCAGGGAAGAACATTGTGCCTGAGGTCATGAAAGTTAAAGCGAACACAAAGGCAACCTCATAGGATCAATCTTGTTCAACTCTATTGGGTCCTTATTCACACAAAATTCCCACTGATGCACAGAACACTTTAGCTGAAGACTGAACGGGATCCTTTTGAACTCTTTATCTTTGGGCAGTGGGTGATGGATGGGTTACTTTTCCCAATGGGTTACTTCTCCACAGGCAGCAGGAATAGGATGTGTGTGCAAGGATGAAGATATTACACATTCCGGTTTGTTTTTATTGCAGAGATGGAAACCCATGGCCCTCTAGATTTTGCTGACCTACAACTCCCATCATCCCCCACCATTGGCCATACTGGCTGAGACTGATGGGAGTTGGAATACAGCAAGATTTGGACTACCTCTGTATTGCATTCCGTTCTTCCCGAATTCCAATTTAGCTAGGAGAATGTCTATAATGCATTTAGGAATTGGAACACGGGCAGTTTATCACAGCTTTCAGTCCCTTCCATTTATTTGGCTCTCCCCCACAACATGCCTTAAAAATGCACATGTGTAAATCAATAAAACTCTCTTTAAGAAAGTAATCTTGATACAAGCAGGCAGGCAAAAGTATCAACATTACTTCTTTTTTTGCAGTATTTTATAAATGTGCCCAGTGCAGATAAGCAGCTCACCAAATGGTAATTTTTTTTCTACCCTGGATTCATTTTGGTGCTCTGCATACTGACAAAAGTGTATTGAGTGCTTCCCCCTCCCCCTGACCATGTATTCTGATGGGTGCTAAAGTCTGAGGAGTTAAAAATCATGCAATGTGAACTGAAAGCTACTGCAAACTGTGTCACAACCTATTTGCACACTGGAAACTAAAAGAAAAAAACAAGTCAGTGGAGGATTCCACTTTGGAGACAAGATAAGATAATTAAGAGTTGGGTCAGAAGAATGCTTTTAAAACATATTTCTACTTGGAATTTGGTGGCTCTAACCCAACTGAACTTTGCCAGCATTGGACTGTACCTTGGATCAAGTATCTGCTTATGTTTGAGTCACTTGTTCATTGTTGTACAATATTTAAAATAAAAATAAAACGCCCAATTTATTATATGGAAACCTGTATTATATAAGACAGTGGTACCTTGGTTGTCGAACTTGATCCATTCTGGGAGTCCATTCAAATTCTGGAACCATTTGAAAACCAAAGCATGGCTTCCGATTGGCTGCAGGAGCCTCCTGCACTCAATCGGAAGCTGCAGAAGCCGTGTCGGATGTTCAGCTTCCGTAAAATGTTCACAAACTGGAACACTCACTTCTTTTTTTTTTTTAAATATTTTTTATTGCTTTTTAAAAATGCAGAAATACAGAAAAAAGAATAAAGAGTGGTTATAAGAAAGTAGGGTAGAAAAATAACAAATTTCCATATTCTTTTTCCATCTAATCTATAGGACTTCCCCACATCCTCCGAACCCTGCGTTCTCTGTCTTATAAAGCATCAGCAATTTGTTAACTTATTTCAAAACTTATTGTAACTTCCATTTTATCATGTTCCCTATTATCAATTTTACTGTAACTCAATTCTTGTATGTTTTATATTAAACACAATAAAGTTGTTTCATTATTTTACCTCTGAATTCTTGTGTCTTAATTTTCATTTCATAAACTTACATTTGCTGAAGCTAGAATTTCCTGAAAGGTGCATTTTTTAACATTCATACAGCTTATAGTGTTTTTTCAAATAGTCCTTAAACTTTTCCCAGTCCTCCTCAATTGTTTCTTCTCCCGTGTCTCGGATTCTGCCAGTCATTTCAGCCAATTCCATATAGTCCATCAACTGCGATTGCCATTCCTCCAGCGTGGGTAAATCTTGTGTCTTCCAATATTTTGCAATCAGGATCCTTGCTGCTGTGGTAGCATACATGAAAAAGGTTCTGTCCTTCTTAAGCACTCTCTGGTCCACCATGCCCAGAAGGAAGGCCTCTGGTTTCTTAGGTAAGGTAAATCTCAGTACCTTTTTTAGTTCATTGTGGATCATTTCCCAGAAAGCCTTCACTTTCGGGCAGGTCCACCAGAGATGAAAGAATGTCCCTTCCGCCTCTCCACATTTCCAACATTTGTTGTCAGACAGATGGTATATCTTAGCTAGCTTGACTGGGGTCATGTACCACCGGTATACCATTTTCATAATATTTTCCTTCAGGGCAGTACATGCCGTAAATTTCAAACCGGTGTTCCATAACCTTTCCCAGTCTACAAACATAATGTTGTGCCCCACATCCTGCACCCATTTTATCATGGCGGATTTGACTGTCTCGTCCTGTGTATTCCACTTAAGCAGCAAATTGTACATTCTCGAAAGTAGTTTACTTTTTGGCTCTAACAATTCAGTCTCTAGTTTCGATTTTTCCACCTGGAATCCAACTTTCTTATCTATTTTAAATACCTCTTGAATTTGCGCATAGTGCAACCAGTCTCGTACCTTAGTTTTCAATTTCTCCAAACTTAACAACCTCCAATTGTCTCCAATTTTTTCAATTATTTCCCAATATTTAGGCCAATGGGCCTCCATATTAAGTCTCTTACGTGCCTTGGCCTCCACCGGTGAGAGCCACCTCGGAGTCTTACTCTCCAGTAAGTCTTTGTATTTTGTCCAGACCCTCCAGATTGCTCTTCTGCCAATATGGTTTTTAAACAATTTGTGCACTTTAACCTTGTCATACCACAAATATGCATGCCACCCAAACGCATTGTCAAACCCTTCCAGATCTAGGACATCAGTGTTCTCCAATAAAATCCAATCTTTCAACCAGCAGAAGGCTGCAGATTCATAATATAGCCTCAAGTCTGGCAGGGCAAATCCCCCTCTTTCTTTCACATCAGTTAATATTTTAAACTTTATTCGGGGCTTTTTGCCCTGCCAAACAAACTTAGAAATATCCTTCTGCCATTTTCCAAAACATTCCACCTTGTCCACGATCTGTAGGGCCTGAAACAAAAATAACATTTTCGGCAATACATTCATCTTTACAGCAGCTATTCGGCCTAACAAGGAAAGTTTCAATCTTGACCATATTTCCAAGTCTCTTTTGATTTCTGACCAGCATTTCTCATAGTTATCTTTAAACAAATTCAAATTTTTGGAGGTCAAGTACACCCCTAGGTATTTTACTTTTTTAACCACATTCAGCTCCGTTTCTTTGGAGAACTCATCTGTTTCTGTAACTGTTAAATTTTTTGCTAAAACCTTGGTTTTTTGCTTATTTAACTTAAACCCCGCCACCCGACCAAAATCAGAAATTAATTCTAACACTCTTTTAGTGCTGGAGACTGGTTCCTGAAGAGTTAATACCAAGTCATCTGCAAATGCTTTCAATTTGTATTGTTTCACTCCGACCTCGATTCCCTGAACCAACCGGTCCTTTCTAATCATATTTAGCAACACCTCCAGAACTGAGATGAACAATAGGGGGGATAGAGGGCACCCCTGACGTGTCCCTTTTTCAATTTTGAACTCCTCTGTCACCACATTGTTTACTATCAATTTAGCTTTTTGTTCTGTATAGATTGCTTCTATACCATTTTCGAACCCCCGCCCCACTCCCATCCCTTCCAAATTTTTCTTCATAAACATCCAAGAAATATTATCAAAGGCCTTCTCTGCATCAACAAAAATCAAAACCGCTCTGGTGTTCAGATTTGTTTGTAGAAGTTCCAAAATGTCAATAATGTTTCTTGTGTTATCAAACAAATGCCTACCAGGGAGAAAGCCGGCCTGGTCCTTGTGAATCACTTCATTTAGTACTTTTTTAAGTCTATTTGCCAAAATATCAGCAAAAAATTTATAATCCACATTTAGGAGTGAAATGGGGCGGTAATTCTTAAGTTGGGTCTTTTCAGTCTCTAATTTAGGTATCAATGTGATGAAGGCTTCTTTCCACGTTTCCGGTGCCTTCCTTCCCTCCATTATCTGGTTGCAAACCTCCATCAAAGGTTGTATCAAATAGTCCTTTAAAACTTTATAGTATTTGGAGGTTAGGCCGTCCGGGCCTGGGGACTTGCCAAGTTGAAGATTTTGAATGGCACTTTCAATTTCTTGCTGTGTAATGTTACAGTTCAGGTTTGTTCTCATTTCCAGGGGTATTTTTTGTAATCCATTTGTTTTAAGAAATTGATCCACCTCTGAGGCTTTTTGCGGCCCTTGTGAATAAAGTTCTTTGAAGTACCTCTGGAAGCACTTTCTAATTTCCTCGGGTTTCTGAACTATTCTCCCTTCAATCTCTAGATTTGTAACCGTATTAAGCTTTTGTCTCTTTTTCAACTGCCAGGCTAGCAGTTTCCCACACTTATTCGCCGATTCGAAGGATCTTTGTTTCATTTGTTTAATTTTCCATTCCACCTCTTGATTTATCAATTTTGAATATTGCGCCTGGAAAAATTTCACTTCTCTTAACACATCCTTCGACTTAGGCCTAGATCTTAATTTTTTCTCTCCTTCTCTTATTTTCTCCAATATCTTCTCCTTCTTTTCATTCCAGAGCCTTTTCTTAATCGTGTTTTGTTGTATTAGAAACCCTCTCATGACTGCCTTACTTGCGTCCCAGATTGTTCTTTTTTCCACGGTAGTATTCAAATTTATCTCAAAATAGTCCTTTAAGGTTTTTTGGGCCTTCTTCACAATCTCCTGATCTCTTAATAGAGTGTCATTCATTTTCCATCTAAAGGAACCGGTTGTATTAAGTCTCAATTCCACTTTCAAAGCACTATGGTCGGAGCAGGTTTTTGGGCAGATTTCCACTTTTCTAGTCTTAGGTGCCAGTCCTCTAGTTGTCCAGATTTGGTCGATTCGTGTCCATGTCAGATGAGCTTCAGAAAAGAAAGTCCCTTCTTTCCCTAGAGGGTTCTTAACCCTCCAAATGTCAACTAAGTCCATATTGTCTGTCATTTCAAAAAAAGTTTTAGGTAGTCTGCCGTCTTTCGATATGTTGGCACTTTGTGACTTATCCATATTTACAGACACAACCCCATTCATATCACCCAGCATAATGATGTTACTATAGTCCGAATAATCCAGCATAGTCTCATGCAGCTTCCTGAAAAATTCCGACTTTCCCTCATTTGGAGCATATATTCCTAATATCAAAAATTTTTCTCCTTGTGTCTGTATTTCAATCGCCAAGATTCGGCCATATTCATCTTTGAATAAAAGTTTCGGTGACAGGCTCTCCTTTGCGTAGATCACCACTCCTCTCTTCTTGACTTTGTCCGAAGAAATAAATTCTTGGCCTAGTCTTTTGTTAATTAACACTTTTCTATGAAGCCTTGTCACATGTGTTTCCTGTAGGCAAATAACATCCAGTTGTTCCTTTTTCAAGATGTGAAAGACTTTCCTTCTTTTTTCCGGGGAGTTTCCGCCATTTATGTTCCAACTAAGAAGCTGCAGAGACATCCTGAATCAATTGACGGGTTCTACAATGGGGTATCTAAGCTTCCGCCCGATCCCGGGGGAGGTAATGCTGGTCCTGATCCAGGTGGTATAACTCTTGGAGGTGGTCCCGGTGGTGGTGGAGGCCAAGAAGCTGCAGCTCCTTTTTGCAGGTCCTCCTCGTGGTCGTGTAGGAACTTCTGCTGGTCTTCAGGTGATTTAATCTTTATTTTCCGTCCTTTGTAAGTAAATGAAAGTCCTTGTGGAAACTCCCACCTATAAGGAATTCCGTTGTGTCTCAACAATTTGGTCAGATCTATATAGGTAGTCCTAAGTTCCAAGAGATATTTGGGTATATCTCTGTAAATTTCGGCCCTTTTACCTTCTATCTCCAAAGATTTCTTAAAATGTAGGCCTAATATCTTATCCCTTTCTTCTCTTGATCTCAGAGCAACCAAACAGTCTCTGGGCTTGTCTTTCTTTACTGATTTTCCCAGTCTAAAGGCTGTCACAATTTTAAAGTCCTTTTCTTCCTCAATTCCCCAGAATTTGGAGAACAAAAGTGTCAAAAATCCCTCTAAATTATTTTGCTCCAATTCCGGGATAGCCCTTATCCTGAGATTGCTATCTTTACTTTTCAATTCGACCAATGCCAGGTAGGCTTGTTGTTCCCCTACCTGCCTTCTCAGAGGTCTTACCTCTCCTTTAATTTCATCAATCTTTAAATTCGCCTGTTCTGCTTTTTGGTTGGCTTCCACAGCTAATTTGTAGTTTTCTGCCGTAGCTCCTTGCAATTTCTCAATTGCCTGAGTGTGCTGCGAAACCTGTTCAGTTAATTTGCCGATAGAGGATGTAGCTTGGTCAATCTTTGATGTTTGATTGTCCACTTTTTGGTTTAAAACTGCAAGTTGTTCCAAAATTTGTTTTAAAACTGTTTCAGATCCTCCAGTTGCCATATCTTCTGCAGCAGGCTGCACTAGTTCCACCTCCTGTGCTGTCAGCACAGTTGGGACAGATGATCTGCGGTGATGAGTTAAAGTTGTTTGCAAAAGTTGCCCAGATTTTTTCTCTTTTTCTTTATCTTTGGCTTTAGCTGCTCTTGTTCTCCCTGTGCCGCTCATTCCACACCTGCCTCTGTTCAAGGTCAGATGGTCTTTTGTCCCATGGGAAAAACAAGTCCCAAATATAAACAAATAAAACCACAAAAGGTTTCAATAAAGCTCAGTTCCCATGCAACTATATTTCCACAGTCCTATAGGGGGAGTATTTCAAAGTTTCAAAGAAGAAAGGAACTATTTTCCGCCATTGAAGTTCCTCAATTCCCCATGTTAAGTTTTGTAATTCCCAAACACAAAAGGAAGGTTTCCAGAACTTCTGATCTCTTAAAATCCAGCCACAAGGTATCAATATAGGTCCATACAACAATGTTTAATGTTAATATCTCAGTCTATGCAACAATTTCAGTCTCTGCAACAATGTCGTCAGTTTGACAGCAGTTTGACAGTTCTTTTTCTATGCACTGGCAGCCCGATGACGGGGTTATCTCTTTCAAGCCCGTTCAGCCCAGAAATAGGAGGATAGTTCCAAAGATATAAATCACACAGTTCTTTCCTTTTTATCTTCAAAATACAGAGTCTATCAATGCACCCTTTCTTCCACTTTTACAATCCCTTTTTAGATACTTCAGCTCGTTTCCGAGCCCTTGCTTTGATCCAATTAGCAGAGTCGGGAGGCGGACTTCCTGTTACTCGCCTCCCGTTTTCAGCCGAATTTCTTCAATTTAAGTTAAAAAATTTAGGTCCCTTACTCACGGGTATGTTGCTCCAATTCCGATAATTTCAAGAAGAAAGGTCAGCGCTCATCAGCAGCAGCAGCGCGGCTTTGCTTCCACGAAAAGAGCGATGAACTCACAGCGCCGCTCCCCCTTTCACGTTCCGGAGCCTCTTACGAGGCTCCTTCCCCGCTTCTGGGGGGGCTCCAGGCGCCCGCCGAGTCCCACGGCTGCAGGCTCACTCTGCCTGCGGTTTTTCTTAATGGGTCTCCGCTTTGCCGCAGCGGACGACCCTTTTTCGCGGAGCCCCTCTTCACAGCGCGAAGAGGACCGCCATTGCTGTTTCGCGCCGCCTCCGGAAGTCCTGGAACACTCACTTCTGGGTTTGTGGCATTCAGGAACTGATTTGTTCAGGAGCCAAGCTGCTCGAGAACCAAAATGTACTAGTAATGCACCACTTCATTGTAAAAAAGTGGTTTAAGGTAAAGGTAAAGGAACCCCTGACCATTAGGTCCAGTCACGGCCGACTCTGGGGTTGCGGTGCTCATCTCGCTTTATTGGCCGAGGTTTACAAAAAGATAAAACAATAAAATCAAGAGAGAAAATCGCAACCACACTTTAAAACATGCAAAAGTTAAAATACTAACACAGATTAAATTACCTCATTTTTCTGGGTAAAGGTACCCTTGACTGTTAGGTCCAGTTGCGAACGACTCTGGGGTTGCGGTGCTCATCTCGCTCTATAGGCCGAGGAGTGTGCAAGGCAGGAGCTGCTACTGCAATCTGCTGCCCCCTCCACTTGCTCAGAGTGCTCTTTTTGTCTGAAGAGGGCTATCGTAGGGCCTGAAAAAAACACGAGTTAACCAAGTGCTGTGTCTATTTGATATCTCTGGGAAAGCTCTTAATGAACACAAATCCAGCAGATCTTCAAACTAGCCTGTTCATTCAAACATAATTGTATTTGTGATGTCACAGCCTCATTCCTTGAAACCCTTTTAAAAATTTTAGTGGGACGGTCCCGACGGTGGATTTCCTTTTGCCCTTTGCAGGGCAGTAGCTGTTGATAAGTCTGCAATTTCGGCTGAGTGAAGCAGCTGCTAATAGTTGTCATGAGAGAAACTGGGGCTGCTACTTTATGGAAAGCATGTTCTTTTTAGTTACTAACTTTAGCCTGGAAACCCAGGTCCCCAGGAGAAATAATTGTGACCAGGAGAAGTCCCAAGTGCCAAATAAAGAGGTTCAGCCCTGTGCCCAGCATGGTGTTTAATGAACGCAAATGACAACGCAATCAAAATCAACATGGGGGAAGGCAGCTGATTAAATTCAACGTTTCGCTGCTTTGCATTTTTATACTGCTACATGGATAGAAGTTGCTGGAGGTGGGATTAGATGATTAGCAAATTCAGGATGAGCAGCATCCAGGCCATAAGCGACCCCCCTATGGTTCCACTTTTAAAAGGTGCTCCATCAATTAAGGAGCTTTAATCAGAAAATGGAGTTTCCGTTGCGGCAGCGCATTTCTGCTTGCTAAGCTTATCAATGCTGAGCAACAATAGCAATGGACAAGTCTCATCCTTGCAATTACCAGCTAAGTGACACAGACTTTTCCCTCCCTCCCACCCACTTCTCCATGTGGCCCTGGGCACTGGCAACCCACGCTACACCACTGGGGCTAGGACTGGAGAAGCCATTTTCAAACCCTTGCTCTGTCATGAGCTCAGCATATGACCTTGAACCAGTCACTACCTTTCAGCCTAACCTACCTCACAGGGTGGCTGTGAAGGTAAAATTGTGGAGGGGAATATGTACTGCTGCTATTACCTGAGCTGCTGAGAGGAAGGGCAGATTATAAATAGGTTTTTTTAAAAATACCCTCCCAGAATTCACAAATTAAAACAGATGCTCTAGTACTGTTAGGTTACCAGAAGAAGGGTTCCTAAGTGACCTACACACTATAATATAGATTGCTGAAGGCCCTTTTCTACTCATATCCAGTATTCATTTATCCTAGGATAGCCAGTCTTGCAGTGATTTAAATGCAAATTAGGTGTTTTGTTCCTTTTGGTTAAACATACTTTAGAGAGGGGGACTGTGACACAAAAATTATCAGCGTTCAAAATGAGCCACACCATTTGAAGTATTTGAAATGGCAGGCTGCTCAATGTGTTGCTCTTTAGTGTTTATGTGCGTTGATTTCCATACTAACTACTTCACAGGCATGGGTGCATTCACACAGTGCACTTGTATAAAGCTGGGAGGGTATAAAGTGTAACTATTTCTGCCTATGGCCTTCCTTGTACATTTCCATTCCAATTGCACAGTATAATCTTTTGGGGAATAATATCCTTGAAAAAGGTGTATCCCACCTCCTATCTCTGTCAAAGAGTCTTAGGCAGTTTACAATGCAATTTAAAAACACTGGGTTATACTGTTGGTCCATCTTTTGCAATCTTGTCTACCGTGACTGATGGTGGCTTTCCAGAATTTCAGGCAGGAGTCATGTTAACGAAGAGCCGAGCACTCATCTTCATTTGTTGTTCCTGTTAAAGGCGCCTCAACTCTTCATGCCTGCAAATGCCTCAATTTTTAACCCCAAATCACACACACGTGTCATTAAATCAGCACAGAGAGGTACCCGTATCCTGCATCAGTGCCCCTCAAAACCTGTCTCCCAGGAAGGTACTCTTAAGGCGATGCCTTATAAACAGCACTCTGAGAAATCGTTTTAGAGCGAGAGAAGGAAGCACAACTTTCTGTTTATCACCATTTACCTTTCACTGTAATGTATTTAAGGAGGAAAATTGCCACTTACACTTACCTAGCAAATTGGCTTATTCACAGTAATAGGTTTCTCAACTCTCACTCCTGCCTGCAAAAGGTCACTGCAAAAACTTCTGCACTCCATAGAACTTACGATGATCTTGACAGCTAGTGGGAAAATCACACGGTCTCAAACTGTAATTCCTCATTGCCTTGAGACCTCCACGGTCTGTGCTCCTCCCTTGCCTGGTTTATTTGCTATCAGTGCCAGCTGTGGACAGGCTGGAATGTATGAAGGCCCTTTAGGGTCCCTTGTTAAAACCATGCCCATGCACCCAGGAAGCCCCCTGGTTTCAGTTGAGAGGATTCATTTTCCCTTCCTTCTGGGTCAATTTTGCGAGAGCCTTGCCAGGCAGCTGTGCTCCATTCTGTAAAGGGGACCTTGCTGTATTTTGCCTCTCTTAACCATTGCCTTAGCAACAAATCTGTCTCTCTGTTGCATTTATGGAGGTAGCTATTGGTGGTCCCCCAGGAGTCCTTACCTCAGAGTGCATTCAGCTGGCAGCAAAAACAGAACACAAACACAAAGAGGTCAACAAAATAAAACAAGTACTTTCTTTTTTTTTTTAAGTCCACAGAGATTTGTGGTCCTATAGCAAGCTTATGGAATGATCAAGATGCTAACTTGGAAGTGGGGGGCTGCATGAACAGCTTCTTTTAGGTTGATAGCAAGCAAATACAGTAAACATTGCTCCTTACAGAGTAAGTAATGATTGTGTATGTATCTGTATCTGTATCGTCTATTATATATGTATACAAACACAAATAACAGTATTTTCATAACTTCCTTGCCAAAGTGATGCTTTTATATGTTGTAATATCCGGTTTTTATGAGCCTCTAAAGCACTAGGTTGCAGGTAGTAGAATTCCACATTTTATTTACAATATACCAAGTACAGCGGTATTTTCACCCATTTATCTAATGACTGCAGTATAAATTTTGCTACAGTGTAGTAATGAATGTGTATGTTGGGTAAGTTGAGTGTGCAAATTGCTGCAGTTCAAGGTTGTTGTATAGGTGAATCATCCATCCTGCTTCACCTGGGCATCTTTACTTGAGTGATGTTCTATGGACGTATTTAGCACTCCCATTTTCCAGAACTGCTAGATTGGAGAGGTATGTGTGCATGCCTGCACAAACAATAACAGAATTCTCATAATTTTCATGCACAACTAGAGCCTATCACCCCTCATAGCAATTGGCTAAGCTGCTGTGAAGTCATAGAGGTATTTACAAGCATTTGAATTGCCTCTTTAAGATACTTATCTGCAATACTGTATTACCTTCGATTTGGTAAGTTGAAATTCACAGATATTTGCAGCATCACTAATTAAAATTGGACTAAGGCAGGCTAAAACAATAGTCCTGACACCAAAAAGCTTTCTTGGATGATGTTATTAAAACTTATAACCAGTTACCTTTTAAGATTAGCTTTGCTAGAGGTTGCAGTCCTCATGCTATCTAACATGTGTTTTGGGCACTAGAAGACTAGAGATTGATGGATTTGCAAATTTCCATTTGTCATTTCCGTTTTTTAAAGTCCTTGTGAAACTTCAACAGCATTTTTGTGCTAATTTCTCCTAATATACAAATTTATTTGTGAATTTGACTAATATTCATAATTTTTTTTTGCGAAGCAATTCCCGCCAACATAATGCAGTTTAATGTTATTGTCGCAATTATATGCTTTTGATACACACTTTATCGTAATATGTGCATTTTTGTACACATTACTTGGCTGGAGAACAGCATTGCAGAGTTCAGAGAAGTGTGAATTTTGTAGGATGGCTGTGATTCATTTTGTGTATTGCTTTGGAAAGTGTGAATTGGGTAGGTTTGCCTTTAAATGCTCCCTAAATTGAATTTCTCCTCCGTCCCTGTAGAAGACAAATGAAAAACCTTTAAATATCCTGCTGTTCATACAGGAGAGCTATACCTCTTCCCCCATCAAAATTCACAATAGAGCCAGCATAAATGTTGCCCCATGTTCATTATTCGGATGGTAAAATTTGCAGGTCAAAATGCCATAAGATAATGTTTTGAGGCTTTAAAGTAAGGAGACAAAAGTCAGGGGTGGCAGCTCCTGATATTCAAGATTCCTAGCACAGCAGATGTGGAGTGCAAACTTTTCCAGATCTACAAACGGAATATATTCTCTGATGCTTCACGGTAGTTGAATAATAATCAAGGTATCTGAACCTTTTGTACCTTTGGTATACTATTCCTTGTACAGATATCTTAATGAGCATTTTTTCTTCTTCTCCCTTCTTTTGTCTTTCAATCATGGATTCATCATTTCCTGCACGGTGTAGAAACTCTGGGTTGAGAGAAAGTGGCAGAGTTGAAAGAGTAGTGATGGTGCCCTCTGAATGGGAATGTTGCAATGTCTACTTGGGTTGTGGTGTGGGAATCAGCTTGTATGACTGAATAAAAGATGATAGCAGACAATGGCTGAAAGAATGGAGATCCTGGTACAATAGACAGTGGAAATAACTTCAATTTTTGAGTTGCTGGGCAAATTGTTAGATAGCTTGGGCTTCTAGGTGCCTCTGTTGAGACTGCCATCTTGGCAGGCTCATGAGAGATGGAACCTGGCACTGATAGGGCTTATAACCAATCTTCTGCAACCTGGTGCCCTCCTGATATTTCTGGACTACAGCAGCCATGATGGCTGGGACTGATGGACTCATGGGAGTTGCTGTCCAACAACATCTGAGAGCTACAAGTTCCCCACTTCTGCTCTAGCCCAGACCACCACCTCCTGCCTGGTGCTTGCCTAATGTTGTCGGACTACAACTCCCATCATTCCAGAACTGGGCAACAACATCTGGGTGGTACTAGGTTGGGAGGTCTATTTGAAGAATCCCAAACTGGAAGCCTTTTGCAGTCATTCCTTTCCAGAAGGGCTGAATGTCCTGTCCTGAATGTCCTGCCTTGAAACTGACAGTACTTTGCTGCCCAATGAGATGCTTGAAGGTGCAGTTCTGTGGCTTGTCACATGGGTCAGCGAAACAGAGCTGAGAGTTCTCTGCATCTGGCTTTCTGGTGTCTGATGCAGACGCATCAGCTTATCAGATCACCTGTTGTATATACATTTTACTGTGTTTGCATTTTTTTAAAAAAATGATTAGTTACCTTGAGTGATGTTGATATTTATCATAATACAGTGGTACCTCGCGTTAAGTACTTAATTTGTTCCGGGGGTCTGTTCTTAACCTGAAACTGTTCTTAACCTGAAGCACCACTTTAGCTAATGGGGCCTCCTGCTGCTGCCGCGCCGGAGCACGATTTCTGTTCTCATCCTGAAGCAAAGTTCTTAACCTGAGGTACTATTTCTGGCTTAGCAGAGTCTGTAACCTGAAGTGTATGTAACCCAAGGTACCACTGTATTTAAATCAGATCAAGGGACATTGAAAAACAAAACACTGAGTCAGCTGTAAATAAAATTTGCTCCCCCAAGTTTTATGGTTTAAATCCAACAGATAACAGGGTCACTTATATTTCAAAATTAATAATTCCAGTCCAACGCCAGGCCTTTCAGTTAGCCCGACTGAACATTTCCCCCTCAGCTGTTGACAAGGGCAGATATTTAAACATCCCCAGAAAGGATAGACATTGCGGATGTTTTTTGAATGTGCCAGACACAGTGGAACATATTCTTTCCTACTGTCCATTGTACAACCAGCTACACAAACTCGTGCTATCCCCTTTTCTGGGTAGTCTAACATCACGGCACAATAAAAATATCAGATTCTATCTGTCTGATATTAACCCAGAAGTAACTGAAAGGATGGCTGAGTTTTTAATCAATAGTATCTCTTAGAATTATGAATGGCAATATTTTGCAGGAAGAAACTCCAATGAAAATCCTAGTTATTACATATTTTTACATGACTGTATATTTGTATATATTTTTAAATTTTATATATGACTGTTTTATGATGGCCTATATTTGTAATGCCCAATAAAGGTCTGGCGAAGTAAGAGTGATGTTGATCAAAATATAGGACACAAATTAGCGAACATGAGTCTCCCGCAGTTTGGTCAGACTCATGTTTGTAGCTTCGAGAACACTGTCCAACCATCACGTCCTCTGTCGTCCCCTTCTCCTTGTGCCCTCAATCTTTCCCAACATCAGGGTCTTTTCCAGAGAGTCTTCTCTTCTCATGAGGTGGCCAAAGTATTGGAGCCTCAGCTTCACGATCAGTCCTTCCAGTGAGCACTCAGGGCTGATCTCCTTAAAAATGGATACGTTTGATCTTCTTGCAGTCCACGGGACTCTCAAGAGTCTCCTCCAGCACCATAATTCAAAAGCATCAATTCTTCGGCAATCAGCCTTCTTGATGGTCCAGCTCTCACTTCCATACATCACTACTGGGAAAACCATGGCTTTAACTATACGGACCTTTGTTGGTAAGGTGATGTCTCTGCTTTTTAAGATGCTGTCTAGGTTTGCCATCGCCTTTCTCCCAAGGAGCAGGCGTCTTTTAATTTCGTGACTGCTGTCACCATCTGCAGTGATCATGGAGCCCAAGAAAGTAAAATCTCTCACTGCCTCCATTTCTTCCCCTTCTATTTGCCAGGAGGTGATGGGCCCAGTGGCCATGATCTTCGTTTTTTTGATGTTGAGCTTCAGACCATATTTTGCGCTTTCCTCTTTCACCCTCATTAAAAGGTTCTTTAATTCCTCCTCACTTTCTGCCATCAAGGTTGTGTCATCTGCATATCTGAGGTTGTTGATATTTCTTCCGGCGATCTTAATTCCGGCTTGGGATTCATCCAGCCCAGCCTTTCGCATGATGAATTCTGCATATAAGTTAAATAAGCAGGGAGACAATATACAGTCTTGACGTACTCCTTTCCCAATTTTGAACCAATCAGTTGTTCCATATCCAGTTCTAACTGTAGCTTCTTGTCCCACATAGAGATTTCTCAGGAGACAGCTGAGGTGATCAGGCACTCCCATTTCTTTAAGAACTTGCCATAGTTTGCTGTGGTCGACACAGTCAAAGGCTTTTGCATAGTCAATGAAGCCTTTACCTTACCTTTAGCTTTTTACTTGTGCAGGCTGTGTGGCATGTATAGCTTTGATATCCAACAGAGAAGAATAGTAGGGAGGGGGCTCAAGAGGAACAGTCAGGAGAGTGCTATCACTGCCCCACTGCAGAATCTGTCACTTGAGGCCATTGTATTACTTTGCCTAATAAAAGGCTGACACTGGATGTTGCTTTTATGTAGGGAGCTATAACTAGTTGAGCCAGCCAGCAAGGCACCTTCTATGTAGTAGCCGGATGAGGCAGGGAAATCCCATAACCTTGAACTACGCTAGCCTTGAAGTGTTTCTGAGTTCACTTTTATCTGGTGCTTATTCATTTATGCCCACTTAACAAAATCACCTTGTTGCCGAGCAAGATATACTGTGTTGTTAGCAGACCCTCTTAGCATGACTCTGGGAGCACTATGATGCTTCATAGTAGTTTCTGCCCGATGGAATGTATGTTTGCACAATCCCAATGTTATGAGCAGAACTCCGGTTTAACTAACGTGGACCTAATGCAAATGTCGGTCAACTCTGCATTGCTCTAAACAGCATAATAAATGGCAACAGCTTGGCTGATGTGATTTATTATTGCCGGCGTGCATAGAAAAATAATAAGCCAATATAATAGTTTTGCAAGGGAGGGATGAAGCTTTTTTATATAAATATATATATTATTCATGCTTCTATTGCTTGTTTACAGGACAGAAATGAAGTTGGCTTTTCAGGCAGAATGGGTGATGACACCTGATCTGCAGCTAGCTACGTGATATGAAATTATTCATTCCCTATGGACAATTAAAACTCACAATTTAATTATTTTTAGTGGATCTTTTATGCTCCTGGTGTCTCCATATATTTAGCAATGATTCTCAGTCTCTGCTCCGTGTGCTCTAACAGTCTTAAGGATTTGCACAACAGTTTCCTTAATACATGGTGAAGTCAGCTAGACTTTATTTTCATGTTTTGTATTCCAGGGTCTTGTGAACGCAGCAACACATGCTGAACTGCAGTGTAGTACATCTTTGTGAACAACGTGGCAGCCTGGGTTGAACTGCAGATTGTGATTGTAATTTGTGATCTAGCATGTATCAGAGTATTCATATAAAATTTTCAGCTTCATCTAGGCAGGGGGAAGTCAGTTTGTTTTAACTTTCTCTTAAAAATCAATTAGGAAAATTGTATTAAGGAACATTATTAAGACACTGTCATTATACTGTTATCAACCCCCCCCCCCCCGTCAGTCACAAGGTTCATTAGGTATCTACTCATCATCTCTCAGCCTAATCTACCTCACTAGGCTGTTGTGAGGATAAAATGGGAAGGGGGAACCATGCACTCCATATTGAACTCTTTGGAGGAAAACTGGGCTAAACTTGGAATTAATGAATGTACAAATTAATTGACAACATCTACTGATGATTTGGAAAACCCATACCTGAAGGAAACAGATTCATGGAATCATAGAATTATAGAGTTGGATGACCCCATGTGGGTCATCTAGTCCAACCCCCTGCAATTCAGGAATCTTTTTGCCCAACGTGGGGCTCAAACCCACAACCCTGCAATTAAGAGCCTCATGCTCTGCTGACTGAGCTATATTGATGAAACCATGCATTCTGCATATGGTTTGGGGATTAAGGGACTAATTTGTTAGACCTTGTTTCAGGAATCAGATTGGAAGCTGGTAAAATCATTGGCAACTGTGCAGATAAGGTGTGGGCAATGCATGCTTTTTTTTGTGGGGAGAGCCTAGCTTCCTTGTGTTTGTGGATTGGGAGTCATGTAGCCAGAGGGTATATATATTAGGGAGCCAGAGGAAAGGATGAGTAGATCAAGATGTGAACTCATGATACGCCAGGCTGGAGGGCATAAGAGATGGTAATGCTGAAGCGAATCCTTAGTTTTAGTGACTGTGTCTAAATAGGGAAAGCTGGATTGTGTTTAAATCTACATTTAGTTTGATGTACTTTTGCTGCATTGGAAGGAATGCTCTGTGTCCATGTAACCATTCTTATGCTAAAATCTTTTTCCTAATAACTACTTTTTTATCCTTCTTAGAAAACTTTTACTCTTGTTTCACAAAACTGTTGTGGTCTTCTTTACATACCATCCCACATCTAGTGCCACGTTCTATGCAACCTTGAGGGTTTTCTAGGAGACGCAAAAGAGGTTGGTGAAGAGCAGTCTTCGAGCGGGGAAAGCTCTTTCACCTGGTGGTAAAAAGTAAAGGGACCCCTGACTGTTAGGTCCAGTCGTGGATGACTCTGGGGTTACAGCGCTCATCTTGCTTTACTGGCTGAGGGAGCCAGCGTACAGCTTCCGCTTCTGGCGGAACCAGATTATGCCGCTTCTGGCGAACCAGAGCAGCTCATGGAAATGCCATTTACCTCCCCGCTGGAGCAGTACCTATTTATCTACTTGCACTTTGACGTGCTTTCGAACTTCTAGGTGGGCAGGAGCTGGGACAGAGCAATGGGAGCTCACCAGTGAATACAGTAAGCATGCAAGTTATGTACATTGAAATTGTGCACATTCAGCTTTATATACCTGGCAGACAAACAAACAAACAAAGGGCGAAAAGGGGGCAGGAGTCCAGGTAAAAAGACTTTGGCAATCCTACCTGCCATTGAACCCAATGTGTTCATTGTGGTTCAGTTGTGGGCTTACTGTATTCTTTGTGAATCTTGATGGAAATTTCTTCTGAATGTATGTGCAAATATTAACTTCTTTTTTATCCTATTTTTTTTACATTGTTTTCCCTATCTGCTCCTCCCCTCTCAATGATGTGTCATGGGTGATCTTTTCCAATCTCAATGAGTCATTTCAGCTCAGGCCTAGACAGAACATAAAGGCCTTTTTCAGAGCTGATGACAACCAAGGCCTGGTTGATGGGTCTACAGAGCACTGTTAGAGCTTTAGCTAGATATCTGTGCAGAGGGTTTGCTACTCTGGAATTCAGGCTATTGGTATCTGAGGAGTCAAATTAATGAAATGAAGCTTGGAAGATAAGCAGAAACCAAGCAAGACTCCTTGCTCCCAACTCAATTCTTTTAA
The DNA here is from genome assembly GCF_964106915.1 of Podarcis gaigeae. NCBI lineage: Eukaryota > Metazoa > Chordata > Lepidosauria > Squamata > Lacertidae > Podarcis > Podarcis gaigeae. Next base: position 15,148,106 of record NC_139692.1, on the reverse strand, counting down.
CTTTAATCTGGGGAGGGGAACCTGTGAGCTTCCAGACTTTGTTGCACTCCAGCTCCCAACAACCACACCCAACATGTTCAAGGATGATGGGAATTGTATTTCAACATCTGGAGAGCCACAGGTTCCACATCCCTGCTCTACTAATTTCAATGAAATTCTGGTAGATCTACACCAGCAATCTTAATTATTGTGTTCTGCTTGATATTTGTCTCCCAACAATCTGCTTATTTTAGTGAAAATATTATACATTTTTATTTCGTTTCCACAAACAACAATAGCAACAGAATTATGACATGGGAAAATGCTTCCTCATATTATATCACTGAGGATGGATCAGGTTGGCCATTATCATAGCAGGGGTCTGCTGTGTTCCAGTAAAAAAATCTAATGGACCTTTGCCAATATTACCTCCAAGGGTGAGAACATGGGCTGACAAGGTCTCTTGGGTAAATTGTGCTCCCTCCCAAGACAGAAAGATTAATAGACTATGTAAAGTTTCATGGTACGCTTGAATAGAATCTACCACGCAGTGGGAAATTGCGGCTAAATGATTATGTTGAAAGGAGGGGCTTTTTCCTCAGGCAGATGTTTGAAAGGTACAAGTCTGCTGCATTCTTCCAAAATGCTACCCATCATTAAAAGAAGAGAAAGCTAACACAGGAGTTAGGAACCTTGTGCAGATGTTAGATGGTGCGAGTGGTTTCAGTTGTGATTTTACATGGAACTGCTCCACACACGTGCAGGTATCAGAAAACACAAATAAATCTGGAGTGATCAAATCTTCATATGCATATGTGTTGTATATACCGGGTATGTACAGCTTTGTGAAGCATGGTAACTGCATATGAATATGTGGTTGTCTATTCAACATATGTTGGTGATTGTTAGCATTTTGTAGCAATTGCTACATACCTGTTTTCTACTGCTGAGAAACAGACTGAGGACCTGCTTACATCGGCATGTATAATGAGGTGAACAAATAAGTATACCAGAGAGTGGGAATCCACTAACATGAGTACAAGGAAACAATTCTACACTGTACTGATTGTGTGTGTATGATAATGTTGCATCTGATTAGGGTAGGTTCATAAATGGTTTAAAGGGATAGGATTGTCCTTAAAGAGGAAACGACACTGGGTTGCATTCAATGCCCGTTTATTTGTGGAAGAGCTTTTAATCTAATGGAGGAGTCTGCTAATGGAGGGTTGTTGATAATTTTTTGCTGATTTCCCCTTCCTCCTTCAGCCTTATCCTCCAACCAGTGTACATCTCAAAGACACCCAGTTGGCTGCTCCAGGTTCTTCTTATGGACAGTATGGCAAGTGGGAAAGGCCTCAACTGGATCCAAAACTCTCCCCCCTTTGGGGAGGGCAGCACTGAATACATTGTTGGCTTTGGGGGAAGATCGGTTGAGTTTTGTTCACTTGGGGAACATATCTGAATGATTTGAAGTAAGATATATATGTAAGGAGTTAACCATAACCTCCTCACTTGCATAGCATCCTAGTCTGGTATGAATTTCATTTTCATTCCCCCCCCCCCCATTTCATTTTTAATTTGTATAGTGCTGCTTGACCTTGCTATACACAAGCTGCATAAATGACAACACAGACAACAAAGGTCATTCTTTCTGTAACAATCCCATCCAATGAGTCACAATGAAAATAAACAACTTAAATCAATTAAAGTAATATTCAGTAATCCATCTGAAATATAATGTTACATGGAAAATCAACTCTCAGAATAAGCAAATCACAACTAATCTATAAATATGGATGTGTGCACAGCACACAGTAGAGAAATGGAAAGTGTCAAGAGTCATGCAACATGAGCAGAATGTGGCTCCGCTCTTGGATATTTTGACCCATGTAGAGCAGCACCAGATCCAGTGGTGAACTATATCATGGGTTGCAAAAGCCATGGATCAGAGAAAGCAGCTGCATGCAGGATGTATGTTTTTCCCCCTCACAAGGATAGGGACATCCTGTTTTGCTGGGCTTTGGAATTATACCTCATCAACTTGCAAAGAAGGCTCTTGATTGCATTATGCGGAGAAGCCTGTTAGAGGTAGCTGGGACCTGTTTTCTTTATCACTGTTGTTGACAGCCGAGAAAGGCTGATTGTGCTCCAGGGTGTCTCACTATTAAGAAACACTCCATATTTGCCATTGCTTTTCCTTTACATAGAGGCCACACAGAGGCAGTAGAACATCCTTTCCCAACCTGCTGCCTTCCAGATGTTGTTGGACTCCAGTTCCCATCAGCTTCAGTCAGCATAGGCAACGTTCAGGGGAAATGGAAAGCTCTAGGTTGGGAAAGACTGCAATAGAACATTGATGGCAAGTTGGCATGGGTGCCACAATTGGTACAGATGGCAGGAAACTGTGGTATGTCTAAACCAGAGCATGAAAGCCTGTGAACTGGCTTATATTGGTGCTTCCCTTCCCATCCCATCCCATCCCATCCCATCCCATCCCATCCCATCCCATCCCATCCCATCCCATCCCTTCCCTTCCCTTCCCTTCCCTTCCCTTCCCTTCCCTTCCCTTCCCTGTTCTGTTGCCTGTTCCTGAGCTCAGCAGGCTAGGTGTGTTGCAAAAACTTAAGCAAGAGCATTTTCAATGCTAAACACCTTTGCTCAGTTTCTGCTAGGGGGCAGCACAAACTTCCTCAAGTGGGCTGCTTAACCCAATTCTGCACGGCACACACAACACACACACACACACCCTGCAGCCCATCCTGCTGCCGAGGAGGTGAAGCTGTATTAACAACCTGACCACATTTTGAGGGGGAGGGAGTTGGATGGAAACAACTAACATGTTTCAAAAGCAACTCTGCTTAATAGAGCATTTAGTCACACAATGGCATCTAAGCCCCCCTCCCCTGCCCTCCAAGACCTATTAGAGGCATCACACCATCTTCCAGTAGTCAGAACAGAGAGCATTATTTACAAGGGACAGACACCAGAAAAGATGAGCTATTCCTCGTACTTTGGGACAGTTGCAGCATATGGCATTCGCGCCAGCAATAAACCCTCTGCAAAGCTGACATTCCTTTTATAAAGGCAACTTGCTGCTGACATCTGCCAACTCCTAGTACATTTTTCGGTGAATGGTTTTGGATTTCAGACCTCTCCTTTTAAAAAAAATTAGCCAACTTTGCTTCCCTACTAGAGAGCTATTCTTGAAGTAAAAGGCTAAATTGGATTTTAACTGGATTCTTCCCGGGCTCATTCTATAGCTGATGAAGTCCTGTTGAAACAACTCACAGATGGCCACTGAAGAGGATGGGACTTGAAGGCTGCAGTCCCACAACCCAGTTACTCCTGAGCAGCCTGATTGAATTTACTGGGACTACTATGGAGTAAATAGCTTGCAGATTGCAATCAGGTTCTTTCATCCGCAGTGCCAGATTTATTTTTATTGAAATTCATTATCCAGATACCCAATGAAACTGGAACCGTGGAGAAAGAAAGAAAGAAAGAAAGAAAGAAAGGAAGGAAGGAAGGAAGGAAGGAAAGAAAGAAGGGAAGGAAGGAAGGAAGAAGGGAAAGGAAAGGAAAGGAAAGGAAATGGGCTTGGTTTTTAAGTCTCTTGTTTTCTATTACTAATTTCTGTCTACATCAGCACCAGAGTTGTTTGGCGAATCTAAGGGAAAAGGCCTATTAAGGGGAAAGTCCCAGCTCCTTCCTAAGGGAGAATGAGTTCTTCCACATACAAAATGATTTTGCTGCTGTTCAGACTCATTTTTCTTCTTATAACACTGAACAAATATGAGTTTTCAGTTGAGAGAGTCCTGTGGACGTGTGGTCTGTGCTTAACAAAACACAAAACAGTTACCTTTTGGAAATGAAGAACATAGCAACTGCAAAAGTAAAAGCCACACCTCATTTGGAACAGTTTTAGTTGTTGTAGTTGGAGGATGTGGACAAGATGATTGAAGTGTCCACACAATCCTTACCCATCATGACTTACAAAAGCTAGCCAGAAAGGTGTGGTTGGGTTGTGTCTAGGCAACAACTCATCATAGAGGGTGGTGCCACTGGCCCTTCAGGAAACCGTGGCACATCCTGTTCTCAAGAGAACTGCCCTGGACTCAAAAGTGTTGCACAGCTAGCACATGACAAGGTTCCCCATGACTTTTAACACCTATATTAAGTTGCTGGGACATGTCATTAGAGGATTTGGAGAGTGGTGAATACTTGGAGATGGTAATGGGCTGCATATGGACCAATACAATGAAGCTGAATCCATATGAGATATAGCTGTTGTATGTCTCGGGTTCTTGAGTTTGGAAAGCAGCCTATGTTTAGTGTATCTGTTTCTATTGGTATTATGTGAGACATTGTTTTAAATAATATGTATGCCAATTGCCTTGAGAAACTTGAAGTTTGGGGTAGAAACGCTGAAAATAAATAAAAGCTGACTGAGGAACCAAAGGGATTGGTTCAGGCAGGATGCACTGTCCTAATCTTGAAAACAAGCCCAATGGAACAGAACAGCACTCTGGAAAGATCCAAGTGAGCAACTTCCTCTGACAAAGTCTTAAGAGTGGAGTGAAGTCTTTTATGTTTCCAGGGCTAGAGCAACCCTCCATGGCGCCACCTGTTCCTTGAGAAGCAGAAGACCGTAAAGGAGCAAGCCTCTGGCTTAGTCACCTAACGCTCCTCCTTGTAAATAGCTCCTTCCAGGCCCTTTGGCTTTGCAGATAAGGCAACATGAGGATGAAGAGAATGAGATGGAGGGGTTGAGGGGTGCAGGCTCTGATGATATGGGCTTCAGAGGTCCTGGCCACAAGGGATGTTGGAGAATTCCAATGAAAACAGAAGTGGAAGTGGAAATTTCCAATGTCCACTTATTTGTCCCATGTCCTGAAAAGAAATGAGTCTGATAAATACCATTGATACTCAGTGTTGTTGTTGCAAATGATATGCCTTTGACTTGAAATGAATGGGGTAGAATAATATAATCATGGTATAAATTACATAAGTTGTGTCACATAACCACAAGGAAGAGTGAGATGAGTAACATAATTTTTAGCAGAATATGAACTGCAGCAGAACAATAAATAGTGCAGCATGCATCAAATAGAGGGCAGTACAGAAAATTATGCCTCCTTCCATGTCTGCTGACCACTCAGGTGTCCCTGTCTCAAGAGTCTCTATGCTGATGTGTTTGGGCTCAGCCTCTGTTATGGTGCAAGGACCTTGGGTTGGCTTCCAGCACCTCTGCCACTGACCTGTGAGATCTATCTGGTCACCTCCTTCTCTGAGTCAGATCCCAGGCTGCTGCTGTGGGTGAGGGTCTTGTCACAGGATCTGGAAAGCTAAAACCGAATGAGAAGCAATGTTGTAGCAATACTAGTTTAGGAAAGGCTGGGCCAAAGCGACCCAGGCGAAGAAAGCAGCAGAAATCACAAATCAAGTTAAGGTGCAGCATGGGAATTCTAACTGGACCTGCCAACCAGTCGGTTAGTTCCTTCTCCCTTTTATAGGGATTGTTGATGGCCATAGAAATAGTTTGCTTTCCAAGGAAGGGAAGGATGGAGGCGATATTCCTTACATGGGCATTTTGAGATGGCTTGCCATGATTTCTTCAGCAACATCTTTTTCTTATCAAATCCACATATTGCTTTGCAATATGTTAGCAAGGATGGCTGTTGTTCCTCTTTAATTATTTTTTGGCATGCAACGGTAATGAGAGAATAATAAAATGTGCTGCCTAAAATGTTTCCAGTTATTGGAGGGAGGGGGACAGAAACCTTCTCCCAAAGCATAGACCTTCCTGTTATGCTTTCATGTTCATCCCCTGCAGATGGTGGAAAATGAGCCATTTCAGCAAGGGACAATAAACCAGTTCTATTGTTTATTGATTGGTTTCATTAATCAGCCATTCGGTCCCTCAGCTGCACATTTCCATAAACATAGACCGCCACTGTTGTTAGGATGGATCCATTCCTCCATCTGCCTTTGTTACTGCATGGAACTTTAAAAACATATACACCGAGAGCCAAAATCTTGTCTCAAATGAGAGGAGACAATTTTGCAACCACACGTACACACACATATTAAAAAAAGAAGAAGAAGAAGAAGAAGAAGAAGAAGAAGAAGAAGAAGAAGAAGAAGAAGAAGAACAACAACAACAACAACAACAACAACAACAACAACAACAACAACAACTCACCCTGCACAGAAACCTTATTTCTTTTAAGAAAGCAAACGCCAGAACAATAGCTGTTCTTACTTACTTTATCTCGCGTTGGCAAGTTTTTGACCTAATTTTGTTCTTCGTTTCCAACACCTGGATGCTTTGTAGCTCATTTATTATAAGTGGATTGTTTCAAGGAGGGAGGCTCTCCTCCAGATTGCTACTTGAATGGAGTGAGCAAAAGGAGGGCTTTTAAATGAGTAAAGAACAGCACAAGTGAGTTCAGTGTCGGGCGGTGGGAATACCCTACCACCACCTGCAACTGCCAGTTATGCTTTGGGGAATCCATGCTTGTGGGAAAAGGTGAGCCCAAGGGATTGCCAAGGATCAAGAGAGGGAAACAAAGGGACAGACTGAAGCCAGAATTCAGTGATGGCAGATGGATCAGTGAGGAGGGAAAGCAACAAATGGGACCTGGGAACTAAGGGAGGCTTAATAAGAGCTTGAAGTTCCAGGCCTATGTGCAACAGCAGTAAGGGTGGGCAGGACCTGTACATTGCACTCTTAATTGGCTTGTGGCATAGCAAGGAATTCTGATGAAGTTCAGGGAAGTTGATGGAGGGTCCAGAACCACTCACAAAGTTGCTCAAGCGCTACATGTGCAGGTTGCTCTCGGAGAACTTGTTGCCTAATGAAGTATGTTGACAATGGTGTCTTACATAAGCAAGGGCTTCATAGGCCCCAAGACTAGCCAGACCTCTTGGGTCCAGGCCATAGTTTGGTTGATTGATTTACTTGGTTTCTATCACACCTTTTCTCCAGAGAGCTCAAGGCAGTGTCCTCTTCTCTATTTAATCCTCACAACAACAACTCCTTGAGATATGTTAGGCTGAGAGATAGTGACTGGCCTGAAGTCACCTAGTGGGCTTTATGGCTGAGTGGGGTTTCGAACCTTGGTCTCTTAGGTCCTAGTCCAGCACTCTAAATACTACACCACACTGGCTGTATATTATCTGTATTATCTGGCTAGATATCACACAAACTTAAGCACTTGCTCTTTGCTACTCACACTTAGGTGAATTAGATACAGGCAGGGTACAAGTGGAGATGGATGAATCTGTCCATTTTCAGCCTGTGGATTTCATGTTTTTACCCATTAATCCATTCCACGCACACATTTATAGATATAAAAAAAGTAATTCCAATTCCACTTCTGAGGCATTCTAGGACAACATGGCACCTAACTTTGAATTAAAACTAGGAACAAACTTTGCTCTGAGGATTGCCAGTGTTTTTGTGCCAGTGGGGCACATTTGAAATGTTGAGGAAGTGCCATGGGCAGTAATCACAAAACGGCTGCAATGCAGGTGTGTCACAATGGCTGCCGCCACATCTAAAATAGGATGATGTGGGTATTCCCCCCGTCTTCAGCTGCTCTCTCAGTGAGAGAAAAGGCAACCATATAAGGCACTGCTGCAGTTTCAGAGAGAACCTGTGTGCCAGTCAGAAGAGATGAGAGGGTGGGCATGCAATCCATTTATCCAATGAAAGATGGACATGTTTAAGTGGACATATTCAGTGTAGGAGAGGCTGGGCTAGTGCGTAGAGTAGAAACAGCAAATTGTGGATTTTTAAATAGGATATTTACTCAGAACATTTGCAGGTTGCCATAGGTAGCTGGTGACCTCCACTGAACTTCTGGAACTAAGAAGCAGCCTATTGCAACTGAGAGGTCATCAAGCCACTTTTCATTGCTGTAATAGCTGATACTGCTTTTGTTATATGCAAAGCTACAATCAATCCTGACAATAAAAACTCAAGAATGGATAATTTTATGCAGGACATAAGATTCCAAGTGAGCTAAAGAACCAAGCAAGCAAGCTCCAAGATTCCCAACTGCTATGACATCTAAGCAAGAAGTACAAAAACAACAACAACCCTGGAGAAAAATATTTTTAATTTAAAGCAGCTCTGTGGGAGACACAGGGAAAAAAAGCAACAAGAGATGTAGCTTTCAAGTTAGTTTTGGAAATTAATTACTACTGAGGGTAATTACTAGAAATGCAATATATTTACTTTCATCCCCTCAAAATGTATGGGACTGGTGGGGTGGGGGTTCAGCTTCGTTTTAGGGCCATCCAGAACCTTATACAGTGGTACCTCAGGTTAAGAACTTAATTCGTTCTGGAGGTTCGTTTTTAACCTGAAACTGTTCTTAACCTGAGGTACCACTTTAGCTAATGGGGCCTCCTGCTGCCGTCATGCTGCCACCGCACAATTTCTCTTCTCATCCTGAAGCAAAGTTCTTAACCTGAGGTACTATTTCTGGGTTAGTGGAGTCTGTAACCTGAAGCGTCTGTAACCTGAGGTACCACTGTACAGCAAGGTTAGCCAACATGGTGCCCTTCGGAGGTTTCTGGGTTTGTACTCCCCTGATGTTCTTATTGGTTTTTCAACATTTTGGGCAGTTTATAAGGCTATTTTCTCATACCTTCCAAAATTCCAGCATGCAGAATGTTGGAGGGTATGTTTTCTCGCTGTGCAATAAAGACATCCTTAATTAGGGGCTAATTGTGCTGTAATGGAGACTGCTAACTGGTTAGTTGTCCTGTGCTTTTCAGCTCTTTGGTCACTTTCAAATCTGGGCTGTGTCACCAAGAATTGCTAAACTCTTTGGTGGCTGACAAGCAGGTTGATCTTCTGAGCCAGTTGGGTGAGTCTCCCTATCATGATTGACATTAATTGGGCCGCATCTTGTCACTCCTGGGAATGAAGATGAAGGCTTTATCAAGACGGTTCTGTATATCTTCACTTCTTTTTCACCTCTTCTGTTTCACCTACACACACCTGAGGTGTGTAGGAGGCTGGAAATTATGTTGCTAGTGTTAAACTGCCTTGGAATAGATAAAGTTCCTGAAACTCATCTTACCTGAATTTCATACCAGCACTGACTTTTGTAAGGACAGGAAGGCCTTCCTGGGATGAGTCCTCATCATCAGTGTGTTGTCCCACACCAAAGGGACAGAGCTGAGTGGTACAGCACAAGTTTTGTATGCAAAAGGTCTCAGATGAACACCAGGTTCAGGTGCCAAATGTATCCCTCCAATCCTTTCTATCTGGTCCTCAGGACTCACTCCTTACTACACTCTCTCTCCTGAGGCCCTGCCCAGTCCTACCCCTCACCAACCTTGCTTTGCTTTTGCTTGTCTGCATGAAGGAGAGAAAGAGGGATTTGTGGAAGTGTGTAGAAACTAGACAGGTGTACAATGGTAAAAGGAGTTTCTCTTGTACTCCCCATTTTTTTCCTCTGGCTCCACTTACAACTGGTGTGTGGCCCCTGGAAAGTTGCCCAGAAGGGAATGTGGTCCTCAGACTGAAAAAGTTCTCCAACCCTAGTGTAGGCAGTACTAAGCTAAATGGACAAAAGGGTTAAATTCACCTTCCTACGTTGCACATGTGAATCAATGTCCACTATATACCCATGTCATAAAGTCTGTTTTCTCCCTTCCAAAGATATGCAATATAATATTGGAGACTGAAGCATGCTGTGGGGCAGGGGGAACCTCAGGCCTTAGCCACAGGAATGGGGAGATTACTCACCTATATTCCCTTTACTCTGTTACTCCCAGTTCTCTTTCCCTGACTTCAGAGAGACACAGAATTCCTTCCTCTGTCATTTACATGGAGCTTTCAAGCTTCACCCATGCCCTTTCTCCTTTGAATTGCTTGTCAAAGGCCGTTGCTCACAAGGCAGTGAAATGGGATCATAGGGAGCTGCCTTGTGTTAGGTCAGGCTATTTGTCAGTCTAGTCCAGGCTTCCTCAACCTCGGCCCTCCAGACTACAATTCCCATCATCCCTGACCACTGGTCCTGCTAGCTAGGAATCATGGGAGTTGTAGGCCAAAAATATCTGGAGGGCCAAGGTTGAGAATATTAGCCCAGTAATATCTACTCTGACTGGCAGCTCTCCAGCCTTTTGGGCAGGCCTCTTTCCTATCACCTGTTACCTGGCACTTTTAAATAGAGATGCCAGGAGCTTTCTGCATGCAAAGCATGTACTGTACCACTGAGCTATGCCCCCTTCCAAAAGAAATATAATTTTGTCTCATGTCCACCACCTTTCATGGACCCTGTTTCCATATTTGGGATTGAAAGCAAGGTAGGAGTTAGGGATATAAGAAAATGCCTTTTCTGTTCCACCCTCTATTTGTCACATGAAATTCCAACCAGAATTCAGTTATTTGTCTTGTTGTCCACTATGGGGAACTTATGTAATTTTTGCTGACATCTGTTTGTCTTGGGAGGCAATGGAGGTGTGCACCTTTGGGGGTGAGTTCAAGCCATTGAAAGGTAGCAGCACCTGCTGTGTTTGTAGAGACTGATGCAGGAGAGACATGTTTTGTTGCAGCTGGGGCAAATGAAGGCATCCAGTAATGCTGCTGCAGATGCACCTTGGTGTTTCTTCTCTCTGCACTCCTCCCAGCGGTCATTTCTCCTCTGGTCACTGCTATTGATACATGACTTGACTGCCTGTCTCCAGGCACTGCGGTCGTCTGCAAGGGTTTCTCACATGGCAGGGCTGATGTTGTCAGCCTTCATGTCACGTTTGCAGACATCTATGCAATTAATTACATAAATTGCTTTGTCATTATGTTATATACCATCCCATTCATTTTAATTCAAAGGAAATGCAATACAAATTGGGGAGGGGCGTAATCAATTGTGTATCAGTTGTGGACTGAAACAACGACAGCAAGTATGGATTGTATTCACAGGTTGAATTCTATGCCAGACCTATGAATAAGCCAACAGCAATAATTTCTCCTTCTGTTTCCATTTTTTAAAAGGAATTCTCTGACATCCCTAGTGAGGATGCTACCTGAATCTTCACCATGCATTTTGGATGATTATTCTCATACCTTATTGAAAAAAACTCACTTTATTTTTAATCAGGGCAGTGTAGCCATTACCTTTAGCAATGCTAATTAATTTATTGTTTAATTAACAGATTTTATTTGATACTAAAGCTGAGCCATAATTTTTTGGGGGGGTTGGGTAGCCAACTTTGATATACCACATACCTATGTAATAATAATAAATAATAGTAATTTTTTATTTATGTCCTGGTTTAAAAACCTGGATCAGGACAGTTAACAGCAAATATAAAACATTGATTAAAATGTGACTTTAAAACAGCATGAAACACAACATAAAATGCAGCATCAATAACAAAAAAAATCAAAAATTCAGGGGTCATTTTGGGGCGGGGGGACTCCAGTCAGTAGACATCAAATGATCACCAGGGCTAAGTGGCCAGTTGGTCCTACTAGGACCAGCAAGGAGACCAGGGAAGAATTTAAATGTGGGGTCCCAGAGAGAGTTTCTTTATAAAAGAGGAAAGGGGAAAAGGGAATAGAGGATCAGGTTAATTCAAATTGAAGGCCAGGTGGGATAGCTCTGTCTTACAGGCCCTGCGGAAGGAGATCAAGTCCTGCAGGGCCCTAGTCTCATGGGACAGAGCATTCCACCAGGTCAGAGCCGTCACTGAAAAAGCCCTGGCCCTGGTGGAGGATAGTCTGGCTTCCTTAGGGCCCGGGACATTTAAGCTATTATTATTCATGGACCTTAGGGTCCTCTGCAGGACATACCAGGAGAGGCGGTCACGTAAGTAAAAGGGTCCTAGGTCGCATAGGGCTTTAAAGGTCAAAACTAGCACCTTAAACCTGGCCCTATACTCCACTGGGTATGTAGCATTGGGATGTCATCCTGCTTCTCACATGGTCCTCTATATGCTGTGACTAATGTAGAAAGGAAGCAGCAGCAGCAGCCATGGGAAGCAATGGCACCAAACCAGGTTGAGAAAAGGGGAATATCCACACAATCTGCAGTCAGAGGCAGAGCTGGACCCAGACTTTGGCGGGGTTCGGGGGTGCCTTCCATCTGACAACTCCCCCCCTAACTGCATGCTTTCTCTGTTGTTGCACCCCTGACCACTTTTCCAAGCATGCTTCAGCAATGGATGGGTGGCAGAATTGGAGCTACATTCAGCTCCCATCTATCATAGCCACTTGTCCTCTTAAGCGATCTAGATTATAGATCTGCTTCATAGATCTGCGGGCTGGCTGTGGGCCAGGGCACTGCAACTTAAGGTGGTAACCACAGATAGGATTAGAGCTTAATTCAGAAGAGGTGCTGTTTCCTGCCGCTTAAAAACACCTAGAGCCCTAGTAAATGGCAGCATGGCCAGATCAGGCTGGTGATGGGCCCTTGGGAACCCATGGTGCCTTCAGCCAGTGCCCAATCTGGTTGACTGCTGGCACTCAGCCCTGTTTAGTCCACCAAAGTTAGTTTAACTCTAATCTTGTGCTGTCCTTCACTCTTCTGCAACCTTGCTTTGAATAGAGCAACAGAATCCTAGAGTTGAAATAGCCATTGAAGGTTGATTAGAAAACCAGTGGCTACAGGTGGTCATCCAGCCTCTTCTTAAAACCCTTTTAATGAAAGAGAGTTGATCACTTGTTCCAGTGTCAAAACAGTTTGTGGCTGCGGTGTATGTATCCCGTTAAAGATCTGGTGTTCCTACTTTTCACGGAGGCACATTTTACAAGTGGGAAAAGTAATTCCTGTGGATAAAATGGTAAAACACTGTAAATGGAAAGCAGCTCTATAAATGCAGACCGTTTACTTGTTTACTTACACTTTACAGTTTACTTAAATCAGGCGTGCGTGCGCCTGATTTAGTTTTTAACAACCCATTTAGTGCCCTTGAGTTTGATATTCCGCTCCCCTCTTCTCTTCCCCACCATTACTTCCTTCCCCCTTCGTGACATGCCTTTCAGATTGTAAGCCTGAGGGCAGGGTCTGTCTTGCTTGTTGTTGATCAAGAGCGAGCTTTTAAAATCTTTAAATAAATCAAGAAAATGCCTCATCCAAATGAGAATATTCTGACACAACATAATAAATACTTGCATTGAAAAATCTGTTTTGTGTGTGTTTGTTTTTTAAATCAATGCCTCTTTAGATGGTGACAAGTTGGTCACAGGTGGCAAATCATGGGCTGTGCCAAGAGCTTAATTTGGGCCTGCGTTAGAGAGAATTTAAGATGTCAGGTTGTACAGACCTGGTTAGAAAGAACTGGCTAAGCAGTTACCTGCAAGGAACATGATGCACAGTGTTCCCTCTTTTTATAATTATTGCTGTGTCCTTTTTAAAAAGGGGCTTTTTTAATTGAAGCTTTAGAAATCTACACCTGTGTTCCAAATCCCCTGTAGTGATGAGTCATGCATCAGGTCTTGCTGAACTTGGATCATACAATATGAAGTGGCTTTAATGCAAGGGAACATCTGCTAATGTAAGCAGTCTCTCCTTGCATGAGTAGTATAACATGGGAGAAGCTGATTCATGGAAGGTGTGCCTTCTATGAGCAGGGCACCCTGGGGAATGCAGATGTCTCTGCTCTCAAAAGCAGCCACTGCGTTTTCAGTAAAGTTAATTTCACTGATGCAGCTCTGCTTACATGATTATTTATTATGTTTTGATCAGACTCTTCTTCCAATAAGCTCAAGGTGCCTCTGTTGGCCCATATTTGTTATCTTCAGCAATCTGTGGGGTGCAAGGTCACCTCATGGCGGTGAGTCTCATAACCGCTAACCTGAATAGCTTTAAAAGCAGAGTAGACAAATTTATGGATAAGGCTAAGTTCTCCCACCACTATTGCAGATAGCATGCCTCTGTATTACAGAGAGTTGTGACTGGGGAGATCCCCCCCCCACTCTCTAACCAACCACTTTAACCACTACGCTAGTGTTTTTCGAACTTGTGTACATGTATAGTACAAAGCAGTGTTCTTCAGTCTTGGATCCCCGTGCGTTGTTGAGCTACTTCACCTCCTGATGGTGTAGCCAGTGGTCAGGGAAGATGGGAGTTGAAATCCAACATTTGAAGACCTAAGTTTGAAGAAGACTGCACTACACCAGAGTGGATCTCATGAGTAAGCCACTCATACATGTAATATCCTGGAATGTGCACATTTCTTTTCATCTGATGAGAAGTCTAACCGAAACTTGCTGCTTAAAATCTTTTCTTATCAGAGGCAGACTTACACTGGTGCAATATGAAGCTGCCACATCAGTGGATTTTGGGTGCTGGCAAAGTATTCATCCACATATGGAAAGCCAGATTACATCTCAGCATGCACTGCATGGCATCCCTGAGAAACAAGTTTGGCACAGCCATCCACATCTTCATGTTTGCCTGGAAGATTGGAGAAGGCCCTGCATGACTATAGAGGCCGCCATTGATTAAGCGGGCTAAAAGAACATGAGACAAAGGTAGCTTTGCAGCTCATCACCTAAAACTAAAGTCAATGTGAATTTGGAAAGAACCTGGCTAGGCAAAAATAGCTGTAGGAATTTCAAGGTGAGTCTATATTAATTTTGGTAAGATTAGTTACATTTGGGTGGTTGTTGTGTGTAGGCAAACTCTTGAGATAATAAATGTTCAGGGTATATCTTGCAATAGCAAAAGGTGTCAGCTCCTTCTTGTTCTTCCTTGAGTAAACATGGAAATGAAGGTGGCCAGCCTGTGTACGTTTTGCATCAATGCATTCACTTGAAATGTTGTTGTGAGAATAATCCAGTGGCAAGTTCTTAACCCCTGATGTGAGGGGGTTAAGATGCACAACAGCATTTCAGTATGCATTTCCCTGATGTCCCTTTCAAACTGAAGCAGAGAACTGCCACTGCTGCCTTCACTGCCTACCACACACCCATCCTAATCTCTAGGCTCATACATGTGAAGTCCAGACAAGTCCTAAAATTATATATATCCATTAACAAGAGTCAGGGTGTTGGTGGCAAGTCTAAATCTGTGTTCCCTACAGAGGATGTCTAAGTATGTGTGTTGGAGGCTGCTAACTAATTTATTGCCTGTGTGGACTGCCTGCTTCTAAACAGGAATTTTTTTTGCTTTTAAAAGTTATTTCCCTGGAGCGGCCTGGTGAGAAAAAGGAAAGGCTGGGTGGGAAAGGAATTCACCCACCCAGCACCCACCTTCTCCTGCAAAGATGCAGCCACCTGGTTGATCCCTTTTTTGCCATTTCTCCTTCTTCCTACCCACACCTGTTTCTCCTTCTTATGTCCAGGTTGCCCCTAGACAGTCACAGATCACTTTGGGATGCCCAATATAACCCTCAATGATCTGTCTCAACCTGACTAGACTGATGCCTATAGTCCCTAAAACCAATTTGATTTGGAACTTGGCCAAATCCAGTGCTCAGACCTAATAAGCAAGCACACTGCAGTTGTGCACTGCAGGATTGCAGTGGAGCTTGGCACAATGTTGTCATCCCTGCCTTGTGCTCCTTCATGGGATACCCAAGTTTATCAAAATGAAAGGGAGGTGATCTCAGAGTCACCCAGGAGCAAACAAAGAATCATTTGCACCAAGCAGGGCATCTGATGTAAATGCAACCACTACAGGCACTTCAGCTTGGAAAGTCTTCCCTAAGAGGTAGAAAGTTTGAATGGGAGGAGACAGACACTGATTTAGAGCAATGAGCCCAGCACAAACAAGGGTGGGTGGGAAACCGCCTCGCTTCTGTAACACTGTTAGAGAGCACAGGCTATTTGCTGCACCACGAAATCTCATAATCTGATTTTAATGGGCATATCACAAAACCCCGAGTGTTTGAACAATGTCGTACATGTGGGCCTTGGAGCCTTTATTCAGTTATTTTTTCCCCTCTCTCACTCCTCTCCCCTGCCCCACCCGCCATGAAAGGAAATGAAGATGAACACACATGGCTGCATCCTTGTGGAAGAGGGAGGGGGGCAAATAACCCCCCTGAGTCCCAGATCTCTTCCTCCTCCTCAACCCTCCTGCTTCCATTTACGTAGGAGTGAGCACGCTAATTCTGCAAAGCTGTCATTACCGGAGCAGCTTTGACAGGTCCATATTAAAGCACTGGAGCTGTCAGGAACATCTGATGGGCTGCCTGCTGTGGAGTGCCACTGTTTGGAGTGATCCAGTGAGGATGTAAGATGGAGGAAGAGAGCAAGAGAGGGAATGGAAGTCTCTTAACTGTGGGTATCGAAAACTCTCTAGCATGTGGCACAGGCAGCAGGAATTTGTCGCATGCCTGGGCAGGGGCTGGAAATCCCATGTGTCTCAGTGTGAAACATTATTTATTATGGCCATATATAGCCCACCCTTCAACGCAAGGCAGCTAACAAAACAAATTTAAAATATTAATAAAAAGCCATGGACTGCTATATATCCTAAAAATGTAACATAAGATTAAAATCAAACCATGAAAACAACACCTGTTTAAGGTGAGCAGTAATACTTATTGAGAGAAAATAAATACATTTGTCTGGAGTAGGTGGAGCTGGAATAGGTGGAGTGGGTGGTGCTGTGGTCTAAACCACTGAGCCTAGGGCTTGCCGATCAGAAGGTCAGCAGTTCGAATCCCCGAGACCGGGTGAGCTCCCATTGCTCAGTCCTAGCTCCTGTCAACCTAGCAGTTCAAAAGCACGTCAAAGTGCAAGTAGATAAATAGGTACCACTCCGGTGGGAAGGTAAACAGAGTTTCTGTGTGCTGCTCTGGTTTCACCAGAAGCAGCTTAGTCATGCTGGCCACATGACCTGGAAAAACTGTCTGCGAACAAACATCGGCTCCCTCGGCCAGTAAAGCAAGATGAGTGAACGCAACCCCAGAGTTGTCCGCGACTGGACCTAATGGTCAGGGGTCCTTTACCTTTACCTTTCAGGGAGGACATTGAGAAAAGTGCCAGGTGAGCCTCACTGGGGTAGGTAGTCCAGAGGTAGGATGTCATGACTCACGGACCCCTCTTCCTGGTAGCCATTTGCCACACAGCCCACACCTCACTTAATCAGTGCATACAGAGAATTAGGTTAGTTTAGAGCTAGTCCAGCCCACTCACTTTGCTGGCTGTTTTAGGGAAGCATTTCAGCAATCCTCTTTTGGGGGTGAAGGGAGGTGGAACATGGGAAGATGTGAAACAAATTGCTGCAGCAGCAAGCAATACTTGAAGTTGCTGCAGCCTGGAAGCAACTCTCCCATAATCCTTTAGTTTCGCTCCCATAATTCTCCTCTGCTTACCACTGCATCATAGGAGAAAATGCCAATCATTGGAAGAAGACTCACTGTTGCCATTTAAGTTGGCAGTGCAACAAACAAGCCAAAAGGTAATCACTGTTTTGTCCTTGGGACATTACCCTTGCCAGAAAAGGTTGCCTGCCAAAGCTTTATTGCCAAGATGATGGTGTGCCCTGCTGGACGCTATAGTGAGTGGAAAGAGACCTTGGATTGGAGGTCAGAGACCCATGGGAGCAAAAAGATTACAACCTGACATGGATGTAAGCATCACAGCAGAATCAAAGAGCCTGCTTTGTGGATATATTCATGATTAAGTTGCAAATCAAGCGGAGTATTTTAAGAGCATTTGTGTGGGTTACTTTTAATATCGCATGATAGCCAAAGATAGAGCTGTTCCTGAGAATAAACCCTATAGGAGGTCCAGGAAAACAGGGAGCTAGTGTCTCTCTCTCTCCAAATGGTGCCCCAGAAACAACTTCCCTTCTAGAAAGGATGAGCCCACCAGGACTCAAACTGGCACCTGCAGGGGGAGAAGACACAGTGCTCTCCAGCTGTCTCAGAACAGATTCAGAAATTCTGCATTTATCTAAACTGTTTTGGCATGGGGGAGGGGAGCACAGTAGCCACTCTTGAGCTGATATTTGCTAGATGTGGTGGTTCTGGCCTATGCCACGGATAGCCAATGTGGTGCTCTCCAGATGTTTCTGGACTACAGCTCCCAACATCAGCTGAGGCTGATGGGAATGGAGTCAAACAACAACTGGAGAGCACCGTATTGATTACCCCAGCCTCTGCACAATCATTCAACTCTGGCCAAAGGAGGAAACTGCAGTGAGCTGTGAAGGAACCCTCCTAGTATTGATTTGCAACACCTACCATAGCTGATTTGTCCAAGGCAGCATGGCCACTGGTCAGGGATAATGGCAGTTGTAGTTCAGGAACATCTAAGGCAGCCTTTCTCAACCTGTGGGTCCCCAGAAGTTGTTGAATTTGTTGTTGAATTACAACTCCCATCACCCCAAGCTAGCAAGGCCAGAGCTCAAGGATGATGGGAGTTGTAGTCCAACAACATCTGGGGACCCACAGGTTGAGAAACACTGATCTAGGACATTATCTCCCAAACTTGGATATCTACCTGTTTTTGGAGTACAATTCCCATTGTCCTTAGTCAAGGATGATGGGTGTTGTGGCCCAAAAACAGCTAGAGACCCAAGTTTGGAAAACATATGTGATACCTTGTTGACAACCTCCGAGCTACAGTGAGGCAGGTGGTACTCCTAGATTCTCAGTCCAGATCACATTGTCATATCCAGGTCAAGCCTGCCTATGATGCTGTCTGGCTGCTGGGTCTGTCAGCAGAGCAGAAACTGGTGCTATTATTGTCCTCAACTTTGCCTACTAGGACACCAAGCAGCCTCGTTCATTGTGGCAGCCAGAGCCATTTTTATTTCTTATATACATAGAAATGTGTGGCTGTTGCCTCCCTGCAGTGTGATGATGGGGTGATGACAGGGTGGCAGGCAGCCCAGGTGAGCTGTCTGATGGAAGGGGGAAGCATTCCATAGAGCTGTTTGGCATACCACTCTGTAAAGTGTTAGCCAACGCCTCCATGAAACATGGCTGCAATGAGGTTTAATGGAGGGGGGAGATGCTTCAGAAAACAGCTCTCTGAAGAACTTCCCTTCTTTAAAAAGGAGTAAGGGGTGAACTGTGAGGGGATGGTCTCTGGGGGAATTGTGAGGAGGTGACAAGGAGGAGGAAGAGGAAGTGATGAGGTTTGGTCAGGTGTAAAGGGAGGAGGGGTTGGTCAGGTGTGGGGTAAGAGGGTTGGCAAAGGGGTTGGTGGGTTAGTGAGCAAATGTATGTATGCATATATGGATGGATGGATGGATGGATGGATGGATGGATGTATTTGTAACCATGGCTGCATCAGTCAGAAAGAATGCCTGTAGTATGGCACTGATGGAGTTAAACTAGATTGCAAATACATTATTTCAACAATCTGAATATGCCACAAGATTTGTTTTTTCCTGTATGTAAAAATTGAGATACTGCCTCTTCAGGGGATTGATTTTCCCCCTCCCCCACCCCCTCGAATTACTCTGTCTTTGTCTAGGCTCGAAGTGAAATGATGCTTAATGGCACATTAATGAAAGCATATTAGCTAATAACACATTTTCTAACATACTTCATTGCTATTTTTGCCAGAACTCACAAAGCCTCTAGGTATGTGTTGCAAAACAAAAAGTACAATCCATCTCTTTTTGGTGTTCGCATTGCTGCCTTGCATAAATCTTTCTTTTTGTTCTTTTCACCCCAGTGGTAGCCAAGTTCCCCAAAATACTCTCTATGTGTCATTATTATAAAAATAAACACACACACACACACCCTGGAACACTTCACAACTTTTTAAATATATATATATATATACCAAATATCAGTGCTATTTTTCTAGAAAAATAGGTGCCGGAACTCACCATGAATGCTTCCCTCATTCTCTTATAATAGCCATGTCACCCCCTGAGAGGGTGCATTCCAGTGCATTCTGGCTGGGGAAAAAATCCATGCCAAATATATTTTAAATGGACACTTAAACATACACAAAGCAAGAGCACTCAGTGTAAATTAATATTGAGTGGCCATACTGGATTTGCCTCCATGTACTATGTGACATTTTATTGTAAAAACGTAAGCAAAGCCCTAGGCTGGACCTACCCTGATCTGTAAAATGTTATTAAATATAACATTAAATAATTATCAGCACAGTTTTCCATTCCCAAAGGCTCACTGCTCTACAGCGCCCTCTGGTGTCACGTTGTAATAACACATTCCTAATGTTATAAACAACGAGTGTAGATCGGTCCATGGTCTAGTGTCCTGTTCTCACAATGGCCATCCAGATGCCTATGGAAAGCCCACAAGGAGGACCTGAGCACAGGAGCACAACTCCACACCTGTGATTCTCAGCAACAGGCATCAGGGATACTGCCTCTGACAGTGGAGGCCACCATGGCTAGTGCCATTGATAGGCTTCTCCTTCATTTATTTTGCCCTTCATTCAAAGAGATCAGGGTGGTGTAGACACTTCCCCTTTCATCTGACAACTCTGTGAAGGAGACTAGGCTAAGAACTAGCAACTGCCTTAGGTTCAGTTGTGCAAGCCCTGCACTGACTGCTATGTGAGCCCACAATCACCATACTGTTCATATTTACCAAGTCTGTATCTGTCTGGGGGTATCTGCTGTTAGTAAAACATTGCCATAGTTTTGCCCTTGTCAGGGATATCCACTTATCATGTTCATTGTTTGCACATATGTGTGCTTGATATCTCTGCAGATTTCATCCCTCTTCCACAAGTAAACAAATAAAATATCTCTTGGGGGTGGAGGGTAGGTGATACATATTGACTGTGTACATGCATCTAATTATAAATGTTGACCAATAGCAAAAACATGCCAGCACATTGTTTCTTTTCCATATCTTGCAGAGCCACCCAGAGTGGTTGGGGCAACCCAGTCAGATTGGTGGGATGCAAATAATAAAATAATTGTTGTTGTTTTTATTGTTGTTGTTGTAGATCCTTAAAATGGCCTGTCTATACATAATGATCTCAGTCAAATAGCCATGGCTTATCAGTCTGGAATAAAGTGTATGCCTCGGCACTCCCCTCATACTTAGCTGTGGCCATGATATCCTGATTTCTAAAACCACACTTTCCCATGTTGCTGTCTTTAAAGAGCTCCATGCACATCAGGATATAAAACCTCAATGACATTAAGTTGTTTGTTTTATTTTTATTTTTTGTTTTTCAAATATCAAATGTAAATTATTTCCCAACACAAACAGGCCATTTAAAGTTGCAAATTGCTGAGGGCATTTTGTTTTAAATAGAAAAGTATGTCAACAAGCACCTGGAAATAAATAATAAATGGATGAAATCAGTATAAGGCAAGCTGTTGCAAAGTATATTGGGGTAGCCAACATGGTACCCTGCAACTGCTGCTGGACTACAAGTCCCATCAGCCCTAACCATTGACCATGCTGGCTGCAACTGACGAGAGTTGGAGTCCAGCAACATATGTAGGGCACTGTGTTGATCACCCTTGGAGTATATAAACATGACACACAGAAGGCAAAGAAGGTGATGTCAGCAGTGAGTAGCGGGATGTGAGAACTCATAAATTGATATTAGGTGTGAGAAAAATTGAGCCATAACTGTGGGATAACTAGCCTTATATAACTAACATGCTTAAGTTTAATTAATACATGAATGGGTTAAGGCCACAGAGTAAGCTGTTCTGCCAGGCTTAGTTTGCTTTGGGAGGAAATGAGCAATCAAACATATTGTTCACCCTCAGTCTACCAGAGAACCTTAATGTGTGAGGAAGTCTGAGCTGGTTGCTGTAGCTCAGACTGAATGGCTCTTACAAGCCACTCTTGAGTTCCTATACCAATGATTTAGCTACTTTCACCACTGTAGCTAAACCAAGTTTTACTGCCTGTGCAACTTTTTTTTGAAGGGTGTATAGAAAAACACATGAATCTGTCCTTTGAAGAGTTTGTAAGTAAACCAATTTAAACTTACCAAATGTGTGGTCTTTTTCTATGCTAGGGGAAGAAGGGAAGGTTTGGAAATCTCAAGAGAATATCGATATTTGCTGCATATTTTGTGATTTTAAATCTCTTGCCAAAGAGTAGTTACACCAAACTTAGAGCCTGGCATCCAGGAGTTAATGTGTATAGGTGTGTATGTTGTGTGTGTGTGTGTGTGTGTGTGTGTACAATATATGTGTATGTGAGCATATAGATATACATACATACATGCATACATACATACACAAACACACACACACACACACACACACACACACACACCTATTTTTTCCTTGAACCAACAGCAAGTATCATCTGTGAAACTTGGAGGGCAAGGGACATTGCCGTGTGTGTGCGTGCCAGGAATTCAGAGCTAGGTAACAGAGAGAAATGCACAGGAGCCAAGAAGAGCCTGGGCAACCCCTTCCAAAGTGGGAAGACTTTTTCTGCCCTTCCTGCCTCACAGTGAATGGTCCAACAGCTAACCAAGGTGGGTGGAGCCAGTCCACAACCTTGCAGGAAGTGAAGTTCAACACATGGGGCAGCTACACAGAGAGCCTTGATATCTCCTAATATTCTACACCACAGGAAGGGATTAGGCTATGCTGGCAGGAGTCTACTGGCTTCTGGCTGCACCCATATATATATATATATATATATATATATATATATATATATATATGCTTTCGTAGATTTTCACGGGTACAGGAATGCAGGTTTTGGTGTCCTCGGGTGTCTTCCCGTGTAAAAGTTGGGGTGTCTAGGCGACGTTTCGACGAGGTGAAGATGACGAGTGAGACCTCGTCGAAACGTCGCCTAGACACCCCAACTTTTACACGGGAAGACACCCGAGGACACCAAAACCTGCATATATATATATATATATATATATATATATAGTCAGCTGCTTGAGTAATAGGAGAAATCCCTATTGTGCTATTCCCTTTCCACCGGAAGTGTTCTGTTGTATATATAATGTTCAAGACGATGTTTTTGTTCTTGTTGATCTGAGAACCAGGCAGCAAAAAGGGACAGTAGCATTGCGGTTGCAATATTTCCTCTCCCTGCCATCCATGCCATACCATAATTTCCTTTCTTGCCAAGGGGAAGGTAGGTGGTATTTTAGGAGCAGGGTGGAGAATCAAAAACCACTAATTGGAAATTGTATTTGCTCTGACTTGAATACCTTTTTTCCAAATGCTTAAATGCATGAATAATCTTTCCCATTAATTAGAGATTCTGAAATATCAGTAAGCAAATGCTGCCCCGCCTCCCCTTGCCCTCGTGAAAGGGTAAAGGCAGAGAGACACTTCAAATGGGTTGACGGGGCTGGGAATGGAGACAAGAAGACGGAGCCCTCCTCCCCCCTTGACAATTCAGAATGTCAACTGGAAAGAAAGCATTGTTGTTTAATGGCAATTTCTGATTGCAAGGCCTAAGGTGTAGGACTCCGGCCAGCCGCTGAGTGGGGAGGAATGTAAGGGGGGGCGTTCCCTTCCCCCATTTCTGTGTTTTTAAAAGACAAGTGTCTAGGCAAGCAGCTGTGTTGCATCCTGCAAGCCAGGCTGCTGACTACCTGGAGGGCTGCCTGCTTGAGCCAGATGAGGACCACCTCTTGGCTGACTTGGGCTGACCTCTAGAATGTATTCAGCAAGGACCCAGAGGTGTTTTGTAAGGGCAGTGATACTCTGCTGTGCCCGTTGTTGCCATGACAGAAGACTGCAGGTGAATTGTTAATGTGCCTGCGCTATGGACATGCATGAGTTCATTTCCCCAGGCTTGAGATAAAAGCAACGGGTCTGTTCTGTACATCGTGTTTGGGATAATGACAATCAGTGTGCAAGCCAGAACTGTCAGGCAGCTGCCAAAGTCTCAGCATCACAGAAGGGCCCACTAGTAGCAACTCTGAATGTGCTGGTGTTTACCATTTGCCCACGCAGCGTCCAAGGTTAAGAACTGAAGACAAGTCCTTCTCAATCAGACCAAAGAACCTGTCTCAGGGATGGGAAATCTCACGGCCAGGGACCAAATCCAAGCCACACAGCCTCCTGAGTTCCGTCCTTCACCAATCCTGCTTTGCGCTATCCTTGAGTGTTTTTGCCCTGGCTCTCTTTCCTGCTTTCCTGCTGGAAGAGGGCTTATCAGTTTCCCATAGACATCTGGTTGGCTACTGTGGGAACAGAATGCTGAACTTTATAGGCCAGGGATGGAGATCCACTTTCAGGGTAATCCGAGGCATGAATATTGCTAATTGATAACTTTCTGGGGCCCACAAGGCAATGGTGGGTGCAGAGGTATTTTTAGGGTAGCACGACCGGTGTGGCCACCTGGGTATAAAGGACTGAGCTGCAGCTCTTCCCCACTACTTAGGTACAACTGAACATCTGAACTGTGTGTGTGTGTGTGTGTGTGTGTGTGTGTGTGTGTGTGATCACATAAGTACGTACGTGTCTGGCTATACTGTCTGCCCATCCCCCATTCCTTCACCTAACCCCACAGTGTTCCTGAGTTAATATACTCTTAGCTTCATAAATCCATATATGAACCTGGCCACTCTTCCCTCAGGCTGCTACAAATTGATTTTTTCTCCCCTTTCTCGGCAGTGCTATCTAAGGACACCATCAATCTATATATTAACTTGGGCTGTCAGCCTTCAGGGTGTCATAAAGCCACAGACAGCCATCTCTGTCCACTCTGAGTGAGAGAGCTTTGTTGACTTAAGGATCATGGAAGGCTCTCAAGGAAGAAGCCATAAAGCTGTGAAGAGCTGAGCTGAGGCCCAGATCTATAGAAAATCCATCTTGAGCTCCATTGCCTCTATGCTCCCTGCCCTTAAAGTTCATCTGAGGTACTTGAGTGCTTTCTCTATGATTCTGTTGGCACATAATGAACTTTGCTTAATGTGGGGTGCTTAGCATATTTCAGCCTCCATTTGGCATGCAAAGTCTGGGTGCTAAAACAAGTCATTTGCAGATGACTTCCCTTACTCAATGAATACACACTCTCAAGTAAGATAGGGATGAAGGAACAATTTGTTCCATCCACATTCTGAAGTGAGCCAACCTAACTTATCAGTCCTTGTGAATGAAACAGATTATGTACTTTTCTGAATTGTGCTTTGCAGTTTTGCTTTTTTTAATGTGCATTTCATTGGAAAATGTGTTGAAAAACATACAAAGATGTGTATTTTAGCAAGATAATGTGTACGAGATGTGCACATTTTACATTTGAATCTTTCAGATTTTTTTTAATCTACAGAAACATGAGTCAGAACAGATCTGATGTGACACATTATAGACACAGTATTGCTCATCTTTGCTTATACCACAAGTGTGTACGTGTGCCCTGAAAAGTATGTCCCATTAAGTTCAGAGGGGTCTACTCCCAGGAAACTGGACATAGGATTGCAATCTTAATATCTGCTCACTAATGTGAGTACAGAATTGAGGGGTAACACCTTCTCTGGCTTAATTTATCTGTAATATGTGGTTAGATTCTGCCTCTGATTCTTTATCTATATTTGGCTGCTGTGCTGCTGACTGTGTGTCCTGGGAACTGGATCTCATCACTTGGTTAGTGTGCATAATGAATTTTGAAATGCTGGAAATATTAGTATTTGGGGACTGAGATGTTGGTGTACAGATGTACAAAATGCATCAATTTAGGAGATCTAAATGCAAAAATGTGCACTCAGGGCTTTAGGGAAATAAATGCTTCTGTGGGATTTCAAAAAGTTTTGCCATCAAAACACATCTAAGTGTGTGCGTTTTGGCTTGTTTGCCATAATAGAGCACCATACTGTAGTTTTTCACATAGCGTGAACTCAGGGCTTATCTACACTCATCTTTTACCCACTCTTTCCAGTTACAGGTCTGTACTTTAAAGCTCTAGGTCCCAGCATTGAGGAGTGGGGGGGGGGGTTGTCCTGGAGCTTTCCCAGCAAAAACCCACTCTTTAGCACTCACTCATTTGGAGCAGACATCAGTTCAGGTTTTCCATAGATTGACATTGATAATCAGATTGATAAACCCTTAGTGATTATGGCTTTCCCCCCTCCCTCTCAAATGTTGCAAAAAGGGTAGGAAAACGCTACTGCTTTCAATAAAACCCCTAGTCCTCATACAGCAGTGGTTTTCAAACTTTCAATCTTCAAGGAACTGTTTCTATGGCTGCCAGTCTTCCAAGAAAGAACAGGGCTCACATTTGGCACCAAACCTATAGAGCAGGGGAAGGCAACCTAAGGCCCAGGGGCTGGATGCGGCTTAATTGCCTTCTCAATCCGGCCCACGGATGGTCTGGGAATCAGCGTATTTTTACATGAGTAGAATGTGTCCTTTTATTTAAAATGCATCTCTGGGTTATTTGTGGGGCATAGGAATTCGTTCATGTTTGTTTTTCAAAATATAGTCTGGCCCCCCACATGGTCTGAGAGACGGTGGACTGGCCCTCTGCTGAAAAAGGTGGCTGACCCTGCTATAGAGGCATCAGATGCAAGCCTCACTTGCTAAGGAACAAACAGGAGAAGTGTATCTGAAGAAGTGTGCATGCACACGAAAGCTCATACCAAGAACTAACTTAGTTGGTCTTTAAGGTGCTACTGGAAGGATTTTTTTTTGTTTTGACTATGGCAGACCAACACGGCTACCTATCTGTAACTGGAACAAACAGGAGTGCACCTTCAGGCTTCCAGTTGTTCCTCTTCATGCCTTTACCTATCTCATACCTGAGATCACACATGACATCAGGTGTTAGATAGGTGAGTATGGTTTTAGGAAAATGGCCTCACAGGCCTTGTTAGGAACCATACTGGGCCAAATTAGGCCTGCAGGTTTCCCACCACTGATGTATGCATATAAATTAGTCTGTGTATTTTGCATGTGTAAATATGCAAACCTGGCTCCTTTTTTGTGTTCCCCCGCCTATTGTGTGATGCATTTCCTCTCTCTTTTGCAATGCATGAGTGACCATCCTAGCCACTCTTATTTTCTCTCTCTCTCTCTCTCTCTCTCTCTCTCTCTTTTATTTTACTACTTAACCACACAAACTAATTCATTATTTTCACATATAATACAAAAATCCCCCCCCCCCAAACCACCTTTCAATTCAAGACATTTTTCACTGCAGTTTCAAACTTACTAAAAACATTTTTGCCCACAGTGTCTTTGAATGATATTGTGCCAGGGGCTTTGTGGGAAATGAGAATAGTGGTTCCAAACCACCTAGTGTTCATCACAGGTTTGCTGCTGTTGACTGCCACCAGGCCAGTGGGGCTTACCATTTTAGATGTGGGATCACCTTTGCCAAGGGTCCCCCAAACCTGTTACTGGCTCTGCCAAATAGTACCCACAGTACAACGTGGCTGGCAAGTTTAGAGAAAGGCTGTATAGCTCGGTGGTGGAACACCTGCTTTCATTCAGAAGGTCTTAGGTTTCAATCCCCAGCATCTGCAGGTAGGGTTGCGAGCAGGGCCAGCCCAGAACGTTTTGCTGCTCCAGGCAAAACACACACACATGCAAACACACACACACACACACACACACACACACACTCCTCCTCTGCAGCTGCTGCCACCTGAAGGTTGCCCAAGGTGTAAAAGGAGACTAGAAAGAGGTGGATGGCAATGCACACATGGGCAGGCGGGCACACAGTGTCAATGCCCCTCCCAGCAATCCAAAGCCTGCCACCCTGAGTTGACCACTTCACCATGTGTCATGGTCAGGCCAGCCTTGTTTGGGACAGACCCTTGCCTGAAATCCTGGAAAACCTCTGCCAGTCAGTGCTTACAATACTGAGCTCCATGGACCAGTGGCCTAATTCAGTACAGTGGTACCTTGGGTTAAGTACTTAATTTGTTCCGGAGGTCCGTTCTTAACCTGAAATTGTTCTTAACCTGAAGCAACACTTTAGCTAATGGGGCCTCCTGCTGCCGCTGCACCACCAGAGCACAATTTCTGTTCTCATCCTGAAGCAAAGTTCTTAACCCGAAGTACTATTTCTGGGTTAGCGGAGTCTGTAACCTGAAGTGTATGTAACCTGAAGCGTATATAACGCGAGGTACCACTGTATAGGGACGCAGGTGGCGCTGTGGGTTAAAGCCTCAGCGCCTAGGACTTGCCAATCGAAAGGTCGGCGGTTCGAATCCCTGTGGCGGGGTGCGCTCCCGCTGCTCGGTCCCAGCGCCTGCCAACCTAGCAGTTCGAAAGCACCTCCGGGTGCAAGTAGATAAATAGGGACCGCTTACCAGCGGGAAGGTAAACGGCGTTTCCGTGTGCTGTGCTGGCTCGCCAGATGCAGCTTTGTCACGCTGGCCACGTGACCCGGAAGTGTCTCCGGACAGCGCTGGCCCCTGGCCTCTTAAGTGAGATGGGCGCACAACCCCAGAGTCTGGCAAGACTGGCCCGTACGGGCAGGGGTACCTTTACCTTTACCTTTACCACTGTATAAGGCAGCTACATTCCTAAGCTGCCTGCTTTTTGTGAGTCCAGAGTGTGGGTATAAGGAGCCTTCATGAGCATTTCACTCGACATAACTTATTTTATTATTCCCTCAATATTCCTCTAAAAAAGGTCTTGAAATGTTGCTTCAGATGATGCCGTGGCAGCTCCAATTAAAACTGGCACCATTCCTGTTTTCACATGTTTCATCCTCCAAAAAGCCCTATATGAACCCTCCAATATGAATTCTAAAAAAATAATAATTCTATTTTTGCTTGACTTTTTTTTACTTTTGCCAGATCCCCTTGTTCCTTACAGCACAGCAGCAAGAACAGGAAACCTCGCTTTACAACTCAATCCCTGGATAGCTTGAGCAAGAAGACTGAGAGAGCAAACTGTGTTCTCCTGCTGATCTCAGGCTGCTAAAAGCAGGTGCAGCCAGGACACATCAGCCATGTGGAAGCTTCCCATCATTTTTGCCCTTCAAGGGCTGGAGCTGTGTTCCATTACCATGGCACGTAGCAAAATCACTCTCCCATCAGGAGCCCCCTGAAACAAAATGCTGTTAAACTCTGTGCCAACAGGGGAGAGAGTCTAGCTAGTTCAGTTTGAGTGCTGGCCACTGTGAGATGTCCATAGGCCATTCACTACTTTTAAGCTTTTGTGATCAATAATTGACACACGTTGGGTATGCGTCACATCAACATCACCAAAGTCTTCATAAATTCAGAAATGTGCATTACCTGGACACTGTGCAAGCCTTTCTTTCTTTCTTTCTTTCTTTCTTTCTTTCTTTCTTTCTTTCTTTCAAAATTGTACCCACATGAAGAGAGAGAAAAATGCATCTTATTTTAAAGTAATGATTCTCAATGCTATATTCAATAAATGGTTTCAAACTTATTAAAATAACACCTTGCCATTGTATATTTCTCTAGCCATTGCCTTTTTCTTGTACACTTAAGAAATGTGCCAGTTTTGCCATTAAAGCAAGAGCTCATACTTTTTCCTATCTGTGCCCTTATTATCTGTATTCTCTGTGATTCTCCATTCCTTTGCAAGATTTTTAAGCTAGAGAAGGGTGACTTTCACATTCTCAGGGGCCAGCTGATTTTCCAGAAAGTAGCCTGGGTTGGTAAAAGCATATATTGCCCATTATACAAACCATTTCATGGCTCAGCACCACTTAGCAACAAGGATTTCACAGGTGCTGGGATATATGGGGAAGATCCAC
This sequence comes from Podarcis gaigeae, assembly GCF_964106915.1. Lineage (NCBI taxonomy): Eukaryota > Metazoa > Chordata > Lepidosauria > Squamata > Lacertidae > Podarcis > Podarcis gaigeae. The sequence continues at coordinate 15,118,583 of NC_139692.1, read as the reverse complement.
ACCATATATTTAAAGCACATTTGGCATCTGAAAGAATCCTGGGAGTAGTAGTTTGCTAAGGGTGCTGGGAATTGCAGCGGAGTGAGAGATAAACTACAGTTCCCAGGAATCTTTGGGGGACATCATGTGATTTTAATGTGCATTAAATGTGCTTAAAAATATGGTGTGAATCTGGCTGCAAACACTTACAGGTTATTGTGGCATTCAATATACAATTTAAAGAGAGATGTAACATTAGAAACTTGTATTGAGCTGCATATTACAACTTTTTTATGGGTGGGGTCATATTTGTGAGAGATTCTGCTTTACGGCATATTGGTTAGCATGCAGTTGGAGCTGGATAAAGTTGCTCAGGAGGCATGCTCTGTCTCCTGGGTCCCTAGTTTGCCACCACAGCTTTTTGCAAAAAAAGCTATCCAATTCTGAGTTCTGAGGGGCACATTTTATTTGGTGTAGGTCAGAGCAACACTTCATTGTATACCCCAATCTTACTTTGTACAGAGAGCAAACTATTTTTGGAAGAGACACCAGATTACTCCAGGGACTGTATCTAGCCTCTGGGTTACCTGTTAGCTGCCCCTAATGTACTCAGGGATGAGTGGTAAGAACTGACCTCCAGCCTCTCCAATATGACATTCTTCCAAATGCCAGTGGCGAAAGAAAGGGTAGAAGGATGTTGCTTAAGCAGCAAGGAATGACAAGGAGGGCCAAAGATTAATGTCTAAGGTCTCCATAATATACATACCCAGCGGTCCTGAGTCTATCATAAAAGCCATGGCTGTTAAGTTCAGGACAATTATCTAATGCACCCCTTTAATGATTGGCACTAATAATAGAGCTGTGAGAAGAACAGATAGGAAGGGCACTTGGTGTTTTGTTTTTGAGATTTTCTTTAAGCTTGCTTTTATTTTGCCCTACGATCCAATGCATTTAATGGAGCAGAGACTTTGAAAGGTCCATATTGTGTCATTTAAACTCCCCTGTTAGTTCAAGCCACTGATTCTTCATTCCTCCTCCTCAACACATTTTTTTCTTTCTCTTCTGTAGTCAAAGCAGTTTCCCAGAAGGCGCTCCTATGCAAATGCCATAGTTACTTTTGACATCACCAAATAATAGTTTTGCATCTGTGAATGTTGTTTGCTTGCCTTCTCATGTTAGCTTTCCTTGAACCATGATTTAGATGTTTGCAGCTGATTAGCAATTTTGGAGCAATTTGTTGTTCATTTCTACCTTTTATTCTGTGTGCACAGAAGGTGATTGGTGGGTGGGAATTATCAGCATGCTTTGCGTCATGTGGGTCGGAGGGGGATTCTTGTAAATTGTTATTCCGATCAAAGTAAATCTGCAATTTGCATAATAACTTGATATCATTTATGAACTAGCAATGCTCCAATATAGCTCTTGTTTACACTAATATGAAAATTAACTATTTCCATTTTTTTTCTACTCCATTGACAAGAGCGTCCCTTTACATTGTGTACTGACCTAACTAAAAATGTGGCAAATATTTTCTAGTTTTTATCTTTTTTGTGTGGAGGGTGAGCTCCCACTCCCCTGGAATATGCTTGTGCCCACAGCAGAGAGCGAAGCAAAATGGGAGTGAGACTGAACAGGAACATTGCAATCACCTGGTTTGCACATCACAGTAAGCTGAACTGTTTCTTATTGGGACTGCGTGAACACACTGGCTCCTGGAGAGGAGCTCGCACCTGCTTTGCTCTTCCCTTATCCTTTTTGCCTAGTATAGCATAACAGTTGAACCAAGGTTTGACTTAACCTGGAATTGTGGTTCAGCTCTTCCCTACTTAAACCACCATCAGCATCCAATATTTATTATATTTAGCTGTCATGTTGTGCTGAGCTAAAAATATGCAGAGCAAGGCAGCTGCCATCTCCTTCCTAGGACCCAGCACTTTCACACTAAACCTTAACTTAGTGTTATGTGGATTCCTGACCAGCGACTGAATTAAAACAGACTGCAACTTTTATTGGCAATAACTTTCACACAATTTTCTTAACAAATAATTTTTTTAAAAAATCAGCTCGGGCTTTGGGCAAGGAATGGGGAACCTGGTGAATCTCCAGATGTTGTTGCTAGATTTCAACTCCCATCAGCTCCAAACAGTATGGCCAATTGTCAGGAACAATGGGAGTTGTAGACCAGCAGCACTGGAGGGCTTAGCTCAGTTGGTAGAACATAAGACTCTTAATCTCAGGGTTGTCAGTTTGAGCCCCACATTGCACAAAAGATTATTGCATTGCATTTGGCTGGACTATGTGACCATTAGGGGTACCTCCCAGCTCTACAGAGAGCCAGTGTGGTGTAGTGGTTAAGAGTGGTAGTCTTGTAATCTGGTGAACTGGGTTCGCGTCTCCACTCCTCCACATGCAGCTGCTGGGTGACCTTGGACTAGTCACACTTCTCTGAAGTCTCTCAGCCCCACTCACCTCACAGTGTGTTTGTTGTGGGGGAGGAAGGGAAATGAGTTTGTTAGCCGCTTTGAGACTCCTTAGGGTAGTGATAAAGCAGGATATCAAATCCAAAGTCTTCTTCTTCTACAATTCTTTGATTCTAAGCTGCCATCCCTGCCTTTGGGCAAGTAAATTTAAGGGTGGTCTAAGTGCCCAGGTGGTCCGTGCCTTGCCAGTGCAACAACTTGTTTAAAGGCAATGGTGAATAAGAGATATCCATTAGCTGAAATCTGGATATAACTGCATGGCACATCTAATGAACTATTTTTGCCTTCATAGAAGCCATTGCATGAGCTATGCCAATGCAGACGTAGTTGCAACTGCAAGCTTTGTGTTATGAACATCTCTTTGATCTGCTAGCTTCCCTCCTCCAAACACATCTTATTCCCTCTATAATCATTTCCAATGCGAGCCCTCATTTCCACCAGAAGTTTAAACATTGTTCCTTTTTATGTAGTGTGGCTTTTAATTTTCTTGCCCAACAGAAATGATTGTTTATGTTGTAAATGCCACATTAGTCTCTGTGAAATGGAGATGGAATTGATTTTCATTTCAGAGATTTCACAGCTTGCCCCAGAAGTTTCTGCTTGATTGCTGGTGCCTCTGAAATGCGGAGGGCTCTGAAAGACTCAGAGATGATGTGTGTAACATGGCATATGAAGAAATGAATATGAGGTTTGCAGCCAAAGTAGTTAGGAGATGGCACCCCGCATCTTGGCAGATATTTGCAACTGAGCATCCAAAAAGAGTCTAAATCCAGGGCTGCTGAAGCTTGCCTGTTTTTCGGATTCTCTTGTTCATTTCTAGGCCGGCTCCTGAACTTACTCAATTCATCTTTCCATTTATGGAAAGGTCAGCTGGGCAAATAAGTTTGCCAGCTGTGCTGTGCATGCTTTTCTTCTGGGCTGGAGGCCTGGATTCAACTTTGTCCTGCTGGCTACCCTTTGAGATCTGTTGCATCAGCGTGAAATATTGAATAATATTTCTACTAGAGAGGAACAGTGTGCAGTAGCCAGCATTCAACCCCCCTAGTGCCAAATCTGAATTTGATCAAATGTGTTTTCAAAGTGCCTTATAATGAGCTGGTGTCATGGAATGGCACCTCACAAGGCCATTCTGAAGAGCCACCTTTGAGAAATGAATGCAGCATAGGGGATAGAGTTATGGACGTAGACCAGAGGAGGCATGGGTTTGAATCCCAGATCAGATACAACACTTGACACTTGCACATTCTCATGAAGTTGTTGTGAAGATAAAGTTACCCTGAGCTCCATAAAGCAGGTATGGGATACAACTATGATGGGGAGTGGGGTGGGGAGTGAGTGCATGTGTGTGAAATTTTGCACTGTTGCCTAATTGAAGCAACAACTGTGACTTGGCATATAAATATTGCAATCCAGTGTATGTCTGTTTACTTGTGATGTGAGGAAACCCCATATAAGGAATGTTGAAACTCTTGGCAAAACATGGTTTTAAGTCTGCTATATATTTAACATATGTCAGCTGACTCATGATATGAGTCATCTTGGAATGTCCTAGGCCAGACAAGAGCCCATTGGAATGAATGAGGGTGAGCACTATGTTCATATGCAACAGAACTTCCCCAGAACTCATGCTGTACTTCCTTGGCCACAGCACAATTTACTGAATTCAGACACATTGGCTCAGTTCAGACTTAGTGCTTCCTCTTCTCATCCTCTTTCCTGGGAAGAAGACACAGGTCCCCTTGGCATCTAAACATGGGTAATGGTGGTTTATTTAAACCAATTAGCCAGAACAAACCAGGATCTGAAACCATAGTTCGATCCTGGTTGGATATTACTAACTAGAGTTTCTAAACACCCCAGCTTTCCAAGATTGTATACTACAGGGAACAATAGCTTGTTTAAAATCAGAAGCAAATGCATTTGTTTAATTCAAGGCTATGGAAGGGGAGCTGAATGGAAGGGGGGGGGGTTAAACAAAACTCATGTGGGCTTATTCGTGCAGCATAAAACCATGTTTCCCCATTAACTCTGAAGCAGCCACTGAGTCCATAAGAAGTATGAATGAACAGAAGATTGTGAAAGGATCATCTTGACCCCTTTCTGATCCGCCCTAAGACATATGAGAATTATCAGTTGCTTCCTTCACCAGACACATTTAATCAGCAAGTTTCCCCTCTCCCGTGGTGAAGATGAACTCCCACTGGGGATTCCATGGTGAGATATACCCAATAGTGAGTGTGTGTGTGCGCGCCTGTATATGTGGTTATGTTTTTGTGTGTACAAGAGAGAATTTGAAATGCGGCATAAGGATCATTTATTTGAAATTCAGAGAGAGATTTACTCTGACAAGGATAGATAGGACGAAGCTGTTCCTGAAGAAAATCTTGAGGTATTGTGCATCAGGCCAGAGAGAAGAGAAGCCTAGGACGCTGCCAGCATGCAAATCCTGGGGTGTATGTATGTGTTCAGATTAATGAAAAGAGGGACCAAAAAAAAAGCTTCATCAAGCTGAAGACTCCTTTTGCATGGCAAAGTGGAGTTATTGATTTTCCACCCGTGACTGCTGTAAATGAGAAATTTCTCTGACAAAGGCAAGGCCCTTTGCTGGTTGTGTTTTTTATCTCTTTAAATATGATTACCTGCTCTTCATGGTTTCATGGTTAAAATCATAATGAACTTTGCCCAGCCAAGTCAGTTCATCACCGCAAGTGCGTTTTTGTGTGCACGATCAAATGAATTCTCTCGCCAGTCACTTGAGGCTCTATCTCTGAGCTAGAGTTTTATTGACTTACGACTAATTTTATTGTCAGGATAACTCTTCCAATCAAGATTTAAAACAAACCAGGAAGGGTACTAAAGTGCCAGAGATTGAAATCCTAATGCTTTTGATTTGATTAACATGCTGCTTACCTTAGGGCCTCGGTATGTGGAGATCTCTCCCCCGCCCCCTTTCCTTTTTTATGAATTGGGGAATCATCTGGCCTTTGTTCACTACATGAACTGTTTTCTTAAAGAGATAAGATTACTTGTTTTAGAGAAAATCCTCCTCCAATACCAATAGCTGCTTCTATATATTTGCTCATAGACAGAGGGGGAGAGGGGAGAAATAGATTATTCCCACTGCTTCAACCTATAGACCACTGCTAACTGTAATTTTCTTCAATTTCTTGCCGTGAAAAGCAATACCCTTCATTTTGTAAGTGCTGCTTTTTGTATTTGACCTTTTATTTTGAAAATGGATGGGGTTGCCACCTCCCACTTTCCCCAACCTGTTGAACTATATTCCAGCTTCAAATGCTGCACAGGCATGCATTTATTTGGGTGATTATTATGGGAGTCTATTAGTAATAAGAAGATGACAGCTCATCTACCCAAACCTTACTGCCTCCAGCTGCACCCAAGGACCTAGTTTCATGTATCTTCTTTCATGGTCCGAAATTTTGCAACCACTGGACACATACTTGGCTACTTCCAAAAGTTATGTTTGTGTCAAACCAGTCTCTAGAATGGCTCAATGCGGGTCTATGAAAGGGGTGGCTAACCTGTGGCCCTCCACATATTTTGGGACTACAACTTCTATTATCCTTGATCATTGACCACATTGGCCAGGAGTGATGGGAGCTGGTGTCCAACAACGTCAGGAGGGTCATGGGTTAGCTGCCATGGTCTTTACCGTAACTCAACGTACCCTCATAAATCTCCCTTGACGGGACCCTGGAGAAACAAGGAAGCTGTGGGATTATGTGGCAGTGTAGTTATCCGAAGGTACGTTGGGAAAAGGTGGCATACTTTAGCACTTAAAGGTAAAGGTAAAGGGACCCCTGACCATTAGGTCCAGTCACTTTAGCACTTAGCATCAACTAAATTGTTTGGATTTTTGATCAACTACTTTAACAGAATTTAATTTCATTTTTATGTACAACTGAAGTATTTTTACTCATTCAAAGAAGGCTACTGGAGGCATTTAGAGAAAACAGTAAGACATCCCTTGCGCAGAGCAGTAGCAGACTTTGGGCTCTCAAATTTCAGTGGCGCCCTGTGCGATGCAAAAAATTGGCACCCCACCCACACACTTCTTGTGTTCTGTTCTAAAGCATTGTTGTGGCACCCCCTTCAGCACAGCACCCAATGGGGCCGCACGAGTCACGCTACCCCAAAACTGCCTCTTCCCAGAGGTCTACAATCTAAAGGACATGGCGCAAAAGGAATTGAGGAGGGTGGGGATGAAAGCAAATCCAGGCATTAGTTATTATAACAACTAGCTAGAATGGAAGGGAGTTCAAGGAGACAAGGTGCCAAATGTTGCTGGTTTCTTAAGAGAGCCAATGGAGTGGTCCTGCTTCCCATCTCGTTCTCTGCTGTAGTTTGGTGGAGTGGCTACTGCAAAGTGGCCACTGATAGAGGGAGGAGCCTGATTGAACCAGCTGATGGCAGCCTTGCTTCTCTTCTCTTCCTCTCTAGTAGCCTGATGGGATTTGGAAGGTAATCAGTGCTCTAAAAGAAGTCACCCTCCCCCACCCTTGCCCCTGTTGCATGTGCGTTCACACTGCTCATACAAGCACATCCAAACTAATGTTCCATCTCTTTGCTGCACATTTAATCAGAGTCATCCCCTATTGTTGACACAGTCAGCTCCATTTCACACTGCTACTTCTTTCTCTCATTGCCTTACGCACAACTTGAATCTCTCTTCCTCCCTTTTAATCTCACTTTCTATTAAAAAGTCTTCCCAGAGCTAATGCAATAAATTTAGATTTGCAGCCAGATGCATAGCAAAAAACTTTTGGCAGAGCACACTCCATCAGAAGACACCGCAAATGAAATATGCTTTCCCTTGGGGATTATGCTACAGTTTAATTTAATTTGAAATATCAAATTAAATTAATTCAAATGGTTATGCAGTTTCCAGGGAAAACAGACTTCATTTATGATGTTCTGCCACCAAATTGTGTTGCTCCTATCATATATCTTCTATTGTTAACCAGGAGTGATAAATAGTGACAGGAGAGAGAGGCTTCTTCCCACCCTCCATTGTTCCATAGTTCCTGCCCTTTATCAGGGCTGTAGTGAAGATTCCATTGATTCTTGCACCAGAATTCTTCTATTCTTGGACATGTATGTGGTTGCCTTTAATGAATAAAGACCATTGTGGCATCTGTCCCAATACTGTCCACTTCAACTGGCACCACCTAAGATAAACTTAACCATGGACACTGAAGGTGCAAAGATATGCAGAAACTACTGGCTTTAGGGAACAATCCTAGGTGCCCCCATCCCCAGCTCAGTGGGGCTTTACAGTGGGGCCCACTGTCACACCCTCAGTCCTGCTGCAATAACTGGAGTTAAAGATGGGGCAGTCAGATAATTACACCAGGCTGGAAATGGCACAGAGATTGGAAATGGCCAGTTTGGGCTTGACACGACTACACAATGTGCACTAATCTCCACACAATCATGATGTTCCTTATCTCAGCGCCTCAACTGCCATTACAGAAAAGTAGATCTTGAAAAATTCTACTTTCTGCCCAGCGTTAGAAACACTAAACATTTAATTATGACTTTTAGCAACCCAGTCCCCCCGTCCAGATTTATACAAATGAAAGACTTCCTGTCCTAGATCCAGTCCCTTCATCCAATAAAGGTCTTTAGAGATAAAATAGTGAGGGAGCTGATCACCGGCAGAATTTCACATCAGGCTGGGGAAATCGAAACTAAAACATCCTCTCAGCCTAATGCCAACACTGAAGTACAGCAGCTCAACACCCCCCCCCCCCCCCGGAAAAGTCCTTGGGCTGGGAACTCTCTGACCTAAAGAGGAGACTACCAATTGTAAAGGCTGGAATCTCCTCCCAAGTCACAAGGACACAGGAACAATTGGATATATCAAACAACTCAACTCATCTCTATAGCTCAGTTATATGAAACAAGTGAGATAATAATACAATCTAGCAAATGTTCTTGAATGTAGGCTGTGCTTGTGTGGTTGCTTTCCTGCAAGTTGTCATGAGCCTTGTGGAAGTATCAAAGAGGTGGAGTCAGATACTGAGGAGAAGTGAGAGTGGCTCAGAGAGTTGAAGTTGCACAACCCTGGGGAGGGTCCTATCAGGATGTGAGAGGTGAGATCAGGACCTCACAAAGTGCCTGAGCCTGGAGAGGAGACCCGTGCCCTAGGGAACAAAGAGCTGGATCCAGGGGAGGGACCAAGTCAGTTGGAAGAGGAGTGTTCTGCCCCTGGATCACTGAACACCCCTAATCAGATAGCTACTGCTGTGGAGCCACTCATTGGCACCTTCTCCTGTCAGTAAGGAGCCTCCTTCTTCAGGGGAGGCAAATGAGAGTAAATCAGATGCTGAGCTGGTGCAAACACTGTTTCCAGTGACATGGAGATGCCAGCATTGCCATGAACAAAACCTCACTGACACAACCCACTCAAAGGAGTTCCCACTTGCTTGACCAGTCCCTGGACTCCAGCTTCCTGCCATACGAAGTGCTGTGCCCACGCCACTCTTCGAAAGGAAGGTGCAAGAGGCATGTTGCTATTAGCATGTGGTTGGCCATGTATCTATACCTCTTACATACCTCTTGCACCATGTAACCAGTGCCTTGCCTATGTACCAATTTGATTTACACATTAAATCCTTGGGCAGAAACTGAGCCAGGAGTTCAGGTTTCTTGTCCAGCAGGTAGTGTGTGACACCCAGGAAGACGGAGGTTGTTTGAGCCAGCTTTCCATTATTTTTAGTTTACGTTATCTCACTTTTTTGGGTCTACCCACCCTCCTGCTTTAATGTGTAGAGGAGAGCAACAGCCTCAACAGTTAGAACCAAGCTGTCAGAGAGTTTTACCATTGACTGGAAGTGTGGCCTTCAGCAGCTCTGCAAAATAAGTGTGATGATGCACAGAGAAAGTGTCGGAGCTTAATGATTATGTGTGAAATGGTGTGAGGCTTGGCTAAAGTCTGCTGTGAATGTTAAGCATTCTGAGTTTTACAGAGGCGCCCTTTCCTCAGTGTTTTATTACAAGACTGTCAATCGAAGCAATCCTGTATGAAGAGAGAGGCAGTTCTTCCAGTTTCAAAGAAAAAGGATTGCTGCTGGACCCAGGTGGGGCGCAGAGGAAGCTCTGCTTCAACATATATAAATAAGGTTGCTGCTTTTTCTTTTAGCAGCTGGGTCTTGATTGAATAGCTGTGTGCGACAGACAGAAATGCATCAGGCCCAGCTTCTCACCATCACAGATTCTCCGTCGGTGGTGGGAAGAATTCACTTGTTGATCATCTGCGTGTCATAGAAATAAAACTGGTATCAGAGGTCAGCATTGTTGTGAGGCAAGTGGCATGATTGGGCACTTTTGCAGGCCTGTTGCCATGCTAGACTGTGACTGGATGTAGTGCAGAGCTCTGATACTGCTTCAGAAACCATCAAACTACATATATAGCAGTTGCAGCATCTCCACTGCTAGCCACACCCTCACAAGGTGTCTTTTCCGCCTGCTCTATCAGTCCCTGCTCCAACACAGCAGGAGAGACTCTAATCTCTTTGGTGCCTCCGTGGTGAAACACACCAAAGCTGATGATGGTATTGCTACATCCTTAGGCCAGAAGGATACTGGCTCCACAACCTCATGGGGTGGAAGGTTTTCTTAAGCTGCCCTACATGCTCAACGAACGTGGATAGTTTCAAAAGAGAATTATACAAATTCTTGAATGATAAGGGTTATCATTGGCTACTAACCGTGGGTCCCGATGTTGCTGGACTATAACTCCCATTGTTCCTGATCACTGGGCATGCTTGCTGGGGCTGATGCAAGTCACCCCCATCTATAAGAAGAACCCTTTCAGTATTAGAAAATGATGCAATTATCATGTGATGCAGAGGTAGATGCACTAACTACTAGGTGAACATTTACCTGTCCAAAGCATTTGTGTTCCACCAGTTGGAAATAGTGATGGCTAAGCTCTTCTCAAAGAGACGCAGGTGGCGCTGTGGTTTAAACCACTGTGCCACTTGGGCTTGCTGATCAGAAGGTTGGCAGTTCAAGGCCCCATGACGGGGTGAGCTCCCGCTGTTCGGTTCCAGCTCCTGCCAACCTAGCTGTTCGAAAGCACGTAGTGCAAGTAGATAAATAGGGACCGCTCTGGTGGGAAGGTAAACGGCGTTTCCGTGTGCTGCTCTGGCTTCGCCAGAAGTGGCTTAGTCATGCTGGCCACATGACCTGGAAAAACTGTCTGTGGAAGTGAACAAACGCTGGCTCCCTCGGCCTGTAAAGCGAGATGAGTGCCGGAACCCCAGAGTTGTTCGCGACTGGACTTAAATGTCAGGGGTACCTTTACCTTTATCTAAGCTCCTCTCTGTTCAGTTCAGAAATAAGTGATGAATTATGAATATTTTAGAGGAGAGTGGGCTCAATTCTTTTTTTTTTTTTGAATATTCTAAATAGACTTGTAATGTTGGTGCACTGTTTTAATAGGCTGCACTATATTTCATTGTTTTAAAATCTCATCTATAGGTTGTCTAGGCCCTCGATCAATATGATTTCTTATTCTCTAGGCTACAAATTATTTTTGCATTGAACTTTTTGAAACTAATGTGCTTTTCAACTTGAATGGTTTGTGTTCCCTGTGTGCCAGTTAAAATAGGTAAAAAGCCCATTTGGTTATTACACTTCGACACACGTTTTAAACAAATCACATTTTTTTGTGTGGGGTATGTGTTTGACTGTGTTTGTGCCCTTGAAGCTCTTCTCAAAGGAGTGTATGACACTAATAGGAGGTTCAAATATATAACTGGATCCCAATCTCAGTTCAGATCCTGTGGAAACTCCCCTCCAGATGTTGCTCCCATCCGCCCCAGCAATCATGTTCAATGGCCAGGGATGATGGGAGTTGTAGTTCAGCAACTTCTAGAGGGCCAAAGGTTTCCCGCACCAGTGTTAGATATTATTGGACTTCAAGTTCCATCAGCCAGTGCCTTCATGGCCAGTGGTCAGGGATTATGGGAGCTGGGAACATTCATTTTTCCTATCCATGGTGTAGGAGGAAGATTCCCAGGTACAGAGATCCAGATATGTTTGCTTTGTGGTCTCAGCCTTTGCCTATGTCAAGCTCTTTGTTCATTCTAGCCACCTACCCTAAATTTCATATTATGTGTGTTCAAAAAGAGTGCTTTATTTAACATGATGCAATTTTGGCAGCCTCCCCACTCTCTCCCCCCTCACCAGAGTTATAAAATAACTTGTACCAAACCCACTACTGATTAAGGTAGCATTATTCAAAGGAGACTTTGAACATTCACACTTTCCTATCCGCAGGTTTGTAGAAAACACATTACTCTTGGTAGCAGGGCTGAAATATTAGCAATATCACAAGAGGTTTGGGAAGAGTACATAAAACTAGTCTCATTTTTCCAGGCAGCCATGATCCAATATTTCCTCTACATGAGCTTTAGCTGTTTTTTTGTATTTTTTTTTTTAAGAGGGCTGCAGTGTTTATTTGTATAAACCAGGAAAATAGTGTTTGATATTTTACTTGTGTTTTCTTTTTCATTGTAAAGGGCTTTGTAAGATGAATTCTCTGCCTCATTCATCATAGGCAGTAGACGAGGGAAATATAAATATCATACAAAGGGGGTTTAGATTCCACTAAGGAATACAAGATGAAGAAGACAATAAACAGCCTGGGTGGGTTCTGATAACCGGCTGCAAAGCACTGCCGACTATTAATACTGTAGTTGGGTTTATTTGTATAGCAACTACTTCTAATCTTTTTTCCCATTGCAGGACCCAGAACTGTATTGTCTTAAGCTATCCCTATGTGCATGTGAGAAGATACGAGGCTGCAGCCTTTGGTCCATCCATCTCAGTATTATCTACTCTGACTGGCAGAAGCTCTCCAGGGTTTCAGACAGGGGGAATTCCCATCCCTACCTTGAAATACTGGGGATTGGATTTGGGACCATCTGCGTGCAAGGCAGATGCTCAGCCATGGTCCTTCCCTAAGAAACAGGCTGGGTCCAGTCCATTTTATGGAGGAAAGAATGCAACCCCCCCCCATTTGCTGTGCTGCCCCTACTTACTTGGATTGTTCAAATGCAACCTAATAACAGCACAGCACCACCTCTTTCATTAAAAGCAGTCACTTCCCAAAGGCCCATTGGAGCAATGAAGTCTTCACTTGCTGGTGGAAGGACAGCAAGGATGGAACTAGTCTAGCTTCTTTAAGGAAGCAGTTCCAAAGTCTGGAAGCAGCCACCAAGAAGTCCCTGTCCTGCATCCCCACCAAGTGTGCCTGTGAGGCATTGCAGGACTGAGAGAAGGGCCTTCCCTGAAGATCTCAAAACCTGGGGAGGTACATATGAGGGAATACAGTCTTCCAAATAGCCTGCAGCTAAATCATAAACAGCACTGTGAACTGTGCCCTGAAATAGACCTGTAGCCAGTGGAACTGTCGTAACAAGGGCGTTGAATGCTCCCTATAACCAACCCCAGTCAATAATCTGGCTGCAGCTCTTTGAGCCTGTTGAAGTTTCTGAGCACTTTTCAAAGGCAGCCCAACACAGAGCATGCTACAGTAATACATGTTCATGTATGCTCCAGTATGCATTACCCAAACATGTTAAATATATCAGTATTGCTGAGGAAAGAAATGCAATCGGTATCATATGAGTGGCTTGCACTCTTACAAGTGGTATGAAATGCTGATCATAACTGCTACTGAATCAACTATAGAGTGTGTGTATGAACAGCTGTGGTTTATGGACTCGTGCAGTGGCACACAATGAAGACTGCATGAAACTCTTTATCTCTTTGCCACCACACGCAAAGCACTCACCCAAGAATTAACTCAATAATTAAAGCAAACAACCTAAAAACAAAAACAAAATGAAGAGCAAAAAAATCCACATGGAGGACTAGCTGAATTTGGTTTTGGTAAAAACAAAATTCCCCTCTGTGCAAATTAGTTGACAAGAAAATGAAATTACCGGTGGGATTTATTCAATGGGCTCTAGGTATATAAGCCTGTAACTAACTGCTCAATGCCTAATTTGGAATATAGGTGTACAGTGAAAAGGACTGATTATAAATTAGAAATAAATAAAATATTATTGAATGCACCCCAGAGCCTGTGATTTCTTTATCACCTGTGCATTGTGTGTAATGAAGGAAATGATAGGAAGACTCAAAATAAACAGTTTTACTGGTTTAGGACTGTGTTGTCTTGATTGCTTATTCAGGCTCCACACAGGTGCTGGTAATTTATATGCTTTATTCAATAGGTTCTTCACAGCTCCTTAGCAGGACTCCTCACATAGGCATGTGGCAGGTTTTAGCCTAATCCAAGGGAAGCAGAATGATCAAGAATATTTAAAGTGATAGTGCAGACAGTTAAGTTAGTTCACAGTGAATGCAGCAGAAGAATGGACTGGAGCAAAATATGTTATGATGTTAGGCAAAGGACAAGCTAGCTTACATGCCCCGTTCCATATGCAGCTGTTAACTGGAAATAGAATCTAGGGATGGGTAAATCTCTCAATTTCATTTTCTCTTTTTTTCCTCCAATCTTTAGTTCAGTTATCCACATTTCTGCATCAGTTTATGATTTTATAAAATATCCTCAGGAAAATCCACTAGCGTTTTCATGCGAATTTCTCCTAACATACACCTTTATTTTTTTACAAAGCCATTTCCCCATATGTAATGCATTTCTAATAATATTTTAGCATTCCCATGCACATCTTACTCTAGTATATGTATTTTTGTAGCCATAACGATTTAACGGGATAAATGCCTTGCAAAATTCTGCGCAAATTTTGCCTCACATATTGCACAAGTTAAGTATGTTCACCTTTAAATGCCAACTGAATCAAAATTCTCTCTCATCCATCCCTAGTTGAGTCTTGCTTCAATATTGGCAACAGGAGAATGCCCTCCAGCATACCTGAGGGCAGCAGGCTACTTTAGGGGGTACAGAATAGCTCATGTACCCAGTGGTGGAGCTTCACAAGACGGAGAAACCAGTAGGAGAACACTTCAATCTCCCAGGACATTCTATACAAGATCTCAAAGTAGCTTCATATTACAAAAGAATTTCAGAAATAGACTGGAAAGAGAAGTTGCTGAATTGCAACTTATTACCAAACTTAAAACCATGGAAAGACCTGGTCTGAATAGAGACATTGGATCTTATCTCATTATACACAATAAAGCTATTTTTAGCCATCTCACCCCTTGCTTTTTCCTGTAAGACCAATTGCAGTCATTAACAGTCATCAACATGTTTACCACACCTATCAGCCAATCACCCATGCCTACCACCCTTCTGAGTGGTGACTTCTGTTTCAGTATATCTGAAGAAGTGTGCATGCACACGAAAGCTCACACCAATAACAAACTTAGTTGGTCTCTAAGGTGCTATTGCAAGGAATTTTTTATATTTTGTTTCAAAAGGTTGGTGGTTTGAGCCCACACAGGGACAGCTGTGGGAAGGATTCAATGATGATTCAAATATATGACTCTATGATGCTGACAGGAAGGGATATGGCCTTTCCAGTTGTGGCCTCCTGTCTATAGAAGGCTCTCGACAGTGAGGCCTGCCTGCAGCCACCATTAACATCCTTTTGGCATCAGCTTGAAGCATACCTCTTCTCCCAAGTGGAATATGATTGTAATGTATATTGCTGTTTCTGCGCTTAAAAATGTGCTATTTTGTTATGAAACTTGATGGGGTTAATTATGTGCCTGCAGACATTTTGTATTAGGTGGCAAATAGCTTGAAATAATAACAACAGCAGTCTAGAAAGTTGCATCTCTTTTCTCATTCTCTGTGCAAGCAATTTTCCCTTCATTGCTCTGCTAGCAATGAGGGAGGAAACTGGCCATTTTTAACCTTGAAGCTTCAGTGCTTTGGATTTGATTGTGTACTTCCAGCAGTTCCAGAAATTCTCTTAAGGCTAAAGGGCATTTTTAGATGTAATCAATGAAACAAGTCCTTGTGAATTACTGTAAATTTTAAAGTATAATTTATGTGGCATTTATTAGTGCTCTGCCATAGGTTTTCTTCCCCAGGTAAAAATTGCTGCCTTCAAAAGGAATACCTTTGTTCTGTATTTCCTAGTTGTGCTTAAACAGGATTTGGGGGAATTCCTCTCCCCCAGCCCTGCTTAATCAGCAGTGGGCATACCAACTTCAATGACAGTATACTCAGAAGCCCTCTGTCCAATGACTTGTGCAAGTAAGCCAAACAACATGCTAAATCTGGGGTGGAAAACCTATGGCCCTGTAGGTGCTGTTGGACTCCAATTCCCATCAGCTCAGGGTGCATGATCAATAATCAGGGAAGGTGGGAGTTGGAGTTACAGGTTCCCCATCTCTGGACTAAGGGGGAAAGAAAACTACATGGTGTTTTGTTTCCAAATACCTCCACAGTGGACCCCTCTGCCAGCCTCAGACATCAGCCAAAGACTTCTGCTCTCAAAATCTGGCTGTGTTGTAGGCCAGCACTCAAGCACTTTTTGAATGGAGAAAGGCAAAATCATGGTTCCTGATGGCTGCATAAGAAGGGCCTTGCTGGATCAGGTCGAAGGCCCATCTAACTCAGAGTGGTGCATGCTTTAGTTATCTCCCACTTGGACTACCTTTGAAGGTGACCCAGAAAATGCAATTAATCCAGAATGCAACAGCTAGGCTGGTGACTAGGAGTGGCCGCCGGGACCATATAACATAGGTCCAGAGAGATCTGCATTGGCTCCCAGTATGTTTCCAAGCACAATTCAAAGTGTTGGTGCTGACGTTTAAAGCCCTAAATGGCCTCAGTCCTGTATACCTGAAGGAGCGTCTCCACCCCCATCGTTCAGCCCGGACACTGAGATCCAGTGCCAAGGGCCTTCTGGTGGTTCCCTCATTGTGAGAAGTGAGCTTACAGGGAAGCAGACAGAGCGCTTTCTCGGTAGTGGCGCCCACCCTGTGGAATGCCCTCCCATCAGGTGTCAAGGAAATAAGCAGCTATCCTATTTTTAAAAGACATCTGAAGGCAGGCCTGTTTAGGGAAGTTTTTAAATATTTAACACAGCCAGATGGGCGGGGTATAAAAAAATATTATTATTATTACTACTATCATCCAGCATCTTGTTCTAGTAATGTCAAGTCAGATTCCTTTGGGAACCCTGCAAGAAAGAGCAATGGCATGAAGCTGACCTGAACTCTATTCTTACTGACACAGGGCTAACTAATTATTACAGCCTGCATATCGTGGCCCACTTAGAACATTTCCCAAATGCTAGTACTTCAGTTTGCAGTCATAATGTTGAAAAGCCTCTGTACTGATAGCTCAGTCTAAATCCAGGCTATGGCTCTGTGACAGTGCCACAGAGTATGCAGTGTGAATGTGGAGATGCTCCACTCATTTGAGGTACATGGGTAAGATGTGCTTAAACATTATGGTCACTTGAACAAACCACCATCACAGGGACTGCTGTGATACAACCATACAAGACAATATTAGCTGGAATCAATTGCATATTGTAGGAGACAAGAAATACTGGGCTACCAAACCCCATTCTTACCAAACAAGTCCATCTTCAATTGACATCAGAATGATGAAAATGTAGGGAATAAATGCAGATGTATGAGGACAGGATTGCAGAGTCAGGTGCCACCACAGAGAAGGCCCTATCCTGCATCAGCACCAAATGGATTGTGCCCATTGGAGTGGTCATGATGGAGGTCTCCCACATAGAACTTAAGGCATGACTCTTCTTCTTTGGCGATCACTTGTAGCCGAGTATGATTGTCTTCCATAAACACGGTTTTACAATGATTCCGTAAGTGACTGGAGGCCAATTCTGGATCCACACGTCTTTCCACAGTGGGGACATTGGTTTCCGGGCAGGAGTTGATCACGGTGTGGATTTGGCAAGCACATTTCTTCCGACTAGGCAGGCATTGGTTGCAAGTTAACTGGGTCTTCTTTTTCTCCCTTTCGAAGATGGGCACAACATTTGCCCACCTCCAGCCTGCAGGTTACCAATCATGGGGGCTAAGATAGAACTTTGCAGGATCCCACAGCATAAATGACATGGGGCCAAGCAGAAGCTCCCCAATGCAACTTTGTGGTAGCAGTCCCAGTGATAGGAGCAGAGCCATAATAGCATGGTGCCTCCATCTCTGAACCCACCATAAAGATGTCATGGTATCAAAAGCCACTCAAAAGTTTAATGCTTTTAAAGGGTTAAAATACGTACAAAAATGTATGTTTTCAGTTAAAAATGCATATAGAAGATTGCTGTTTCTGAGTAACATGCATATTTTTTGTGTGAGGAGGGAAGGTTAGAAAGTAATACAATTTTTTTGTACTTTGGTCGAGAAATAAAGAATTTGTACATTGATGCAGAGATGGGAAGGAACAGGCTTATGAATGAGCACATGTGGAACTGACATGAACTAGAAAAGTTTGTTCCCTCTATCCCTAGTTCTATAGAATCAGGGGTTACCCCAGTGGAGTATTTGGGTGCCAGAGTCTCAGCTTGGCAGTGCTTCGTTAAGCCTGACCACCCCCCTTGAACTACAAGGGTTTTTTTTTATACTTGGTAAATAGTCTCCGTAAATCCCAGAGTAAATGCCATGGAACTCTCAATGTGGTCCAGAGGGCAGAGGGAAGCATGTGCTGTGTTTGCTGTCTATGGAAATGATGCTTACGTTGGAATTACCTGGTAACATATGGCAACTGTCTTGTAATTAAATGCTCCACCGATATTTCCAAAGTGAACAGAATAAATCTCCCAGCAGCAACGCACAACCCACTATTGGTGGTTATTTGTCAAGGATGAGCAAAGCTGACCAGATGAACATTTGGCTCAGGGCGGTGTCTCATCCTTGAATCACACAGTTTATTATCTGAGTGAAGGGGAAAGGAACACTGGGAGATATATAGGTATATACATTTGAGAATGATTAGAAAGTATTGCAATAAATATTATATAATTTCCACATTTACTTTAAAAGTAGCATATCAGACACAGCTAAGCGTACTGTTTTGGGGAAAATATTTTGGTTTTTCATTGCCGATTGGCATCTTTCTGCTTTGTGGGCACCAGCTGCTGCTTCATGCCATTTTCCTCCTTTTTCAAACCCTCACTGTCCTTGCTCTCCTGTTTCTGTTTCTCTGTATAATTGTGTGCACCATTCTGAGAGGCTACACTTGGGCCTGCTCTGGAAGCTGCAACTGGTGCAAGATGCTGCAGCTGGTGTGTTGATGGAGACAGACTACCCAGTGCTTAAAACATGGGTTGGCAAACTAAGGCCCGGGGGCCAGATCTGGCCCAATTGCCTTCTCGATCTGCCCTGTGGACGGTCCGGGAATTGCCATGTGGATCAGCGTGGGGATTCTGATCGTTTGGACTGCGCCATTCCTCCCCTCTCCCTCATACACACCGCAGCAGTGCCTCCTCCCTCCCTCCTGGCTTCTCCCTGCCCTGCCTAGAGGAGGAAGGGGGCTGGGCTTTGTTGAGCACGGTTGGCTGAGCGCTATTTTAAGCAGCCCCTCGCCAGCCCTTTGGTGCCACTCATCTTCCCTCCGCCACCGCCACCAGCCCCTGCCACTTGCAAGGCACAGGTAAGCAGCCACTGGGGCTTGTCCTGTGCTGTGGAGAAGGAAGGGGAGAGTTAGTGGGCGGGCTTTCCCCCCCTTCAAAATATAGTCCGGCCCCCCACAAGGTCTGAGGGACAGTGGAGGACGGCCCCCTGCAAAAAAAGTTTGCTGACCCCTGGCTTAAAAGTTTGCACTGGTTATGTTAATGGGCCAGGTTCAAGTATCATGCATTAATTTACAAAGCCTTTAACAACTTAGGAACACGCAAGGGTGGTCTGAGGCAAAATGCCCCACTTCTACCCCTGCTATGAGCGGGGAAATCAAAGACTTCTCTTTTGAATCCCTAGTGGAGTGGGGATCTCTTTCTGCCCCCCCCCCACCTAGGAGCAGGGCTTTGCATTGACTCGTCCCTTCAGGAAAAGTCAGCACAAAGGCCTGCTACACTCCCTTGCAGGATGGGAAGATCTCCTCCCTCCACCCCCCCCCCATGGCAAAGCTGGGTTTCAGAATGCCTCAGCTCTCTTTGACTCAGTAAGAGGGGAGGTGTTCCACAGAGCTTTGCTGCTGGTCCCTCTCTACCCCTTGAGACCAGGGAGACCAGTGGTGAAACTGGGTAGCCCAACAGACATGCCACCCTTTAGGGGGTGCTACCTGAAGTGGCCACCTCAGCCCACCTCATTGGCAGGCAGGTCTGGGTACAGGATCCCTGACTGACTGACTGATCTCTTATCACTGAGATATTTGGGGGAATGTGTTAGTGGTCCCCTATAGTTCAGAAGCATGGCTTGGGACTACCAGAAGCCATGGATTCAGTATTGTAGGGCCATTTCTGTGAAATTCCCTTATGACTGAAATTGGACGTGCCCTTTATCTGCTGCAACTCAGGCACTTGACAAAAGCTTTCCTATTTCAGCAAACATTTTGAAGTAGCCTTCAATTTTAGGATGGATTTTAATTGTTCTTATTCCTCATATGGTTTTTGTTTTGTTTAGTAAAAAGATTTTACTACACCACTTAGAAATTTTGAATATTAAACAATATATAAACATCAGAAATTATTATTAAAAATTGCTTTATTTTTATTACAATTTTTACAAATAATATTGTAATAATATTAGAGCTACAAGATTCTGTAATATGCAGATCAAGAGTATATAGCTTTTAGCATTGGCAAAAAGAAAAAGATTAACTCACATTTTAGAAACAAAGCTAAAAAATAAACTTCCCTATGGTATAAGGATAGCATAGGAATAAATTTGGATATTTTGTTAAATTTTACAATGGTACTGAACTCTTCAATAGTATAACCAATGTTGCAAGTAGCAGTGTCATAGCAACTGAAGACAAAATTAGCTACCCCAAACTCATTCATTTTCTGTATACCCCAACTCAATAAATAACCTTGCAAACCCTGTAATTAACATATGCTCGAAATATTATTAAATATATTTCCAACCCAGTAAACAACATATGCTTGAAATACTACTGTAACTCAATAATTTGTCTAAGCTGAATTGGGGTCTGAAAGATCCATAGCTTCTGATTCTGAACTTTCACTTAAATAAAAAAAAAATGAAAGTTTTGTTTGAGCTGAAAGCAACTTCTTAAGCAACATGCTGTTCTGATCCTTGATAGTAAATCTGTTTTTTCCCAAGCATCAATTAGCTTTTTTCATTTGTTGCAGATGATATAGAGATCTGGGTTAAATGGAGAAAAAACTATGTGTTGCAAAAGCAATATGTCTGGCAGGTGCACAGTTGAACTCTGGGAACAAATGTCTGAAGATTTTTCTATATATTCTGAAACATTTGAAAGTCCTTTTTCAGCAAGGAGTCCTAAAAGTGTTGTTTGTTCAGTGGGTCAATCAAATGTAGAGATCCAGCCATCACTAACCATTTTTGAAACTTCTGTCTAATAGCAGGAATGTTGAACTGCTGGATCAGTGTTTCCCAGAGTGGGCAATACTGCCCCTGGGGGGCGCTGGAACAATTCAGAGGGGCAGTAGTAGCCTTGGGTGCAATTGGGGGGCATTGAATAAAAGTTAGGGGGTGGAAGCATAAAGAAAGATGTGAATAATATTTTGAAAAACCATTCATACATGTTTCATCTGTTGTGTAATGACGCTTACCACTAGGTTAGGTTCTGTTGCAGGAGAATTTGCTGTGATGCTTTCAGGAGGGAGTTGATGTTTACCTTACTGGTCCTCAGTAGGAAATGCAGATGAAAGGGATCCTCCAAGTTTTGGAGGAACCAAAGTGGAGGTGAACCTCCTTTCTTTTTGCATGTTGGAATGGGTTGAAAATGACTAAAGGTCCCTGGCAGCTCCCTTGGGTTGATAGTCACCATCTCCCCTCTTCCCAAAGCATCCCTCAGAACAGGACATTTGTTGAGGGAGAAGATGCTGGCTGCTGGCATAGACCTGAATGTTTTATCTGAAAAATAGTGTCTTTGCTCCCCCCACCCCAAAATAACTGAAGCAGCACTACTCCTGCTTTTGTAACTTGCAAATGAAGCTACAAAAGGATTTTGTATATCCATCCTTTCTGGGTTATTGAGAATAGCAGAGGAAATCAACCTACGTATGTTTGATACCCTCAGTCAACTATCCACAACATTTTCATTTTCATTTTCATTGTTTGTTTTTTGAATGACTTAGTGCAGAGCCCTCAATATGTTATTGGACTCCAACCCCCAATACCCTGACATTGAACTATGCTGCCTGGACTCTCTTGAGTCAGAGCCCAATAGCATCTGAAGGATCCATCTTGGTTCCGTGGGTGTAGCCAAGGGGGACAGGAGGTCAGCTCCCCCCTGATCAATACAAATCTATGGTTCTGCTCCCCCTAACAAAAGCCTGCCCTCCCTAACAAAAATTCTGGCTATGCCCATGCTTGGTTCTCCATCTCTAGCTTAGTGTCAAGGAGGATTTGAACCTAAACAATTCGGCCTATGGTTGATCTTCTCAATAAAACTCTCTGCCAATCTCCCCTTGGCTGTTATGAGTCATGAATCCTGGCATGCTGGCATGTCGCAGATATTAACATTGCACAGTCTGAAGCGATTGGAAGCATAAGAATTGACTCCTTTTGGAAGAAATCATTGTCCATTGAAATCACTGAAAAATATTATTCAAACTTTACTAGCAGAACTCTTCAAAAACAGAATATAAGCAGCAAAGATACATCCAAAAATAACCATACAATATCTTGTGCTGTCCAGCGCAGAATCAGAATCTTGGAAATAAATTATAATTCCAAAAATCCAGTCTCTGTCCAACCTGCCTTAGCCTGCAGCTCTTTGAGAGCTGTTATCATATGCTGTGTTCTCTGTTGCATTCAGAGCAAATTTGCAACTCAATACCTTCTTCACATGATCAAAGGTTCACTCTCAGCACTGAGTAGAAAAAACAATCAACAGGTAATCATTAACTAGTTACAGCTCAGAAAGAGCTCTTCTTGCTTTCAATATAGCCTCTTGGAAAATTTCCAAGTTAAACCTTTTCACCAATACATATTTAGGCATTCTTATTTCAATGTCAAGGACACCATTATACTTAACATGGCATCTATGCTTTGGAATTTCCTCCTATTACATAGCAGGCAGACAGTCTTTTCAGTACCTGCTAAGGGCTTTCCTCTTTCAACAAGCCTTCTAAGTGGATATTTTATCCCTGTCGGTATCTGTGTTGGATTTGAAATGATTTTCATTCATGCAGTTGTTTTGTTTTCATAGATGAAATTGTTTTATTGTATTGTGCAATCACTTTGAGATGTTTTATAGGAAGTGATTTGTTAATGGAATTAATAAGAATAAATAATTCAGTTATTAGTATGGGGGCCTACCTTGCTTTCAGATGAGTTTAGTGTCATAAGGGCTAATGACAAATTGAAGGAGATTGCTCCCATCCAAGATGAAAGAGAGTGTTTTTCCTGTGAATTTCTTCCCATCCCTATCATCTAAATAAATAGTAGTTCAGTTCTTGTGCATTGAATATCACTGACCACTTACTGCTTCGGCACGGAAAATGAGAACAAAGCTGTTTGATCCAGGGAAACTGTTCTGGAAATTGACTCAAAAACCCTTCACTGCCCCATTAGACATTTTAGAAATTATTGATGGAATAACCTTTCAGGACTGAGTCCTGTTCTTGGCTGAGGCTAGGATATATTATTGTTTAAATAACCCATGGGGGACCAAATCTTATGGTGACCCAAATGCCATTTAAGTTTTTATTGCTTTTTATAACTTCCCCAGGCCACAGCCGTCTCCTGTTGAGAAAAAGCTTGCCAAGTTATAGGAGGGAAGTCAGGGAAATAAGCAAACAGAAGCAAAATGTTAATGTACACAAGCCTGTGGCAAGCAAGGACGGCCTTCTGCCATGATGCCCTAAACTGCTCTGGGCTTCCCAGCTAATATTTATTGGATTTTTAAAGAACTTGTTTATTTACATGGCTTAAAACTCTCATAACAGATAGACCTATGATCTGCTGCAGTTGAAGGCCAATAGTCTTAGCCTGGGTTGGTTTGGATCACAGCTATGAACTTGTTGCTAAAGCTGACTTGGAATTTCAGAGATCTGGGCCATTTTAAGCTACCCTGTTCTGCTAGTGGAAGGCAGCAGAAGTATTCCTACTAGCACAACAGGGCTTGCCCCCCTCTCCACCTCCCACTCCTGGCCCAAATTCACTCCATAGCTGTCAATTTTTCTTGTGAGGAATCCTATTCGGAATAAGGGCATTTCCCTTAAAAAATGGGAAACGTTGACAGCTATGATTCACTCTCGAGGGTCAGGGGAATCCTCAGAACAGTGTGTGAGGGTAGGAGAGGGGATGTTGTTCCACCAGGCATGTTTGAGCTGATGCAATGCATTGGAGCTCAGGGGACTATTTCCGTCTTCTATGCTTGGACATATATTTCCCCATATTTGTGTAAATGTCCTGATCCCCAGGCCCAAAGGATGGCCGATGTGAGTAGTTTGATGCAGGGGTGCCAAAGAAGGATGCCAAAAATGCCAGTAATCAGTTCAAGTGTGTTATTAGAAAAAAGTGTAAACTTGCAGAAGCCTGCAAAGACTTGCTGCCAGGCTAAACACCCAAACAGTGAATAAAATATTGGAGGGGCAGATAAGCCCCTGCTGCATAATCGATCACCAGACACAACACACACCATTTGAATGGCAATGCCCCTCAACTTGGGGGGGGGGGGCGGCCACCTCAAATATTTTATTGGGGAGCCGAAGGGACCTCGGCCCCTAGGAGTTGGCTCCATGGGTGGCAGGCATCCAAGTTTTATCAATAGTTCTCCTCCCTAGGCCAATGGCCAAGCATCCCAAACCAACAGATACACAAGTGTAGCATCAAAGCAAAGCAATAAGCCTATATCAAAGCAAGCAGTTAACATATGTGAGCTCATTCTTGCAGTAAATAACAATCCCAGGGTTGTCTTGACTACCAAGATGGCACTTACAGGCCTTCCGGTACATTTTCACTGTTTGGTTCTATGCAGTGTGTGTGTGTGTGTGTGTGTGTGTGTGTGTGTGTGTGTGAGCCCTAGTGTGTGTTTGAAACCAGCTCCCTTTCATGCATTAAGCTTTTCTTTGGTGTGGATCTGCTCCTCTGCAAGAATAAGCACCTTTGACCGCACCCCCTTCAAATAACTTTTGCTTATAAGAAGCCAAGATGGGTCTTTGATCATCACGCAGAGCGTTGCTTTCTATGCTTCGCTTTCAGTTTCCGTTTCTGCTTGGATCTTCACAGACACAAGCATTCTGGGCGAATTGCAGGGATTTTTGTTTTGTTTTGTTTTGGGCTTTCTTTTTTGTGTGTGTGTGTGCCAAGCTCATGAAAGACGCTTGACTGACAGCCTTGGAGAAAAAGAGGTCTTTGTGCATTCACAGAACAGATAGCATCTAAGCCACAGAAGGGCACGTATCTTATCCGGCTGCCCTGGAAAACTGCCGGAAGGGTTCACAAGGAGGAATGAGAGGAAATCAATGTTTTGTTTGCTGTTTTTATTTGCTCTGCATCCCTTGGCCCCTCCAAATTCGGCTTCTAAGGTCATCTGTTTCAGGGGTTGCTTTGAGGTTGCTTGTGTTTCTCCCCAAGACCTCCCACCAAATCCACCCACATACCGTAATGCCTCTTGTATGCTTACAGTATTTCCAACATGACAATTTGGACACACTTTAAAGACCCACACTCTTATTGAAGGATCACTGCCAAGGCCTCCAAATGCCACCATTACATTTTTCTGAAGACTCTACTCAACCTGATGTATGCTGAGCTGCGCTCGGTCCATGCATGTGCTGTTGCTCTGGAGATAAAAGATGTACTCAAAAAATATAACTGCCCTACAGTAGGTTATCAGCAGTTCAAGCCATTCATTAATAATGGTGCAGAGCAAACTGCCTTGGGAGGTGGTGAGCTCTCTTTCACTGGAAGTATTTAAGCCAAGATTGGATGGCCATTTGTCAGGGATTCTGCCTTTGGATCCTGCGTTCAGCAGGAGCTTGGACAAGGTGACCTTCAAGGTCACTTTCCAACTCGATGACTCTGTGACAAAGAGAGAGCTCAGCAGTGCTTGTGTGTGCAATGGTATGGTGTATGTTCTGCAAGGTACCTTAGCAGTAATATAGATGCATATATGATCATGAGACAGACGATGCATCTACCCCTTCACTCAGAGAGACACTGCAATTCGATGTATGTCTTCTTAGATGTGATTTTCCACATTGTTCAGTGGGCATACAGTTGCAGTCTCATCAGCCAATAATTGGAGTAGGGGTGGGGGGTGAGACTGAACTCTGCATATCTGCAACTCCAGCTACTCAGACAAACAAATGTTTAATAAAGCATTTCCAAAAGGCTGTCAGTGATTGATCAGGAACAGGAAACCTTGTGAATACTTTTGAGATAAGGATGCTTGGGAAATTTGATATTTGTGAATTCTGATCTGCACTGACACGATCCATGCCTCCCAGACTAATTTGAACTTACTATACATCAGCTTTCACATTTTCTGATGTAGGTCTTAGCCTCCACACCCCTGTGGTATCAAAATGCAATTCAATATGCATGTTTTGGGAGAAAATAAACATGAGAAATTTATATTTAAATGCAAAAGTTCATGCAGATTTTTATTTTATTTTTTAAAAATGAAAAACCTCACAAATTCATACAGGTGTAAGACAAAAAGGATTAACGTATTGTTTGCAAAAAAGATTCCTTTACGTGCATGAAAGCAATATGGACTGGAAATATGCTGATTTGCCCATCCCTGTTTCGAAAGGACCCAGTGCTGGTCTTCTTAGTCTGTCCTCAAAATACCTGCAACACTTTAGAAGTACACTAAGGTAGGGCAAAGTCTTGGGAAAGGGCTGTAGCTCAGTGGAAGAGGATCTGCTTTGCAGGCAAAAAGTTCCAGTTTCAATCTCCAGTTAGGGCCTGGAGAGACCCTGCTTGAAACTCCGGAAAGCTGCTGTCATTCAGTGTGGATCAATAGTCTTACTCGGAATAAGGCCACTCCCATGTTCCAAAGCCTCAAACTCTGTGGTTTCCGGTTCAAGCTCTGTGTCATTTTAAATTGATGGCATCCCTTGGGTGATTTCTTCTTCGCTTCTATTAGAGAAATTTGACTTACTGAACTTGGGGTCCAAATCCTGTTGAGACAGCAGTACTAAAAAATCCAATCATGTCAGCTGTTAAACACCTTCGAATTCGCACTGAGTTTACAGGTTTTCTAGCATTCTCTGTAAGTTTTTTTTTAAAAAATGTTATTTTACATGGCTTGTACTTCCAAAATGCTGATTCCGATGGCATTTAAGTAAGAAAGCTTTGAAGAATTCTGTCTCACAAAGTATAAATAACTCTTGTTTCTCCATTTACTGCTATCTAATTGTCTATTTGGTGCAGCACTTTCCAAGCAGGTTTAGCAACTTGCTTGTATTTTGCGTCCCCCTGGTACTTCACAAGCTTAATAATGCAAGATGGTAGGCAGTTTAATTACAGAAAACTGTAGCATAATTAATGACATTGTAACGGTGAATAAATTACAGTGTTCGGTGGTAATGTATAGCTCACCAGGGCAATAGCAGGAGGAGGGAGAAAGAGGTGGAAGAAGCAAGGATAAAGGAGGGGGGGTTAGAATGATGAAATGGCAGCTTAAATCAGGGATGCTGGGGGAGAATGGGGACAGCAGTGTTAAACACATACTAGCATTGGCTTGGCTGCACCGTGCTGTTGGGGTGTGTGTGTGTGTGTGTGTGTGTGGAGAGGATGCAGGTGCAGGAGAACAGAGTAAATGGGCCATGGAATTGCCTGTCTGTGACATTATTTACTCGCCTCCATTAAGTCAAGCGGTCAGGGGTTTTGTGATGCGTTGCTAGCCCCAGTCATCATCTTACACTGTAGATCGGTGTTGCTGTTCTGTTTTGCTACCCTCCCCCCACTTATTTGTGGCTGCAATTAGGAAATGGTGATTAAGAAACTGTCTTTGAATGAGTTTGATTCTGGCTGGCATCAGTTCTCCAAGACCTCACATTACCATTTCTCAGGCATGCTTACCTAAGAAGTCAGAAGGCATGGGAGCCAGTGTGGTATAGTGGTTAGGGCTTGAGATACCAGAGTTGAAATCCTTGCTCTGCCGTGAAGCTAGCTGGGTGTTTTGGGTCAGTCACTGTCTCTCAGCCTAGCCCACATCACGGGGGTGTCACAAATATAAAATGGGAAGGGAGAGGACAACTTCAGGTAGTTGGAAAGCAAATGTCATATAAATGTAATAATAAATAAGTCTGATTCCAAACAAATGTGTGCACAGAACAGGTCATGTCACTAAACTGAATGCCTGTAGCACTCTTTTTAAATAATAAATTATGGTAATAATAATAATAATAATAATAATAATTTTAAGTATTACAGTCTTTAACCAAATACACCAAAGATGGTCACAAACAGTAATAACAGTAATAAAATAAAATCTGTCACCAAAACACATTAATCAAAAGCTCAATAATAATTTGTATTAATGAATATAAATAAATTCATTTTGAAATATTATTAGAACATAACTTTCCACAAATCTCCATGAGATGTTGGTGGTTTCCTCCCTTTCATCTTGATTATTAATAAAATCAATAAAAGCAGGTCAAGTTTTCCTTTAAAAATGAATCTATTTCCTTTTGTTGTTTCATCAGTTTTTCTGCTAGTATGATTGTTCACACTTTGTCATGCCATGTTTCTGTCAATAGATATTAAGTATTCTTCCAGCATTTCACAACTAATAAATGTGCCATTATAAACTCACAAAATAAGCATTTCCTAATAGGGGATTTCAACATTTTGGCTACTAATTTTGGATCCATCTGTGATTCCTTCTTTACTATAAAACTACATTCCTTAAACATATTCTTCCAAAATGTTTGCACATATTGGTATTCCCACCACATGTGGAAATATGTCCTCTGAGCCTTACATCCTCTCAAACAAGTACGTGATGTTAATCCATAAATATGACTAAGGGTAATCTGGATCATATCCCAGTGGATGGGAGGGGAGTATTACCCTCCATTAATATATTAGCCCAGGAGGGCCCACTGGTGGAGGAGAGGGTTCATCAGGGGCTTTGTCCAGAGTCTCTTCAAACCTTCCATTTGGACACCATTCTCAGCCACCATTCTGGTTCACTGGCTCCTACTTGCATCAGCAGGGAAATTTGCCACATGATGGTATCACATCACTACACATTTTCAGGGGCAGAGAACAAGGCACGAAATTGCTGTTTTCAAGGACTGCTCTGCATTGACAAATATGTCAGTTGTGGTTTCTCTCACTTCTCTTGTTTCTTATATTAAATTCAGTCTTTCTTATTTCCACACCAGTTTGCATTTCTTTTTTTAAAAAAAAAAAAAAATTAAAAGTCCTCCTACCAGCATTTTGGTGTGAATTTCTCCTCCTACACTCAGCTTTGTAGGCGATTTTGCCCAATATGCACATTTTTGCAAAGCAATTTCCCCCTGGTGTAATGAATTTTTGTATCTTATTTTTAGTAATATGTGTATTTATATGCACATGTTGCCTTAGGGTATGCATTTCTGTGCACATGATTTGGCTGGAGAACAGCATTGCAAAATTCAGAGAAGTGTCCATTCTGAATGATGGCTGTGTTTCTGTTGTCATATTGTTCTAAAAAGTGAAAATTAGGTAAATTCACTTTTAAATGAAAGCAGCTTTAAATTTCTCCCTAATCTCTGGTTAGAACTTGGTGATCTTCTGGGTCTCCTCATGGCTGTCTTGTTAATTTTATAATAGATACAGTAGGTTTTGCTTGAGTAGGCATTCTACCTAGCAACCAACAGGTACCATTACTCATTCAGTGATTGTGTGTGTGTGTGTGTGTGTGTGTGTGTGTGTGTGTTATTTAAATGCAAACTTTGCTTGCTAGGTGGCTTTTTCTTCTGTTTCATTCTTTTTAAAAAAAGAAAAACAAAACGCAAACATTTTCCCCCTCTCTATGGCTTCAATTCTACCCCATCTGTCTCCCCATGAATTAATCAGTTGTACACCTTTCCTCTATAGCCTTCATTATCTACCTTTCAAAAAAGGAGAATGTGGAGAGAAAACATAATTAGATGCCACTTTGCCTAAGTAATACCTTTGAAAACAACACAGCGACTTATGAAACAGGAAAGTAGAAACAGCACAGTTTGAACTAATGACCAAATTAAGGAAAACTTTTTTTAAAAAAAAGTCAGGGCTCCCCCTCCCTTTTTCCTTGCAGCGAATCATAACAAATCTAGAGTTCAGATAGATAGATGATTAGATTTTTTTCCCCTCCTCTTCCACACTCAAAAATGAAATATTTCTATAATATTAAACCCGTCAAATTGATCAAAGTGCAGTGTCAAAAGATATTGTAAGTGCTTCTTCTCATCTAGTCCCCAGGATGATTGCAAATCTGAACACTTTTTTATATCTCTCCAGAAAAGGACTGTAGATTTCTAGTACTCAGTGCAGCTAAATATGAATCATGAAATGAGCCAGCTGTCCTTGACTGAATTCCCCAAACATGCCTGTGTTTGGCACACTGAAAGCTTGAGGTTGTTATTTGATGGGGAAAGATTAGGTCCTGGATCTGGGACACTAGTGTCCCAAATCCCGCTTCTACTATGGACTTATTGCCTCCACTCTAGCGCTATGGGTTGCCTCGAGGTCCTGTTTGAGCTGGCTTCACATGGCTGGCATCAGGAATCAGCATTGTGCTGTCTCCTGTTGAGCCCCACTGCTGTCACTTGCAGACCCCGACCCTGCTGCTTCTCTTTCCTGCAACTGATTGGGTGCATGAGGCTGCCATGAGCATGCATGCTATGACAAAAGTGAGGAGACAAAGCAGTGTCCTGCACCTGCCTTCCACCCTGCCCCTGGAAAGAAAGGGTGGTGGGAGGGAATTGCAGCATTGACAAGGATTTGGGCCCCTTCAGGGAAAGGACCCCCCCCTCCCCGGATATCAACTTGCATGAAGGTTCTCAAAAAGCAGAAACTAACATGGAGACTTCCTAACCCTCCATTCAAAGTGGATGTTGAGGGGGCCTGCTACCAATGAACAGAGAGAACCCTGCAGGTAGAGAAGTTATCTGTGGACTTACCACAGCCATTTTCTAAATGGAGCAATTACAAGATTCAGCAACATTACACAATATAAAGCTTCTTTTACAACAGCTGGAGGACCTGTGGCTTTCCAGATGTTGCTGGACTCCAAATCCCATCAGCCACAGCCAACAAAATCAGTGGTCAGGGTTTATGGGAGATGGAGTCCAGCGACATTTGGAGGGCCACAGATTTCCCAGTTCTGCTCTACAGGCTGATGACCATGGAAAGATATACATGAACAATGTTACCTTGGAGCCCCAATGCCATATGTATTTTGGAAAGCAAATTGGGAAAACACAATTTCCATGCAAATTCGCAAATATGTTGCATTCTGATGAAGGGAGAAATGTGGCATTGGACTTAGCCAGTCTGTTTCCATTGCATCTATAAGCTCAACCTCGTGTCACAGATGTTTTTCTGTATATATTTTCCTTGATGCAGCTACAAGGTATTGGAGTGTCTTGCTAAAGGCCATTCTCTAACTCTGTGGCAAACTTGAATAGAATCCATAGCACTTGCTCCTTTACCCTTGTATGTGTTAACCACTTGGGTATAGTGACAGATTTTAAAATGTCCAAGAAAGCAAGGGGGGTTGCCAGGATATTGGGTGTGGAGGCAAAGCAGGGAGAGCAACTAAGAAACTAATTCCTCCAACTTTACTGCTTACCAAATTAGAAACAATTTAAGGCTTTAAGGATTAAGTACCATTAATTACTGCCCAACAAATGCTGAACTACAATAGAGCACTTGTGGAAATCAAGAGGACTTCTGCATGAATGCTAAATGGCTTCATTAATGCTCGGTGCAATTTCATTGAGTGATAAATTAATTTGCCCGATGCTCTTAAGAATTACTGAGTGGAATAGCAGGCAAAAAAGTACATTGACATCAGAGCAAGGGACTGCTCTGTTCTCTAGCATGCGGAATAGCTCATGCAGACATGATGTGCTGTCAGAAAGCCTTGTCAGTTGGATGACCAGCCTTACAAGTTGTTTGGGTAATTCCAAATGAATATAGCA
This sequence comes from Podarcis gaigeae, assembly GCF_964106915.1. Lineage (NCBI taxonomy): Eukaryota > Metazoa > Chordata > Lepidosauria > Squamata > Lacertidae > Podarcis > Podarcis gaigeae. Next base: position 15,086,881 of record NC_139692.1, on the reverse strand, counting down.
AGGACTGGAGACAAGGAATGAATCATTTTAGATGTGCTGGATGATACTAAATAATGAGACCGGAGTGTGGGTGAAACTTGGGCAAGCAGAATCAAGTACAGGATTCCCTGCCAAGGGTGCATCTCTAGTTGAGGAAAACATTTTCACATCCATTCATGTGCTATGATGATGTTGAAAGATTAGGACAGGGTGAGGCAGTCAGGATTGCTGGAGTTGGGGAGATAGATCTTCCCAACTACTTCTCCTCTCCTTTCCAACAGATGGTTCCATGCAGTATTAGCCATACTAAGAATAGACGCATTAAAATTAATGGACATGCCTAACTTAGGTCCGGGACGCGGGTGGCGCTGTGGGTTAAACCTCGGAGCCGAGGACTTGCCGATCAGAAGGTTGGCGGTTCGAATCCCTGCGACGGGGTGAGCTCCCGTTGCTCGGTCCCTGCTCCTGCCAACCTAGCAGTTCAAAAGCATATCAAAGTACAAGTAGATAAATAGGTACCGCTCCGGTGGGAAGGTAAATGGCGTTTCCATGCACTGCTCTGGTTCACCAGAAGCAGCTTAGTCATGCTGGCCACATGACCTGGAAGCTGTACGCCGGCTCCCTCGGCCAATAAAGCGAGATGAGCGCCACAACCCCAGAGTTTGTCACGACTAGACCTAATCTTCAGGGTTCCCTTTGCCTTTACTTAACTTAGGTCCACTAATTTAAGTGGGTCTACTCTGAATAAATGTGAGTTGGATACAATTCAGCATTGCCCACCACCACCTTTGCCAGAGACTGGGAAGCAATGGTGAAAGGGCAAAAGTATGCAGAGGAACTTGTTCCATCCACCCCACCCATGAGTCAGGTAGAAAAGGCACATAAGCGGGAACATGATAGAGGTGTATAATGGTGTGCAGAAAGTGGAAGAGGAGGGAAGGAGATGGCATGACTTGGCCAGTTGCTGAGATGAAAGAAAAGGAGTCTGCTGGACCAGGCCATCTTTCTGTGATTGGAGGATAACTTGCAGAAGTTATAACTAGGTTCTCCCAGGGAATACTTGGCTGTTAGCAGCAGCCTGCCTTTGCAAGTGCCTTTTATGTACAAGGGATCAGATGGTGTTGCAGTCGTTCGATCAATATAAAACCTGTTGTGACAAAAAGGTTTTTCCCCCCACCCTCCCAATTTGCATGAAAGTGGAGTCGGTTGCTTCATGTCCTGTCTGTCGCACACCTCCTCCGTATCAGGTTTCCATCTGCCTTCAAAGTATCTTCATTGAGTGGGAGTCAGACCTGACCAAAGATCTTACGTCTCAAGCCGCAGTCATTTTAGCATTGCACATGCTGTTTTCTCCTTTGCCACATGACGGCTGCCTGCAATCTCCACCAAGCCAGCTTCTCAAATTCCCTTTAGTACATATTACTTGGAGTTCAGCAAGATTCTGCCCATCCCATGAGACTTTTTAGTCTTCAGCTTCTTTCTTCTCTTATTGATCTTTAAAAAGAAAAAAACAGGGGGGGGCAGTGAAGTTCCCAGTGCCTATATTAAATTTGAACAAAACGTCAACTGCAACAGGCCTGAGAGATTTTTGGCAGAGGCTTTTAGTGTCTATCCATGAAATGCTCCTGTCACCTTTTTCTCTTCTCCTTTCCTTATTATCTCTTTCCTGTCTTGTCATTTGCTTTGTCTCCTCCATGGCCTTTAGGACATCTCTCCTTCCTGTGAAATTTGCTGTTAGTTTCGTCCCAACATGCCACAAAAACGGCTTGGCATTTTGAAGAAGAAATCAGGGTTCTCTAGAACTTAGCACTACAGAGCTTATAGAACTGAATCCAGCAGGGATCTTGCAGGATTCTACATGGCATCTTCTAATGGCGTTATGTTTTTAATCAGCTTTCTTTACTAGGCACTTAGGGCAGGGGGTATCCATCAGGGTGCCCTTGAGATGTTTTGAACTCCCACTCTTATTGTCCCTGGCCATTGGCCAAGCTGACTGGGGCTGGTGAGAGTTTATTCAGTTATTGTTCTCATTACAATAATATCCCTCCTTTCCTGCAAGGAGCCATTTTTTCTTCTGGTTAGCCTGAGAGAAAGTGAATAGCCATGGACATCCAGTGAGATTCATGGCTGGGGATTTGAACTTTAGTCTCCCAGGCACTAGTGGAAATATCTGGAGGGCACCAGCTTCGCTACTCCTCCACTAGCACTTATCTGCCAGTAACTTCCAGGTTGATATGAAGCTGAATTTGATTTGGTTTTGGATTCAATGTCTCCCATGTTATCAGGTTACTAATGAGCAACTTTTCACCAATTACATCAAAAGGTGAGGAATCTTTTTAAGTCCAAGAGTAACATTTTTTCACACACACCCCCGGGAACTTTCTGGGGAACCACATAACAATAGTGGGTGGAGAAATGAATGCAAATTTACCTTTATACTGTAAGCTAGTGGCTACTATGTACACAGTCCTCTCTATCCTGTATCCATTCAAGCAAAACCCTCAGAGTTCAAGGATACATTCCACACAGGAGAAACCATAACTGAAGTAATACACACAGCTGCCTAAAATCTCCTCCTGCCTCCAAGTTAGACTGTTAAGTCCAGGGTCTGAAATTCCTTAGTTGTACCATGGGATCAATGCAATACAGAAACCTTCCTTCTTCACATGCAGACATAATGAGAGTTATTTTGCTTATCATAATGGGTATGCCTGTCCCTGTTTCAAGCCATGCTCCTATGTGCATCGGCAAAACCCAAGTCATTTTATGCCTGTGACTTGACAGGCTACGATGAGTGAGCTTGTGAGCAATGGGCAAGAGCTGCCTTCCTATCCAGTTGTCCCCTGATTTAGCAAATGCCAGCTCTCTGTGCCAGCTTGGTAAACAGCTGCTTACTAGCTTATTTATCCCCTTGCAATCATCAGGGGAGGATAATTTCAACTACATGCCACATCTTGTTGACAGCAACCACCTGAAAAGTTAGGGATGAGAGGGAAGTGGGGATAAAGCCAGGCAGGCTGTGAGGGGTGGGGTGGGGAAAACATGGAGGAGTTAGCACACATTGGGAAAAGCTAGAGGAGTCAAGAACACTCATCCAATATTCAGTGACATGGTGTCAAGACACAGATAGGGGTAGAACAGTAATTAAAGTAAACAGCGCATCAAAGTCTTGGCTAAAGTCATTATTTAAATAGAAAGTAAATGTAGAAACAGCTCATGTAGCTTTATGGAAAAAAAGGTGTTACCGAGAACCTTTGGAGAATATTAATGATGATGGAAGCCGAAAGGTTGAATATCAATGCCTTCCTCTTTATGACATCTGACTGTTTGGAGAGATGGCAAGGGAAGCAGACCCACCCCTCTGCTCTGCAGCTGACTAAAACTGCAATCCTATACTCCAGGGGTGGCTAACCAAAGGCTGTCCAGGTGTCCCTGAACTGCGTCTCCCACCATTCCTGACTATTGGCTGTATTGGCTGGAGCTGATGAGCATTAAAGTTCAGCAACTCTTGGAGGGCTACTGGTTAGCTACCCTTACTGTGCACAATTGTAAGGCCAAATGAACACAATGAGACCCATTTGATATGTAACAAAATGTCTGAAGTGTTCAGCCAAATACTGTACTTTTCTGTGTATAAGACGTCCCGTTGTATAAGATGCCCCCTGTTTTTGGGGACTAAAATTAAAGAAAACGGTGGAAGATTGCTTTTTGGGGAAGATTGCCCAAAGTTGTTGAGCCAATTTTTTTGGTGGCGGGAATGCGAAAAATCACTCACCCAATTGGCAAACACTAGCCATTACAGCTGTAAGGATAGGCCAGCAAACACTTTCTCAGTTATAGTGGTAAATTACACAGAAGCCATCCACCTATATTAGGCTTCTATTAGGATTGTATTGGTTACTAGGACTCTGGACCATGCCACTCTGCATTGAGTTGGAAGAATATAGCTGTTGTTTAGAACATCTCCCCATACTCATTTCAAGCTCCCTTTATTCTAAATGCACTAATGGATTTGGTGGTCTTGATGAAGCCTCTGGGATTGATTGGTTGAATTTGCCTTAAAACCACAGACTGAGCCAGACCCAGTGTCTCTGGCTGCCATTGACTTGAGCTGCTCCTAAGCTTAATGGTTTGTTGTTCCCATTGACTGGGCTTCTTAGATCCTACCAAGAAGCAGTTAACACAATGGACCTAAAGAGGGGAAGAAGAATAAGTTGCCTAAGAAAAGAAGAGACCAGGGAGCCTGAGGGGGGGGGGGGAATAGCCTTGAAAATATTGGCCCAGAGACATGAGGGGAAAGAGGAGGAGACCAGAGGGTGGCATCTGAGAAAGAAAGCAAACTGGGCATGGCAATGATCAAAAGTGCAGAGATATATGTATCTAGAATTAGCTCTTACAGGAGGTAGTGATGGCCACCAATTTAGATGGCTTTAAATGAGGATTAAACAAATTAATTGAAGATAGGGCTACCAATGGTTACTAGCCATGATAACTGTGTACTATCATCACTGTTAGAGGCAATATGCCTCAGAATATTAGTTGCTGGGAACTGCAGGCAAGGAGAGCACTTTTGCACCCAGGTCCTGCTTGTGGGCTTCCCATAGGCATCTGTTTGGTCACTGTGAGAACAGCATGCTCGACAATATTGGCCTTTGGCCTGATCCAGCAAGGCTCTTATGTTCTTTTCTTATAAGTGCACGCATTTCAGTTAGGCTGACAGAAAAACCTTGAAAAGGTTTTTGTTTTTTTGTTTTTTTTGTTCTGAAATATCTAGGCATGGCTCATAGGTTAGATAAGGAGAGTGCTTTGACATAGTTATGCCTTCATTTATTGGTGGCCTGTGAGATGATGCAGAGAAATGTCCAGAACTCCCTTGTGTGTGTTTGGCTCCATCCATGAAAAATTGCTGTCTGCCTCCACCCTTGGGCTTCAAGCTATTCCACTTAATACGCTAGACACTAAAATGACCCCTTTGTTTGCTTTATGATCGCTTCTGATAGCGCGCTATGCCAGAGATATCATATCTTTGATCTCTCCGCATGGATGTTAAAGCTCTCTTGAGTTCAGCAGCATCTCCTTGAGATTAATACTTCATGGCATTCTCAGCACCATGCTGTCCTAACCCATACATCACGGTATGTCATGCCTGGCACAAGCCTCCTGCCTCAGTGGCATTGTGCTGGCAGGATAAATAACCCTTGGCTGGCCCCATTCTCTCCCTCCTGCCGCCCCCAATCACTTTGCTACGCGCAAAGAGTTCAGCAAAGGCAATGGAGCCAGTATGAGTATGAGGATTGAGAAGCCCAATGTAGGATTCAAGGTCCATGGGGTAGGTATGGGCTGTATTAGCTCAGTTGTATAGCATCTGTTTTGCATACAGAAGGCTCCAGGATGAATCCCCAGCACCAGTGGCCTGACTCAGTACAAGGCTGTTCCCTGAGTCTGTTCCTGTGTAACTAAGAGATGCCTGATGAACGTAGTAAGTGACCCATGGAAACTAAGAAAATTTTCATATATATTTTTTTAAGTCTTCCATTGCCAAGAAAGACAAGTGCAGCAGTGCAGCAGTTTCTCTGAGATGCCTTTATAGGGAACGACAAACCAATGTACCTCCAGGGTGCCCATCTGCCTCCTAACTCATTTCAGATCTCATCCATTAGATGAATGAATTATGATGAAAGTCACTTTTTCCACCTTGGCTTTGTTGCTATTGTTTTGGCCTAGGTGTGTTTGTTTTCTTGGGAAATAGGGGCATGCAGTGATTTTGTTTGCAATCTTGGCTTTACTGATCACAAAATATGCATTCTACCCCCTTGATGAGCATGAGAGAAGGTTAAATGGATCTTGATCCTGTTCAATGGAAGCTTTTTACAGTAGAGGCACTCCACTGCAACCGGGGCTGCAGGAGTGCAAAGAGCCCACTCAGCATAATAGACTTATTTTTTTATTTTTATTTTTAAAAAGAGGGAGAGAAAGATTCTGGTGCACAGCTGTGAATCCCCCTCCTCCTCCTCTCTGTCTTGAAGAGGAAAGCTTGAGATAAATTTAACCTAGTCTCCTGGAAAATGAAGACAGCATTGGCTTCTGCCTGTAAACTCCCCTCTTGTTTGCAGGCATGCCAAGTTTACTCTTTGCTCATGTCAGATTTCATAAACCAACAGGGCTTCATGTTGGTTGTTTTTTAAAAAAAAAATGTGGTTGGAAATTTACTTATTTAGTTCAATTTATATCCTGCCTATTTCAGAGGACTTGAGCCAGCAATCAGCAGTTTTTAAAAGGAGCAAGACATTAAGCCAGAATGCGAGAATTAATGTATAAATTATATCAAGTTGAACATTAAATCCTCCTCCACTCTGGCTGCTGAATGACAGCTTACTGAGGGGACTGTGTTTTGCTGCCCAGATGTCGTATGCATGCTCAGTATTGTGCAAAGCTCTTTGATAGTGCATTGAAATATTGCTAAGTTGATTTATCAGTGTCCAGATTTGGCTTATTATTATGAGCCAGGCCATCCAGCACTTTATTGGCTGCTCTGACTAACAACAAGTCTCTGGGTCTTTCCCAGTCCTGTTACCCGATACCCTAGAAATGCCAGGGGCAGAAGCTGGGAACTTCCCTCTTCAGAAGCCATGCCCCTGTCAGTGAGCTATGGACCTCCCCCTCAACACTCTAATCTTCTACAACAATAATCCAAAGCGTGACTTTGTTTTTCAAGCTGAAATTGCAGTGTGGGATAATAAAGGGCTCTCATAATCATTAGGCATTCGTGATCTGTTTCCCCACTCTGTATTTAAATAATTAAAATGATGTGACTACTAGAGATCCATGATTATACTGTGGTCACAATAAAGCTCCTTAGCTCCCTGCTAATTTTGCTTCACTGGTGTGGCGAATGACTGGATTGCTCCCCACAAAGCTGGCAGATAGTTGTGCTCGCATGTGGGGGAAAAGAGGCAAAGAGAAACACACCTGGGTGAAGTAGGGCCACTTCATTCACCACCACCCCACAATTCTTATGGGAAATTGCATATAAAAATGCATCCATTAAGAAGAAATATAGCCCAAATTGCATACAGATTTCAATGCACACTTTTGAAATAAATAAAAATCACAAACGGATAAAGAAATTGGGCAGAGTGAATTTAAGGTTGGGAAAGTAGGTAACTGAGATAAATTAAGGTCAGCAGATTCCTCCATCTGTAGTTATATATTCAGCCAAGCCCCACCCTGTGCAAAATGTGTGGAGAATGCCAGCATGCCTATGTCTCTGCATCTCCTGCCTTGCTTCCGGGCACATGCAAAGCTACATTCTTCATCCTCATGCCTCTTTGAGCCAAGGAGGAAATGCAGGCTGGATGGGGAATTAAGATAGGTGAGATAATTTGAGATGTTAGCAGTCTGTTGTTGTTTTGTTATGGTTTGTTTTTTTTTTTTTTTTTTGGTTTTGAAGTCTTCTTACAGTGGAAGTGGGTGGGTAGGTGGGTCAACCCCCCACAGGCGATTTTGGCTTGTGTGTATTGAATGAAGCAGTCTGTGCATAAACTCTTTTGAGTACTAATTTTTCTGCATGAATATAATTCTACAAATGCAGAGGGAATACCCCCCCACACACACACACATTTTGGCTCATACCCACCCAAACAAAAATAGCAAGAGGGAAATGAAGCTGCAAGACTCATCCAAGAATCTGGCATGTAAATGGGCTTGTTTCCTATTGCCACTGGTTTGATAGGAGCCTAGGAATGCTGTCTTTGGAGAACAGCCATAGCTCAGTGGGAGAGCATCAGCTTTGCATACTGAATGTCCCAAGTTCAATTCCCAGCATCTCCAGGTAAGTCTGGGAAAGACTCCCTGTCTGAAACCCTAGAGAGCTGTTCCTCTTCTGATGCACCGAAGGCATCTGATCTATGGGATCTAATGCTTCTGAAACAGACCAGGATTGTGGCTGTACATGCTTAATCAAATGGTTGTTAAAATTTGCAACACTCTAATGTGCTCTTTTACTTCCAGATCTCCTACTTATTATACTAAGGAAGTTGTGAGAAACTCATTCCTTTATTTGACCATTTATTCCTATCTTCTTCCAATTTCTATGGATATATTTAATACCATGCAAGTGTCCCAGTACACCTCTCTCTATCCCCCCCCTCTTTTTTTTTGCACAAGAGCCTGGGGCACTGTGATTTCATGCCAAGATCTCACCCCCCCCAAAAAAAAGCACTTTCTTTGGGACCACTATCTTGTCAGCTTTCCAAAATGTGTGTTTTTGGGCGCTATGCAAAAAAGTGTGTCTTTGGGGCTCCATGATCTCATGCAAGAATATGGCTGGGAATACACACATCCTGGTTTTGAGACTCAACATATTAGAGGGTATGGTATATTTGTGTATCTATGCAAATCTGAACCATAATTTTTTGTACAACTGGGAGATTCCCCTCCCCTTAAAAAAAAAAAAGCAATGACGGGCTGCACAAGGTAATTATTTTGTCCCCATTATCTTGAAGCCTCATTGTCAGGGAACTGCCATCGGAGCTAGAGGCGGAGGGAAGGCTCCAGAGGGAAGCTGGAGAGGGTCCCAGCAGGCAGAGAGGCAGCCCATCTGCTGGGGAAGGAAATCAGCGTAACACCAGTGGAGAAGGGGGGCAGATGGGGGAATCGGAGAGGAGGCTCCAGGACTCTTCACCAGAGACCAGCAGAGAGAGCACGGGTCCTCTGCTGCCCACCCCCTCCCTGCACAGCAGACTTCCACGCAGGGAAAGTAGGAGGAGACTTGGCGTCAAAGAACTTCTTTGCTGGAAGAAGTTCAAGAAACGCCCACTGACGGATTCTGCCAGCGACTGAGACAGCCACGAAGTGAAGGGCTGTCCAGACAGAAAGGGTTCAACCAGGTAACCTGGCCAGGAGTGGTGGCAACTTACGCACGAGCAACCCCTATAACCATTACACTCATCATGGTCCCCATTGGGAAGTGCTCATTGGGAAAAGACTATCTGGTACAGTCACCTAGCAGTCAATGGGAAAGAGCTGCTGTCCTCAGCAAAGCTCCAAATGCCATAAGAAGATTAGCAAATATTTCCCAGGGATGGCTTCACTCTCTTTTATTTGATCAAAATATTGGGGAGGTGGAAATCAGCCACTCGGGGGAAACTATGAGCAAGAAAACCTGGGAAAGGAGAGAGAGAGGGTTTTTTAAAAAGTTCATAGCACATCTCTTTATGTGTACCCTGTACAGATAATCACCATGCACCTCAAATTCTGCCACCAACACCACCAGTCTAAACTAGGGTGGCCCTCCAAATGTTGTTGGACTACAACTCCCATCATCCGTGACCATTGGCCATGCTGGAAAGGGCTGATGGGAGCTGAGATCTAACAACTCCTGGAAGGCCACCAGTTCTCCATGCCTGTCCTGCACAAGAAGCACACATGATTTCTAAAGGCAAAGCTATGCAAATAAAACCTATCTGCATAATTTTAATTTATGTGTGTAACATTTTCTGCAGAATTGGGGATCACAGAGCTTTCTCCTGCTTTGGAATTAGGGAGCTTTGGAGGCATTGAGAGACCGTCTCTGTGCATCACTAGCCTCAGGCATCCACCTGGGCAATGCCAGGAACCGAAGGATTAAGTTATCGGTGCCCTTCTGATTTATGCAAACGCCTGCTCAGCTTCCTAATATGAAATCAGTTCCTGTCATCATCGGTATTTTTTATTCTGAGCCACAACACTAAAACACTTGGCAGTGATTACAAATAGGAAAGTTATTTTTGTGTGTGTGCCAAGTCTACAGCATTGAAACTTAATAGCGTGGTGTAATGGAACCCTACGCTGATGTGTGGCATATTTAATATCCATCTTTCTTAGAAATAACAATGTTCTGAAATTAGAAAGGACTTTAGCAACGAAATAATTAATGTGGATAACCATCATAAATGCCACAAACGGAAGAAATACAGATGGTAGTGAACCGTGATCGCTAATACTCTAACCTGTTGTGACAGAACTTTAAAAATTGAAACCCTGTTCCCCAGAGGCCAGTGAATGGAGGCTTAGCCAGAGAGAAAAGAGAGCTCCTTTCTAATTACATTGCTCCCTCTCATTACCCATCTCCCAGTTGGTTACGCACACTCTGTTACGTGAGCATCCAAGTCTAGTAGAGCTTATTAACAGAGGAGCAAAGTTCCCTTCATTATATTGGCCTCTCTCTCTCTCTTTTTCCTTTCACCAGTAATGGCTGGTGAAGGCTACACCACTAGGCCCCTGCTGCTGTGGCGCCAAGCAGAGGTGCAACTTCAGCTGGTAGTGGTAGTGATTGATGGTTAAGCACATGATCTGTAGGCAGAAGGTCCCAGGTTCAATCCCTGGCTTCCCTAGTTAAAAGACTCAGGTGGGTAGTGAGAAGGACCCTCTACCTGAGACCCTGAAGAACTGCTGTCAATCAGAAGGCACTATGCACTATGATAAGGTCTTTATCTCCACACTGGAGCTTAGAAGCCACAGGGCCTGCTGGATTCTGCCAAGTGTCTCCTAACATAGAATGCTGCCCCCCTACCCCATAGGGTCATGTAAGATGTTAAGTCTGATTCAGCAACTCCCATCAGCTCCAGCCCCAGCCAGCAGTGGTGATGGGATTTGTCATCCACAAAGTCAGGAGGGCACCAGCTTGGCTACCATTTCCCAGCATAGAGAGAAGCTGCAGCTGTTGATTGTCCACATGTAGTTAATGATAACGGAGCAAGTCTATCTAAGAAAAGGTGGCAACTCTGGATATGGAAAGAACCCCAAGTGATTCATTTCATTCATATGACTACAGTGGTACCTTGGGTTACATACGCTTCAGGTTACAGACACTTCAGGTTACAGACTCTGCTAACTCAGAAATAGTACCTCGGGTTAAGAACTTTGCTTCAGGATGAGAACAGAAATCATGCTCCGGCAGCACGGCGGCAGCAGGAGGCCCCATTAGCTAAAGTGGTGCTTCAGCTTAAGAACAGTTTCAGGTTAAGAATGGAGCTCCGGAATGAATTAAGTACTTAACCCGAGGTACCACTGTATGTTTAGCCTGGGGAAGAGATTCAGGTGAGACATGAAAGCTGTATTCAAACATCTGAATGGGTGCAACACAGAATGTGGAGCACACTTGTTACCTTTTGCTCTAGACAGCGGGGCTAGAACAAATAGGTGGAAATTTCAGGGAAGCAGGGGTCAGCTGAGCATCAGAAGAAAGCTGACAATGAAAGCAGTTGGACAATGCAGCAGACTGCCTCATGAGAATGTGGGCAATCTTATGCTGGAGATGGCTATCTATCAGGGCTACCATAGTTGCATCCTGTGTTGCAGATCCTGTACTGAGCAGGTGGCTGGACTAGACAATCTCTAAGTTCCCTTCTACCTCAAGCCTATTATTCTGTTGTGTGATGTTGTTGACCATGGGTAGGCAAACTAAGGCCTGTGGGCTGGATCAGGCCCAATTGCCTTCTGGATCTGGCCCGCGGATGGTCCAGGAATCGCCGCGTAGATCACCAGCGCATGTGTTCTTTCCCTCTCCCTCACATGGTGGCACCAGCGCCTCCTCCCTCTCTCCTCCTGGCTTCTCCCCACCCTGCCTAGAGGAGAAAGGGGGCTGGGCTTTGTTGGTGCCAGCAGCAGCAGCAGCAGCAGCGCTCGAGCGGCCACCATTTTTAAGCAGCCCCTCTCCGGAGCTCTTTTGGTGCCTCTCATTGTCCCGACGCCAACACCAGCCCCTGCCGCTCGCAAGACACAGGTAAGCAGCCACAGGGGCTCGTGGGGCTCTTGCATCATCCCCCCCCCAATATAGTCCAGCCCCTCACAAGGTCTGATGGACAGTGGACCGGCCCCCTGCTGAAAAAGTTTGCTGACCCCTGTTGATTTATGGGACCCTCCAGCTTTCTCTTTAAGTAGAATTTAATGGCTACTCTAGAAGAGTGGTCATATCTTCAGGAAGCTCCTGGACCATTGTAATCCAATACAATTCACTTTCCCAAGCAATATTTTCAAATGGGGAGTCTCTCCTGCCTACACCCTAACTTCATGGTGTTCTATATCTGCTTCTCCCCCCATTTTCTTTCTGATTGGCAAGGCAGCTGCTATGCCCAACCTGTGCTTCCCAGCACAGCTGTGATTCCTCTTGCCTGTCACCATTAAAAGCCTTTTCATCTCTGTTCGGAGCAGTTTCTCGTTATCATTTCTCCCTTTCCGATTAGGCCAATGGTTCCATGTGGTCGTTTAGCTGTCAGCCGTCCTGAGTGGCGGCCTTGCATTTCTAAACGTAAGCATGCCTAGGAGAGTCTGTTGCACAGCTGTTCTGCCAGCAGGCTGACCCCAGAGATTCCCCAGGTGCCCTGCCATGCTCTGGGAAATGAGTGTTGCAGATTTTGTATCTCACACTGGGGGGAAACAAAAAAGGCTGCCTTTTTGCACTCCACTGGACAAATTCATGAGAAGAGGAGGGGAATGGCCCAAGCAGGGATTTCACATCTTATTAATTGTAAGCAATAAGATTTTCACAGAGTAAGTAGATTTAACTAAACTGGTGCTGTGAAATTGGCATTAACCCTCTAAGGTAGGCAGTCATTTTTAAAGTATGCCTTAAATTTAGTTTAGAATAATTTTATAGCAGAACTCGTTTCAAATTTGCAGAACTTTTTTTAAAGATCCATTTCATCGAGAGCACTGGACAGCTATGCCACCTTTCTAATTTTGTGCATTGAAATTAAAATGGAAGCTAGACGCAGCTATTTGATATTGCTTTGAGTGCTGGTATATAAAGAAAAAGTAAAGTAAGAGTAGAGAAGGGTAAACATCAGTGGTGGGCCCTATGGAGTACTAGTATCATGACAGCTGTCCAATAACACCAGGTGCTGATGCAGACCCTCATTGATGTATATTTCATAATGGGTAACATGAAGAATGTCCACATATTGCAGTCAGGGAGTGTAAAATACATGTGCACACTAATAGTTGAGCTGAACACTCATACAGCTGGTGATAGGTCAACTTGTTTGTAACATTATTTTTTCCAGTATTTTTTAATGCATAGTTTATGTTGTTTTATGTAAACTGCTTAGATGTTTGGATGATTCAGCAGTATATAAACCCTGCTAAATTTTATAAATTACATCTTCAATGAGTGCATAGTCTTTGTCCCTATGCACACAATAGTTAAGCTCTGCAATTCAACAAGTGTACACGCTTTTTTATAAATGCTTCTGCATGCATAGAGAAAGCTTGTACCTGTGTTCATTGCAACAAGAAAACAGGCCTATAGTAAAACAAATGTTGTAAAAATACCCATGCAAGCAATTTAATTAATGGATCTGGCAATATGCTCGAGAAGGGTTTCAGCATTCTTTCAGTACAAGGATTTCTGGTTGTACAATGGGATTCCTCTCTCCCCACTTGTGCACCCCCTAAATCTGTTCTGGGGGTTTCCCTAACCCTTTGGAGTATATTTGTGCACAGAGGGAGGATGGGGGAAAGTCACATTGCATGTGCAGAAAACCTTTACTGATGGGATGCTCAGTTAGCACATGGTTGGATGCAAACCTCAGAATTGTAATTTAAGTAATATTCAAAGGATTATAGAGAATGAACAACTAGGCATTTAACTTAAAAACAAAATGTCTAGTCATTTGTCGGAGAAGCAAGATGTCATTGAGGAGAGAGCTCCATTGCTGCCATGCCACAGATCTGTCTGAACTTTGATTTGAGTGTAATGCATTTTTTTATTTATTCACAACCAGTAGGAACATTATATATATATATTGTAGGGAATAGGGTGGTTAACTTTTATTTAACGTGGCTTTTCTTTTATTGACTTTTATAACATTACTCAAAGAAGAATAGATTGGCTAAGCCTCTTTCCCCTTGGCTGTATAGTCTTGTTCTATTGAATGTTCTCTCATTAATTTTGGGTTTAATTTTTCAATTTTTAATGTGCAGTGTGATTTTAAAAAGAAATGCAAGCAAAAGCCCATGACCTGAATGACCTTTAGAGGGACCTCATGTCACTGTTAATCTCATTAAATAGGGTTGTGTGCAAGCTTTTGTTCAGCTCTTGTCATTGCTTTTTCTCTAGAAACAGATGCCAGCTGAACCATAACCCTGCCCAACACTTAGCTTTGGGCCAAGATTCCTGATAGGAACAGAAAAATGAACTGATTGATCAACTGAATTAGTTGTATAGATCCAGAAGCAACATATTCCTAGCATCACTGTGAGATGGTGTTAATTGTGTCCTGCTCCATAGAGCAGTTGCATTTGAAGTCACTCAAGCAGCTAATGAATAGGAGGCTAAGAGTTGGATTAAGCCTGCGGAGATCCATCAAGTGGCAACAGTTATTGTCTGTTAATTAAACATTAATTAATTATTAAAAGGACACTTATTGAGGTTTAACTACTCTGCAGATTTTTTTTTTAAAAAAGTGTGTAGTTCTGACAGGTGTTAAACTTCAATAATTACATTCTTCACAACTGGTGTTTTGTTAGACTTTAACTTTCTTATTAAATGGAAATCAAACCTTTAATTGAGACGCTTAATTCTAAGCTGATGGATTGGGAGTTCTGGGTCCACAGGAAGACTTGAGCCTGCCATAGGAAAAGAGCGAGGAAGGCATTTCCATAACTAAGAGAGGTGACGGTTGGTTATTCAAGGAGGGCACCATTTAAGAATCTATTTCCCCAAGCTCCTATATGCACTCATGTTAACTGGAGCTGTAAGGAATCATTCTTTTCTCATTAGGAGATTTGTGGAGGGTTCCTTTTATTGGTATCAATATGCTTGGTAACTTCTACCACATTCCTTTGTACTCGGAGACAGAAATTGGCACACTTACCCACAGGGAGAATTGCTATTTTTCATTCCTTCCAGATCTCTTTAGAAGTAAATCTTTGTGCTAGTGACAATAGCCCCACTCCTAAAGAATCACAACCCCATTGCTTAGGGAATGAGTATACCAAATCATGTGGCAATGTTTCTTTCCTCTTAATCAAGAGAGTTCATTTACATGCTGAGGTAGCGAATGAAGGTTCCAGCATGGTTGTACTTTGTGTCCACTTCCATATGTGCCAGAGGCACAAGGAATAATAATGAATCTGTTGTTCCCAGTGTAGAATGTCCAGATTTTCTTTGATCAGTGGGAATCTTGCTTTTTCTTGTGCAAACAGAATCCTGGTGTGCCACCTTGTTCTCCCCAAGTAGCAACCTACACACATACCGTATAGCTTAATGTCAATGGAAGGACTCAAGCTTCCTACTTCATGGACTGGCCTCCATGAAAAGCAAGGCCTTGTCATTTGCTTCTCTAGAGGCATGGAATGTCCTTCTATAGACACACCTCTGCATCCTCCATTCAGGCAAGCAAGAGGTACATGGGCACTGTCCAGATGGGCAAAGGTCCACCCAACAAACTGGTGCCAAATATATTGCTCCTTTAAATTAAGTATATTTATGTTATGGGACGCAGGTGGCGCTGTGGGTTAAAGCCTCAGCGCCTAGGACTTGCCGATCGAAAGGTCGGCGGTTCGGATCCCTGCGGCGGGGTGCGCTCCCGCTGCTCGGTCCCAGCGCCTGCCAACCTAGCAGTTCGAAAGCACCTCCGGGTGCAAGTAGATAAATAGGGACCGCTTACCAGCGGGAAGGTAAACGGCGTTTCCGTGTGCAGCTCTGGCTCGCCAGATGCAGCTTTGTCACGCTGGCCACGTGACCCGGAAGTGTCTCCGGACAGCGCTGGCTCCTGGCCTCTTAAGTGAGATGGGCGCACAACCCCAGAGTCTGTCAAGACTGGCCCGTACGGGCAGGGGTACCTTTACCTTTACTATGTTGGTGTTGAATGGGGATCTGGTGTGGGGAGGGCATGTAGGTTTCCCTCTAATATAAATGTGTACATTTCCTAATTGGTTCAAGGTTCCTAAGGTCTTGACATTGAACAAATACAGATCTCAGGTCTATTGTTGCTTTCAGTGCAAACCTGGTTTGAGATGACAAGGCTGGGGAGAATTTTATACGTAGTTGTGAGATTTAGAACCCAAAGAAAATACAAATAAGATCCATGAGTCATGTCCTAAGGCATCATTCCTTCATTATCTAAGGGGACTGAAGCATCCCAGATCCGTGAAGTCAAACACTCTCATCCCCAAACCCTTTGGGTGTACACACAGCATATTCTTTAAAATGGGATTCGGGGAGCAGTTCTCAAAAGGGTAACTGGGCATGTGGGAAAGGATTTCCTAGCAACTTGTATATAAAGTGGTTTTTTCCATTTTCCAGGCTCAGTTCAGCAAGTAGAGAAGCTTCTCTTGAGGCTTTGTAGTTAGCACCAGCTTCTTAACTTTCGGCAAAGTTCTGAAAACAGACTGGGAACATGGTGACCTTATGTATTTGTTTATGGGATTCTTGGAGTTACTGAGCTACAGAAGGATGGAACAATTGGTTTCTGGGACATGCCAATTTTGCTTGTGTCCATTCATAAATGTGTCCTGTCCCATTTCAGCATTAATCTGCAATTTTTTTGTTTGTTAAAAAATGTATTGAGAGAGAGAGAGGGAGAGGGAGAGAGACAGAGTTATGAATTGGAGGGGGGGTGTCAGACACCCCATAATCATCTTTACATTCAGTGAAGGGTCAGAATTTGAGCAAACTCAAAAATTCCTGAATTCAGCAAGGGCACCCTCAGGAGGGGATGTAGCTGGGGAGAATCCCAAGAGTTAGAAAGAGAGATCTGGAAAGTCTGCATTTGTCCTGTGTTCCTGAGATTCCCCACCCCTGATTTACTACCATAATGGTGGCTATAGAAAACCAAAAGTGAAAACACTGCTGAGTCAGTTATGACAAACTGGACTTCATGGCATAAATTGGTAATCTGGGAATTAACTAAGAACATTTCAAAGGTGCAGCACACTTTATATGGCCTGTGATGGTTTTTCAAAATTTATTCCACTAAACCCGCTACTATGAAGGTACAACTATCCTTTTTGCTGTAAGTTAGGTTAATAAAATTAGTTCTGTATTATAGGTGAGCGTGCGCTAAGAAGGTGTGATGGCCAGGTACTGATGAAGTGGTGCTTTAGTTTTGTTTTTTAATTGCCTTTGCAGTGTGCCACATGGAAATAGTATGTGGTTAGGTTTACATTGCATCCATATAAATATTTTTGAACAGCTCTCATTTGAACGTCTGTTCTGTTATTTCTGAGGGATGACTCAACCTGAAAGCCAGCTGAAATGTAGGCAGAGACTTTGTATGTGAACCCTGTGGCCTGCAGGCCTGGTTAATGACCAGCTAGCTGCGTTGTGAAGCTACTAAGAAGCTTGGATTAGAATCTGGCTGAGAGTCAGTAAGGCTCAGTAATGTTAAAGGTGGTGGATAAATCAGTTCTGAGCCACATGTAACTCTATGAGATGCAGATCAGTTTGTATATGAATTTTCAGAGATCAAATGCATCACTACTATTCAGTGGCATAGAGTTGTTTCAAATTAAGTTCTACTCAGAGGAGACCCATTGAAATAAATGTACCTTGGTTATTCCCATTAATTTCAGTGGGTCTATTCTGAGCAGTGCTAGTGTTGGATGCAACCCATAATGCCTCTGAAAATGGAGACTGCATCATGACTAAGGGCCATTGATAGACTTCTCCATGCACTTACCTGATCCCAATTTATTGCCATCTGAACTAGTTGGAAATATCTCATCTTGAGACAGCAAATTCCTTAAGCTCACTATGTACTGGGTGAAGCATTTGCTTTTATCTAGCTTCATTTTACTGCTAGTCTGCTTTATTGGAATCTAGCCATTATGAGAGAGATGGAGAGAAACATATTATTAACCAGTTTATCTACACCATGTGCAATTTGATAAAGCTCTAACATTAGTTGTTAACTTACAAAACTTTAAAAAGTGCTCTCAGTCTCTTTCATGCATGCATCCCTTTTGAAAATCTCCAATCTGCTATGGGAAGAGAGAGAGAGATGTACGGAGACATTTTAAGTCCAGAGACTCACATGCTCAGCATTGCATCTCACTGCAGCTAGCACAGCCCTCTGTGGTGTGTCAAGGGAGCCTTGTCTCTTTATTAACTTCTGTAGAACGATGACAGGAAACTTTTTGCAGTGTCCACGCTCAGCAGGGTACATTCCCAGAAGCTTTGCAGCTACCAGCTGATGCCCCAGCTGCTAAATTCAGCTTAGAGAGGATAAGAGAATGACAGAGAACAAAAGATTGGATTGAGTTCCATAGCATTGCTATACTGGCCTCTGGGAGGGACTGTCTGAGACCATTTAGGATGAGTTGTGTCAGCTGTCTAACCCCTCACGCTTGTTTCTTTGGAGGCACCACTGAGGGACGGTGGTCTCCCACTAACTTTATCAAGATGCTGTTGTTTGGCAAACCTTTGCCAACTAGTTGCTCCCCAGATGCTTATGACTACATCTCCCATCAGCTCCAGCCAGGGAGTTGATGTCTAAAATATCTGGGAGGCACCAATTGGTGAAGGCTGGTCTATTATGTCTTCTTAGGATTTGCTTATTTGCCTTTATTTTGTGTTCTGTAGCCTGTCCTGGAAAGAGTGGGCTATAAACATATAAATATTTTTTAATAAATCTGTTAAGGTCATTAAGAAAAGATCATTAAGAAAAGAAAAGATCATTAAGAAAAGAGAGTAACCTATAGAATTAAAGTCCACCAACTGGGTACAGCCATAGCTGGCGTTTGAGGGCAGAGAGAGCTGCCATTTGCCTCATCTAGCAAAGCTCTGCAATAATCCTAATAAAGGCATGATCATCCAAAGCTGCAAGAGAAAAATACTGGTTTGCATACTTGCCTCCTTCATTGAGGTGCCTAACCCATACAATGCCATCACGTCACCTCCCAAAAGAACTATCCTTCTCTCTGTCTTCTGGAACCAGCAAAGGTCTAACCAGAGTTGAAAACATACATTTGCTCACACAACTAGGAAACAATGTAGGGAAAAGTCTAGTCTTAAAAGCAACTGGCTTCTATGGACAGAACACATCATGTTCTGCTTTAGACATGTGTATTTAACCCAGAATTTGAATCTTACTGAATTTTACTGAAGACTTGGAATTTCATGGTGAGTTCCCAGTGTTAATTCCAACCCAGCAAAAAGGGAATTCATTTGGCTATTTCAACTGTGCCCCATCCTTCATACTTGCATTTGCAGATCTGTTGGTGAAATTTGAATTCCATTTGTATTGGTTGTTTTCTTAAATTCACGTTACCTTGAACAATTCAATGCCTACCTCTCTCTTTTTCTTTTAAAAATGGGGGATCTCATTTCCAAAGCATAATCTGTTATTAGAGGCAAGAGAATTTGAGGAAAGCACTATTTTTGCACATGACAGCTTGATGTTTGGATTTTACGCCGATAGATGGACTGATTGCTTTTGACGTTTCTCATCGAGAAATTGTTCATGAACGGGTTGGGGGTAAAAATCCAAATCAGGCAATTCATTTATTGTCAAAAGAACCATGATATTGAAAAATAGTCCTTGATGTTGAGGAATGATTGAAATGCATTGAAATTGCTTAACTTACCGCTACCTAGCTCAAATGTCTGGTGCCATGTTCTCCCCCCACTCCTACCCTCATTCCTTCTTTGCACAGGGAAACTGACATTCTCAAAAGCATATTTCAGGATGAATTGTGGCTTTTGTGGGTTACATTTAAGCTCCAGCTCCTTCACTGGGCACAGCCTCTGTATCACAGTCTTGATGAAACCAGGATTTGTATTGTGCTGCAGTGGAAGGACTTGGCACTGTGGGTGAAGGATAAATTTGTATATGTGGATGAGAGCATAGCTATCAATCAGATGATGCACCTCTCTGAATTTTGCAATGCATTTTTGGTCACACACGGTATTGAAAAGCTTACAGAAATGCACATTTTAAGCAATGGATGTGTACAAAATGTGTAAATTAAGAAAACATGCAAACACTTCAGATTTTTAATGCTTGTTCATCTGTTCCTCTCTACCACTTGCTCCCTCCCCACACACTGATTATGAGAACTTGAACACAGACATCCTTTGAAATTCTCCGAATTTTGCAGTGGGTTTCCCAGCCAAATACTTTGCATATAAAGGCACCTGTTAGTGAAAATAGCATATAAAAATGCATTTTATTAAGGAACATTGCTTTGCAACAATTGGGCAAAATGTGAATATTAGGAGAAATCCACACTAAAATGCTGGTGAATTTTCATGAGGCCTTTTTTTAGAAAAAGAAAAAAAAAAAGAAAAATTGCAAACTGACATGGAAAATGTGGAGAACTGAAGACCTGGGGGGGGGGGTGAGAAACAGAGGAAAACCAAAATGGATTTGTCCGTGCCAAACAGTGCCCTTGGTGTTGCTTGGGCTCATTTCCCAGCCTTTACTTCAGCCTATGAGATGTGTGCCATTGCCTAGGCTTTCCTTTTGTAGTTGATTTGCCAAGATGAAATATTTTACTGAGGGGCCTGGGGGAGGCAACCCTATTGAGCAGAAGGAGGAGAAAGTGGGAGAAATGAAAAGCCCCTCCCTTTTATGTCTATCTCCTGTTTTGACACAAAAATGGAGCTCATAGAGAATATATGGCTTTCTTTCTTTTTTTTAAATAGAGTCTTAGCAGGCCTAGGAGTGGGATTTACCTCTCCTGAGTGCCTTTTCTTCGGGATATGTGTCAGAAGGATTCTTAAATCTTCAGGAAAAAAACCCCTCATCTCACTGTGAGGATGAGCGTGGTGCAGCCGTAAGGCGCTGTAAAAAACCTGCTGATAGACAGATGGAATGGTGTAATTATACGCAGGGGGGGGAGAGGGGAGACTTCTCTGAAATTATTAGTGTGGGCAGACAATTAGAGGCTTTTCCAGAAGATTACCCTTCTCCCTCCCATCTGCGCTCCATTTAAAGGTTTGTGTGTTCACAATGTTATTTCCTTCTCAGCTGTCCCATTTTGCCCAAATCTTTATTGTGCTCGACTTTACGTTCGCTCAAACTTTGCCCAGTTGCACAGAGCTCCCCTCCTCCTTTTCCTCCTTTTCCTCTTCCTCCTCCTCCTCCTGTTTTTACTCCATTGTTTAAAAACCTCTGTCATAGCAATCCGATTTTAGCTATGCCTAGTTCTTCCCTTTGCCCTTCTTTGCTTTGTATAGGAAAGCCAGTATAGCATAAATGGGCTAGAAGAATATAGATGTAATTGCTGGTTCTCTTTCTTGCTGCCCAGGGGACTGGTAGAAAAGAGGAAAGTGGGGCTGACCCTTTCCTTCTCAGTTAAACACCATCTTCTCTCCCATCCCTCCCCAGCCTTTAGGAGTATAGGGTGTGTCTAATGCCCATCCTGCTCAGAGAAGACCCACTGGGTATCTATTGATATGGCTAACCAATTTCAGTAGGTTTATTCTGCAAATGCATTAGTTGGGTGCAGCCCAGTAGATCTAATTGGATCTGACCCACAGTATAGATCAGTGTTTCCCAAACACCTTATATCTGTGAGATTCTATCCCCTCCATTAAATAAAGTGGGACCCCCCCCAAAGATGTGTAAGGGTAAGAGGATCACCACATTTGTGCCAGTGAAAGCTTTCCTTCCAGTACGAATAGCAGAGTAAAGGGTTAATCCTCCCAACTACTTCCGCCAGGTGCCAATCCAGATAGATCTCCCCCAACCATGTCTGTTATTTACATTTAAAAGTCATTGAAGTGGGTTTGGCCACTTTTAGTTTAGCACCTAGCACTGCATTT
Source organism: Podarcis gaigeae (assembly GCF_964106915.1). NCBI lineage: Eukaryota > Metazoa > Chordata > Lepidosauria > Squamata > Lacertidae > Podarcis > Podarcis gaigeae. The sequence goes on along the minus strand of NC_139692.1, from coordinate 15,065,151 downwards.
GGCGCTCATGCTGTTCTGCCCAGGATCCTGACTTCTTCCATCCTAGATGCATGATAAGTTCAACATACTCATCTCTACTGTCAGCCTGCTGATTGTTGAATCCATCTTTTGTCCAGACTGTAGGAGCTCTCCTAAGCCCTACTACCATCTTGACTGTGAGTCCTGGAAGAATAGGGCCTGGAAGGGCAAGGCCCTGACTGACTCCAGCTACAAAAGCTGAGGCTGCTGAACAGACTCTTGGGCTGGGGTATTGTTTAGGGGGGGATAGTGAGGGGTGGTTGCTTTCATGGATATTATTATTTTTGCATCTTGAATTTAAATCTTATTATGATTTATGTGGAAATTGTTTAATTTGGTTGCTTACTTTTCGATAACATCTTTATAGTTTATGACTACATTCGTTACATTTGTAATTATGCATTTTCTTTTATGTTGTAAGCCACCTTGAGCATGGTTTGAATTATGGAAAGGCAGCATACAAATCAAATGATGTACGTACCGCCACCCATGGACAGAGGCCCATCCCTCTCAGTGCTTCCGCCTTGAGCAGCAGACATTGTCCCAAACTCTTTCCAAGTCAGAGAACCAACTGCATGTTAATTTCCTAAGTCATTTCCCCTAGAATCTCTTGCAATGGGGACTGTGTAAGCATGCAGATAGGTCACCAGTGCAAAGTCTGTTTATCTTGCAGTAATAACCTCTTTAGTCAACTCCTGATTCCCCTCTGGCTTTGCTTTCTTTGTACTCCCTATCTCAAGCCCTGGCTTTCAATCAAACTCACAGCGAGTTTGGATGCTGGGCTCTTTTTTCAATGGAAGCCTCCTTTAATAAACAAGCCCAGATTCCTTTCATTTATGTCCTTTCCAAAGCTGTAAAACCCTTTTCCTTCAAAACCCCACCAAGTCAATCATATCTCCAAGGGCTCATATATTCTGCCTACAAACTTGGAAGCAGAAGCAGAAGTGGGAGGAAGTTATATGGATTGTGTATGGAGGAAAGTAACTTAAATATGGAATTGGTAAGTTGCTTTGCTTTTTAAGTTTTATCAGCAAGACATGCAGGAGCAATAAATAATCCAGGAAATGGTCAGGGAGTTCATTTTATGAAGCTCATCAGATAAAGTCACCTACAGGTAAAATCTAGTTACATCGGGCAAGGGTGAACTCTTACCTTCCACCGTAGGCCCCTCAAAGCATGTGTATCTTTATCACTCCTGACAATCTGTTTATCAGCAGTTGTTTGGCCATTCTGGGCTTCCTGCTGTGTCACTCAGAGATGGGAAAGCTACTAAATATTTCATTGCATGAGTAAGTATGGAGCAAGGAGAGGGAAGGCTCTGAAACAGGACGCTTGGGTCCTGAATGTAGCCCAAGAGTTATTCCACAGCAGATGGGGAGAGATGGTGCCACAGAGCCTGCTCTCATCTTAGACAAATGGCATGAGAACAGCTTTTATTTATTTAATCATTTATTTTCATTATATTTACATCCCACCTTTTTCTTGAAGATGCTCAGTGTGGCTTCTGCATGGTTCACTTCCCTCCTTTATTAATCCCCACAACTATCCTGTAAGGTACAATAGGCTGAGAGGCATTGGCATGCCCAAGGTCATGGCAGGAAGCTTCATGGCTAAGTTGAGATCTGAGTCCTGGTCTCCCATGTCCAGCATTCTAACCTCTACACCACACTGGCTGAGACAAAGGCAGTAAGTATCAGACCTGGGAACTAAATGTGACCCTCTATACTTGTCTACCTGGCTCTCAATACTCACCTCAGACCATACCTCTCACCAGTCCTGCTCCAAACACTCTTCTGTTGTTTTCACCTGTCTGTGATGTCTCTTGAACTATAATAATGCCTACTGCTTGCCAGGTTGAAGGTTATTATTTATTGTTTATTCTGTTAGGTTAAAAGTGTGTGTGGTGTGTGTGTGTGTGTGTGTGTGTGTGTGTGTGTGTGTGTAGAAACCTCTGACATTTGCATGACTAGAATTCTGCCTATTGTAGAGAGGTAAGAGTCACACTTCCATTCCTATGCCTGCTTTTTGCCTCTGTTCTTGCCCACTTTGCCTCTGGCCTTAGCACCACCTTATCCATTCAGGACCTGAAAATTGAGAGAACGTGCCCCCTGGGTAGAAAAATGGCCCACCAACCCTGTGTTGAGGGATATCTTCTTCATGGAGTAACATCAGAGCAGAATCCCTGGATGACATGCGATGAGTCTATGGCATGGCTTCTGCCCGCAACAGCATCAGCCTTCCAGCAGCACCATTGTGGTTTGAGGACCCGATCCCCGCGTAGCGAAATGAAGACACAAGGATAAGTAATAATGGGCAAGAAAAGGCCACAACTTTATTGATTACCGCAAGTGAAAAGGTATTGGCTTAGGCATTGGATCACATGACTTGACTCCACCTACTCTGAGAGGGGTGAGTCTGAAAAGGGGGGTTTATTCACCCGTAGGTGGAGCCCGTTGATGCTAATCCAACCATAAGCTCTCCCTTGATGTCACCGAGGGTCGTGCCATGGCCCCCCGCCACACAGGCATCGGACAGGATCCACGACCGCCTGATTCCTTTAACGGAATACCCAAAAATTGAAGGCATAGGCGATGGCCACACCTAGCACTTCCACACATCGCAACATATTCCAATGCCTAACCTACCCACCAATACCACAAAAGTTGTGACGGTTGCTACGAGATAGGCGAAAAAACCACAAAGCCTAATGCCAAATGGGAAAATTCCTACCAGCCCCCCCGGCCAACCAGGGCGACCAACCTAAGGTCCATAGCAAGGCCAAAAGAGAATTAGAACCCTGAGCTCTAAGGGAGTGGAGGGTGGGTGACTTGCGACGGGACGACGAAAAGTGAGGCCGCGTGGCTGGCGCAGCAACAAGTTAAGTTGCTATCCACGCCCCTTCTAGCCGCCTGATTGGCTGATTGGCTAACGCCCCCTGCTTGAGGCTTGGATCGGATCCCGCCCACAACCACTCCCCTCTCTTGAAGGAGGAGAGTCTCTATGGGACATGGGTGGTGCTATGGTCTAAACCACTGAGCCTCTTCAGCTTGCCAATCAGAAGGTTGGCGGTTCAAATCCCCGCAATGGGGTGAGCTTGTTGCTTTGTCCCAGCTCCTGCCAACCTAGGAGTTTGAAAGCATGCCAGTGCAAGTAGATAAATAGGTACCACTATGGTGGGAAGATAGACAGCATTTCTGTGCTCTCTGGCTTCCGTCATGGTGTTCCATTGTGCCACAAGCAGTTTAGTTATTCTGTCCACATGACCTGGAAAGCTGCCTGTGAACAAATGCTGGCTCCCTCAGCCTGAAAGCAAGATGAGTGCCGCAACCCCATAGTCACCTTTGACTGGACTTAACTGCCCAGGGGTCCTTTACCTTTACCTTATAGGAAGGAGCCCTTGTGGTCTGGAGCTTTGGACATGAACCTCATGGCCTTGAAAGGAACTGTAGAACTGTGGCTCCAAAGCCATTTTAGTAACATCAGAAGGGACTGTGGGGCTATAGAATTCTGGACTGTACTACTTCAAACTGCTGATTGGTAGGGTTTGTGGTTTCAAACAGTGACAAACCTTGGAGTCTCAGATTTCAGCAGTGCCCTGTGCGATGCCAAAATTCCACATCCCTCTGCGCCTCTCACCTGCCATTATACATCACAGTTGTGGCGCCCCTGAGGTAGGTTTGCCATATGTCTTCTTTTTTCCAGGACACATCCTCTTTTTCATGGTTGGAGTCATCATAGTGATCCATAGTTAAAAAGGGAGAAGTTGGCAAATGTGTCCTCTTTTTTTGCTCTTCAAAATATGGCAACCCTACCCTGAGGCTCTGTGCCCAGTGTGCCTGAACAGGTTGGGCTTCCCTAAAACCACCTGTGCCAGTGTGGTGTAGTGGTTAAGAGCGGCAGTCACATAATCTGGGGAACCGGGTTCGTGTCTCCGCTCCTCCACATGCAGCTGCTGGGTGACCTTGGGCCAGTCACACTTCTGTGAAGTCTCTCAGCCCCACTCACCTCACAGAGTGTTTGTTGTGGGGGAGGAAGGGAAAGGAGGTTGTTAGCCGCTTTGAGACTCCTGAAGGGGAGTGAAAGGCGGGATATCAAATCCAAACTCTTCTTCTTCTTCTTCTCTGTTTCAATGCTTCTTCTGTCTGGGAAACCTGTGGCTCTCATCCAATATCCCTTTTCTCCTCCAAGGTAAAACATTAATCTAAATTTCTTATCAAAGAGAAAAGAAAGAAAGAAAAGAACAAGGAAGAAAAAAGAAAGAGAAAGGATAGAGGGAGAAAAGAGAATAGAAAAAAAGAAAGAGAAAAAAAGAATGTACTTCTGCTTCTCTATCAGCCAATTATATATAAAGTAATTATTCAAAAATTTAACATCTGCACTCCAGAACATTTCTAGCTGCAAATAATATCTTCTGGGTGATGATATTCCCCCCAACCCCCCCCCCCAGACCTCCCACTCTAATTTTATCACCCAGAAAGTCCAACATAACTCTTCATTAATTAATATCTTCTAATATTCTGGAATTTTTCTGGCTCTTTGCAATATTTTTCTCTTTAAAATATTGAATGATAAGCAATGTATTTGTCTTTATATTCTAATAAAAATTATTCAAAAAGGAAAAAAAAGAAAAGGAAACACATGGCTCTCCATATGTTGTTGGACTCTACTGTGCAGCAGCCCTGGCAGCAAGGAGGTACTATGTTTAGGTATTTATTTATTTCACGAAATTCATATACCACATGATTATAAAAACAAAAAACTCAAAGTGGCTTAAATAAGATAAACCAGTAAAACCAAAAAAAGATTTGCAGCTCTACTTTAAAACATACAAAAGTTAATGTACTAAACAGATAAAAATTACCTCAACTTTCTAAGCATCTCCAAATAGAGTACAGTGAAGGTGCCTGCCTGATTTCAGCAGGCAAGGAGTTCCAAAGTGTAGACACTTCCACACTAATGTGTATGATGGGAATTACAGTCCAGTAATATTTGGGGGGGTCACAGGCACTTCTTCCTTGTAAAAAAATCAACACAACCAAGAAAGAAGGAATTAGCTTGGGCAGCAAAATTCAGGTGTCATTTTTTGCTTTAGGTCATATGTTCCATGTGGCAGGGACCAGTGGGCTGGATTAAACAACACAGCTGTGCTAGGAGGAGCCAGTGCAACAGGTTCCACTAATGCAATGGCACTTTCCTCCTCTCCTCCCCCTGTACCCCCCAAATAATCTCTGGTGGCCTGGAGAACCCCAATAACAGCATGTGGAGGCAGAAGAGATATTGCTTTATCAGGCAAGCTGGAAATGACTGTGTGCTGATGGAAGAGTGTGATGTTGAATTCCTTTCAATTTCTTTCAATAGGGAGATTGGGTTTCCATGAGGGTTGTAGAATATATGAATTGAATTTATCCCATTCTGCTCTTATCATTGTCAGCCACTGTCGCTAACTAGATTCTTAAGGTGCTACTTGCCATTTGCAGTTAACAGCAAGTGTCTTACCCTATTTATTCAATCTACCTGCTATGGAGGTTACGGATTTCTAGTGCATCAGTGTGAAATCTGACTACCAGATTATGCCTTTGGTGCTCAACTGTCAGTCTCAAGATATCCCCTTTGAAAGCTCAGGTGAGTGGAAAAAGCAAAACAAAACAAAACAAAACAACAGTGACAGGTATCTAGGTAGACTGTTTCACTGATTCATAGCTCAACTTAACTAGAAGGAATAAACCCTTACAGCTAAGGTAGTCCCCTAACAAGGCATATTGTTGAGTCTCTGTGTTGGATGCTGATGGAGTGATTAGACATGCTTACATCACTTTGAGCACATGGCACACACTCTTCAATAGATCCGAAATGCCAAACTGACATTCTGGAAACAGTATTGCAAATTTGAACTCTTCCAGCTTTGGGGAACTGAAGGATGCAGATGTTCTTTTTTCCCCTTCTTGACATAGAGAGTGTGCTTTAATTTCCAAATAGAACTGAAGACATATTTAAGCATTCCAGCTGACATTGCAGAAGTGACACCATCAGAAAATAGTCATTTTCCTCTGCAAAAATAAGTACAATTACCACAAAGTTGTGTACAAAGCAGAAGTTGAGTATTGTAAAGTTCATGCTTGGACAAAATGTCTGAGGAATTAGGATGGGTGTGAAGTGTTTCCACAAGAATTGCCACTAAAACAACTTTTTTTTTTCATTTCCCCCTGAAAAATCAGAGGAGTTTTGAGCAGTGGCCATAGCAGGCTTCCCCATCAGCACCATTTATAGATTATCACTGGATTTTGCCTTCAGCAAAAATTGAACCACATTTGGATAAGGAAAATGTCTGAGAAATTCTGAGATAATTTTATGGAGGATACTGGAGGAGATTCAAACTTATGAGTAAGTGCATAGAGGCCACTAGAGTGATGCTATCATAGTTAAATGCACCGGCACCAACTCTAGGAGGTCCTGGGTGCCTGGGCACCCACACAGCAATGCTCTGACGCGACTTCTGGTTTCTACCAGAAGTTGCATTGGAGGCCTCATGAGACCTCCGACGTGAAGTCTGAGGCCCCATAAGGCCTCAGAAACACCACTGCAATGCACTGACATAACATGACGTTGTGACATGACATTATGTTATGTTGCAGGTGCCATTGGGCACCCATAATCTAGAGCCCAAGTTGGTGTTTTGGTTAAATGCATGACTCTGCTGGTTCTTTAGGACTTAACTTACCTAAGTGTGTAGACTAAAAGGGTAAAGGTAAAAGACCCCAGACAGTTAAGTCCAGTCATGGATGACTCTGGGGTTGCACGCTCATCTCGCTCTATAGGCTGAGGGAGCTGGCGTTTGTCCACAGACAGTTTTTCCAGGTCATGTGGCCAGCATGACTAAGCCGCTACTGGCAAAACCAGAGCAGTGCACAGAAACACCATTCACCTTCCTGCCGGAGCAGTACCTACCGTATTTTTCGCTCTATAAGACGCACCAGACCATAAGACACACCTAATTTTTGGAGGAGGAAAACAAGAAGAAAAATATTCTGAATCCCAGAAGCCAGAACAGCAAGAGGGATCTCTGCACAGCGAAAGCAGCGATCTCTGTTGCTGTTCTGGCTTCTGGGATAGCTGCGCAGCCTGCATTCGCTCCATAAGACGCACACACATTTCCCATTACTTTTTAGGAAGGAAAAAGTGAGTCTTATAGAGCAAAAAATACGGTATTTATCTACTTGCACTTTGACGTGCTTTCAAACTGCTAGGTTGGCAGGAGCTGGGACCGAACAGTGGGAGCTCACCCCGTCATGGGGATTCGAACCTCCAACCTTCTGATCAGCAAGCCCTAGGCTCAGTTGTTTAGACCACAGCGCCACTCGCATCCCAACTATCTACTTTGCATGCACATATACATACATACATACATAATTTTATTTGTATGCTGCCTTTCCACAGTTCAAACCATGCTCAAGGCAATTTACAATATGGAAGTAACAAAAGTATTCATAAACAATACATAAAAGTATTAAACAAATACTCAACCATGCTGAACAATTTCCACATAGACCACAATGAGATTTATAATAAAGATACAAATACAGCAACAATAAATACCTCTAAGGCAGAGAGGTCAAGATCCTGCAGCTTCTGCTCTTCAGTCACTGTGAAGTTTTTATTCCCAGGGATGAGAGAGTCTCCATATTTTCTGCTGGATGAGCCTCTTCCACTTTTCTTTTATGTTTGCTAAGCAGCAAGTTTAATGGGTTTTTGTTCTCTTTAGTTTTTGACAGATTATGTAACACAGCAGCAAAATGATGGCAATTCCTGGTGTGATGTAGATCCAGATATGTATGCATCCTGAACCTGAAACAGGCATATTAATGAAAAATTGAAGCACACAGGATTCATTTTGCTGATAAACAGGCTGGTACTCTCCAGCAAGTCTTTCATAAGCATTCTTGATAGCAAGGCCACTGTCAGATATATAGAACTGCTCTTCATACATGCCAGCACTGTGATTCAGGTGTCCCTTGGCTATGCTCAAGATGTATTGCCAAAAAGAGGAGGAATAGTTCTTTTTGTATAAAGTAATAATATTGGAATGGTTCAATATATTAGGAATGATCATCCCAGAGGAACTTTCTAGTATGGAGAGATTAGCTGAAGGGCAGTGCTATGCTAAGGAAGACTTGATGCACACACATTTTACTCATAAACGGAACAAGCTGGTATTCTCCAGCAAACCATTTGCTAGTACAGTCATACATTGGGTTACAGATGCTTCGGGTTTCGGCACTTGCACATGCACAGAAACACTAAATCACGCTTTGCGCACGAGCAGAAGGGTCGAATCGGAACCCTCATGTGCACAGACGTGGGGCTGCGGGTCACGAACTCTGTGGGTTGCGAACATGCCTCCTGCATGGATCACATTTGCAACTCGAGCGTCCACTGTACTCTTGATAAAGAGGTCATTTTCCAGTATAGAGAAGTGTTCCTCATATGCATTTTCATAGACTCTCAGTTTTTCTCTATTCGTTATGGCTAATATGGAATCATCAGGAGCAGAGGAACTGCTCTTATGAAATAAAAGAAGGTCGGGATTTCTGGAAGCATCAGCAATGATCATCCCAGATGAACCTTCTGGTACTGAGACATTAGCAGAAGGGCAGTGTGTGGAACTCAAAACGTTTGCCAACTTCGATGGGCAGGATAGCAGCAGAGCACGGGAGAAGCCTTCTCCATGCTGTATGCCCCCATTGCCTTCACCCCCGGCTCCTTCTCAGACCAGCACTGCCGCCATGCACTCTTTACCACTGACACCACAAACAAACTTCCACTGAGGTCCGAGATGGAAAAAAAATGCATGCACAACACCCCAAGTTCAATCTTGGCATCTCCAGGTAGAGCTGGGAGAGAACCTTGTGTGGCCCAACATCCTATGGTTCCATGTAATTTTTCTGCCTGAGAAAAAACAGTGAATGGTCTATCCCCCACCATGGTGCATATTAATACCCATAACTGGTCAGGTTATTTTGTCACCTGATGCAGATCTCTCCTTGCATGGCAGTAAATAATACAACAGACCAACCATAATTATGATGCCTTAAATAACTAAGAATCAGCCACCTGAGTTAGTCATGTCTTTCTATCTAATGGTAGAGCTGGCCTTGCTGATCGCAATACAGAAATGTGCAAGAAAATCCATCACAACACTGTTTTAGACATCTTGCATTCATCTGTCAAATTGCCTGTGGTTTAGCTGCCAAGTTGCCTGAGATTTACGCCTTGCGGGAGGGAATTTTCAAAAAGCAAATGTGAGTTAAAGTGAGGCTCCATTGGGCATGATTTGATCTGGCATCAACCAGTCTCTTTTCCTCTTCTGTCCAACTCTAAGAGGCACATAGGAAATGTAGGTGGTTTTATTTGTGATTATTTTATTAATAATGTCAGCACAGAAAGACACTGTCATATTACAGGAACGAAAACAAAATATGTTGTCAGTGCACATGAACAAAAGCTTGTGGTTCTTGGGCATCCGCCTGTTGAAACACACACACAAACCAATTTGTCAAATGGAAAACCACCTTGGAGGCTGGCCGATTTAATACGGAGTGAGCTTTTGTGGATCACAGTCCACCTCATTGGATACATGATCTTGAATTGGCAGTTCTTGCATCTGATGAAGGGGCACTTAGATCAGCAGGAGTTTGTGCTGTGTTGAATTTTGAGGTGCTGCTAGCCCCTTTGTGGTCTTAAATGAAAAAAGAAAGAAAAGCAGATGATTCCTCCCCACCTCCACTGCTTTTTCTTTCTCATGCTTTTTCTTTCTCCCCACTTCCTGCCTTCCTTTCATAGTGTGGTCTCTGTGTGAATTGCTTCTTAAGTAGCATTGGTTTGGATTTCTTTGCCAGAGTTATTTCCTCTGGCTACTGTCTCTTAATATTTTTAGCGACTTTTCGCTCCAGATGGAGAAGCTGATGGCAGCTCCAATAAAACACCCTGTTTTTATGCTTCCATTTCAGCAGGGAGAGACTGGTGTGTGTGTGTGTGTCCCCTGTTCTCCTCCTCGCTTATTTATTTATTTCAGGGAACAGAAAGCAATATATCTCAGGAGTTTAATTATGCTTGAATGTTAGTAAATCTGTAGATGGACAACAGCTGCTACTCAGAGAAGGCCACACTGCAAGTAGCAATCTTTAGCTTTCCTATTAAAAAGGAAGAGAAAGAGTTCACACCTTAGTGGGGCTTGGGATGTTAGTGATTTTTGTCCCCTTTCCTTGGCTGTAAATGTTATATTGACACTTCGCACCATAGGAGGGAACGGTGGCGGGGGTTTTCTCTGCCACTACTAGTTCTGCTGCACACTCCTAACCATGTCTACTTGGAACAGAGTCCTATTGCATTTAATGGGGCTCACTCCCAGGTACAGCCTTTGTTGGCACATCCCAAACGCCTTGTATTTTTGCAGTTACTCTTCCACCTCCCCTCCCCTCTCCCCAAACATTTCCACAGAGGCTTGTCTGCCAGTCAGCAGCATATTAGCAATCAATACTCCTTTATGTATAATGTGCAACATGCTCACGCTAGAAATGGGAAATTGGAGGATTTATTTGAGAGCTTTTCCAAAGCAAGCAAGCAGTAAGAGGAAGAGGGAAAGGACCAAAAAGAAAAAGAAAAGAAAAGAAAGTATGATTGCAGCAGTAGTTCAGGGGAAGTTTGACAAGGGAGCTTGCGGGTAGTGAAGGAAGATGGGTGTGAAATGATCTCTTTCCTGCACGCCTAATTTACGAGGCTGACAATACAATGCCGTTAGGGCACATCTATCTTCAGGTACAACAAATAAATAAATAACTTCCTTTAAAAAAAAAGAAAATAAAAAAGCTTACAAGCCTTTCAGCATTGGCCATTCTGGAAAGACAGGAGCTATTCTTCAGAAACTCATGTATCTTCTTCATTACCCCCCCCTCTTCTAATCTTGGCATTGCCATAAATAAAATTATTTATCTCCCAAATTTAAATGTGCTCCACCTTTTTAGTACACAGTAAATCCTTCCCTTCCCTTGTATATTTATTTATTGGTTTTCCTTCTGCTTCCCTAGTGCATTACATATGCAGTTGCTCAATATCCACTCCTACGTGGCATTTTCCAAACAAATAAGTAAAACAATTGCTTTTCCTATGTAGTCCACACACAATCAAGATCTTTTTGCACCTGGAAAAGTACTTATTGAGAAGCTGGCTTCATTCAGAAAATAAAAGCTCATTGTAGACTGATTCGGCATTACCCTACTTTGTGTGGATTTGAAAACAGATAAATGCATTCCAGTAAAGTGCGTTTGTGTGTGCATGCCTGTGTGTGTGCACATCCACACCTGCCCAATGATGTTGTGGGTGGGCATATACCAATCACCACTTCCTTCTTTATTCACCTGGGGCATGTTCAGGGAGGTAAAGGTGTCAAGAACCTGATCACAGGGAGGGTTTTTAAATTCATATCAATTAACCACACCCACCGTTGTGTATGTCAGGATCTAGTATTAGTCCAGAATAAAAGCAGCAAGCTGAGGACAAGGATGAATAGTTCCAGATCTGGGGGGAAACACTACATTTTTGTGCTACAAATGGGTTAGTGTGAACCTAACGCTCTTGTTCAAAAACCCCTTTGTCTACATCCATTGTCCATACACCAATGCCTTTCCTTTCCCTAATCTCCACCTCTTTACCCAGGGTTTTTCTTTCTCCCTGTAGGATCAGATCCTGTCTATTTGTGGCAGCTTGAGATTCTTAGCCTCACGGTAGCTCAGTCAACAGCAGGCAGGGTTCCTTCTGCCTGCCCTCCTTTCCCCCCCATTATGGCACCCAGTAGTCCTGAATGCGGGATACTTACTTTGCAAATACAGTGGTGCCTCGCTAGACGAAAAGAATTTGTTCCGCGATTCTCTTCGTCTAGCGGTTTTTTCGTATTGCGAAGCAAGCCCAATGACAGCTTAGCGGATTAGCACTACAGCTGTCAAGCGGCTTCCAGCGATCAGCTGTTAAGCGGCTTATCAGCGGAACAGCTGATAAGCGTCTTAGCGGCTTAAGAAAAGGGCGAAAAAAGCGATAAAAACCCACGGGGGGGATGCAAGATTCTTTTCGTCTTGCGAAGCAACCCCATAGGGTAATTCGTTTTGCGAAGCGCCTCCAAAACGGAAAACCCTTTCACCTAGCGGGTTTTTCGTCTTGCGAGGCATTCGTCTTGCGGGGCACCACTGTAGGGGAGTGATAAATGAGCTGCAATTAAGGAGGGATGAATTAGAAATAAACAAATGGGTCCTGATTTTGAAGAACACTGAGGAGCCTATATCCACCCTCATAAATACATTTATTTTATGTTAAGCAACAGCAATATGTTTTTTTAAAAAAAATTGCCATCATTTTCAGGCTGTTAAAAGATGTTGAAGTGAACTGTGTTCTGCCCATGCACACCTCCACAGTGGTGATTAAAATTCTGCTACCAGTTGTATACCAGCTGAGATGCTTCTTGGAAGTGGCATGTATGGTTTAGCATAGCAGACAGGGAGTCATATGGCTTATTCACACAACTGGCTTGACTTGGCAATGTGATAAAGCTGCCACAGGCTGACAAGAAGGAACTGCTCTTGGTTCTGTTCTGCTGTACATTGCAATTTCATCCCATGGAGTCCTTGCACAACCCTCAGTTCCTCCTCAGTGATGGGGGAATTCCTACTCTGTGCCATACAATTACCGCTCAGTGACAGAGCACATTTTATGCATGCATAGGGTACAGGTTCAACTCGCAACATCTCCAGGTACAGTGGAAAAAGAGCCCACTCTGAAACTGCTACCAGTCATTGTGGACCAGCAGCTGTCAACATGGTGCCCTTTAGATACTGTTGGGCTCCAACTAGAATCCTCCTTGACCACTGGGCATATTGGCTGGGGCTGATGGGAGTTGGAGTTCACAACAATTGGAAGGTGCCACATTAGCTATCCCTGGTGTAGGCTATACAGAACTAGATGAATCAACAGACTGACTCAGTATAAGGCAGCTTCCTGCATTTTTCATGTGAATAGCAATGGGAAAGCAGTTAATATTTCTTGTGCAAACTGATGGAGAACCCACTATCAGCAGTGTCTTTGCTGATTCCTTCTGTAGCCTGTGATAGCATTTGGAGTTCAAATGCATCAGCAGAAGCTTGAATTGTGCACTGAATCCCTGCTTAGAGAAATATGCTTTTCTCTGGATGTGGTCACACTGAGATTTTGTGTATGGAAAATAAGAAAGCTAAGCTTGTTATAGGAAATACATGTTGGATGGGAAAGATCCTAGATCTACGATAGAGATGCAAAGAGACATGCTTGGGTTTTTATCTCTGCGGGAGAAATAGCCAAAGTGTCTTTTCCCAAAGACTAGAGGGTCTAAGAAGAATGAGGAAGTGACATCAGCAACTCCCAGATTATCAGTCTAGCACCTGAGGAAAGGTCAGCATAGGTTAGATTAGCAAGACAGTCTAGGAAGTGTGGAATTTCCTCCCTCTGTTTACTTCCTCCTCCAATGCAAATCCACCAGCCTTAACACAAGGCTTCTCATCCTCTCCCCTGCTTCATTCTATGGATGAATCTTAGATTATTTTTCAGATAATTCCAACATAATGGGAGTGTATTTGCTATCTGCATCTAACTTTTCCTTAGTTTCAGAAACCTGGATCTTTGTTGCATGGATAGCTTCGTTTCCCAGCCTGGACTTGAAATAAATAAAATTTTAGAGTTATGAAGAACTAGTACACTGGACTAGTTTTTTCCTGATGTTCTAGTTTTCTGTGAATGGGAACTTTCTTGTCTGGGACACCATTTGCACATAAATCTCCCACAGAGGCTGAATTAAGATGTGTTGAGGCCAAAAACCGTGCCAAGTTTAAGAGGCCCACTGGCATCACTAGGGATGTAAGAAGGCATTGATTTGTGTTCCAGCTTGTGTTCAGCACATGTTTATCATCTTGATTTCTGTTGTGATGGGATTTTATATAATTAATCACAAAATTAATTGTGTTATCATAACATTATTGCACACCATTCAAAGGAATCACAATGCAAATGAGGGAGGGGAGTCATCAATTACATTTGCAGACTGAAAACAACAGCAACTATATAACCATCACTGGAATGATTTCCATGCTGGGCATGGGATAAATAAGCGAACATTTGCAATGTCCTGTTTCCATTTCACTGACATCCCTAAGCATTCCCAAAAGATAAGTTTTATTCTAACAGAAATGACAATGGAAATAGAACTAGAAATAATAAAGCTTTATATTTACATAAATACTGGTACATAGGCCAGAATGAACTGAAAACAAAGGGTCTTATCCAATGTTAGTCCTACTCAGAGTAGACTCACTGGAATGAATAGATGTGGCTAACATGAGTCAATTACTTTTAATGGGCTTGCTCTAAATCAAAAATTATTTGGATCATATTTGGATATTTCAGATTATGAAGTCTCTCATAATCTGAAGCCCTAAACTGTAGCTTACTTAGCTTTTGTGTTAAGTAAGCTACTGCTCATTCAGTTTCTCTCTGAAGTGGTGTAGTTCATAAAAAGTTGCATTGGCTCTGAGTCTGTACAGGTACCCCACTTCAGGTTCCCATTACAGAAATGAGGTTTCTCTGTGTTAGAGTTCAAAATACGACCCAGGATAGAATTCATGCCCACACATCTATGACGCTCAGCTTGGAAGCCCAATGTTATGGCAGTCCTTTGTGCCAATCACATTAATCTGATCCAAGCATATGTCAGAATTAAATTAGTTTTAAAGTTCCTACAAGATTTTATTTTTATTTTTTGCTAAGCTCAAAATATTTGGGGGTGTGGTAGGAGGTGCATTAAAATCCATGTTTGTTGAGACAGGCTTTGAACATGTTTTTGGCTCTGTGTCTCAGTTTCCTGTTTGTATGATCTTGAACAAAGCAAGGCAGGTCAACCACTCTGCAAATGATAATGTAAAATGGGGAAATGGGGAAAAGCACCAGCCACTGCTGTTTTATGGGGCATCAATGCCTATTGCATTCACAGCTAGCCATAATAACAAACCGTGGTATAAACACACCTGAGCTAAAGGGAATGAGTGGCATGTTACCATGTGAGTAATACTGTAATTGTTCCCCAGGATGCCAGTTGATAGTATAGGTGATATCATGGACATTCTTGGTCCTCCATAGATGCTTTCAATTTTCTTTTTGCTTGATTCCTATAATTAAGAGAGCTTGGGTTGCCATCATTAAGAGACACAAAATGTATGCCCTCTGCCTCTGCCTGCAGCAAGCATCATGGTTACTCAACCTCTGGTGATTTTTCAGAACTTCTGACATTATCAAGTCTTTTTTTTTTTTTTTGCTTGCCTTATCAATGCACTGATTTAATCTTTTTAAAAAAGGAGAGTGAGTTTGCAGCAGAGATAATCTGCTTGCAGAGGCAAAATCCTTGATATTTTAATGGTGAGCATTCAGCATTCGGTGTGCATTGCTATTATTCTTTTACGGAAGGACAGGAGTGGGAAAGAATAGTTCAGGCTAGGTTTGCCTAAGGTGCTCCCTATTATACTGTTAAATGATTATTATCAGATTGTTATGAATAAGTCTTGGTTTGGGCTGGAGAGATTTAATGAGAACTGCTTAAAAGCCCTTACAGGTCAAACCTCAGGATGGCATGGGAGTTTATCCGAGCCTGGCTCAGATTTCAACCAGAAAGCTTCATAGGACCCAACTCTAAATCAAAAACAAGCCTCCTGACCCCAAACTTTTATTTCTTCCATAATCTGAACACTTGGGAAAGTTAGTTCCATGGTGTACCTTTTCACCTCCTATGTCTCACTGTGAGTAGGGTGACTATTACCTTTTTTACCTATGTATGCATCAACACAAAAAGAGGAAACAGGAGTGGTTTGTGAGGAGGGGTGGCACTGCATACCTGGACTCCCATTACCCTTGGGCTTATCCACACTAACCTTTTGCTGTGCTCTTTCCAGCCAGAGGTCCACATTTTATCACTCTGTGTCCGAGCATGCATTTGTTTTTTGCCCTGAGCTTTCCCCACAAAAACTTGCTCTTCAAAGCTGAATCAGAGCAAATGTCAGTCCAGGTTTTCTGCAAATTGATGTTTGCTCTGATTGAGCTTTAAAGAGTGGGTTTTAGTAGGGAAAGCTTTGAGAGAGAGAGAGAGAAGGGTGTTCAGACATGGAGCTTTAAAACATGGAGTGTGCCTGAAAAGAGCAGAGAAAAGGTAAGTGTGAATAAGCCCATAGTCACTGCTGCTTGCTGGGAAGGAGAGTAGAGACAGCAGAAAGGTTGGCATTGTGTAGACACGTTGGTTTTGCAAATCTGGCATCCCTACCAATACACCTCCTCATCACTTCACCCTCTCTCTCTCCCTCCTGGACCCTTTTAGTGACTCTGCTTCTGGGAGGCAAAATGCAGAGTGATTCCCCTCGTCAACTGTTCCTGACCAAAAGGAGGGAAACAGCTTTGCATAAAATCTACATGTGCTAATTTATATTTACTGATGCAGATTTATATATCAGTTGCTATAATTTAAATAGAAATGCAATACAACTCACCATAGTGAGGATAGCTGTGAACTGCTGACCTGCGTGTGCCTGCTGGTCAATGTACTAACTGTTGACAAGCAACTTATCTTTCAGCCACACCTGGACCGCACAGCCATTCAGACTGTAAATTAGAACACAACCATTCAGACTGTAAATTAGAACACAAGGCCGCTCTAACTGGATGCTAATAGAGCAACTTATCTCATTCAGCTTGCATGAAGGTGGGAGAGGACATGCAGCGTGGGGGGGGGGAGGATCAGGAGTGGGGAAGGGAGGCCCAGTCTCTACCAAGGATGAGCAGGAGTCATTCCACCTCCACCCCCACCCCCACCCCAGTTTCTCCTTCAGTTTTCTCCTTCTCTTCACTCCACTAGTTTACATTGGGACATAACCAACACTGGCAGACCACAATCCTAGGAATGTTTATGGAGACTGGGTAGGGTTTTAGAGACCTCCCCACCCTCCACCCTTGACATTATGTAATTAAATCATATTATTCTTAGGGGTGATGGGATTTTCTGTCCGTCATCTTTTTTCCCCGGGGGAAAAGGTTTTGATATAAACTTCCATGCCAATTGCTAAGCTAATAGCTATCCAAGTCTACCATTTTCCTCAGGCAGTTTTGTTAACTACTTTTTTTTTGGAACAGAAGAAAAAAATACTTCACAGCTTTCCAAAGCGGATTATGACAGACTGGGACCTAGGAGAAAGGCAAGAGAACTTGCTAAGTGTTTGTTTTGCACATAATGTATTCCAATCCTGTTAGGTCATATTGGAGAAGGTAATATTTTTGGCATTCATTTAATAAAATTGACATTGATGAATGGCTAATTATACAAATTACATTCTTATTAAATCCCCTGAAATCAGTGCCTTAAAGTCTTAGCTATGGGCTTCTCTTGATATATACATATTATTTCAGAAACAAATTCATGGCTGCAAGCCCTCAGTGCTACATTTTTATTTCCTTCAGAGGGAATCTTGCAAGGCATTTTAAAAAATCCCACAGTTAAGTCAATTACCACAGATGTTAATCTTAATGGGAATATTTCATCCTTGCATATATTTATGTTCTTTCTCTAGGTAATTTCTACCAAGAGAAGGGTGCATGTCTCTGTTTTGTGTGGTGTTATGTAAAAATGAGCAAGGAATCACTGATAAACCCTGAACACTTGCACTTATGAGGCCTTCCATTCACAAGTCCTAAGTTTTATGCTTAACAAATGTCTTAATAGGGATGTGCAAATACTTTCCTGAATATTCCAGCCTTCATGAAAAAGAGCACAACCTCTTCAGGATGCTTTCTGAACACATTCATACATACATACATGCACGTGGCATTATGATAGTATTGTTCAAATTATTGCTTCATATGCTAATTTTGACCAGTCAACAGTTTTCCCTGTTTTAGCAAATTCTCTCCCCCCGCCCCCGTATTTCCATCCAAGGATGGTTTAATACCATTTCTCATCCAAGCCATCAAGACATGTCTTAAAAGTGTTGTTTTATAAAGGCACATTAGTGCCTTCCACTAACCTGTATTTCTGAGCCCTTAACCAAGTGCTGTATGTTCTTTCACTTTGTTTAGGACCAATAAAAATATGTGCATGAGAAATATATCCCACCTTCCCTCCCTCTCTCAGGGATGGGGAACCTGTAGCCCCCAGATGTTGTACGAGAGCCAGCATGGGCAATGCTGGGAGTTGTAGTCCATCTAGCAAAATCTGGAGAGTCAAATTTTCTCACCCTGATTGAGAGCCATTACTTATAAGTGTCAGTCTTGATATACTCACACAGTGCATGCTTTGATGTGGAACACCACAAATTCTATCCCTAACATCTCCAGTTAAAGGATTCTGGATAGAAGGGCTGGAAATGGTTGGAGATCTCTTTCCAGTCATTTAGTTTATGCAGTCCCACACTGGATGGACCAGTGGTCTGGTGTAGTTCCTCAGATCCTTTTCATATGCAGCATTCATAAGTCATGTGTTCTTGCTTGCCTGGCTATAATCTCTCTTCTTTACTTATCTTTATCCTGCCTGCAATCCCAAGACCCTCGCTGGGACATTCATTATTCAGACCTTTCACAACTTCTCGTCTGTCTCCTGGAAGAGTCGTTTAGCTTCTGCCTTCTTCCGTTTCCATCCACGGTGAAGCCTGCCCAGGCAAATGCATTTCGCTAGTTTTAATTGTATAGTGCGGGACAAGATAGAAGATATTAATCGAGTTCTGTATGCTCAGGGAATAAATGTAATAAATAGACTATTAAGTTAAGCAAGTTTTCAGCTTCAGCAGTGAAGGCCCCCATCTATCTTGCGAGGCTTCCTGCATGCTTCATTACCACATGTAACCACATTGGAAAAAAATATGCTTTATTCTTTATAATTAGATGATAAGTTCCCTAAGATATACGTTAGAGCTGCCAGCCACCTGACACTCAGCAGCGACTCTGCGTTCCCCACTTTCCCAGCAGTTTCTAATGAAATTTATTACAGAGTCTCATATTAGAACTAAGTTAACATCGCTTAATCTTCTTACTTGACAGTGTTGCGTATGAGGCATAGTGAAATATATATTGGCCCAGATTGGAGGTGCACATGACACGTGAAATGTGTCAGTGGTTCTGCCATTTCCTCCTCAGGTAAAATTTTGCTTCTATTTTCAGACACAGAATGGTGGAACAGGTACCCAGTTCTTCTTTATATTAGGAGGAACTGTGCTCAAATCATAGATCCATTGTGTTCATGTAGTGCATTGTACCTATACTTCCTAAGATACACTTGGTCAAGCTGATATAGCCCAAGAAGGTGAACCTCCAAAGATGGTGAAGAAAAATGGTTTATTCAGAAAGTCACTCAAACTTACAATGGATATGCCTAACATGTTTCAAGAAGGATAGTGGAGTGAGGGGGATCAAATCCTATGAATGAGTATGTTTAGATTGAAGAAGATTAAGAGGAGACATAATAGAGGTCTTCAGATATCTGAAAGGCCATCATACAGAAGAAAGAGAAGACTTGTTATCTGTTGCTCCAGTGATGATGGGTAGAAATTCCAGAGTAGCAGATTCTGGCTAGGCATTAGGGAAGAGTTGTTTGGTAATGGAACAGACTTCTGTAGTAGTGAGCTGTCCTTCATTGGAGTGGCAGGATGGTCATCTGTCAGTGCTGCTGGAGGTGCATCTTCTATTGCAGATCCTGCATCAAGCAGGGACTTGTACAAGAAGACCTCCATGGACCCTTTTATCACTATGATTCTATGAGTGTAAACAGTCTATACTGGACAACTAAATGTATGTTTTAAAAATGTTTGCCATTCTGTCATGAAACTTGCAAGCCCATGAGCTTGCTTCTAAGTTGCCTCCGAAAGACAAGACTTACTCTTGAAATGCATTTGAGAATATTCAGTGTGAAATCCTCAAGAGCAGTCCCACGTAAAAGGTTCTCCATATCTGCTGTTTTGGTATGCAACAATTCACACTTGTTGCATGACTTTGTTAATTGTAAATAGTATGAACTGTGGGGGAGAGGGTCTTCCTGTCTATTCTAACTATACAGAGTCACTTGTGCTAGGCTATGACATAAGAGAAAGAACAACCAAAAGGACAAGAAGGATAAGGAACCTGTGGCCCTCCACATGCTGCTGGAATCCAACTCGCCTGATCCCTGCCCATTGTCCATGCTGTCTGGAGGTGATGGGATTTGGAGTTGGATGTCCTCTGGAAGGTTCCATGCTTCCCATTCCTGCCCTGTTAAATTACCCTGAAATGCAGGGCCACAAGTTCTCCACTTCAAAAACCTTTATGATAAATGAAGTGGATAGAGTTCTGCATTGTTTTTGTGCTGTAAATACAGTCATAGTTTGTATTATTAGTAGGAAGCAAATGACAGCAGCAATTAATAATAGGGGGGAAGCATATGACTCTCTCTAAAGACTGAGGATAACCCCATGCATCTTTTTTTAAAACAAAAACAAAACCTCTAGACAAAGTGTCAGAAAAGACAAGCAGTGCTTTTGCTTAACAGCATGAACCAAATAAATCTACCTGTACATTTGAGCATTTGCTTTGACATTTCCAAAGGAGAAATCTAGTTTCCACAGGGACCACCTGAGGAAAAATCGTAGTGTAGAGACTGTTTCTAACTCCCACTGCCCTATGCAAAATTGTCTTTCACTCCAATCAATAGAGAACTTCATGACTGCACACCAAGTGCATATTACAAAAATATATAGAAGTGGTGCAGAAATATTTTTTTACATGTTGCCTCTGCATGGTAAAAAAAAGTAAAGGTAAAGGACCCCTGGACGGTTAAGTCCAGTCAAAGGCAACTATGGGGTTGCGGCGCTCATCTCGCTTTCAGGCCGAGGGAGCTGGGGTTTGTCCACAGACAGCTTTCTGGGTCATGTGGCCAGCATGACAGTGACTACATTGTGCATGTTGAATATTTTCACATGCCCACACACACCATGTTCGTAGTGAGGTGTCAAAGGCCACACTCTCCAAGAGGGCTGCATGGTTAATTGAAGTAGTATGGCCCTCTTCAGATATTGCACCCCTCATGTAATGAAGTAGAGAGTGGAGAGGAGAGTCACAGGCTGGCTTTGCCCCCTCTGTCACATTACTGTGATCATCCTTGCCACTAGAGCCTGCTGTATTTGTGTAGGTTTCCTATTGTGATTTAGAACTATGCATGTTCAGTGTGATAAATTATGTGGATATCCTGCAAAGTAGAAAAGGCTTGCCACTACATATATGTTCCGCTTCTTTACTATGGTCAGATGAGCAATGGAAGGGGCAGAGCTAGCATGACTGGGGACTGTGCAATCCACTACAGTGGACTCTGATGAGGATAAGGTCTACCTGGTGGGAGAACCAGTCGTACCCAATTCAGAGGCCTCTTGGCTAGGGGATTTCTCTGATTGGGGATGAGCCTTCTGCAACACATCTTTCCCCCAAAGATTGCAAAATAAGGTGAGGACCTCCTTCGCTATCTAATCAGCTCCTGTAGAGAGTCAGAGCCTGTAGAGAGACAGAGCCAACCATGCTCTCAGTCTTATCTGCCTTTTTAAGATTTCAGTTGGCTCTAGCTCCCTGCAGAAACAGCATCTTTCTATAACTACCTTAGGCAGAAAATGCATCTGCAAGCAGGGTACCCTTAGAGCTGTCCAAGGTCCTGCTTTTGTCTGCCCTCTGACTTTTGACTTGTCTTCACCATATCCTGTCGGCTTTTTCTGTAAAATTCAGTTTCCTATGAAACTGGACATCACTCTCTCTCATATTTCCAAGCATCTTGGGGATTCCATTGCCTACAAATATATTATGTTTCCTTCAGCAAAGGACATGAGTTTGTGAAAGCCAGCTTCCACTCAGCCAACCTGGAAGCAAGTGTTCATATGCATTCCCCTTTGCGATGCTTATCTGTAGCACTGTGAATAAGCTGGGTTTGTCTTTTAGTTGTTGCATATCTGTAGGGAAAGTCAATAGAAAATGGTCTTGCTGCTGTTAGATTGGGGTATAACTAGCAGTTGGGTCACAACCTACTACCGGTATATGAAGGACCAATAGCTTTAAAACACTGGAACTGCAGAGTAACTGTATAGGAATTTCAGGTAGCCATTTCCATGCTAGCCTGTTTCCTTTGTTGCTTAAATAATGTTCAGGCTTGACTGTTGATTCATGTTCCACCACAGTACTGGTAACTTAATAGGGTTTTTAAACAAAGTGATACATAGCTCACTAGTGTGACACTAAGTACAAGGCTGAAACAGAGTTTTTCCTAAACAAAGATGGAGGAGAATCTGGATGGTGGGCTAAACTTAAGAGGGCAGTGCGTAGTTAACTTATGCTTGAAAACAACTCATTGTTATGTGGAGCTTGGCTGCCTTCTGTTTCATGCAAGGAAGAGAAGCTTTTTTTCTTTTATTCCCCCCCCCCCCCGATCAAGTTAGAGTAAGGAGACTCTATCACCAGCCATAAGGCTGATGTTATAAAATATTCTGAAAGTTAACTCAATAAAAAATATATAATGAGATGAGCCATCTCTGCCTTTGTTTATAGCTCCTTTAAGTGTATAAATGAGTATGGTGATGATTAATGAGGTGCTCAGAAGAAGATTTGCAACCATGGTGCCTGAATTATTCCCTTATTGTATGAGCTTCCTTGGTCTTGCTTGTTTATTGTAGTGCTCAGTACAATTTAATACAGGTTGATGAAAGTTATGAGGTCCTATTTATTCCATCCGACATTGTCCCCACTCTGCCGGCTCAGCCTGTAGTATAGATAGTGTGTGGCAGAATGAATTCTGGAAATATATTAAAAAGCAATTATGAACTCCTTGCCTTTGGTGTCCCATCCTCATTCTTCACAGAGTGCCCCAGGAATTAGCATAGCATCGTATGGGCACTCAAGGAGTTTATGAAAATGCCATCAGTCTGTATCTAATTTTCAGAGCTGCTGGATTTTGAAAGTTACAAAAAGCTTAAAGTCTAGCCTTCCATTTCTTCCTCTCCTTGTGCCCCAAAGCCCCCGCCCCTGCCGCTCCATGTCTGCATCTTGTCAATTCCTTTTAATGGCAACTGGCTTGTCAGAAACTGCATAATAGATGGTGGCAGCCCCAATTTTTGCTGACTTGGAGTTTGTGTTTCTTGCATTAAGCAATTTCTTCCTTTGCGCTTCTCTCTGCACATGCATTATTGTAAAAATCTGATGACACTTCTAGAATGTTTTTAACTAGGAAAAGTCTGGTTTAGAGACAAAAAAACAAAACAAAAAAACTTCTGAGTGGGGGAAAGGAGGGAGAAGGGGGAAGAGGAGCATCAATTGCATCAGTGGCACATGGGCTTTTGCTTGTGGAGATAGATGAAGAGGCTGACACAAGTTTCTTGTATAAATAAAAGGCCACTGCTTTAATAATAGCTAAACAGGGTCTTCAATGGTAAAATCCTGGACTATTAATCAAAACCCAGTATGAGCACTATCCTGTTTTCAGTGTGGCAGTGGATGGAAACCTCTGCTCCTCTCATCCCACACCGTGATGACCATACCTGTTTTAAAGACCCTAGGCATATATTAGTGCCATTCTGGACTCCTCATAGTCAACATATTTCCCTCTGCATTGAGGGAATTCTCATTCCAATTACACACACCCCCAACCACTAAGCCCTGGATAAACATAACCCTCCAGAATTTTTTTAAACCATTTCTCAACCTTTATGTTACACTACTTTTTAAAACTGTCATGTGGTGATGACTGAGCATCCTATTATTTTAGGGGAAAAGGAATGGGAAGCCTGTTGCCCTCCAGATGTTGCTGGATTCAAACTCCTATCATCCCTAACCACTGGGAATGCTTTATCAGTGACCAGCAACATCTGGAGCTCTACAAATTCCCCATCCCTGCTTTGAGGTTACAACGCTTCTGACCCATAGGATAGCCCTCCATTTTTAGAAATGGGTTCCCCCCTTTTCTTCCTTTGTACTGTATTATTATTATCATTTCAGCATGCTCCCCTTTCCTTCTCCATGGCATTTCAAAAGCTCTGGGTTCTTCTGACAAAATGTGTGGGATGGACATCTTCTTTAAATGGATCTTTCCATCTTCTGCTTCTTTCCCAATGCAAGGGAGTGGGAGGCTAGGATCTTACTTCAGTAATAGCATGAAAGCCAGACACCACAGCTATTTTTGAGACAGTAGGCTTGTTCTACCACCCCCATCAAATCTCTCTGGAAGGGTCTGAAAGCTCTTTCACAAAGGTGTGAAGTTAATCCATGCAACTGCTGAAGGGTAACTTGATCTTCCTCTGATTATCAGAGATGTATGTGTATGTGTGTCTGAAGGGGGGTGGGTTTGGAGAAGGATAATCCAGGTTATCATATTTCTTTCTTTTATCCTTTGTATTGCTTCCTTTTTTTAAAAAAAAAAAAAACCTGCATAACCTTTGGGTTGAATCTGGTTTTTTGAAATAGGTCAAAGTCAAATAAAGTGGGAGGGATTGTGTGGAAGAACAAGCTTGTGTTGTAGTTCAAGTGTAAGAGGTATTACCAGAAGCCAATGAATCCTTTTTTTCAATGGGGAGCTCTGACCTTGTTAAAAGAGGGGGAAATGATAAGGTATCGGGAAAGGGGGAAGGTTATTGTTCAAGCCTATGGTAGTAAAGGGTAACAATGTGAGAGCAGAAATTCCAGGGTAAGGCTGACATATTTGGTAGCCATCTTTGAACTTAACATATGTGTTCTTGTTTCTTCCTTTGTTTTGCTCTGTTTCTTAACTGCTTTGCCCATTCTGGGGAAGGGCCTGAGGGCTGCTCAGATGACATATTGGACTTTTGAGGGAGTTCCCATAGTGGGACATTTCTCAGAGAGAATGTTTCTCAGAGGGGGTTGTATGGCATCTCTGAAGTTGCCTCAGAATTTTACCTAGCTTGAAATGTGAGATGAATTTGAAGGAATTTCCTCAGGTAGAAGATAAGTGGATTTTGAGATTAGGGATATTTGTTGGGGACATCTTACACAACCTTTGGCATAAAAGCTGGCTTGTGTGAGTCTATTTTTTTCACTTTGTGGTGATAAGTATTGCTTGTGCAACAGTGTTTATCTGCCACCCAAATGTTGTATAGCTACAAGGTATATTCTCTAATATACTTTGTAACAAGTATTTAGGCAAAGTCTCTAATCTGTTGGCATAAACACAGTGACCAAGCTCCATTTCTTTGCAGCTGTGTTTGCAGGTTTTGAGGAGCCCTTGTGCAAGGTACCTATAGCAGTCCCTTTTACATCTATTCACCATTGTGGTTTTTACTCATCCTCTTCCTCTGGGCTCAGTTTGTATGGAAGAATGCAATACTAACCAAAGCTCCTGTTCTTTCTCCTAGACCTTACCACTGCTGGCTTGTCCACAGAGGTCAAGTGAACAAGCAGTCACAGCAAGTGGGAGCAGCAGCTAGACCAGGGGTTTCAGAGGTCCGTGGTGGGCTCTCTGCTGAGATGTGTGCCTCAACAAGTTGCCCACACTCTAAGATCAGTGGATAAGGTCTCCTGGTGGCCCCTCTGTAGTAAGAAGCACATGGTGTGGGAGCCCAGAAAAGGGTCTTCTTAGTAGTGACTACTAGTATGTAGAACTCCCTCCCTATTGAGGTGAGTCTGGCACCAACCTTTGATAGCTAGTTAATGGTGGGCATTTCTAGGAGGAGAGTTCTGATTGCTACTGCTGCTGTTAGCAATTGTGATTTGGGGATTTGCTGTGTCTTTAAGGGACTGTGTTGTTCTTTATGGATTTTATGGATTTTTATCTATTTGCCTTGTTGTAAATTGCTCTCTGGCTTGCTCAAAGGGTGGCATATAAATCATATCAATATGTAAACTCCTGATGCTGGCCCAGCTTTACATTCCTAATAATACCTTTATTAATCATTCTTCTGGTTCTCCAACATCCCTTAATGCAATCCCCATTTGTCAGGCAAGGAAGTTATATTTTAAAAAGTAACCTGTCCATTGTAAAGAAGAGTAAAGGCTTTCAAGAGAGAATGAAATTATACTTCAAATCTCACACCTACCTACTCAGAGATAGGTACAATAATATGGTCCTCTCCTCATACCTCAGCAGTGAATTCTTAAAAGGATTATTGCACTGAAAATATAAACAAAGCCTGACTGCTTGTTTGAAGCAAATGCCAGCCAGATATTCAGTGCCTCGGTTTCCCATGCCTTACCATGTAGTTACACAAGGACTTTGGAAGCTAATAAAGCTCTCTAAGTCAGGGTGGGCTGGCCTGTTGCCATCTGCATGTTGCTGAAATACAACTCCCATCAGCGCAACAATCATGGCCTATAGGGATGATGGGAACTATAGTTTAGCAACATAGGAATGGGCATAGTTTAGCCAACCTTCCTCTAGGTGAAAGTCATGTTCCAGAGGCCATCACACCTTAACTGAACAGAATGCACCACAACTTGTTTTATTTATTAAACTTTTAGACTGTCCTTCATCAAATAAACATCCAATTAAGTCATACTCAGAGCACACCCACTGAAACCACTGTCCACTGATTTAAGTCAGTCTGCACTGAGTATGGCACATGATGAATATCACCCCATTATATAAAACAATAATACAGCATAATTTAAATCAGTAAAACATAACAGCAAATCAACCAGTTAGAAAAACCACCAGAAGCAACAAATACCACAGAGGTTTCTAAGACTCTAAACAACCTGACCAAATCCTTCAAAAGCCTGATAGAGAAAATATGTTTTAACCTGGCATTAGAATCACAGTAATGTTGTGAATGTCTGTGCCTCCAGGAAGAGGGAATTTCACAATTGGGATACCATTACAGGGAAGACTGTATCTTGTGTCACTGCCAAGTAAACCACACCCACTGATGGAGCAATGAGAAGGACCTCCTCTGCCAATCACAGAGCCAGGATTAGCTCTAATGTTAGCTGAATAGCCTTCTATCACTAAACTGATATTCTTCCTCCTTTTTTGTGTTTTTGTAAATGCTATCTGAGTATGGAAAACATACCAAACACATTTATATAATTAAATACAAGTCCTATCAGAGACACAGTCCTTCTTTTGTTGAGGTCTTGGGGTAGTACCCAACTGGGTTATACTGAAAGTAGACCTACTGAAATTAATATACCTAAGTTAGTCATGGCCATTAATTTCACTGGGCGTACTCTGAGTATGACTAATGTTGGATACAATCATTGGATCTGAAAAAATAGCAGTTCCTCTGTGCCTCTTTAGCCATCATTTTCTCATATCAAACTAGCTTCATTCCCAAAGCTTAATGCAGTACAAAACATTTGAAATAAATGGAAAGAAAACAATTTAGACCTGAAAGGTTGAAAGATTATTATTATTTTAAATGCAAGAGCTTATCTCCAATGTAGGATATGGGATGCATTTAAAAGTATCTGTCAAAACAATCTCTGTGTTTATCTGTGTTGATTGCTGGCACTTTTACATTAATATATTTCATTGCCTCATCGTAATTGCCAGTTTGATGCATCCCCCTTCCTCAAATAAAGACTTAAACATAGAAGTAGGAATGGTGGAGAGTTCTATTTATTCTGTATTTTTAAATAAGTCTAATTTGCACTTGTCTGCAAACTCCATTTATCTAGGAGTAGGTCCCAATCATTTTAGCAGGACTTACTTACAAGTAGACATGGTTAGGATTGCAACCTAACACAAAGTTTGGAACATAATTATCCCATTGGATTTCACACCTCTCTGAAGTCTCTGAATAGTATAGATCCTGGCCTCCTCAACTCATGTGTATTGTCACACACCAGCCCATCAGGGAGCAGTGAGAGACTTCAGGGGTTCCAGGCACTTAACCAGGGTTTGCTATCCTTGGAATGAAGGTCAGCAAAGACTGTGGTGTCTTTGGCATATATGGTTTGTTTATGAATATAAGCACCCTGAGCCTAAGATGGAGGGGCTCACAGCATTAACACTCTACAGGTCTTGCTTCTCCATTAATCACAGCTTTGGATCCATCACAAATCAAGTGTGGGTATCTTTCTAGCTTCTGCCTGCTTTCTGCACAGACCATAAGCTAGTAAACACACCCTCCAAGTCTAGCTTTGGGTGTGACTGCTCATGACCCTGTCGATTACATTGCACTGTTCCTGAGAGAATAAGAAGAGTCCTGCTAGATCTTGTCTAACTAGTCCAGCATCCTGTTCTGATATTGGCCAGCCACATGACTGTAGAAAGCCCTCAAGAAAGACCTGAGTACAACAGCATTCTCAATACTTCTGATTCCCAGCAACAGATATTCAGGGGAATAATGCTTCCAACAGTGGAGGTCGATCATAGCCATTATGCCTGGTAGCTGCTGACAGCCTTATCCTCCATGGATCTTCTTTTGAAGACATTCAAGTTGGTTGCCATCACTTTGCTTCCTCACGATTCCAAATAAAGTATGCCCAGGATGGGGTGGATGTAGTCTAATGAATTTTTGCAACTCTAAACATGTTGATTATTTTCAAATTATATACCTACAGAGAGATCTAAATGTTTTTCTATAGACAGATGTCAATATATATTATCTTTTACAGGTTGCAGATTTTAAAACAGTTCCTATATCTCTACACAGAAATATTGTGGTTACATATTTCTTATTTGCGTGACCAGGCAGTGACAGCCCCAGTCCCCAGGGATCATAAAGTAGGAATAAAGAATCTGAAAACATTATATGGAATTAAAATTAGGCCACATCTTTATTAAACTTCTGAAGACCTTGGCTTAGGCCTTGAGCATATATCCCTCCCAGTCCTCCAGCTGGGGAAACTAGGGAACACCAGGGTAAATGGGATATGGGGGTACTCTGAAAGACGTAAGTGTAGCAGGCAGCCCAGCCCATATCCACACACGCAGGGTAGTTCACTGACAACCTTTCAGTGTATGGCCAGTGACACCCATGACAGTATATAACCTCCCCTATGCAGAACTTGATAAACTGACTGGGAAGATTAGATATCTACAAGATCAAAATTTCATCGAGGACTGGGGAAAATTAGCTGAATACTGGGAATGTATAAGTGATAACGGAATAACGTTAGTGGCATTCAGAGAAGCTCTGTAACAGCATAAGAAATATTGTAAAAAAGCAAAATATAAGAGGGGGGTAGGTATAAAGGCAATACCAAAATTTGGAAATGTGTATTTAAAGAAATTAGAATTTGGAAGATTGGCAGAGAAGCCGAAGGAAGTAAAAAACCGAAAAGTTTAATAGATATTGTAATGTGGTATGAATGTATGAAAAATTAATAAAATATAATTTTGAAAAGACAGTATATAACCCCCTTTAAGGGAGGACCCTAGAGTTGCCACCACAGGGGGGTGAGTCACCACTTCACACACACACCCAATATAGGGAAGAAAAGACTATAGGATTCCACCCAAGGCCACAACTGCCAAAGTTGTGACAAATTGCTACAGGGAAGACAAAACCTGCCAATGCAGGAAAATTTCTTCCTGGTTCTTCAACAGCAACCAGCCATAAACAGTAGCAGCACCCGCTAAACAGGAAGAAAAAGTTAACCTGCAAACAATAAAACATTAAACTAAGGGAGGGTAGGGAGGGTGAATCTCCTAATCCAACTGCCTGGATACTGTCAGCTCCACCCCCTTATATATGTATGGGACTGGCCCCACCTCCCAGCAATGAAACTTGACTATTGAGGCTGAGCGTGAACCTCCAAAAATTAACACTGAGAGGCAGGCCAGTCCCTGTTTGCCAGTAAGTTCACTGGGAACTGTAGCACTGCACGCGATCCCACAAAGGGCACCCACAATGTCAAGTGTGTGTGCTCATTTGAAACTGGAAATGTGTTCATGGTCACCTGAACTCACCCCAAAGACCAGTATCTAATGTGAATGTGAAACAAATGAGAAGTGCAACACACTTAATCCAGTGGATGCCTGGATTTAGCTCGCTTACACCCTGATCCAAAATGCATTTGCAGTTTAAAACAGTGGGACTCATTGCTAAGTAAGTTACGTTAGTCTTCTATATTACACTGTACACACCTGCAACTGCCAATAAGTCACTTGGAAAGTTCCTGCAGTATTGTTGAGTTCTCATACAGCCAATTTAGAGGAATTATGCCCTGGATTTCCATTCACAGCAATACGCTATTTTGTAGCAGCAGGCCTATCACTGAATGCATGCATTCTTTCAAATTTGTTCTCAGTCTGCCATCATTTCCTTCTGCTAAACACACATACTTTGAACCAACTCTCAACACTTAGAATTCATCTACTAAAAAAAGAAAAAAATATATTCTCAAAGTAGCTCCAAAAACTGTTTACAGCCTTTCATGGCTGTCGTTATCTAGAAACAGTTTGCAAAGAATCTTAATACAGGAGAATTTGTATCCCTCAAAAATACATTTGCACTGTAAATTGTTTATAGAAAAGCCGGCAGAAGAAAATGGGCTTTACTGCTATTGAATTCATTAGTGGTAGACTAGCTGATTGCTTAGATGCCATTCGGTTTTCAGACCTATCTTTTTGTGCTTGTAACATTCCAGACCACCTTGTTGCTCACTTTATTTCCTCAGCCTTTAATAGTACTTAGTACTAGCTATTCCTTTAGAATCTGAGGATTCCCCTTAACCCTTTAACCTGGTCCTAATGCATCATTTAGTCCTTGTTTGTTGGTTTGCTGAATTGTATGTGGGAGCACTGGTGTGAATTAAACTGCCTTTATTTATCTCATCTTGAGTGGGCCCAAATGTTCATAGAGGAACTCAGCCTTCTGCCTCTAATGTTCACAGCATTAAATATGTATTGAAAAGTAATAACCCACAGGTCACCAACCGGTGAGTCAGAATTTGGAGATTGCTATATATTAGATATACAACAATCCCCCAAAATAAATACATTCTACTACTGTAGATGCTCAGTAGATTCATTCGATACTCAAATAACATAATGGTGCTGATGAACTTTGTTATTTCCCTAAGGTGAGACAGCATTGTAAAAAGTCACACAGGTGCCTAAACCAAGAAGAGACAACTTTGCCTTTCTTCAGCGGCATAACTTCCTGATATTCAAATTAGATAGAAGCATGAAATCAAGTAGTGGATCATAAACAATTATCTAATGATGTGTGTTGATAGCATCCAGCACTGGTTCACACAGACCCCTCTCCCCCCAAGAAGTAAGTTGTCTAATATTTCAAGTGGCTGCTGAGCAGATTAGCAACAGCTGGGAGATGGGCTAAATTCCACAGCAGCCAAAATAACTGGGGGACTTCAAATGCCAAGCAATGAGAAAGGCCTCTGTGGAAGGGCAGGATTATGATATGGAAGAAGGCTTCAGGTAATCTGATTTAGGGCTTTATAAATAAAAACCACTGCTTTGCGCCGAAAATAGCAAATATATTTGTTACAAAAGGGAGGTGATGTGAGCCTTGTTCAGATGTTAAAACTGAACACAGGTATGATCTTTCTCTACACACATGCAGCTGTTTGTGTGAATGAGTGTACCCTCATTGCTTTGGATGGCTCAACTATTTGTGCACCCAGGTACACAAACTGTACACTTGCTGAATACTGCATGTGAGTAACTGAACCAGTTACATGTACAGATTGCACATGGATTGATTGATTGAATGTATAGTAAACAGAGCCCAAGACAGATAGTTTGGAGCCAAAAGAACCTAAGGCTTGTTGTCCAGAGCCAGCAGAGCCTGAACTAGGATCCTTGCAGATTCCATCCCTGGACACTAAACTGTTGGTGAAATCAAGTTCTCCATGAACTTAACTACCCAACAGCACAGGGAGTATTCTATGTGGGAGGCCACAGAAAGACACCTGCTCATATTTAGGTCAGTGGATTGGCCCTTTAAGAACCACAACCTTTGGGCTGGGGGCATAGAATTTGGGAAAGGTGGACTGGAGGGTGCTGTAAAGGTCTCAGTTCACCTCCAGCCTTTGTTGGAGCAAGCTGCTTACTTGAAGATCTCCATAGTCCTGCAACCACAGGCCTGCCTTTATCCCTTGGTGCTGTTGGTATCAGATAGGAATAGTGATAATAACACAATAAATTCGAAATAGTAATGATTGATTGCACATTTATTCAAAATCCAATTAAAAATATTTAATTTAAATAATCCAACAAAACTGATGAATTTGATCCAGTGATGCCAACTTTTCAAAGTCTGGTACTCATTTATATCTTCAGTGCTCCCCCTGCTGCCCCCTTGCCTCTTTGCACCCCCTTTGGTAATTCCACTGCCCCCTTAGGGAATTACTGACTCTGGGGCTTTGAGGCTGAGCTATCTTGGACCACCAATGCTTAGGCTTCAAAACCCATTGCAAGTGCAGATTGGAATTAAGGATGTGCAGCATCAACCCCTATATGTTGGTTGTATAAAGGCTTTTACTTGGGAAGCTGATAGAAATATCAGAATCCTGCCCTTCTGCCCTTGCTTGGTCAACACAGCCATTGTTTCTTCCTCTTACAACCTGAGCCGGCAACTGATCTCACAACAGCCTCACACAGAAAGCTCCAGAAACTGACCTCAGGGACACTGGGCTAAAGGTCTAGATTTGGATGTGACCTCTGCTTCGGGGGAAAAATATGAATAAGTCCAGGACATCTGTTTCCTGTCTGCATCAGACAGGTCCACTGATTGTATTGCAAATCAACATTGCAATTACAGGCTGTTCTGAATGAGTGGAGCTAAGAGGTAGCAACACTCCTTGTAAGAGAAGCTCATGTGATGTGCTGTAATCTGAATTGCCCCCAAACAACTTGGATATTAATGGAAAATGTAATGAAAAACTAAGCTGTGATTTGATTTTTCTCTGCGTGCTGCCCTTGGAATTCCCTCAGCAGCCACAACCTTATTAATTTCCCCAGTCACCTTGTCTTTGCATGCTATGTATGTACAAAACGAAATCGTGCTGCCATGAGATCTTTGGCGTGAAACTCCTCCTCGCTCCTCTTGCTTACCCAGAAGCCCCTCTCTGCCTAAGGTGCTTTTACAGCTACTATGCTTGCCTCATAGCAAAAGTGGTTGTAAATCACCACTTGGTATTCCATGAATATCCACCCATTTATTTGTGGGCAGGTCAGACATCCTTTTAGCCTGCTGGTTGTTGCCCATATGTACAGTAGCTATTTGCTTGACAAGATATGTGTTGTCTATTAAGCCTTGCTTCTTGACAGGGCCAGCCCTATCATTAGGGAGAATAAGGCCTCAGGTAGCAAATGCTGGGGTTGCAGCATTTCCCTAAATTAGCCAGTTGCCTTTGGGTGCTTCCCTAAACTACACCTGCTAAACAGCCTGCTACTCAAGGGCCACAGAGGACACTAACATGCAACTGTTGGGCTAGTTGACTTCTGCATGTGGAATGGGACATGTGTGCACTTCTGTCCTTTACCTTGGGCAGAAAAAAATTATTGAGCTGGCCCTGCTTCTTGGGCCTTTTAAGAATGGGAAATAGTATTTTACAGTATCCAAACCAGATTACTGCTTTGAGATGCACATGTTGTATGCCCAGGGGATGACAGGTATGTGAAAGAGAGGGACAATAACCACCTGTTTTGCAAAGAGAAGGTTCTGGGTTCAGTCTCTGTCATCACAAAAGTAGCAAATGATATGACAGCAGCAATCAGAATAGATAGCACTAGCTTCCTTGAACAGGTAGCCTGATCTGGTAAAATGTACCATCCTGCATTCAAGGGAAGGCCATAGCTCAGTGGTAGAACAGCTGCTTTGCATGTTGAAGGTCATAGGTTCAAATCCTGGCATCTTGACTTAAAAGTATAAAGTAACAAGCATCGGCTGCATGTGTGTATGAAATAATGGAATGGCACAGCATCCTTCATTTTTGAGCTCTGCTTGTAGGCTAAACTACGAAGGCTCTCATGATGAGCTTCTGTGCTCAGAATTCACCACAGCACCACTGGGAATGGGCGGTGCTTTTTAACAGACACATCTCTGATACAGCACTCTGATATCCTCCCATTTAAAAACCCCACTTAGCCCATGTCTCTGTGTTAATGTCTTCTATGTCATAGGCAGACATGCACCTTTTGATCACTCTATGAGGTACATCTTTCATCATGCTGTGTATTGCTTACCCACACTATGCATATAAATAAAGAGTTTGAAGAAAAGATCGATTGCTTCAAGTCCTGGAGTTGAGTGAGTCTTTTCACCTCCGGGAGCTATAGAGTAAAGTAACCTAAAAAGTCAGTCAATCAATCACTTCTTCCTCCTTCCTTCTCTCTCTCTCTCTCTCTCTCTCTCTCTCTCTCTCTCTCTCTGCATCCCTCCCTTCATTTTCTCCTCTCAGGCATTAAGCTTTAAGTTTTATAGAATAAATTAATAAAAAAAGCATTTTTATGTTTCAGAATGCTTTATTCTGCAGCAGTTGAAAAGCAGCAGAGTAGAGGAGAAAGATGAGTACACAGATTGCAAATGAGGTATCAGTGGCAACACTGGAAACAAGAGGAGGGGCTGACAGCTCCCCTTCCTGCTAATGGTCTTAGGCAGGGATTTTTTTCCAGCCAGAACTCACTGGAACTCAGTTCCACTACCTCTCATGTGGGCGCCATTGCCATTATAAGAAAATAAGGAAACAAGGGAGATGTTCACGGTGAGTTCCGGCACCTCTTTTTCTAGAAAAATAGCACTGGTCTTAGGTCAAGTATGTTGTCACAGAGGTGTGAGATTTGACACCCCCTCCTCCAGGTGCTGACATTATTAAAAAATAATAGGGGGGAGGTCCCAACAAAATGACAGTGTGTGTTAACTGCAGGCATTGATTGCCAGAATTAAATACATCAGACTGGTGAAAATATGTTTGTGCTTTGATGCTTGCTTTCAAAAGGGTGACTTAAATGGTTTGAGAAAAGAGCTTGTTCCTAGTTCATGCATGATGAAATTTAAATTTGACAAGATGCTAGTCTTTTGCTACGTCCAGCCACCATCTATTAATGAATATATTTAGTTCAAGTTTGGTTTTATCCCCCTCCATTTCCATTATGTGTTATGCATATTGAAGGACTCAAAGAAAGCTGGCAATGGAAATATAATGGGAGGTTATGATGGCTAACTTCTAATTAGGAAATGGTATGCATATCTGTAAGTTTTGCTCCCAAAGCAAAAACTCCATTTTATTTTTGTTGTTGCTGTTAATAGTAGTGCAATCTACTTAGAAGTAAGACCTGTTGATTTCAGTCTGACTTAAACTTTGGTAACTGTATGTAGGGTTATAGTGGAAGGGTTCCAAACAGGGAACTGGCCTGAGATTAGCCACTGTTTGATCTGCGAAAATGTAGGAACTGGGTGCAAAAGTTACAACGCAGTTGTGCTGTTAAGTTAATGGTGTATGTAGTGTGCAGCAGTGATAATGCTAAAAGTTATGCCTATGCTTTTGAGCAGAAAATGATACAAAATTAAGCTAGTTGTGGGTAACATAAGATGTGCTGTCATATATGCAGGGAGTATAAAATATCTGCAGGAACAAAGGGACTTTTTTTTTTGCACATCACCACTTCTAGTTCTGTTGATCTATCTAGGGGATGAAGATGTGAGAGCTAGGCCTGTACTTCCTCTTCTCATAGTGGTCAACCAGATGTCTATGGGAAATCCACAAGTGGGACCCCAGCACAAGATGTCCACCAAATGTGTGATGAACATGCTTAGTCTTCATTGGATTGGTTTTGGTTTCTACCACTTAAGAGCTTTTTCCTCCTTTCTTGTGCTTCTGCAAACATTGTTGTTCCTTGTTTATACCTTCTTTTTCTACATGGGTGATACTGTTGTGGCTGCATAATAATGACACTCATTGTCTGAACACTGGAAATTGAGGAAAAGGTGCAAAGAACCCTTCTATATCACAGCATATACTATGTTGCATATTACCTGTACAGGAAAAGCAAATATCCTGTTTAACAGAATGAGGGAGAAAAGTGATGTGTGCCCAGTTGTTTTCTCATATGCTTCCAAGCATCCACAAACCTAATAAGATGTAAATGATGAGTAATTATGGCACATTTTGAGGGTGGAAAAGCTAGATCAATAGGTTAAGTGTTTGATGTTTTGCAGTCGGATGCACAGCAATAAGATCCATCATTTGAAATTCAAGCGATACACTCGAAAATGTATTTGAAGAAGGGTCACCTCTTTTCATGCAGAAGGGCCAGGTTCCTTTTGTGGCATCTCCTGGTAGGGCTGGGCAGGACTGCTGCCTAAAATCCTGGAAAGCCTCTGACAGTCAAGGTAGACAATACCTTGGTAGATGCACCAATGGGCTGTCAAGGCAGCTCCTTTCTTAAGTGGTATTATAATTAATTAATTAAATAAATAAATTTCTATACCGCCCTTCATCTGAGGATTGCAGGGCAGTTTACAATATAAAAACACAATAACGCAGAACATGGTAACAAACAAAACCCAGTAACATACCCCCCACAATGCACAGTTTAGAAGGCTGTATATTGTTTAATTAGCCAAAGTCTGGTGTACTCTTTTGCATTCACCAATGCATATTCAGGGCTGTATCTGCTGGCTTTGCAAGGGTAATGCTGCTTTTGCTTTGCTTTCAGCTTGCAAACTGCCATGCTACAGTGCCTTGCACATCCCTTTGCAAAACTCACATGTATTAATGCTATCAAATGGAATTCACTCTATCAAAATCATTAATGGGCCTATCATCAGTACCGCATTTTGAGGTTTAACATTTCAGGCCTGACACCAGCCTTTGAAGTCCTTAATCTCTTAATTATATTACATATACAATTTGCATTGATGTAGATGCTAGCGTGGGGACTCTTCTCCAACGCACTCCTGGCTAGCCATTGCTAAATCAAATCATTTCATCAGGCCCAAGTTGAAAGCAGGAATTGCATTCCCTCCCCCCTTTCCAATGAGGAAGTTGCCATGAAAAAAATTGTCAGGGCACTAGAGGAGGGAAGCATTTAGCACCTTGGCAAAGCTGTCAGTGACCCACTTTGGTGAACCTCAGTTGTATGGAGGGGTTGACAGCAAATGAATGGAAATGAGAAGTTGTGTGTGGGAGAGACTGAGAGACAGAGAGATTTGCTTTGTGTCACACCTGTTTTCATTCCTTCTAAAATAGTAATGGGCAGCCATTTTCAGCCCTAGGGCTGCATTCCCTTCCAGGCAACTTTCTGGGGGTTACATGCCAGTGGAGGATGATACCAGAGGCAAGAATAAGCAAAGCAATGAGTATGAACTTTACCTCTGTACCGTAGGCTAGTTTCTACACCGCTATCTTTCTATTCTCCATCCAGGGAAGCAAGAAGCATTATCAGATCTCAAGGAAAAATTACAAAGACAATCAAGGATGGTGCAAAGCAGGACTGGTGTGGGATGTATCCTGGGGAGAGTCACAAGAGCCAGATGTAGACTGCATTTGACCCCCAGACTTGAGGTTTCCCATCCTTGCTATAATCCAGTAAACACACTTCGCACACTCAAAATATGCTTTCAACGCTTTATTGTCCTGTCTTTCCCCCATCTTCTTTTATTTAATCCTGTGCACATGCCACTGCCCCCTTTGGCCATCCCTTTACATTTGAATCCTCTTCCCCATAAGCTGATTTGTTCTGTTGCTGAAAGCCAACATAGATAAGAGCTAAACAATGCCGCATATGTGAAGGACTTTTTGTTGTTGTTAGCAAACGCTGGCCTGCCAGCTGCCCAGAGTACAGTATCTTCGTGTAGACAAAAGCTTGCAAGGAAGAAGATGCCAAGAAGGGTCCAAGGAAATGAAAGGAATGGAAATCCCTGCGGACCTGTGCATGCAAACGTCAGAGGCTGATAGCAGATGACTCCACTCACACAGCCATCTGTTGAGCCTGACTCATATAGGGTGTGCCACATTTGATTCCAAGCCCAGGTTGGGAGGAACCCTGGAGAAGGCGATTTTTTTGGGGGGGGGGCATCCCACCCTAGCTGTTCTGCTCTTCTCTCCCATGAAGACCAATGACATTGTGGGTAAAGTAATATAGCAAGTGAACAGCACACCACTTTTTTTTTTTACTTCCTCTTCTTTGAATTTTTATTTGTAAATATAACAAAAATCAAGGAAGAATTTGGAAATAAATACAGCCAGCTAGGAATGGGAGAGAATTCAATTAAGTTTGCATTTAACGATGAACCTACCAAATTCAAACTTTCTGAAACGATACATGAACCACATATACCTGATCTCTATCGCCCCCCAACATTTACAGTAAAAATATTCTATCAATATCAATCCTAGATTAATATAAGCAGTCCACATTACCAAGCAAGTATCTTATAAACCATATACTCAGTGAGATCATCGGGCCACTAAATAGTAGATGATGGATGCTTATTCTACCAGCCTTACAATATGTCTCTTTGCCAAAATAAGAGCACACAGAATACACTCTTGTTGTCCATCTGTCACTATCTGTCTTCCAATTGAGGAATCCAAGTTTCCATATACAGTGGTACCTTGGTTCTCAAACGCCTTGGTTCCCAAACACTGAAAACCCGGAAGTAAACACTGAAAACCCCTGCAACACAGCAGCCAGTGCTGCTACACCGGTCACACCACCCTAAGACCACCTCTGCTGATACTCTCCCTAGACTATACCCCTCTCGCATCTTGCTCCCTTGGTTTTGCCTGCCTGGAATGTGTCCTGATACTGAGATACTTCCTCTTGCTTACTTGAATGGGGGATGGAGATATGTGTAGGTAGGGTGGGTGCTTTTGAGTGGTCAAAATGTAGACTACTGGTTAAAGGTAAGAGTCACCCTCTGTGGCACCACCCTCTTTTGACCCTGGTCTCACCTACCACTGGCATGCACAGGCACAGATACACACACACACACACACAAACACATTTCCTATGAGGGAATGCAAACCTTGGGCTAAAGGGAATATTCCTCACCCTTCTTGTGTGCTCAGGAGGAAAGAAGGAGAAAGTCAATGAAAACTCCTAGGAGAAAAGTGGCCTTATTTTCTGTAGGCGGAAGGGGAAACTTTCTGCTGTGCACAACATCAAAAGCAGGAACTGTGCCTAAAGATGTTCATTTAGTAATCCATGTGTAGCTGCATTAGTGATGGGCTCTGCATTGTTTTACCCACTCATCTCGATTAGACCTATTATTATGACGGAAAACGGAGATGGCTGAAAGATATTAATTCTTTATGAAGCTTCCGTCACAATTAATGTAGGCTGCATACATTTTCATTTACTTACTTAGAAGCTCATCATTCCTTATGTGTGTTTCAAGCCCTTATTCAAACACAAATAATTTGAGCTAATTAGCTTATAAAAAAGGAATAGAGGGGAGGCGAGACAAAAACAAATAGCACATGGCTGAATTGTGGGGATTTGTATAGAATTAATCTTGCTAATATATACGGATTTGGTAAATTCATTATGCATCCATAATCAGATCTG
Source organism: Podarcis gaigeae (assembly GCF_964106915.1). Classification (NCBI taxonomy): domain Eukaryota; kingdom Metazoa; phylum Chordata; class Lepidosauria; order Squamata; family Lacertidae; genus Podarcis; species Podarcis gaigeae. The sequence continues at coordinate 15,025,601 of NC_139692.1, read as the reverse complement.
ATGAATCACCTAGCTAATACAGGAGTAATTAGGCATGAACTACTGATAGTTCTTTTAAAGTGCTACCAAAGTAGTACAACTTGTCACGCAAGCTCTCTTTGGGCCTTCATGCAATGAAATTAAATCCAAGGATGCTGCATTATGATTCAGATCTATATATTTTTTCATTAACAGTTTTTATTGAGATTTAAAATCTGGGATCACTAAATGTTCCTGGACTAATTATAAATATGTTGGGTCAGGAATGTGAAACCTGTGGCCCTTCAGACGTGGTTGGACTCCAACTCCTATCATGCCTGCCCATTGGCTATACTGGCTGGAGTCAAAGTTATTCCTGGTCTGCAGTTGTGCTACTGACAATGTAAGCCAGAGTACAGGAAGTCTTGTCAGGACTGGAGCTAAATAGTTATGCTTCCATGGAATAGGGTCAGGGAAAAGCTCAAGTTGCCAGGCTATATTCGATTTTTTTTATATGCACTTACTGAAGAGTCAGTTGCATTGAACTTAGTGTGGCTCACTTCTGAGTAGATATGTGTGCCATAAGAGTCCAAAGCCAGGTGACTATAATGTTTAGAAGTCCATTCCATGTTTTCCTCCTAGCCTTCTAGAAGGAGCTTAACCCAGGTTTTAATTAAGACTCAAGAATTTTCTCTACACAGGCTAAGCCTGATCAGGGAGCCATGAAATATTCAGGTAGACCATAGTTTACATGTTTATAAATATAAGATGCCCCAATGTATAAGATGACCCCTATTTTTTTGAACCCCAAATTAAGAAATCAATATTTTAAACATCCACCAGATCAACTCTGATATTTTATTAAATATTCAAAGCACTGGCACCAGTGTAGCAATCCCCGCTGGTGCCTTGGGTGCGCCCCACCAACACCCAAGATCACACAAAATGGTTGAGCTTTTAATGCATTCACCATCCATGTATAGGACTAAAAAAAATACTAAAAAAAAGTATTATACATGGAAATATATGGTGCTTCTTTCATGTTCAGCTTAGGTCATATTATCATGGGCCCTTGAAAATTCTGACAGTCATCACCAAGACATTAATGCTACAGGAGAAGGATGTAGTTGCAGGAGACTAGAAATCAAGAGGGCAGGTTGTAAAGAGGGAAGGGTATGGAATACTGGCTCCAGAGGACAGGAGATTGAGTAATTTTGCTATGAAGAAATGTCTGGCTTTCTAGATGGTAAGGCCAGGCACAGCACTGCAGCATACTGCTGCTGCTGCCACCACTATCAATCAATTCCCTCTAGTCCAGAGATAGGCAGCCTGTGGCATCCCAGATGTTGTTGGATTGTAGCTTTTATTATCCCTAGCCATTGATTATGCTGACTAGGGTTGGCTGGAGTTCTAGTCCACGAATAACATAAGTTCACCAATCCTACTCTATGCCTTGATAGGGTGGCCAAGTCTCTCAATTTAATGGAAAGTGGTTCTCTCTTTGAAGGGCTGTCAAAGGAGTCTTCTAATTGAAGGCATCCTCTATTTGAATGGTCACATGGTCCATTTGATTTGGCTTAAAGATACAGAACTCTAAGAAGAGAGATCAGCTGGAGTCTTGAAGTTGCCCATCAACACTAAGCACTTGAATATTAGATTGATCAGCAACAACAATAACATCATCAACAACAACAAGGTTCATCTGGTCAGTCTCCCCCATTATGCCAAGATGTATGGTATTTCTATTTAAATTAGAACATTTTTTCTAATTATGAATATAAGCTGACTCGTGGAAATATTATGAAAATATGTATCCTTGTTTATTGATGAATAAGTGGCCACCCTAGATCTTGAGTGAGGGGAACTCCATGTTCTGTGAGATATTTTTTACATTTGGGAGGGGGTCAGTGCTGAGTTCCATCTGTTTCCCTCTCATCTCCCCTTCATTAAAGTGTGTAGCAGGAACAAGCAATCTGGCACTCAAAGGGGTCATTCTTGATCTGCTGAACTGAGTTCCAACATTAAGAAGCTTTGTTAATATCACAATTGAGGGAGAACTCAGATAGGTAGCAGAAAGAAAGAAAGAAAGAAAGAAAGAAAGAAAGAAAGAAAGAAAGAAAGAAAGAAAATGGAATAGCCTTTAGTAGGCAGTCTTAAAGAGGAATGCTTGTGAGGAGTATGGATCATCCATGGTGTTAAGTAAAGGACAAGGAGATTGCACATGTCATACAGAATAAGCCCCTTGTAGGCAAGAAGCATCTGGGGAGATGGGTTGTTAATGCCTTTCTGGCTCAGGGTAATGGTAGTAAAACACATGAATTAGGAGATGTTTCCTCTTTGCCCCTATTAGACAAGATCCTTCAGTGGGGATGGTTGAGAGATGGTTGAGACAGGACACAGCAGCTGCTTTGAAATGGAGAAACTAGGCAGGGCCGGCCCTATCATTAAACAGAATGTGATGGCTACCTCAGGCTATGTTTGCTGGGAGGTGATGAGCAGCAGTGATCTGTTGGAACTTTGTGTGCCGTGTAATTTGCGCTCTTCCTCCTAAGCTAGTCTACTGCTCTTGAGTGCAGTAGAGAATGCTATTCCATTGCTAGCACTGACGTAAGATTCAGCTCCAGTCCAGTCTGCTTCAATACACAGAGAGAGGCATAATCATTCATCACATCCATAGCTTAGTGGCACTGTAGAGTATCTGCTTTGTATGCAGAAGATCCCGAGTTCAGTCCCCAGCATCTCCAGGTAGGAATGGGAAAGACTTGTGTCTGAAACCCAGGAGAACTACTTCTTATTATGTGTTGACAGTATTGAACTAGATGGATGAATAGTCTGATTTGGTATAAACCACCTTCCCTTGTCTTTTGCTTCAGGCAGCAAAATGTCTTGGACTAGGACTAAACAAGGTATACTGGATTTTTAAACAGAGAGTCATTTTATTCTCAGGTTTTTCTCCATAACTGGAACACAGAAGGATAAGGAAACTGAGGAGGATCTAGAATGTGGATGGCATGAATCAGGTGGGGTGGGGTGATACGATAAAATAAATTCAAGATCTACTCCTGGGGGAGGGGGAAGTCTATGGCTTTAGTACCATTGAATCTTTAGATCATAGAATTGGAAGGGACCATGAGGGTCCAAGCCCTTGCAATGCAGGAATATTTTGCCCAATGTGGGACTTGAACCCACAACCCTGAGAGTAAGATGCTCTAAAGCTTAATGGCACCTTCATGCTTGGAGGCGTTATGCCAAGTATTCTGTGACAAATGGCAGCTGGGAAAAATGCCTTCTCAGTGGTGGCACCCTGATTGGAAAATGTTCTCCCTATGCTGCTTAGAGAACCAGGCTCCTGCTTGTGAGAGATAGGGGCCTACTGTTCAAAGCAGTCTGCAGTTTAGCAGAGGGGTGTGCTGTATTCAGGCATACAGGACTTCTTAAAAACAACCCTGCCTTCTCACTCGCCCTTTTCTGGGTTAGGCAAAACCCTGTGCAGGCATGTGTTTGCAGCCCAGCTAGAGAGTCTGATATAGCCCTGTTAAAGAAGCCTGTTAGTTACCAGCATCTGAGCCATAACCCAGTAGTCATGCTTAAACAAGCAATTTGGGGATATCCTGATTAGAAAAGTAACACAAATCTATTTGAAACAAAACATGCAGAGGGAAAAGATGCATGTGCAGGAAGGAAACTGGCAGGGTGGGGAATGAAGGATATTCCCCTTGCCCTCTTCACTTTCATTGCTTCTCCATTTTCATTTGCCCTTTTGCATTGGCATTTTAAAATATATTTTATTGGGGGTGGGGAGAGAAGAGGACTGAGCTACTGCCACTACTAATGGTGAGCCCCAGTATCAAGAAACTGCTGGAGAATTTCTCTTTGGTGATGAAATGGTTCCCGTAATTTCTCTGCCCACAAATAGGATGGTTTGCATATAGGTCCAGTTTTCATATATACATAACAAGGGCATTAAGTCACATGTAGTTATTCCTTACAGCATCAGATGGAGAGGCGAAGAGGGCTACATTTGTCCCCCGGGCTTCAGAGTCCCCATCCCCTGGTATAAATGGTAGCAAAAATGAGTCATGCTTAGCCATAACAGAGCACTGAAAATTAGCAGAAATGCTAAAATGCTACCAGGAATTTTACCGTCTGCTTGCAGGATTCAATGTGGCAGTACACAAAGTAAATAAAATTATCATTTAAACAAAGGTAGATAATGAAATTATCTTGTATCCACATTCCGGAAACTTGGAAAGTGTGGCTAATCAATACTCTGCTACACAATACAACAGTGCTCTTGTAAGATTACAGGAGAACAATTTCAGCAAACAGAGCCAGGCACTAAACGAGATCCTCAGCCTTGGTTCTCTGTAAATGTTATTGTTTGCAGTTCAGTCAAAGCAAGTCCAGGTAGCTCAGAGTTCAAGGCCTCTAGGAAGCGAAAGCATTTTTCACTTTGTAAATTTGCACTGCTAACATCTAGCAATCGCATAGAACTAATTATCTGCTTCTGCATGTTACAAGTGTCTTCTGGGAAGGAAGCAAATCTAGGTTTTAAAAAGGTAATCCCTGGAGTAAACATTTTTAAAATTACTGTCTTCAAATCCACATAAAACATGCAGTAAAACACACTATATTGGAACGGAATGTAACATGGAATTATTTAGTTCTTCACTGGCATTGCAAAAGGGGGGGAAAGGAAAAGGAACTAATTTCTGAACAAAATGAAAACGTAATTGTTGGAAGTGGTTTGAGTGAAGAATGCCTAATTTTTGGTAATTGTGCACAGTAGTGGCTGGGGCTCACTGAGACTATTGGGGAGGAAGGCCGGGGTGTGTGTGTCAACAGTAGGAGAAGCCAGAACCAATGACAGGCAGAGCCAACTAATTCTAGTTTTGTTATCATAGGTGTCAGGCATCAGGGAATCCGATCCCCTTCCCTCACGGCTGGTTGCCAGAAATGGGAAAACAAGAAGTTCTTACCAAGGCATTTTATTAAATATTCACAGAGAGAGAGAGACATGATGCTGTCTCTCTTGGATAATGGAATTGCTCCAAGTAAAGTCCCACCCCCTCCATCTCTCCTATTATACACCGCCCCTGCACCAGCTGATCTGTGCTTTCTGCCTCTGAGCTTTCTGACATCCTTGGACAGCTCTTTGGTCTTGGTCATGGTGGCTAGTTTGGAATCTGCTGGATTGATTGCTTCTGTCAACAGGTGTCTTTCATATAGGTCCTGTAATGAGCTGGGATTGCAGGTAAGACCTCTCCCTTACAGCAGGTGCTTCTAATCTCAGCTCGTTACGTACAGTGAAAATACCAGGTAGCCTGACATCTGGCCAGTTGATAGGGGATCAAATACTTATATCACTCATTATAATGCACATCAATCTCTGACTTTTCTGGGTTTCTGGGGGTTTTCCTGTTGTTATTCTGTCTCTCACAGCTACAATAAACCTACCATTACAATTATAGATTGATTATTTCTTCGTCAGAGGGCAAACGGGCAAATTTAGCAGGGGATCAAATACTTCCCCCCCCCACTGTATATTTTAGAAACTTTCCTGTGTTTTTTATTCTTATTTATTTTAAACTGGTTTTAATATTGCTCCCCCCCCCCATTGCTGTGACCCACCCTGGGACCTTGTGGTAAATGGTGGGTAAAAAAAAAAAAGTCAAATAAATATCTTACTACTTTCTTTAAAAATCCATTAGCTGAAACTTCTATACAGTTTTTAGAAGCAGCCCCACCCCACCCCACCTGCCATAATGGTGTCTGTTTACAAGCTTCTGTTTCAGGAATGGACAACCTATGACTCTCTAGATGTTATTGGACTCCAGGTCTCATCAGTCCCAGCCAGCATTGCCCAGTGGTCAGGGTGATAGGAATTGGAGTTCAGCAACATCTGGAGTGCCACAGATTCCCCATCACTGTTGCCTATAGTTTCCAGCTAGCTTCACCTCAGCTTGAAATCTCAAGAATTGCTTCTGACTCAGCAGGCGTTGTGAAACCTCAAGGTTTTTCTATAGGGAGGAAATTATGTCATTAAATTGCTCAAGGCTATTTGGCATTTGGCATCTCCTGAACACTGGAGAGCTGTGTCTACAGGGAGCCTTTTTTGGGGAAAGGGTAGCCAATAGGCCACTTCTGATTATATCTGTGTTCCAAAGGGAATGAGCCTTTGAAACAGGCCCACCTGCCTACCTTCAGCTGTAAGGTGGACATGTCTCTGGATGTCCCTGTAGTGTGATGACTAAGGGTGGAATTCAGCATTGTGCTACTGCAAACAATCCATTTGCAAAAGCATATCAGCTTTCCAGATGGAATGATCCTCCCTTCCCTGCTTCCCCACAGTGTTTGAAGTGGGGGTTCTCCTGACCCCCCTGACACAATTTCAGGGTGGTGGGAGGAGAGTGGGGAAAGCTCTGTTGCACAAGTGGAAGCGTGCGTATTAATAGTCTAAATGCATCATGCTTTCCCACCTAATTGGCACCCATTCCTCTGTCTGCGTGAAGGGAGATGTGGAAACCCCAGGATGATGGCAATAAGCATTTAGGGGGGAAAAACAGGCAATTGAAAATTGACAGGACTGAGCCCTCCACTCACAGTAGTTTACCTAGGATAGCACCACTAATTGAACAGACATTTGTGCTGTGACATTGAAATGAGCAGATGACCTAGATAGATCTCTGTTTATTTCTAGCTGCTGTGAAATTATTTTAACAGTGCCCTGGGAAGGCAGGATTATGAGCTGGCTTGGGGGATAATTAACCAGCTCTGAGTTTTGTCAGTTTCCTATAAATCCCCTTTTTTCTATGACTTTTGGAGGTTTTACTTAGTGAGGCTCAGCAAGCAAGTATTACTGAAATACTGGAATTCCTTGTGTGCTGTTGTTGTTTTTAACTATGAGATAGCATGTTGTATAAATTGGCCTAGTAAATAAGGCCTAAAGCAGGGATGGGGAACCTTTGTTCCCCTGGTTGTTGATGGACTATATATCCCACCATCCATGATCATTGGCCAGGCTGGTTGGGACTGATGGGAGTTGAAATCCAGCAACATCTACAGCAGGGTAGCCCAATTTTTTCATACAAAGTGGGCCACAAGACTACTTTGACGCAGAACCCACGGGCTGCACACTGCCTTGTCATGTGGGGCTGGGGAGCAAGGCTAACATTTGATGTTCCTTGCCCAGCCCTTCAGTTGCCTTCCCAAAACAGGATAAGCGAGGTGCCAGGCTTTAGGAAGGAGGTGCAGGACTCTGGCAAGGTCCCAGAGCTCTCCCACCTCCTTCTTAAAACTAGCTAGCTTTGGGGAAAAGGCAGGAGGGCTCTAACAGAGTCTCTCTTACCTGGCTGGCTTTGGGAAGGCAGTTCAGGACTGGTGGGGGACATCAAATGTTGCCAAGGGCTGCCCAAAAAATCCTTGAGGCCACACATTGAAGCACCCTTATCTAGAGAGCCACCCTAATCTAGGAGAGTTTCCCCTCTCCTGCCCTAAAGACTATAATCTTCTGGAAGTACCAAGCCATAGACATCTCACTTTCGAGTACAGTACAGGAATCTAAGGACCATGGACAGCTCCTAATCAAGCAGTGGATGAACCCAGATCTCAGGGACAAATAGTTGTTTCAAAAAGTGGCAGCAGAGGAGGAGGGTGGAAACTCTAGCGATGTACAGGTGCTGCCTGATAAATGTTGCTCTATTTACAACTCTTGGAACTCCTTCAAACAGGATCCCCCAGGTTTCAACTGGCTTAAAATTTCAAAAACTCTAGTATATTTTGTTGACTGTGGGGAAGCTTTTTTGCTTAGTCATTTTATTGCAGCTAATTTTATATCACCTTTGAATAAAATTCCCATGGTGGTTAGTACACACACACACACACACACACACACACACACACTTAAAATACAAGTAATTCAAACCTGAGTAATCATGAAAACACAAACTCCCAAAGGTAGCAAGATATTAAAAAACAGATTAAAACAATAAGCAGGACTAAAATTATGTCTAAAAGACCCAGGGAGTTTTGGACTCCCGCTTGAACTACTGCAACATGCTCTACATGGGGCTACCTTTGAAGGTGACCCAGAAACTCAAACTAATCCAGAATGCGGCAGCTACAGTGGTGACTGGGAGCAGCCGCCGAGACCACAACAAAATACCATTGGTGTCAAATGGACTTCTCTGTTGAGGGTATTCCATAATATTCTGGCTTCTGAACAGGACACCTATGGTATTGAAAGGCAGAGAGCAGCTTATGAACATATGAAACTGTCACATGCCATGCCAAACAATTGTCCCATCTAGCACAAAAGTGTCTGTGCTGACTGGCTGCACATCTCCATGGTTTCAGAAAGGAGACTGGACTTGAAGCTGGGACCTTCTACATGCAAAGCATGTGGTCTACCACTAAGCCTTTCCTAAACTTGGGGTGGTGCATGTTTGGAATCCTTGTGAAGATTTTCTCAATAGATTGTGATGGTTTTTCTTCCAATTTTCTTGGGGTGGAAATGCCTGAGCAGAAACCTCTATATTTGGGTTGCAGGGTTTCATGGTGGCAGCTCTTGGTAATTTCTCATAGAAAGTCCAAACATTGGCTGAACTTGATCAGTCTTATTCAGACTCTGCCTACAACTGCTGTGAAGTTGCTTGCTTTGTGAATAGCAAAGAAAAGCAACTCCTATCACTCCCTTCTTTTTTGTATTTTGGGGGAAATAGTATGTTTGCTTGGGTTGGTACCCAAACCTGTCTTTGCACTTATGGAATGTTCCAGTCAGCACAATGGGAGTGGGAGGCAATTTTGGCTGAGTTATCCTCTCCCTCCTGAAGCCTACCACCACCACTCCCATATTCTAGAGTGTCCGGAACTGACTGGGGGGTGTTGGGCCAGTGGGGCGGGGGCAGGCTGAAAATGCAACAACAGCAAAAGCTTTCCTTCCCCATTCTGTTGATAAAATCCTTTGCTGGATCAGAGAGTCTTCTGTCATCAGAGGAATGCCACTGTTTTCTACTGTACATTTCCAGTTCAAGGTACGATCTGGATTCCTCACCCTCAACCCCACCCCACCGCAGAATAACTCTGTGCTTTAGTAACTTAAGAAACAAGTCTCCAACTTCCTAAATCCCCAAATCTAATTATTAAAAGGACAAAAAAAGAAAAACTTTTCTTCTTAAGCATCAACTCCCTTGGCCTTCAGCTCTGCTGCCTATTGGGAAAATCACACACAGGATTATTGTTAATGATACCAATTGCCGACATGCTGACATCCTCCATCCCTGGGTAGCAAAGCAGGCCAGTCGAGCTTGTAAATCTGCCAAATATTCCAAATAGTTAATGCTTGCTGTGCCAGTGAATATTGTTAGAGAAGCCCATTAAAATGCACCTGCATAACTAATGGGTGCTTCAGGGACATCTGTGAAATGTGAGGGGTTACCCAAAGTTGATGCAATATGGCAGGCAGCCTTGGTAAATCTGCAGAAAATGTTACATTTTCTGGCTGCTGGTGTCTTAGACCATTTTGCTCATCATCATTGAATAGGTTCTAGAAATGAGAAGATTCCAGTTGCCTTAATTTAAATGTAAGTTAAAATAATGTAAACCTTAACACTTATCAGGAATAAAATATGTTTTCAAACCAAGGTTTTTTTGGTGGGGGGTTCATTTATTTTATTAGACTATAATCCTAATTTATTGACAAGGGGAGCGGGGGAACCTGATGGTGATTGAACTGCCTTATCCTGTTCTCAAGCTCTTTCATTCCTCTGTATGTATCCTAGTTTTCAAAAACATGTTTGCTTATATCAAGCTACCGTAAGTTCTATTCCACTGAAATTAATTAACCTAAATTAGTCGTGTCCATTAACTTCAATGGGTCAACACTGAGTATGACTAGCATTGGATGCAATCCAGTATCTTGTATTGGAATAAAGAAAAGAGATGATATGACAGCTATGGCTATTATTAGTATGATATAAATATATGACTTAAGGAATACTTTGTTAGTTGAACAATAATGTAAAGAAATTATTAAAACTTATGGGTGGTATTCAAAGTTTTACTCAGAGTAGACCAATTGCATTTCATGGAACAGTCATGTTGATTAATTTCAATGGGTCTACTCTGAGTATAGCTTAGTTGACTACAACATATTATTATGGCTACCACTACTATTACATTTTCACTCCTATTCAAAACATGATTTAGGCATAATTAGAAATGTGCTTAATTTCCACACATCCCAGTTTGTGGACATGATAGAGGACCTGGAGGGCTTTGATCTAAGCTGCTTCTTGGCATTCCTGGCACAAACCCTTTTTGGTTCTACCAACATCAGAGCTTTTTCTTAGGTTGGGCCTGGGCTTCAGAGGAGCTGACATCATTGGAGAGGGAAGCTCTGATATCAGATTTCACTCTCTGATGTCAGAGACATGCCTCCAACATTGGAGGGGCATGGACAGTTCTTGGGATGCCTTCCCTGGGGCCATAGGATTGCACCCTTAGATACTTTTAATGAGCTGGTTGGTTCTACTTATTGTCTTCAACATTCTATTTCCTGTATTATGCACAGCTCTAGTTTCTCATAATGAGGTGGTCTAGTCATAAATCCGATCAGTTTCTGGAGTTATAGCTCATAATTCTAGTCAGATATATATTCTTTTCACATGATAATTCACTTGGTACTTCAACCCCAAAAAGAGTTCATTAAATAGACACATTTTATAAAGCTACACTTCCAACAGTGTAATGAGTTACTTAACATTTAGAAAGATGATGAGGATGACAATCACAGCCTTTATATATGTATAAAATAATAATAGTATGGCTCAAGTCTCCTGGGACCATAGTCCTGAACTGGAAGACCTTTTCCCTTCATCTCAGAGGTGTAGTGGCTGGGTTTGCTTGCTTAGGATGGAGACAACTTATGATTTAAAGAGCAGTCCTAATGGGCCCTTCACCTGTATCACCTACCTGGGTGTCCAATTTGCATGACAGACACTTGAACCGAAAAAATAAATTGCTCCCCAAGATTCTCCTTTGCAGAGTGTGGCGTTGAATCAAATATTATCCAGATATTTTCGCCAAGACTTCATGAATATCCTTCTGATTAGCATCTACAGTTAAGTTAAGCATCTAGAGTTGTATAATCCAATGCTTGTCCTACTCAGAGTAGATCTATTGAAGCTGATGGGCATGACTGACTGAATTTCAGTCAGCCTACTCTGAGTAGAACTTAGTTGGCTACAACCAAGTGTGTTTGACAAGTGATATTTTGCTGTACTTGATAGCCTGCCATACAATGGTACTGAGTAGATGGCAATATGAATAATTGGCATGCAATGGTACAAAGAGTGGTTTTCAAGCTTCTTCCTTTCAGAGAACATTTTTTTCACACCAGTGACCACCAATAAACCCCTGCCTGTTTCCACACCATGCGGTGGAGACTGGTCCATTAGGGCAAATGGGGCATGTCTCCACCGCCTGTTATCCACTAGTCTTCACCTACCTGCCTTCTTACAACTAGTCCAGCGGATAACTCTGTCTGTCAGCTTCCTCCTCCTCTACCTTAGTTTCCCTGTCACCCCTTGTAGAACTCAGCAGGGAAGAATATGTTGACAAAAGTATAATTAGTTGGCTCTCCTTGACTTTGGAGGTAGACCATCTTCTTTTTGGGGCTCCCTGCCTTCTGCCCTGCCAGTCACATTGGCCAGTTGCTTGCTTATCTGACATTAGCCTCTGCTGCATTTGAGATTATTGGCAATGGTCTATGGCTATAAGCAATAAATCTTTATTCTATTGGATTCAACTGTGCCTTACTGTAACCTGACCTATGTTTGACCTGACTCTGCTTCTCAGAGGTGGAGCTACTGCTAGTGGTACATGATCTGGTGCCCCATTTCAGTTCCATCAGTTGGATTTAACGTAATGACTACAGAAAGGAAGAAATCCACCCTGCTAAATTGACAATGAGAGAAGTCATAGTTGAAATGGTACATTCATTTGACACTGGTTTCCAGAACACTCTCAGTTTAAAACAAAAACAGCAAAAACCCAAAATCTACACCCATCCACGAGCTTGTAATGGACTGATCTCTATCGATGACACGAATTCTGTGATTAATGAGAGCAATACACTTGAACAAAATTGATGCCATTGAGAATAGTAATTGCAGAGGCAATTTCAGACAGCTGATCTTTCACTAAAATAAACCTTGAAGTAACCAAAATGTCCTCAGTTACAACCACCTAATGTGTTCAGTATATTGTCCTCTAGCATTCATGTTTCGGAGGAGACAAAAATCTAATAATAATTTGTTGTCCACATTCTTTAAACACAAAGGATTGGACAGAGGATTGTATCCAACTAAGCACCACTTAAACTAGACCCATTGAAATGAATGGGCCTAAGTTAGTTATGTCCATTAATTTAAATGTGTCTACTGTGAGTAAGGCTGACACTGGTTACACATTAGCCTAGGTGTGTCCTGTTTCATTTTCATTGGCTCCCAATTATAGATCCATCCAGTCTTGTTGTGTGTAGATTTTTTAAAGCATATATGAAAAGTTCTAATTTAAATTATATATGCTATAATACATATTATTGCATCCTTTTCCCCATATGCCTATTTTTTTCAGTGCTCTTCACTGCACATTCCTATAAAATCAACATTTTATATACATTTTAACCATAAAATACATGTTTTTGTTTGCATTTTTAATGCACTAAAACTGCATTGCAAAATCTGGAAAAGCGTATAATACAATCAGGAGTTGGGGCTCAGCCCACAGGTAAATTCAGGACTGCTACAGTGGTCCAATCTACTGTGATAAGTGGGTGAATTTAACCTGTTTCCCAAGTAAAGATGGTTGAGGAATTTAATATTTGCAAATTTCTATTCAAAATGTTCTGATCCACCCCCTTGAGTTAATGTGTGGCTGATAACTTAACTCTCCGGCAGATTTTTCACTTCTCTGAATGCTACATTACAGTTCTCAGCAGGTTAAATGTATCAAAACATGCATTAAAATCAGTATTTTTAGAAAAAGTATACATTAAAATACATAGCTTGAAAGAACTGCTTTAAAAAATACTAGTTAATGTAGGAATGGAACATGAAGCAATGGAGGGTTAAAATGTGTGAAAGCGATTTGAACCAGAAATAGATTTGGCCATCTCTGAACCTCCAGACATCAAGTCAACAGGTTGAAGAACATGCCTTCTGTTCCTGCCCCCACCCCCATCCCAAATGCAGGCCATCAGCAGTACCCAGAAGGCAAGGATTCTGTCTGGGCCAGACTATAAAGCACAGGCAGTGAAGAAAGCAACTCTTCCCTCCATGTCCCAGTTTCAAGGTTGCTGCCCATGGTCCTGAAACCCTAGCTCCTGTATTCTGACACAGCACACTTGTTCCTGTTTAGGTTTCTGACCTCACCCTAGCATAAAACTGCTTCAGGCTGCCCTGAGCCATCCTTTCACCATCTTGTTTGGCCTGCTACCTTTTCTCAGTGATGGAGGACACTATGGAACAGGACACAACCACGGTGACATCTCTGGAAGGTGTACTACAGCTTTGGGTACCTTGTGGACTCTGTAAACTGAAAGGGCCTTGGCTGAGCATTGTGATGTTGCAGATAGAGATTGTGCACCTTGTAAGAGGTTCTTCTCTGGAAATGTGTTATGACTAATTTTCCAATCAGGGGCAGCCCAATGCATTTTGCCGCCTGAGGCAAATGACAGGGTGGTTTCTTCCCCCAATACTAACAGAAAATGGAAGGACTGGCAGTTGAACCTCACTTCAACACAGGCTATACAATAGTGCCTTCCAGTGTGCGGAGAGCAACAGGCTAGTTATTGGAAGTGCATGACAGGGTGTGTAGCACACACAGCTCTGATTAAGGGGCTCAGGAAGAACAGCCAAAAGAGCCACCTCTGCTCCCTAGCATCTTCCACCTGAGGCAGTTACCTCACCTACAAAAACTTCCCCAGCAGTTATCAGTAAAGTATGGATCTCATTGTACTCCTAGTCTGCAGCATCCATTAATAGCTATTAAAGCGTGGAGCCAGATCAGTGCAACACTCCTTTATCTGGGGAAGGGGTTTGGCTAGAGTGGATGTATCCCTCCACCTGACCCTGCTGGCATCTGCCAGCTGCCTGCTGGCCAACATCTATGGCATGAAACCAGTTTCACTCCATTGGTGTGCCCCCTTTTGCCCAACAAATTTGAGGTTTAGCAGGAGTTCTGCTGACTGAATCCCCATCACTGGCAGCCAGCAGAAAGCTCCAAAATGGGAGCATTCCAGGAGCAGTGAGGCACAGAGGCAGCCAGTGATCCATTGGGTCCTGAGCCAACCCCACTGACATCTGGTGACAGAATCAGGCTTGATCTCAGCTTGATAACTCCACCAGCTCCAAACTGGCACAATGATATCCCTGTGCCCCCAACATTCTTCCCTGGCCACCATATGTAGGAAGGCAGCAGATATGATGATGGTCCCACCACTCTGTTCAGCTCTGTCGGGCAGCAGCCAAGATAAAGATTGCCCCTTTTAAAAGAAGTTGCTTCAGGCTGAGTTGCCTGAATACATAAGCTGTTAGGAGTCTCATAAGTACAGATGCTGAGACCGAGAAGAAAGTGGACAAATGGAGAGAGAAATAAGATCTTGTTTTGCCATGACCTTGAGAGTACTTCGAATAAAATAAGGTTTGAGTTGCTTTACTGCACAACTAGAATAAGTGCTAGGATTCACCACCTTGATAAATGCGGCAAGTGAGGCTTTTTCTCCTTTATGCCTGCTGGATGATTAGATAGCGAGTGCAATTGAGGTGCTCGGTAGTTTATTAAGGTCACCTTAGTTCACTGTAATTCGTTGCAATTTTTGGCTAATGTTCCTAAGGCAGTCTGATGCGAACTGTTTGGAGGACTAGTTTCTCTTATTAATTGGCCTTAGTGGCAGAAATCCGTCTGAAAGTTGAGGTGTGCTTGGACAGTCATTCAGATACCTAAATTGGCTGCACAATTCATATTCATCACCAGAATCCATTGCCATCTTTTTAATAAAAAAACAGCCCCACTGTGTCTTTTTTGTGTGCCATCAAAGCAACTTTACAGATAATTTTGCTTTCACTAGCATCTAAGAGTATCTTCTACAATTTAGTGTTGTTGTAAAGGCTTTTTTTAAAAAAATATATTACTCCAGTAGAGTTTTAGCAAATATTTCCTAATTCAGATACTGCTTTGAAAGTGACACATTCAAAGCAACTCAACAAATTTATTAGCAACAATAACAAAATACTTCCCTTGATAAACATTCAAATTGCTTGATACTATTTCCTAGTAGATTGCTGCTGCACCTCGGTGCTGTTTTCCTCACACTTGCTGAAACTCCCTTTTAATCCACTTAGTTATGGTGATCTACATTGGGGTAGCCGACATGGTTCCCTCCAGATATTCTCAGACTACAACTCCCATCAACCCCAGCCAGCATGGGGATGGGAGCTGTAGACCAAGAACATGTAGAGTTGTCTATTCCTGAATGTTTTGTTTATGGATGTCTGTGGCATCATGGATTATAGCACCATGACATCATTGACAAAGCTGTGTGAGTGCTGCAGCCAATATTATTAAACACAGTGTGGGCAAATAAACAAGAGGGCACTGAGGGAAAAGAAGGGAAAGGGGAAATGGAATTGGGCAGTACATCAGCAGCAGCAACAACAACAAGAAATGTGTTGGTGTCCAAAGTGGCTAACAATGGAAGGTCCAGCAATTGTCATTTTTAAAACAAATTTTAATCAAGCAGTAAATTTGGTATTTATGGGAAAATACCACAATGCACCTTATGAGAATGTGATCTTATAGCTGAGGTGTAGGGAGATTTCTTTACAATATACCTTCAGTTTTTAGGCATCCTGCAAACTGAAATATTTGAACTGCAAACTTGGCTGTTAGTACAACTCAGCTAGGGATACAGCATATGACTTTGCAAAGGTTACATTTTTATTAATATATTGGAATACTGCAATAATCAAAACCAGGGTATTTGTTTTTAGCAATAGTCAAAAATTTGCATTCATTAGTCTCTTGTGCTTTCCCGCTCTCACTGTTCCCCAACCCAGTTTCTAGAAGGAAGCAGAGCTCCCCCTGGCCTAAATCTAGGGAACCTAAGTTCTACCTGCTAGAAGAATTCTCTCAAAACTTCTCAAGTTAACACTTAATATTTTATGAAATATATAATACTGCCATGTAAAAATATTTCTCTAGCTGAGCTGTCACAGAGATTACAGCTTGATTCTCAATTCATTATCCACTCCCCAGACACTGGGTTCAGCATTCCAATACACACTGCACTATGGGCCTCTTCCACACTGACTACACAACCAAGTCATGTGACTGTCACTAATGCAGTGATTCTGAGTTTATCTGCATTATGTAGCACAACATCTGGAACAGTTTGAAGTACCTTCTGGGATTTTTTTTGCTGCATTTCCCACTTGAAGCCTTCATGTTTAGTATGTAAAGCCGCCCCCCCCCCCAGGTACATGACATAGCCTTCATTTCTGTGGTCCAGCCATGTGTCTCAGCTTGTTTAGGGCCGTACCTCTTCAGAATGCATTTGGGAGATTACAGCACAAATTCTTAGCCAAATGAAATTTAGCATGTCAATGCGAAAGCTAAGCTAGAACACTTTCCCCAGACACTGGATATGAAAATTTCTTTGCTTGTTGAAATCTAGCATGTCAAGCGGAAGGCTAGGCTAGAACACCTCAGGGCCTAGGGAACTTTCCATCATGGGATTCCCCCACTTGCCTTTCCAAAGAGTAAAGTACTTGAAATGTTGTATTGTGTTTCTGAATATACCAGTCAGCACTAAAGTTCAGGGGTGGGGGGGATGTTTCAAACAGCTTCATATAACTTCAGCCAGAACAGACTGCATTTTCAGGAGGGAGGTGATAGGCCTCCCCGCTTAAAACTTGCAAAGAGCTTGGAATTGACAAGTACCAAATGTAGAGCATTATTATGATAATTACCCAGCTATCTCTGACATATTCTTTCCATTTGAAATGTGCTGTACACTTCAGTGAGAATAGGAGCTGACCTTTCCAGGGGATAATTACCATTATGGATACAGGTGGCATTTTCCATCAGCCTCCCTTCCTAAGCCCAACACACTCCATGGCTCACACACAAACCTCCTCTCTGTGCTGCTCCCACCATGTTCTTCAATATGTCACTCAGAGTAGGCTCGCTCTCATCAACCGGCCCATCCCTGCTTAAAGGGACAACTGTGCCCCTTAATTTCTTTGTCATTCAACCCTTGTCTTTTTAAGCCTTCCTGCATTCGCTGCCAGTGATATGAGACAGCCAGAGAAATTGAATTATGATTTTGAGGCTGCCATCAGGAAATGGATATATATATATATATATATCTCCTACTTGCCAGCTCGCTCTTTTTCTCTCCCTCTTGAAATGAAGTTTCTTACACTGCTCATTAGATGATAAGTGAACATAGAAAAACCTTTGAGCAAAAGGTAATTCCTAGGACGAGGAAGTGGGCTGCGGCGCCAGCTTCACATTTATGAATGCAAACGAGGCCTGGCTTCCCGCAGGGATGCTTTGCCGGTTCTTTTATCTCCACAACCAAAGTTCAGACTGACTTCCTGAGTCAAGGACCATAAAATTATTCTGCTTAAAGGATTCTCAAATGCCATTGGCGGAGATGGGGGACCCTCCTTCCTCAGCCTCCAAACCAGCTTGAGTTTTTGTGGAGGGAAGTAAAAGGGAATCTTCATTATCATGGCACCATTCCATCTACTAGCATCACTCTAATTGACCAAATACATCCATCCTTTCTTTGAGAGGCAAAAGAAATGTCCTGCTGACTTGAGTGGAAATAGAGAATTAGCTCTAGTATGATGAGTGTGACTAATGGCTGTTTTCTGATGGGATCCCGCAAATGATTCCCAGACAATGACGAGAGAGAACCAAGGATCCCTGCAGAGATTGGAAAGAATGGGACGAAAAGGGGCAGGGGGTGATCTTTTGTGGGCTTGTAGTCAAAAGATTTGTCTTTGTCCATGGAGTTTTCTTGGCAGAGATACTGGAGTGGCTTGCCGGTTCTTGCTCCAGGTGGATCACATTTGGTCAAAACTCTCCACTATGACCTGTACATCTCAGATTTTACACACACACACCCTACTTTGCATTGTTGTTGTTTTAAAAAATGGGGTTATAAACCTGTTCTAGGCTTCTCTAAGTAGTTTTGGATGCTAAACGCTAAAACATGGGGAAATGGTGCTTGACCTTAATTTGAGGAAAGGTAGTGGCTGGCCCGAATGAGAGGACTGAATAGCATCATCTAAATGGGTTGTTGACAGAGGCAGTGCTTTATTGAAATTGTAAACTCATCTCAGCGAGTTGAAAGGATGAAACAAAACAGAGGGTCATGTTGTTCCAAAGGGGGCAATGAGACACTGTAACATGATTGATTTTTTTTAAGCAAACACATGGCATTTCCCATTTGTGTTCTCTTTCCTCTCAATTAACCAAGGTCTTGTAGCCTTCAAATTTGATTCTTGTTAATTATGTTTTGAGATCTCTTCTTCAAACATAGTATCACTGAAAAGAGCTCACAGGTCATAACTGGGGAAGAGATGGTTGGACTGGTAAAAGCTGTTTCACTGATACAGCAGTGCCAGACCTAGACCCCTTACTGGCAAACTACATGTCATGAATTTCTGTAGTCATGATCCGAAGCCACTCACACATTTACTACATCTTCGTCCTTTTGTTCCATATCATATTTCAGACCTAAGATTAGGGTGGTCATGTATCCAATCCCTTATTTGAAGGAGTCCTCTGTTTGAAAGGTTGTCCAGTTCAGTCCAAAACCAGTTTAAGTAAGTGAGATCAGGGCCTTGAAAAAAGGACTAGGGGGCCATGTAGAATTCTGGTAGACCACAAGTTAAGTACTTGTTTGAAACTCAGCTTAGATCACATTATCCTGGGTCCTTGAAGATTCTGGCCTTTATCACCAAGGCATTAGTAACACAGTAGAAGGGTAGGGTGCCACTGAGTAGTAATCCAGAATGGCAGAATGGCAGCTTGTGTTCTAAGAAGGGCATGGAACACTGACACCAAAGGACAGGGGGCTGGGTAAGGTTGTTGTTTGGAGCTCCCAGGCTGCCTCAAAGGAAAGACCAACATACTGCTGAGGCCACTACCTATCCATTCCCTCTAGCTCAGTAAATGGGGGCTGTGGACTTCCAGGTGTCATTGGACTCCCAACTCCCATCACCTCTGCCAATTGGTTATCCTGTCTGGGTGAATGCAGGGTTGTAGTCTGGAGGTTTCTCACCCTTATTCTATCTCCTGATTGCATGGCCATGTGTCCTATATACATTAACAGAGCAGAGTCCTGCCTAGTCCAAGTTCAGCTTAAAGAACCCTAAGGAGGGAGAGTTAGAGAGGCCTTGAAACTGCTCACTGACGGTGAGCTTTTGGACAGCAGACTGAGCTCATATGGTCAAAGCCTGCTTCTTCATCACGATGAAATGTGCTGTGCTTTTATTTAATTGAGGCTCATTATCTCTAAATTTGCAGATGCAATGTTTCTGCAAATCTGTCCTCTTTTTCTGGTGATGCTGGATCCTCCTTTTTGCAGCAGGGTGCAATGCATGTGGCCACCCTACCCCACCTTTGGGGTCCCCACCCCCATAACCTCCACCTTTCTCTGCACAATTCCATCTCTGCATGTCGCAGGGTGCACTGCTTCATATCAAGATTACAATGATAGCCCTAATGCTGGCTTGGAAGGGGAAGAAAAGGGGGGGGGGGAAATCCCACTTAATCAAAAAGAATATTAAAGTGGGGCTTTTTTGTACTGCACAGGCCTCAGAGTGAGAAATCCCAGTCATTAAAAGGAGCTGAGGGAGATGAAAAAGGCTCTGGAGTTAGAACTAAAAGGCATGCTGCTTGTTTGTGGGATCTTTCTCATTAGGCCATGCCTTTTAGATGCTCATTATCAATGATTTACAAATTCCAATGGCTTGGCATATTTACTCAGCTGGGGAGTCCCCAGTTTTTGCTGCTTCTTAATCGTGAAGGGGGGGAAAAGCAACTAGCAAGCTTGCTTTGGTATTGATGCCAATGTTAATAATGAGAGGTCTGTATGAGATTGTGGTTAAATATATATGTAAAAAATGCTTGAAGGCCACAAAAAGTAAACCAGGATAGATTTGAATACATTTTGCTCTCCAGATTCTTTTGGATTTCAGCTACCAGCAGCTGCAACCAGCATGGCCAATGGTCAGGGATGGTGGGAACTGCAATCCAAAACATCTAGCAGGAACCATGTTGACTACCCCTGATTTGGATGTAACATTTGTGTGTGTGTGTGTGTGTGTGTGTGTGTGTGTGTGTGTGTGTGTCCCTTCCCACCATTCACTTCAGTGTGGTGCCAAATTTTGTCAATTGCTATTGTTTGGGAACCAAATGGAACTATTTAGCAAAAACAGCAGTATGGTCACGTGGTGGGAACGTCAAACCCAAAACATGACACACAGAGCACTTTTACCCATCTCCTGACCCAGAAAAGAGCAGCCTAGTCCTAAATTACTTATACATTTACTATGTTTCTATCCCACCTTTCTTCCATCATGGAACTCAAGGTGGTAGACATGTAATTCCCAAGCAGTCTCCCATCCAGGTCCTGACCAAACCCTGACGGCCTATCTTCAGCAGGCACGCGCACAGCATTTGCCATCAGACTAAGCCCTGAGATTCCAAGTTTACTAAAGTTTGCAAGAAAACAAGTGGCCATTCCAGCTGGTTGTAATAAGGATGCTGTAACTGAAAACTAGTGCCTGGGTTTATTATTATTTTCTTCTTCTCTCCCAATCCCTTTTCCTTTTGTGTCATGGCATGTTGCTGTGACACCCTTTTTGTGGGGGGGGGGAGCATTGAAGAGTAAGGTAAATAAAAGCACCTCTTCCCTTGCAATCTGATATTTTTTTCCCCTCAGGTAAGGAGTGTACTGACCCCTAAAAAGAATCTCTACAATTCAGGGAATGCCAACTGTGTGCAGGAAGCGAGGCACATTCATAGGAAATAATTCACCTCCTGCAGGAAACTGATCAGGCCTAAAAAAGAAATTGTAATGATCTCACCATATCAAAAGTTATGTGTCACTCTGCCTTTGCACACGGTGCTCAGCTAAACCCACAGATATTGCAATGATGGAATATAATGGGGTCACTGGGTCCTGCATGCTTTCCTTAAGGATAGAGCACTCTGGCACTTCTAATGGCCCAGTTTCCCATTAAAGTGCTAACAATCCCAATAAATGAGAAGTCTTTTAAAAGAAGCTCTTGTTTCCCCTCCACCTGCTGCCACCTATGAGGTTTCATTTAAAATTCAGAATAAAATGACAGTGCAAGTAAACCCTCACATTTCCTCCACATCCTACTTTTAAATTTAAATTTGTTGCTCAGCTCTTCCTATGGAAAGAATATCTATCAGAAGAAGCTAGAAGTCAAGATTTCTATCAATGGCGTAGTATAGTTGGCAATGGTGGTGAGTTCACCATGGAGGGTGAATAGAGCCTGCCATGCCAGCCCAGCCCTTGCCTCGAACGGCACTGGAACAACCCCCTCTAGCCAAGAGGGGTCACCCTGCACCACTCTCCAGTGCAGGGGGGTACCCTTGGATCACCCCAACCTTACAAAGTGGCTCAGGACTGGCTCAAGGCTTGGATGCAGCATCCATGTGCCCTTCGATCCCAGCCTTGCAAAGTGAGGGCGAATCATTCAGATCAAATCCTGGCCTCACAAAGCTGCACAGGGCTGGCAGCGGCGTGAGGAGCCAATCGTGCAGCGCCCCCTTAAAAAATGTGCCCGGGGCCAACACCCTTGCAGCCATGCCCCACCCCATGCTCCTGATTTCTATCAGGGGAGAGGCAAAGGTTTCCAGCAAATACCCAGGTGCCTAGACCTGTGGTGCACTTAGGTAATTTTAGAGTTCAAGGAGTGGACCTCTTCAGGTGGTAAGTTTAAAATTTTGTTTTAATGGTCTTACAGGAGAGAAGTCCCTCTTTAGATGGCCATAAAGGTAAAGGTAAAGGGACCCCTGACCATTAGGTGCTGTTGTGGCCAACTCTGGGGTTGCGGCACTCATCTCGCTTTATTGGCCAAGGGAGCCGGTGAACAACTTCCGGGTCATGTGGCCAGCATGACTAAGCCGCTTCTGGTGAGCCAGAGCAGCGCACAGAAACGCCGTTTACCTTCCCGCCAGAGCAGTACCTATTTATCTACTTGCACTTTGACGTGCTTTCGAACTGCTAGGTTGGCAGGAGCAGGGACCGAGCAACGGGAGCTCACCCTGTCGCAGGGATTCGAACCGCCAACCTTCTGATCGGCAAGTCCTAGGCTCTGTGCTTTAACCTACAGCACCAACTAGATGTGCCAGTGATGTGACTCTATTTAAAGCAGCTATCTTCAAACCATGGGAAGCCCCGCTGCCTATGTTTGAAGGCCCTTCTGCTCATTCTGCCAACGGGGGCCTGAGCTTCTGCCCCGAAGTCCCACCACTGGTCTAGAAGGGTCGCCTGAACTATGTTCCACGTTCATTAGCAGATCATATTGTTTGGTGCGTAGAAGAAGAAAAAGGAGACCCAGGAAGCATGTGTTCCTATGTCTACATTTTCCGGGTTCTGTTGTCGGATAATTAGAGCAGGTGCT
Source organism: Podarcis gaigeae (assembly GCF_964106915.1). NCBI lineage: Eukaryota > Metazoa > Chordata > Lepidosauria > Squamata > Lacertidae > Podarcis > Podarcis gaigeae. Next base: position 15,002,907 of record NC_139692.1, on the reverse strand, counting down.
TGCCAGGGCACCTGTGCTATATTGCAAAATCTGGCTTGCAGTTAGTTGATCAGTTGAAACGTGCAGGTGGTCATGTGCGAATTAGATTGGTTGGTGTGTGGAGAGTGAGTGAGTGAGTGAGTGAGTGAGTTATTTATTTATTTATTTATTTATTTATTTATTTGAGTCCACCCCATTTTATCCTCATAGCAATCCTGTGAGGTGGGTTAGCTTGAAAGACAGTGACTGACGCAAGTGAACATTATGCTATGTGGGGATTTGTACCAAGGTCTTTCCAGTCCTAGTCCAGCATTCTGCCAATAACTTACCAGGGCAGGTGTTGTTTTCTTCTGTCACTGCACCATCTCTTTCTAAGGGTAATGCTTCAGAGGAAGAGAACCTTAAGAAATCTGTTCACTTCATATTTCTAAATGAACTGACCTGTTTCGCACTTCCTGAAATAATACACAAATTGGAACGCTCTTATCCTTTGGTTTTCCACACTACTCCACTTTTTCCAAAACAGTTCTCAGCTCAAAATATGTTCCCAAATGCTTAAAATGCATGCATTTATTATTATTATTATTATTATTATTATTATTATCTGCATGCTTTAGGGTAAAATGTGTACAGAAATGTGCATTCTGTGGGGAAAAAAATATTTTAAAAGTTTTGTGCATTGTTTCTGGAAAAAATCCAATAAGATTTTTTTGAGGAGAGAATGCAGTGGCTGGGGGACGGAATGAACCTATGCATGAAAATGTGCAAAACTGACATGGACTGGTACGGTCTTTGTTTCCTGTGCACTCCATCTCTCTTCCTTTAAAGAGCAATCACACCACACATGGATTCCTGTTGACCCAGTCCCTGAGCTGAGTCCCGGCGACAGCTGCAGGAAGCATGTTGCTAGAGCCAACTGCTGGACCTGACAAGACGTGTTAATTAGGACATGATGCACCGCGATATGACACATCTAAAGTACAGCAAAATTGGCGACATCAGTCACAGTGGTGGAGAGAGGGCACGTATGACATTTTTAATTAAAGAAAAGCATGCTCTGACAGCCAGGTGTCGAGGGCAGCATGCAAGTTCAGCTCCCTGGAGCACTCACTTTAACTATTTAAGGCTCCCTTCTCCGACATTGTCCCTGACCTAGATCTAAGCAGCCTTCTCCAGCCTGAGAGAAAATAATGCCATGGACTAAGAAGAGCCCTGCTAAATTGGACAACAATCCCTTTCAACCCAGAAATCTATTTCCAGCCATGGCCAGTCAGACAGCCCTGGAGAGCTCACAAACAGGGCATGATGAGCATAGCTTTCCCTTTTACTTTTATCGCCAACCCCTTGTGCTATTTGTCTGGTTTTGCTGAGGACAGCAGATACTCAGGTTTCCTGGTCACAGCCTTCCTCACTGTGAAGCTATGCGCTGCACTACTATTTAAATGATAGCAATTATTTCTAAAATCATGTACATTTGCATATCCAAACCTGTATCCTGCTTGGTCTTCTATTATTATTATTTTAATGATATTTGAGTGGTTACCCTCCTTTCCATTTGGCTACTAATCATTGACTTGCTGCTTTGAAATTCATCTAAGCCAATTGCCATAGTCATATCTTGTAATAGGGAATTCTGTCTGTCCACAGATCCAGACTCTATGGACCTTTGCACCCCCGGCTTGCTCACTCAGCGTGGGGCTTTAGCTGACCACAGCTATCTGTCAGGGTCATTTAAAACATACTGGAGGTGTATGTGGAGCTCCTCTGTAAACCTACTGAGGCCAACTTTAGTTTGTTTTACTTGTAGTTTCTGGAAGGGAGGGAGGGAGGGGAAGAGAAACCTACCCCAAAATCTAAAGTAACTGGTGTTAATTAATTCACACTGCATTGGGTACAATATTTCAGTTTGTTAACTTTGTGGGTTTTCCCATCAATACTCTTCTAAGTAAATAGAGGGAAGGTGATTCCCCAGACAGCATCACACAACTGCTCCTTATTGCATTGCTTCTTATGGTGTCTTTTGTTTTATGTGGACTTCAGACAGAGTTCAGTTAGCTGTAGCTACGCTGGATACATGGATCTGCCATGCTCAGAGGCCGCATACCGCTGGATACCAGTTTCATGATGTGGGAGAAGAATGAAGAAGGGCCCTGCACCTTGAACTGTTGTGTAGAAGAAAGAGGTGGCTGGTACCCATTGAGACTAGCAGAGCAGCTAGCAGGGAAGCAAACAGCAGAAAGATGACAGCCAGTGCCACTGGTCTCTAGTTTGACAGGTGTGGTGTGAGCTGATGGAGCACAGGCTGAGGTTGGTGGGGCAGAACCCCATTCACTCCAGTGGAACAGCCAGATTTCATAAAAAGCTACACCTGCTGAAGTTCATTCTTCTACACAACTACTGAAGGTGCAGGAGCCCTGCCCTCTTGTGTCGGGCCCCCAACCTATTGCTTCTGGGCTTCCCTGAGGTGTCTGATTCATCTCTGTGGAAAGGGGACAATGGACTAGAATGGGCCATCAATATCATATAACACAGCTCTTCTCCTTTTATCTTTCTGCTCATTAAATGACACCTAATGGGAGTAGCTTTCAGATGAAAACAGCTTGTCATTTGTCCCACATCTACGTGATCACTGTCCTTTGTGGTGGTGTTCCTATACTGAAGGGGCAAGCTATTAGGACACAAAATGGCTGGGTGACCCTGAGTTGATTTTGAAACTTCTGGAGGCCAGGCAATCAATGCTTTTAAAATGCAGAGCTGACCTGAAAGCGCTGGAATTTTAAAATCCATCACACAAAGAGATTATTACACAGCTGATGTCCATTGAGTGTGTGAAGGGAAACAAAGAGGGAGTCTAACTATTTGAAGACAATCACCTGGTGCTGTGCAGGACAGGCAGTGAAGAGCAGTTCCTTCTATAGCAGTTGCTAAATTATAACCTTTGTAGAATCAGCCTATCGACTTCGTGGCTTTCTCAGACTCAACCAGACAGATTGTTGTGGCTCTTGTATTAGCTGGTTGAAACATTATTTATGGTTGTTGGTTCACCAAGGCTTTAATTTATAATAAATCAGCTGTGGAGCTCATCTCATTGATTTCTGAGGAAGTATTAAGTAGCAATCAATAAGACATTCATATACAAGTATTTTTGCCATTCAAATCTTTCATCGGAGTACATCTTCACGTAGTGAGTTGTGGCTTTTATTGTATTGAGGAGTCCTACTGAAACAAATACTGTGCAGTTTACCCCACTGCTGAAATTTTACAAAATAAATAAATAAATAAATAAATAAATAAGAAAGATGCAGCTCCTTTAAATTTTATTTTGAGGGTGGGATCTTCCTTTGGTAAAGCTTTGATAGAAGCCAAAAGGTAATCTCAAAAGAGTATTAAAATTTATTGGGGTGTTGGTGGTCCCAAATACAGGTAACTGTAGTTTGCCATTAAAAGTGAATCTGGTATTTAAATACGTGGGAAATTTTTGGTTCTTTAAAAAATCAAGTTTTGATAACATTAGTGCAGAACCCTTTAATTCTTCAAAAGGGATGTTTCTCTTTTAGGGGTGGGGGGTTTGAGCATCTTTTTTGCAGTTAAAGACAGAAATCACCCCCAGATTTCACGGAACACATGTCTCCCTTCCTCACAAAATTTGCCTCCAGAGTTCTCTCTTGAGAACTTTTCATTTAAACCTAGGGTTGAGAAAATCACTTAGAGATTATCTTTAATGGAATAGTCAATAACAGTATCGATAACAGCCTAGTTTGTTTCAACCTATTTCATGGCAATTAAGGACTTTCAAACTGGGCTGTATAGAAAGCAAGCTGACTTATTCTGATTCAAACCATCAGTCCATCTAGGTCAGTATTGCCTTCCAAGTTTTCAGACCAGGATCCATCCCTGTCCTACCTGGAGATTCTGGAGAGCTAATCAAGGACCTTCTGCATGTAAAGCAGATGCTCTCCCACTGAGCTACCAGAAAAGGAAATAGAGGCAGATGCCAGATAACCTGTGAGATACGGGTGATTTGTATCTTGCCTGATCACTGGTGAGGCTGGAAGTTGTGCCCTGGGAAATACAACTACCGTGGACATGTTGCCCTCTCTGAAGTTTTGTGCTGTGGTTTGTGGTACTGTAGAAGTTATGTGTGTATAAATACTGTATGTTGGGGCCAATATGCCAAGGGTGCCACAAACAGCTCATTATTGACCTTATCTAGAGGTTGGGCCCTAATTCAGATCCATCAAGGTTATAGCATGCTCCAAGTGAGAAACCCTGTTCATCAAAGGCTGCGTCAAGCTGTCTTGTCCACTTCTATTATGCACAAGAGAAAATAAGCACCTGGTCTTTGGCTCCAGACTCTGTTTATTTCAGTAGCCATCCTTCACTATGCATGGATGCCCTCAAGCTACACCACAATCCTATCTGTCTTTCCCTGCTGTTCCTCTCCTGGCTTTCTCCTCTCTTCCTTTTGGAAATGTGCCTTGGATAGCTACCAATAAAAGACAGCTTGAATGTGTCTGTATGTATCTCCAGTGTAACGCACAGGGAGTTAAAAATTGGTGAGGCCATTCAGTGTGCAAGCTGTCAGATTGTACTCTCTTATATTGATCATTTATATTTCACGATTCTTGGGATATTCTATAGTCGTGGAATTCTCACTTCCGTTGCCAGCCCGGACAGCATTTAGTGATGAGAATGGGGCAATTGTCTAGGGGTAAACCTGAAGAATGAATGGCTGTGACATTGCGTAATGAAGTTTAAAAGCTTGTGCTTCAAAGTGACTGTGTCAAATATGGCCTTATTTGATAATGAATAATGCCTGCAATATTTAGCATCAAAGTAATCTGACTTTAGCAGTCCATAATTTGACTCCCAGCACTTACGTATTAGGACACTGTGTGTGTCTGTCTATGTGTGATTTGTTCCTTGGCAAGTTCAAGACTCCTATTCTCCCTTCCTTTGGTTCTTTAAACAAGACTTGGACAGCTCTTCAAACAGAGAATGCCTTCAAATAGAGGATTGCTGTCTCACAGCCTTTTAAACCAAGCAGAGATAGGGAGCATATAGCCCTCCAGATGTTTCCCAACCCTGAGATAGAGAACTGCACCCCCTGTTTAGTAAGTGGACACATGGCCACAGCTCCCCTGCAGTATATTGAGAGTTGGGTCCTTCATCACAATTATGGAGAGTTTTGATAAGCAGGTGGCAGGGGCCTGTGGGCTTTTGGGACCTATGGTTGGGACAACCCCATGATTGTCACTCCTGCATAGATATTGAAGTCCCACAAAAACGGTAGTCAGGAAGTCCTCAATGCTGTCTCTTAGACCAGCTCTGTCAGCTCAGGTAAGGGGACTGCTGGGCAGTGAGGTGGGCAGTAAATCAGCATACTCTAGGATCCCCCCCAAAAAATACTGGACAGAGAGCCCAGAGAGAGAGATGGCAAAGACTACAGCAACTCCTCATCCCCAAACCTCAAGTCTGCCCTGATACTGCATCGAGTACCCAAGTGGGTACAGCTGACTGAGACCAATTCCATCCTACTCAGGCCTCAGTGATACAGACCAGATTGGCCTCCTCATCCATAATCATATTATGCATGAGGGAGGTCATACGCAAAGCTGACCTGGCATTCAGCAACAGCAGCTGTAGACCTGATGATTGGCTGATAGGACAACTGCAATTCCCCAGGTTGGAGAAAGGGCTGGCGTATGACACAGTCACTAACTGCCTGTGATGTGTGCCCCTTACCCAGCCTGCTTGACTCCCCACAATTGGGGTCACCCCTGCTCTCCCCAGCTTCTCTCTTCACAGGAACATCTTACATCCCTGTTAAAAACAAGGTAAAACATTTTAAACAATTAGGGCAATAACAACAGCAACAACCCCCCTTCCCAACCAAGCCCCCTAAACAATACCCCAAACCAAGAGTCTGTTCAGCTGCCTCAGCTTTTGTAGCCGGAGTCAGTCAGGACCCTGCCCTACCAAGGCAGATGTGAATGGGCCTCAAGCAGGGGTGCCAACTTGAATAATGTATGGGGGGGCAGGTAAGCCCTGCCCTGCATAACTGGTCACATGGCACACACACACACACACACTTGAATGGCAGTGCCCATCAACTTTGCCTCCCCCCCATCCCCCTCAAATATTTTATTGGGGGGCAATGACTCCTTGGCTCCTATGGCTTCAAGGCAGAGAGCAGGTCTTCCAGGATTCACAGCCAAAATGGTCTAAGGAAGGTTGTGCTTTCCAAGTGACTTCCTTCATTTGCTGGTGACATTGGGTAAATTTGGTGCTTGTGATAACAGTATGGGAACCCAGCCCTGGAAATGCAATGAGTGTGGAGTAAACAGAAGTGTGAATACAGCAATACTTACCATTGTGGTTAGCCTGAATAGGTTACAAAGGTGTAATGGGACAAAAAACATTTCACCTAAGATTGCAGCTCTATTCTCACAGGCTTGAGGCAGTATTGGGGGCTGTGGCTCCTGCTGTTTTGTAGGTTTCTGTCTCTTCAACAATTAGAAACTCAGGAATGCCTTCTCTGGGGATGGCTGCGTGGTGCCTTTCAGCAGTGCTAAATTCATGGCGAGAAAGGTACTTTGTTTTGCTTTTAAAGTGAGCTGCGTGAAAATGATGTTTTAGACTCTTCCCAGTGGTTTGGCTCCCGGCGACAACCACAAGACCTATTCTCCTCTCCATCCCTTTCAGGTAGTCCTCCATTGACTTTAATGGCCTGTTTCCTGATTTACCCCAGCAGAAGAATCAACATCTTCATGCCAGCTCCATTTTGCACCATGCTGCTGAAAATGTACTCCCCCCCCGTGCTATTTTCCCTGCAATGTGATTAATGAACCATTGTCTATTAAAACAAAAGAAGATGAGATTGAAACTATCCTCAGCTTCATTCTTCCCCTTCAAAAGTGGTGTGTGTGTGTGTGTGTGTGTGTGTGTGAGAGAGAGAGAGAGAGAGGGGGGGGGAGAGAGAGAGAGGGCATGCAATGCACTTCCAAAACATATATATCCACCTTCATTAGCTGGGTGCCCTCCAGACGTTTTGGGCTACAACTCTCATAAGACCTAGCCAGCACAAGCTGGGGCTGATGGGAATTGTAGTCCAAAACATCTGGAGAGTACCAAGCTTATGAAGACCACTGTATATGTTACGTATATGTAGACCTGTGCAATCAAGATGACTGTGGGAGGCCGAGGGGAGAGGGAAGCGTTCTTCATTGTAATGAAAACACAAATGGACAAGATAATTATCTTCATATGCTTTTGGATCTGTGCCAATACATCTCGTTTTATAAAGCCCATTAGAGCTGTGAGTTTTATGTAAAACAGGGAAAAAAGAAAAGGGAAAAAATGTCAGGCAATAGAATCAAAGCAATTTGGAATATTAAGGGGGGGGGGGAGTGCAAAGAGAGAAGTGTTAGGCAATAAAAGCCTTTGGAGACCCAGCAAAACAATATTCTAGTAAAATGATAATAAATTACTGTGGTTTAATCACTTGGTAAATAAGCAGCATAGTTTTGTGGAATTTTAGTGTGGCAATAAAAGAAAAGTTAAAAAAAAACACCACTGAAAAATAAAATAATAAAAGAATACCACATTAGAGATTCAGCTGGGAAAGGTTAGGTGAATGCAGCGTAACAAAAAAGTATCATTTTTGGCAATTTAGTCTTTTTAAATAATAGTGTATTATTTTCTACATGGATCCACTTTTTAAACCTCGCACAGGCTTTTAAGATCTCACTTACCGAAATATGATTTCTCTCCACCCCACCCTTCCTTTCATACTCAGCACACTCTTGAGTCTTTGAACACACAAAATGATATTATTCTGGGCAATCTTCCCCAGTGCAGCAAAAAAGCAAACACTTACTAAATTCCTGGAGGGACTCAATGTTAATAATGATTTTCCGTGTGCCTGGGTCCTCCTAATTGCAGGAGGCTTATATATGGCACACTACTGCATATATTCACGGAGGCATGCTCATTACCTATTTAAGAACTCAAAGCTGAGTTGGAACTTAGGGTGCAATCCAAAAGTGTGTGCGAAGATGAAGTGCCTTAATTTAGTAGACTCCACCTCCTGATTTGATCAGAATATTGAAACAGGTGAAGTTTAAATCTTGAATGCCTGTGGTAAAGCAAGATGGGACCAGACCTTTCAGTTTATGCACTTCTCTCTGTCAGTTGCCTCTTACTGAAGGAAGATGTCAGTAACTCAATCAGAAATTTGCCATGGTCTAGGACTCCAAACCTCTCAATTTGGAAGGGCCCAATAGCACAGAAACCAGCTCAGGAGGGGGCCTTCAACTGATACTCCCATAGAAGAGGCTCCTAAAAGGGTAGTAGTGTCTCAACCCTGTTCGCCTGAGGAGTTATCCCTGTCCTCATGTTGTTGGACTCCAACTCCCATCATCACTAGCTAGCAGAACCAGTGGTCGGGGATGAAGAGGGCTATAGTCCAACAACAACTGCGGACCCTAGTTTGAGAAACACTGGACTAAGAGAACCACCAACAGCTTGGGAGAACACTCCCCCCCACTATTACACCATGCCCCATTGAAGCACAGACCCTTTAAGCCCAAACTTGTCCTCAGAGGAGGTAGAATTTGAAGCATTCACCTTGCTACAGGACTACTTAAACCCATGGTTGACTTCAGATTATCCCTGGAGAAACACTCATTGTTTGCTGGGTTGCTTTGTATTCAGCTTGACTTTTTAACTCAGCCTTCTTCAACCGTGGGTCCCAAGTGTTATTGGACTACACTCCCATCATTAAATTGACTGGGGATGATGGGTGTATTAGTCCAATAAGATCTGGGAACACAAGGTTGAAGAACTCTGTTCCACTCTACCCCTTAGTGAGCTGTCCAATATCTGGTTCACCTGGATGCAATCCTGGATTCATGTTATGCTTTGCTGGTATGCCCTTGCAGGCTTCAACCTAGAACAGGTTAGAAATTGTGCACCTATTTGAACATTGGATCTCCCTAATTCTGCAAGAAAGGTCCCAGGGAAGTCTCAAGTTTATCCTGTTATCTTCTCTTCACAGTAAGAGTTGCTGTGACAGAGAAAACATATAAGCCCAAGGCCTGCTCCTGGTTTTAGGCCAGTTACAGCCTGGTGTCATGGTCCCTAACCCTGAGGTTCCATAGTGCTCTGAGAAACATGAGAATGAGGTTCAAGCCACTTTCTCCAGGGAAGAACCTTCAGTACCTTCTAACATGCCCTTTCTCATGGAAGATGTGGGCCTATAAACATGCTTGGACTTTATCCTTAAACTCAGAGAATAGTCTTCATTAGTCTCTCCATCTCCTAGGTTTTGCAAAAGTCAAAATATACACAATCAGGCAATGATCCTTTAAGGACAAAAGGTCTCTTTCAAGGACATGGGACTTAATGCAAAACAGGCCTCAGGTGGCTTTAGCTCCCTGCTGAGGCAACATCATACCATGCCTGTTGGGAGTGCAGACTGGGAACTGTCCATGGTCCTTATTTCTATGCAAATAGACATGCATTGACTTTGCTTGGCTGAGTTTGAGTAGACTTTAACCTGATTGACTTGGCCTGACAGTGCCCATTTCGCCTGGGAGCCAAAAGCCCCAGGAGACCAGGATATCTAAGGACCAAGTGATGCATGAACTGTCCCAGCACAATAAACCTGTTCTCTTCCTCGAAGTGGCCCATTATTGCTTGCTTTGTTTATCAATGTCTTGTAAATATTCTCTCATGTTACCAAACTGTGTGCCTCTGTCCACACACCAGCACATGGCATTTCCTAACAAGGGATAGAGAGCTATAAAAACGTGACATGCGATTCAGATGGGATGCCATAAAGCAGCACGCACACCCACGAAACCAGCCATGCATTTTATTCTCCCTAACTCATTTCAACATCTCATAGCAAGCCGCCACATTTTTGATTTGTGTTTTCTTTAACCCCCACCAGGCAACAAGCATCCCTTTCCAATTCATGCCCACAGGCCCATTAGTATTAATGGTCATTACAGTAGGGAAGGTCCCAGACGGGAGGACTGACTTAAATAAATCAGTCCGGGAATGTCACCCTCGCCCCCTCAAATTCCTGTGGCACAGAAAGAACAAGTATTTATTATTAATCACTCAGCCATTTGCCTGCCCCCATATCACCACCTCAGGCAGAATGACCTTGCGAAGTCCTAGAAGCTAAAAATGAATAGAAAATCAAATCTTGCAGGAGACAGACATATATATCACAGAAATTGGTCCTGGGATTTTAGTAAGGGGCAATTTCAGCAAGACCCTTCCCTCCTCTTTATCAGAGGAAAATGTTTTTGCACTATTGCTGCTAAGCCAAGGAAGGGGAACCTTTGAACCTCACAATCTTGTTCAACTCCAACTCCCATCAACAACAGCCAGAATGGCCAATGGTCAGTAATGATGGGAAGTGTAGTCCAACAGCAGTCCAAAGGCCAGAGGTTCTTTATTCCTTGTCTAAGACCTAGATCCTACAAACAACAGATGTGGGCTGTATCACTTCAGTCCACAGGTGGGAGCTCATATGATCAAGTGCTCTTGCAAGCAAAGGAAAGGAAAATTTCCTTCCACATACAAGCCTCATTGTCAGTTGCAGTCTCCAGGCAATTGTGAGCAAGTGACAATGTTCCAAAGCATATTGCCTGGGCTATCTGCTGTAATGCAAACAAACTTCAAACTTATTTTAATAGTGATTCCTCCTAACTAGGATACGTGTAGTTTTCTGAGATGAGAAAGATCTCAAAGAAAGAACAATAATTCTCAGGGTTCTTTGGGCAAGGACAAAAAAATCAAACAGCACCCCAGTTTGTCATGACCCTGCTAGGGATTGGACTCCCCTTTGTCAGGGGATAAATCCGGGGATTTGAAGTGGGAGAGAAAATTGCCCTGAAGGTCAGATACAAATATATATTATAGGGGAATAGCCACAGCTCAGCAGCAGTAGAACATCTGATTTGTATGGAAAGGGTCTCAGCCTCTCCAGGTATAGCAGGGAAAGGCACACTACTTGAAACCTGGAAAGTCAATGCCAGTCAGTGCTGACAATACTGGCTAGCCCTGCCCTGTTATAGCCATTTCTTTCCCCCTGCTGTTTCCTCCTTGGGAGCATGATATAAGACATTTCATGAGCATAGGAACATGCAGAAAGGTGCTGTCATAGTAAACAGGACTGGTGTTACTAGAACAACCCTGGCACAAAGAGGAAGTACAGAGTGAGGTCAGATAGAATAAAAACAAAGATAATAGTCATAATGGTTTTAGAAAAAAAATCATTGATGGGCAGAATCTTCTAATCCCTGGAAGTTCACTGTTACAAAATTCATGGCACCTGATAGCAAATATTCCTCATCCCACCAAACACACCCACTCCACACACTTTTCTAGTAGAAGGAGAAGCTGCATATATTTTCCTGAAAATTATTCAGTGAAAGGAACTTTGCCATACATCAAGAGCCACAACTAATTTTGAAGAACAAAATTAAAGTCCTAAACACACAGCTTCAAAATTCAAACCCTCCAGGTTTACTTCCCTGCTGGTTAGGTAAATAAATAAATAACCAGGAAAGGTTTGTATTAAATTTCCAGGAAAGGTAATTTGAAATAAATAAGAGATGTGGTGGGCTTTGGATCACGAGTTTTGAAAAAGACAAACCTATATATATATATAGTTGATCTATTTTATATTTTCATAAATGCATATTTGAAAGAGAATTATATTAGGTCTCCTGGTGCAGCAGGGATTATTTGATCAGCTAAAATATTGGGACTTGTCAAGAAGAGATTGAAAGGAGGCAATGTTTGCTTTGGTTGCTTGATTGTTCTGTTGCATCCCCCCCTTTTTTTAAAAAAAGGGCAAGGGGGGGAGATGATTGCAAATAAATTATAATGCTGCAGCAACTAGGGAAAATACTAGATTCATCTGGCAGAGCCTGGCCAAATAAATGAAGGTGGGGTGAGTGAGAATAAAAGCATCAAAAAGGGAGTTCTAGACAGCAAAGTGTTTTAGAGATAGTTATCTAGCCATTGATTGATTGCAAAGTCTCTCTCTCTCTCTCTCACACACACACACACACACACACAGGTTGTCTGATGAGGGCTCTGTACATGCATAGATGATCAGAGAACTAACTCTTGCCCAGTTTTGCACAGCCCACTTGTCACACAACTTCCACAGAGCCCAAAAGGGTTTTAACAGAATAAGAACTGTGTGCGTGCATGTCGTGTAGTCTTGCTCCAGCTGCCATACAAATCAATTGACTGGTTCTTTCCTTATCATTTCCTCTGAATCTCAGTGGGACAAGACGTGCTCTCAAGTGTTATCTGTTTTGTGGGCAAATTTCCTTTGCAATGCTGGGAGGCAAGGTGGAGATGCACCGTGGAATTATTTAGCCACAGCACATTGATTTCATAGCGATCATACGAGACAACACACATTGCATGCACGACATCAGCACCCCCCAACGTTGGGCACAACTCGGCGCCTGTAAGCCCAATCTTCCATTCTTAGCCACTCTGAGTAAAGCCACATGGAATCAACTGCATAATAGCAGAACATGGGCGTCCTTGTCCAATACTGGTATTACTTGCATATTGTGGAATGCAGGGCGGATGCTCTCTCTCTCACACAAAGAAGTACAAACACATACCAGTTGTAGGAGTCCTGACTGAAGGGTACCAATAGGACCCCATTGTTAGTGTTTTACTGTCCACTGCTTGTATCATATGAAATTATGCAATTACATTCTATAAGACCAAGATTCTCAGGAGGACACATAGCAGGCTTTTAGTCGATAGACTTGTGGTATGGGTAGACTTGGAATTGCAAGATCATGGAACACAATGGGATTATCCCGGGTTTGTTACACAGCAGGAGCAAGGGATGTTTGGCCTTCCAGATGGATGTAGTCCGACAGCATATGGAGGCCCATGGGTTCCCAATCCCTATTCCTCCTATTGGACTTGCTGCCTAAATTGGCAAAGAGCAGCATTCAGGATGAATATTGCTGCTTTGGGAATGCTAGATTTTGGCCTGAAAAAAATGTAGTGGTCAAATGTAAATCCTCCATGCTTTTGAATGGAGTTAAAGAGTGACTGGAATTGGTTAAAATTTGAATTGGCAGATGAATTTAAAACTAAACTTAATTAACTAAACTAAACTCCATTGCTTAGGATGAAAAAAACCCTGAATTGAAAATACAATTTCTTCCTGTAGGTTTTACACACATTCCTTATATATTTGTCCTCTGAAGCAGCTGGTGGTGGTTGATTTTGGAATCAGCATATCGCTTTGAATGGAGGATTGTTCTAGCACAGAATATTGGTTCCTGGGTTCCTTAAGTAAAGCCTTGTACAGTATTGCACCACTGATGCCCTGAGCAATAAAATTGCCTGTTTATAATCATTCCAAATTAAAACAACAGCAACAATGGACCAGGGGAGGGGAGGAGGACGTACTCAAGTCAGCTCCCATCTGGGCAGCCAGAACTTGTTTGCGTATGTCTTGAAATAGCTGAATTGTAATGAAACCAATGAAAAAGCGAGGCTTTAATCAACAGGGCTTTATCAGTAGCTGCAACACCATCATCACACAATCCTGCCATAATGTTATAAATACTGGGCATCTCATAAAATGCCTCATGAAGTGACGCAGTAATGAACAAAGCTGAGGAGGCAGAGAGTCGCGCCACCAGCACCTGTTCTCCTGCACACATCCAGCGGGCAGGATTCTTCTCATTATCTGGAGCTGAAGTTAGTGCAGGGCTAGGCTTTGCTGATTTTTAATTAGCTGTCTTGTGAGCTGGAGAAAGCAAACCATTGATAAAACATGCTTCCGAATTGCGAGATACAAAGGTTTTTTTGTGTGTGAGAGAGAGTGGCAGGGGAAGAAAAGCCTTTGCCTAGGAGCTTATATGCCAGCAGATACATAATGAGGACACATAGCAAGTGAATTAAGAGGATCTTTGAGAGAAGGGCCATAGCTTTGGACCAGAAACACAACTCGTGTCAACTTTCAGTGTAGTGAGCCCAATGCTATTGAACTCCCTCCCACTAGATCTGGCAACCACCATTCCTGATAAGTTTCAGACACCAGGTTAAAATGTTTTTATTACAATATGCCTTTCCACTTTGAACATTGTTCTAATGGTTTATTTTATTTTATTTTTTGAAGTTTTAAAATTCCATATGTTGCATGTTTTCTTTTCTATAACCCATTCTGAGACCTAAAGTGAAAAGAAGGAGATGCATTTCTTAAACAAATACATAAAATTAGAGGTCCCGTATTCATGCCTGGCATTCAAGTACTGCTGGGGAGAAAAATACATCTGAAATATTAGAGACCAGGGTTGGGGTTACCTGTGGCCTGCCAGGTGCTGTTGGAATAAAACTCCCATTGGTCATGCTGGCTGCAACTGATGGGGCCTGCAGTTCAAAATTTGAAGGGCCACAGAGCCATCCACCCTTGGTGCAGGTCAATGAGCAGGCTCAGAGAAAAGGCAGCTGTCCCATGTTCCTACCTTTCACCTTGTGCTGTTCACATGCAACTGGTGTGGTAGCAATGAGGTCAGAACAGGCTACAACACGTTGAATCTCAGCAGCCATAAGTCTACAAGGGACTGGGTGGGAAGGAACCCTGCCCAGTGGTCTCCCCCACCAGTGCTCCTTCTGCACATCACTAGACCTCCCAGGGTAATTCTCCAGATCAGGAGGGGCCCCAGAGATAAGTAGCCAAAAGTGGGAACAGTTCCCATGGCATTAGAATAAATACTGCCTGCTTCCATAGCGAGAGGACCAGCCACTGTTTATGGTGCTTCGGCCAAAGCAGATTTACAGATCAGATGAAGGCCCCATTTAATCTTGATGAGGCCACATGGAAAGTACCTACCCATGTCAGGGTTTTTTTCCATGCAGCTGCCATCTCATTTAAAAAAAGGTCCTCGCTCTGCTTGCCAGGCTAATAGCTTTCAGCTTTCGCATGCCAGTGATCAGTGGCCTGGGTAAACACACTGTTGGCATGCAAACAGCTTCATACAAATTGCCCAGCACATAGATTAAGTGCCTTTTAAATGAGATGGCAACTGCATGGAACACCTACAAGAGTAAAATGCTTTGCACTTGGCCTCATCATGTTTGAATTGGGACTAACTAATCAGTATTTGTCCAGCATTTTATACCCCCTTGTAAGAGCTGCTCCAATGCATAGCCACCCACTTGACTGAAATGTTCTCAGCCTAAACTGAATGAAGTTGGTGTTAGACTAGGGTTGAGTGAATCTGGCAATTTTTGTTTTCTCTCATTTTCTTACTTTTCCAATCTTAAGTTCAGTTTCTCGAATTTCCACATGAGCTTCTGACATCAAAAGAAAAAGTCCTCATGGAAGTTCATCAGCTTTCATGTGAATTTCTCCTACTATACGCAATTTTTCTAGGCAAATTTGCCTAATATGTACTCATTTTAGCAAAACACTTGCCCCATAATATAACACATTTAGTATACTATTGTCACTTTACCCTGGTATATACACTGTTACACACCTTACTTGGTTAGAGAACTGCACTGGGAAATTCAGATAACTGTTGATTTTGAAGGACTTTAGATAGGTTCTCCTTTAAATAAGAATGGAATAGAATGTCTCCCTCATCCCTAGTTTGGACTTGGGCTGAGCACTTTTTGACCACCCCTCACAAACCCTGCTTAGGTGCCCTCCTTGGATGTAAAACCTACACAAAAAGAAACAGAGTGAGGACAATTGCATTAGACCTGCCCCAGCCCCACACATTCTCGCCACAACTCAGAGAGAGTAATGGTCTGAAGTGAAGAGCTTTCTCAACCTATGGGATGTCCCAGCTGTGTTATTCTGGGAATTCTGTGGGAGGAAATGGAAGTCACCAGTGTGATGTCTGGCTTCCTCCCCGTTCCAGTATGCCTTGGAATGATGCAGTGTCTGAGGCTTTTGGGGAGAGAGAGAGAAATTGTGACTTTTAGGCAGGCTGGGAACACTTGCTTCAGGCACTGGAGGGCAAAGCTGACCAGGGAGACCTGCCAGGGACTGCCTGTTTTTGTGTTTGAGTTTATAACTTTATTCTAACAAGACTCCTGCCCTGGGCCTTAGACAAGCTCTGCACTGGCCTGCTTTTAGGCATAACATCAGAAGTTAGCTCTGTTTCCTTGGCTGCCAAAGGAGGTAGTGAAAGGATTATACAAAAAGTAAGGGGGAGAGAAAAGAAAAAAAGAATGAAATTAACTGAAATACTGCAAACAGATTTATTACAAAACAAATGCTAATTGAACAAATGAGTAATGAAACAAAGAAAGGTTCTAATAGCAAACATTAATGGCATAATGAAGCAAAGGCATAATCTTGCACACAGACAAACCCCTGTACAGTGTCCCTGGTGATTTACTTGCACATGTTTTAGTTGGTGCATTTGACTCTTCTATCACAGTTCATGGATTGTTTCTTTATTAAAAAAACATTTTAAACTCACCCTTCACTTTTCTATTCAGATACCAGTGCAAGGTATGGGATGTAAGTCAAATAATAAAATACACAGCAAAAACAAAACAAAAACAAAAAAGATACACAATTCAAAGAAGAAGAAGAGGCGTAAATAAAAAGCAGAGCAGGCTAAAACGACCAACCATCAAATTAAAATAAATAAGTTTTAACCTGGTGTTAGAATAATAATGAATGGGATGCCTGTTGTACTTGTGAGAAGAAGGCATGCCACCATCGAGACACAAACCACAGAGGAGAATCTGTCCCTTGTCATTGCGTAATAAGCTTTCCGAACAGTTGAACACAGAGAAGAGTCTCCTCAGAACATCTCATAGTTTGAAACTTCAGCCGGCTCAAAAAGCTGCAGCCAGATTGCTTACTGGGGCTAGATATAGAGAGAATCACTTATTAGGACATCTCCACTGACTACTAGTCTGTTTCCAGCCATGAATCAAAGCATTGGTTGTGACCTATAAAGCTCTACATGGCTTGTCCAAGCTATCTGAAACATTGTACTCCCTTATACAAACCTGCCTAGGTTTTGAGATATTCAGGGGAGACCCTTCTCTCAGACCTGCCACCCTCACAGACACACGTGATGGAGATGCAGGGAAGTGCCTTCTTGATGGCTGCTCCCAGATTCTGGAACTCCCTCCCTGGGAGATGCTAGACTGGCTCCCTCCTTGTTGTCCTTCTGCCAGTGAATGAAGACCTTCTTCCAACAGGCTTTGGGGAATTGACTGCTTTTAGTGACTGGGGTGATGGTGCTATGCTGGTTTTATTGTAGTTATTTCTATGTTTTAAATAGATTTTATATATGTATTTTAGCTCAGTTGGTAGAGCAAAGGTCACGGGTTTCAACCCTGCATTGGGCGAAAGATTCCTGCATTGCAGGGGCTTGGGCTAGATCTGGCTCTTGTGATCCCTTCCAACTCTACAATGCTATGATATTTTGTTTTAATTCTATTAACATTTAATGATTTTTTGTGTGTGTTTTTAACAATTCTTGTTTTTATCTGTAAGCTGCCTTGAGTCCCATCAGCAAAAAGGTGGTGTAGAATAAGAATAAGAATAAAAAGAAGAATAAGAATTAGTTTGCCACTATATCCATAGAAGGGAGCGCCCACATCTTTGAAAACATGACTTGAATATAATTTTTTCACTGACTTAAAAAGGCTCATTTTCATCATTGTAAGTAGACAACATGAATGATTCCCCAGCATTTAATTCTTATAGCCTACCTCCATGGAGCTCAGGGTGGCATATGTGGTTCTCCTCATAGCAACCTTGTGAGGTAGGTTACACTGAGAGACTATGACTCACCCAAGGTCATAGTCATACACTGAGCTTCATGGCTGAATGAGGATTCGAATTCAGCCCTCCCAGGTCCGAGTCCAGCACTCTAACTGTCATAACACATCAGCTCTCTAAAAACAGTTTCCTAATCAATGTTGGTATTATCAGTTTTCTCAGCTGGGTGTATTTTGGATTAGCAGTGCTATACTTTCACCAATTGATTCTTGGCTCATTCGTTGTTTCAATGTTTTGGGTTTGCCCTCACCCCACTCTATTTTTTCCTGCCCAGAATCTTCCACTCTGTATGTTTTATTTGGATGGTCCTTTTTCCCCCCCTTTGGTCCTATATTTAATGTAATTCCATGGACTCAGGTGGCTTGCACGCTTGGGGTTACGGGAGCCTCATTACTCGTCTTTCATGCACCTGAAAATTGCCTTTCCTGCTGGCTTTCAAAATGAGTACATTTAAACACAGTGCATTAAAGCGGGGAAATTTGGAAATGTCAGGGGAGGGCCTCAGATTTAAGAACCTGTTTGGTGAAGCCTCGGTTTTATTTAGATGCTACTGCGTTAAGCTAACAGGCATGGGGATTGTTGGGAGAACGTCAGAGAGAAATGGAAGAGACAGATGGGGTCTCGGGTTAATGAAAAGAGACTGCATGGATCAGTGGTAAAAGAGACGAGTGCGATGTGAAGTGTTCTTCTTGCATTGGCAATAGCAACATTTAGGCTCCATCCAGGTATCTCTCAGCTGCAGGGAGATGAGGTTGTACATTCTGCGATAGTGGCCGCGGCTAGAAAAGGAGCACAAGGATAATAATGCAATATGCTCTGAAATTCAAAGGGCTTCATTTTCCCTTGCTAATGCTGTCACTTAACACATCTGTAAATTACTTGAATTTTCTGATTCATTTTCTTTGGGCTGAAAATGAGGGAAATGGCACTAACCTGCCTTTTTAAAGACACTCAGAGGTTTATGGCTAGGATGCATTTCACCTGAAATTCCATTGTGTGGATTAATGCTGCAATCCCCTATGATGTGCTTATTGAGGGTGTGTGATGCCATCATCATTGTGCAAGTGAAGAAACGAAGGCATGCACAGGGGAAGGGAGAATACATGGTGTGGATGTAGAAGCTTCAGTCTTCGTATCTTCATCTCAAGAATCATTCTTGAGGATGTAGCAGGGCTGAGAAAGTTTGCCTTGCTTATGTAAGTCTGGAAGGCTGCTGCCTGTTAAAATATATAATTGTTTCCTAGGTTTCCAATAGCTGAAGTATGCCACTCTGTTGTCTGAATTAAAATTGGAGGTGCACTTTTCCCCAATGATTGAGAACCAGTGGTGCTCCAGATGTTTCTGGATTCCAACTTCCATCATCCCTGTCCATTCACCATGCTGGCTGGAGTTCATGGGAGTCGGAGGGCCACAAGTTCTCCACCCCTGTCTTACTCTTCTGCTGAAAAGACTGTGCAATACCAAGGCTGTGATCCTATACACACTTACCTGGGAATACATCTCACTGAACCCATGCAGTAGACATGCATAGGATCAAACTTGCACTGAAGCCTGACTCAGTCTTTTTGTGCAACTTAATGTTTGTGATGGACTGTGGGCCTGAAGGCACAGATGATGGGGAAAACTGGGAGTGAGAAGAACCATGCCTGGAGGTAGTCCCTCCAAATAGTCAGTTTGCTGAACAGCTCCTATAAGCTGGATAACTCAATGAGCCAAACACCCCTTCTCTGATGAAGAAGGTTCCTCTTAAAACCCTGCAAGGGGCAACACAAGGACACCAACACCTGAAGATTAGAGCACAATTCCTTCAAGTTGCAGCACCTTTCTTCAAAGGGGTTTGTGCTAATGATATCTGCTTAGCACCAGGACTATTAATAAACTTGCCCTAGCAGGGGGAGCTAATGTGGTGTCCTTCAGATGTAGGCTACAAATCACATCAACCCTAGCCAGCATAGCCACTGGTCAGAAATGATGGGAGTTGAAATCCAGAACATCTGGAGGGTGATAGGTTGTTATCGCTGTGCTAGAACAGCATCGCTACCTTTCTGCCATCAGTTGCCATCCAGCTGACTGGGGATCTTGATTTCCTGCAACTATGCATGATCTCTTTCTAACTCTTGCCAGTACTCCACTGAGTTTCCCAGCATGGAACAGGAAACTGTTCTGAGTATGCCCTGACTGAGTGGATTCAAACTCCAGGGTAGTGACTCATGCAGGGATCAGGGTTTTCTAATTGTAGATACTATGGTTTCATCTCTCCATTAGGAATGATTGAGTTTTCCCAATCACACCCAATGGAGAGATACAGTGAAGACGAATGGGAAGGAAGCAAGGCCAGGTCAATGAAGCATACAAAGCCACAGCTTTATTCTTTTCTTATTACTTTTTCTATCAAGGGGCTATAGCAGACATAGGCAAACTCAGCCCTCCAGATGTTTTGAGACTACAATTCCCATCTTCCCTGACCTCTGGTCCTGTTAGCTAGGGGTGATGGGAATAGTAGTCCCGAAACATCTGGAGGGTTGAGTTTGCCTATGCCTGGGCTATAGCTTAGTGGTAGGGCATATCCTAGGTGTATTCTCTAGCAATCTCCAGATAAAAGGCTCAAGTAGCAAGAAAGACATAGGCAGCCTCTGCAAGACAATACTGGGTTACATAAACCCAGGCTAATCTGGGATGAAACAAATTACTATGTTTAAAATAATTAATTCATTTATTTATCTCCATGCACTCTCTCCTAGCACAGCAGCATGTCCTAGCACACCATTTGCAAATGAATGGAGTAGTTATTCTGGTATGGTGATTTGGTGCCATGGAGACACCATGGAGCTGCCCATCTAATAGCAACCTTGCTGCCACTTACCTGAGCAGCACAGAGGTGAGGCAGTAACATGACTGTGTGGGTACACTGGTGTGAGCCCTGGATTGGCTCCTCTGTTACGTCCACACAGCCCCAACCTTTCCACTGCCCCATCCAAGTACGTGGCAGCAATGGAGCTATTGGAAGCGCAGCTTTGTGGCACTGCTGCAACACATCAGCCACACCCAGGTGGTGGAAGAACTAGTGACCAGTCTCTCCACCAACCATGTCCTTAGCCCTCTGCAAGCATTTTACTCATGCCTTGGTCCAATACATGAGTGGAGAACAGGGCTAGGACAAGTAGCCCCCACCCCCAATACTGTGCACACCAAGTAGCCACACACCCTGCCATCCATTCATAAAGGCATCTGCAGGGAATGAGCCTTTGCACATACATGCAAAGTCTCCCTCCCAGCAGTTGGTGCTGCATATTGATGCTGGAGTGCTGGGCTAGTCACTGTGCATGACATTGGGGCTGGGTATGGCAGCATACCTTTGCCAACAAAGGTCCGTATAGTAAAAGCTATAGTTTTCCCAGTAGTGATGTATGGAAGTGAGAGCTGGACCATAAAGAAGGCAGATCGCCAAAGAATTGATGCTTTTGAATTATGGTGCTGGAGGAGACTCTTGAGAGTCCCATGGACTGCAAGAAGAACAAACCGATCCATTCTTAAGGAAATCAGCCCTGAGTGCTCACTGGAAGGACAGATCGTGAAGCTGAGGCTCCAATACTTTGGCCACCTCATGAGAAGAGAAGACTCCCTGGAAAAGACCCTGATGTTGGGAAAGATGGAGGGCACAAGGAGAAGGGGACGGCAAAGGACAAGATGGTTGGATAGTGTCTTCGAAGCTACAAACATGAGTCTGACCAAACTGCAGGAGGCAGTGGAAGACAGAAGTGCCTGGCGTGCTCTGGTCCATGGGGTCACGAAGAGTCGGACATGACTAAACGACTAAACAACATGGCAGCATAGCATGGCAGCATAGCTCCGTTCTCATGATAGGACAACACAGGAGTAAGACATCTGCATAAAGCTCCCGTCTCCTTCCATTTTCAGAATCATGCAGATTAGCAGCGTCGTAACGCACAGACCTGGAGAGTTCTAATTCCCGTATGGTTTGTATTTCAGCCATGGAACATTCCCCCCACTTGTAGTGTTTTCATCTTGACTTCATACCCGTTGCTTGTCTAAAACATTAACTTGAGGGCTGGGGGGAATTTATTACTAATAATAACAAGGCAATATCTCCCCATAGTACTTATGTTTGTGGTTTCTTTCTCTGTGCCTGTTATTAAAAAAAACACCACAGCAATAATGAGCCAAGAGTGTTGTAGTTGGGAGTGAGAGGTACAAAGTACTATTTGATCTTTCATTGATTCAGGAGCACATTTTACCTGCTTTTTTCCCCTTCCCCTGTAATCCTCAGAGTTCAGCACATAAAGCAACCCAAACTGAATGCTCAAGCAATTAGATAGGCTTTATGAATGCTAAGGATGCTGCCTACATCCTTAACCAGTCTAACCTTTTTTACCCCTCAAGTATTCCCCCCACACACTCAGCCCTTTTACTAATCTATGGGCAGCTCTGAATTTAAACATAATAAATTCACATCTGTGATCTGTGGAGTCTGGGCTTCCTCTATCTCCCTGTGGATCACAGCAGAAATTGTCGATCAGAGGGGGGCTGGATATCTTTGACTGGGTAGCTAAATCCCGTCTTTCCTAAGCAGAACTCAAGGAAGCATATGCATAGGAGGGTTCCCAGGCAGTGCCCCATCCAAACTCTGACCACCCCCCAGACCTGCTGAGCTTCAGCAATGTTGCTGCATCATGCTCCCTTCAGACTATACCCTGTAATATTTGCCATGGTGTCGTGCACCTATGATTTTGCAAAAAGGGTTTGAAGAGTTTGTGAGTATACATGTATTCATCTGTGCTCTGTTACCTTTATACTATTACTAATCAATCATGAGCCATTTGAACGGGAGAAGGAAGAGTGGATTTGGGGGGGAGGTGGCTCTTCAAGGTTCCGAAGAAGAAAGGCAAGTTCCGGAGTTTGATGGCTATTTGGAATATAAACAGGACTTTCTTTTAACAAACAATATTCATTAGCAGAAGAAATGTCACGTTACAGGACAGTTGTGCCTGTTTGTCTAGAGACACCCTGATAAGGTCAAAGATGATGCCCTTTAGTCATGTAGCCAGAGGAGGGGTGAGCAATCCCAATGGTCTACAGTCAACATGTCAATCTACTTGTCACATAATAATAGACTAAGCAGTGTATAAGAACCTTTGAGATAGAGCCATTTGGGGACAAAAAATAAATCTGCAGCATCACAGGGAGCAATTTGAAGCTTGCATGATCACCCCATTCCAACCAACCCTCTGTGTTACAAGACTGGTCATTCCGTTAGACAGAGCAACTCTCCTTGTTGACTAGAACCCAGCAAAGCATGTGTGAATGTTTTATTTGACTAAAGGTTCATTCAGACATGAGTATTCTCGCTTTAGTTTTCCTGGGTGTAATGCTAGAGCTTCTGCTACAGTTTATAATGTCCCTTTACACTGCATTATCTGTTGCATTGTGGAACTGTGACTTTTTAAAATCAGTTTACCACCATGTTGCACTAAATTTCATTTAAACTTGGTGATTCAACACCATACATCAACAGACATCTTGCCCCCCTCCGTGCACATGTGTGCTTCTTTCCCCAGTGGCGTAGCATGGGGGGTGCAGGAGGGGCCGGCCGCACCGGGTGCAACATCTGGGGGTTAGGGTTAGGGGGCGCAAATCCACGGGTTAGGGGGCGCAAATTACTTGCCTTGCCCCGGGTGCTGACAACCCACGCTACGCCACTGTCTTTCCCCCCATGATTCACCCATGAAAACAGTGGAGGAAAATGTATTCTGGAATACCACTTCACACTTCAACATGTGAGTGGCAATGACGTGATCCTGGAAAACCATGGGGAAATTACAGTGCAAAATTCCTATGATATTCTGAGTTAATGGGGCTGCAAACCTCATTTTTTCTAGAAGCAATTAACATGGAAATCAGTGCTAAAGTTTTGCTAGTTTCCACTGAATTTCCAGAACTGGTTTTTACGTAATGTGAAAGATCACATAACACACAAACATTATCAGGTAAGGAAATGCCAGAGAAACAGAATTTTCTAAATGCTTGTCTAAATGCAGCCTGATAGTGCTCAAAGGGCAGTGGGTGGTCATGGCAGTGGGTGTGCTGCAGCACTGGAGAATCCCAGCGAGATGTGCTGTGGCAGCTGGGAAGCAGATAGGGTGCAGTGCATGGTGCACACCTGAGTGGCTGCATGCATAGTCTGGGCCTGGTGGAGCAGGGGCTGCTGGGAGTTTGGCAACAGCAGGCAAGTGGCAGCAGATGAGGACTGTCAGACTGAGCAGACGCCTCATTAGCCACACAGCAACAGCACAGCTGTAGGGAGACAAGCTGTGCCTTCGGTCTTACTTTAGTCTCATTTGCACAATTAAGTTGTTGCATTTTTCTCTGTGTATGTACATGTGTGCACACATGCTCACATAATATGGAAGTATCTGACTATCTTTTATGCCTCCCTTTGGTCCCAGGATCACTCCTGCCTCTCTCCGTGAATCTCAATTTGCATAATTTTTTTAAAAAGTTATTTAATAATACTCCCTCCCCACAAAATATATGAAGTTCAAGGCAATTAATTTGCAAAAGTACAAACTAATTCCATAATACATCCATTTAAGGACAATTAGACTGAGTCATTTTTAAAGGCGGGGAAGACACAATGTAATAAATGAGTAAGTTCTAGAAAAGAATCGCAAGCTTGCAGCTCATTTACATAATGTTTATCCTGCTAAGTTGATTTTTCTAATGATGTTGTTCCCAATACTAGATAAATTTCAAAAATAACGCATCATATTTTAATATATTCCTATATGTAAGGCAGTGTATTAACATCAGTGAACACATTGCATTAGCACAGCTGAGCTTAAATTCCTCCCATTTTGCTGCCCCATCCATGAGCAGTGAAATTGGGCGGGGGGGGGGGAGTTGGAAGTTTTTCAGGGGGGCATATGAAATGTGATTGAAATTGGGAGGTTAAGTAATGTTGGCAGCAAGATCAGCTAGCTGGCAGAATCAGCTAACTGGCAGATGCTATTCTTTTCCTCCCAAAGGGTCCCTTAGCAATGATGCTACGGGGAATGCCTGTAGCTCAATGGTAGAGCATCTGGTTCAATCCCCACCATCTCCAGGTAGGGCTGGGAGAGACCCCTATCAAACTCTGGAGAGTCGCTGCCAATCAGTGTAGGCAATGCTAAGTTAGTTGGATCAACGATCTGAACTCAGTACAACATATTTGCATTAAAAACAGATTAATTTCATTTATAGCACACCCTTCCGCTTTACACAAGCAAAATGCAAGAAAAACTAAACGATAAATTTCAAATCAACCTTTTGGCTTTACACATGCACTTTTCAATTCAAAACTTATCCATCTTTTGGTGACAAAGTTCATTTATACGTGAACTTTGTCAATCCCAGATGAATTTTCAGTTTTTCTGGAAACAGTTATTTCCTCAACCTTTGGACATACACCAGTGAAGTGGAGACAAAGACAGTCACTGCTGAGAGCAAGAGGCCCAAAGGCCCTGCAAGCCAGGTATTTAACCTTCCCCTGGGCACAGTGTCTGCTACTGGTCAGTTGGCACTGTGCCCCCTACATTCCCGCCACCATTGACCACTTCGGTGGCAGTAGGACAATCCAGCCTACTAGAGGCTAATTCACAGGGAAAACCTGGTGCCCACCCGCAAAACCACCCACCAGAGGAGGGCAAACTGACTTCTTTTGACAACCCCTAAAGTTGTCAAGGATTACCAACATTTATATGTAAATATTGACATTCACCAAACTTTGGACTTTCAGGGTAGGAACATAGGGGACTCAGCCTTAAACTAAGTCAGACAATTGGTCCATCTAGCTCAATATTGTCTACACTGAGCTGGCAGCAGCTCTCTGCGGCTCCAGACAGGGGACTGTAGGTCTTCACTACAGAAGTAAAGTGGAACCTTCCAAATACATGTAATAGTGGCTACCAATTTGTTTCTGGACTCAGTTCAAAGCACTAGTTTTGACCTGTAAATCATTACGCAGCCACTTCTCACATTAAACAACCCAGGCTTTGCACTTGCCGTTTGAGGCCTTTATTCATGTGTCCCCTCTGAGGGAGGTGCACAGGGTGGGAAAACAAAAACAGACTTTCTTATCTCCTCAGATAGGCACACTTGGCACCATCATTACTTGCATTTATGCACCAGGCAAAAGCATGATCAGTCTCCCAGGCTTTGGGATTTAAATTTCCTGCTTATCTTGTATTGGGATAGGGTTGAGTTAGATCTGCTTTTCATATATTTATGACATTATACTATATATAACATTTTATATAGACAGAAGTTAAAAAATTGTGTTTTTAGGTTGCTTTCGCTGGCCCCTGGCCTCTTAAGTGAGATGGGCGCACAACCCCAGAGTCTGGCAAGACTGGCCCGTACGGGCAGGGGTACCTTTACCTTTACTATTCTTGTTTATCCACTTGTTTTTTAATGTTGATCTGTAACCTCAAAAAGTGTCAAATAAGTATTAACAATAACACAATATATTGGAGAGAAGGAGCGTCTGAATTTGCTACTCCCTTCTGAACCCAATTTTTGCTGAATCTTTCCTCTTGTCACACCTTCAAATAGATTTGTAATGCAACTCCAGTGTTTCCATGTGTTACAAAAAGGCCTCATCATTCCAAATTTGTCTTCTGTGAGCTACCACAGGATTAGCAGACTGGAAATCTTCTTCAGAGTTTTCTTTCTGGTGCTAGGCCCTTGGGGCTACCATGTCTTTAGTACGTGATACTTTTGTTCTAGTTCAAGGAGTTGGATCCTCTTCCAGTAGCCAAATTGAATTCATTCAGGCAAGCTTGAAAATCTTTTGATACATCCAAAGATTAGGAAAAAGGGAGCCCTATACATCAAGAGACACAGAGCCAGTTCTTTGTTCTAGCTGCTACAATGGGTGGCCCTCTGAAGTTCATTTTATTTTATTTTTTAGAAGTTGTTGACTGCTTCCTCTGTGCATACTGTTATAAATGGAGAATAGTAAACAAAGGGAGCAGGAACTAAATTTATATCTGGTGTGGGACTCTAAGATTATTCTAGAAAATGAAGTAGAAAAGAAACACTGTCAATTTAGAAGGCCTAACATCAGACATGGGCAGCGTGGAACAACTGCCAGGAATCCAGAGTAATGATAACAGTAGAGGACAGTGGGGTGGGGTTGGGTGGCAGCACTCAACTGACCTCCAGCTGCTACGGGCTTACGATGGTGTAGAGGAGGAGAGGGGAGGTGGCAACAAAGTTGGTGCAGTGCATCCACACTAGTGGGAGAACTGGAAAGACTGTTGGTGAGTTTGCACAACACCTGCCTCACCAACTCCTCCCCCTCTACCTCCCAGTAAGTAGCAGTTTGCAACCAACCTGGTCCGGGGAGTGCGGCCTCTGCACCATGCGTTCCATGACTGGCTGACACCTTCCCTCAGCCCATACAGATGGTTCTGTGAGCCTCCATTTTAATATCAAGAAATGCCCCAGAATGGCAATACAGCAAGAATAGCAATCAAGCAAACAAAACCTCTAGTGTTATATTAAAATGCCCTAATTTTAGAATAGCTTTAGCCTCATTGTATATCATTTATATCTCATTGTAAAGAAGACGATTTTAGGGCGTCACAGTTTATTTCCTCAAATTCAAGTGCTGCAATTTGTCATTTATCTTCCCCCCCCCCTCTTTCTTCATTGTCATATCTTCCCATCTACAATATCCTGAATATTAATTTTTTTCTTTCCAACATTTCCCCTTCATGTCTTTCCTAAACAAAACAAAAAAAAACCTTTTTTAGTACTTCAATTCCCCAGAGTTTTTGTGTAGGGATGTGGGTTAACATTGTTTTACCCATGTTCCATTCCAATGTTCTTCTCTTCCTGGATTTTTTTGATTTTTTTTATATAGGAGAGGCATGTATGCAACAGGGAAAGAAATAAACTGTTAATGAAAATATGTCAGGTGAGATTAGATGCTGGAGATCAACAGAAAGATTACAGCAACCAAGAGGCAATCTGGATGGCATGGTTGGCAGTGGCTATGCCAAGTATAGGTCAGTTTAGAAGTCAGCCCATGGAGGAGAACATGAAATGGGAGTAGAAAGGTCTAGGAATACTTGGAGAGTAAATACAGAAAAGGGGTCATTTCACTTTTGTTCTTTGTACATTTTTTGTGGCTCTGGCCTGTGTGTGCACTTGAAACAGCACAGCTTGTGGAAAGGTTGTAGTTCAGTGGTAGATATTTTGCATGCGTACGTTTCCAGGTTCAGTCACCAGCATCTCTAGGTAGGGCTGAGACCAAAGGTCTGGCTTAGTAAAAGGCAACAGCCAACGTTCCTATCTCTTATTTCTAACCACTTCATTCCCTAAATAAAGATGCAATCGCCAGTTACTAAAATCAATGAACTCTTTCCAATTGACTTAAACAGAATGTGAATTGAGGCCTCAATGTATGTGTGTGTTTGTGTGTCTGAAATATTCTGTCACACTTCAGCATGAGCAAGAAACAAATCTCATGATATGGCTATTCATATGAAGAGGCTTGGCCATGTGAGTAGAATTAGGTTTTGCCTTTGTCCCATTGGTACCCCTAGGGGGGCTACTTTGCTCTCTTACATATAAGTAATTGCTTTATATTGATTGCTGCTGCATTTGACTTGGGGGGAGAAACAATTTATCTTTCCCACTACAGTAAACCAGAAAACAGACAAAATACTCATTAACTCCACATTATAATAAGTAGAGTGCAGGCTTCCACCCTGGAGAAACAACATATGAGTTTGAAGTAGTGCAACCCAAACACAAGCTCGCTTTATCAGTGGAAACTAAACTCAGGATTTGTATTCATCTGAAAAAAACAAACAAAAAACCTCAAACTGTGCTGCCAGCTGAGTAAAGGAAAATGGTTTGTGGTAACTTAGCCAACAAGGCAGTAATCAGATACATTAGTGGCCCACTGAGGGTAAAGGAAGGCTCTTGACTGTGTTGAGTGGGATTCATTCTTCTGTATGCCAAATTAGCATGCCAAATCATCCAAAAGTAAAGTATCTTCCTGACATTCCTTTGCTATCAAGAATTGTGGTCTCTCCAATAAGGATTGGACCAATTTACTGCCCCCCAAAAAGGGCAAGATGCACACATTCCAATTATATATACAGAGGTTAACCAGACTAGCTGTTTAATCTTCATTCAACACTGGTGATGAGATAGTGTGCTCCACAACACCTGAGAGCAGCAGATTATTTTAGAGGGTGCAGAGTAGGCTGTGTGACGTAGGCATCTCTGACCTCCACTACCTTGCCACCAATTACCCCTCAACCCCAGCATCTGCCATCTGAAGTGGCTGGTTCATTCTACCTAACGTAGGACCAGCCCTGTGCCTAGTCTCATAATTTTAGAAATGGTCTGTGCCGTACCTCCAAACTAGTTTTAGACAGGACCAAGTAATCTGTGACCTTTCAGAAGCACAATAGGAGCTTAATTAAAAAATGGGATAGTAGGCAGTTAATTCAGATGGAGCTGCCAGCTCCCCTGTGTTGAAGAGAATGGAGGCCCTTCAGCACTCAGGAATTGCTGCTGGTAATGCTTATTACATAATGATATTTGAGTTGAAGAACACCTCCCCCCATTTGCAGATCCTGGGCTACTCCAATAAAGACTTTTTGTTAAAGTTGTACAGTCAAAAAAGAGAGAGCAGTTTAGAAGCACAGTTATATTATTCCAAGGACAGAGACAGCTTTGAGAGGAAACACGTTGGAAGGTGGAGTGTAATCTTTATTTAATAATTTTGCTGTTGTGTTATTGTTGTTTTAATATTTGAACCCGTAACTTGTGAGAGCACACAGTGTGGTGACAATAGAGAACCCTACACCCAGCCATTTCTGACATGTTTTGCACATATATATGCTAATATGCATGCAGGCCCCAGATCATTTGCTTCTTTAGAGTGTTTTGTTTTTTGTTTTGTTTTTTGCTCCAACCTTCAGCTGAAAAGGATTCCAGGGGGGCTTGCATACAATCAATTAACACAAAGACACAGGTACCAATTCTTAAACAGTAGTTCTTAAATAGATGGAATTGGAATGGTTTAGTACAAAAGGTGTCAGTCTTAGGGAAGAAATAGCAACTATGGTCACAGACTGGTTCCAATACTTCCAAGTAAAAGAGATTTTCAGGAGAGACGAAGAGAAGCGTTTTCTGGAAGATGGGTCAGAGGGAAAACTGTACTACGGAATAACAAAAAACTCACATCCAAAATACATATAAAAAAATATTAGAGTGGGAGTCTAAAGACGAATTAGTTAAGACTGTGATGATTCAGTGGGTGGTAGATAATGGACACAATATAGAAATCTCAGCCTGGGAGAAACTATGGAACAGAACAATTAATTTTTCAGCTTGTTACCAGATGAAGGAAAATACCGGTATATTAAAAATTGTGTATAGGTGGTACCTGACGCCCACAAAACTCAAATTGTATAAAAGGGGCTCTGTTGGAAATGCTCAGAGAAGGAAGGATCCCTGATACATATGTGCAAATATATATTAAATATATATCTATATAGAAATTCCCGCCAAAACCAGAAGCCTTTCTACTAGCCTTCATGGGAGAGGAGCTATGAAAAAAGATGTGTAACTTATTTTTATATGCCACAGCTGCCGCAAGAATTACGTATGCAAAGATCTGGACAGACAAAGCTATACCAAAAAAAGAGCAATGGTTAGATAAACTGATAAAGTTCACAGAATTAGCAAACATGACAGCTAAAATAAGGGATTGTGATGAAGGGAGGACAAAGGGCTGAGTGGGGATATTTCGGAAAGTACCTATAAAGAAAGGTTATCACAACTGATGTGCAAGCAGGTATAACCCTTTGAACAACAGTAAAATAAAACAAAGGAATTGGTAGAATGAAAATAAGGTGTAGAACACAATGGGAATGCAACAAATTAAGGGGCTAGGTTGGGAAGTCTGTGAAATAGTATAAGGTAAAATGTGTATGGCATACTGTAAAATTGAAAATGCATATTTTTAAAAAAGAAAAATAGATTTGCATGTGCAATGCATTTTTTCTGTGATTAGTTTATTTTCAAAATTTTAAGAGACACTTAATCTTAGAAAAGGTGTCAGTCTTTCAACAGTCTTCATGGAATTTCCCGTTTTCCCCATTACAGCTGATTTAGAGGGATTGCATAACTTCCCTTAAAAGGTTCAAAATTCACAAACAAATCTTGGAAATGTTGCTTAATGTATGTGCATTTGCATTGAATAGCCTGGTCAAGAGACTGGGGCCTAACTGTATGTTACACACACACCATAAGAAAAGCAGTCTGGCTCTGATTATTTAGACTTCCAAAGACACCCTGTGGTGTCCTGCTCCTTTAGCTCATTCCCTCTATTTCTGGCATCCTTAAGTAGTCAAAACAATACCATTTGTACAGAAGAGAGGAAGTATCCACATTGTCTACACATCCACGAAGTATGTGGTACCAGACAGCATTGACCAACAGTCCTTCCTTAAGCCATAAGACTTTGTTTTGTTTGCTCCGGATTTGGCACAGTCCTGACCTTTGCATTATACTGAACACTTGGGCTGGTGTGAATCACATCTGTCTGTACTGAAGTGTGACCATCACCTTGCAAAAGTGATACTCTGCGCCCACTGTGACTTTTCCTTTTGGTAGCAAAGTGATTTCTATTTTTCATCTACTGTGGCAATGAGATTGGTGTGACACTTATTCTCAGTTTACTGCTGTTCCACAGGGAAGGGCTTTATTAACACTTTGATACCAGCTTTCCCAAACTAGACCATGGATAAGCTTTGCTCTAGAGTCCTATTCACATATTACTTGCTTATAGAGCATATACGTATCAATGGAAGAGCAGGACTACACTTTTAGACTCAAACCCACCACTGGGTCTTCTTCCTACAACAACTGTGTGTTGCACACAGTTCTCTGCAAAGAAATTTTATTGCATGCTTATCTAGTCACGTGTAGGGGTTCTACATGATTGAGACACCTATGCTACCGGGCACCCCAATCGCACAGAGCGCCTACATCCAAGCAGGTGCTCACACATTGGAGTCTATCGGCAAACAACTGCAGACAGCATGTAACTGCTTTAGGAAAATGACCCAACACAGATGTTGCCTACACTCAAGTGATGTGTGAAAAAGGCTTATTTGTCTAACACCTGATATAGCTCTGCCAGGGCTGGTAAAGACCCCTGTCTGAAACTCTGGAGAGCTATTGCCAGTCAGTGTGGACAGTATTGCACTAGATGACCCAGTGGTCTGACCAATAAGGCAGTTTCATATGTTGATACATTCTCATGATAACACTTGACCATGCCCAGTTGGTGAACTGTGAAGGATAGCACATGTAGCTGGATATATATCTCACGTAACTAACACAGGCTTGGAGACACCCCCAAGAGTCCCTGTTTTCCAAGGACGGTCATGGATTTACAGAAGCTGTCCTGGTTTCTGATATGACCCTGGAATGTCCCGCTTTTCCTTAGGATGTCCCTATTTTCATTGGATAAATGTTGGAGGGTATAGACTTGTTGTCCCGTCTGGCTCTATGACAGTGAGTGATTTGTGGACAAATCAGTCTGCTTAGATAATCCCAATTATATTCCCAGTTACATTTCTACTTGAAAAAAGCATGTTGTGGCTCAACAAGAGCTGTCTTTCCTGAAAATAAGGCTTGAGATCTCATGTATTGTCGCCCCCCCCCCCAAGACCAGATAGTATATTGTGGCACCCCAAGCCTTTGTTTGTGTAAAGTTGGGGGGGGATTGCTGCCTGGATTTATTCAGCTTTTATTATTTATTTCAAGAATTGATTGTAAGGAGTGCCACTGGAGAAAAACAAGTTGGCAGGGGTCAGGTGAGAGAAGAGTGAGGAAGAAGAGGAAGGGAAGCATTGTGAAAGAGACAAAACAGGGAAATGATAAGGTTTTGTGAAACAGTAAATGAGAAAAAGTAGTTTTTGTTCCATCAAATGGAAAAGAAACTAGAGAAGCAGTTTGGAGAGGCAGAAAGACAAGATCCTTATTATTTGGAGGAGGTAAATAACCTCATAAGGAGCTTCTCTCTGGCAGTATAGCTGGCTTTCTTTGGCAGAATTTGTATATAGGAGCCGTTCTCCGTCAGCTATTCTCCGAGTTTTCTGTTTGCTGGATAAAGGAGCACCCTCAACATTATTGGTTCTTTAAGTTTGTTCCACACAATGACCTGAATCCACTGCAGTTTAGGGGCAGGTCATCTCGTGGTAACAATTGCAGGGGGTCTCCAGATGAGTTGATATCATATTGTTTTCATAAGTGCTTGTGAAGGAGTCATTCTTAGCCACAAGGAGCCTTAGAGTAGCAGATGCAGCTTCGAAGGAATGGAAGAATGGGCAAAGCTATAACTCAGATCAATAAAAGTGAAGTCAGGGTGGGGTTTTCAGAAGCCTGAGACCCTCAGATTAGAATGGATAAATTTGCCTTCAGGTCAGTTTGCCTCATTTCCACATCAGTTTGTGATTTGTTTTCTTTTAAAAGACTAAATGAAAATGTTCGTGCATTTTAAAACCTATTTCTCCCAACATATGCAAGCAATTTTCCACAATGTAATGTGGCTTTATGTGTTATTTTCACTAACATATACATTTTCATGGACAAATGTGGGTTGTGCATGAATCACAAAATTGGGAGAGGTGCAAATTTTGAAGGACAGCTGGCTTTCCGTTCTCTTAGGTTCAGGAAATGCAAATGGGGGGGGCGTTAAAGAGCAAATGGATCACTCAGAGAGAAACATGTCTTGGCCCATCCTTGCTGCCTTGCACAGTACATGCAAACCAGCATTCTCTATTTCAGAATACCCCTTGTCCTGTTTGCTTACTTTCTAACAAGAAATGCTCCCATGTACAGTTCCAGCCAACTTATACTTCCCTTCTGCAAGATATGCTGTTCCACCCAACACCTCATTTTGCTTTTCCAACACACCCTCAACATTCCATGGCTATTGAGCATGCTCAGTCCTCATTAGGTTGGGTGTATGTGTGTGTTTTGGGACGCGGGTGGCGCTGTGGGTTAAACCACAAAGCCTAGGACTTGCTGATCAGAAGGTCGGCGGTTCGAATCCCCGCCACAGGGTGAGCTCCCGTTGCTCGGTCCCAGCTCCTGCCAACCTAGCAGTTCCAAAGCACGTCAAAGTGCAAGTAGATAAATAGGTACCGCTCCAGCGGGAAGGTAAACGGCGTTTCCGTGCGCTGCTCTGGTTCACCAGAAGCAGCTTCATCATGCTGGCCACATGACCCAGAAGCTGTACGCCGGCTCCCTCGGCCAATAAAGTGAGATGAGCACCGCAACCCCAGAGTCGGTATCGACTGGACGTAATGGTCAGGGGTCCCTTTACCTTTACCTATGTGTGTGTTGGCTTGCCTCCTTAAGAGCCCTGCTCTGCCCATAATTACACAAGTACTGGGAACTTTCAACACCCTGGAAGAACATGCCTCTGGGAAGAAAGCAAGTTTGCTGAAAGGAACATCATGGGCATTCCCAGGTAGGATCCTTTTGAAGCTACACTGCTACCAGCAGTGGTTGGTGGCAGGCAGGCACTGCTTATCTGACCTCCATCACTTTTGCTGCTGTGACCCAATGAGAGGGGTAGGCGAAAGGCAATGGCAAAGATTATATGGTGCACCAGTGAAGCCAATCTAGCGCTCCTGCTAGTGCATATGCACTGCGCTGGTCTCGCCGCCACCTCCCTGCTCCTCCTCGCCTTCCCCATATGGCACAGCAATGGCAGTGATGGGAGGTCAAGTAAGCAGTGCCATGCTGCCCCAACAGCCGTTACTGACTGCTACCTTCTCAGCAGATGGCTGAAATGTTAGGATCACGTGAACATCTTCCTTTTCCCATTTACCACATCTGACCATGCTGAAGAAGCACAGGGCTCTCTCTACTTCATTCCCCCTTTACCTCTCTCCCTCTCATCTCCCCTTCTAGCTGGCTGTTTATGACTGTTCTCAAAGGAGATCCCAACTGCTCTTAACAATCCATCTGCAGTCTGAAAACAGTTGCTTGTGGGCGCGGGAGAGGGGAAGGGGGAGAGAATATATTGAGTTCTCGTGTGTGTGTGTGTTGGTTGCGGGAGGAGGCACCCAGCGCTTTTGACACCCCATAAATCACAATTTATTCATGCTTTTCTGTTTATACGAGTAAAAAGGAAAGGGAACCCTCTCTGGAAGCAAACGAGCCTTGCTTCTCTACTGAGCGCAGCCTGTCACTGCTGCTGCATTGTTCAAGGAGATTTAGAAAAATTACCCCAAGCCCCACTTCCCTTCATATCAGTAATTGTGAATCGGAGCTATGGGCCTTTGCACACTGCTGTAGCATCACCAAGGATACGGCTTTGTTCCTGTGTTTAAAGCAACCCAAATTGGGATGCGATTGAAACACTATGGCGAAGACCTTGGTGTTTTGCTAGTAAAACAGCAGTAGCCTAATTTCTTCTACAGGGTCCTGGACCACCCCTCCATTTAGAACAAAGATTGGGAACCTGTGGTCCTCTGGATGTTGCTAGACTACAACTCCCATCATCACTAACTATTGGCCATGCCAGCTGGGGCTGATTGGAGTTGGAGTTCACACTAAAATGCTGGTGGCTTTTCATAAGGAATTCTTAATAATGATGATGATTATCATCACCACCCTCAAGTTGATATGGAAATGTGGAGAACTGAATTTAAGATTAGAAAAAAACCACGAAACTGAAATTGACATATTTGCCCATCCGTGGGTGATGGGAGTTGTAGTCCAATGACATCTGAGGACCTGAGGTTAAAGAATACTGATGTAGGCTCCCTACACAATGAAGAACCCTGGAATATGATGATTCTATATATTGTAGGTAGCCTACAGTAAATAGAACAATTCCCCCCATCCCTGCAGATAGGCACTCACACGCCAACTCATGAAGGAAGACAGAGGGTGCAGCTAGGGTGGTATATGTGAAATAAAGACAAATAGTGAATAGCAAGGTTACTAGTGGAGCTGCTTTCACATGACCAGTTTGTGTGAGAGAGGTGTGCCTCTGAAGTGTCACTGGTGGGGAGGGGCACTGATTTCCAAAGCTCTTCCATTCTTCTTCATTGTCTCAAATGCTGCACAAAGGTCCACACACAGAGATCTTCCAGCCCATTGTCTTTGCCATCATCAGTTAGCTTCTAAGTCTGAGGTTCATTATCCCCTGGTTTAGAATCTGTGCATTCAGCAGGATGCAAGAGAAGTACAAAGCTGCTCATGGGAATCGGTTTGCTTCTTGAAGCATTTGGGAAACAACTGGGTGCCGGTTGTGACACAATCACAACAAAAGAGTGTGTTCCTGGAGTGAGCATCTGTCTGCATGCTCAGCTAGCCATGTGTGCAATCTGGCACACGCTTGTGACATTTCTGGCGTTTTCTCTCTCTCTCATTCTGGACATGCAAAAGAGTGTCAGTGTTGCTGGCTGTTGTGACTTACCCGTGTCCAATGGTTTGAATGAAAACAACTGGAGTGGAAACCAGAAGAGGCCCCTGCAAGCCACTGATAACAAAACAAAATAAAGGTAATTTCCGACTCGCTAGTTAACAATGGCTGAGTAAGTCAGGTGGTGACTAATGAATCAGTAAATTACCCACTGAGCTGGTGGGGAGATGTCTGGGAGACAATAGGGGTTCAGTAAGCAGCCTGAAAATATGGCTTTCCTGAGCACATCCTCCTGCAGACCCTTTCAGACCATTCTGCTTCCTAAAGAGAGCATTTTATCCCTGTTATTTCATAAATGGATTTGTTTCCCAACACTGTCTGAATTTAGCAGATCCCTCTAGCATTTATTTATCTATTTATTTAGAGTCTTCAGCCAAAAAAGTGGCTTGTATGCAGTCAAGTAAAATGAGACAGTCCCTGCTCACAGGTCTTTACAAGGTACATGGAACTGCACAAAAGGAAAAGGGAATGGAGAGGGAAGAGGAAAAAAGCAAACTCAAGGACCAGTTCTTAAAGTTAGATAGACATTCTTATAATGATCATCTGCAATGGATGTGGTTCAGAGGCAGGAAAATCCTAACAGAGTTGGTCTTTTGGCAGAGCTTAATGGTCCTCTTCCCATCTATCCAGCTGCTGCAACCTGCTGGAATGACTATGGCTGGATGACGATACGATACATCACTGAAGGAATAAATAAAGACAAAACTGACCAGCGTAGAAAAAAGAAAACCGCAGCAGGGCAGCCAAGGCACATCAGACAGCCAGACAGTCCTGCGAACAAATCAATTTGCACTATCCCAAAAGACCTTATAGAAAAGCCACGTGCTCAGAATTTGCTAGAAGCTGAGTAGTTATGATACAGCCAGGTGGCCCTCTTTTTCAATCACTGCTTGCCTGTTCTTTTCCCTTTCTCATGCACTCAGGCAGTTTTGTTAGGAAGATTCAGGCCTTACAGCAACTAGCCACTGACTGATTATCAGTACCTGCCAGCCCTGTGCAGCTGAAGATTACCCAGGTTCTTTGGAGGCCTTTTGGGACAGTGCAGATTGGATCACAGAAGTGAGACCTAATATTTAAGATGCAACTTTAAGGATTCTGTTAGCAGCCTCCTCTCAGTTGGAAGAGGCATGGCAAGCTCCATAAGGGAGGCTTCCACAGCCTTCTGATCAGAAGTGATCCTCACCTCTCAAAAACATGGCACACTTTGTGATGAACAGCAGGTTTCAGATTGTTATACATAGTGGAGCAGGAGTTGGTGGAATGAAAACAATTTTTTGGTGTCCCCTAATACAGTCTCTCAGGCAATATGTGTGATAGCTTTACAGGAAGACCAAATACAGGTATACTTACCATTTTTCATTTGTGCCTTAAGGCAATTCACTTTTCATTCATCCCATCCACCCAATGCTGGTTCTTTTAGGGATGGACCGATAGTCCTTTTCCGTATCGATTACTTATAAGTCTGTTCTGTCCTGTTCATGCATTTATTATTTTTTAACCTGTGAGAAAATTGGTATTTAAATGTTGTTGTTGTTGTTATATATCCTGCCTCAAGGCAACTTGCACAAATTAAACCAACATAAAAGCTAAAGACATATAAAGTACAATTGTTAAAAATTAATTAAATGATCATACAATTAAAACAGTATAAAAGCAAATCTATTGAAATACAGATAGTAAAAACAGCACAGCACTATTAAAAGCCTTTTCCTTTTTTAAATAAATAAATAAATAAATAAATAAAATCAGTCAGTTCCCCAAAGGCTGTCAGAATAAAGCCTGTTGGAAAGCTGTGTTTTATCATACATATATAAATATGTTATTTTATCTCATTGGGCACATCTCTAAATGTATTTTATCCTGACATCAGACCTTTAATTAATTTGGAGCATTTTTTTTTAGAGTTGCAGAATTTGGAGAATTGTGTAATATGGAGAATGTGCATTATTCTGTCTGCATGCAATGCAGTTTGGTTTTGACCAGGTCATTTCACATTGGAATTCATAGAAACTGAATTCCTCAAACATCCCTAGGCTCTGCCCAGAGCAAAGGAGCTTCCTTGGACCCTCAGTTTGCTGCATGCATCCTTTTAAATTATTTTGCCTGCAGCCTTCCTTTCTCTGTCTGTACTGGGGAATGGTTGCCGGGGAAGGAGAAGGGACCAGAGTGGATATAACAAGCAAATAAAAAAGGGAAAGGGGGACTTGTGGCAGTCACTTCATTTCTAAGATGAAGAAATGACCGGACATGACACATCACTTTGATGAGAGATGTGACGAGGGGAAACGGAGGTCAATATAAGATTGTTTTGCCATGTTACATACAAATCAATCTGCAATACTTCTTGTTGGAAGCAGCTGTGGAAGATGGTCCCTCAGTGAAACAAGTGCTTTGGAATAATAGAGATACATTTTTACAGCAGTCCTCCAATGCGAGGAGTAGAGGAGAAATTTGATGCAGTTCACATTTAAGGGTGAACCTACCCAATTCGCGGGTCTGAAATGATACGTGAAATGAAATTCACACTTTTCCATTTTTTGTAATGCAGTTCTACAGTTAAATCAAATGCATCTGTTAGGGGGAATTGCTTGCAAAAAGGGTACATCAATCAAAACTGCGTACAAAAAAGAATGTGACTGTTAGGAAAAACGCCCACTGAAATACTGACAAATGTTCATGAGGATTTTTTTTTTTAAAAAAAGCAATTCAAATTGCTGTGGAAATGTAAAGAACTGAATTCAAGATTCGAAAAATGAGAAACAGAGAGAACTGAGATTTTCCCATCCATTGCTATAGCCATGGTGCTTGGTTGTAGTTGTAAACATCTAGAGAGCAGCATCTAGAGAGAATGTTCTACAGTGATTATTTGATTATTACTCCCCCCTTTTCCTTTGAAGTAACTTATTTCTGCCATGATCTCTAACCAATGACAGATTCAGAGATGGAAGACTATATTCAGCTGTTCCCATTTGTGGCCTTTCCCATCTGTGTTCTGTCCAGAACTATAAAAGTCTCTTTTTGAAGTCAATACATACATTTTATTTTATTATTTATTTATTTTTACTAGTCTGCAAACAGACCTTTGAAATGTTGCAGCTTGAAGACTCTCTCAATCTTGAATTTGGCACCTTAAGGGTCGGGAGCTGCCGCTTTCCCTGCTGTTCCTGCAGCCTGGCTGCATATTCTGTAATTCTAATATTTGCTTTGAAAGTGACTAATTGGACACGGCCAAATTGCTGGAAAAAGGACTCACTTCAGCAAACATTCCTATTGCTTTGAAGCTGTTGGTCCTCAGGCTCATTTGCTCACACTGCCACTTAATCAGATTGTGTCTGTAACATTGCCATGTCAGACAGAGAGCAGTGTGAGTTTCTGGTGGGGAGAGTCTGCCATGCCCCCCATCACACTTCCACCTTAGCCTCCGATGTGATGGGGGGGTTAAGGTTAAAGCACCCCTTGTTGTCTTTAGGAATGGGGGAGAAATTTGGTTTGAGTCACATTTTTACATGAAACTACCTGATCCTCAGGTGACACAGGTGGCGCTGTGGGTTAAACCACAGAGCCTAAGACTTGCCGATCAGAAGGTCGGCGGTTCGAATCCCCGCAATGAGCTCC
This sequence comes from Podarcis gaigeae, assembly GCF_964106915.1. Taxonomy (NCBI): domain Eukaryota; kingdom Metazoa; phylum Chordata; class Lepidosauria; order Squamata; family Lacertidae; genus Podarcis; species Podarcis gaigeae. The sequence goes on along the minus strand of NC_139692.1, from coordinate 14,962,948 downwards.
CGTTGCTCAGTCCCTGCTCCTGCCAACCTAGCAGTTCGAAAGCACGTCAAAGTGCAAGTAGATAAAAAGGTACCACTCCGGCGGGAAGGTAAATGGCGTTTCCGTGCGCTGCTCTGGTTCACCAGAAGCGGCTTAGTCATGCTGGCCACATGACCTGGAAACTGTAAACCGATTCTGACTAAACATACAGAAAAAAACCTTTCTGACAGTACGGCTACGGTCAGAGGGAGGGAGGGAGATGGTGCCACAAAATCATTGAAACTAACATGAACCTGTTTGCAGCAAATGCTGAAAATGGCTGAAAACAGGAAATGCCTTTTGACACCATGGAAAGCAAATGTGTGGTTTGGGCTGCTTTGATGATAGGCTGTGCACAGTGCTCTGTTTCCTTCAGCCATGCATGGAACTCCACTCACACCCAACTCTGATCATTGCATCTCCTTGACCTCCAGAGTACTTGGAGGCCATGTCCCAGATCTCTGCCATGACCTAGTCTGTGTTAGCCCTGAAGCTCCTGTTAGTGCTACTTTTTAAAATGATTTCTGCAATTGCTTCTGTTAAAAGAGCCAGGTAAGGAAAATCCTTTGCTCTTAGTTCCTTTGCCTGTGTTCAGTTTCCTGGACACAGGACACCAGCAACTGGCAGCAAGTAATACCGTGGCAGCAATTACACCCTCCATCACTTTCCTATCAAGGCATAAATGGAAGCAAATCACATCCCCGTCATGGCAGCGCTGACCTTCATTTCTGAAGGTTACAGTCACAGTCTGCTTAACCGTAATCCAAGTCCACAATTCCTCTCTCTTTCCCCCACCCCCAAGATGGGCCACCATTGCTGTTCAGCCAGTAAAAGTTCATTATGTGGCACTAATGAAGGGCTATTAGAAGCACTAAAGATATCACAGGAAAGAGACAAAAGAACTTGCAAAGGGAGAAAATGTGGTATAATACCCATGTGTGGATGCACACGAGCTACAGCTACTTCTGGCCAATTATAACATCATCATTTCTACTGGCTGAGAGACTGTGGAATCACTAGGATGCAAATTATGTGTCTGCTCTGCAAGAGAGATTTGTGATTTAGATGCCACAGGCTGTAATGGGGAGACATCATGTGTGGCAGCTGTCTCTACCCAGCAAGGCATTGCCCCATGAGGCAGCTTTCCATCTCTGTGCTACTGAAAACCTATGGCTGTTAATATAGAGCCAGGATAGTCAACATGGTGCATTCCAGATTTCTTTGGACTACAGTTCCCATCCACCCCCAACCAACATGGTCAATATGGAAGATGGAGTCCACAACACTATACTTCAACAGAAGTATAGTATCCATATCAAGGGAAGTAATAGTACCATTCTATTCTGCCTTGGTCAGACCACACCTAGAATACTGTGTCCAGTTCTGGGCACCACAATTTAAGAAGTATGTTGACAAGCTGGAACATTTGCAGAGGAAGGCAATCAAGATGATCAAGGGTCTGGAAGCCAAGCTTTACAAGGAGTGCTTGAAGGAGCTGGGTATGTTTAGCCTGGAAAAGAGGAGATTGAGAGGAGATATGATAGCCATTTACAAATATCTTAAGGGCTGTCAAATGGAAGAGGGATCAAACTTATTTTCTCAGGCTCTGGAGAGTAGGACTTGAACCAATGGCTTCAAGTTACAAGAAAGGAGATTCCGACTAAACATACGGAAAAAACTTTCTGACAGTAAGAGGTGTTTGACAGTGGAACAGTCTTCCTTGGGAGGTTATGGACTCTCCTTCCTTCCTTGGAGGTTTTTAAGCAGAGGTTGGGTGGCCATCTCTGGCCATGTCATGGATGCTTTAGTTGAGATCCCTGCAATGCAGGGGGTTGGACTAGTTGACCCTTGGGTCCCTTCCAATTCTGCAATACTATGATTCTTGCATCAAAGAAGACCACAGGTTCCCCATTCCTTCTCTAGTGATGACGCTAAATTGTAAATAGGCTTTTTCATGATGAGCCTTAAGAAGCAATTGCTTTCAAGAGAGTTTAAGGTAGCCTATTATTTATTTAAAGCTTTTTTTAAAAAAATGTGACTCTTTAGCCAATAAGGCTCCCAAGGCAGTTTACAAAAATCAGTAGTACGATACTGCTTGTCTTTTGAACTTACAATCAGAAAGACAATACAAAGAAAGGAAAGGGGGCCAGTGGTGGACCTTGGAGCATTAGATCTCAGTAGCACCCTGTGCTGTGCCAAAATCCAGCACCTCCCACCTCTTGCCTTCTGTTGGATGTCATAGTTATGGCACAAGTTGTGCCCCCCCCCCAAGGCTTGGCATCCAGTGTGCCCAAACTAGTCATGCTCCCCTAAATCCACCTTTGGGGGGGGGCAAGATCAGGTCCAAGTACTTAAAGTTAATGTTCATTAATAACAAACTGGGATGGAAACAGGTAGCTTGATGGAATGGCTGTTGCTAGGTGACAAAATGATAGAGGTGGTGAGCATGAAAAAGCCACAGCATTCATCGCCACTTGATGCAGTGACGGCCACCAGCTGTAAAAAGGGATTGAAAAAATAAACATGGTGCAGGGCTATTGATGCCTCTTACGCATGAATATCCATATTCAAAGGCAGTCTCACTCTGAATACTAAGTGCTGGGGATGAACAATACAGGAGTTGCCTTTCAGGTCCTCCTTGTGGGGTTCCCAGCTTCATCTGACTGGCCACTGATTAGCCAGTGCATTTGGCTGCATCCCAGATGATACACTGGATGGGCTGGGGTAAGGGGCCTGATCTACTTATCTTCACACACATTCCCTTGGTCCCACAGAGGAAACAAGATTTGCACAATTGTTTGTTTGCTTGCTTGTCTGAAGCACTACAGAAGCCTGTAAAATGTGTTCTGCCATGGATGATAGGAAGAGAGCAATAAAAAATGAATGAATGCACTACCGATGCCACTTCCAATTCTCTTAAGTTAAAGTACTATCATCTGTCTCCAGCCAGAAACTGAGAACACAACCAGCAGCCCCCTGTGATGTATCCACTGCTGGGCTCTACCACTTTAGAGTACAGGTGGAGGGTTGTATGCTGCAAGATGCCTTCATGTTTCCTTTTTTTTTAAAAAAAAAAAGTGCATTCAAATTAGCATGACAGAGAGAAAGCTAGGGCAGGGCTGTATCAGAATAGCCTTCTGTGTCTTATTTCTTTGCTCGTAGTTTTTCTGAAAATTTTCATTATAATTCTTAAGGAACATTTACTTGGTAGCCTTCTTAAGTATCATGCACTGCCAAGCTGTCTTTATCCAGAATATAATGCTCTTTGATTGTGCAAGCTGTAACCATGTTCAGCCGACTGGCTTTAAAACACTCTCCTGCTTAGGAGGAGTTAATGATTTAGTAAGTAGTAACTTATCGGGGTCTCTCCAAGGTCAGCCATTTATACTCCATTAAGTCAATGCGTTTCCATTTCTGGGACCCAACACAGCTCTCTCATCACTCATTTCTCCCTGACGTGCCATTCCTGTCCTACATAGGCCCTGTCCCATTTCTGTTATTGCATAACAAAGCACGATTCAACTCTACTTAGAGATTTATGAGGGGGAGATGAATCGCTTTGGGTGTGTGAGGGCTGGCAGTCTGGAGTTTGAAAGCTGGCAGGTAATTGATCTGCTAAGCTCAAAATGAAGAGTCAGAGCAGGGTCAGCAGTTTTATGGGACCAGGTAGAATCCCATTGGCTCAGGGCATCATCACACCTTTGCTGAGTTGGTAAGGAGCAGTACCACCCTTTAGGCTTTTTGTTCTAACTGTGGAGAGGGCATTTGGACCAGAAGCCAGGAGAGACCATGGACCAGAAACTCAAAAAGTTTGCTTTTTGTTACCTTTTGCGCTTTGTCAGTGACTTCTTCTGTAGCCATTGGGGTCAGGTCTGCTCTGCTCCAACTCCCCTCCTCCTCCATTAGTCTGTTTGTCTTCCTGCCTTCCCGTCTGCCTCCTTCCTCCCCTTTCCCCCCTCCTGCAACTCTCACCCATTTTCTCCATCTTTCTTCCCTCCAAGCCCCGCTGGGCACTCTGCTCACACTTCTAATGGTGACTAGATTCTGACCTGCATGTCTTGCCCAGCCACTCAGAGCTGCAGACGATTGGCCTAAGGACTGCTGCGCATGCTCCTAACCACTCCAAGTAACAGCGGAGAGGTATGATTTTTGGACACACAAACACATATACACACACTGAGCCTACACCCTTGGCAGGAGCCAAAATTGCCTACCCCTAGGTCCACTGCTGCTTGCATCTAAATCCAAGCTTACTGATACTTTTGGGCTCCCGTTTGTACAAATTGGGGTAGCTTGGTTATCTGTGCTATCCTGCCAAAGGTTAAGAGGATTTTACTGTATGTCATGTGAGTTTAGAGCAAAAGCCATAAATGAATGGTGGGGAACCTCCAGATGTTTTCTTGGATTTCTACTCACATCAGCTAATGGCCAGTGAGATTCCTGCATTGCAAGGTGTTGGACTAGATGGCCCTTGGCATCCCTTCCAACTCTACAATTCTGTGCTTCTATGAACATCTGGAAACCCACAGGTTTCCCACTGGTTCTTCAGACACCCACAACTGCAGTATTAAAGTGCTGCAGTCCAGAAGCTCCCTCCTGTGGCAAAAATCATGGTGTCCAGGGTTTCTGGCTGCAGGCTGTCCCAATATGGTTCAAGAATTTGAATTAGGTTGGAAGTAGACTGGAGCAGGGAGAGGGGAAATCACCTAAAAATCACCAGATGAACATTGTGCATTGTGAGATATATACTTTCAGACTCAACACTGAAGGTATTTCTTGCTGTGGATGTGATTTTGAGTTCACGGGAATGAGCACCTCACACCCACAACTTGGAGTGCCTATGATCAAATATACTGAAAGGGAGTACAGTGGTACCTTGAGTTAAATACTTAATTCGTTCCAGAGGTCCGTTCTTAACCTGAAACTGTTCTTAACCTGAAGCACCACTTTAGCTAATGGGGCCTCCTGCTGCCGCCACGCCGCCAGAGTACAATTTCTGTTCTCATCCTGAAGCAAAGTTCTTAACCCGAGGTACTATTTCTGGGTTAGCGGAGTCTGTAACCTGAAGCGTATGTAACCTGAAGTGTATGTAACCCGAGGTACCACTGTATATGGACACCCTTCCCCACCCAATCCTCTCTGCCTCCAAGCAACCATGGTATAGATCTGCTCTGCAGGCAGATTTGCAAAACTGCATTATATGACTTCACTCAGGGAATGGGAAACCTGCAGCCCTCCAGATATTGTTACACTATAGCTCCATCATTGTCCCTGACTGTTAACCAAGTATGCTTGGTACTGATGGTGCCCCTGTCCAAAATATAAATTAGCTCTCAAATATATCCTAGACCAGGTCAGTAAACTTTACCTTGTCTACATCCAGCATTTGGCCCTCGAATTGGCTTCTTTTTCCCCCCTCTCCCCAACTCTCCGCTTCTTTTCATTAGTTTCCCTGACTTGCATTCGGAAGTTGGAGAAAGATAGATAGCACAAAGAATCTTGTTCAACTATTTTATTTCAGCCATAATCATTCCTAATCCAAATTTGCAGGGAGAATGTATTACACTGCCTAATCAGTCACATATATTGCACTTCACTTTCAATTTAGTGAAAAGCAAAAGCCGTTTGTAAGGCAGAAAGATGTTAAATGAACATCTCCCCCATTATGCTCCTTTAGATAGATAAAGCAGCACCAATATTTTAATGCAATGGTTTGTGTTGGCAGGTCTGTCTTCCTCTGCGCTGCATTTTCCAGCCCATCACATGGGGGTTGCGGGGTGGGAGGGAGAGAGATCAGGGATTTGGCCTCAATGGAGGCAATCACCCTCCAATTCACAGGAACCTAGGAACCTGCCTTATATTGAATCAGACCACTGATTTTCAATTAACAATAATTGTGCCTCAGTACTCTCTACTCATTGACTAGTAGCACCTCTCCAGGATTACAGGCCAGAGACATTACAAATTCTACCTGTAGATGCCAGGGATTTAACCTGGAATGTTCAGCATGCTAAGCAAATGCTCTCCTACTGAGCAACGACATACCCTCCAACATATTGAGCTCCCAAACCAGGACACTGTCCATGCTCCTGTGCAAGTCATGTAAACTGCATGAGGTCACAGAGCCCCAAATACATACTTTCCCCAGGGAAATTCTATCATGGCACAAAAAATGCACATTTTGGGGAACTGTGTGAGATCATGGCCCCCCCAAAAAAGTGCTTTTGGGGGGTGAGACCTTGGTGTGAAATCAAACAAGATCATTGTGACCAAAATGGCTGTCATGCTCTCATGGGGAAAAACAAGATGCCCTGGTTTTTCTGAGACACTTGTGGGGTATGTTATGACCCTTTCCAGTTCGAGAGCAGGATTATATCCCAATGGCATAAGGTAAAATTCTCCAAATTTCCATGAAAATGCTCTTAGGGCAGAATTATAGTCAGTGGGTCAGTTGTACACATTGGGTTGGAAGCATCCTCAGTCAGTTGAACCGATATCTCACTGAAATCAATGAGACGAGTTAACTGTGATGATTTAACTTGAGCCTCGTTAATTTCAGTTGGAGCTAACTCACTCACAGTGCAATCCTAAGCATGTCCACTCAGAAACAAATTCACTGCGGTTTACTCCCAGGTAAACTGGATTAGGATTACAACCTTAGTAAGAATTTAACCTATTATCATCATACTTACCCTGAAATTGCATGGAGAAGGAAGCAAGGTTGTTCTGCTCAGTAGGCCACTCTCTTTCTGTTCAGCATAACTCTCCGAATAGCCACTTGTGTGCATCATGCATGTGTGCAAATGCTTTTAGAAATAATGCTGAACATTTGTAGAAAGGTAATGGAGATAGTGGGTTTAAATAGGCTTTAACACACATTCCCTGTGTATGATTAGAACAGCTTTTGCATGCCACAGGAATCAAAATCAGAATTCCAACAGACAAAGGAAACCAAGAGCAGATGCCATGTTTTAAAGGTGTTAGAAAATTAATGAAAGCTAAGCCTGCAGCTGCTATTGTGCATGATATTTCAGACTTGTGGTGCCACCACGGAGAAAGCCTTGCCTGTTGGACTCACTTGCCCAACAGTGTAAGATGACGGCACACAGAGTTGGGCAACCAATGCAGATCTTAAAGATCAGGCATAACCTCAATTTTCAAAGTATATCTTTGATTATCAGGTGTTGGGGGCAAAGAGCAGGGAAAAGTCATCAGTGTTATGTCTCCCATGTGAGCGTCCAGTGTTATCCCATCCCAGGAAGATGGTGGAAGAGATATGTCAGTATCTGGCATCAGTTCAGGAGTTGGGGGTGAACAAACTGAAACCTAAACTAAACTAGTATTGGTCAGCGGTTCTGGCATTTGGTAGAGGATGTGCAGCATTATCTTAATTGGTTGCACCTTGGTCAAAGATTGGACCCAGTGGTGACGCGTGCCAAGAACCTCTTATATCAGCTTTGACTGATTCATCAGTTGCAGCATCCATAGAAATGGCAGACTTTCCAGACTAGACCACTATACTGCTCTCTTCATGGAGCTCCTTTTACAACAGCTTGGAAACATCAGCTGGTCCAAACTGAGACAGCCAAACAGTCGCCTGGCACCTGACAAGTGGAGCATAGAACTCCAGTCTTGTATCAGTTCCAACTGGCTTTCTGCTTCCTGGCTCAATGTAAAATGCAGGTCATAGCCTTTAAAACCCTAAATGGTCTAGGACCTGATTCCCTCAAGGGCTGTCTGGTTCCATCTATCTGATTACAGCCATCAACTAGGGTGCACCCTGATTCTGAAATACCTCCCCATTTTAAAGGAAAAAAATGGAAAATATACTTATTTTAACAGGCTTTCAATGTAGCCTGTACGCAGCTGTTTCAAATGGATTTTTAATTTGATTACATCCTTCAAATTGCATTAGGTTTCTTATATATTTTGCATTGATATAACTTTAAAATGTATTGTTCTTTCTCATTGATGTAAGTTGCTCTGGTTATTCTTTGTGCAAAGGGTGGGGTAGAAACAGGTATTTTTCACCATCATCATCATCAACAACAACAAGAACTTTAGCTAGCCGTTGCTAAAAACAAAATAGATAGATTCTTGGATTGATCCAGCAAAATGCTTCTTAGAAAAAAGGCACATATGGCAATTTTTATTTTATTTTTTAAGTTCTCTTCTCTTTCTTTCTCTCTCTTTCTTTTCCCTGGCAGAAGTACCAGTCTCCATTTTGTTAAAAAATAATGTGAGCTGTCACCCCTAGCCAATGTTTGCTACTCGGGGTGAAACCACACACACCACAGGATTATTATTTTTAAAAGAAAGAAAGAAAGAAAGAAAGAAAGAAAAAGAAAACAAAAAGCAAAGGTAAATTAAAGTACTTGAATCCATTTGAAATAATAAAAAGAATTAAGAGGAGGCTGAATACTATTAGGAAGGCTAGAATTCGGCCAGGCTTTGTGATTTCGCATTTATTTGCCAAATAAATGCCTCCCTGATTTGTTTCCAAAAATAGATGCTGAAAACCAGATGCCTGGTTTTCCAATTTTCCATGTGGCAGGTTTAAAAGATGCAGGAGGCTTTCAGCAATTATCATAACCATTTACATTAATATAGTGCTTTTAGTAAACAAGGGCTCTGCAATGCTTCTCAACATTTCTGAATGTATTATAGTGTGTCTGCCAGCCTAATTTATTTCTTCATCCGCTTTGCAAAAGGTTCAGTTGATTCCTGAAGGCAGCTCTCTACCATGGAATACAACCACTGCCAGGCGTGCTAAAATACAGTCATTGACATTTTGAAATAGCAGTATTTTGATATTTTTGCAGTGCATGTTCTTTTTCTAAAGGAAACAGCAGTGCACATTCATATTGCTCAGTAAGAAGAGATGGATGGCTGTTTTAAGCACAGGTTTCTGTCTTGAGCTGAGATAAAACTGCTCACAGTTTTTCACCATGAGGCAGACACTATGAAGGCAAGCTGGAACACTGGTATGCTGGCAAGCAGGCTTAGGGTAATAGTAGCTTGTATGTTGCACCAAAAAGAAGTTGCTCAGACTATGGGTCAATCCAGAGTCTAAAGCATTTATTGGGCTACTGAAAACTTAGTGGCCCCTTGTGGCACCTAATAACCACCAAGTCAATAGTTGCAGCACCTCCATCTGGCCAGCTTCATTAAAGGTAAAAGGGTAAAGGGACCCCTAACCATTAGGTCCAGTCGTGACCGACTCTGGGGCTGTGGCGTTTATCTCGCTTTATTGGCCGAGGGAGCCAGCGTACAGCTTCCGGGTCATGTGGCCAGCATGACTAAGCCGCTTCTGGCAAACCAGAGCAGTGCACGGAAACACCGTTTACCTTCCCGCCGGAGTGGTACTTTTACCTACTTGCAATTTGATGTGCTTTCGAACTGCTAGATTGACAGGAGCAGGGACCGAGCAATGGGAGCTCACCCCGTCACGGGGATTCGAACTGCTGACCTTCTGATCAGCAAGTACTAGGCTCTGTGGTTTAACCCACAGCGCCACCCACGTCTCACCAAGTCAATAGTTGCAGCACCTCCATCTGGCCAGTTTCATTGGTGGCATCCAGTTGCAGAGGATCATAGACCAAATGCTACTGAGTCACCTAAGTCTACTTGAATTCCCAACATTTTACACTTGCCTTCCAGTGGCTTCCTCATGCTATGGGTCTTTGGCATGCATGATGCTCGCACCAACCTCATCCAAGGCAAGGGCAGGTATGGACACACCCCGTTGCCAGGACCACCTACTTCTGTCTGCAGCTGTTTTCAAATGAACACACTGTAGAGTAATGCAGAATCAATCTGCAAATAGCTTTGATTTTTGGAATGAAACCCATTTTTCTACAAGCACTTTTTTTGGGGGGGAGGGGAAATATGCAAGAGATCTGGATTTTTTTTTCTTTTAAAGTAATCAGTCACCATTGATTATAAAATTAAATTTTGTTTGTATGCAGCCTAAACGGCACCTCGGGGAATTCCCATCCCATTGAAACGTTGCCACACTGGACTTGTCATTAGAAGATGCTTGGAAATCCTTTTCAAGCAAGCCCCAAGGAACTCCTTCCTCCTTCAGAGCACTTCAATTTAAGGTTACAATAATATTTAACATTCCCTTCACAAATAACACAAGTGATAGACTGAGTATCAGTGTAAGATGCTTTCCTTTGTTTTTGCAAAAAAGAAAAATACTTGTTCTTTGCAAGCTTCCCGTCTTTGATCTTTGCATCCTTCTGTGTCTGCTTTCCTTTATTTCTTTTCCTTCCCCCTTTTCACTCAGGAGGGTGGCTTTGTTGATGAAGCATCATTTCATTTTCCTAGCGGTCCGGAGGGACAGCTGACACATTTTGCATGCTTTATGTCAGCTACATTTACTGAACACATCCAGATAATTGGCATTAGGGAGTGGGGGCGGGTGGAGAATATCCCTATTTACACATAATAAACATGAGGGCATGAAACAAAGTATGGTGGGGGGAGAGAGAAGGATGCATTATTGATTAAAACAATGGTGTGGATCATCTTCTTCTGAAAGCCAGGGATCACCCACACAAATCCATCAGTATTCCTAAGACATCCTCTACCCACTTCTTAGAAATGGAATGCAAACCTTTTATTTTCTCCAGTGCTTTTATAGGCTGATTTGGAGCTAACTAGTTATACATACATACATATTTTTATTTGTCTGACACCTTTCCACAGCTCAAACTATGCTGAAGGCGGCTTAAAACGTGAAAAAATACATAACTGCAACATTACAAAAATAATCATAAACAATAAATAAATCTTAAAGCAAACTGAACAATTTCCACAGCAACAACCCCGGCCCCAACAAAAAACCCAAAGCAGTACCCCAGCTCAAGAATCTGTTCAGCAGCTACAGCTTTTGTAGCTGGAGTCAGTCCAGGCCCTGCCCACCCAGGCCTAGTGGAAAAAGGCCTGTAAGGTAGGGAGTGAGTTTTCCAGCACTCACAGCCAAGTTGGTCTTTGTTTTTGAAGTTATTGTTGTTATTGAAAGAGTAGGTGTAATTCATTTGAAATCAGCTCACACCATCCACTACTGTAGAATTATAGTCTCCGTGGCTAAATCTTCGTGATGGAGTACATAAAAACCAACTCCCAACATTCAATCACACTTTGGCGTGATCGAGGATTTATTTATTTGTTTGTTTGTTTTGTACACTGCAATATACCAGTAGATCTCAGGGTGGTTCGCAACCCTGGAATGCCATTCAGGTCAGAGCCTATATGCACCTAGAGGCTACTTTGGTTCCCAGTGGATCCCATTGCCCTCTATGGAGGAACATTGTTAATAGTATTATACCTTTAATGAAGTGCTGTACTTGGGGATACTGTGACAGTGAGAGAGGAACCTGCCATCCAGCCCTGACACTGGGAAGTCCAAACAAAAAAAAATCCTTCCAGTAGCACCTTAAAGACCAACTAAGTTAGTTCTTGGTATGAGCTTTTGTGTGCATGCACACTTCTTCAGATACACTGGGAAGTCCAGGCCTCACTGTCAGGGATCCTATGGGTGTGTAAGAAACATGTGTCCTTCTAAACATACATCACCCATTGTAAGCGATGGACATTTTCCTAGTCTACAGTACTGATGTCTAAACTTTTTGGAAAGACTGCCTTTCCTCCTCTCCTGAACTACTGTGCCAGAATAAGAGGGAGAGGTGAGTAGTAACTTTTGAGGGAGGGTTCTAGCTCAGAGCCTATGTTTTTGCATGAATTGGGTCCCAACTTCAGCCCCCAGTTGGAGACCCAAGTTGGCTGTGCTTAAGAGTACCTTGAAGAAGTACCAGGAAACATTATTTGTTTTCTTCCTGCATTTAGTGACTTCCTTTTTCTTCTTAGGTCTCACTTATACAGTGGTACATTGGAAGTCGAACAGAATCCATTTCGGAAGTCCGTTCGACTTCCAAAACATTCAGAAACCAAGGTGCAGCTTCCAGTTGGCTGCAGGAAGGTCCTGCAGCCAATTGGAAGCCGTGGAAGCCCTGTTGGACGTCCAGGTTCCAAAGAACGTTCTCAAACTGGAACACTCACTTTGGGTTTGTGGCGTTTGGAAGCCAAAACATTCGACTCGCAAGGCATTCAGGATCCAAGGTACGACTGTATATCTAAAGCAGCATCATAACACTTTAAATAGTCTTGGTATCCCCAAAAGGATCCTGAGAATTATAGTTTGCTAAGGGTAGTGAGAGTTGTTAGGAGACCCCTACTCCCCTTACACAGCTGAAGTTCTCAGAGTAGTTTAACAATCAGTCTCTTTTCCCAGGGAACTCTGGGAATTGTAGCCCTTTGAGGGAAATGGAGGTTTCCTAACAACTCCCAGCGCCCCTTCAATGTTCTTTCTTCCTAGGGTGTCATTCAACAACAGTTGGCATCAAACAGTTCTCACAACCAGAGGCCAGAAAATAGCAAAATCTGCAGACCTATCCCTTCGCTGCAGCATTTATCCTTGAGGCAGAGTTAGGAGTAGAAAAATAAGCTCAAATAAGTAAAAACATGAACCTAGTCCCCAAAGAATTATGTTTGCCTGCTCATACAGAAAGAGGAGTACCAAACGTTTCAGATCTGGCGCTTTCTTGTAGTATTTCCACCTGCTTTGGGCCCATCTAGGCTTCCAGCTGGAATGAGATTTGCTAAAATAGCTAGCAAATTCACTTCCCCAGCAGTAATTTTTGCTGATGCAACAGCTTCCAACAGTAGGAACAAGCCTCTGAAAAAATATGTGTGGGTGTGGGTGTGTTTAACAGAAGCAGAGGCAACATTTTCATAGTTCAGTAAGATTCCCTCCCTTTGCATCAGAGAGACGCGAGCTTTATTTATTTATTTAACTTCATAAACCTTGAAGGTTACCCAGAATTGGAATATTACACAGTTCAGAAGCATGATGGTTTGCAATTGGTGTGCATCATGACAAATCCAACTCTTCTTGGCCCATCAGAGCTGCCACAACTTGGAAATAAGTGTGTATAAAGGAAAGAGCTCTTTCCTTGCCTCCTTCTACTTCTTGTTGAGCAGGTCAAGCAGGACATCAGACCTTCCAAGTGTCCCTATTTTTCAGGGACAGTCCCGGATTTACAGAAGCTGTCCCAGTTTCTGATTTCATCCTGGAATATCCTGCTTTTCCTTAGGATGTCTCTATTTTCACCAGAGAAATGTTGGAGTGTATGGGACATTTCTCTACTATATCTGTCTATGATCAGTGGAACCTCTTCCCCCTCATCTTCTCAAGGCCAACTCTACCACTAAGCAGAGTGAGACAGTCCTGACCATTGGCCATGCTGGCTGAGCCTGATGGGAGCTGGAGTTCAGCAACAACTGACCCCAGGTTCTTCACCCCCAGGTTTGAATTGTAACCTGCCAAAAAAATAGCTTTTAAAATTTAGTACAGCATCTAGTGAAGCTTTCATTACTTGCAGATGTCGTGGATCACAACTCATCATCCGCTTTGGTCATGTGGTTGGGGCTGATGGGAACTGGTGTTCCTGCTTTAGATTGTAAATAGGAAAACAGAACCTACAGTAAATAATTAAAACCGTAGCAACAACAGCGACAATTAAAGGAAAAATGATGGCATTACTTGTGAGGCATTTGTTTGCAAGTCCCATTCCTGAGACACTAGAGATGGAGGAGAATTTTGATTCCTAGTTTGAACTTTTTCAAACTATATGCAAACTGAAACACAGGCGTCTTTTTAAATGTGTGTCTCTTCCAGCTAAGTAACATGTACAGAAATGTGTATACTTTGTGTGCATGTGTGCATGCATGCGCACGCACACAAATGCACACATTAGTGAAAATAACATCAAAAATGCATTATATGATAGGAAAGTGTTTTGAAAAAATGCTCATAATAGGAAAAAGTGCATTAAAAATATGTATATAAGAAAAAAATGCAGTAAAATGCTGGTGAATTTTCATGAGGATGTTTTGCAAACGGATGGGGTAAATTGCAAATTGATTGGAAAAAATGAGACGTTGAAAGAAATAAAAAATGACAGATATGCTCATCCCTACCTTGCAACAAACACAAACACACGTATTAACATTTTGGTCTGGTCCATCATCTCCAGCAAAAGTTAGCTATCACACAGAAGATTCCTCCCCCCACTCCTTGCTATTCCTCTTCAGGTAGCTGAGGGAAAGAGGACAAGTCAGGCTTCTTGTGTCTTATTGATTATAAATAAGATGTTCATCCTTCTAAAGGCCAGATGACTATGTTCTAAATCCTTGGCGCTGTGCAGCTGGTCAATGTGGATGCGGTGGAGAAAAAAATCCACACTTCAGAGATAAATCTTTTTGAGGCATCCCCTCCCCCTAATGGTATTCTGTTTTTCTTTTTTGTTATGAAGTTGCCGAGGCTAGAAAAATTTGCTAATAAGGACTTCTGGTGCCTCTATTGCCCTTTGGGTGCTGAGAAAACCTGTCTGGCGTTTTAAAATGTCAGCTAAAATGAGAAGATTTATCAGCTTTACTTCCTCTGTATCTAAGCCTCTTTTATTTTATTTGGTGCTCACAATTTGTTTCTGGAAGCTTCCCCTTTGCTTCTTTTGCCTAAAGCTGCTCACATAAGCCTTAATGACCAGGGACATCTACCTATCCCAGCACATCAGAGCTTTGCAAGGTGTGTGTGTCTTTTAAAGTGTAACAAGCAAGAAAATCTGTGCAGCTCAATATCTTTGGACCGAGAGAGCCCTAGTATTTAAAGTGGTGCAAGACAGCTCAGGACAAACGTTTCTAACGTGCAAAAAGTCAGATGTAAGGTGACATTCAGCCAGTGTAATTTTCCCTCCCTGCAGCAAGTGCAATGTAATGGGAGAAGCTGCACCCGTTGAACTTCTGCCCTAGAGGTCTCATAGGAACAGAAGTTGACTAAAGCAGTAGAGCATCTGCTTTACATGCAGAAGGTATTGTGTTCAGTTCCTGGCATCTCTTGGATGGGGTGTAGAAGACCTCTATCTAAAAGCCTAAGGAGATGCTCCCAGTAAGTATGCAATACTGATCCAGATGGGCAGATGGTCTCAGTCTGTATGGCTGACATAGTTCCTACATTCCTAATGCAGGGACCATAGGTTAGTGGTGGAGCAAATACTTTGCTTACTTAAGGTCCTAGGTGTGGTGCATAGCTTCTCAGGGAGCAGGACTGCAAAGGACACTTGCCTGAGACCCTAGAACAGGGGTCAGCAAGGCTTACTGGGCATGGGCCGGATTACTCCCAGGGAGATCCTCCATGGGCTGGATTGGCGCAGTGCGATGCTGGAAATTGCATCTGTGCATGTCCACTGCTCCGGAAATCACTTCTGCACATACACAGACACTGGAAATCGCTTCTGTGCAG
Organism: Podarcis gaigeae; assembly: GCF_964106915.1. Classification (NCBI taxonomy): domain Eukaryota; kingdom Metazoa; phylum Chordata; class Lepidosauria; order Squamata; family Lacertidae; genus Podarcis; species Podarcis gaigeae. The sequence continues at coordinate 14,947,563 of NC_139692.1, read as the reverse complement.
GCACAATTTTCGGCATCTGGGCATGCACAGAAGCGATTTCCGGAGCCACGGAAGAGAGCCCCTGTGCCGCTTAAGCACAGAGCGTGGGGACTTGCCGAGCAGGCGGCTCAGTTCGGAGGCGGCTCATAGGCCAGTTAAGTGACCCTCATGGGCCGCTTCTGGCCCATGGGCCTTAGGTTGCCGACTTCTGCCCTAGAGAGTCGCTATTAGAGCAGACAATACTGAGCTAGTTAGACCAATGGTCTGACTTATACTGACTCATGCTTGTAAGTCTCTTCTAAGCACTCATTTACACAACCATTGTATAAATCAGGGATGGGGAACCTGTGGCCCACCAGATGTTGCTTGACTACAACTCCCATCATCCTTGACCAGTGTTTCCCAAACCTGGGTCTCCAGCTGGTTTTGGACTACAAATCCCATCACCCCTAGCTAGCAGGACCAGGGGCCAGGGATGATGGGAATTGTAGTCCAAAAACAGATGGAGACCCAAGTTTGGGAAACACTGTCCTTGATTATGGCCATGCTGGCTAGATCTAATAGGAGTTGGAGTGCAACAATGTCCAGAAGGCCACAGATCCTCCTTTACCTAGACTGTACCACTCCAGACTGTTCCTGACATGCTAGTTGTTAACATGCAGTGGGATTTCATTTCTCCCTGGGAAGCAATCAAACACACAATCTGAATCTACCCACCTGCTGTCAAAGGTGGTATAGTCTGGCACAGGGATGGATAAACTTTATCCTTACAGATGTTGCTGGAGTACAACTCCCATTAGCATTGGCCATTGGGCATGCCTAGTTATGGCTGATGGGACTTGTAGTCCAACATCTGGAAGGGCATGGGTCCCCCATCTGGTATGGTAAAAGCTTTCCCATAAGGAATCTGCTGGGTGTGTTAACTGGCAACACTGCTTGTTTATTCTGCCGCACTTGCTCTGTGTGGGTTGGTGGTATTCTTTTTTCTGCTTGAGTTGCTGCGGAGGTTATATTCCCCAGGCACCTTCTTCCTGCCGCCCTCCAGGCACACCTGTTAACTGGCTGTGCAATGAGAGAGCGGCTGTTCATCTCAGTATCATGGACACAGACGCACTCCGGGAAACCATTGTTTATAGAGCAGAAACAAACAGTGGATGTGATCTGAATATTTGCCAGATTCAGCTTGTGCCTCCATTTGTGCACTCTGAAAATTGAGTTTTATGGAGGGGAGGGCTCAAGTTGCATTGCGTTATAAAAATTGAAATAGATACGGTAGAGGATTTCCCCTCTTTAGTCAGACAATTGGAAGCATTTTTAAAAATTGTTATTTGTTTACGTATTGTAAACTGCCTTGTGTTCCTCAGATGAAGGGTGATATAGAAATTTAATAAATAAATAAAATAAAATGTGCATTTCCCCTGTCCATAGAAGGTTGTACAGAACAAAGAACAGAAATCTCATATATGCATATATAACGCATAGGAGAAGGTCAGACACAAATCATATCCATGTTGGCTGTGTTTCGATGCAAACAGCCTTCAACAATCCAGTGCCCTCTAATGTGCCATCTGCCAACATGGCCAATGGCCAAGGATGACGAGAGTTGAACTCTCAACATCAGGAGGGCACCAGAATGGGAAAAAGTACACTAAACTGTAGTTTAGTGGTACATCAGTGAGCCTTGGGCTTCTGCATCCTCTTCTCCTGCAGCATAGCTGGAAAGAGGTCAAAAGCATCTGCTTCCAAATTCAACTAAACATAGCTTGTTGTGGAGAATCTGTGGTTCAACTATACTTTCCCTGAACAACCCATCTCTAAACCATGGTTTGTTATCCTGGCTTATTCAGGTAACGCGGTAGAGCATGAGACTCTTAATCTCAGGCTCGTGGGTTCAAGCCCCACATTGGGCAGAAGATTCCTGCATTGCAGAACTGTTGATCCTTGTGGCCCCTTCCAGCTCTACCATTCAATCTATGATCCTAAGGTAAATTAGGGATGGGGAACCTGTGGCCCTCCTGAGGCTGCTTAAGTGTCTTGGGTATCTGCCATTACTTTTCAACAGCTGGCACAGATGACATCTGAGTTGAGAGGAAAGACCCTCAAGATTTGGCCTCAGCTCTCTCTCGTTTCCCAGGGACACGGGTGGCGCTGTGGGTTAAACCACAGAACCTAGGACTTGCCAATCAGAAGGTCGGCGATTCGAATCCCCGCGACGGGGTGAGCTCCCATTGCTCGGTCCCTGCTCCTGCCAACTTAGCATTTCGAAAGCACGTCAAAGTGCAAGTAGATAAATAGGTACCACTCTGGCGGGAAGGTAAATGGCGTTTCCGTGCGCTGCTCTGGTTCACCAGAAGCGGCTTAGTCGTTGCTGGCCACATGACCCGGAAGCTGTATGCCGGCTCCCTCGGCCAGTAAAGCGAGATGAGCACCGCAACCCCAGAATCGGGCACGACTGGACCTAATGGTCAGGGGTCCCTTTACCTTTACCTTTATCTCTCTTTTCACAAGAACATCATAAGATCCTGTTGGATCAGGCCAATGGCACATCTAGCCCAGCATCCTGTTCTCAAAGTGGCCAACCTGACGCCTGTTGGAAACCCTCTGGCAGGATCTGAGGCTTGGCATAGCTCATTCCTGGTCACTTAAACCATGGCTTAGGGGAATGTCTGAACTTGGTCATGGTGCGACCTTGGACAAGCCACTTTCAGCTTTAGGGCTTGCTTGTGTAAAGGGGCCCATGGGAATGCATAGGGCTAGCTACACCCCTGCGCTGATGCAATGAGCACCCGCAGCACTTCCAAGCTTACACACAACTGACTGAGTCTGAAGGAGGCTACCTTCATCACATGAAGGGTGTTCAACAGAGGGGTGAGAAGCCAGATTGGCTGGGCTTCCAGTTGCCCATGTTGGAAATCCTCAGCACAATTATCAGCAGCTCCATTCTACATCATAGCTGTGGTGCTTCCTACAGCACCCTCTCGGCTTGGCACCCAGTGCAGGTGAACCTATTTTTAAAGGACCCCTGACCATTAGGTCCAGTCGTGACCGACTCTGGGGTTGCGGCGCTCATCTTGCTTTATTGGCCGAGGGAGCTGGTGTTTGTCTGCAGACAGCTTCCGGGTCATGTGGCCAGCATGACTAAGCCACTTCTGGTGAACCAGAGCAGCGCACCGAAACGCCGTTTACCTTCCCACCGGAGCGGTACCTATTTATCTACTTGCACTTTGATGTGCTTTCGAACTGCTAGGTTGGCAGGAGAAGGGACCGAGAAATGGGTGCTCACCCCGTCGCGGGGATTCAAACCGCCAACCTTCTGATCGGCAAGTCCTAGGCTCTGTGGTTTAACCCACAGCACCCCTGTGTCCCAGGTGAACCTATAGTGCTCCCCTAAATTTGCCTCTTCAATGATGGTGGCTCCCTTCAGATTAACACCAACCACTCATTGGCCAGGGATTGCATCCAGTATACTCAGTGTTGTCAAGGGATGAGGCTTGTTCCATATGTTCTCATTTGCCCTTGCATGCATTCAAACAAAACCCTCTAAGTGGTAGTGCTGAACTGAAGATAGCCAATTTCCTAATTCTTGTGCAAGGAAACATTGCCCCCTTGGAAAAGACAGGGGATCCTGTTGCCTAGAGATTTTGTTTTGATTTAGGGAAGAACTGAAACTGCCATACAAATGAGTATTTTGTCTGGGGTGAGAATAGTATATTTCTATTTTCCTGGTGTAATTAGCAAAATCCAGCACAGACCACCATCAACTTTACAATAATATTTACAATAATTTACAATAATATTTTATTTTATTTTATTAAAAAAATGTTATGTGAATTACTTCCTGCAAGAGCTAATGAGGCATAGAGAGGGTCAAAACCACCACCCTTGCGGTTGGGGAGGATAGGGGAGCTTTTGGCTGTCTGGTTGAAATGCAGCCATTGGAAGTAATGGGGTGGACAATCTCAGTCCATTAGTTTTAATGGGATTGAGAGTGTGTGTGCTTGGGAGCCTTGTACTGACATCAAGAGAGGCAAGGGAGCTATTTTCACATATCATTCACATTATGGCCAGTGCAGGTGGGGGGAGGCTCCCAGCAATGGTGAGCAAAGTGCCCTCCATAAGTTATATAGTTTTGGTATCTGACCAGCCACAGGTAAAGGGGCAGAACAGCATCAGCTCCAAGTTGTGGTTTAACTCAAGCAAGACACACAATGTGGCAAGGAAGAGCAGTTTTTTTAAAGACCCTTGTCAAACCAATCGTCTATTCGCTTTCCAACATCATGACACTTTTGAGCACCCCCCCCCATTGCCATTGTAGCTTGCGCAACACAACTTGTCAGTCTCAGCAGCACCGCTGTATCATCTGGAGGAGCCCACAATTAAGATGTTTTGAATATAAAAAGGGGGGGACATTAAGGGTCTCTACAGCACCACCTAGGGACGTGGGTGGCACTGTGGGTTAAACCACAGAGCCTAGGACTTGCCGATCAGAAGGTCGGCGGTTTGAATCCCCGCGACGGGGTGAGCTCCCATTCCTCGGTCCCTGCTCCTGCCAACCTAGCAGCTCAAAAGGACGTCAAAGTGCAAGTAGATAAATAGGTACTGCTCTGGTGGGAAGGTAAACGGTGTTTCCGTGCACTGCTCTGGTTCGCCAGAAGCGGCTTAGTCATGCTGGCCACATGACCCGGAAGCTGTACGCCGGCTCCCTTGGCCAATAAAGCGAGATGAGCACCGCAACCCCAGAGTCGGACACGACTGGACCTAATGGTCAGGGGTCCTTTACCTTTACTGCACCACCTAGCGAGAGGGTGTGGAAGAACAAGTCTCTCTTTCTATCTTTCCCCCCCCCCCTTTTTGTGGGGGGAAATAAAGCAAAGGGGCGCCGTTCTCTTCTCCCCACATCATAGTTCTAAGGCTAGGCATGTGAGATATCATAGTTGCACTTTCTTTCCCTTCTCCTCAATCTTCACAAGCATATCACAATTTAATGTAGAAGATTAATTTCCTTTCCTAGACAGCAGTGAATAGGGCAGTGTTTGGAGCGGGGAGTGTGATGGTTGGGAGGGGGAGAGGCATAGTTTCCAGTGACCCCTCAGGCCTGGCAGTGCCATTGGAATAACCCCACAGAGACATCACCAAAAGGCAGGGATGAGTTCTATTAGCTCAGAGTGGAAACACTGCCCCTTCCATAAATGGCAGTGGACATAACAAACCATACATGCAAATGGTTTGTATTAAAGCCAGGAGAAATCTCCCATCATCACTGTTTTTAAAGACTGGAACAAGGTTTAAGGGACTGAAGGAGTTCACCCTTCTCTGCGTAGAATCTGAAGGTTGCATTTTTGTTTTCTCTTGGTTGTATCCAACTAAGTTCTACTCGGAGCAAACCCATCAAAATGGATGAATCTTAGTTGTGCCCATTAACTTAGATGGACCCATGCATAACTTAAATGCTGCTCTAACTAAGACTAGCATTGGACAAACAACCCTGTGTCATTAATTTCTGTTTAGATTAGTTTTAGAAGCCAAAATAATTGGGGGAATTTAAGGGAGGTTGCAGATAAAAACTTTCCAAGTTGTATTCTTTTTTTCCTTCAAAAAGATTTCTTGGAAATCTCTCAAGCTTGAAGCCTTATGGGGTTTGATTCAATAATTTCTGTTTTTGCTTGCTTCGGTGCTTTCAGCTGTGAGAACACAAATGCAAACAGTCGTCCAGAATACTCTTGTGAGACACTGGGCCTGGCTCAAAAATGATAGCCCATCAGCAATCTCTAGAGAAAAGCCACAATTCCCTTGAGCCCAAGCTCACTTCATAGAACAGAAAATCATAGGGCGGCATCTCCATTGACTTTCCAGATGTTGCTCCCAATCACAGACAGGCTATGCAAAGTGAAGACCACTTGATGTGTCTTAATACAATTTGCATATTCTAATCCTTTCACTTTCTTCATTACTTGCATGCTCTCAGAGGGCAAATGGAGAGGCAGTGACACAGTTGGAGCAGTGAGGAAGGAGCAGGGGGCCCTCAGCCCAGGAGCAAACCTTGGCAGATGCCCATCATTGCCAACCCTTGAACCCATGACAAGGGTTGCAAATAAAATAATATCATTTATCCTTATGGCCAGGCTAGTGCTATTTATCACCCATTTCTCTAACTGTTTTCCTGTCTGAACTTCTCTCTCTGTGTTGCAGTCTCAAGTACTATCGCCAAATAATGTAAATGACAGGCCACTCCTTTTTGTGGGAGGATCTCCTGCTGCCTCCGATTTGGGGACCTTGTGCAGTTCATATCTGCAATCAACACCCAGTGGTGTGGCATTTAAGCCTTCACTGTGCATTTGACATCCTCTTCCATTGCCACCCAGCAACTAGAATGGCCCTCCTGCCTGCAGATTCGAAAGCTTCAATACCTCCAATCAAAGCACTAGTTCTGCAGTGAGTGATTGCCATTAAAAAACAAACAAAGAACACCTGCCTTCTCTCATCTTTTCCCCTTAGAGGGGCCTTGTTCATTCAGAACCAGGATAGGGCTTTGCTGTCCGGTCTAGCAGGCCAGAGTGAAATGTTACTTTCACATGAGTGAAAAGAGCAGCAGGTAACCAAGTTATAATTTGTAGCTCCCATGCCAGGATGCAGTTGTTACCAAGAGTGGATGGATCCAAAACCCAGGTGTCTTGAACAGTTGTGCAGTTCAGTAATTTCAGACTACTGACTTAATGGTTTTTTGGGGGGAACCTCACTTTAGATGGTACTTTTAAATTTTGGACTTGATAGTCTATGGGAGAGCCCTCTTTTGTTGGCTTCCTTTTGGAGGCAGTGGTCTTATGGGAGAGCCCTCTCTAGAGAGTCAGGTGCATTACTAATTTTGGGAAAGGTCATAGCTCAGTGGTAGAGTGTCTGCTTTGAATGCCGAAGGTTCAATCCCCAGCATTCCCAAGTAGGGCAGGGAGAGCCTCTGCTCCTGCCCAAAAGCCTGGAGTATGCACTGTCTATGGGCTGCCCAGTTCTAAGTTGTGCTTTCATTTTAATTACAAAAAAGCCACAATCAGAATTCTTTTCACAAGCATTTCCATTTCCCCTTTCTTAACCACTTGAAGCATGGAAAGCGGGAGATGGCAAGAGAAGAATCTGACCGATTTTTTTAATACAGCACAGTCCTCTTTCATTCTTTTCATCTCTCTCTCTCTTTTTTGAAACTTGAAGTGTTTTGTGAAATTGCCAAGATTTTTATTTATTTTTTTAGAAGTGTGGAGGGGGGGGGAAGAGGGAAATCTTAGGGCAAAAATAATGGAATCCGAGGCGGGGGAGGTGGAATTACAAAACCCTTAGATGAGTAAGAATTGCAGGCATGCTGTGAGGTAACCGCCAAATACAATTTAATTATAAGATACAGAGCGGTAATGGCATTTGTGAGGCTGGAGCATGATTTCTCAGTAATAGAAGGTCCATGGGGTTCCCTGCCTCAGAATGCCAGATCATCTCCAAATGATGAAACACAGTATATGTGAATACATTTTTTCTTTTTCTTTTTTTCTTTTTTGCTGCTTAAATGAGAGCTTTAGTTCAGAGGGACCACAGGTGTGGTGAGGAGAAACCAGAGCAATGGTCAAGGCCCTGCAGACTGGTGGATCATGACTGGCCACGGTGTAGCTGTCATTCTCTCTCAAGTCTGAACATATTTACCTGCAGCATATTTGCTCCAGATATCTTTCATCTTTGCTGGTTGCCCCTTTGTTTCCAATTTTCATTCAAAGCACAGTTCTTGGCCATTAAGTGTCTAAACAAGGAGTAGGTAAACTGAAGCCAGAGGGCATCCTTGGTCTAATTTCTTACAGCTCCTTCAGCAATTGCTCTGCTGGCTAGTATGGCTCCATAGCCTCTGACATAGGCCACTTCTTTCCCTTCATGTATGGCAGTATCGTACCACTTTCACAGTACCAATGAATCCTGGGACCTGTAGTCCCAGAGTTCCCTGGGCTGAGGAGGGATTGGTTGTTAAACCACTCTGGGAATTGTAGCTCTGCAAGAGGAATGGGTATCTCATAACACCTCTCAGCATCCCTAACAAACTAGTGCTCCCAGGATTGTTTGGGAAGCCATTGCTGCTTAAAGTGGTATGCTTCAGCAGAATGGTGCTTTAGATGTATAATGCAGATGTTGCCGTTATTTCTTACTTTCTCATGTGCTCCCCCAGGAGGATTACACCAGTTTTCCAACCACAGCTGACATTATTTAGCTGAGTCCTGGAGACTTCCATGCCAGATCCTGGGCAGAATCAAAAGGAAGGAGTAGCTTGGGAGGCGTCTGTGTTGTTAGAGCCTCTGTCAAGTTGGCTCCCCAAGCAACTGGAGTTCAGGACTGAGCTGCAAAACAGATCAGGAGGCAAAAGAGAGACAGCTCAGAGGCATCAGGGACTGTGGGGGGTGGTAGCGGATGCAAGCTAAGAGAGAGAGACTTGTAGCAGATGGACAGAGCAAGGAGCTAGCATGTGTCCCCTCTGCTGAGGCTGCTCTGTCCTTGTTATTTCTGCCTTGGTAGAGTTGAAGAGGTTTGCAGGGAAGACACAGTCCATATTGGCTGGGAAAGTGTTGCCAATGAAGTGTGAACAAAGCAGATGTGACTCGCTGCTGCAGAAAGGAGGAAGGAGGCCTCTGGTCGCCTTACCTCCCTCGGATGAGAGTGAAGGTGTCCTCTTACGGTGAAAGCAAACTCAGCCGGCTGGGACAAACAGCACTCATTGAGAGAGAGGATATTACATGGTTTTTGAAGCCATCCTTATATCGAGATCTGCTTCAAACTTTCTAGCTTCCATTCATGGAGATGTTTCAGTGAATCTTTTCTTCTGAAGAGCCTGGTCCAGATTTTAAAGCATGCCTTTTGAGCCAGACACTAGGATGCCTGGTTACTGACTTGCAAGTGTGGAGACTTAGTGGGGTGGGTGCCAGCATCACTGCCCCCCAATAGGTGACAGAAATGGAGCCTACCAGGCCCACCAAGAAAGGAGAGAAGGGTATCAGCATACTTTGAGGAAAACCTTAGGAGGCTGCTTCCTCCCTACCACCACCACCCCAAGTATCAGTTGGAAAGCTGGGGTGGGGGAAGGAATGGCCTGTTCAAATAAGGGCTGAAACAGGAGGACTCCTATTAGAACAAGGGAGGGATCAGCCCATGTTCTGTCTAGTTCAGTATCATGTTCTCACAGTGGCCAACCAAATGCCTGTGGGAAACCCACAAACAGGATCCAATCACTCATCCCTCCTGAAGTTTCCAGAAACTGGTATTCAGAAGAAGGGAAGGGAAATGCTTGTGCTAAATCTCTGCTACATTGTGGGATATCTTCAGGAGAAGAAATGGCTGGGGAGTGAACCCTACACAAATCCAGAAGAGTGTCTGTAAGATGGTTGGGTGGTACCCTGCATGCCTTCTTCTGGCACCCCCTGCAGCCAAGCTGGTGCCAAATGTATTGCTCTGCTTTCCTTTGGACCACATCAGCGAGGCTGAGAGTGGGGTCTTGACTTCTGGGCAGCCCAGGATCTACAGGACTGCCTTCTATAAAGTGGGACAACTTGTGACCCTTCTGGCTTGTTAACTTACTTTCATTAGAACAAGCTGTATTTTGTTCTAAGCAAGGAACTATGGTTTGTTCTAAAATGAAACCTTTCCCTTTTCAGTGCAAGTAAAAACTTAAACATGGAGAGAGAATGTATTGAGATTAATTTACTTTTACTTTTTTCACAGAGAGATTTCACAACAAAATTAGATAACATTTTTCTCTTACAATGTACCTGCTTTTCAAGTAGGGCATTATGAAATCAACAGTTTGATAACTAATTTGGTCAAAGTGTGTTTTGTTTCCATTCATCCAGCCCAAGAAGAAGCCCAACACCTACCTACCTACCTTCCTTCCTTCCTTCCTTCCTTCCTTCCTTCCTTCCTTTCTCCTGCACATATGGCACATTCCCTACTTTTTAAGGACGTGGAACAAGATGAGCTGGCAACCATCTCTGTTCCATCTGTTTAGCACCAATGATGGATCCGTTAAAGCCCCATTGTGGTCCCACAGGGACACACTCAACTAATCCTCCGCTTTTAAGATTTTATTTGTGCAATAAATGGATGACAAGGTTTGCGAGTACATAACAAAATGAATAGGTTTATAAATGCAACCTTTCAGCAGTGCAGTATGGAGTAAAATGCTGCAGAGCTAAAGTGTTTAAGCGCATTTCTTCCCTACCTCATTCATATTTCAAGCAGTAATATGCTCATTTGTTTATCAGGCTGGTCTTTTTATTGTATTATATTATATTAATTTTTTTTTGTTTTTCAAGCATATTTTTAAAGAATTAACCTGGCAAAGATTTTAATAATAATAACTCATCTTTATATGACACCCTGTTATCTCAAAGGGCCTCATACAGCTTTGCCTGCTTAGCAAAGTAAAACACAAAATGATAATAGGCGAAAGATTAGGTTCACCCAAGGTACAAAACAACAGCAGCTGTTTAACAGCCATATAGTAACAGGGTGGGAGTCGGACAAATCACACAGCTGGGCAGGAGGGGAATGAAAGAGGCTGGATGAGCACTTACGAATTCAAAACTTGGGAAGGGTTTTTGGAAACCAGTATCAGGAACTGACTGGATGGGGAGGAGTGGTGGAAGCCAGGTGCCCCACAGGGAGGACAGAGAAGATGAGAGCTTTGACCCAGGGTCCTGGCGGTGGGACTCTGGGGAAGGGATGAGCTGGGAGGTCCTGGAAGCAGCAGGTTGGAGAATGGGTGGAGGGGGGGGGAGAAGAAGAAGGCTCTTCCAGGATGGGGCTGGAAGCTGAGCGTCTCAGTGTGAGTGCAGACGCAGACAGGGAGGAATGGTAGGGTACGCCTGCCATCCCGCAGTAAGACGGTTTCGGTCCTGCTGGCTCTCCTCCTCTCATACCTTGCTCCAGGAAAGGCCTGCATGTTGCTGAACAAAGGGCCAGACAGGCCCAGAGGAGGAGCTCACACACAGTCCATCGCACCGTCTATTGGGAAGGGCTCTGGAGTGAGAAGCTAGAGGGGAAAGGCGGGGCCACAGGTCAGTTTCCAGCAATATCTCAAGCTGAAGAAGCCAAGCCTGGGAGACCTAGCTGTGTGACCTTCTGTGAATAAAAGTCAATTGCACTCCAAGCCTCCAGCCTTTTCTTGACTTGCGGAGACCTGGCATTTCCCTATCAGCCTTGTGACATCCAGGCATCATTTTTCCATGACACATAGTCCAGCACTGAGATCTCATCCTGTCCCATAAACCTTGGTTGGGGATCCAGGGTCACATTCCCATCAGGAATGGTCTGTTCAAAGAGGGGCTGAAACAGGAGGACTGTTAAAAAGGAACATTTTTGCCTAAAGGTGTATAATGAAGATGCCAAGCAAACCTCCCTGGGGAGAGCATTCCACAGATGGGGAGCCACTGCAGAGAAGGCCCTGTTCTCGTGTTGCCACCCTCCAGACCTCTCAAGGAGGAGGGACGCGAAGAAGGGCCTCAGTGTCATTAGGCCTGACACTCAGCCAAGTGAAGGTTGTGTTTTTGCTAACTCCAACTTTGAATGGTGCAATCTACTGCTGGCTCACTCTTTGACTTTGTTGGACTATTATTCACATCATCCCTTACTGTTGGTTGTGCTGATTGGGGCTGGTGGGAATTGTAGTCCTGTATATCTGGTTGGCAAAGGCTGTCTTAGAAAATAAAGATCTCTTTGGTTTTAAGTAACTTAATTATGGTAGAGCATGTGGAACCCTGCATTTATTACCACAGTTTCTGAATATTCATCATTGTGGAAGGAAACCATGAATTGATGTAAATGTGTGATTTATTTCAATACAATGAGTGTTTTGTGTTTTTGCTTTTTTAAATTTAATTTGAGGGACCAGCTGTTTTAACTTTTTGTATAAGAATTTAATTAGTATATAATAGCACAGTTAATTAAATACAAATCAATAGTTTAAAACAACTAATTGATATTTAATATGTATAGGAAAAATTACTTAGTTGTAATATAATTAACTCAATATTAAATAAGTGTTGGAATTGCAATTATGTCTTTACAGCGATTATAAAGTTTATTGTTCTTTAATAAACTTGCAATTAGGCAGGAATGAGCTCAGAAAATTATTAAACAGGTATTATTGGGCTATTAAACATTTATTACCATTCCTGATGGGATTCAGCTGCACAAAAGCACAAATTATGATGACGTTAATAAACCTTTACTACCCCTTTGCAATAGCATTTTTGTGTGCTGCTTCATCTGAAACCTCAAGCTCTCCATGACTTTTGTATAACATAATTGCCTTCAAAGTGAGCTGTAAAATTGCTAAGGAAAGGAGGGAGGGGTTGACGAAGGAAGGGAAGAAGAGTAACTCAGCAGAACCTGAGCCCCTTTTCCAGCTTTGTCATCTTCCGCCCCATAATTCAGTAGTAGAGCACTTAAGATCCCCAGCATCTTAAGTTAGAAAGTTGTTGAGTTGCCAGTTTTGTTGTTGTTGTTGTTGAGTTGCCAGTTAAGTTGCCAGTTATTGAGATAAGGCCTCTGCCCTTCACTCCAAGGATTCCCTGCCAGTCAGAGTAGTCATTACTGGGCTAAATGAAGCGACAGTGTGACTTTACATAAGGCAGTGCCTTACGTTGCTGAGTGGAGTGTGTACCACCCCAGAAAGATGCTAAGGGGACATGAAATGGATAAATTTCCCCTTCTCTACTGCCTGCAGAGCTGTTCATTCCTCTGACATGTGTAAGCTTCTCCTTCTACTACAGTGGTACCTTGGGTTACATATGCTTCAGGTTACATATGCTTCAGGTTACAGACGCCACTAACCCAGAAATAGTGCTTCAGGTTAAGAACTTTGCTTCAGCATGAGAACAGAAATCGTGTTCCAGCGGCGCGACAGCAGCAGGAGGCCCCATTAGCTAAAGTGGTGCTTCAGGTTAAGAACAGTTTCAGGTTAAGTACAGACCTCCGGAATGAATTAACCTGAGGTACCACAGTATTAGCTTTGGGATGGAGGGAGGGGGGGATAATCGCTGGACACCAGATCCTAAGAACACTGGCAGAGGAAGAGGAGTGCAGGGGGGAGCACACCACCCCCAGCAGCACGATCCCGGTGGGGTGCCATTGCAGCTGCCCCCCCATGCTGGGTGTCATGCCCCCACAGGCAGCGTATCACGCCCCTGTGGTCAGTGCACCATGTCCCCAGGACACACACCAGCCCCGTCCTCACCTGCTCTCCGCCCCCCAGTGCCGGAGCTCTGCCACTGCCTAAGAGCAGCCCTGGTGGCCTATCTAGTCCTGTATTGTGTTCCCATGTAGTGCCCATCCTAGTGCCTCTGGGAAGCCCACAAGCGGTACCATAATCATGCATATTTCATTAGGGCGCACACCCACTGATTTTACTCATAGTCATATTGCATGCATTCCCATACATTATATTTATTCATCAAACAAACTAAGGAAACTAAAACTAAACTTTCCAACTCCCTCCCCCCATTGTATACCGTATTTTTCGCTCCTTAAGACGCCCTTTCCCCCCCCCCTAAAAAGTAAGGGGAAATGTCTGTGCGTCTTATGAAGTGGACTCTGGCAGCGGCGGAGCTGCGGACTTTGGTTCCCGGAGCAGCGGGGGCCTGGCACGCTGCCCGTGCAAGCATCCTAATGGCGGTGCTCTCATGAGCGTCCCCCACCCGTGTGAGGGGGTGGAGAGAGGTGAGGCGGGGGAAGAGGGCTTTAGAACACTCTTTAGAGTTCCCTCCATCCAAGGGGCTCTGTGACTTGCATGAGAGCAGCCAGGAGCCAGCGCAGAGGGAGATCTTTCTCCCTTGTGCGCTCTGTCAGATTGGGACGGGGAGCTCCCGCCAAGCAATATATTTGCCTCTTACTCCAAGGCTTAGCTGCCAGATGCCCATGTGTGTCTAAAGGCTCTGAGGGAGACATTGCCAGAAGTAGAGGAAACGGGTCTCTTTATCCCTTGGATGAGCAAGCAAGGCTGGCAGGCAACATTTTTGGGTTTTGTTTGCAAGGTGAGGGGGTGACCTTCACTTTTACTCTGTTTTTGTTTTGCATTTTTATGTTGTGATCTTCAGAGGGAGGGCAGTATACAAATTAACAACAACAACGTGTGATCTGAACAAGCTCTCTCTCTCTCCACCCCTCTCCCTTGGCGTCCTCCCTCCTGGGTAGCGGATATAGTTGCAACAGGAGTTTCCTGCGGCTTAATGAGAGGCGATAGAGAGAAAGAGAGGTGCTACTTCCAGAGCCAAGTAATGTCTGAGCAAACATTGCCCAGGGAGATAGATGTTGTGGTTGGAGAATGAGGCTCATTGAAAAGAGCGGCGGCTGTTGGTGCAGCCGCCAGGAAAGCCAATGAGTTCAGTTTCGCCGCCGCCACTGCTGCCACCTTTGGAGGCAGGCTGACTGAGCTGTAGGCGCTGTCCCATTGCCAAGGCTCCAGCAGGAGAAGGTGCATCTTATGGTCAGGTGCATCTTATGGGGCGAAAAATACGGCTTCATTGGCTTCAGTGGTTTGGCTGCCAATCTCTGGGAGATTTCTAAATCCCCAGTGCCACCGCTCCTCCTAAGTTGTGTATGTTGTGGTGGGGAGGGTTGAGCCTTTACAGCTGCAAGCTTTTTTTAGTTAAAGGTGAAGAGTAACCACTATGGGGGGACACGGGTGGCGCTGTGGGTTAAACCACAGAGCCTAGGACTTGCCAATCAGAAGGTTGGCGGTTCGAATCCCCACGACGGGGTGAGCTCCCGTTGCTCGGTCCCTGCTCCTGCCAACCTAGCAGTTCGAAAGCACGTCAAAGTGCAAGTAGATAAATAGGTACCGCTCCGGCGGGAAGGTAAACGGCGTTTCGGTGCGCTGCTCTGGTTCGCCAGAAGCGGCTTAGTCATGCTGGCCACATGACCCGGAAGCTGTACGCCGGCTCCCTCGGCCAATAAAGCTAGATGAGTGCTGCAACCCCAGAGTCGGCCATGACTGGACCTAATGGTCAGGGGTCCGTTTACCTAACCACTGTGGGTAACTGTGAGTCTGCCTTGAGAGACTTGCGGCAGCTGAGGGAGCTGGGATGCTGCTCCAGACAACATTAGAGTGTGCCTGGCACACCTGGGGGATGATTCCAAGTTTGAAACTCATGCACATGCCTGGCTATTTAAAAAAAAGACCCATCTGATTCCCCATGGTCCCCTATAGCTAAAGCATTGTAAGTGCTGTGTGCTTTGCTCTCCGAGCTGTAGATTTTCCCTTGCATATGAAAGGGCTTGGGGGTGGAACCCGGCTCAGAGATTCAGGCCTTCAGCGCAGCAGCACCAAGACACCTTGAAGGAGCAGTTAAGCATTTAAATATGCCTTTAGCTATAAAAGCTTTAGCAAACTCTTAATGTATTTGCAGCATGAATTATCATAATGCTGTGCGTGCTTGCATTGTTCCGTCTCATCATGAGGGTAGCAACGTATTTTTTACAAGTGTAAAAGAAGGCCCCCTTGAGAGCAAACTTGAAATAAGACCTCAAATCCAGAATTATGCTTTGATCCATTGAAACTTGAATGTTACAATGTGGACTTTTGCCTTTATGGCTGGAGCCTCCAGAGGGATCAGGTGCAATGCAGTAGCAGATCTAAAGGACGGGAAGCCAATACCTCAGCTCTTTGCCACATTTCTAAAATTAAAAACATCCCAAAAGTCGTTGAGCTTTTTATAGGAAGACCCCAAAATTGTTGAGCCAACCTGTGTAGGGAATCTGGCAAAGAGGCCCAAACACTACATCAGGCATGGGCAAACTCGGCCCTCCAGATGTTTTGGGACTACAACTCCCATCATCCCTGACCACTAGCTGGGGATGATGGGAGTTGTAGTCCCAAAACATCTGGAGGGCTGAGTTTGCTTATGCTTGTACTACATGTTCTCCCCTTCACATGTGATGCTTTCTCCCATGAATCTAACCTGAACCTGCTTACTCTGACCACAATGCCCACTCCTAGTTTTCTCTAGTTCCTGTTTGTCTCTCTGACCTGATATTACTGGATATCATGTCCTCCTAGCTACAAGTCTGCATTCAGCTCTGGCCCACCCTGGGTGCCAGCAACCCATGCTGCATCGCTGCTTTAGGTCCAAGTTGTTTAGAGCTTTGTAAAGTAACAGAGGTGCCTAGGGAAGGAAGAAGAAGAGGAGTTTGGATTTGATATCCCGCCTTTCACTCCCCTTCAGGAGTCTCAAAGCGGCTAACAATCTCCTTTCCCTTCCTCCCTCACAACAAACACTCTGTGAGGTGAGTGGGGCTGAGAGACTTCAAAGAAGTGTGACTGGCCCAAGGTCACCCAGCAGCTGCATGTGGAGGAGCGGAGACTCAAACCCGGTTCCCCAGATTACAGTAGGGCTGGTCAAGTTATTACTGTATTTGAGACAGAAAATGCTACAAGCCCTTCTTGTTTTCCCAGGCAGCAAAAATGCAACAGTTAAATGACCAACTATTTGCTGCCCGTTCAGGGCACCAAAAATCACCATCAGAGCTGGCCCATAGTCTTTTGCTGCCTGAGGCAAAGGGCAAGATGCTGATTTCCCACAATCCATGTGCAGAGGATTACTAGACTGGCTGTTGCATCTTACTTCATCAATGGCGAATGGGCTAGCGGTCCCTAGATTCTAATGAGGATCTCCAGACCTCCAGTGCAGTTGTGTTGACCATGCCTTTTACGCACTAGTTCAATTGCTCCTGAGGTGCTGCCTTGTAACCTGAGAGCCTATTTACATTTTTTTTCTGCATACAGTGGTACCTCAGGTTACATACACTTCAGGTTACAGACACTTCAGGTTAAAGACTCCACTAACCCAGAAATAGTGCTTCAGGTTAAGAACTTTGCTTCAGGATGAGAACAGAAATCGGGCTCCAGCGGCACAGCGGCAGCAGGAGGCCCCACTAGCTAAAGTGGTGCTTCAGGTTAAGAACAGTTTCAGGTTAAGTACGGACCTCCGGAACGATTTAAGTACTTAACCTGAGGTACCACTGTATTATCTTTTATCCCTTTGTACACTGTATAGATATTATGTATGATCTGATGTAAATAAATAAAATATATCCCACTGCATCTGAGGGTAACAGACTAGCTTAAGGGTGTAAGGTAGGCTGCATGGAATACTGCTTTGTTTTCTCCCTCCCACCTGAAGCAGTTGCCCCATTCTGCTTAACAGTAGGGCTGGCCCTCCAGTAAATACAAACTGTTTCTATGGCTTAGATCTTTGGGCTATCCTTGCAGAGGTTTTCACTTTACATATGCCTTTATTGATAGGCCCTCGTTCTAGATTCATCCACTAGCTGCATCAATCAACAGCAATAAACAGGACCCCACCCATGCAAAAGAGATGGGTAATTATGTAATTACATTTCACAATTAGCAGGAAAGGTGGAAAGGGGGAAGGGAAGCTGATTTGTTTGGCTCTGTTGTTGAAGCCACTGTTTATTATGGCTGATAAGTTTAGTTAATTTGGTGCTTTTAATTACATTCTGATACCTTGGCAGTTCATTAGAGGCTTGATAAGGATCAATGATACCTTTGGTTTCATATCAGCAAAGGCATGAATAACAGCTTGTTTACTTCTCCAGTTTTATACAGATAAGACAAGTGATCCTGAAATGAGGATGCTACTGCAGCCTTATTGATGGGCCTCTGCCTGCTTGGACTTGTTTAAAAGGGAGAAAAAATGATTAATTCTAAACCTGGGGGCAGCTGTGTACAAATGGCAGTCCCAAAGGTACATTTTATGGCGGTTTCCTTATGCTGAACACAACAGGACTGAAAATGCTATTTGGCCTATGTCCAGATGTTTCATGAACTTTTCATGAAACAAATTTACAATAGGAGCCTGCTATCTAAATGGTGAGGCTATTCAGGATACGGGAACTAGGATTGTTGGATGCCATAAACCAGGGATTGGGAACCTGTAGTCTCCCAGATGCTGGTCAGCTCCAACAACCCCAGCCAGCAATGCCAATGCTAGTTAGTCACAACTGGAGTCAGAGCCAAACAACATCTGCAGGGCCACACATTCCATATTCCTGTTTTAGCCTCAGTGGCCCACTATGACCTGTGCTCATCTCTCCAAGAAAATTGAATCACTAAAAGTTACCACCTTTCACAGCGGATCACTTTCTACGTTGCAAATTTTGGAGGCAGCATTGATAAATAATACTGCCTTCATGTTGGCTTGGTGGTAGCATCCTCACCATTTAAAAGAAATGGTGTTTTGTGAAACACCGACCTGTTACAAACACTGTTTATAATTGGCTTGATCAGCAGTTTTCTCACTGATTTGGAATGGTGATATGACTGCAAGTATTGGGGGAGGTAGACCACATAATAGAAGATCCTTCAACCAGATTTCCTTTTTCATTTTAACTGAGGCTGGTCACCAGCCTTATGCCTTGGGAACCATTTGAGATACCAGAGCTATCTGTGTTAGATTTTGGAAAATGACATTCATCATATTTCAGTTGCTGCAATTTCCCTACCTCTGCTCCTCCATTCTGCAGGGATGGCAAACGTATGGCCCTCTAGAAGTCATTGGACCCCAACTCTCATCATCCCTGACTATTGACTATTCAGACTGGGACTGATGGGAGTAAGAACACCTGTAAGGCCAGAAGTTCCCATTCATGTCACATGGGCTAGAAAGAAAAGTTTCTTCCATGAGCACATGTCTTTCTCACGCCCTTAACTACAGCTCGTTCTCTCTCCATCTGAAATTTGTAGTGGAGATGTTGCTTTGGGCCCTGTTATTGGCATCGATTCCTGCTTGCCCTGAGACCCAGTAATTCTCTGTTTGCAAATGAAGTAGTAGATATAAAAAAGGACCACAGGCACACTAAACAAACATCAAAAGAACTTTGATCAGCAAGGCCGCACAAAATGAGAGAGACCCAGTCGTATATGTCTGGGCCACAGGCAAGGCAGAGCGCGCTGCCTTAATTCTTTCTGCTGTGCCATGAGGTGGTTTTGTTTGAAGAATCTGCAAGGTGTTTTTACGCACTGCAAGAGATATATACACATACAGATGCATGGTGAAGGTGGAAAGCACACAGAGACGGCCGTCTCCCTTTTTTCTGGAAAAACCCATGCTTAGATCCATTTCTCTGCCTTTTTGCTGATAGCCAGGCAGCTCCTGTAAGAAAGCAAGAGATCAAAGACATCTACTTCCTCAGGCCTTGGCGTTCAGCTACTTTACAGGCCAGCTGTTTTGCTTTGAAAGGGCATGGAGCCTGAAGACAGATTTATCTCTCCTTCAAGGTCCCATGTTCTATTTTATCACACGGTCTGCTAAGTGAACGGGATTAGAGAGCTCTCATTACTTGCATGTGTTGAAGAGCAGAGATTTATTGAGCATCCTCCTGAACATAAACAGAGCGTCTGAAGCAAACACTCAGGGAAGGAGTTTCCACTGGGGAGTGGAAGTTAGCTGGGCACTGGGGGCGGGGGACGGACCTGGATTTGTTCGTTAAAAATCCATACACAACTCAGGTGGGAGAAATGGAAGAGTTGGTGCTGGGATTTAGTACAGTCATCCAGTTCCTGTGACTGGTGTTTGCATCACAGCCCAGATATATCTTTGAATATACCAGGGATAGGGAAGCAGCAATACGGTGGGCATAGCATGATAGCACTGAAATGAATTGGTGCCTGAATTATAGTGATTTTGGTCACATCTGGTTGAAAAGCGCCCATGGATTTTTTGTTTATATATTTACATGCTACCTGCATGCATGTGTTTCTACAAAAAAAATTCCTTCCAGTAGCACCTTAAAGACCAACTAAGTTGGTGCTACTGGAAGGAATTTTTTTTGTTTTGACTATGGCAGACCAACACGGCTACCTATCTGTAACTGGCATGTGTTTATAGATAGACAAGACAGATATGGATACTGAATATATATCCCATGCCTTCAATATAGGTGGCAGCTAATGAAACAGAAACCATTGTCTGTTTGCTTGTTTATTGGAAAGCACTTCTAAACCACTTAATGGTTTGTTTGTTTTAATAAAAAAAAACTGCAAGAGATATAGAAAACAAACAATAAAGCAGTATAATAAAATCAGTAAGCCAGAATAAATAAATAAATAAATAAATAAGCACATAAAAACAGGAACAGGTAAAAGCAGGACGTCAGAAATAATAGGGTCTGATCTTATAGGAAAATTCTTGGTGAAACAATATGCCTTTGGATCCAGTAGATCTGTTACTGCTGCTGCTCCTGCACCACTGCTGTTAACTCCCTGCTTCAGGGCCTTATGACCACAGCTGCTGGCACTTTAGTGAGTGCCTTGCTATTCTTTCAGCAAGTGCAGCTGTGCAGGGGCCTCCACAGCAGAAAAGCACATCTCCTTCCCCTCTTGGTAGAGGGAAACCTTGGCATCTAGTAAGGCTACTCTATAACCTATGTGTAAGAAATAAAAACTTTATTTGAATAGCTTGCTTCCAACCAGGGTCTCTTAAAATGCTCTCTGCTCTGATCCAGACTTTTTTCTTTTTCTTTTGTTTTTTTGCAAATGCCTCCCATTTTTAGTCAACAGTTTTGCTTATCACCATCTACTTTGCTGTCTTTTGCAGAACTTGGTCTCCCAAAGAGAGGATGCTGTCTGGTCTTTGGGTTCATGTTCAAGGATAAGTACCGGCGAATGACTGAAGGTTAGTACAATGTCTTTGCCTCTGTTATTTTCACTTGTTCTGCCCACTCTCCTCCCCATGCCCTCAACCCACTTCCATCTGTTTTGTTAACTTAGGTCACATGCAAACAGTAGAGGCAAGTTCTTTACTCAATTCTGGGTGTGCTCATGCAAGTCTGTTCTGAGTAAACTGCAGTAAGGGAGCAGGGCCACCCCAAGACATTTTGGCACCAGACACACACCGCAAAATGTTGCCACTCCTCCCCACCATGAAGGAAGATCAGCAACAAGCAGGGAAGAAAGCCCAACATTGGGATCTGCTACCCCTGTGGATTCTGCTGCCTGAGGCAGTCGCCTCACCTTGCCTCATGGGTGGGCTGGTCCTGTAAGAGAGAGCGCCCACCCATAGACTTCCTGTCCCAACACTTCCTGCTTACTTTGTAGATCCTGATCCAGCAGGGCTTTTTTTACGTTGTTATGAGCCACTGCACTTAGATCAACAGTGGAAAGCCTTAGGTCTGGGGCCAAATGTCACCCTCCGGGCCTCTCTACATGATTCGTAGGACTCTTCCCAGGCCACAGCTCTCACCAACCCTGCTTCATACCCTCTGAGTGTTTTTGCCTGTCTGAAATGTGTCATTGAACTCTGGTAACGCCTCTGGTTTGCCTAGATGGAAGATATGTGAGTGTGTGTAGAAACTAGACTTCTAGTTTCTCCACCTACTTTTGCATTTGGCCCCACATGCAGGCCTCATGAGGTTGCCTAGATAGAACTGTGGCCTTCTGCTGCTGCTGCTCCACATCACCATTGCTGCTTCCTTGCTCACCCACCTCTCCCTGTGGTCAAAGAGTTAGTGAGCAACTGTTGGCGGTTTTTCTATTATGTATATCTCAAGTCTTATATTTGGTTGGAAGATTAAGGCCTTTGGGTTATAGCTGCTGGCTGGAACTTGGAAGCTAGGATGGTAATTTCACTCGGTACCTAAGGGTTCTTCAGCTTTATTGCAGAAAATATCTGTCAAAAGCCTTTTCTAAATGCAGATGGAGGCTTCAGCTTGCAAAATCTGTGCTTAGCTGTAGCTCTGGAACAGAGAAGCAACATTACATCACGGCTTTAAAGCTGCCCAAGCAAGCCTCCCTCTCAGGGATGTTGATGGTTCCATGGGGCCCACGTGAGCTCGTTCCTACAAAATGCAAACGTATATTACTGTTAATTCCCTCTACCAGCCAAGCATCTTATAAGCAACCATTGATTAACTGTTTCAATAGATGTGTGTAATTGTGAACAGAAATCATTAAACCATTAAAAACACTTGCAAGTAAACTCAGTTAGCATCTCAGCAGCCTATAGCTTTGACACTTGCTGTTTTGATGCAACAGATGGCGTCTCTAACACTGCCATATTTAATGTCATTGGTGTCAAAAGTGGAAACAGGCAGAGATGATCTTCAAATTGCTTATCCTTGACCACAGAAGTTGATAGTACGTCTTCCTTTCTGACTATAATTACATTCCAAGTTGCTGGTTCCACAGAAGGGTCAGGAACAAACCAGGGAAAATGGTTGAATCTATGTGATGTGATCCCCTCCCTCTAGGTAGTTTATGAAAAGTCCCTTCAAGCTAAGGGCATTCATCTTTCCTTCTCTTCAACAATGATATTATCTTTGATCTGCCAGATCCTGGCTCAAGCCACAACACTCATTGGGTGACTTTGGGCAAGTCACTGTCTCACAGCCTAGCCCAGCCTTTCTCAACCTTGGGTCCCTAGAGCTTGTTGGAGTACAACTCCCATCATTCCTAGCAAGCATGACCCACTGGTCAGGGATGATTGGAATTGTAGTTAAAGAACATCTGGGGACCCAAGGTTAAGAAAGGCTACCCAAACCTAAGAAAGAGGGTTGTTCTGAGGAAGAAAGTAGGGCAAGAGGGAGAAACGGGTGCATGGTGTTCTGCAAACCTTATAAAATTATGTAGTTAGAGTTTATAAAACAGAGCAGTTGTGGCAAGTGTGGGGAACCCATGGGCCTCCAGATGTTGTTAGACTACAGCTGTCATTGCCATTGCCATATGTTGGCAGGGACTAAGAGAAGTTGGAGCCCAACAACATCTGGGCTGGCAAGGTTTTCTGACCCTTGAGCCTGTAGCAAGGGAGAAGAATAGTAGCTTATCAGCAGTTCTACAACCCTTACCCAGTAAGAGCTTATGATACTATACTCAACCAACCACATTTCACAATGTAATCACAAGAGGAATAGGTATGAAACCTTGTAATTACATGGTTCAGAATACAAATTTGCCTAACTTAAAAGTTGTAATATTGGGATGCAACGCAAATATAACTGTATTTCGTTGTGTTCTTTAGACCGTTCATGAGGCTTTGCATATATGCAGAGAAAGAGAGAGAGTTTTGATTTAATTTGCATTTAGCAAATTCTGGAAGGAGAGTTCTTTTATTTTACTTTCTGCCTCATCATATAGTGAAAGGGCCAGGAAAATATAGGCTAGGGAGATGGCTAACAAGGAATGAACAAGAAAGCTTTCACAAAAGCCATTGTCTGCCTAGGGTGGGCGTAGTGCTTGATCAGATAAGGATGGAGAACACAAGTTCTCTATACCTTTCTGTGGGAATGTTAAGGAAGGTGGGAGAGGATATATTGTTTTGATATTATCTCTCCTCACCCATGCTAGTTAGTAAACAGTGGAGCATGTTCCCTTTGCAACTTATTGGAAGCAAGTTGATGATTCCTTAGAATCCTTTAATTAAGCAATCCAGTCTGACTTGTCCAGTCTGGATTATTCCTGATAAATTTCCCCTTTTATTTCCCTCTTAAAATAATAATAACTCAACACAGTCTTCTATAAAAGTAAGAATAAAGTTTTGCTTGCATTCAGTTCACAGCAGCAATCTGAAGGCAGGCTTTAGCTTGTGATTACAGTGAAAAGAAGTCTGGGCTACATCTCAGACTTTCTGCTTGTGGGCTCCATCCTATGTGAAGCTTGAGCCATGCGCTGGCTAAGAATCAGGAGAGTGAGAGTGAAAGTCCAAGAGTAAAAGAGTAAGAGTCCAAGAGAGAGATGGTTGTGGGGACAGAGCTAGGGTCATGCCCATCTACCTTATCACACGCAGGGGGAGGAAGCTCCAGAGCAGGTATGACGAGAAGTCCTCCCTGTCTGGAGCCACATTGTCCTGTGTGTCCATTCTAGGCAACAGGAAAATATTGTACTTGACTGCTCTAGTAATAATACATCCCACACTTCCTGATACTCTGAAGCTTTCTAAGCTTTCTCTACATTTACCCTGTGCCATTAAAAAGTCTGCTTTGGTGGTGTTTGCTCAGAATTACTGTCTGATTAGCAATTTACGCTGAGGACTCAGATTTAGGATATAGTACAAAGAAACTTGTGAATCAATTTAGACCTTATTGTGGAATAAAATAATTTTATTTCATTTTTGTGTCCAAGGTGTTTGTAATTAACAAGCCATTTTTGAATTAAACCAAGGGCAGTTTGTACTTTGCTTATAGAAACAGCTGCACTAGTTGTGGGGGGGGGGGGGGATTGCATTTCCCAGCCATATGATGTCATTTGAGTGTTGGAAGGAATGACAACAAAGAGGTTCCCACAACAGAAATTATTACTTAAGGGAAGAGGTCCGGTTCTTTCATAATGAACAAGTAACAACTGTGTGTTTGCTGCATGAAAGGAATAACTTGGAAAGCCCAATGGACAGCTGACAAAATACCTTGGATGATTGGGGCTAATCAGTTCCTTGAAACAGAGTTACTTGGGCTTGGAGGGGGGGGGGAATAAAATAGAAGAAGCAAGTTGGAGCAGACAATATGCTAATTAGATTACAGACAATGCTGGATTCAAGCTAGAAGGCTCTCCAGAGACATAGCATATATATATATAATCACATTTGGGAACATAAATATAACAGTGATGTGCAATTTCACACATTCAACAGCAATGATCATATATGCTAATTCATCCCTTTTAACAATCTGAGGTATGTGTATTATTAGGCATGCAGAAAACTCATCCAATAATCAGTACACAAGGGGGGGGGTAGTTTCAGCAGTTACTTGCAGTTTTTTCAGTAGCCACATTCACACCACACATTTAAAACACTATGATACCACTTTAAGTCATGGGCTGATCTACACTGATCTGAAAAATCCTGTAAAAAAGGGGGGGAGCTCCCACTGCAATTTCCCATTGGTGACAGATTGCTGCTCTACATCGCCCTATGGTGCCGCAATTTCTATTACGCATTTTGGTTTCCTCCAAAGAAGTCTATAGTTTGTTTAACTTAGTTAGGAGGCCACTATTCCCCTCCCAGAGCTTCAATTGTCAATTCCCTGTGAAGAGGGATTGGCCATTAAACCACTCTGAATGTGTAGCATCGATGTGGTCTCTGTCTGGCCCACTTCAGACAAAGCAGTAGGATTTTGGAACAGCAAGCTCAAGGAGGAGAACATGCTGAGGCTAGTGCCTATTTAATTAAGAATTTATTTTCCTACAGCAAAACCTGGAAGTGAACCCTTAATCATGGATACCTCCTGAGACCACATGCAGACTGCACCAACCCTTCCAGACAGTTTGGGGCATTTCCCAGGATTTTTTTTTTTTTTTAATACTGACCTACACATATTAAACATATCCCATGCCTTCTTCTATCATTATAGGTTGCATTTCTTCAGAAGAATGGCAGCCATTTTGTTTGTGAGGCCATTGTGAGTCATGCCAAATGTGTTCTCCCTGAGGAGATTTTCCATTAGCACTGTGTATTTTTCCCAAATGTTATTCAGGCTTCACATAAAGCCTCTGTCAACATTCAAAACACCTGCTTGTAAAGGAATAGCACAATAAGAAGCTGGTGAACTTTAAATTCCTGTCCCTATTCTAAAGTGTTTGCTCTTTGTTTTCAAAGACCCACAAATTCATGGCATTGCCTTTAAAATGTAATACTGAAGGTCTCTCATTAGTTAGTATCAGCCTCCGTTTCAAATTTGCTGACAAAGTCTCAAAAAAAATCAATCGGCTTCCTGGTGATTTCTGTAATCAGCAGTGATTTGTTGCCATATGCCCAGAATTTACTGGACATTGCTTGTATTCGGCTCTCGTAAACAGCATTTGGACAAAAATGGCTGAAATGTCCGGGAAAATATGGACGTACGGCAGCCCATGTCAGGCGTGTACATTTTGGCAAATTTCAAACGAAAGAAAAAAGAAAAAGAAAAACTCAAATACTCAACAACTTTTGTGTCTGGATGTTCACTTATTGAAATATGGCAACCCTAATAGTAAGAGACAAAATACACACGTGAGTTGGTTTCTTTAGTACAAGGGTCAAGAAACTCTTTTCGTTTTGTTAAATTACCACTAAATTTGCTTTTTAATAAATGGGGGCATGAGCTCATTCTTGGTAGAACCTCCTATGCAAGAAACCCCAGTGAAATGGGTAGAATTTTTGCCCCTAACTCAGAGGTTACCCACTTCTGTTTCACTGCTAGCACTTTCCTGGAGCAGCTCGGACATGTAAAAAAGTAGACATGCCCAACTGTGCATTAAATTATTGAACATCAAATCAAGCTAAGGACAATATCAACCCTTCCCTGCTTGCTCTTACCACTTAGAAGGGAAATCTTCTGCATATTCTGTCCAAGCTCTTCCTAAGTTCCAAGGTGTGACAAGATCCCAGGGGTTCCAGGTGCCCAGCCAGGGTTTGTGTTTCCTTTGGAAAATTAGGCACCACAGAGGCTAGAGTGTCTTTATGATAAATGGTTTATTTACACATCAACCTGAGCCTGCTTAGGAAGGGGCTCACAGCAGCAGCACCCCAAAAATGCAGCAGCAACAATAAGCCCAAGCATCATCCTTTCTCTGCAGCCTAACTTGCACTGCAGGGCACAATCCAGTTTAATGGTTGCTTTCTCTTCTTCCTGGTTACATCACTCCCAACCCTACCACACCATAGCTTCTTAGCTTTCCTTCTCTACCTCAGGGAGAGGCTTTCCATTTGCATTCTCATGCCTATGTAATTTGATCCTGTGTTGTGTTAACACCTAATCTTTTGATGCTCTGAACTCCCTAATTGCCAATCCCTTTGGGCAGTCACCTCAAAAATGTGACCTCATTAACACATGTTGATTTGGCTAAGATTACAATATCCAATACACAGCCCAGGTAGTGTGCCTAGGTGAATTAACTCTCCACATAGGCTGATTCCAGAAGATTAAAAGTGGCTACCCCACATCTTAAATACACATGAGTCTGGCTATTACCGATCCTAATGAACCAGTTCCAATTAAATCCTAACATTTATTAAACCCAAGCATTTAGCACCCACAGATCTATAACAATATATTGAGTGCTATAATATTAGTGAGACTTCATACCACTTTCATAGCATTTATATTGCTCTTTTCATTTCAAAAATGTTGTAGTTGTTGCCATATGATTAATGAGGGATTGCTGGGTGATGTGGATGTATTATTCCAGTAAAGGAGTTGCTTTTCTGATTTTCCTTGTGGCCTGATTAAAGATTGACATTATTTCTTTGTGTCTGGATCACAAGGTAGCTCAGGGGTACTAGATACAAGGAGGAAATTAAACTGGTGACAGTTGTAGTCTGAACAGAAGTGCGATGGAGCTGTTGGGTAATGATAGCCTTGATGTAAAGAAGCGTTATACTTAATCCTCCACCATCTGTCTTCATTCTACTAATAACCCACTCAATCAGACACTACAGACTGTTTGTTAACATTCAGAAACAAATACATAATCACTAGGAACGTGCCATTTCTCCAGCTGGAGAACGATCCTGATAAAGTCAGAACTTCTCCATGGGCAAATATGACTTTACCTGAGGATAAAGTCTAAGGCCACATTTAGTGGCTTACCAAGCCAAACCATGGCCCACCAGTATGGTGGCTCACAAGGAGTTGTATCAACCTCTTATGTTTGCTACCTGGTGATAAAAACAGGGATTTTCAAAGGCTTGGCAGATGTGTTAAAGCAGGCGAGTCGGAAGAAGTCATACTGGTCTGGGATAGGCATTAAACCAACTGCATGAAGCAGTTCATGTTAACTTCAAACTTGCTAATTTCTCCTAATATACGTATTTCAGTATACAACTTTGCCTACAATGAGTGTTTTTGCAAAGCAGTTAATACTGCACATTTTGTATCTTATTATTGTATTTCTATACCACCCTTCATCTGAAGATCACAGGGCGGTTTGCGTGTTTTTGCAAAGCAGTTAATATTGCACATTTTGCATGCTATTATTATTATTTCTATACCACCTTTCATCTGAAGATCACAAGGTGGTTTGCGTTTGCACTAATATATGCATTTATATGCATGTTTTACTCTAGTATGTTTATTGTGTACACGTTCCTTGGGTGGAAGACTGCATTGCAAACTTTGGATAATGTTCAGTTTGCATAATGTGCAAATTAGGTAGGTTTGCCTTTAAATGCAAATAGAGTTGAATTTCTCCCCAATCTCCAGGAACGATTGCACTTGGAAACACTGCCATAGGGAGGGCAAAATCACACATCCCTAGGAGTCGGCACTGACCTTCCTGACTTAAGAACAGCTTGGTGGTTTCTTGGCAGAGCTTAAAGTTAAGAGCAAATTTTAATTTAGCAAAACTTTTAGATGAATAAGTTTGAAATAGATTAGACACATCACTCCATAGCTGCTCTTTGGAGCAATGTGATGCGATGGAAATCATCAAATAATGAGAGGCCGTTGCTGTTTCATATTGGCTTAGGATGCCACTATACCTGTCAACTGTAAGTCCAGCCATCAAGCAGCTCCCAACCATACCCTTCTCCCACAGCCCTAGGACTCTGACATGTTCTTTACTTCTGTGCAAGCACTGCAGTCAGATGAGGTCTCACTTCCTATTCTACTCACACTCTCCTGCATCTGACTTCTTGCCAGATCTGTAGCGACTGGTTAGCAATCGGCAGTGCAGCAATTATAGCATTTTTTTGGCAGTGACTCATAAAATGACTAACAAGCACTATTAAGCACAAGGAGGTGTCAGCCTACTCCTCTGCCACCTGTTCAGCAAGCCGGTGGCTGATAGTTGGTACTCAGGTCCTCTTTCCCATATGCAAAAGACCAAGAGCACAGGCGAGCCACTATTCCCTTCTTAATTATTATTCGTTTCTCATTCGCCTACTTTGCTAATATATTCTACAGGTGTGCATTTATGCTTAAAAACATCAGAAATAGACCTTGTAAGTCAGAGGGAATATTTATTCATAGTAGTTCCATGTAGATGATATGTGGGTGTAGGATGCATAACTGGTTGTCATTATCTTTTGCGCATTCTTTTGCATTGTCTGAGTGTATGCGTTATGCACATGGAACATCCACAGGAGCAAGCCTCAGCACACATACCTTTCCATCTCTATAAGCTTTAATCTAAACAGGAATGAACACAAGTAATGCCTACCAAACAGACCCCACTTGCTTAATCTGTCCACTATAAAAAGTGAGTGGATTATGTTAGACATGAGAGACATGAGTAAGGAGTAAGTCAAAGGAGCATGAGACTGAAGCTAAGGAGTGTGGCTAAGGATGGGTTGGTCAGTTTCACAGGCACTCATTCATAAATCCATGCTGTCCCATTTCCAAATTAATCTCTGATTATGGTGATGATTGTGATAATTACAAAGAAAAGGAACACGTGTTACTTTCAAATATGTACATAAATGCATATTTTGTCAAAAAAAAGACATACTCGGTGCTTTTTTCTGGAGGTACTCAGGGGTATGCAGTACTGGCACCTTCCCCCCTGTACATACTGTACAGTATGCACTGTACATACGTAAATACTATTTTATCTCAATGTGCACATTTCTAGACTCATAGAACTGTAGAGTTGGAAGGGACCATCGGGGTCATCCAGTCCAACCCCCTGCAATGCAGAAATCTTTTGTCCAACATGGGGCTTGAACCCATGCTTCTGAGATTAAGAATAATTGCATGCTCTACCAACTGAGCTACCCATGCCATTCATACTTGCACATGCTGCTTCTACTGTGGAAGGGCTCAGTTTTAGCTTGCCCCTTGACGTAGCAGCTTCAGAGACCTGTTGTCCACCCAGCCTTGTCTTCTGCCTTGCCTTATGTCCAACCTGAATCTCAACTTGTCTTATACCCTGGTTGCCTTGCTGTGTTGTAGAGTGGGACAATATGCAAAAACGAACACATCCACAATGACTTCCATAAGCAACACAGACATGGGGCAGTGTTAATGATTCACCACACTGTTTCTATAATCTCTACACAAAAATGAATGCACAGCTCATTGTAAACACCAAAATATCAAGCTGGTTAGATTGTGTTGTGCACATGTAGAATTTGTCATTGCTATATATAAAGTTCATCTAAACCAAGAGTACAGCAAATGGTAGAGCACATGCTACAGTTTTTATTTGTGTTCCTGGTTTTTTGTAAGGATAACTTACAAAGGATAATTTCCAGGATGAAGCATGCCTATGGTTTTGACGGCCAGTTTCCTGAATCATAGCACAATTGCAAGGACTTCAGTATGGTATTACTAACATATAATGCTACCCCTTATACCTTCCTGTTTGATCTATTCCTTTTGAACAGGTTATACCCCTCAATTTCTACATTCCATTCTTGAGTCTCATCTCACCAGGTTTCAGTAATGCCTATTAGGTCATGTTTGTCACCCTGCATTAAGAGTTCAAATTTATCTTGCTTGTTTCCCATACACTATGCATTAGTATAGAGACAACTGAAACCACAAGTCATTCCCTCCAGCTTCTTCCTTCTCATTAATAATAATAATAATAATAATAATAATAATAATAATAAATTCTGTTATTTGTACCCCACCCATCTGACTGGATTGTCCCAGCCAATCTGTGGCTTCCAACATATATAAAACAATAAAACATTACACATTCAAAAGCTTCCCTATACAGGACTGCCTTCAGATGTCTTCTAAAGGTTATACAGTTACTCATCTCCTTGTCATCTGATGGGAGGGCTTTTCACAGGGTGGGTGCCACTACCAAGAAGGCCCTCTGCCTGATTCCCCGGTACCTTCACTTCTCACAGGG
Organism: Podarcis gaigeae; assembly: GCF_964106915.1. Taxonomy (NCBI): domain Eukaryota; kingdom Metazoa; phylum Chordata; class Lepidosauria; order Squamata; family Lacertidae; genus Podarcis; species Podarcis gaigeae. The sequence goes on along the minus strand of NC_139692.1, from coordinate 14,916,785 downwards.
AGGGAACTGCCAGAAGGCCCTTGTTGCTGGATCTCTGTGTCTGTTTCTTGCTTCAGGTTTACAGGTTTCTGTAGCACCACCTTCATTTCCTGTGAATCAATGAAGCTGTTATCCCCAGTACCAGGTGTTCCTCTGCCACCTGTATTGTGTCCTCCACCACTTTGTCTTTCTTTAAAAGCCAATGTAAGATGGTGGCCATCACTACACCACCACATCTTCTTTTAGTGATTTCCATAATTTGACTGTGCACTCTGTCTGTCCCGAATCATCCACCATTCAGCTTCAATGAATGTCCCCCAAACACTAGTGTTACGAGACACAGAGAAAAATCTTTTCTCTCTCCACTTTCTCCACATTGTGTATACTTTTACATGCCTCCGCCATGTCCCATCAATGAATAACAGGCTAGTTAATATTTTCTTAACATCACAGAATAGATCAGATTTTTTAAATACGTTTCTTCTTGAACCCCACCCTGTTCCTAGCTTATTATGTATGATTCAGATCTGGAGGGGGGTGAGGGGGGTGCAGGCACTTATACATGCAGATGAAAGCTGCTTTATGGTTTATAATTATCTTGTACCAACCCTCCAAATAATTATAACGCGTGCATATTAATAATTGATCTGGAACGGCAGCCCTGTGCCACGGAGCATATGATAGAAAGGGGGAGTTCAAGCTGGGTTTGCATAATGTGCCTTGGTCTGAACGGCACAACTGGTGAAGTGGCAACAGAGGTGCACACATTTGCATACATGCGCACACCCCCTCCCTTTGCTGGAGTCATTGAGCTATTAGAACAATTAACTGGTGCGTCCATTAAAGACGAGGCGGCAATTATTTTGTTTCTAATTTGGGATAAATATAAAAGCCCACTTGTGCAGCTGAGTGGCTTATTTGTCCTGCTAAAAGGGATCTAATGGGGTGACTGTTGTCAACAGAGAAAGAGCTTCTTCTCCTTTCCCATTTGTTTCTCTGTTAATTTGGTATCTCTTTCTCTCTCTTTCCATTTTCTAATGAAAACTTGAAAGAAGAAGAGAAGGAGGGGGAGGAGCTTTATAAGCAAAAAGTTCCCCTTGAGCCAAAGGAACACCAAATCAAGGCTATTAAATGACACGAACAAAAACAAAGGTGAGGAACAGCACTATTGAGAGAACACTTAGGAGGCTGAATGGTTTGTCAATGAAAGGTTGCTTTTTTGGACTAAGGCTTATTAGCTTCCTCAAGCAAGAAGCCTCTCAGGCAGTTGATTGTGCATGTCCTGTCAGCGGTAGTGCTCAGAGTCTCCCTGCTACAAAAGAGGCTTTTCAAAACATGGTGCCACTGCCTATTATCCAGGCTTCTGCCTCCAGATCTCCTTTCCGAATCTGGAGCCAGAGAACCAATTTTCCTCAACAGCACTGGCTTTTGCAATGGCCAAATTATGGCTACTGCCATGGAATTGGGGCCATGCTCAAATATTCTGATTTTGATTTTTGAGTCAAGAACAGCCATTTCAAGGACAGGGAAGAAGAAAAGACATAAATAAAACAAACAAACAAAATTCTGCAAATACACACTTGTGAATGCACCCTGGAATAATTAATGTTGTTGTTGCTTCTGCTGTTAATAACAACAATATTTGCTAGTCACTTTATACACAAAATGCAAACAGATAAATCAATTGAAAACCAAATCATAAGACACAAGAATGTTGAATAAACCAGGGCCACAACTTATCAATGAAATCAGAACATGGTTTGCAGCTCAACATGTGTGTTTAATTCTCATCTCACCACTTTAATTCTCTTACAAGAGGAGGAGCCACCCCAGTCACTGGACTTGGGGACACTGGGCTGCATCACTGTGTCACTGAAGACAACTGAGAGAGGAGACCTTCCGTGATCAGTCACATGCGTCATCAAGCCACACAATGAACATGAATATGTCACGATCCTAAATAACAATTCACTGATGGCCAGTGAAGGCAAATAAGGCAAATGTAAATGAGTAAGAAAACGAGGATGTTGGGGAAGTTATTGGGAAAGAGGGGCTCTTTTTTTGAGAGAAGGTGGCACCAAAAATATTTACCATAAAATTGTGAGTAGTTTTGGTTCAGCCCTAAATCAATTTCTATCATCTCAAATCTCATTCCGAAAGCTATCATTTTGTGAATCAGAAATACCAGGCCTGTTGTTCTGAGGTTCTCAACCCCTGTAGTCCAGCATCACAGCCTGTGCTCTGGTTCCCCACTGATTCTCATAGCATCAAGTGGCTCAGTTATCATTCTTATCCAAAGGGAAACTCAGTCAGGGATGAGAAACATGTGGCTCTCCAGATGTTGTTGGACTACAACCCCACTCATCCACTCCAGGGGTGGATGGGCATTGGCGCTCAGTGAGCGGCCCAATCAACATCGAAACTCTCATGGTCTTTCAGTGTTCAGTTACCACAATTCGTTTTCAGAGCAAGCAGGTTTCTGCTTGCATATCCTAAGTAATTAGTAAAATCAAGCAGGAGCGGGAGAGAAATGAGACGGGTTGCTAATGCTTGCACGCTGCGGTACAAGTACAATTCCCTGTGCACAGCCCTAACACACGAAACCCTTACAAAATCACACAGTACTTGAAAGACACTCAGGCTCCCATACCTTATAAAGGATAGGCAGCAATGTAAGCCTTGGTGTGTGTCTGTCTCGTTATTGCACATGATTCCCCCAAAACACCACCAATTCTGTTTATAGGACCTTTGCACTGGATTTCCAGATAGTTTTATTGCTTGCTCCTGTTGTCTTGTTAGGTAAAAATCTCCAATCATACTTTGTCTTTTACCCATCTGTCACTGGAAACGAAGGTTCTGCCCGCTCTGCCGCTTGGCAGTTGTGTGATGGGGGATGCTTACATTACTCCAAGCATGTCACTTTCATCTTGCCGATGAGATGCAATTGCAAGTCATTAGGAAAGGCAGCTCCTGTATAAACTGAACGGAGCTTTTTGTTCTTTGCCTGCCAAAGGGAATTCTAATGGAAGCTGGGGGAGGCTGTGGCGAGCACCCAAGAATTTGTTTGAAATGCATCTTTATCATCAGGGTGTTCCGTTGGTGAGTCTCTCGCTTTTGCTTGACATGCACGTTACTCAAATGAGATGTTGACACAAGTTAAACCTGAACAGAAAACAATCTTTTGTTTTGCCTGGCGTCAAGCTGGGAGGCTAGGCTAGCTGGCAAAAACCTCCTGGGGAAAAGGCAGGCACCTCTCTGAAAAAGACAAATTGCTGCACCCGAGTGGACTTTCTTCGGGGCAAAACAGGTTGGGTTTTGCACATACATATGCACTCGGACTCCTTACAGCAATAATCACAATGTGCAAAAAGGCAATTCCATCTGGTGGAAGGAATGGGAACTGCTCAGATGTGTCATGGAAACTGCATGGCTGCAATTCAGATCAAGGTTGTATGTGGCAGTGGTTAGTGTTTCTCTAATATTTGTGCATTGGGTGTAGGTCACATTGGAGTACAATGAGGCAGTCCAGGTCTGGCAGGTGGGTGTTGAATACAGGGGCGGAGCTACCTGCCCTGGCACCCAGAGTGGTGCGGGGGCGGGGCTAGCTGCCTGCACTGTGAGCTTCCTTAGCCACCTGCCGTCCGCACAGTGAGCATCGGGGGGCGCTGCTAGCTGCCCATGGCAGCATCATCCCTAGTGGCCTGCCACCCATGCAGTGAGTGTCCAGGAGTGCTGCCCTCACAGCGAGCGAGGCAGGGTGGCACTGCACCCCCACACCCACCTTCCTCTGCCAGTGGTTGAATACAGCACCTATTGAATGTCAGACCAGTTGTTGAGCCTACTATTAATTTTTAAATGTCACCTAGTAGAGTGATGGTAGCTCAGCCCTACTGCCAAAACAGCAAAGGGAATCTGCAGATAGGGATAAGCAAAATAGATTATTTCTAGCCCATGTTACTTTTTGCATCTACTCAGCTTCATTAATTTCAATGCATCTGATCTGACTAACATTAGATGCCACCCACTGTCCTGAAGATTGCATTTTTTTGCTTGTTTGGGGGGCTTTTCATGGGGAAGTCAAAAGTGGGAGGGGGGAAATGTGTTTTTATCAGGAGGCATAGGAGAATTGAACAATTATGGAGGAAGAGATAGGCCTTTCAGCAAAGGCAGAGGCAGAAGCGTCTGGATTATTTTCTTTACTTGACACCCTTCCTTTTATATCATTTATACTGACTGTGGTCAGCAACCATCCCAACCATCCATGCTCACCCAAAGTGGCACTGGAAGGATATCATGTTATATCCTTAAAAGATGCATCACCACCACCACTCCAAGAATGTCACTGAAGAATGCCCTCTCATTTTAGGGACGTGTGGATAGGCTTCAAAAGAAGGAAGACATCATCTGTGCTCAACACCAAATTTCAAAAATTATCAAGAACTGCATCACAACATTCAGAGAGGTGCAAAATCAAGAGGGGATACTACGTGAGCTTCCAGTTTGTCATTCTTGTCCAGTTCTCTTGTGCTCAGGTCCTGCTTGTGGGCTTCCTGTAGGCATCTGGTTTGCCATTGTGAGAACAAGATGCTGGACTAGATGGGTCATTGACTTGGTCCAGCAGGGCTCTTCTTATGCCCTCCTATCTCTCTGCACCGAAGCCTTCTCTCTGAAACAATATACTAAGGTACCAGACATCTCTTAATAGCACCTATTCAGGCATAATTGTCCTATCCGTTAAGGTACATGGCCCTTTTCACATTCACTTCCATGTCTCTGGATTCCATGATAAACTGTTTCCCAGTGGGTAATATTTCATCAACAATGCAGGTCACTTCATTGACTCAGCCTCTACTGGACCAGAACCTGCTATTCCAGGTCTGTTTATACCATTAAGCCAACTTAAAATGATGCTATAAATCCTCCAGTGATCTGTCTTAGACTCTCTGAGAAACTAAAAATGAAACTATCCTCAGGCTTCAAACTGCAGATATCTACAGTATTTCTTCATTTGCCTTGAAGACATTCACCAAGAGCTGAAAATGGTTAGCATGCATTTGAATCACTATTTTGTTAGCAAACCCACATCCACTTTCTGCATTGCTGGATGAATACTAACATGCTAAACTAGGTTCCAACTCTGGGAAACTGCCATGATGGTCTAAGGTAAAGTAAAGGGACCCCTGACCATTAAGTCCAGTTGCGGATGACTCTGGGGTTGCGGTGCTCATCTCGCTTTACTAGCCCAGGGAGCCGTCCTTTGTCCGCAGACAGCTTCCGGGTCATGTGGCCAGCATGACTAAGCTGCTTCTGGTGAACCAGAGCAGTGCACAGAAATGCCGTTTACCTTCCCGCCAGAGCGGTACCTATTTATCTACTTGTACTTTGACGTGCTTTCGAACTGCTAGGTTGGCAGGAGCTGGGACCAAGCAACGGGAGCTCACCCTATCGCGGAGATTCGAACCGCCAGCCTTCTGATTGGCAAGTCCTAGGCTCTGAGGTTTAGACCGCAGTGTCACCTGCATCCCAGCATGCTAAAGTAGGATCCAAATCTAGGAAACTGCCATGGTGAGTCAAGAGAAGGGCAAATCTCTTTTTGCCAATGTTTACTCATAGGGTAGGGCTGTATCTCAGTTATAGTGGACATGCTTTCCATACAAAAGGTTCCAGATTTGATCCCAAGCATCTCAATGTAGGGCTGGAGAAGACTTCTTCCTTGAAACCCTAGAGTGTAGTCAATGTACTATAGACAATGCAATGCACTGTAGACAGTATACTATAGATCTTATTGTACAAACCATTAGAGGTAGAAACTTGCTTCCAACAATGTGTTTGAGAAAGAGAGATAGAGAGATCACATTTAAAGACAATCTAAAATAAATAAATTATTAAATAATACAAGAACCGAAATACAACCATCCTTTGAAATTCAAATCTCTCTGAATTTTGCGATGCAGTTCTCCCACAAATTAATGTGTACAAAAATGCACAGACTAGGGCAAGTGTACATAAAATGCATATACAATATTACAAAAATGGATTGGGGAGAACTGCTTGGAAATGTATACCTTAGTCAAAGCTGCATACAAAAATGTATGCAGAAGAAGAAAAATCACACTAAAATGCTGACAAATTTTCAGGAGGATTCTTTTTTAAAATAAATGAATGTGAATTGCTTCAGAAATGTCAAGAACTGAATTTAAGACTGGAAAAATTAGAAACCAAGAGAACTGAAATTGACAGACTCACCCACCTCTAAGCACAAGTTAATGCAGTGAATCCATGGAGGTGTATAGAATACCTCTAATCTGCTTGTGTGCTGACCTTTTCATGAACAGCTGGGAGTTTCATCACACCAGAAAAGATCTTTTGCTATAGCACCTCTACAAACCATGTTTGATTATTTGTGCATTCTATAAATAGACTGATGCATCAAGTAGTGAATTATATTTCGATTCTTAGCTTGAACCAGGGGTTGGCAGATTGGCAGACCATGTGGTTTTATAGAGATTGCTGTAGGAAGATAGTGAAATATTGCATGACTAACATTTCTCATCAGTATTTATGAGATACCAACTGTATCACATATAAGCCTTTATCAGAGAGAGAGAGAGGGAGAGGGAGAGAAACCCTCTGATATTTTTGGAAGCAAATGCGAAATGAAATATTTAGGATAGCCTGGAAATAAATGTTCCAAACTCTCACCTCCAGTTCAATCCAGGACATGTACTGGACTGTTTAAAGGATTCAGAACCAGTTTTTTTTTAAAAAAAATGCATCTGAAGCCCATTTCCTGACTTTGCTGCATGATTTGTATGCATTTCATACAATCATGTATGGTTATTATCAATTTGCATTAGCCCTATCATATAATATGATTAATTTGCATGCTGCATAGATCTGATCCTAATCGCATACAGTATTTGTTGACTGGACGCTGATGTTGTAAATTTCTCCATGAATGAAATCTGGGGTGGGGAGACAATAATGGTATATTTGCTACACATGTCATTGTTGATAGCTTTAGTTCCTGTACTTCTTGTTGTGGTGAGGATATGTGAGCAGATTATCCTGTAATTAGCACCCAACAAAATCTGGCAGCTGTTAGGCCCAGCAGCCCACACTATTGCCTGGATCACTTGCTTCCAAATCTAGGCCTGCTAATACTTTCAAGCTTCCTTCTGAACACACTGAAATAGTTTGGCTATCTGTGTTATCTTGCCAAACAGTACCATACATCGTGTGAGTTGAGAACCAAGTCCATAAACCAGGGGTGGGGAACTTGTGGACCTCCAGAAGTTGCTGAACTCCAACTTCCTTTTATATATATATATATATATATATATATATATATTTGCTTTCGTAGATTTTCACGGGTACAGGAATGCAGGTTTTGGTGTCCTCGGGTGTCTTCCCGTGTAAAAGTTGGGGTGTCTAGGCGACGTTTCGACGAGGTCTCACTCGTCATCTTCAGGCTGGTGCTTTCGGCTTCTTGTTACTGGAACAGAGCGGGATCTCAATGTTTGAGTTCCTATAAATACTGTAGAGGGGGTGTGGTGTCTAGCCTCCAATGTTCTGGGCAGAGAGGAAGTTCCCAGGCTAGTGTGCCTTTTCTTCTTTCATTTCCCAGAAAACCTTAACTCTAGGGCAGGTCCACCAGAGGTGAAAGAACGTTCCTTCAGTTTCTTTACATTTCCAACATTTATTATCAGACAAATGGTATATTTTTGCAAGGTTGACTGGGGTCATGTACCACCTACATATCATTTTCATAATATTTTCTTTCAAGGCATTACATGCCGTGAATTTCAACCCGGTGGTCCATAACCTTTCCCAGTCAGCAAACATGATATTGTACCCAATGTCCTGTGCCCATTTTATCATAGCCGATTTAACCGTTTCATCTTGTGTATTCCATTTTAGCAGCAAATTATACACTCTTGAAAGTACCTTAGTCTTAGGTTCTAACAATTCCGTTTCCAACTTTGATTTTTCCACCTGGAATCCTATCTTTTTATCCATCTTAAAAACCTCTTTGATCTAAGCATAATGTAACCAATCTCGCACTTTATCTTTTAGTTTCTCCAAACTCTGCAACCTCCAATTATCTCCATCTTTTTCTATTATTTCCCAATATTTCGGCTATTTGGCCTCCATATTGAGTCTTTTCCGGGCCTTAGCCTCCATTGGTGACAACCACCTTGGGGTCTTATTCTCCAATAAGTCTTTATATTTTATCCAGACATTGAACACTGCTTTCCTGACAATATGGTTCTTGAAAGCCTTATGAATTTTAACCTTGTCATACCACAAATATGCATGCCATCCAAAAGCATTGTTAAATCCTTCCAAATCTAAAACATCAGTGTTTTCAAGAAGCAGCCAATCTTTCAACCAGCAGAAAGCTGCTGATTCATAGTACAGCTTTAAGTCTGGCAGGGCAAAGCCCCCTCTTTCTTTAGCATCAGTTAGTATCTTAAACTTGATTCTGGGCTTTTTGCCCTGCCAGACAAATTTGGAGATATCTCTTTGCCACCTCCCAAATCACTCCATTTTGTCCACAATCTGTAAAGTCTGAAACAAAAACAGCATCTTTGGCAATACATTCATCTTTATAACAGCAATTCGTCCTGACAAGGAAAGTTTCAATCTTGACCAAACTTCTAAATCCCTTTTAATTTCAGACCAGCACTTTTCATAGTTATCCTTAAATAGACTAAAGTTCTTAGCTGTTATGTTTACCCCTAGGCATCTTACTTTTTAAACCACATTTAACTCTGTCTCTTTCTGAAACCTTTCTGATTCTAAAGGTGTCAAGTTTTTTTCCAAAACCTTGGTTTTCTGCTTGTTCAGTTTAAATCCCGCCACCCGACCAAACTCCTGAATCAATTGTAATACCCTTTTCGTACTAGACTCTGGCTCCTGTAGGGTCAAAACTAGGTCATCTGCAAATGCTTTAAGTTTATACTGTTTCGCTCCGACCTGAATTCCTTCCACCAACCGGTCTCCTCTAATCATATTCAAGAGCACCTCCAGGACCGAAATAAATAACAAAGGGGAGATAGGGCAACCTTGTCGTGTTCCTTTTTCAATTTTGAACTCTTCCGTCACCACATTGTTCACTATCAATTTAGCCTTTTGTTACGAATAAATTGCCTCTATCCCATTCTCAAACCCCCGTCCCACTCCCATCCCTTCCAAATTTTTCTTCATAAACTTCCATGAGATGTTATCAAAGGCCTTCACCGCATCTATAAATATTAACACTGCTTTTGTATTGATATTTGTTTTTAAAAGTTCCAAAATGTCAATAATATTCCTTGTATTAGCAAATAAATGTCTACCTGGGAGAAAGCCTGCTTGGTCCTTGTGAATTACTTCATTTAAAACTTTTTTAAATCTGCTTGCTAAAATGTCTGCAAATATTTTGTAATCCACATTTAGGAGGGAGATGGGGCAGTAATTCTTAAGTTGTGTCTTTTCAGTTTCTAGTTTGGGTATCAATGTGATGAAAGCTTCTTTCCACAACTCCGGTGCCTTCTTCCCCTCCATAATTTCATTGCAAACCTCCATTAATGGATATATCAAGTAGTCTTTCAATGTCTTATAATATTTGGAGGTAAGCCCATCTGGCCCTGGAGATTTGCCCAGTTGCATGTTCTGAATGGCTTCTTCAATCTCTTGTTGTGTTATTTTATAATTCAGGATTGTTCTATTTTCCTGAGATAGCCTTGGTAGACCATTCTTTATCAAAAATTGTTCTATCTCCACCTCGTTTTGCGGCCCTTGTGTATATAGTTGTTTAAAGTATCTCTGGAAACACTTTCTAATCTCCACTGGGTTCTGAATATTTCTTCCTTCAATCTCTAAATTTGTGACCATGTTCAATTTTTGTCTCTTTTTCAGCTGCCATGCTAACAGCTTTCCACATTTATTTGCCGATTCAAAAGATCTTTGTTTCATTAGCTTAACTTTCCATTCCACTTCCTGATTTATCAATTTAGAATATTGTGCTTGGTGAAGTTTAATTTCTCTTAGAATCTCCTTTGACTGCGGTCTCGATCTTAACTTCTTCTCACATTCTTTAATTTTCTCCAGGATCTTATCATTTTCTCATTCTGTGCTCTTTTCTTTATGGTGTTCTGTTGTATCAGAAACCCCCTCATAACCGCTTTACTTGCGTCCCAGACGGTTCTTTTTTCCACTGTAGTGTTCAAATTTATCTCAAAGTAGTCCTTCAAAGCTTTTTGGGCCTTTTTTATAATCACCTGATCTCTAAACAAATTGTCATTCATCTTCCATCTGAAGGAGCCGGTTGGAATTAGTCTCATATCCATCTTTACGGCATTATGGTCGGAGCAGGTCTTTGGGCAGATTTCCACTTTTTTTGTCTTGGGTGCCAGACCTCTAGTTATCCATATTTGGTCGATTCTTGTCCATGTCAGTTGGGCTTCAGAAAAGAATGTTCCTTCTCTTCCCAGGGGGTTCTTTGTTCTCCAAATGTCAATCAAGTCCATATTGTCAGTCAGTTCACAAAATGTTTTAGGTAATCTGCCATCTTTTGTCACATTTTGGCTATGTGACTTATCCATGTTGGTCGATGCCACCCCATTCATGTCTCCCATCATGATGATGTTGTCATAGTGCAGATAGTCAACTTCCATGAGACCTAGCCAACTTGCCCAATATTCGGGGATGATGTGACCTGGAGTCCAACAACATATGGAGGACCACAGGTTGTCCTGTTCCATGTCCTAGAGTGGTATGAAAGAAGAGAGGGAAATATTTCTGCTTTATCAACATCCTTCCTGTTTTTGTAACTCTCTTCCTTATTGGTAACTGCCTTCCTTATTGGTCTCTTTCTTAAACTATCTTTAGGGGTCTACTCAGAAGTAAGTATTATTTAATTAAGTGGTACAGGATTAGAAACAGAGGAAGCTGTCTTACACGAAGTCAGACTACTGGTCCATCTAGCTAAGTAGTGTTCGAACTAACTGGCAGTGGCTCTCCGGGATTTCAGACTGGAAGTAGTTCCCAGCCCCACCTGGGATGGATCTAAACACCTCAAGGAAGCAACACGCTGTAAACTTATACAGGGAAATCTGATAGGGAAAGATGGGACTCCACAGCACCATCTGGTGTCACAGTGTTATACTGCATATACAATGCATAAAAAACGCTTTTTCCTTACCAATCTAGCTGAGTCCTTGGTGATGCCAAGCATTGAACCTGGTACTTTCTGTGTATAAAGCAGATTTGCAGTCTGAAAAGCCCCCAAGATTTTAGCCTTTCCTTAGAGGGAAGATGCTCCAGTCTCTTGAGCAATTTAGCTGACCTTGTCCAAAGTCTTCCGAGTCTTGCTCCATTCCATACACCTTGAATAATACTGATTTGGCTTCCTTTACCCCTCAAGAGCCAAAATCTTAAGCTTCATGTACTCCTAACTAAATACCAATTTGAGAAATTAGCAAGGCTCGATGAATAAGAATCACATAGTATGCTCAAGGCGGTCACCCCCTCCCACTTCTCCTGAAATAAATTGCGTTCAAATTGTTTCCAATTTTTTGTCCGGATGAGATTTATCAAATAATTTATTCACAATTTTCTTGATCACTGAATAAGTTATTGGTGGATATTGTTTTGATTATCAGGCCCTCTCTAGCGATTGTCTCTCAGCTACACAATGTGCCAGCGACGTGGATTTGTGAATGCAATTAGAGCTGTAATGTGATCGGGGAGAGATTTGTCACTAGGTTACCTGAGCCTTAGATAGACTTGGACAGCTCATCATGATCAGAGGGCTCCTCTGTTTTCAGCCTCAACTCACTGGCTTGCATCAGCTGCAAGAAGCTCTCTATATAACCATTTCCAGAGGGGTAGCTGTGCTACTCTGTGGCAGAAACAACAACGAGAGTACTGTGGTATCTTGGTTCAGTGGTAGAACAGCTCCTTTGCATGCAAAAGGTCCCCAATCTCTCCAAGTAGGACTGGAAGAGATCTCTGGCCAGAGAGCCACTGACAGTGACTGTGGACAGCAGTGCAGAGCTCAGTGGCTCAATACAGTGGAACCTCGGGTTACATACCGTCCTCCTTACGAATGCTTTGGGTTAGCTCTGCTAATCCAGAAGTAGTTGATCCTGGTGGTGAACTTTGCCCCAGGATGTGAGCGGAAGTCGCGCGCCAGTTACGTGGCGGCAGCAGGAGGCCCCATTAGGGAAAGCGCACCTCAGGATAAGAACAGTTTCAGGTTAAGAACGGACCTTTGGAACGAATTAAGTTCGTAACTGGAGGTACCACTGTAACCATATGCAGTGTTTCTATGCTGGGCATATATGCTGTAGTAGCCCCATGCTCATAGACTCACAACACCTGGAGCTGACTCGTCATTATTGAGTTATAGGGGGAGCCCTGTAAGACATTTGGTTGAACCCCTTTATTGATGCTGGGAATCCAAAGCTAGAAGCCTCTGCAAGAAGGTCTCCAGTGCCTTCTCTTCTCTTGGCTAAGCATAACTAGTTCCTTCAACCTTTCCTCACAGGACTTGTTTTCCATACCACTGACCATTTTCATTGCCCTCCTCTGAACCCAGTTCAATTTGTCTATATCCTTTTTAAAGTGCAAGGTCCAGAACTGGACACAGTGCTCAGTTTACAAGGTAGCTGAAAGGTGTTAAAGGGTAAGTGGTCTGCATCAGAAGATCTTGAATATGTGTGCTGAGTTGCAGAACCTTCCTGTCAAGGGCTTATGGGGCTCTTTTTGTTTTTGTAGTTCTCTGACTAATAGGTTATTCCACAGGGCATAAAGGAAGCACAGTCTGAAAGATGTTTCTATTAGTTTGCAGTGAGCATTTCGCTCCAGTAGAGTCTGAGGTAATGAAGCAACAGTAATAGGGCTCCTTTACCTGGGCCTGATACATCCACTCTGGGAGCATTGGGTGGGGTCATGGTTCACCACGGCAGCTTAAGAAGGAACTATGCAGCTGATGGAAGAAGGCTAACAATAGGAACAGAAATGGCACATGGATAAGTCTTAGACTAGAATGTGAGAGGTTCTGTAGTCTGAAGAAGGATCAAAGGGAGATGCAAGCAGAGACTGCCTGCGTTTGTTTTCAGCTATGTGACTGAAGAGTGGGAAATTGTTGCTCTGTCTCAGGAAGGATGGCAAGCTAAGGTCTGCAGAAAGAGGAGGCAAGAATTTGCTCCCCTGCTTTTGGTGAGCTTCAAGATTGAAGAGGTTTTGATTCTATTCCAAAAGGTTTAATAAAAAAACTGTTATGCTGAATTTTGCGTTTGAACTGGAAAAGGATGCCTGGATTGTAAGAATGTGTGCTGGAAATGTCTTCTCTGCACCACCACCCTGAACAGATGTTAAACACAGAAAGATCTGAAGTGACAAAATGCTCACATTAAGAGGTATTAGAAGCCTACATGCAGCCTCATTCCCTTTAAAGGGAACAGGTATGAGAACAAAAGGAGGAGGGGACCAGACAATGTGAGTTTCCATGGCCACTTCTACTACATGGATGCACATCTATAGGAAGAATACAGGGAGCTGCCTTAAATCAAGTTAGAGCACTGGTCTATCTAGCTCTGAATTGGAATCAGCTGGCCAACATTAGGCTAGTCAGTGTCCACCCTCCAGATGTTGTTGGACTCCATTGCTCATCATCTCTTACCATTGGCCAAGCTTGCTGGGACTGATGGAAGTTTGAGTCCAGTTATATCTGGAGAGACACAAGCTAGCCACTCCTGGTCTATCTATATTGATGAGCAGTGGTTCTCCAAGGTGCCTTTTTCAACCCTATCTGGAGTTGCCATGGAAAGAACCTGGGCCCTTCTACATGCCAATATGCCTCAGGAATCAGTGGTTAAAATTGGTGCAGTTTTGAAAGGTCCAGTCTGCCATCTTGGTTCAAAATGGTGTCTGATAGTATCCAAACATACACCAAAATCTGCTCCTGCATCACAGGAACCATCATGCCATAACTGGTGACAACATTCCAAACAGTGCAGTTTTTCCAAGCTTCAGTCCTCCATCTTGATTGAAAATGGTGTCTGATGCAGTGTTTGAAACCCCTGTTGTTCTAGGTGCATTTTTTGACAGAAAATTTCATTAGCACGAGCAGTTTCTGAGCTCTGGGCGCAGTAATGCACCTAAGATTTCAGATTAAAACTTCAGAGTGGAAGGAACGGAGGACCTTTTTCTGCCTCCCCACTTCCAGCTACTCTCTGAAGACTGGAGAAGAGACCCTCTTAAGAATACTAGGGGGGTGGGCAGGGGAAGGACTAGACCATGTGAAAAATGAACATAATATTTTAGCTGTAGTTCATTTATTTTCAGCTTTGCATTCTTGTTATAAAAAGGGGCACCTAGACATTCTGTTGTTGCACCCATGACCTAGGTTTAAGGTGCCATTTAGTGCATAGCTTTCATGTTTCAGTTTCTAAGACGGGTCTGACAGTATCCAAACATAGATGAAAGCCTGCTCCTTGATCTCAGGAACCATCATGGCAAATTTGATGATGGTATCTTATGAGGTTTCCAAACACCTAGAGAACAGATGCACAAAGAGTTTTCTAAAATGTACGGCAGGGGTCAGCAAACTTTTTCAGCAGTGGGCCGGTTCCCTGTCCCTCAGACCTTGTGGGGGGCTGGACTACATTTTGAAAGAAAATAAAAAAATGAACAAATTCCTATGCCCCACAAATAACCCAGAGATGCATTTTAAATAAAAGGACACATTCTACACATATAAAACACACTGATTCCCAGACTGTCCGTGGGCTGGATTTAGAAGGCAATTGGGCCAGACCTGGGCCCTGGGCCTTAGTTTGCCTACCCATGATGTACAGTAACCTTTTTGAAAGTACTCTGTGTTGCCTGGAAATTTTAAGAAACTCCCCAAAATTGAGATAGTGCGATTTGTTAATTTACCACCACCACCCAGCTGAGGGCCCCAACCTGACATGCGGAACAACTGACTCAGGTCTGGCCCAGAATCAATTTGGGGAAAAGGTTGATGTTTAATTAGGATTTTTTAAGCCCTGTACAGTAAGGAGAGGGGCAGAGGAAGGAGACAGCGTGACTCCTTTCCCCTTCCTCCTAACCAGACCGCAAAGAGCAGGAAGGTTCAATCCTGCTGGGGGCTGATTTACCAGCATATTCCCTGTGGGAAACATGCTGGTGCAGCAAAATGGCATCTGATGGTATCCAAGCATTGCCCCCAAACCCTCTCCTCACTCTCAGAAACTAGCACACCAAACTGGGTGATGATATCCTTATAGGCATACAAATTGGCACAGCTTAGAACTGTCAATCAAACTGGGAAATATCTATGCCAAAGTTCCATTTTGGTCCATAAGATACCATCCATTTTGATTCGGAATGTTGTCCGGTGTCCATATCTAGATGATAACTGGCTCCTCCACCTTGGGAACTATCCTGCCATTGAGTGATGGTATCTCAAGAGCCGTGCAGATGCACTGAGATCAGATGAACAGTCAAACCATTTTCCAAAAGACGCAGTAGATTACTGAACCGTAGCATCTAGCATCTTCTCCCCTTTCTCCCTCCCATCCGCAGCCATCTCACATGCAACTTTTCCCAGAATTCCTCTAGAGGTATAATAAAAACAGATTGAGTACAGTGTAGGCTTATAGCTTGTCAAATATTCCCATTTGGGTGGAAAAATTTGCCTCTAGTGGGTGACAATGTTTTCAGCCTGTAGCCTTCGGCATTGGAGCTGATTGCTAGTCATCCCTCTGATGAATAATATGCAGTCATGAATATGTCTGTGCATACATCTTCAATTCCTATAGGGTGAATTTAATGTTATCTTAAGGCGTCCTGCTCCTGAGATGAAGAGATTATTTCAAACCTGCAGCCCACAAGCGTAGCCATTGGTTTCAAACGCCATTAAGTTTCATTATAACAAATAAACACTGCAATGACATTTATAAGTTACCGGAGAGCACAGCAACACAAATATGAAGCAGATAAACTGCATTTGATCCAAATAATTACTGCAGGCAATATCGGGCTTAGTCGGAGCTGGCAGCTGGGTGCTGGGTAATTTATTGGGTTGCATAAGGCGGTGAGCTGCAAACAGCTTTTTTTTAAATTAGTATGATTGTTGTATCCCCTTCTTTTTGTCTCAGAGGCCTGGAAGAGGTATGGGGTAGCACCTTGCCAGAACAAGAACAGAAACAGCACCTGACATTGATTTCTGGTAAATCATGTGGGCTGAATCTGAGATCTGGCGGCCAAATATAGGCCTCTCTGTCTGCCCCTTGGGACACTTCTCAGACCACACTCATTCGCTCCAGGCCACACCTCTCAGCAACACTGCTCTGTGCCCTCCTTGGATGTTTATGCTTGGCCAGAGCATGCCCTTGATTGCCTCTTGGTTACTTGGATGAAGAGAGGTATGTGGAAACCTCTAGTGTTCACAAGGCAACAATAAAGCCTACCGTGCAAATACAAGAGTCACATCCTGTTTTGTGGAATAGACTTCCTGTCAAGATACGACAAGCGCCCCCTATCTGCACTTGCTGGAAACTACTGGTGAAATCTTTGTTCTACCAGGCTTTCCCAGCTGAATAAATGGGTCTTTACCACAAGTATCTACTTAGGGTTTTAGACTTCTTTTGAAATATTTTTGTTGCTTTTTTAAACAGTTTTTAATTGTCTTAGGAGCAAATTGCCTTGGAGTGGTGGTTTAGAGGGCAGTTGATAAATCAATGATGATTCACAAATAATCAAACTTGAGTGCTATTTTCCCAGTTTGGGGGCCTTTTTTTGTTAAGATATAAAACTAGTTTTGAGCTCTCATCTGTGGACACACCCCAGCCTGATCACAAACGGATGAATGTCCTTAAAATGTCCTTTAAGAAAATAATACTGTTTTTATTTATTTTCATGGTACAGAAGATAAATTTTGAGAAAACAGTTGTTACAACAGTAAACAACAAGTAACTTGTCCTGATAAAATTACAGACCTTTATCATGCCATGTCTTAAAGTTTTATTTGATTACTCCAAGAGAATGTCCTTGAGATATAAGGAAATTCCAAAAATCTGGTAGTTTGCACATCTGCAGGAGAAAGATATCCATGCAGGAGGCTGTTGTAAAACACTGTTCATGGGACAGCGGAGGGGGGGACGTCAATGTATTCCCTTTCTCTCTTCAGCCAATGGAGGGGCGTAAGTCAGATGGAAGTGATTCTTAAATTGGAGTACGTTTTAGACTGATGATGATAATAATAATAATAATAATAATAATAATAATAATAATAATAATAAAATTATTAATAGTATTATTTATTTTTGGAAGGTCACATTGAGGACACAGCACAGATTTTGCCCTTAATAAAGTGTAATACACCTTTCCTTGTGGCTGAATTGCAGGCATGTCTTAAGTATGCATTTTTACTTCTAAAAACATTTTTAAATGCAGGTGTCTTTAAATCTCACTAGGGAAATGGTCAGGTTTCCACCTGATTGGTGACTTCTGAGATAAGAGAGCTATTCTGGGCCTAATGTAAATATAGCAGTGTGAGATGTGCTCAGCCATAGGTATCCTTCTACGTTCCGTTCAAGATGATTGTCTCTTCTCTCTCTTGTGACTGGTAGACACCATACATTTAAAGCACACAACTTCTCCTAAATAATCCTGGAAACTGTAGATTCCTTTCTCATAGGGATACAGTTCACAGCCCCCCCAAACTACAGTTCCTAGGAGGTCATCTGCTTTAAATATATGTCCTCACAGCCCAGGCAAATGGTCCTTCAGGGCTAACCATTTGCAGACCACCAGAAAAGCTAGAATGCTTAGATTAGGGAGATATGGAATAGATGATGTTAGCCTCAAACAAATGGCCCATTTCCAGGACGTGGTGTTGGAAGCAGATTCATTATAGAGAGAGGCATAGCTATGCCCACTTAACTTCTGCTGGAGCCTCTCAAGTGCCTCTCCTGTGCTGAGGGAGGGATTGTAGCAGCGGTGGAGAGGGAACACAACGGGTCTCTCGGAGACAAGTTTTAACAAACAGCTACAGCATTAATTTGTTAATTAAATCTCACTTCTCCATGACGCTGAGGTTTCTATGTAATCTGCATCTGATGCGGGGTTTGGGGGGAGCAGTTAGTTCAACTCATTGCTAGAAGGGAAAATTATAGACAAAGCCTTGTATATGTTCTCAGACGTGGACCTTGAGGGACTCAAGACATCTTACCGATAAAATAGGAACAGGGGAGGGAGAATTAAAAACGTAACACATTAATAAAATTAAAACACACATGTATGCACACACACACTCTCACACACATCTATTAAAACACACAAATCATTAAAATAAAAACAGCACAGCATCATCCCTTTCATTAAAAGTAGTCAGTTCCCAAAAGCCTGTTGGAATAAGAAAGTTGTCACCTGCCAGTGGAAGAACAAGAAGGAGGAAGCCAGTCTTTCTTTGGTTTGGAGGGAGTTCCAAAGTCTGTGAGCAGCCACTGAGAAGCCCCTCTCCCATGTCCCCACCAAGCATGCCTAAGAGGGTGGTGGAAACAAGAAAAGGGCCTTCCCCCAAAAGATTGCAGAACCTGGGTATGTTTGTATGAGGGAATATGGTCTTTCAAATAGTCTGGACCTAAGGTGCACGCGGGTAGCACTGTGGGTTAAACCACAGAGCCTAGAACTTGCCGATCAGAAGGTTGGTGGTTCAAATCCCCACAATGGGGTGAGCTCCTGTTGTTCGTCCCTGCTCCTGCCAACCTAGCAGTTCGAAAGCACCTCAAAGAGCAAGTAGATAAATAGGTACCGCTCTGGCGGGAAGGTAAACGGCGTTTCCATGCGCTGCTCTGGTTCGCCAGAAGCAGCTTAGTGACCTGGAAGCTGTACGCCGGTTCCCTCGGCCAGTAAAGCGAGATGAGCACCGCAACCCCAGAGTCAGTCACGACTGGACCTAATGGTCAGGGGTCCCTATACCTTTTAAGGTGCATGAGGTTTTATAGGTCATAACCAGCACTTTGAATTGTGCCTTGAAAGAGACCAGAAGCCAGAGGAGTTGTAACAAGGGAGTCATATGCTCCCTATAACCAACCAACTGCAGCTCTTTGAGCATTGGATATGTATGTGGCATTAACCAGTCTGCCTGCTGATTAATAAATGGCTGCGCCATCCCTGGATTGAGGGTCACCCTATGACATACATCAAATCAGGGCGGCCCATCAGAGTTGCCACCTCTCTAGGAGCTATGGCCCATTGGCCTCTGTGTGGACTCCTGGACAGAAACATACCTTCCTGGACCCCTTTAATGGGGTATCCATTATTGGCCAGTTTGTCTGCAGGGAAAATTCCTCCCTGTCCCTGAATACAGTGGCTAAGTATTCCATAATAAGGTCCTTACACAGCCCTGCCTGCTCACCTTTGGGCTGGACCACTCAGAAACAGGGCAGGTAAGAGGGAATGTCCAATGACAGTCTGAGCTGGGAGGCCTGGGCATGACTAGAGTTTATAGAATATGGGCTAGCCCAAGTGAAGTCAGGGCCACCTCCAAGCTCTTCCCAATTTGCCCATTCAAATGGCACTCCCACCAAAATGTACAGCTGCTGAGGGATGCTCTTGACTTCCCCCAGCAGTCACATTGGTCTCTGGATGGCCCCTAAGGTAGGCTGTAGCTGAGCTGAGCTGCAAATTGCAGCTTCCCCATAACACCAGGTAAGCAGCAATTATAAAAAAAGACCAGCACAATTTAGGCGACTAAAGGCATTCTTGCTCCTTTCATTAAGAAGGAGGCTATATTTTGGCTTCTCCTTGCTAGCTATGGACTGCCTTTCTCTTGTACTTCCTGTCTTGAAACTTCTAGAAAAAAAGTATTGAACACCCAGATGTTGGTCCCTGCAAAGCAAACCAGCCCTTAGCAATATGGATTGTTAGCACTGGAACTGCTGTCTCTCGCTTAGAACATTGCCTCTTGAATGAGCCCTGGGCTTTGGCATCTTGACTTTCAGCCAACGTGGTAATACTTTGACAGGGGCCCAAATGGTAATGTATTGGTCTGTGAGATGTTCCTTATGAGCACTGATGCAAAAGTATTTGTTAAAGTCATTGCCAATTTCCAAGTGAAGCGAGGGTGGCTGATAGAATCGATTGAAGGGTGGGGGAAATTCCTCTCCTTCTGCTAATAATACAAAGGCATTTCCTCCCTTGAAGAAAGGTTTCTGATCAACATTGTGCAACAGGATTTATAGGATTTATTGAAAACTTTTTGGTGGTACCCGCAGCATAATGATTTTCCATTATCTTCACAATAGGCATGTGGCAAGGTCTCACCCATTTACTACAAAAGAATGGTGGGCCCCTCACATCTAGGGATGCCAGAGAATATTGATGAAAACTAAAAAAGGAGCAAAAATGCCTGATGTTCACTTCTTCATCCCATGTTCAGAACAGAAATCAACCCAGCAGATACAATCAGTATCCACTGTTGCGATTGCTTTCAGTTTGCAAACAATACTAATTGATTACATTTCCCCCGATTTGTGTTGTGTTTCCTTTGCACTGAAATAAATGGAATAATGTAGTGACAACATAATTTACATAAATTACTTAAGCTACATATTTAATTATGTAAGTTTTGTAATTTTGCCACAATGGACAGTGAGATGAATAGCATAAAGAGGGGGGGGGGGGGTTTGCAGAAGGTGAACTGCAGAGGAAAGGAAACTGTGCTACATGCAATTGAATAAAAGGGAATGAAGCTATACAACACTCACCCAAAAGCAGAATCCATCTATTAAATATTTTTCTTTTCTTTTTTACCAGTATCCTGGGAACCTCCTCATGTCATAAAATAGGGAGCTGGAATCTTTCTTAGCCCAAGGGCCACATTCTCTCATAGGTAACCTTCCAGGGGCCACAAGTCAGTGGTGCGTGGGGTGGCCAGAAGCAAAAGTGTGTAGGCCTATAGATGTGACTCTTACCTTTGTTCCATAGGCAACATCCTCGCAAGCAAAAGATGTCCCACACATACTTGCATATTTCTCCATCGAGGAAAGCAATCACAGTTCAAGGACACATTCCAGCCAGGCAAAAGCGCTTGAGGAGGGCATAGAGTAGGGCAGGACTTGGAGAGTCTAACAAGGGTCAAAAAGATTGTATATGACCAAATTATTAATGTGCTCCTGTACTGAAGCCATAAATCTATAGAGCTTTTTTGCCTTGATTTTGGCACCGACTTATAAGTCCTTCCTTTCACCTTGGCATCAGATGCTAACCCCTGCAGAACCAGAACAGTGGCCATTGGGACCAAAAGCCACACCAGATGCCTCCACCTCAAGGTTCCTGGCTTCTTCACCCTTGACCTTCCCTCTTATTCTTCATTTCCTGTTGCATAACTGCTTCTTAAACATTAACCCTTGCTCCCACTTGCCAGACAATGGAGCTTGCCTCAGCAAGATGACATGAATCACTGTCCCTCTCGCAGGTTGGAGGGGCAGGACATGTTCTGCATGCAAAGGTCCTAAGTTGATCTGCTGACATCTCTGATTAAAACTTCTCCTTCTAAAGCCCTGGAGTGGAGTTGTTAGTTGGGGGAATGGTACTGGGATAGACAGACCCTTGGTCTGTCTGGTAATAATACTACTCCTTATAGTTTTAACCCAGCTTCCCACCATACTTCTGGGAGTGTTCTTGCAACCAGCCCAGATACCAACATTTTGAACAATATCAACAAGTGCTGGCAAGTCCAGAGATTTCAGACTGCAGGTGTCTTCATTCTTTCTTTCATATCCCACCTTTCCTCCAATAAGTCCTAGGCACTGTGCAGGGTCCTTTCTTCCTTTTATCTGCAAAACCACCCTGTTAAGAAGATTGCACTGGGAGACTTGAATGGGCCAGGGTCATCAAGTGAGAGGAGATTTGAGCCCAGGTTTTCCCAGCTGTGGGACGCGGGTGGCGCTGTGGGTTAAACCACAGAGCCTAGGACTTGCCGATCAGAAGGTCGGCGGTTCGAATCCCTGCGACGGGGTGAGCTCCCGTTGCTCAGTCCCTGTTCCTGCCAACCTAGCAGTTTGAAAAGACCTCAAAGTGCAAGTAGATAAATAGGTACCGCTCCGGCGGGAAGGTAAACGGCGTTTCCATGTGCTGCTCTGGTTCACCAGATGCGGCTTAGTCATGCTGGCCACATGACCCGGAAGCTGTACGCCGGCTCCCTCAGCCAGTAAAACAAGATGAGCGCCGCAACCCCAGTCAGCCACGACTGGACCTAATGGTCAGGGGTCCCTTTACCTTTACTATTCCCAGCTGTAATCTGACAGTCTAACCTGATGTTGCCCACCTTTATTCCCTTATGTGCCTGAAGAGGGCTCTGAGGTCTGGGAACATACCATGTGGTGTAGTGGGTAGAGTGTTGGACTAGGACCCTGGGAGATCCAGGTTCAAATCCCCTCTTGGGATTGAAGCTGATTCTCCACGAAAGTATTCATTTAAATGAGAGGATCTTCCCTTTCCCGCACCTGCAATATCCCTTTCAAGGGGAGAATCTTTTCTTTCTCTCATCCGCCATGGCTCATCAGATTTGTTTCCTGGCAGTGGAAATACAGAAGGAAGGGAGGCATTTATTAAATCTCACAAAAGGTAATTCTCAAAGCCAGAGCTGGAAAGATGGTAGCAATAAGTATTCTGTTCTGAATGTATTCTTACACATTTCTCCAATTGGTAACTAATAAGAAAGTGGAAGATGACATTTAAACCCTTTCTGCATGGCTGATCAAACTACTCACAGTGACTTTGAAAGCTGAGCTGGGATTTCGTGCAGGTATCAAAGCTGGAGAAGACTCAATAGTTCAGAACTCTTGCCAGTGTGACTAATAGACAAACAGACTTCTGAAAGGTCTAATATCTTATTCAAAAATTTCCTTTCTCTTACATTTAAAGCTCCTTAATGGACACAGTGGGTTGCTGAGGTTTCTTCTATGCATCGCATTACAGAAATAGCTGCTTTCGATGGGGGCTGATTTCATCGAAGCTTTTAAGATGAGAAAAGTTAGGTGAAGTCAATACTTGGATGGGCTTCTAGCATTGTGTGAAATGATGCAGACGGACTGGAATATGATGCCTTTGCACCTTTATCTGCGATAAACCAGGATGACGCACACATCCATGATGTTTCTGAGTTTTGAAGGAAGATTTTACACTTGCTATTGTAGATAAGTGTTTCTGAACAAGTGGCAGGTTGAGGAATATTATGATTGGATCTGCAAAACATCTTTAGCAATCACCATCATTTATTTGATTTATTCACTGCTCTTACATCAGTCTTGAGGGGATTTTCAATTAAAAAAAATATGCACTACACTCTAAAAAGTTACATAAAACATCAGATAATCAGCTGCAGCACTATAAGTGATCACACAAAAGTCAAAATTGCTTTCTCCCAAAACCCAAGCAGAATTACCGGTAAAAGTTAATCAATCAAAAGGTTATATAACAACAGCAATAGAGATGTTAACAGAACATTGAGAGAAGAGAAGGTCTTTGGTGCTGAAAAGATGTTAATGTAGGTTCAAGTGAACAACTTTGAGGAAAAGAATGAAGGGCCACCACCAAAAAGGCCCTCTCTCTGGTATTCACTGTCAAACATCTGCCAGAAGGAGGACCCAAAGGAGAGCCTTGGTAGGTTCATATGGAAAGCGATGATACATGAGGTACTGGAATCCCAAGCCATGTAGGGGTTTCCTGGGTTAAGACCAGCACTATGAATCGGGCCCAGAAATGTGTTTGAGACTGTAACTGGATTGCAAGCTGCTGCAAAATACATCAAATTGAAACAAACACATATGTCTTGCATTACACTTAGTTCAGTGGTACCTCGGGTTAAGAACTTAATTCGTTCTGGAGGTCTGCTCTTAACCTGGAACTGTTCTTAACCTGAAGCACCACTTTAGCTAATGGGGCCTCCCGCTGCCGCTGCTACACAATTTCTGTTCTCATCCTGAAGCAAAGTTCTTAACCCGAGGTACTATTTCTGGGTTAGCAGAGTCTGTAACCTGAAGTGTCTGTAACCTGAAACGTTTGTAACCCAAGGTACCACTGTATTTGCCTGCTGGTCATCTTTACATTTATCACATTTTAATGGCAAAAGAATCACACCTCTCTATGGGGTATGTGATCAGAATAAAAAAACCCATCAATTAGGTACTCCTACCCCGCACACACACCCCGCACCCCCCAAAAGATTATGGCACCATTTACATACTCTCTGTGTGCCCAATGGATTTCAAAGGCTGGGCTCAGATCTTGGCAGAAAGATAGCAACATTTATTGCTGTGGTTCTATAGGCTTTCCCACAAACTGCCAAAAAATGCAGACAGAGGCAGGCAGCTGGCAAGAACCAAGTGCGTATTGCTGCAATTATGGAAGCAAACAGCACTCCTTGCCCCCACCCACAGCCACCCGCAATTTGCAAATAACATTCACATTCCTAAACCTTCCAATGGAACTTTTATGTTCAATATACTCCACAACTTCTCCTTAATTAATTTTGTTTCACATGACACGTTCCTTTTCCTGACAAATGGCGGCATATGTTATGTCAGCCAATCTGATTCCTCCTCCTCCCATTTGATTAGGTTAAGCAAAACGAAGAGAAGCCGCAGCTATTCTAAATGATTGAAAAGTGTCATTTCAAATAAGGATGGGCAAATCAGTCTATCTGTAGCCTATTGCATTTTCATGTGTGTTTGGTCACATGCCCATTCCATTTTTGTTTCCACCTTAATCTGTAAATGTGTGTTGTTGCTGTTGCTAAAATGCACACAGATTCAAATTTAAATATATTTTATTGGCTTATTTTTTGCACCATTAGCCCCACCCTACATCAAACAGTCCTAAAAAGTTCACAATTGAAATAAGGAAAGCATACATTAAAATCATAAATCTAAAAACATCCAGTATCAGAATAACAAAACAGCAGCACAGAATGGCAATGCAGCGGGAAAGAAGGGAGATATGCCTCTCTAAATCTATTTTATTTTGAAATATGCATTTTAAAATGCACATTTCCTTAATGCTTTTTTAAAAAAAATTTCTGTAATGCAAGTCAGCCTTCCCATAACTGGTGCCTTGTAGATGTTTTGGACTACCACTCCCATTATTTTTCACCTTTACCCATGCTGATTGGGGCTGATTAGTGTGCTACCTAAAACCTATGGACAGGTTGGAGTCTGCTGGTCCAAGCAATTCTTTTAAACTGGGGGGGGGCAATCCATGGCCCTCCAGGGGTTGTTGGATTCCACCTCTCGTCAGACCCCAGCAAGCATGACCAATGGTCAGGGATACTAGGAGCTTTAGCCCAACATCATATGGAGAGCTGCAGGCTCCCCACTCCTGTTTTGCAGAATGCGGTATCAACTTTCTAGTCCCCATGAATAAAGAATTTTTTTTTAATGAATAGACAATGGCAAAATACTCCATTGTGCTTTTCAATTCAAATGCATTCAATGCAAATCAAGTTGACTTTTTTAAAAAAGCAGAGCCAGCCCTACTGTTAGGCGGGATGAGACAGCATAGGCCACCTGAGCATTTATCTCTGTTGCACTACATAGCCCATCCCATTCTACCCAGTCTGCCCTGCATCTCACCTAGCCTGCTGGCCTCAGGTGTAGTGGATGATGCTGTCCCACTGCTACTGTTCATGTAATACTCAACAGCTGCTACTCCACATGGATTCTGTATTAGGAATGCGTGGGTGGAAGTGCCATTTTATTCTTTGCAGAAAAATGTCTTGAACCGTCCTGCTTTTTAGAGTGTTGAAAGTCTCTCGCCACTCTGAGCTACTTCATCCAGGCTGCAACTGACACACTGTTGATATTATTGCTTTCTGTCAAATATAATTTAATATTCTTCTTTTCCCCCTTCCCCACGTCATGATAGTAAACCCTAAAGGCCCCATTGTTCTGGGCACCTCATAAAATTGGGTGTCTTATGAACAGTAACTGACAGCTCCTGCCCTAAAGACAATGCAGTCAAATGTCAGAAAAGGAAAGCGAGGTACCGAGGAAAGTGTTTTTGCACAAAGTCGAGCAAATCCTGAAGGAAATGAGTGGCAAAATTATTTGCCTTTGAGCTGCAGGGGAAATAAATGCCGTGCTTTTATTCGTAATGATACTCACCGGTACAGTGTACTAGGCCCTTTCTTTTTTGTGTCAGCACCAATGGCACTATTATCAAGATATTAGCACCAGCGCTTCATTTTTTTTTTTACCCCTTCCCAGTGCATTTTTTTGGGGTATGCATGGTTGTATGGCTGACTTTCAGACTGCAAAACTATGCATTGAACTATACCTTCTATACCATATTATCTCCATCATTTTCCCTAGAGAACCCTTTGCAGATGTTTTGCTCATGCCCCATCTCAATTTGTGAGTGGGACCACATCAACTAACCATGTTCCCAACATGAACTGTCCTGCCCCTCCGCTGAAATGAACTAGTCTGCACATAGTAATGATATTCTGGAATCCTAGGGCACCGTCACTGTTTTATGGTAGAATTCAACCACATGCAAACGAATTCAGGTGTGCAAATGCAGTTGATTAGGAATTCTTGCACAACCCACACCTGTGCCACAGAAAACACACCTAGATATTTTGCAATAAGGAAAATGAGGGGGGAATGCAGTAGAAATGTGGGATAACATTTACTTACAATATCGTCTAACCTCCCTGAAAACATATCAGAAGGAATGCTCAATAAACAAGTCACCTGGAAGCAACCCAAGTTGGATTAAAGAGTGCATCCATCCTATTTGTTGCCCTCCAAATATTTGGGGCTCCAACCCCCATGGGTGCCAGCCAGCATGACCAATGGTCTGGTCAAGGATGATGGGAGCTGTCACCACAAGCAACTGGAGGACACTGTGTTGGAGAAAGCTGTACTTCATAACAAGAAAATTCCAATTTTCAGTCATACTCAAACATTGTCTGCCATGCAATGTAAATTAACTTGGTAATTAAAAGCTCCCATGAGCTCAGAATACTTGCCCACAGAGCCTCTGCATAATTCATTGCTCTGGCCTCATCTCTTTCCAATCAGTCTCTATTGGGAACAAGTTATTCTGACATCTCTATGCATTGGGACTGTTTAGATCACTCCCAATACAGCAGCACAGAGGAATGACTTACCCCGAGAAGAGATAGCTTGTTGGATCTCTCCACAAGTTATTGTTCTGAGCATGTCTCCTTCCAATTCACTCATGCAAAAGACAACAAGTGGATAGGGATGAAAGGCTATTTCCCCTGGTCCATTTCTTTGCTGTTCTATGAATCTGCCCTGCATTCCATTCTCCTCTTTCCAGTTTAACTAGAAAATTCCGTAATTGGAGCACATGCAGTTTGCTGTAGTCTTTTATCCCTTCACTTAATTTTCATTCAGTGCCTCTACTGGTGCACAAAACAGCCTACAAAGGCAATTCAGTGCTGCTGTGATTTGTACATACATGTGCATCAATATGTGCGGTATTTTACTTACATGGAGGAATGGAAAAATCTGTTGATTTCTGGTCCATGTCTCTTTTGTAGGTTCATCCACAATTCCTTTTTAGTCTATTTCCATAGCCTTCCCCAGCCTCACACCCTCCAGAGGATGTGGACTTCATCTCCAGTCAGTCCCAGCCAGCACAGCTGTTGTAGCTCAGAACATCTGGAGGGCACCAGCTTGATGAGGGCTGTATTTCTACTTTCCTCTGTGAATGTTTGACTATTTTCTCTCAAAATACATATTTCACTGTGCATTTTCTCCAGGCTAGTATGCGATGGCACAATCCAACACATGTCTGTTCAGAAGTAAGTTCCATAGTCTGCTTAACAGGGCTAAACCCTCAAGCAGGTGTGTATAGACTTGCAGCGTAAATGCATATTTTGATACATTTAAGCTGCCTAAAACTGAGCTGTAACTTTTGGAGAAGTGAGAAATCTGGTGGACAGGGAAATTTGCATCCACACAGGCAGGACAGGCAGGAGAATGTGTTAGTGTTGGTAAAACACCGTACAGTGAGAATCTTCAAGCACTCTGGCAGACGATCACATCATGGTTGCTGTTTCCTGCAGTACTTTTTCACTGCACATGTAGACTTCAGCAATACTGTAAGACTAATCCAGTAAGACTTCAGAAATAAAACAGGAGCCTGCCATAAGTTCTTTCCAGAAACAATTGAAAACGTTTTTTGTTCGTTTGCTTCAACAAGCTTTTCCAGCTAGGTGAAAAGGTCCCCTGCCCTAGGTGTTCATTTTGTTATATCCAGTGCTGCTGCTGTTCAGAGTAGACCCACTGAAATTAACAGACATGGCTAAGTTATTTGGCTATGACACATTTGTTTTTAAACCTATTTTCAGCAGATTTTCTACTGTTTTCAAGCTACTACTATTTCTACTCAGAGGTAAGCTCCACTGAATTCCCAGACAACTATTTATAGGACTGCAGCCTAAACCTCTTTGGGTTCGTGTGAAGTGTGCATTTGATTTTAATTCACAAATAGTGTGTATTTTGGTGCTCAGAAGTTTTAGAAGCAGGCCTCCAGAGTGTGAAAATCTGCTTGTTCTGCAAATAATGGCAGTAATAACCTGTGATTCTCATCTAAGAAGACCAAGTAGTTGCTGCACTAAAAATATTCCATGCTACCTATTGTTTCCAGTACTTAGAGCAGCAGAAACTCTGGGAATGTACTCATGATAGTTTGCATAAACATTATTTTCCTTTTAATGCCTTTGGGGGAAAAGATAATTTAAAACAATCCAATTTATGTAAATGGACATTTAAACAGTTTTTAGCAGCCCAATAGGTAGAAAGAAATACATTGTCTGTAGCATCAAAGGACCCTCAAATTTCTTGTGACACCATAGCTTTATCTTCAGTAGCAAATTTAGTCTGAGCTGTCAAACATCTTCAGCAACAGGAGCAGCTGCAGTTGTAGATACAGCTATCAACTGAAATAGGGATGACTGCTTTGATCTCCATGAAAGTACCCCATATGCCCATCCAAACACATTTTGGCCACATTGCAAAGGAAGTAAAAACTATACAGAAGGAGGGCAAGGTTTTCACCCTCTCTCTGAATTAGCTTCCTGACATCACTGTGAAGGAATGGGGTTTCTTCTGTGCAGTCAGTGTTTAAAACTAACTCACCCCCCCCTTTTCTTCTTAGCATTTCTAAAAATGCTTTAACTTGAGCTGTTGAGCAAATGCATAACAAGAACACAGCTGCATAAACAAGGCTCTCTCCTTTATCAGTCTGTGACAATAAGGCTGGCCTTGTCCACTCTAAAGTGGAACAGAAATGACACTCTAGGTCTTATCTTACCACAACCCTGACGCACAGACCTAAGTCCGGAAACAAAGCCACAGTGCGTTCTCGGAGATGATGACCTCTTCCTCCAAGATAAGAGTAGGAAGAGGAAGATCCTTTTATGGTCAGAAGTACAGGAAGGAAGATCCTTTTATGGTTAAGAATACCAGAGCAGGAACATATGTGATGTCAACCTGCATACATAGGCTGACGTGGTTGGGTTCCTAGGGAAGGAGGGAGAGGGTGCCTGGAGGATATATATACTGCATGAAACTTCTCATTTTCTTTGGACTTGCTGTGAACTCACCACGCAAGTGCCTTCTGTTATCCAGAGAGCAGAATAAACTCTTTCTTTGAACCAACCTTGGTGTCATTTGACTTTCTTCCTCCTGTCCCAGAGCAACGCAGACCCATTCGGTGAACTCCAATAAGGCTACAACTGGGCCAATCCTCGCCCAACTGCACTGGCTGCCAATTAGTTTTCACACCCAATTCAAGGTGCTGGTTCTGACCTATAAAGTCTTATGCAGCTCAGGACAGAAATTCCTCAGGAACTGCCTCTCCCCATGAGAACTGACCCTGCGACCATCATTTGAGGCCCTTCTTCGGGTGCCTCTTCCACATGGGTTTGGAGAGTGGCAACATGAGAACGTGACTTTTCTGCAGTGGCTGCTCATTTGTGGAATTTTTTCCCCAGGGATGTTCGTCTTGCACATTCCTTTTACACCTTTAGGTCCCAAGTGAAAGCGTTCCTCTTCGATGAGGTCTTTGGCTGACTAATCCCATCCTTGTTGTTGTTGTTTAGTCATTTAGTCGTGTCCGACTCTTTGTGACCCCATGGACCAGAGCACGCCAGGCACTCCTGTCTTCCACTGCCTCCCGCAGTTTGGTCAAACTCATGCTGGTAGCTTCGAGAACACTAACCAACCATCTCGTCCTCTGTCGTCCCCTTCTCCTTGTGCCCTCCATCTTTCCCAACATCAGGGTCTTTTCCAGGGAGTCTTCTCTTCTCATGAGGTGGCCAAAGTACTGGAGCCTCAGCTTCAGGATCTGTCCTTGCAGTGAGCACTCAGGGCTGATTTCCTTAAGAATGGAGAGGTTTGATCTTCTTGCAGTCCATGGGACTCTCAAGAGTCTCCTCCAACACCATAATTCAAAAGCATCAATTCTTCAGCGATCAGCCTCCTTTATGGTCCAGCTCTCACTTCCATGCATCACTACTGGGAAAACCATAGCTTTAACTATACGGACCTTTGTTGGCAAGGTGATGTCTCTACTTTTTAAGATGCTGTCTAGGTTTGTCATTGCTTTTCTCCCAAGAAGCAGGCGTCTTTTAATTTTGTGGCTGCTGTCACCATCTGCAGTGATCATGGAGCCCAAGAAAGTAAAATCTCTCACTGCCTCCATTTCTTCCCCTTCTATTTGCCAGGAGGTGATGGGCCCAGTGGCCATGATCTTCATTTTTTTGATGTTGAGCTTCAAATAATATTTTGCACTCTTCTCTTTCACCCTCATTAAAAGATTCTTTAATTAATCATCCCATCCTATATCCTTTTAAATGTGTTTCTGGGGGTGGAGTGGAGGGTTATTGGTTTGTTCTGTATTTGGTGTTTTTATCTTGTGTTTTTAATGCTGTGAACCACTCATCTATGGGTGAAGGGTGGTATATAAATTTAATAAATAATAATAATCATGTAGTTCAGTCTCACTGGGTTTGAGGTGTTATGACGATGCCATCACATTTATTATGTGATTTATTATTGACTTGAATCATGCAGGGGGGAAAGGACAGCTATGAGGGAAGTGGTGCCAAAGCAACCCAAAAAGGGCAAACAACTGCTATAAATGGGTGGGTGGAATATTAAAAATGAACAGTGAAGTAAAGCACTTAAATCTCCCTGAAAGCCCCCCCCCCCTTTTGGGGGGGAATATTTTTGTCAATCCTTCACAGATACAAATTGGGTTTCATGCTGGAAGCATTCCAAGCTGCCTAGCTAATACCTGATTTCCATGCTGATCTACGCATTTATTAATTTATTACGAAAAAGAAAAGCAAATGTACATTCAGAGAATCTATATTTGTCTGTACTTCCATATTTCAGAAAAACAGAAATTGAGGCTTATTTGCGTTCTCTGTAAGGGCTGGGCGGGGGGAGCTCGTTCTAAACCACTTTGGAGTGACTGTGAAATGGCACTTACATCAAATTTTGCAGGTGAATTTATTGAACACTTTCAAAAGTTGACAAGAAATTCTTCTGACTATGAAACTCAAGCTGAGGTGCTTTCCAGGGTTATGAGAGGTCAGAAACAGCTTTTGGGGTTGTGACAGCTAATGCAGAGAAATGCTTTACAAATAGTGGCATGGAAATTCTCACATACGGTATGGAACTCAAAGGGGATTTCGGAGACTCGCCCGCCTTCCTGTAAACCTTGAGATCCTGACTTTTCTCGATGATGTCTGTCTGTCATGCAGTGTTAATGTGTGTGTGAGTGCATACATGTGTACATGTACAGATGGTGGTGTCCCTTTTGGTATACAGTAGACTACCCAAGGGAAGGGATGGTAAGCAGATCTTGTAAAGAGTGCTGGCCACTCCCCTTTACAGGAGGCAGTGAACTGACTCACTTGGGCAAACCTACTCCCTTCCCATTGTGACCCCAACCATTAAGAATCCAGATTGGTCCTGTCTAAATAGCTCCCAGATAAGGGATGGGGAACCTGCATGTTGCTGGGCTACAGCTTCTATCAGTCCTAGGGACTAATCTACACTGGTGAGTTATAATGTTATAAATGCATTATAAAAATGTGACACCAGGGAGCACTGTATAGCAGTAAATGGAAAATTGCGTTGAGAGTGCTCTCTCTCTCTCTATATATATATATTATTAGCCTTTTTTTAAGATCAGTGTAGATCCATCCATAGCCATTGACCAAGATGGTTGGGACTGATAGGAGTGAGTCCAATAACATCTGGAGGGCCACAGTTTCAGGTGTACAGGAAGCTGCATACATAAAATTGAAGCATCTGTTACAAACCAAGATTAAGTCAACATCCATCTGAGATTATTTGTGAGGGCCTATGCTGCATCTATATAGCATTTAACTTTTCTCTCTGTGTTTGTGCCCACGTTGTGAGACTTGGTGCTGGCAGAAGCACAGATGGAGCTTCTGGCAGAGATCCATTTTGTGTACCATTTCTTAGCTTCATCAAGTGTGGGGTGGTGGGAAGATTTATAAAGGAACGTGGAGGTGGAGGAGACAAATTTGACATTCCCATTCCAGTTTTCCACGTCATATCAACCACTCTCTAAAACAAATAACGGAGGTACAAAAACTTTAAAAGTTCTTCCCTTTCAGAGGCAATTACAAAATGAAGTCCTCACTTAATGGGCATTTTCACAGGGCATGGACACCACTTTGTGTGGCTGCTTTCTCATTATAGCCTACGCTGCTCCCAGCTGACAACCTGATAATTCTTGCCGATAAAACAATCTCTTCCCCCGCCGTTCCTCCCACACCCACACCCCAGTTGTTGATGTGCTATGACATTGTCCCTTTGCAGCTAAGCTGCCTTGGGAATTGTTTAGATTATAGAGCAGGCTGTGAAATGTTTAGTTAGTGGGAAGACAGAGGGAGAAAACAACAAAATGATTGGTACCACCCCACTTCCTAACCATCATGTCTGTATGTATTTACGGTTCCCACTGCCTTATTCTTTTTTTAACACTGCAACTCGAAAGACCTCGGGGCAGAATGTGTGTGTTGGCGGGAGGATGCTGCTGATTAGAGTTGTCTTAAAATTAAATTAGCAAAGCTTTAAATCAGAATAATAAAAAAGTGTTACTAGCAGCCTTCAAGGCCAGCTTGATTTTTAATGAGACTCCTTGGAGACTGAACTGGAATTTCATCAGGTCACAAAAATGTGAGAGCTGTTTGCAACTAATCTTCCTCCCAGGACCATGGGGGAGTTAGGAGTGGTCAAAGAGGTATGTTTTGATGCCCCCAGAGTTGACAGTATTCACGAAGAAAACAAAACAAAAAGAATTTTCTCCTCCTAATGTTGCTGGTAGAAGTTATCTTTTCGTTGTCCTTCAGACACCATGGTTTCCCTCCACCCCAACCCTCTAAAGTAGTCTCACAACCTCACAAACCCCCTTGAGAAACTTTATCTATGATGGCCTTCCTAAAGCAGCCTCATTAAAATGCTAGGCTGTAGGGAATATCAGTATTAGCACAGGATGGTTGCCAGCTGAAATAAATACATTGGCTGTGAACCAGAGCGGCATGAGCACAGCCAGATCCCATTGCCAGCAATGAAGGAAAAAGAGATACGAATGGGTATGTGAAACTGCCCTGTTCTGAGTGAGGCTACTAGACCATCAGTGGTAGGGAACCTTTGGCTCTCCAGATATTGCTGCTCTACAACTCCCATCACCCCGACTGTTGACCATGCTGGCTGGGGCTGACAGGAGCTGGAGTCAATCAATCTATGAAGGGCCACGTGGTTCCCCATTGCTGCTCTATAGAAATGGCAAACTCGTTTTCCAAGATTGGATCCTTCTGTGGTCAAAATAGCAGCAAGAGGTTGGTAAAGGAAGCCCTGAAGTTCTCTGCTTCTGATCTGTCTCAAGTACTTAACCCTTATAGCAGCAATCAGAGGTCTTTCTAAGCTTTGCTTTGTTGTTTAGTTGTTTAGTCGTGTCCGACTCTTTGTGACCCCATGGACCAGAGTACGCCAGGCACTCCTGTCTTCCACTGCCTCCTGCAGTTTGGTCAGACTCATGTTTGTAGCTTCGAGAACACTATCCAACCATCTTGTCCTCTGTCGTCCCCTTCTCCTTGTGCCCTCAATCTTTCCCAACATCAGGGTCTTTTCCAGGGAGTCTTCTCTTCTCATGAGGTGGCCAAAGTATTGGAGTCTCAGCTTCAGGATCTGTCCTTCCAGTGAGCACTCAGGGCTAATTTCATGAAGAATGGATACGTTTGATCTTCTTGCAGTCCATGGGACTCTCTTTTTTTTATAATATTTTTTATTAAGTTTGTAAAGTACAGAAAAAAGAATAAAGAGCATGTTATAAAAGTAAAATAAGCAGATTACAAATTTTCTTGTTCTTTTTTCCAAATCTACTGGACTTCCCCACATCCTCCCAACCCTGCATTCTCTGTGAACATAACATCAGCAATTTGTTGACTTATTTCATTACTTATTGTATCCTTCGTTTTATCATGTTACCCAATTTCAAATGTATTGTAACCCGAATCATATACATTTTCATTTGAACACAATAAAGTTATTTCCTTATTCTATCTCAGACTTCCTGTGCCTTAATTTCCATTTCTTTAGTTTAATATTACTGAAGCTAGAGTTTCCTAAAAGGTGCATTTTTTTAACATTCATACAACTTATAGTGTTTTTCCAGATAGTCCTTAAATTTTTTCCAGTCCTCCTCGACTGTTTCTTCTCCCAAGTCTCGGATTCTGCCAGTCATTTCGGCCAGTTCCATGTAATCCATCAACTGCGTGTGCCATTCCTCCAGTGTGGGTAAATCTTGTGTCTTCCAATGTTTTGCAATCAGGATCCTTGCTGCTGTAGTGGCGTACATAAAAAAAATTCTGTCCTTCTTAAGCACTCTCTGGTCCACCATGCCCAGGAGGAAGGCCTCTGGTTTCTTAGGTAAGGTAAATCTAAGTACCTTTTTTAGTTCATTATGAATCATTTCCCAAAAGGCCTTCACTTTCGGGCAGGTCCACCAGAGGTGAAAGAATGTCCCTTCCGCCTCTTTACATTTCCAACATTTATTATCAGACAGGTGATATATCTTAGCAAGCTTGACTGGGGTCATGTACCACCGGTATATCATTTTCATAATGTTTTCCTTCAAGGCACTACATGCCGTAAATTTCATTCCGGTGTTCCATAACCTTTCCCAGTCTTCAAACATAATGTTATGCCCCAAATCCTGCGCCCACTTTATCATGGCGGATTTGACTGTCTCATCCTGAGTATTCCATTTAAGCAGCAGGTTATACATTCTCGAAAGTAGTTTACTTTTTGGTTCTAACAGTTCTGTCTCTAGTTTCGATTTTTCCACCTGGAATCCAACCTTCTTGTCTACTTTAAAGACCTCTTGAATTTGTGCATAATGCAACCAATCTCGCACCTTGTTTTTTTAATTTTTCCAAGCTCTGCAACCTCCAATTGTCTCCAGTCTTTTCAATAATTTCCCCATATTTAGGCCAATTGGCCTCCATGTTAGGTCTCTTACGTGCCTTGGCCTCCACCGGTGAGAGCCACCTCGGAGTCTTACTCTCCAATAAATCTTTATATTTTGTCCAGACCATTAAAATTGCTCTCCTAACAATGTGGTTTTTAAACAATTTGTGCACTTTAACCTTGTCATACCACAAATATGCATGCCACCCAAAAGCATTGTCAAACCCTTCCAGATCTAGGACATCAGTGTTTTCCAGTAAGATCCAATCTTTCAACCAGCAGAAGGCTGCAGATTCATAATATAACCTCAAGTCTGGCAGGGCAAATCCCCCTCTTTCTTTCGCATCAGTTAATATTTTAAACTTTATTCGGGGCTTTTTGCCCTGCCAAACAAACTTAGAAACATCCTTCTGCCACTTTCCAAAACATTCCACCTTGTCCACGATCTGTAGGGTCTGAAACAAAAATAACATTTTTGGCAATACGTTCATCTTTATAGCTGCTATTCGGCCCAACAAGGAAAGTTTCAGTCTTGACCACGTTTCCAAATCTCTTTTGATTTCTGACCAACATTTCTCGTAGTTATCTTTAAACAAATTCAAATTTTTGGAGGTCAGATACACCCCTAGGTATTTTACTTTTTTAACCACATTTAGTTCTGTTTCTTTCACGAACTCATCTGTTTCTGTAGTTGTCAAATTTTTTGCTAGAACCTTAGTTTTTTGCTTGTTCAACTTAAATCCCGCCACCCGACCAAAATCAGAAATTAATTCTAACACTCTTTTAGTACTAGGGACTGGCTCTTGCAATGTTAATACCAGGTCATCTGCAAATGCTTTCAATTTATATTGTTTCACTCCGACCTCAATTCCCTGTACCAACCGGTCCTTTCTAATCATGTTCAATAGCACCTCCAGAACTGAAATAAACAATAGGGAGGATAGAGGGCACCCCTGCCGTGTCCCTTTTTCAATTTTAAACTCCTCTGTCACCACATTGTTTACTATCAATTTCGCTTTTTGTTCTGAATATATTGCTTCTATTCCATTTTCAAACCCCCGCCCCACTCCCATCCCTTCCAAATTTTTCTTCATAAACATCCAGGAAATGTTGTCAAAGGCTTTCTCCGCATCAATAAAGATTAGCACCGCTCTAGTGTTGAGCTTTGTTTGTAAAAGTTCCAAAATATCGATGATGTTTCTTGTGTTGCCAAACAAATGCCTACCAGGGAGAAAGCCAGCCTGGTCCTTATGGATCACTTCATTAAGCACTTTTTTAAACCTACTTGCCAAAATGTCTGCAAAAATTTTGTAATCCACATTTAGGAGTGAGATGGGGCGGTAGTTCTTAAGCTGGGTCTTTTCAGTTTCTAGTTTGGGTATCAATGTGATGTAGGCTTCTTTCCACGTTTCCGGTGTCTTCCTCCCCTCCATAATCTGGTTACAGACCTCCAACAAAGGTTGTATCAAATAGTCTTTCAAAACCTTATAGTATTTGGAGGTAAGTCCATCAGGTCCTGGAGATTTGCCTAATTGAAGGTTCTGAATGGCACTTTCAATTTCTTGCTGTGTGATATTACTATTCAGGATTGTTCTCATTTCCTGAGGTATTTTCTGTAGTCCATTAGTTTTGAGAAATTGGTCCACCTCCGAGTCTTTCTGTGGCCCTTGTGAATAAAGTTCTTTGAAATATCTCTGGAAGCACTTTCTAATTTCCTCGGGTTTCTGAACCATTCTCCCTTCAATCTCTAGATTTGTAACTGTATTAAGTTTTTGTCTCTTTTTCAACTGCCATGCTAGCAGTTTCCCACACTTATTTGCTGATTCAAAAGATCTTTGTTTCATTTGTTTAATTTTCCATTCCACCTCTTGATTTATCAATTTCAAATATTGTGCTTGGAAAAATTTCACTTCTCTCAGCACTTCCTTCGATTTGGGCCTGGATCTTAGTTTTTTTTCTCCATCTCTTATTTTTTCCAATATCTTCTCCTTCTTTTCATTCCAGAGCTTTTTCTTGATCGTATTTTGTTGTATTAGAAACCCTCTCATAACTGCTTTACTTGCGTCCCAGATTGTTCTTTTTTCCACAGTGGTATTTAAATTTATCTCAAAATAATCCTTTAAAGTTTTTTGGGCCTTCTTAACAATCTTCTCGTCCCTTAGTAAGGTGTCATTCATTTTCCATCTGAAGGATCCGGTTGTATTTAGTCTCAATTCCATTTTCAAAGCATTATGGTCGGAGCAGGTTTTTGGGCAGATTTCCACCTTTCTAGTCTTGGGTGCCAGTCCTCTAGTTATCCATATTTGGTCGATTCGTGTCCATGTCAGATGAGCTTCAGAAAAGAAAGTCCCTTCTTTTCCTAGGGGGTTCTTAACCCTCCATATGTCAATTAAGTCCACATTGTCAGTCATTTCAAAGAAAGTTTTAGGTAATCTGCCATCTTTCGTTATGTTAGCACTTTGCGACTTATCCATATTTA
Source organism: Podarcis gaigeae (assembly GCF_964106915.1). Taxonomy (NCBI): domain Eukaryota; kingdom Metazoa; phylum Chordata; class Lepidosauria; order Squamata; family Lacertidae; genus Podarcis; species Podarcis gaigeae. Next base: position 14,878,778 of record NC_139692.1, on the reverse strand, counting down.
CAGACACAACCCCATTCATATCACCCATCATGATGATGTTGTTGTAGTCTAAGTAATCCAGCATAATCTCATGCAGCTTCCTGAAAAATTCCGATTTTCCTTCATTTGGAGCATATATTCCTAATATCAAAAATTTTTCTCCTTGTGTCTGAATTTCAATCGCCAAAATTCTGCCGTGTTCATCTTTAAATAAGAATTTCGGTGACAGGCTCTCCTTTGCATATATCACCACTCCTCTTTTCTTAACTTTATCTGAAGAAATAAATTCTTGGCCTAATCTTTTATTAATTAGCACTTTTCTGTGGAGCCTTGTCACATGCGTTTCTTGCAGGCAAATAATGTCCAATTGTTCTTTTTTTCAAAATATGAAATACTTTTCTTCTTTTTTCCGGAGAATTTCCGCCATTTATATTCCAACTGAGAAGCTGCAACGACATCCTGGTCTAATTGGTGGGTCTACAGTGGGGTGTCTAGGTTTCCCTCCGATCCCGGAGGTGGTAATGCTGGTCCAGATCCAGACGGTGTAGGCTTTGGAGATGGTCCCGGTGGTGGTGGTGGCCAAGAAGCTGCGGCTCCTTTCTGGAGGTCCTCCTCGTGGTCATGTAAGAACTTCTGTTGGTCCTCAGGTGTTTTAATTCTTACTTTCCTTCCTTTGTAGGTAAATGATAATCCTTGTGGAAATTCCCACCTATAAGGGATTGTGTTGTATCTCAACAGTTTGGTCAAATCTGTATAAGTGGTCCTAAGATCCAAAAGGTGTTTGGGTATGTCTCTGTAAATTTCAGCCTTTTTACCTTCTATCTCCAAAGATTTTTTAAAATGTAGGCCTAGTATCTTATCTCTTTCCTCTCTTGATCTCAGAATAACCAAACAGTCTCTGGACTTATCCTTCTTTATCAATTTTCCCAGTCTGAAGGCCGTCACAATTTTAAAATCCTTATCTTCCTCAATCCCCCAGAATTTGGAGAACAAAAGTGTTAGAAATCCCTGTAAATTTCCCTCCTCCAGTTCTGGGATGGCCCTTAATCTGAGATTATTTTCCTTACTTTTCAATTCAACCAATGACAGGTAGGCTTGTTGTTCCCCTACCTGTCTTTTCAGAGGCCTTACTTCCCCCTTAATCTCATCAACCTTTTTGTTCGCCTGTTCTGCTTTTTGACTGGCTTCCACAGCAAGCTTATAATTTTCAGTCGTTGCCCCTTGCAATTTTTCAATTGCCTGAGTATGCTGAGAAACCTGCTCAGATAATTTACTAATAGAGGATGTAGCTTGGTCAATTTTTGATGATTGATTGTCCACTTTTTGGTTTAAAATTGCCAGTTGTTCCAAAATTTGTTTCAGGGAACTCTCAAGAGTCTCCTCCACTTGACATATTTTAACTTGAGATGCCAGTGATTGAACCTGCAACCGTCTGCATCTAAAATGTGTGTTTTGTCCCCAAACTATTGTTATGAGTTTGTGGGGAGTAGGCTGTATGTTGAGACCCTTCTAACCCCTCGATGCTAAGTGTTAAAGTATAAGACAGACTAGCTTCCTGATGAGGTGATCTCCTGGGTGATGAGCCATTAAGGGAAGAAAGGAAGTGATGTGAGCTCAAGGAAAAATCAGCAAGCTGGGAGAAACAGAGAGACAGAGCAATGTTTGATTTCTGTTTGACACCAAGGCTGCAGCTATAGGAGAAACAAAACCCACTTGGGGTGCTAATGGTGTGAACCCCTCCATCGTAGGCTCAGGTTGTATATATGTGTAAATAAGCAATATATCATAAAGACACCACAGTTTCCAATGTGCCTCATTCCAAAAGGAAAGGTGAATCCTGGGTAAGCTCCTGGAACCCCTGGAATCTAGGATTGCGCATTGTTCTGTGCCTTTGAGCATGTCTGCACTGAAGCATCTCACCATCAGGTATCTGAAGAAGTGTGCATGCACACGAAAGCTCATACTAAGAACTAACTTAGTTGGTCTTTAAGGTGCTACTGGAAGGAAAAAAAATTTGTTTCATCTCACCATCAGTTTTCCATTTTAACATCAGCTGAAAGTATGGAAGAAAGCTGAGGGCAGGGGAGAGAAAAGAAAATACACATGATGTCGAACTGGGTTTTCCAGAGTGTATGAATTATGTGGACTGCATCCTCTTTATTCACTTTACAAGTCTGTCCCTGCCCATAGTCTGCAGCAAGAGGTCTAGGAGTAGGGGAGAAATTTGGTTCGAAATGAGAAACTGAGACCAACTGAAAAGGACCAGTTCTTCTGTTCTTAGTCTTGACCTGGCCTGCAGGCCCTTCTGATAGCAATGAGTGATGTGCAAATTCCCTTTCCCTGACATGTCTTGATTTCCATTTGCTTTTTGTGAATTGTGAAATGTGTTGCGTATTGATAAAACACTTTTAAAAAAATTGACAACCTGTTACTCCTTTGTCTTTTGGTTGCTCACACTGCCTTCACTCCTTTCTTCTCAAAGGAAAAAAAGTCGTCCTAAGGTGATCCACCCAGGAGCATGCCAGGTCCCACCCGTGGATAGTGATTAGCAGTTTGAGAAGCACGGCTTTAAGGATTGCCATTTGCAGACGGTTTCATAAGACTTTTAGTGAAGTTGATTATTTTTAGGGATAGGGAAATCTGTCCATTTTGGTTGCTCATTTTTGCAGTCTTAAGTTCAGTTCTCCACATTTCTGTTAAAAAATAGTACTCTTCGAATGCATCAGTATTTTAATGCAAATTTCTTCTAATATACAGAATTTTGCAAGCAATTTTCCAAATGTGTTTTATATGTTATTTTCATCAATATAGGCAAAGGTATGCAAACCTTTCCCCTAATTTGTGGCTTTCCATGAGCATTGTTTGGATTGGAGAACTTCATCATAATATTCAGAGAAGTGAAGTTTGGAAGGATAGTGTTTTCAGTTTGCATATTGGTTTGGAAAATGCAAATTTGATGGGTTCTCAATAAAAATTTGAACTGAACGGCGTTTCTCTCCTCTCTCTCTAACCTTTACCTAGCTAAGCCGGATTTGTTTGGCTTTGGGTGTGTATTTACTGTATCAGATTCTTATCAGAGGCTTGCTATATTCAAGTACATACTCAGAAATGCTAGAAACATGCAATTTCAATGTGGATTTGTATGCATACTTGGTGGCACCACATGTCCTAGTACATGAGTTGAGACGTAGCAAATCCACGTTCAAAGCTAACCATGATATATGGCGAGAATGTCAATTTTACATTCATTTGACTAAATAGCCCTTAAAGTGATTTGATGAACATTTCCCATCTCAGTCACTTCCTAATATTTCTGCTCTGTTGCACCATTGATTTTTCTCAACTTATTGCCACAATTGATTATGTATGAGCATGAATATGCTTCTTACTTAATAGGATAACACTGCAATGCTAAACACATTTACTAGTGAATAATCCTATAATTATTTGGAGAGAAAGGAAAGCAGAATCGTTTGCTGTTTTTCTTTAAAAAAAAATTAAAAATACTTGCATGTAAAGGCCAGAATCGAAAGAGCCTTATGCATATACCTACAGTACATGATTTGGGTTTGGATAAGAGGACTTTCTTCATTCTCCTTCAAAAATGCAGCACCTCACAGTCCATTGGTTATCCCTCTAGAACATCCCCTGACCTTCAAGACTTCCCAAAGATTAAGGATGCTTCAGGAGTTTGGAACTGGATGTTTGTGCATTCCAACATGAGCTGACTTAATCCCTGTCTCCTGGACAGAGATGTGGACTTTTGGGCTTCCGCTGCCTTTGGGCTTCCCATAGGCATCTGGATGGACTCTGTGTGAACAGACCAGGCCTTTGATCTATGAGAACAGATAAGCCCTTGGTCTCATCCAGCAGGGCTCTTCTTATGTGGATCAGAATTTAGTTACCCACCGGCTTTTGCACTTTCCAAAATAACTGACAGTGCTTTCAGCTCAGTATACGTATATCTTGTGCATATATAGCTTGTATTTAAAATGCATGTTTTGAGAGAACATGGGTTATAGAAACAGATATTAATATATATATTTAAATGTGCGCTTTTGTGTGAAATTAGTGCAATTTGATGCTGAAGCAGGCTAGAGCAGACTTGTGGGTAAACACGCATGAAAGTTGCAGGAATTGAATACAGATCAAAAACTGGGATGCATGTATGTGCTTCCAGGTGAGTCACATGACCCATCTCGCAATCTTCCCCACTTTTTGGGGGGCTAGATTGCGGCATGAGGCCACAGCACCCAAAATGGCTGCCATGACCTTTTGCAAAAAAAAAAAGAATGTTCCTTTTTTCTGGGACACTTGGTGGCTATGTTCTTGCATTCCTAGGGGGGAGACGGAGAGGGATGTGTATAGAAAGTAGCCTACTGTACAAAGGTAAAATTTACATTTGTTGCTCTGCCCAGGTTTGCCTCTAGCCCCACCCATCAGTGGAATGTAGTACCTGGACTGGATCCAACATTGGCCTTTCTCAGAGTAGACTCAGTGAAACTAATGGAGCCATATTGGTCGTGCTCATTAATTTCAACAGGTCAACCTAGAGTATGACCAACATTGCATGCAACCTCTTAGAAGATTGCCCAGAAGGAAGATTGCCCTTGAGCTGAAAAGGGTTCCCTCCACATGCATTAGGCAGGTAATATAATAATGGCAGCTGATGAAAATGTTATCTGTAACTTGAAAGGTATTTACATTATTCCACCTACATTCTAATAATAAAAATGATGTTCTGTCGTTCCATGTTAGCACAGTGAACAATCTGGGGAAAGTGTTTAATCAGTAGTGGTTCCTATGCTCCTGTGGTTGTTGAAGAAGCCAGGGGTTTTAAAGGTCTCAGTTCCCAGCCATGTCTAAACAAGTTTGCTTTAAGGACAAGGACAGAGGAGTCAGAGACAGAGTGGCCACATTGGGAATAATGTTCACACACGGATGAAAGGTTCTTCATCTCCATAATCATTTTTTTCTATTTGAGTTCATTCACACTTTCAAGGACTGCTTGGTTTCACTCACGTAGTTATCAGTGGGACAGTGGGGAAGGAAGAATCCTGATACTCTATATTAAGTGTGCCTCATGCTGGGATTAGTATGGGATGCATGCAACCTGAAGGTGGAAATAAAAGAGTCAAGCACAGCGTGGGGGTTGAACTATAGCCTGCTTTATTTAAACACAAGCCACCTGCAGAGGAAAAACTATTAGTGGTGGAACTTAACAGTAATATACCAGGCCAAGCCTTCTACCAGTAAGGTGGCAAACCCTGCCTACAGGAAATGGAGTACAGATACATTGCCACATGTTTTCCCTAGCCACCCAAAGGGTGAGTAGGGAGGCCTTCCTGTATCACCACCCCCATAACTCCTAGCAAATGATGCAGTTTAGCTTCCAATGTGGTCCCTATCGGGTCCCATAGCCCTGAGCAGCAAGCCTCGGATCCTGTCCATCACTATGCAAGGTGTTTAAGGGGCACACCTGGCTGAACGTAACTGTTTCCCTTTGAACATTGCTGCCCCAGAGGAGGAAAAAGGCTGCCAAATGGGAAGTTCAAGTGTTTTAAATTATTTGTGGTGGCAATATGCTTTGATTGCTGTGAGAAGACCAGTCCCTCCATTTCAGATGTTCATGCTTATGTTGTCATAATGGCACTACACACTACACACACAGCTCTGGGGAACTGCAGAGATTGCAGAAGTAAAACCAAATCTTTAGAGAAAGAAAAGATAACACACATACGCAAGGAGGCCAGTGAGGACTGGGTATGCAAATTGGGCACCACATTACCTCCCTACCCAGAGAGTAAATGTGGAGTTGATTTGAGATGCAACTTTTCTATAATAAGGCTATACAGTCATACCTCAGGTTGAATGTGCTTCGGGTTGAGCACGTTCGAGTTGCACTCCGTGGCAACCTGGAAGTAACGGAGTGCGTTCCTTCCGGATTTCACTGCTCGCGCATGTGCAGACGCTCAAAATGACACCACGCGCATGCGCAGAAGCAGCAAAACGTGATCTGCGCACGCACAGGCGCGCCGGCGCGGCTTACGTTGTATTCAGGATGCAAACAGGGCTTTGGAACGGATCCCATTCACATCCCGAGGTACCACTGTAATCAGACCTGTTGTGTTACTACATTTTTCTTTTCTTTTTAAGGAATCTGTAAAAGGGGAAGTTGAGTACAGTCCATTGTAGGAAAGGCTACTTGGGACAGAAAGAGAAGAAGGGGTTCTTAGACATTAAGACACATGACCCAGCAACCTCACTGGAAGCTAAGCAGATCCATGTATGGTAAATGTTTGAATGACAGACCACTTGTGAACACCATATGGATTACATGGAGCACCCTCAAAGAAATCCAGGATATACAGCTAATAAAGAAGTGTGTTCATATGTGGGGGATGTTCAGGTGGTGATGGTAAAGGCTATGGAAGAGCATTCAACATCCGAGTTCGTCCTATTTTCATCTGTAATTTTTTTGAGCTTAGGGGGAACATAGGATGCAGCCTTATACTTGGTTGGCCATTCAGTTGGTCCACTTAGCTCAATGCTGTCTACACAGACTGGCAGGAGTTCTCCAGGATTTGAGACAAGAGCCTGTCCCAGCTCAACCTGGAGATGCTGGGGATTGAACCTGGGACCTTCTCCATGCAGAGCAGATACTCTACCACTGACCTGCAGCCCCTTGTCTTCAAGTTTACAAATGCTTCCCATGGTGTTGGTCATGCTTCTAAAAGTCTGCTGGAGTGATCCCAATTGCTGGGGAACATCTCAGCTCTGGCTTTGTGGATTCTTCAGCTTTTGTCATGGCAGATGGCTTGACGGTGGTTTGCTCAGGGCCGCTGCTTCGTGCTTGCCATCTTGTCTGCAGTGTAGCGCCGTCCAATGCTGATCAGTTGCATTTTGAAACTGGAGGGAAGGGGGAAGATTATTGCTTAAACTGTGGTGGTAAATTAGTTCTCTTAGTGGCTTTATTCCACAATAGGCCTCTACTGTGCCTTCTGCATTGGGAGAAGGAGAAGAAAATGAGGGCCATTGCCCACAGTGGAGAGACAATCAGGAGCCTCTAATATTAGACGGTAGGGGTGGCTCTCTTCGTGATAATTGAGCAGTTTTTGTATTCATCTGTGGGTACAAAGGGATGCTGTCAAGTTGCTTAATGAGCCACTTACCGCATCCCTCATGCATATTATCCCAGCGGCAGCAGTGCCTATAAGCCTGCACATGGAAAAATATGTGCCGTTTTACTTTCCCCCCTGGTGATGCCATCGAATGGGGTGAGGCCTCATTAGTCTGCTGAAATCACAGCAGATGCCAACTGAGTGTGCTCAAAAGATACATTCTGTTTGCTTTTAAGTTTGGGATTTATAATTGTTGGCTCTCCCCCTCTACTCCATCTGCACGGCTCTTCCTCAAGGAGGACTAGGCCCATGCTGAGCTTTTGTTCATTCAATGGCGAGAGTTATTTATGAACAGGACTTATATCCTGTGAATTTCCCCCCTCACTTTTAAGCTGAAAATTGTAACTTTTCTCTTCCCCCAACGTTTCCCCTTAATTCAAAACTAGCTAAGGGGATTTAAAAAGAAAGTTTTAAACACCTTAATAGAACCCTAATCTGCTTTCACGTCAAAGCTAAGGCTGCTTTTAGGTGCTGCAGTTAGTGCTTAGTAAAGCCGGGTAAATCATCCAATCAGAAATAATAAAATTTCTTCCTCTCATTCCTACCCTCCCTTTGTAGTTTAGACATCTCTCTAGCCTTGGAGAATGGCTACTGGGCCATTTTTCATGTTCGGTTAGAAATGTGAATCTGTCTCAGAAGTGCTTCTTACCAGATGGACAGAAACAAGTTGAAGCTTGTGAGTTCTGTTACCTCTTGCTAGCATGTATGATTCCAGCACCTGTTGCCCTGTAATTATATGGATTTTTCCAATCGGAAGATGTCCTCCATTTCTTTCCTAAACTAACTAGACCATAAACAGGCACATATAAGTATACATATAACTGTATTAAAATATGCATGCATTAATTTTAAAGATGCTGCCAAAATATTGTTCTGCATGGGAGTATCTTTTACAGTGGTACCTCAGGTTAAGTACTTAATTCATTCCAGAGGTCCATTCTTAACCTGAATTCATTCCAGAGGTCCATTCTTAACCTGTTCTTAACCTGAAGCACCACTTTAGCTAATGGGGCCTCCCACTGCCGCCGCGCCACCAGAACATGATTTCTGTTCTCATCCTAAAGCAAAGTTCTTAACCCGAGGTACTATTTCTGGGTTAGGGGAGTCTGTAACCTGAAGCGTATATAACCTGAAGCGTATGTAACCCGAGGTACCACTGTATATGTATACGTGTAATAGATGTAAATTTCGAGGTATAAATGTTTGCCTTTAGTTTGCTTGGCTTTAAAAGTAAAAGCAGACGACAGTGCATGGGTGGATCTACACACGGGGGGGGGGGGGAATGCTACAAATAAGTCAGAAATTAAATTGTTATAAAAAGGGGGGAAGCTATGTAAAAATCACAGTTTTATTCTTTTCCAGCGCCATCTGGTGTTGTATGTTTATAACGCATTCAAAACGTTGTTTGTTTACTAATGTAGCCGAGTCCCCAGAGTGACTTTGTGCAAACTGAACACTATAGAGAAAAATTTCCACCAGCCTTCTAGTGTTGTATCAGCAGTACCCCTAATTTAAAGGCTACTCCCCCCCCCACCGCATCCCCATTTCCCCTCCAAAAAGAAAAATCCCTGATGGGCCTGAACATAAAATCCCTGATGGGCTTGAAGATAAAAGTAGCCATTAGAATTAACAATTTTTTAGAGTGAATACAATGATCAGATTGTTAGCAGGGCTAATCCAAAAGACACTACTAAATCATGTGCCTCCTCCATGAGAGGTCCAGAGGGTGGCAACATGAGAGCAGGCCTTTTCTGCGGTGGCCCCCCACTTGTGGAATGCTATCCCCAGGGAGGGCTTGCCTGGTACCCTCATTAAATACCTTTAGGCACAAGGCAAAAACATTCCTCTTATTCCAGGCCTTTGGCTAATTAAACAATCTATGGCCTTTTAAACTGGGGGGGAGCTCAATTGTTTTTGATTGTTACTATGTATGTAGGGTATTATAGGATTTAATAATAATAATAATTCAAAAGTATCGGGCTTGTTAATTATGTTATGTATTTTGTGTTATTATACCACAAACCACCCTGTGATCTTTGAATGAAGGGCAGTATATAAATTTAATAAATATTAATAAATAACAATGGTAAAAAACAGAGCAAACCATTCAGTAGATGGGACCCTTTCTTTACATGTTTCACCTGAGAGCCCTGTCTTTTGCACCTATGCATTTGCAACTTATACATACATACGTAGCCTCCATCAGGCTTTCAGATGAATTGCAGGAGATAATATGTGGAGACAGTAAACACAATCCAGATTCCCCACTTTGCGTGTTCCCTACATTTGTGAAGAGGTCCAGATTTATGTTTTGAATTGGTGCCAGGAACATCACTGCCCTTCTCTGGCCAAGAATGGGAACTGCAGATATTACTTCCAAATCTATTGACATGGTTGTTGGAATTCCTGTCAATAATAGGCCATGGAAGTGACAGTGGGGACTGCCCCACTTTCCCTCTCATCCAGTTGTTAATCATGTGAAGGGGAATGCCCAAATAGGCCTTGAATCTTAGAGAATTCCATGTCCACTAAGAGGTCCTATGAGATGATATCGCAGGGGTAGTATAGGCATATAATGTACACTCACCTGTACAGATATACCCCATACCGTCCAACATTTTGAAGCCAATATTCAAGATGCCATCTTCCCATTTTGGGGGGTGAGAGTATAGTGGTCATTTTGGTGTCTGTGTTATTGGGTAAGATCACAGCAACCAAAGTGGCTGCCATTCTCTCAATAAAAAATGGCATGTCCCAATTTTTCCAGGACACTTGCAGGGCATTATACCTCCAACAGCAAATGAACAGCAGGATTTGTGGTGCCAGTGGGCACAATGCCTCTTCCTCTCTCATATAGGGGTGGTGGAGCCTTGACAGGCTTCAGAAGCTTAAACATTACTATGGTTGGATGCAGCAAGTGAACTTTATTTTATTGTAATTTATCCCACTTTTTCTCCAAGGAAATACTGGTGGCATACATGGTTGTCTCTCTCCCCATAACAGCCCTGTGAAGTAAGTTAAGCTGAGGAACATATTTGTGTTTTAATTCTTGTATCATTGTTGCTGAGGTTTGTTTTGTTTTCTTTCAGATGTCTATTGTGGCATTAAGCGGTATATAAATTCATAAATAACACCATCAACAATTTACGCCCCTTTTTTTCTCTTTCTGCAGGCCCAGCATCTTCTTTCACCCAGCAACCTCAGGACCAGGTAGTGATCGCAGGGCAGCCTGTGACCCTGCTGTGTGCTATCCCAGAGTACAACGGAATTGTGCTGTGGATTAAAGATGGACTCGCTCTCGGCGTAGGCCGGGATCTCTCAAGTAAGCCTTCTAGATTTGCTTACATCAGCGGCAGCTCCTGTTACGTGTTATGACATATGGGCTTGAGAAACACATCCTGACCACTTCCAGCTTCTGTTAAGCTAAGGGCAGGGTGAGGCGGGGTGCAGGGAGACAGGAAGAACACTAATGGCAAATGCATAGCCAGCAAGGGAGTACAAAGGGCAGAGTGTCCTGTACAAATGAGCCCACCTGACATGGAACATTTTATATATGGTGTCAGTTGGGGTAGATCTACACACAGAAAAACCCCCACTATAAGTAAGTCAGAAATTAACTTGTTATAACAAAAGGGGGGAAAACCGCTATGGAAAATCGCTGAGAATTTCCTCCTCTCTCCAGCGCCATCTGGTGTTGCATGTTTATAACGCATACAAAACACTTTCTCTTTACTATTGTAACTGAGTCCCTGATCTGTTCTGGCCTGTTGGTGTAAATAGGCATCCTTGGTGCTATAGTCTATTTCCTTGCCATTACCTCCTTTGACCAGAGGTGGGTGATGGCACACAGGTTGACACCCCATAGGTTACCAGGGCAAGACCCGTAGCAGTTCACACTGAGATGCTCAACTGCAATGATCAAGTTATAGAACCTAACAGGGATCTCAAAAGACTTGCATGGCATCTGGAAAATTAGATGCAGCAAAAGAAAACAACCCATTTTGGAGGCAGGTTGTTGGAACAATGAGTGAAGCTTAAAAATGAAATATGTATTAAATAGTATTTGAGAGGGGGAATTGAGTGAGTCTCAGCTTCACTAAAAATTTAGCTAGTGCAGTAAGAGAGAGAGAGAGAGAGAGAGAGAGAGAGAGAGAGAGAGTGTAAAAAGAAAAGTTAGGGAGGGGCCATAACTCAGTGGTAAAAGGGTCCCAGCAGGGATGGAGGAAATGGAGGAAACTAGAGATTTTATAGTTCCTCTTAGACCTCCTGGAGACTATGGTGCATGGTAGGGCCTAGATTTTATTGACGAACATCTGAAAGACATTCAGAACATAAGCCTCTGAATTGTTTCCCGTAAAAACTTGGAATGTGGGGGACGCTCTCATCGACAGCTCAGGCTCTGAGAAGTTTACAACAAGGGATAAACTGAAGCACATTGTCACAGTCCTATTAACAGGCTGTCAAACCCAGCCTCCCTTAGTCTATTTTAAGTTGGGCAATGTTTGCCTCCATGTACTGAGGGAAGGGACCACGTACTGTGCCAACAAAGAAATGATTCCCTCTCTTCCAGCACTGCGATTTTTGTGGCAGAGCTTTGGAATATAGGGAGAAACGAACCCTGTTCAAGCAGTCACCATGCATGAGTGTGAGCAATCATGCAAGGGAGGGGAGCATGCTCAAGGTGTGATGTAGAGCCCTGCTTTATGCAGAGACCTTCCACAAGCAGAGGAGAGTCATAGAATCGTACAGCTGGAAGGGATCCCGAGGGTCATCTAGTCCAACCCCCTACACTGCAAGAATCTTTTGCCCAACATGAGGCTCAAACCCACAACCCTGAGATTAAGAGTCTCACGCTCTACCGATTACTTAAAACATTTGCCCTCAGAATTTAATGTGGGGGCTCTACATAATATCAATATGACATGCTTGGCAACTCAGCCTCACTCCCGCTTGTGTGATTGCTCACATGTGATGCTGATGTGCATCCAAACAGGGCTTTGAGAGTGTGGAAAAGCTGTGCAACTATGCTTCTTTGAGGGGCTGCAATCTCTACCAAAGACTGACATTAAATGCAAGAAGTCTTCTGCACCCCACAAGCTCCTTATTTCTTAAAACATTATATACTGCTTAATTGTAAATAGAACCTCTAAGTTGGTTAAAATGTTTACTAAAACATACATTGCTTTAACCTGGCTTACCCCTCCTGATATCTATTCCAGCTATCTGTACAGCTATCCACATATCTCTGTATTAAGGTCCAGTGATTGGAGCAGCATAGGGAATTGCCCTTGCACATACATGTGCACACATGCATGGCTTGCTACATGGAGCAACCTCTGTGGGTTTAAGCACCATGTCATTTTGCTATGTTGTGCGAATCAGAATTTCAGCCCCTTGTATGCCTGAAACTGATAAAAATTCCAGTCCTTACTCTCTCTAGGCCTCAGGAGTCTATTGTAAAATGGGAATACTTCTACATGCCTCAGAGCAATGATTTGAGGCACTCTCTTACTGTACCCATGGGGGTGATTGGTGTATCAGAGAGGCGCTTCTTCAGAGCATTGCAAAAGTTGAGCTCTGTTCCAATGAATGAAGTCAAAAAAGTATAAGGAGAAGCATTTTATCCCTCCCTCCCTTCCTCCCTCCCTCCCTCCTTCCTTCCTTCCTTCCTTCCTTCCTTCCTTCCTTCCTTCCTTCCTTCCTGTTTCCAGAATATGAAGCAGCCAACAAGCTGGATATACAGTATAACACACACATACTTTACGTTCCTCTGATTGCGAATTTATCTTTATGGATAAATTTATGGATATCTTCAGATAGCCATTCTCTGCAAAGTTCAGAACAGGAAATGAGTAACAGGAGCTAATATGGCTGACGTATCATTCTGAGCAACTTTGGCAATTAACTTTGCTGGGTCTGCTTTAGCAAGCTGGGTCTCTGCCTGCTTGTGCGATACCAGCTCAGCTAGTCATCTAATTAGCTAAATACAAACAAACCCTTCATTTGTATTTCTTGTGGTTCATGAGAGCAAATCCTGCTGTTGATAGCTTGAAAAACAAAGCGGGGGGGGGGGACAGGAGAGCGTGCCAAGCTGCCTCGGCTTCGCAGCTCATTAATCATCAGACTTGGGAAGGGCTGATTTGGGGGGGGGGAGGTCTCTCTATCCCTATGACAGTATAGGTAACTGGGGAGATGAAGCCCATAGCAGGACCCTGCTAAGACTCGGTCAAACAGTGTGCTGTTTTTCAGCTCTATCCTTATTTGCTTTTTGTACCCCAAAGGTTACCCACGCTACTTGGTTGTGGGGGACCATCTGTCAGGGGAGCATCACCTGAAGATCCTGAGAGCAGATCTGCAAGATGATGCTCTGTATGAGTGCCAGGCCATTCAAGCAGCCATCCGTTCCAGACCAGCCCGGCTGACCGTTCTCGGTAAGAATGTGATTTCTCGCTGGAAAAAAATGCACAATTCCCTCTCTCTCTTCCTCTTCTTCCTTGACCTTGAAATGAGTTAAAAGGCTCATTCAGAAAGAATGTATGTGCACTGCTTAAAAAGTGAGTTTCTTCAGCAGATGAAAAACCAAGTGTGTTTTTAGGCTCACAACATCCCTGGTGATTGCCCATTCTGAGTGGGGCTGATGGGAATTGGAGTCCAGGAGTACCTGGAGGGCACTTTTGGTTTGGTTACCCCAGGTTATCTCACGCATGCCATTTTTCTGTCAACATCAAGCACTGTTACGGAACGGGGATGTGTGGGGATATAGCCTGTGGTGATGGGCTGGGAAATGTGGAGGTGACTGCTTGCTGTTGTTGCTAGTTATAGTCACATGCTTTGCATTTCATGTAGTTCGATTCTGAGTGCAGTGTTGACTGTGCAAGTAGTTTAAGTTGCAAACACATTGAGATGTGGCAGGAGTCGGGGCGAGGAGGTCCTGCCCCGTGAGGGAGAACCCATGGGCTGCTTCAGCCGCCATTTTGTATGAAACCTTCCATGGCTCAGAGAGCAAGAAGCAGAGTAGTAGCAGACACATTTGAAGATGAGGTGGGGATGACTCTTGTCTCTCTTCTTAGAATTTCAAATCACTGATTTGGATCCTGTCTAAGTTAGTTGAACTTCAGTCCCATCGAAATCAATGGATCAAGTTATTAATGACTTATGCCTCATTTATTTCAATGGGAACTAAGTTGAACAAACTTTGTGGTTGTAGCCAAGTAAGTTCTGTTCAGAGTAGGCCCACTGAAGTCAATGGGCCTAAGTTAGCTGTATCAATCATCTTCAGTGGGTTTACTCTGATTAGAACTAGCAGTGGACCCAACCCCTTAGCCCCAAATCCAAGCCATTGTAAATTGCCTCAAAGAGTTTAGTAAGTAGGCAGGGAACATAAATTTTCTAAATAAAAATAAATGTGACTAACATGGGCACAAGGAAGCACACAGATTTGTGTAAGTAGCTTGTTACCCAACTGCAGTGGAACAAGTCTCTTATTTTCCTGATTCTGACATCTCGAGTAACAATTTGGTTTTTGTATTTGGGATTGGATGTGTCTGTAATTCATTGAAATAGGGTTTCTAAATGTTGCTGGAAAGGTCATAATAAAAAGTATGATTCCCATCTCTCTATCTTTCTCTAACCCTCATCCCACTCCTACACTTGACAAAAAGTATACAGATGGGGAGGGGGGAGGTATATTAAGAAGTATTTCTTTTTTCCCTGACTGGCCTGATTTAGATTTATAACAACTCCTGGTGATTTGGGGTGTGTAACTCAGCTTTTGCGTGCTGAGGTCCCCAAGACACCCCAAACCCAATAACTCAAACTTCACACATTATTTTTGTTTAAGGTTTTTGGCATAATTTTGGCCACAACTTTATTATCAATACAAATTGTGAGTGGTTGCTTAGGCATTGGTTAGACTATCTGTCCTCCCCGCCTTGGGGACAGCCCTGACTCCGTAGTCAGTGCGGAAGAGCAAGATCAGGGTCAACTGGAGCTGCGAAACAGACCCTCAGCTAATCCCCGCATGCTCCTTGGAACTTACACGGCCCGCACCCTGCACCAAGGGTTTGGACGAAGGGGATGGTAAGTTCCAGAATTCCTTTAACGGAATACCCGTGCAGCATTGGAGGGGCAGGCCCAGCCTATCCATACCCCTCCACCAACCAATTTTAACCAATGCCTAACCGCCAACCTTACAAGTTGTGACGATTTGCTACGCAGTAGGCAAAACCCAATTGGCACACACTAATCAGCCAAGAGGTAAATTCCTACTGGGCCCCCGCACCAAGGCGAACGACCCCATGACAGGCATAGCAAGGTCAAGCGAAGCCCAACAAGGGAGGGCGGGCGGGAGATCCGATGTCCACAGCAAAAGAGAAAGAGAAAGCTGTGGACCTTGCTTAAATAGCCACTGACCCCACCCCTAAGTTTGCAACATCAACTTTCCCCAGATAACCAGATCCTCCCATCTAAACAAGCCCTGGCTTTAACTTGCCTAGCAATCATGGGGTGCCTTGTATAGCCCCATCCGCAACCCGTGCTCTCCTTTTAGTGAGAACACGCTTTGCGTGCTGAGGTCCCCAAGACACCCCAAACCCAATAACTCAAACTTCACACATTATTTTTGTTTAAGGTTTTTGGCATAATTTTGGCCACAACTTTATTATCAATACAAATTGTGAGTGGTTGCTTAGGCATTGGTTAGACTATCTGTCCTCCCCGCCTTGGGGACAGCCCTGACTCCGTAGTCAGTGCGGAAGAGCAAGATCAGGGTCAACTGGAGCTGCGAAACAGACCCTCAGCTAATCCCCGCATGCTCCTTGGAACTTACACGGCCCGCACCCTGCACCAAGGGTTTGGACGAAGGGGATGGTAAGTTCCAGAATTCCTTTAACGGAATACCCGTGCAGCATTGGAGGGGCAGGCCCAGCCTATCCATACCCCTCCACCAACCAATTTTAACCAATGCCTAACCGCCACCCGAGCCCTTTATGCTCGCCGCCAACCACTCACAGACTAAACCACACCCTCAACTTGGACACCACTGCATCCAACCAGACATCATTCCCCAACGGGGAAAGATGCACCCCATCATCCCTGAATAATTCAGAGGCCTTGAACGAAATCAGAGGGTGAGGAATCACAAATCCGCCCAAACCAACCACCAATTTGCTTGCCGCGGAATTAATCCGCTTCCTAACTCTTTCGGTGGCCGCCGGGCAAGGGCTACCCCTCCAAATGCGGCGTTTCAGCAGCTGCGACCAAATTAGCGTGGTTGAAGGCACCAAGGCCGCCAAATCCCTCAAGTCCAGTAATATGGCAGCACGCAGCCCAAAGCAGGAAGAGGAAACCATATCATTCTCCCCCAGCTGCACCACTATCGCTGTAGGGGGGCCAGCGTGGAGGACCCGTCTGTGCATGAGAGGCAATAATTCTCTCCACTGCATCCCTCGTCTGGAAATCCAGGACACCTGCACGTGCTGCGGAAGGCCCAAGCCAGCTCCCAGACCAGATTGACGAGCTCTGACAGCGGCCCAGTGCACAATGCTGTGTCCCACTATCCAAATACGGATAGCGGCCAGACCTAGGGTTAAAACACAAAAATGTCAGTACACACACCACCATTATTTCCTCACATATACTTTGAATGCATCCGATCTCCAACGACCCAGGTCCTTTATCCTCCTTGCAGACAAACCCCAATGGGCAGCTGTCGTTGCGGCACCAATACGGAAGGAGTGAGGAGCAAACTCCGATGCTTTGCGGCCGCAGGCCACTACCACCTTGCGCATCACCTTAGTGAACTGATGCCGGACTAAAGGGTGCCCATTTTCATGAATAAACAAAGGCCCCTCGCCTGCCGGCCGCAAGGACAAGTATCTCTTAAGATCCTTTACGGGGCAAGGACCCTTCTCTCCCGTTGCCGAGAGCCGAATGACGGCTCCCCTACCCACCTGGTCGGTCTTGAATTCCTGATATGCACCCTCAGGTCCGACTGTGACATGCTCACGTCCTGCAACAGCAAACCCCTGGAACCTCCATCCCGTTTTTGCTCCAGGACCACCTCGCCTACCCTCAGTGCCCCAAAGAATGCCAAGGAAAAGGCTGCTGAAAATAGACGGGCCTCAAACTTGGACCAACAGATGCTCCGCAGTTTACTGCGCATCTGTATCAGCAACTCAAAAGTGATGGGACTTCTGGGAACAGTCCTCGATGGGGTGAGCCGTCCCCATCCCTCCAATGCCCGGCGCACCACAAACTTCCTACATGGGTCCTTGTCAAAAGTGGCCCTGCTAAAGAAAGAAATTGCTGCCGAGTGAAGTCGCAGGGTCCTAGCCGCCCGGCGCATCTGGAACAAATGTGCCAGATACTTAAGCACCTGGGCAGTAGAATGAGGGGTGATGACCGCCCCCGCCGATTGGCCATTAAAGGACAGAAAATCAGCCCAGGCCTTCTTATAGGACCTTTTTTTTTTTTTTTTTTTACCAGCAGCTCAAGAAAGAAAGAAAGAAAGAAAGAAAGAAAGAAAGAAAGAAAGAAAGAAAGAAAATAATAATAATAATAATAATAATAATAATAGTAATAATAGTAATAAAAATAAAAATTAAATATCCAAAGGGCAAAGATCCAGCAGCATCAGCATGAACCTGAAAATCCCTGTGCAAGTTCCAGGTATCCTGCCATGGCCAACTACTATTGCATACAGTTAGGAATTGCAACCATTGCATGAGATCCCATTGCATGAGAAAGGCAAGGGGACTTCAACATTTAGGAATTGCAACCATTGCATGAGAAAGGTAAGGGGACCTCAGGCCGCAGGCAGCCTGGCCTAGTGGAAAGGGGAGGGGCGGCCTGGGGCAACCACTCTGCATGCAAGATTAATTAAGTGATCCAGCAAGATCGGATCTGATGAAGCATCACTTGCTACAGAGGAAGTATTACAAAATAACTTCCTTCAAGGCAGACAGCTTCTCCATAGGCAAGTGGTTTGTTTAGCAACGATATCCATCTGGATCCCCAAATAAAATGGGAATATGGCAAAAGGTATTGAGGTATTGCTTGCCAGCTTCCAGCCCCCTCTTGGGCAGGGGGCATCTTGTGCTGCCATCATAATATCTACGCTGGCCAGAACCCCTGAAGAAGTTCCGACAAAGCTGCCGCGGAGCCAGCTTCCTTTTCAGACACACACTCTGTGTAATGCAAAAAAAAAAAAAAAAAAAAAAACACACTCCGTGCAGCACACACACACTCCATGCAATGCAACTACACTCCGTGCAACACAACTACACATTCCGTGCAATGCAAAAACGCACTCCGTGCAATGCAAAAACGCACTTCAAGCAATGCAACTACGCTCCATGCAATGCAGCTACACTCCATGCAATGCAACTACACACTCCGTGCAATGCAACTACACTCCATTCAATGCAACTACACACTCCGTGCAATGCAAAAACGCACTTCAAGCAGTGCAACTACGCTCCATGCAATGCAGCTACACTCCGTTCAATGCAACTACACACTCCGTTCAATGCAACTACACACTCCGTTCAATGCAACTACACACTCCGTGCAATGCAAAAACGCACTCAGTGCAATGCAAAAACACACTTCGAGCAATGGAACTACCCTCCATGCAATGCAGCTACACTCCATGCAATGCAACTACACACTCCGTGCAATGCAACTACACACTCTGTGCCATGCAAAAAACACACTCTGTGCAATGCAACTACACCCTCCGTGCAATGCACACACACTCCATGCAAAGCCACTACACACTCCGTGCAATGCAACAACATGCTCCGCGCAATGCAACTACACACTCTGTGCGCTGCACACACCCTCCGTTCAATGCAACTACACACTCCGTGCAATGCTCACACACTTGGTGCAATGCAACTACACACTCCGTGCAATGCAACAACACACTCTGTGCAATGCACACACACCCTCCGTGCAATGCACACCTCTGTGCAATGCAAATGCAAATCTCTCACGCAATGCAATGCAAATGCAGCCTGTGCAGCGCTGTGCCCTGCAATGCACAGAGCAAACTGCAATGCGGGCACGCAAAGGTGCTTTCTCCCGCTTGCATATTGCAAACGTGGCACCTGTCAAATCCCTCGCAGTGAGGGAACCACCAAAAGTCCCTCGGCACTGGGCCTAAGTGTCCAGGTAGAACAATGGGGGAGCATGGAGCTGTCCCATATAGGGACCAATCCTGCAACCTAGGCATTACCGGCACTATGCACTGACCAGCTGAGCTATCCAGGATGATCCCTAAAGACGCAGACAGCCGCACCCTGACCCCTGTAGAGGTCCAAGGTGATGTCTGAATTATCATCCCTGCTCCTCTTTGCCCTCCTCCTGGATTGCAGCCTCCAAAGATGCTTCCTTATGGAAGAAGGCACCTGGGGCGTCCGCAAGTCATCCCCTGCAGGAGAGGCAAGCTCTGGGGGCATCTGCAAAACCCTGTCATAGTCTGCAAAAACTAAACCATGTAAGGAACCGGTGAAACCAATGCTTCATGGACCACATGGGGACACTATTCAGGCCGGAAACGCTTCCAGGCCATCGAATTCTAGGACAAAGCCCTAGAATCACCTGCTAGGCCAGGTATAAATGTCTCCAGTGAAATAGCAGAGTTGAGGTAGCCCACAGCCTGTCCAGGTACCCCTGCTTGCCCTTTTAGAGGGAAGCACCCCTTCAAGAAACCCAAAGTTCTTTTACCACAAATGGGCCGAACTACAGAATAGCCCAAAAGGAGCAGTTTGTTTTGTTTTGTGATAACAATGGCTAAGAGGGGGATATGAACCCTGTCTCCCAGGTCCTAGTCCTACACTTTAGCCACTAAGCCACAATGGCTCGTCTCTAAAATGGCAGTCGCCACTATCAGGGCAAAACAAACTTAACGAAAATAAACTTGTTCAGAAACAGCATAGTTCAAGAGCATATACAGAGTGCTCATAGTCATTGGAGGCACAGAGAGCCTCTGCCGCCCTGTCTGCCTCAGATATACATTAGCAGCAACTGAGCCTGCAAGAAGATACATTCTTAAGAGAGGTCAGAGACTTAACAATTAACTGCTACCTGTAGCAGACAAGGCTTGGAAGTTATGTGCAGGCCAAATAGGCCTCCCTGCCTCTGCTCTTGAGAATCTTAGTCTCATAGCAATATTAAAAGAACTCAAAATAGTGCTCCCGCCCAAGGCTAGATTAATATTTGGCCAACAGCGCTGCACACACTCAAATAAAGCCAATCTTCGGGGGTGCTATAAACGAAAATGATTCCAGCTAAGCTGGGAACAGCCTTGACTAGCCCCACAATTTACAACAGGAGAAATGGGGGGAACCTTTTTGCGAAAGAAAGCCCCTACCAGGGGCCCTCTCCCTATTGGGAAAGGCAAGCCACAGATACAGGGAGAATCTTCCCACAGGGCAGGGTAAGGGGTGGGAAATCGAACAGGAAAAGGGGGGAATTAAATTATTTAAGGGACTAAAGAGGATTAAAAGAAGGGGGAAATAAATAAATGTAACCAGACAATGAGAAGATTGAATCACTGTCCTCCAGACAGTCCCAGTGCTCCATGTGATCCGATGTCCACAGCAAAAGAGAAAGAGAAAGCTGTGGACCTTGCTTAAATAGCCACTGACCCCACCCCTAAGTTTGCAACATCAACTTTCCCCAGATAACCAGATCCTCCCATCTAAACAAGCCCTGGCTTTAACTTGCCTAGCAATCATGGGGTGCCTTGTATAGCCCCATCCGCAACCCGTGCTCTCCTTTTAGTGAGAACACGCTTTGCAGAAGCATGATTTATGTACAAACACACACAAGAAAAATATACCACCGAAATAGCCCCCTGCAGCTACTAAAAGCTGAGATGTTATTATGATTGAAAAGTGTTTATCAGTGGAGTCTGTATGAAAAAGAGAATAGCAGCTGAAATTCATTCATTATAATTCCAACGAGTTGCTCTTCTTCTGTATCACAAAGATATGAAAGGAGCCTGCCAATGAGGGGGGGTGGGAATACAGGGGGTGGTTTGCTCCAGCTGTTGCTTTCTCACTTGCCAGGGGAGGGGTAATAGATGGAGATTTCAAGATCGAAGATTTCTAGGTGTGAATCACCTGTGCAACCTTGCTTATGGTATTGGAGATGAAGCCTAGAAGGGATTATTGTGGTGGCCAGCAGAAGAGGAAAGCAGAGACCAAGGAAAAAGAAGTGGTCAGTGAAGGGGTAGCCAATGTGTTGCTTTCCAGATATTTATTGGACTACATATCCCATCATCCCATTACCTCCAGCAAGCTGCTCAGGAATGATGGGAATTGTAGTCCAGCAACATGTGGGGACCCAGAGTTAAAGAAGGCTGTTATGGAATGTGGGGTTGCTTCTTTTTAAGGCTTTCTCCTAAGCAAACGGTTGCATTTTCCAGAATCAGCTATTATTGCTCCTTCCCATTCACTTTCTGGCAGTACCTCTCTCCATTCAGAACAGCAAAGTAACTTAGATGGAGAAGGTGGACACACACACTGAAACAAAGAGCATTTTGCCTTGCTCTACCCTTGAGTGTCTGAGTTTTTGTGTGTAATGGTGCCCCTACTACAGCAGTTCCTTGAATCTGATTGAAACCCTGTGTCTGAAAGTACGGTTTTGAAGCAAAATCATTGTTTGGATTCAAAAAGCTTCTTTGCCAGAATTAGTTGAAGCATGTGCTTGTTATTCGACGGTTCATTACATGCTGGTTCAGCCTCTGGTAGGTCATGATTTGTGCACTTCATTATTTTTGAGGTTCATTATTTGGTCACTTCATTATACATGCTGTTCGGCACTCCCTCCCTCTGTAAGCCCATGCCGTTTTGCTATTCAGGATTAGATTTTAAATTCTGCAAGGGATTGATTAGTTAAGCCAGAGTATTGTGAAGGGGACAGAGCACAAAATGACCAGTCCAACCCCCACCCCGTTAAGGTTTCCGTCAATGTTCAGATGGGCAAAATATTAAAGGAACTGAGAATGTGGAGCCACATTGTGGAAGGAAGGAATACTGGAAGAAGTTTTACCTGTTGCAAAGACTTGAACTGGGATGCAGCCAGGCACACTTTCTTGGAGGCTGGGATATTAGAAGGCAGCCATTTCTATTCCCACCTGTATTTGTCATGATCAGCGCTGTTGCCATTCCACTGCAGTTCATTTTCCACTAAATACTATGTTATTAGTCTCACTGTCCATCATTTAACATAGCTCATGTACCTTACATAACTGTTTATTCGTTTCAATGCAAAGGAAACACCAAAGCCATGTAGAAAAAAATAACTACATATAATTTTCAGGCTTAAAAACCCCCACAAATGATGTGAACAAATACCAGGTGTATTTCCTTGACGGATTTTCATTCCTTTTTTTAAAGTAAAATTTTTATGTAAGCTTTTCACAATACAATAAGAAAACAGATACAAAAAAATATGAACAGAGTAAGAAAAACTGAGACTTTTCCCAAAGGCAATTCTCAGCTCCCACCACCCATAGAAGGTAGCAGCCCCTTCCAGCTCTCACCAGGGGTCCTTCCTTTCTCCTCTCAGCCTCTCACCCTGGGAGACCAACATTACCCTGTCTCCCACCCAGGACCCTCCATCTACCACCTGCATGAGTACACAATCCCTGGACCTTAATAAAGGCCCCAAACAGAGGTCCCAAACATAGCAAAGCAAAAGGAAAGAAGTAATAATAATAATAATAACAACAACAACAACAACTTCTAATTTTCCATCTGCCAGTTACATAAAAAGATTGTTCGGGGTCTAGCCACCACAGCAGGAGAAATTAAGCTTGCTCCATCTTTCATATGACAGCCCATAAGATATTTGAAGATGGCTATCATGTCTCTTCTCAGTCTCCTCTTTTCCAGGCTAAACATACCCAGCTCCTTCAACCATTCCTCATAAGGCTTGGTTTCCAGACTCTTGATTGTCATCCCTTGCACACGTTCCAGGTTGTCAACATCCTTCTTAAACTGTGGTACCCAGAAATGGACACACTATTCCAGGTGTGGTCTGCCCAAGGCAGAACATAGTGGTACTATTATTTCACTTGATCAGGACGCTCAACTTCTGTTGATGCAGCCTAGAATAGAATGAGTTTTTTTTCACTGCAAGAGCACCCTAACCATTTGCTAAGTTCTTTTGCTATTCACAACAGCTATAGACGTTATTTTGTCACAGCCAGGTAGTATCCAGTGTGATTCTCACCGGTCACGGGGTTTCTTTCTCCTGGAATTGTGTACTCCACACAACACAGCAATACCTTCTGTTGTTTACAGGACCACTTATCCTCAGATAAAGAATAGTGAACCAGGAACCTTTGATCTTCTGGAGATTGTTGGTTCTCTTTCTGCTTCCTTCAATGTTTGAGTTGACCCTCAAATGTGTAAACAAAGCAGAGGGTGAAATTACTTCAAGGAGTGTTACCTCAGGAAATAGCTGTTGAAAATGACAGTTCCTCCCACCCCACCCTGTTTAAAATTTCTGGACTTGTGATCTGCATCTTTGCAGAGAGTAAAAAATGGATAAGATTGGCACGTGAGGGCTGTTGCCATGCTTTTTGTATCTAGTAGAATATTTTCAGTATTGCACTGCACAAAATTGAGGTAAGGGGCAGGATTAGTTGTCCTTTGAAAAAGCTATACAGGATATCACACTTACAAAGGCAGGAATATGCCAGTAGTTGTACATTACTGTGCTTTCAAATTTGCACAATCACATCAGGCACATTCTTGTCATCAAAAAGTGCACAGCTGCACTGCAGACCGGGTTGGGCTTGCCTAAACAAAGATGTTTTAAGAAGGTGCAGAAAGAATACAAAGAAGGTGCCTGTCTGATTCCAGTAGGCAAGGACTTCCAAAAAGATCAGTTTATTACAAGTGTAGAACAGGTATTATGTGTCACCTGTAACAGTAGCAGTTCTACAGGCTGATTGGGCATATATGGAGCAAGCTGATCTCTCAAGTAAACTGGTCGCAAGCTGTTAAGCGCTTTGTATAATAGTAACACCTTGCTCTTGGCCCAGTAGCAAATGGGCAACCAATGTAGATCTCTGAAAAGAGGTGTATCTGCACACAGGTCCTCACTCCTGCTGGCAAGGTGTACTGCAGCATTCTGCAGTAACGGCAGTTTCTGTATCAAGTGTAAGGGGAGCCCCACACAGAGTGCATTGCAGTAGAATCAAAGAATCATAGAACTGTAGAGTTGGAAGGGATCATGAGGATAATCTAATCCAACCTTCCTGCAATGCAGGAATCTTTTGCCCAGCGTGGGGCCGGAACCAACAACTATGAGATTCAGAGTCTCATGCTCTACCAGCTGAGCTACATCCTGGTGTAATCCAACCCTAGAGTCAATCTTGATTATGGGAATTGTACCCCAAAACATCTAAAGGAGCGCCAGGTTGGGAAGGCTGGTGTAGCAGATTTCCCTGTGCACTGCTAATTGTGCTTTTTTGCTTCCAGTGCCGCTTTTAATATTCCAAGATGCAAATATACATTCCCTTCTACTACTGACGCAGCAGATGCACTCCACTAGCTACTGTTCCCTCCAGGTTTCTTTCTCAATGAGCCAGGATATGAATTATGGCAATAAGATTATCCTGCCTAGGAACAGGA
Organism: Podarcis gaigeae; assembly: GCF_964106915.1. Classification (NCBI taxonomy): domain Eukaryota; kingdom Metazoa; phylum Chordata; class Lepidosauria; order Squamata; family Lacertidae; genus Podarcis; species Podarcis gaigeae. Next base: position 14,853,964 of record NC_139692.1, on the reverse strand, counting down.
GCCTTTGCATTCTGTTAACAACAAATAAGTAGTCTCTAATAGTCTTAACGGAAGTTACCTGGAAGTGTTTTTCTGTTCGCCGCTTGGTTCAGAATGACTGTGTGTCCTGCCTGTCACCATACGACATGCTCCAAGGGGTCTTATTGCATGGGCTTGTCCAAAGCAAGGGCCATTAACACAGTCACAGGAAGCCAATAAAGCTAGAAGATGAAAGTGGATAATGGAACTTCGGTCGTGGGGAAAATGACGCACTTGCCAGAGGCGGGGAAGGTTGCAGAGAGCATAGATGTCAGAGTCAGCAAGAGGGGAATTGTCTGCCTTCATGAAGTCGGTGGTGATACCAAGGCCTTGTTTCCTTTCGTGTGGTGACTGGTAATGAGACCAGCCATCTCCCCCAGTGCCGGTGATTTCTCTTTATTTACAGGGGTCCCGGCTGCATTTATAGAAGGCAGTGACACTGCTGTGGATGATTCTGGGGGAATACAGCCCAATAAAAGTGTACCTAGGGCTGCTGTAAAACTAGTCTGCCATACAAACAGACCAGCAGCTCTGTGTCCACAATAGATATTTATGTCTATCTATTCACTTACTTACACACCCACAGGCAGCTCACTTCAAAAACTCCTCTGACTGGTGAGTTTTCACTGAGGAGCAGCTGTGACTTATGCTCATTGGGACTGGCAGAAAGTGGGGAGACCAACAGTCATAGAATCATAGAATTGTAGAGTTGGAAGGGACCATTAGGTCCAACCCCCTGCAATGCAAGAATCTCAACTAAAGCATCTATGACAGATGGCCCATCCAACCTCTGCTTGGAAACCTCCAAGGAAGGAGAGTCCACAGCCTCCTGAAGGAGACCATTCCACTGTTGAACAGCTCTTACCATTCTTAGTAGGTGAAGCCAGATCCAATGACAACCAGAGCCAACTAATTCTAGTTTCGCCCCATCCTCCTCACTGCTCAGTTCTAGAAAGGTAACACTGAGACTAAGGAAAAGGAAGCTGACAGGCAGTGCCGCCCCTGTAGACTTGTTGTAAGTGAGGTAGGAGGCAGGCAAGGGCAGGCTGTGGTCGGTGGGGCAGTGCCCCATTTGCCCTAACAGAACAGCCTCCAGCACTGGGAAGGCAGCTTTAGAGCAAGGGTGGGGAGGTTTTTCAGCCTGGGGGGCACCTTTCCTTCTGTGCAACCTTCCAGAGGGCACATGCCAGGTGAGGCCAAAAGCGTAAGTGGGTAAGTGCGAATTTTACAGGAGGTTAGTTTCTACACACACCTCTTCATCCACCATCCAAGCAAGCAGAAGGCATTGACAGCATTCAAGGACACATTCTAAACAGGCAATGGGGTATATGAAGCAGGACCGGTGAATGGCAGGGCCTGGGGAGAGATGGTGGAGCTGGGGAAGGGGGCATAGTGTGGGAAGAATAACAAGGGCCAGATATAGAAGCTTGGAGGGCCACATTTGGCCCTCGGGTCTGAGGTTCCCCACACTTGCTTTAGAACCATGAAGAAGAAATAGAATCATAGAATTGTAGAAATGGAAAAGATCCTGTGGATTATCTAGTCTAAACCCCTGCAATACAGGAGTCTGCAACTGTCCCATATGGGGGATCAAACCTGCAACTTTGTCATTACCAGCACTACACTCTAATGAACTGAGCTATCCAGGCTGCTTCTGGTAAAGTATATACAGCCGTACCTTGGTTCTTGAACGGAATCCATTTCAGAAGTCCGTTCAGCTTCCGAAAACGTTCGAAAACCAAGGCGCGGCTTCCGATTGGCTGCAGGAGTTTCCTGCACTCAGTTGGAAGCCGCATCGGACATTCGGTTTCCGAAAAACATTTGCAAACTGGAACACTCACTTGCGGGTTTGCGGCGTTCAGGAGCCAAAACGTTTGAGTCACAAGGCGTTCCAGAATCAAGGTAGGTTTGTATATAAAAGCTACTGAGAGTCAAGGTAATAGTGTACATGAATTATATTACTGTACTGTAATGGTTGCCTCTACAAACTGTTTGGGAACTCCAGCTGCTTTGGAATATGGCACCCAGGCACTTGGTGTAGGGACTTGCTGGTGGTCATCAGGACCTCAGCAGTGTTGAATGATATGTTCTGGCAACCAGTTTAATTTCAATCTGAATTCCAAGTGCTAATTTTAACTTTTTAACTCTAAATGGGGGGGGGGGGGATGTGTTTGATGGACAGAATGTGCAACCTCCTCCTATGGGCCCAGAAGCCTATCATGGCTGGGCAGAGTGTTATCCAATCAAGAGCGAGTGGAGAGTTGAAAATTGGAACCTGACACAAATCAATTTAATCAGAAACACATTAAAGTGTGGGTTTTAAGTAAAGTTAGTTCTTAACTATCTCTGTAAAAAGTTTTGACTGAAACCAAGTGTTGTGCCTCATCAGAGTATCCATTAATCTTCATTGAGTGTATTTAAATTAAATTCCAATGCAAAGTGCCTCATCATTACTTTGATCTTCTGGTTGAGGGATAAGTGGTCAGCGGTTTCCCCTTCACATTATTAAAAATCCTTGCTGCTGTATATTGGGACACGCTACCATATGCAGATAATATCACACCTCTCAAGTGTTACTGACGGGGAATACCTAATTTTAAAGCACCTGAATCCTGCCACATTACGCCACTCATATCAATCTTTATTGAGGGAAGTTGTCACAGGCAGATATTTAAAGAACCAACTTTTCCCATACAGACATCCCCAATATTTAAATCTGCAAAAGGAGCCCATCTCCTGTGGTGAAGTGGGTGGTAATGCAGGAGAGGGTCTTTTCGGTGCTGGCTCCCCAACTGTGGAATGAACTCTCCCATACATCTCCCGTAGGAAGATGCCATATCTCATATTTTTTAAATGCCAGGTCAAAACATACTTTATTTATTCAGCAGGGCTTTTATCAGATCATTTGTGGTGTTGATTCCTTTTGGGTATTTGGGTTTATATCTGCCTTTCCTCATTATTTTCTTTATAGATATGTTGTTGGAATTATGGCTATTGCTTCTTGCTTGGTTTTTAATCAATGTATGTTGAGAGGCACTTTATAAATTTGGGGGAAAGCATTATTAAAATGTGGGGAAAGCATTATTAAAAAATTAATAATAGCCAAATTCATAATAAATATATCAGCTAGGAACTTAGAGACAGAAAAATTGGGAATAAATTGAGCTGCTCAATGTCCTGTTACTTATAATAACTATTTGGTTGGGGGTGACAAATAACATGGGGCATTGTTTCTGCCCGAGCCTTGCAGTCATCCTTTTGTGCAATAAAAAGAGGACCTGGTGCTTATAACAGTGGGCTAGGATGGTCATTGTTCATACAGTGTTTGAACACCTGATGAGAGACATCAGGTGAGAGGAGAATGGAATCTGTACAGGATGCAATAAAGCTAAAGCTAAGCATGGTCTTTTCTTCTGACAGCTATTCTCAATGAATTCTATATAGTTAGAAATAATGCTATTGATTGACATTTATTATGGCTGGGCACGATCCAGCCAAAGATAAGCCCTTTTAAGTCCCATTGATGAGACAGCTAGGCAAGTGCTTAGACCTCTACTGTAGAAATCAATGTGACTTCAAAATGCTTAGCTGTGGGGCTGGCTCACGCTGTTTATTTGAGAGCTTTCCATGAAATGAAAAGTTAATGCAAAAGTGAGAGACAGAGAAAAGCTGTCCAAGTCTACAGTGACAAAAACAGATGGAAACAAAAGGTGTCTTCATTCTAAGGCAGCCTTAAGTAATGGCAATGAATGACCAATGAGTTGAACCCGGCATCGTCTGTGACAATGCACAAAATAACTAGGGGCAGCCCTGGCCTGGGCTCATCTTCTATGACAGACTTTAGGTGCTGCTTTTAGAAGGTTAATGTTTAGAGTCAAATTGAGGGGGGTTGAGGGTTGGGAACTGGAAACATTAAGGGGCCCCTTGCTTTTCACTAGTAAAGTAAAGGTAAAGGGACCCCACCAATAGGTCCAGTTGTGGCCGACTCTGGGGTTGCGGCACTCATCTCGCTTTATTGGTCGAGGGAGCCGGCGTACAGCTTCCGGGTCATGTGGCCAGCATGTCTAAGCCGCTTCTGGCAAACCAGAGTAGCACACGGAAACGCCATCTACCTTCCCGCTGGAGCGGTACCTTTTTATCTACTTGCACTTTGACGTGCTTTTGAACTGCTAGGTTGGCAGGAGCAGGGACCGAGCAATGGGAGCTCACCCCGTCACGGGGATTCAAACCGCCGACCTTCTGATCGGCAAGTCCTAGGCTCTGTGGTTTAGCCCATAGCGCCACCCGCATCCCTTTTCACTAGTAGCTCACCATAATTTCACCAGTAGCTCTGTAACATTGCAAGGAATTCTGGGTTGCACGTTTTCTTTACCAGCCAAGGGAAGTTTGCAACCCTCCCTCAATTTTTCTTTCTATGTGCCATTGCTAAAATATGACTGATGACTTTGTTGTGCCTTTAAAATGATGGCTATTGTATTGCATTCAAATGATGTGATATTGTTATCCCAAAAGAGACCTCGGTTAGAAAGACAATTTTGTGTATTGTCAGAACAGAAGGTGAACACCTGTTGCGTAACGAAGCCAACATTTTGGTATTTGCTCTATCAACAAACTAAAATGTGTTGGAAAATAATAGGAAGCCACCTGAGCTGCTCTTCTTCTTTCTCATCCTTAGGTATATAACTTGCTTCCTAGACCTACTTGCCTGATAATCAGACCTCAGTTGTTGCAATAAGGAAAGCCAAACAACTCCTTAATGGAATTTTAAGGTTCACAAGACCTTATGAAAGGAATTTAGTTTATCCAACAATTAAAGTATGCATAGCAAAAATATTGGCACAAATTATTCATGATGCTGAAATTTGGAAGGTCCAGGCAGCAGAGGAGGAAGCTGCTCGGGCGCCTGGGGCGGTGTGCCCAGGGGTGGGGCGGGCCGCGCATAGGGGCAGGGCGCACTGCGGGGCCTCCGGAGTCTGTCTGCCTCCTCCTACTCAGCCGCCCTACAGCTGGGGGGAGGCAGTGGGCAGACCATTTGTGCAGCCCAAAGCCTGCACACACCCAAACCACCGCGTATCTCCCAGGAGAGACGCGTGACTCGGGTGCGCTGCAGGCCCCTCAGTGAGTGCTGCCTGGCGTTTTGTCACCCCCCTCAGTGGTGACACCCTGAGTGACCCGCACCCACCGCACCCCCTCCCTCCGCCCATGGGTCCAGGTTGGGGGACGGGCATTAAATAGGCAGCAGACCAATTAGTGGGAATAATCCTGCCAGAACAGAACACCATTAAATCCCATTGACTCCAAGGAGAGAAATTTAAACTCATGTTCTCAGATTAGAGACCCGTTTGGCTGATTTTTTTGTAAAGGCTCCATGTTTTCTAAAGGTGGGATCCATAGTTAGCCATGCGTAGAGTAGACCTATTCAAATTATGGCTGATTCTGGATACAACACAAATATCTGATTGGGGAAAGCAGGGTCAAGTATGTTTCCCAGACCTTACATTCTGCATGTGGAAGTGCAAACTTCTTACGGGTTTTCAGTAGGAGTAAAATAAATGGGCATGAGGGAGTGGCATTGCATTGGTGAAATTGTCCAGCACAAATGGTGAGCATATATTGTTGTTGGGGGTAATATTTATATTTATATTTCTTACCCACCATGAGGTGTCAGGACAAGCTGCAACATTTTAATAATACAGTATTAAAAACAATTAAGAGAATAGGGTGGATCCTACAGCATATATCTCAAGTGCCAAAGCCCAGAGTAAAGAAATGTGTATTCAATATGCAACAAAAACTATGTAATGAAGGCAGCGTTCAAAATTCACTAGGCACCAGGCACATTATGGCTATTGGCCACTTGTGACCAAGTGAACATGCCCAGGTGCCAGGGTGGTGCAATATTTAGTGAACAATATTTAGTGTCTTTCACTAGACCCAAATGCTACATTGAAGTCAAAGAAAGACTTAAGGAAGAACTCTTGGTATGTATCTCTGTGTGTGATGCCAATGCCAATTTCAGAATCATGCAAAAAAAAAAAAAAAAAAAGCATTAAAACTTGGCTCTTATATGGTCTCTTAATATCTACCGTGGCTTTGAATTTTCTTTCTACCAGTGTTGAATTTGGATCCTATTTCCCTAATGCATTCTTGCCCTACACATTATTTTATTGAAGAACTGCAACGCAAAATCCGGAGGCGTGTGAAGTTTGAAAGAAAGCATTTCTGTCTGTGCATTGTTTCAGGAAATGTGAATTAGGAAGGTTCACATTAAAATGCAAACTGAACTGATATTCTCCCTAAGAGAGGCTGGCCACTGATTGCAAGAGCTCCTCAAGGTGTGCAGTAAAACCCACACTTTTAAACACCACAACCCACAATTCCCTCCCTGCAAAGATGATACTGGCATTCTTGCAGAGGCCAGAAATCCTACTATTCTGACAGAAGTAGAACAATATCCAGAATGTGTCTGAGCTCTGCCTTGTTCCATCGGATTTGGAGTCTGTTTTATCAATAGAGTGGCTGGGGACATTCCCAGACTGCATTCAACCCTGGAAGATAATTTCATTCAGTTCACATTTTTAAGCAAACTGAACTAATTTACACCTCCTGGACTAATGCATGGCTTGGAAGGTAATTATGCTTTGCATTTGCTTATCCACTGAATTTTGTGTTACATTCTCCATAGTTTAAAAATAATAATCAGTATTTAAATGCTTCTTTGTAAGAAATTGTGTATTTAAATACAGATTTTCATATGGGTGTTTTTTTTCTTTGCGGGGGAGGTAGCAAATCCTAAATTGATTTGGAAACAGACTAGGATGAATTCATGAACATACACATGTGAAACTGACAAGGACAGGAAATAGATACCTATTCCTACTTCCCAGAGGCCTTCAGTCAGATACAGGAGTGTTCAACTTCCAAAGCTCCTGCAGCCAATCAGAAGCCGCAGAAACCCTGTCAGATGTTCAGCTTCCCAAAGAACATTTGAAAACTGGAACACTCACTTCCAGTTTTCGATTGTTCAGGAGCTGAAACGTTTGACTCCCAAGGCATTCGGGAGCCGAGGTATGGCTGTATTCTGAAAAATGTTCTCTTGAAGGAGGAAATTTCCAAAACACATTTGGAGTAAAGTACATTTCTAACACCTGGAGTTCATTATCCTCTCTCTGCCTATCACTGAGGGTCAAAACAGACATGAGTCAAGAGGTCAGCAATCAGGACTCCTTAAAAAAGGTTCTTCTTTAAAGCTGCCATAGTGGCGGAGACAGAATGTGTTCCAGGTTGGATCAGAGCAGCAGTTCTGGGGGAGAGGGTGCTTAATGGTCCCCTCACAGTAACATCATTCCCATCAAACACACCCACACCCTGGTGTGGAGCTGCAATTAGACCTACTGCAGGAACAACTGCATGGTTCCTGAATTCCTCTCACTGTGGGGCTAATGCCAATTTTTGCTTGCTGCTTTATAATGGGAAAACTGGGGGGGGGGGCAAGTGCAAAATGTCCCCTGCCTCAGCACTGGTGCTCCAATCAAAAACAGAGCTCCCTGAGAGATGTTTTACATTGGGCTTGGAGAACCATGACTCTCCAGATGTTGTTGGGCTTTAACTCTCATCATCCCTGACTGTTGGCCATGCTTGCTTGGGCTGATGGAACTGGAGTCCAAAAGGACCACAGGTTACCCCCACACCACACCCCAGTTTACATTGTCTGTATCAATAGATATAGATATATAAAAATTCTGGAGATCTGAGCATAGGTCTCTTTCATTCTCTTCATTTTGGCACTGGGTTTTGATTCATCCCCATGGTGCCAGATGAGTTTTATGTGGTAGCCATTTTAAATTGGCTCTTTTACTTCGACACTGAATTGGGAAAGGCTTTGCCAGCCCCTACAGCCATTGGAAATGCACTGGCTCATCCTAGGGACTAATAACAAATTCATTCTCTAACTGTGGGTCTTTATGTTGCCAATACAGCAACATATGCACACAAGACAGAGGTATCAGCAAACCTGGGAGAATCCCATGGTAGGGAGTGGAACAGAATGGTGTATTCTGAAAAGGGGCATGGCTGGCTGGAACCCTGAGCAGGAGCACTCCATCCCCCTGAAGGTTTGAAGGCCCCCCTGGTGTCTTCCTGTCTCCCAAAGCCTTCCTTTGGTCTCTCCCTCTACTTCCCTTTACTGTCTTCTCAAAATGCCTTCACCTTTCTAGCTTAGCTTCCCATGTTCTCCTTGCCAAAATGTGAACTGCCTAATTCCACATGCTCAGCCTTTAACTTTATGCGTGGCTGCTCCTGAGATATCCCCAAATGCTGTCTAAATTGTTTTTTGAACTCCTGCCACTCGTGTCTGACAACAGCTTGATGGGCCTGATGCTACCTCCTTTCTCTCCCCCCCCTTCCAAAATGAAGAGAGAGAGACAGTGTTTTAATTAAATATTTAAGAACGTGTCACATTAGGTTTAGATCTACACAGTTAGATGTGGTGGAATAGATCGTTCCATAAGCCTTCGGAAGTCCAATTGTTCAAACAACTGAGCCTGCAAGGATCACTTACCTCCACTGGCTTCAGGGGACCAGAGTTTTGTTCCCAGAGAAATGGGAAAAGATATCCTCTTCACAGGAAATCCATGCCAGCATTCATTTCTACTAAATTTCTGCCCTGTCAAGTTATGGGAATATATATGCCTCTGTTTTTCACAGTGCTGGAGTTCTTCAACACAAGGCTGGCTATACTGAGGGGCAGAATGAGGCAACTGCCACAGGTGGCAGAAACTGGGAGGCTGGGGCAACATTCCCCTAAGCTAACCTGCTGGCCTCAGGTCCATGGAAGATGCAACCTTATTGCCAAAGTTGAAGTAGCATTCAACTCTAGTCAGCTTCTATATGTGGAACAGAGGGTTCCTTTGCTTGTCCTTTGCTAAGGCAGCAAATTGACTTCATCCAGAGCTTCTTCAGCCAAACAGCTTCTGGTTTCAAAGTACAGGTTTTAACCCAGGGGTCAGCAAACATTTTCAGCAGGGGGCCGGTCCACTGTCCCTCAGACCTTGTAGGGGGCCAGACTATATTTTGAAGAAAAAAATGAACAAATTCCTATGCCCCACAAATAACCCAGAGATGCATTTTAGATAAAAGCACACATTCTACTCATATAAAAACACACTGATTCCCTAACCATCCGTGGGCTGAATTTAGAAGGCAATTGTGCCAGATCCAGCCCCCGGGCCTTAGTTTGCCTACCCATGTTTTAACCTTTACAGCTCTAATCTGCTGTGGACCAGGTACAGAAAGAACAGTCTTCTCCCAAATGAACCTACTCACCCTTTAAAGTAATGTTGTGAGGGTGCCTCCAATCTCACATTTGCTTCATGGAAGTTAACTGTCTCCACTGGTTGGAAAATCAAACTGTGTAGGCACCTCCCAGAGATACCTGGATCTACCAAATCCATCACTTCTTCCATTCAACACTAAGTGCTGACATTGAAATATATATGCAGGTGTTTGGGCAATGGACACTGTTCACCTGAGAAACCAGCCAATGCAAATGGGCTAATAATACCCATTTGGTAGGATTGGTAGTGTTTGGTTGATCCATTGGTGATGTCCATATTAGACTACTGCAATTTGTGAGATATATATATAGAGAGAGAGAGAGCGCGCTATATATAGTGCTATATATTTCTGCTATATAAAAGCTTTGAGAATGCTTTTCAAATTTCAACTGGTCAAAAATGTGGCCACCAAAGTCACAATGGGGACAAGGCAGTCATACCAGCATTGCTGGCTGCCAGTGTATTTTGGGACCCAGTTATACAGTTTAGTCACAAACTATTTGTTAGGCTGTCTGCATGTGTGCAAACCTGCCCACACACTGAGGTCAGAATCAGAGACCTTCTTTGAGCATCTACTTTCTGGGTTGCTCAGGGGCAATGGACACAAACAAACAGACTTTCTCCATGGTTGTCTGGCAGCATTTTAATTCTCTCTGTCCCAAACTGTGTCATGTTAATATGCTTCAGGGTTTTGGAAAGCTCCCAAACCTTAAATTTTTATACAAGCCTTTCAGGGGTCACCTTGTTTTACTGTTTAATTGTATAATATGTAAAAAAAAAATTCCACAATTCCTCTGAAAAAGAAGTTTTGCTTGTAACTTTCCCTAAGGTACGTATTTGGGCAAGAATTTTTCCCTGTCACAATCATTCTCTCATATATATATATATATATATATGCTTTCGTAGATTTTCACGGGTACAGGAATGCAGGTTTTGGTGTCCTCGGGTGTCTTCCCGTGTAAAAGTTGGGGTGTCTAGGCGACGTTTCGACGAGGTCTCACTCGTCATCTTCAGGCTGGTGCTTTCGGCTTCTTGTTACTGGAACAGAGCGGGATCTCAATGTTTGAGTTCCTATAAATACTGTAGAGGGGGTGTGGTGTCTAGCCTCCAATGTTCTGGGCAGAGAGGAAGTTCCCAGGCTAGTGTGCCTTTTCTTCTTTTGTTCCTTAATTACTTGAGAGATACCTTGAGTGATTTCTTGAGTGATATCCTGAGTACCACTTAGGTGGGTCATTAGGTGTGGATTAGTTGCTAAAGTCTTTGTGTCTTGACCTCTTGAACTTTGTGAAGAGTTTTCCTGAGAAGATGGCTGTATTGCACTTAGTTGTGCTTTGGCTTGGCTTCGTGTATAGGGGCGAGCTGTGGTTTTGTGGCTTGTGTCAGCCAGATCTGTGTAGGGATTGCAGGGGGGTGCAGCATCCGGAGGTGCCACCATGGATTGGCTACTGGATGGTGTCAGTAATTCATCTGTGGAGAGGGTCTGGGTTTGGGTCTGGTGTGGTTGATTGGTGTTGGCGTTCTGTGTGCCTCTGGATCTGGTGTCAGTTTTTGTGGGGAGGGCTAATTTCCAGATGTCTGGCAAGCGGGATGTGTCGTCACGCTTGTTCATGTTGTGAGGGTGTTTCTCTATCTCGATGGCTTCCATGATTATTCTCTTGTGGTGATGTTCCGTGTTAAAGAGCAATTTGGAATCTGCAAAATTAATTTCGTGTCCTGTTTCTTTCATGTGTTGGAAAAGAGAGGAAGTTTTTTCTTCTTTTTTGACGGCATTCTTGTGTTCTGCGATACGTGCATTTATTCGTCTGTTTGTTTGTCCAATGTACGTGGCTGGGCAGACTTTGCAGGGTATTTCATAGATCCCTTGGTTTTCCAACTGGATTTTATCCTTGGGGTTTCTGAGGATATTGGCTATTTTTTGGTTGGTGCAAAAGGCTGTTTTGATATTGTGTTTATGGAGGATTTTGCTAATTTTATCTGTAGTGCCCTTGATATAAGGAAGGAGGGCCATGCCATTGTTTTCTTCTGTGTCTTGGTTTTTGGGGGGTGTTTCCTTTTGGATTAGCTTCGTAATCCTGTTTTGCTGGTATCCATTGGCAATTAACACATTTGAGAGATTCTGTAACTCTGTTCCAGTAACAAGAAGCCGAAAGCACCAGCCTGAAGATGACGAGTGAGACCTCGTCGAAACGTCGCCTAGACACCCCAACTTTTACACGGGAAGACACCCGAGGACACCAAAACCTGCATTCCTGTACCCGTGAAAATCTACGAAAGCATATATATATATATATATATACACACACACACATATACTTTATTTTTACTAATCTATCTGTTTCAGAACATTTTTGTCCACCCATCATCCACAGATCACAGTACAGATTAAAGAATTTAAATATAACAAGTGCACAGCCATATTAAACAAACAAGAGAAGGTTCAAAATACAGAGCAAAAAGTACCAGCATAAAGCCTAGCAGTTTACTAAATATCTCCCAAATTCCCAGGGAAATAAACAGGTTTTCGCCAGGTACCAAAATGTCCTAACGCTTAACATACATATATACGTGATATATATATTTCTGGTTGGAGAATTTAGAAACATTTTTTTCCTCCCATCCCTACTCTTAGCTAGCCTATTTCCTGTATCTGACTTAGACTGTAGAGCTC